>NC_134136.1:27720000-28970000 GCF_040939455.1 Microcebus murinus
AGTCTTGTTGCTGCTGGGTGAGTGTGGAGGTCTAGCTCCCCCATGGATCTCACTGACTTCCAGGGTGGGAAAAGCGTTGAGTGCTACTACTGTGTTTCCCCGAAAATAAGACCTACTCATAAAACAAGCCCTAGCAGGATTTCTAAGCATTTGCACATATAAGCCCTACCCCCAAAATAAGATCTAGTGATGGGCATGGCTACGCAGCCTATCTGCACAACCCATGCATTTCGTCACTGAGTGGTAAAGAAGACGAGCAGCCCTTCTCATCTGCCCCATGAGAGCTCTGTTGCTCGACATGAGAGATTGGGGCCAATGGTTCTAAAGGAAATAGAATTGCAAGAAATTCAGGATGGAATTCAGGCTTTGGAAAGTTATGATGATGTTCCAGAAGAAAACGACTTAACTGTATTTGAATAAATGTAGATTGTTGTACTGTACTTAAAAATATAACACATCCCCTGAAAATAAGCCCTAGGGTATCTTCTTGAGGAAAAAATAAATATAAGACCCTGTCTTATTTTCGGGGAAACACGGTAGCATTGACTTGCACTACCTTGTTCAGTTTAGGTGCCATGTAGCGTTAGAACCATAGCTCACCATTAGACCACGTAGTACTCCCAATCCCCTGTGCTATTTATCTATCTGGTTCTCCTGAAAGGGGGATAAAAGATCATTTCCCTGTTTGGCCTGTCAGAACCACCCAATGGGAATGGGAACATACTGTGTGCTCCAACAGGGTTGGCAGATGAAGGTCAGCTCCCTACTAGGCCTGGCTGAGACTATAGTGGGGCTGGGGAATGGAGGCAGTGGTTTCCACTGGTGTTTGACTATAGTGCGATGGGTATAGCCAAAATATTTTCTGTTGTTAGACCACCATTTCCTGGTCCTTTGGTTAGGGGGAACAAGGTTTGGTTGGAGCTTTTCTTTGTGTGTGTTGGTACTTTTGGGTTGGGGGCTTCTGCAGTACCCTGTCTGGGATATATGAGAAGTACTGAGGACACCCAAAGAAATCACCACGATGTCCTTCCTTAATTTCTGAGGTCCCTAGGTGTCCCATCTTTTTAATTACATTATGTTATATCCAGGATAACTTTAGCTGGAAGAGGGAGGATTTGGGAGGCATAAGGCTACTCCATGCTATTGGTGACGCTAAAACATTTTACTTATGTTATCAAAATCTAAAGTTAGTCAATATATTTACCCTTCTCTCAAGCACTGCAAGGACATAGAATACTTTCTGATTATTTTACTCTCAGTTCTATATTTTATTATTTTAAAAATTCTAAACCTGTTTTATCTCCTCTGTCTTACAATTCCAGTAACTAAACTTTTTGAGGCTATGAAGCCATTGTCTTTGGTTATTGCTGGCTTGCCACTTATAATTCATTGCTTCCATATGCATGTGTGCACACGCACATGCATGTGTTTGTATTCAGAGAATAAGAGCTTTCCTAATTTACAGAAGAATGTTAATACTCATTCCTTTTTTTACTTTTTTCTTTTTAGTTATTATAGGTACATAGTAGTTGTGCATCTACATAGGGTACATGTGATGTTTTGATATAGGCATATACAATGTGAATTAATCCAATCAGGGTAATTGGGGTATCCATCATCTCAGGCATTTATCATTTCTTTGTGTTAGGAACATTTCAATTCTACTCTTTGAGTTACTTTAAAGTATACCCTAACTTAGTGTTGATTATAATGACTTTGTTGTGCTATCAAATATTGTTCATCGAACTATATTTTTGGATCCATTTCCCCACTTTATCGCCACTTTCCTGCTACACTTCCCAGCCTCTAGCAACCATCATTCTACTCTGTCTCTATGAGATCAATTGTTTTAATATTTAGCTCCCACATATGAGTAGAAATCGGTGACATTTGTCTTTCTATGCTTGGCTTATTTCACTGAACACAATGTTCTCTAGTTCCATCCATGTTGTTGCAAATGGCAGGATTTAATTCTTTTTCATGGCTTTATAATAGTCCATTGTGTATATGTACCACAATTTGGTTTTTTTTCCCCCTTAATTTCAAAATATTAAGGGGATACAAAAGTTTTTATTATGTGGATAACTTTTATAATTCTGAAGTCAGGGCCATAAGTATGTCCATCACCAGAATATTGTTCATTGTACCTATTAGGTAGGTTTTTACCCCTATATTCCTCCCCCTCTTCTTCATTTCCAGTGACTTCTACTTCTTTCTGTGCCCATGTGTGCCAATTAGTTCCAAATTATTAGAGAGGACATGTGGTGTTTGTTTTTCCCTTCTTGAGATACTTGACGTGGGAGAATGGTTTCTAGTTCCATCCAAATTGCTGCAAAAGACATTAATTCATTTCTTTATGGCTGAGTAGTGCTCCACGGTATATATATACTACATTTTGTTAATCCACTCATGAATTGGTGGACACTTGGGTTGTTTCCACATCTTTGCAATTGTGAAATGTGCTGCAATAAACATTTGAGGGCAGGTTTCTTTTTGATAAGACGACTTCTTTTCCTCTGGGCAAATACCCAGTAGTGGGATTGCTGGATCAAATGGTTCAAATTGTTCTTTGAGGAATCTCCATACTGTTTTCCATAGAGGTTGTACTAATTTGCAGTCCCACCAACAGTGTACAAGGGTTCCCCTTTCTCTACATCCTCTCCAGCATTTGTTATTGCCTGTCTCCTTGATAAAAGCCATTTTAACTGGGGTGAAATAATATCTCATTGTAGTTTTGATTTGTAGTTCTCTGATACTAATGATGTTGGGGTTTTTTTTCACATAATTGTTAGCCATTTGTATGTCTTCTTTTGAGAAATGTCTATTCACATCTTTTGCCCATTTTTATTTGGATTATTTGATTTTTTTCCTATCCTGTTATTGGAGCTCCTTATGTATTCTAGTTATTAATCTCTTATCAGATGGGTAGTTTGAAAATATTTTCTCCCATTCAGTGAGTTGTTTTTTCTGTTTGTTGATTATTTTCCTTTGCTGTGCAAAAGCTTTTTAGCTTGGTGTAATGCCATTTGTCCAATTTTGGTTCCCTGTTCTTTGGGGATGTTGCTCAAAAAGTTCTTGTGCAGCCCAATGTCCTGAAGCATTTCCCCAATATTTTCTTTTAGTGATTTAATAGTTTCAGATCTTATATTTAAGACTTTAATCCATTTTGATTTTATTTTTCTGTATGGTGAGAGATAAGGGTCTAATTTCATTCTTCTGCATATGGACATCCAATTTTCCTAGTACCATTTTTGAAGAGACTATCCTTTCTCCACTGTAAGTTTTTGGCACCTTTGTCAAAGATAAGTTGACTATGGATACATGAATTTTATTCTGACTTCTTTTTTGGGGGACTACTTTAAGTATGATTGGTATTAGTTCTTCTTTGAATGCTTGGTAGAATTCAGCAGTGAAGCCATCGGGTCCTAGACTTTTCCTGTATGGGAGACTTTTTATTACTCCTTCTATCTGCTATTGGTTTATTCATGTTTTGCGTTTCTTCCTGATTCAGTCTTGTTACGTTGTATATGTCTAGGAATTTATCCATTTTTTTCTTGGTTTTCTAATTGGTATATAGTTGCTCATGGTAGTCTCTAATGACCCTTTGGATTTCTGAAGTATCAGTTGTAATATCTCCTTTTTCATCTCTAATTTTATTTGTTTAGGTCTTCTCTCTTCTTTTCTTAGTCTGGCTAAAAGTGTGTCCATTTTGTTTATCTTTTCAAAACACCAACTTTTCATTTCATTGATATTTTATATTTTTGTTTCAATTTCATTTATTTCTGGTCTGATCTTTATTCTTTTCTCCTCCTAATTTTGAGTTTGATTTGCTCTTGTTTTTCTAGTTCTTTGAGATATGTCATTAGGTTGTTTATTTGATGCTTTTCTACTTTTTTGATGTAGGCAATTATTGGTATAAACTTTCCTGCTAATACTGCTTGTTCTGTATACCATAGGTTTTGATATGTTGAGATTTCATTTTCATTTGTTTTGAGAAAATTTTTAATTGCCCTCTTAATCTCTTCATTGACCCACTGTTCATTAAGGAGCATATTGTTTAATTTCCATGTGTCTATATATTTTCCAATGCTACTCTTGTTATTGATTTCTAATTTTATTCCAGTGTGATCAGAGAAAATACTTGGTATGATTTCAACCTTTAAAAAAATTTTATGAGATTTCTTTTGTGACCTAATATATGGTCTATCCTTGAGAATGATCCATGAGCTGAGGAGAGGAATGTGTATTCTGCAACTAATGGATGAAATGTTCTGAAAATATCTATTAGGTCCATTTGGTCTATAGTGGAGTTTAAGTCCAATGTTTCTTTGTTGATTTTCTGTGTGGATGATCTGTCTGATGCTGAAAGTGGAGTGTTGAGGTCTCTAGTGATTACTGTTTTGGAGTCTGTCTCTCTTTTTACCTCTGATAATATTGGCTTTATAAATCTTGGGGCTCCAGTGTTGGGTGCATATACATTTAGAATTGTTATATCCTCTTGCTCAATCATCTCTTTACCATTGTATAATGACCCTCTTGTCTCCTTTTATAGTTTTTGTCTTGATATCTATTTTATCTGATAGAAGTATAGGTACTTCTACTTTTTATGGTTTTCATTTGCATGGGATATCTTTTTCCAACCCTTTATTTTCAGTCTATATGTGTCTTTATAGGTGAAATGTATTTTTTGCAGACAACATATGGCTAGCTCTTATTTTTTATTTATTCAGTCACTCTATGTCTTTTGATTGGAGAGTTTAGTCTATTCAAATTCATTGTTATTATTGATAGGTAAGGGCTTACTACTGCAATGTTATTTGATTTTTCAAAAAGTTATTGTGGTTATTTTTGATAGGTTTGTCTTCTAGTCTTCCTACTGAAGATATGTATTTTATGCACATCACAATTACAGAAATAGAGTATTTTGTGTTTGTGTACTATTACCAGTAAGTTGTATACCTTCAGGTGATTTCTTATTGTTCTTTAACATTCTTTTCTTTCATATTGAAGAACTCCTTTTAACATTTGTTGTAGGACAGGTCTGGTGATGATGAAATCCCTCAGCATTTTTTTTCTGGAAAAGTCTTTATTTCTCCTTCATGTTTGAAAAACATTTTTGTAAGATATAATATTCTAGCATTTAGGTTGTTTTCCTTCAGCACTTTGAATATGCCATGCCACTCTCTCCTGGCTTGTAACATTTCCACTGAGAAGACTGCTGCTATATAAATCAGAGTTGTTTATATGTTATTATTTACTTTCTTCTTGCTTCCTTTAGGACCTTTTCTTTATCTGTGACCTTTGGGAGCTTGATTATTAAATGCCTGAGGTAGCCTTGTTTGGGTTAAATCTGCTTGGTGTTCTATGACCTTTTTGAACCTGAATATTGATATTTTGCTCTAGTTTTGGAAAGTTCTCTGTTATTATTTCTTTGAATAAACTTTGTATGCCAATTCACTTTCTACCTCCTCTTTAAGGCCAATAACTCTTAGATTTGCTCTTTTGAGACTATTTTTCAGATCTTGTAGTTGTGTTTCATTTTTGTTTATTCTTTTTTGTATTCAGACTGTGTATTTTCAAATAGGCTGTCTTCATGCTTATTACTTCTTTTTTCTACTTGGTCAATTCTGCTGTTGAGACACTCTGATGCATTTCTCAGTGTGTCAATTGAATTCTTAAGCTCTAGAATTTCTGTTTTTTTTTTAAAATTTCAATCTCTTTGTTAAATTTCTCTGATATGATTCTGAATTCCTTCTCTGTGTTATCTTGAAGCTCATTGTACTTCTTTAGGACAGCTATTTTGAATTTTTTTTCTAAAAGTACACCTATCTCCATCACTCGAGGAATGGTCATTGGTACCTTATTTAGTTGGTTTGCTGAAGTCTTGTCTTCTTGAATGTTCTTGATGCTTCTGGATGTTCATTGACATCTGGGCATTGAAGACTTAGGCATTTGTTTTAATCTTCACAGTCTTGGCTTGTTTGAACCAGTCTTCCTTGAGAAGGCTTTCTAGTTACTCATGGGGAGTTGAGTCTTATGGTCACTGCAGCTGTATCAGCACTGAGGATGCCCCAAGCCCAATAATGCTGTGACTCTTACAGATTCCTGGTGTTACCACCTTGGTAAGATATGAGAGAATTCCCTGGATTACCAGGCAAAGTCTCTCATTCTCTTCCCTCACTCTCTGTGCTGGGCTGCTGGAATTGGGCGAGGAGTGATGTAAACACTTCCTCATGGCCACTATTGCCAGGTCATACCTGAAGCCAGTCCACTCTTACCCATGCCCTTGGTGACTTTTGCCTGGCTACCTCTGATCTTTATTCACACCCCAAGGGCTTTTTAGTCAGCAGGTGATAAATCCTGCCAGGACTGGGTCCTTTCCTTCAGGGCAGTGTGTTTCCTTCTGGCCCAAGGTGGGTCCAGAAACACCTTCCAGAAACTAATGCCTAGATTTGGGGACTTTAGGAATCTGCCTGGTACTTTATTTCACTGTGGCTGAGCTGGTACCCACGTTGCACAACAAAGTCCCCTGATCTCTTCTCTTTCCTTTTCCCAAGTGAAACAAGACTCTCCCTGAGCTGTACTGCCTGGACTTGGGGGAGGGTGGGTGACATAGGCATTGGGTTGGCTGCTGCTGCTGGTGTTTAACTGAGTCACATGCATTCCAAGACCAGCACAGTGGCAAGAATTACCCAAGGACTACAGTCTTTGTGGCTTGACTACCTTACAAATTTACTCTAGGCCTCAGTCTGCTTATTGTCATCTGTTGTGGTTTGGCTAGCTAGAGCTTGAGTTTCGGGGTGAAGGATTTCTCTCTGGCTAGGTTTGTCTAAATGCTCCCTCCATGGGCACTGGCAGAATTCTGTCCTGTAATGTGTTTCCCAATGGCAGGAAAATTCCCATGATCACTTCACTTTCTCTCCTAGGCAAACAGATTCTATCTCCACTAGGTGTGCTGGTGTGACATTGCTGGGGCATGGGGGCAGGGTGGTATAGGCAATGCAAGGTTCTTCTTTGCCCTCTTCAGTGCCTTTTCCCTTGATATAATGTTAAAATCAGGTAGTATAATTGCTCACCTGATTTTTGCTTCTTCTGAAGGTGCTTGCTTGTATGGATAGTTGTTGACTTTGATGCTCATGTGGAGAGACAAATCACTGGAGGTTTCTATCTAGCCATCTTACTCCACCTCCACCACCAATAATATTCATTGCAGAGGGGTGAAACTACAGATAGATTTATATTACTTTTCATACATTGTATTATTTCCCAAATTTTCTACAATAAACATGGACTGTTTTATAGTTGTATGAAGTCATAAATCTTTTTCTTTTCTTTTCCTTTTGAAGCTTACATTTCTCACTAGAAAACCAGGCATACTGAATATACCAGATATCCACTCAATTAAGTGAAAATGATTTTAATTAAACAAATCATTAACTTTGAAAATAAATCTGTCTATGAAAGTACAATTAATTAATTTCTAATTTTTTAACCTGTTGTGGTCATTATCCTGTGCTTTCCTTGGTGAGGATGCCTGGAATAAGCAAACATGCAAATATTCTCTCTCCCATAATTGTAGTTAAATCAGGACAACTAATGTTAATAAGAAGAAGGTTTAATTTACAATGTATTTGCAAAAGGAGATGAGGTCTGGCTGAATTTGTTAGTCTTGGGTCAGATGATGAAAATGCCTATGAAAAGAAATACAGGAGGTTTAGGAGAACGGTACAGAATATTGATAGGAAGGTAATGAGAATCCTTATGGTATCGTAGTTACTGGTAGAAACTGTTGGAAACACTGCTGTGGAATTATAAAGCCAGACAGAAAAGTACCATGTCTTTAGAAATCCCTAGGGAGTGAAGTTTTTCTACCTCTTTCAATATTATCTTTTGAAGTCTAACACCCTAATTAGTCCTTATCAAATTTCTATAGGGTAAATATGGATTACATATTAGTCATATCCACAAATGCCCCTGCATTAGTTGGCCAGTCAACAGCATGTGAACCTAAGGGAGCTTCTTTGATCTTTGCTTTTCTGCCCCCCTACTAGTTAGCCCTTAGGCTGGCATGCTGAGGGATCAGCTCTCTTGCTTTCCCCGCCCCCCCCCCCCCCATCTTTCTATGGCATGGTATTGAATCCTAAGTGTTTCTGATTTATTTATTTACTTATTTTGGGGGCTCTGTTAAAAGATAGATTGTGCCAATGCTTTTCTTTCTTTTTTGTTACATTGTCTTATCATGTACAATGTTTTTTTAAAACTTCAGAATATGAAGGGGGTACAGATGTTTTTGATACATGGCTTGAGTCAGGGCTGTAAGAGTGCCTATCACCCAAATAGTTTTCACTGTACCTGTTAGGTGGGTTTTTGCCCTTCCTGTCCTCCCCATCTCTCCTACTTTATTTTCAATGACTTTTACTTTCTCCTGTATACTTAACTTATGTGCTCATCGGTTAGTCCTAATTTATTTGAGAGTGCATGTGGTGTTTGTTTTTTCATTCTTGAGATACTTCACTTAGGATAATAGTCTCCAGTTCCTTCCAAATTGCTGTAAAAGACATGAATTCATCCTTTATATAGCTGAGTAGTACTCCATGATATACATATACCACATTTTGTAATCCACTCATGAACTGATACTTACTTGGGTTAATTCCACATATTTGCAATTGTGAATTGTACTGTAGTAAACATTCAAATGCAGGCATCTTTTTGATGAAATGACTTCTTTTCCTTCGGGTAGATATTCAATAGTGGGATTATTGGATTGAATGGTAGGTTTACTTTTAGTTCTTTGAGGAATTTCCATTCCACTATTTTCCATAGAGGTGCTACTAATTTGCAGTGTTACCAACAATGTATAAGCATTCCTTTCTCTCTGCATCCACCACCAGCATCTGTTGTTTTTGGACTTTCTTATCAAAGCCATTCTAACAGAAGTAAGTTACTATCTCATTGTGGTTTTAATTTGCATTTCCCTGATGATTAGTGATGTTGAGTATTTTTTCATAAGCTTATGGGCCATTTGTCTATCTTCTTTTGCAAAATTTCTGTTCATGTCTTTTACCCCTCTTTAATGGGGTTGTTAATTTTTTTCATGCTGATTTGTTTGAATTCTTTGTAGATTCTAGATATGAGCCCTTTATTGGAAGTATAAATAGTGAATATTTTCTCCCATTCTGTAGATTGTCTATTTGCTCTATTGATTATGTCCTTAGCTGGGCAGAAGTCTTTTAATCAAGTCCCATTTATTTTTGTTGTTGCTGTGATCACCATTTGGATTTTAGTCATAAATTCCTTGCCTAGACAAATGTCTATAAGAATTTTTCCTACATTTTGTTCTACAATGCTTATGATTTTATGCTTTACCTTTAAGTCTTTTATCCATATTGAATTAATTTTTGTGAGTGGTGAGAAATAGTGGTCCTTTTTCATTCTTCTGCATATTGCTATCCAATTTTTGAGCACCATTTATTGAATAAGGATTCTTTTCCCCAGTGTGCATTGTTGTCTGCTTTGTCAAAGATCAGTTGGTTGTAGGTAGATGGTTTTATATTTGGGTTCTCTGTTCTGTTCCATTGGTCTATGTCTTTATTTTTGTGCCAATACCATGTTGTTTTGGTTATTATAGCCTTGTAGTATAGTTTGAATTTGGCCATGTGATGCCTCCAGCTTTGTTCTTTTGCTTAGGATTGCTTTGGCCATTTGGGCTCTTTTCTGGTTCCAAATGAAGCACACCATTATTTTTGCTAGACTTGTGAAATATGCCATTGGTGTTTTGATGGGGGATTGCATTGAATCTGTAAATCACTTTGGACAGTATGGGCATTTTAGCAATGTTGATTCTACCTATTCATGAGTATGATATGTTTCTCCATTTGTTTGTGTCATCCATAATTTCTTTCCACAGTGTTTCACAGTTCTTTTTATAGAGATCTTTCACCTCCTTGATTAAGTATATTCCCAGGTATTTTATTTTCTTTGTAGCTACTGTGAATGGCAATGAATCTTTGATTTGACTCTCAGTTTGATGGTTATGGGTGTATAGGAATGCTACTGATTTGTGTACATTGATTTCATACACAAATCAGTAGTAGGTCTGGGAGAATTTGGCTGTGAATCCATCTTGTCTGGGGCTTATTTTTTGTTGGAAGAATTTTTATTACTGCTTCAATCTCTCTGCTCATTATTGGTCTATTCAGGGGTTCTATGAGTTCCATTTTTTCCTGACTGAATCTTGGAAGGTTGTGTGTTTCCAGGAATTTGTCCATTTTATAGTTTATTTGCATAGAGATTTTCATCATATTCATCAATGATGTTTTTTATTTCAATGCTATCAGTTGTGATATCTTCTTTTTCATTGTTTTTTCCCCTCCCTCCTCCTGTCTATTTTCATTTCTGATTGAACTTATTTGGGTCCTTTCTCTTCTATTCTTGGTTAATGTAGCAAGAGGTCTATCAATGTTGTTTATCTTTTCAAAGAACCAACTTTTTTGTTTTACTAAACTTTTGTATTTTTTTCCCATTTTATTTAGTTCTACTCTTACCATTGTTATTTGTTTTCTTCTGCTGGCTTTGGGTTTGGTTTGCTCATCCTTTTCTAGTTCCTTGAGATGCGATATTAGATTATTAATTTGTGATTTTTCTGGCTTTTGTATTTGGGCATTTAAGGGTGTGAATTTTCTCCTTACATATGCTTTTGCTGCATCCCAAAGATTTTGATAGTTTATGTCTTCTTTGTTGTTCAGTTCAAGAAATCTTTTGATTTCCATCTTAATTTCATTATTCACCCAATAATTGTTAAGTAGCAGGTTGTTTAATTTCTGTGACTTTGTGTAGAATTGAGTCTTATAATTGATTTATAGTTTTTATCCACTATGGTCTGAGAATATACATGGTATGATTTTGAGTTTTTAAAATTTGTTGAGACATGTTTCATGGCCTAAGATATGATCAATCTTGGAATATGTCCTATGTGCTGATGAGAAGATTGTATATTTGGTAGTGTTGGAATAGAGTGTTCTATAAATATCTGTTAGGTCCATTTGTTCTAGGGTCCCATTTATGTCCAGTGCTTATTTATTACCTGTTTTGATGATCTGGCCAACTCTGATAGGGGGGTATTTAAGTCAGCAGCAGTTATGATGCTATTATTTATTTCCTTGCTTAGCTCTAGTAGAATTGTTTTATGTATCTGGGAGCTCCTGTGTTAGGTGCACATATATTTAGGATTATTATGTCACCTTGTTGAATTTCTCCCTTTACCATTATATAATGACCATTTTGTCTTTCTTTATCATTGTTGATTTAAAGTCAATTTTATCTGATATGAGAATGGCTACACCTGCATTCTTTTGGTTTCCATTTATGTGGAATTTTTTTTCTATCCTTTCTCATTGAGCCTGTTTGCATCCTTGTGGTTTTAGATGTGTCCCCCAGAGGCAGCAGATAGTTGGTTTGTGTTTTTTCATGCATTCAGCCAGCCTATATCTTTTTAGTGGCACATTCAAGCCATTAACATTAAGAGATAGAATTGATATGTGTCATGCTGTTAATCATAATGGGTAGTACCTTGTTTTTTTGTTTTCCTTCTTGTGCTATTGTTTTATAGAAGTTGTGAGCTTTGGCTACGTTGAGTGATTTTACACTGGTGGTTATTTATAGTCCTGATTTATGTGTAATACAGTTCTGAGTATTTCCTGTAGGGCAGGTCGAGTCATGACAAATTCCCTCAATGTTTGCTTGTCTAGAAAAGACTTCATTTCTCCATCAATTGTGAAACTTAGTTTCATAGAATGCAGAATTCTAGGCTGGCAGTTGTTCCATTTAAGAAGATTGAAAATAGGGGCCTACTCCCTTCTGGCTTGTAAGATTTCTCTGCTGAGAAGTCTGCTGTTAGCCTGATGGGTTTTCCCTTGTAGGTGAGTTGTTGCTTACATCTAGGTACTTGTAGAATTTTCTTTTTCATTTTGACTTTGGCCAGATTGATTACTATGTGTCTTGGGGATATCCTATTTGCTATGAATCTTCCCGGTGTTCAATGACCATCTTGTATCTGGATGTCTAGATCTTCGGCAATAGCAGGGACATTTCCCTCAATAATTCCCTCGAATAGATTTTCCATACTTTTAGGTCTATCTTCTTCCTCAGAAGATACCTATAATTCGCATGTTAGTTCACTTTGCATAGTCCCATATCTCTCTAAGTAATTGCTCTGCCTTTTTTGTTCTCTTCTATGCCTCTTTAAATGACTGGGTTAGCTCAAGAGCCTTGTCTTCAAGTTCTGAGATTCTTTTTTCTCCTTGGTTGAATCTGTTGTTGAAACTTTTTCTGCTGTGTTTTGAAATTCCCTAAGTGATTCTTTCATTTCTTTAAGTTCTATTATATCCTTCCTTATTTTGTCTAGTTCTTTTCTGACTTTTTCGTTAATTTTCTGAAATATTTTTGGGGGCTTCTTTTTGTTGGTTTTCAACTTTCTCTTCAATTCCATCCATCTTATTTTCCATCCATATTCTGAATTCTATTTCTGTCATTTGGACAATTTTCTTGTAATTGGAGTTCACTGCTATAGCTCCTTTGTGATCCCTTGTGGGGGGCAATCTGTTTTGATTTTTCATGGCGCCTGGGTTCTTGTGCTGGTTTCTTCTCATCTGAAACCTCTTTTTTCAACTCAGGTTTGTGGAGCACCTGTTCCTTGCTGGGAACTCTCCTGGTTGATTAGAAGAGGGGCCGGTCCCTAGATGGTGCTTTTTTTCCCCCTTATTCTGGAATGTTGATGCAGCAGAGGAAGAGGCATGTGCACTAGAAGCCTGTAATGCAGCTGTTTTGATTTGTTCTGTTCGCTTGTGATTACCTCTGCTCAATCCTCTGCTGAACGTTATTTGTATTGGGTACTTGGGTTGTTCACTAGATAGTTGTAGGACTTTTGAGTTGGGAGCTGAGTGAGACCCTCTTTACTGAGGCTGGTGTTGTGGGGATTGCTCTATCCAGAGTCTCCCCACAGGGGTGACAGTAACAGCTGTGCAAGGCTATCTAGGCAGTTGTCATGGGTTCTAGGGCTGTGGGTGTTTGCTAAACCCAGGTCACAGTATACTGGTTGCTTGAGCCTGGGGCAGGTCCCTGGGAGGGTATTGGACTTTGGAGCAGTTCTTCTGGCTCTGTGATGGTGGTGGAGGCTCTGGGGTGGGGTCTTGAAGTCCAGATGCAGCACTGGAGTCTTGGGGATGATGTCTTGGGCCCGGTGGGAGCTCTGGAGGCACAGAGGCAGAGCTTCGGGCTCTGGCATGAGAGTCTAAGAGCTGGGACTGGGGAGGAGTCTGAAGCAGGGCCTCTGAGCTGGGCCTCAGGGCCAGAGGCAGGGGTGTGCTGATGGCAGGGCTGATCTGACCTGGAGGATGGGGTCAGGGCTGAGCAGGCAGGAGGCAGTTGGAGCCCGGAGGGCAGAGTCAGGGTTGAGCAAGTGGCACACTGTTCTGCATGCTTGGGGACTGCCGGATTCCAAGTCACATGGGAAAAGGTCAGTTCCAGTGGTCCAGGGACCATGGGAGTTCTTCATGCCCTCCCTAGGACCCACTGAAGCAGTCACCCAAAACCTCTCAGGTTGGAGCCTGCTAAGCTCCAGTCAATTTGCATGCTAAGATCCCATTACAGTGTAGGGGAGCAGTGCTTGGCTCCCTGTCACAGGGTACAGTTCAGGGAAGCCTCCCATTTGTCCACTCCCTCCCTTGCCCAGTGCCAACCTGGTGCTGTGAGCCTGAAAGCTCAGGATGGCTTTAGCTACAGCCCGATCTCCACTGCATCTGTTGTCTGTTGCAATGACTGCACAGACTCCAGGCAGCTACCTAGTCTGACCAGATAGAGGTCTGTGGTTTTGGAGGGAGCCAAATCACAACTTACGCAGTGCCAGTGGAGTGAGCACAGTGCCCCAGTGCTCTATCCTCCTATTCTTCCCAGTGCGTTCTTTGATCTTGTTATGTATATCGCCCCATCACCTTGCTTTTTTTCACACCAAGTGTCCCGCATTGCTTCTCTGTGATTTCACAATGTTGCTTCGGAGAAGAGCAATCCATATGTAGACTGCTGACTGCATTTTTCACTTCTTTCCTTGGGAGCGGTATGCTGGCAGGCTGCTTCTACATCACCAATTTTTCCTACTATTTAAAACATTTTTAACCTTTAAAATGAATTAGAATTGCTTCAAAGTAGCTAGACAGGGCAAGATAATCTGAGAATATATGTGAAATACCTTACAGGGCTTAGCATTTAGTAGATGTTCAACAAATGCTCCCATCTGTCTCCTGTTTGGACTTCTAGAGAGCAGAAATGTCCTTTATGTTAATTAACTTATTTTTTAATTCAGCAAGTATTTATTGAGTACCTACATTGTCTGCACAGTGTATATTCTGTTCATTATTTTTTCTCTCTAAGTAGCAGACTATATATATATATTTACCCATCATAAAGATATATGATGATCACACATACAAATCTTTATTGTGCACAAAATGAAGTAATGTTGCACAGAATAATGAACACTTGTCTTAGAAGACCTATGTTTTTATCCAGCCTCCCCCACTTTCTAGTTTTGAACGACCATAAACCAATTACTTATTCTCTTTGGAGCTCAGTTAGTTTATGTATAAAAAAAAGGAGCCAATGATACATTTATTGACTATCTTATAGGATTGTTACACACAACAATCTATAAAACATTTTTTAAAATGTGTCAAAATTTTAAAGAGCTACACAAATGTGTGATATATCTAAATATATTAGCTATCCACTTATTTCTAAAGACATTTATTTTGAGATCAAAGTTCTTTGTAAACATTCCACATAATATTTATATACATACAATAAGTGTAAATGATTACATTTTTTATAGGTGAAGAACCTTAGAGAAATGAGACACGAAGAGAACCTGAGAATAACACTTCAGCCTCTTTCTCAATGTGATATTTTTTATGCAATAGATGATGTCTTCCTTTCTACCTGTTTCTGAAAACTGTAAACATCAATGAAAATGTCTTAATGAGTAGTGGAATGAAAATAACAATTATTGAATGTACATTTGTACAGTTTATGAAACTTAATACATCTCCAACAGCGTACATATTAATTCAGAATTTGGCAGTGAAGAAGCTTGACTTAAAATGTGATCAAATATAGTCAAATACAGAATTTTTCTCAGATATTATGGTATAGATGATATGAAATTAAGAGCTCTTTTCTATGTTAATTTCAATCAGTAAGCAATTTACATAAACTTGTTTTTATTTGGAAGTCTCAAAAACCTAAGGTGGCTAAATAATCTATTAAACAATTTAAGCCATCTATTATTATTATAAATGAAGAGGTCAAAAAAATCCTCTTGTGGCTGTTTCTTTGAGACCGAACCCACATACCACAAAGCTGATCAGTAAAGCAAAAGCCAAGAGAATGTCTGTGGTTTGTGGATGTTCTATCCACGATATTCTCTTTTATATTTAATGTCATTGTCAAACCACAATGCAGTAGCTGCTTTTGGTTATAATGAATTTTGGTTATGTCACTTCGAATCACACTCTAATTGTCACAGAAAACGAAGACAATGAAAAAAGTGCCTATATTCATTTCAAATATATTCATGAGCCAGAGAGCCGGTACATTGTTTTCCTGAGCATATCCCAAAAGATATCAGGCCTTTTCAAATCGAGCCATCTCGTTTGTCAATAAGCCTGCTTAAGAGATGAAATGATTTTGATTCAAATTCAGTATCAGAATATCAAGCCCAGCACAATAATCTTAAACATTACCTCTGCATTACCTCTAACTCAACATGCAGAAAACACTTACCCTCTGACATTTCAAAGTAATAAATCAGCACCATCTGTCCCTAGGCTCTGCTTCTTCTTCTCCTCCTTACACTGCTCAAGGGCATTCATCATGTTCCTTCCATTAGCACACACCATAAAGATGTGTTGTTCTGACACCTGTATATCAGCCAAAGTTACACTCCAGGGATGCCAAAATACCTTATCATATTGTCATGAACACCAGCCCCTTTTTTTTCCATTGAAAAGCTCTTTGGCTCTCTGGAGATAAATGGCTCTACATAAATTTACCATTATTGGTTGCATTTTGTTTGAGAAGAATCCAATGTCAGTTACATTACAGCTTGATCTTGGAGTGATTTCTAACACCAGATAGTGAGAGCGAGAATGTGGTAGTACAATTCTGTCTTCAAAATGACAATAACCAAAATCATAATTAATGTGAGCTCTTCTGGACTTTGGGTAAATATAGTACACATTAGCTTTGTGCTTCACAGAAAAAACAAAGTGTGTTATGATATACAGATTTAACTATTATGATTCTACTAATCACAAATGACCTTGAAAATCCATTCTATGTGATTATATTTTAAAATCACATTCACCAACACTGCTTTAGCAGAGGGAGTTAACTTAGCGTGCAACCTTATGTTTCTCTAGTCATTATTCTGCCTGCTCTAACACTCCAGAGGTGAGACGAACCTTATTCCTCCTAGAAAATTCTTCCTCCCAATATGTGATGCAATTGAAGAGTAAGTAAATGGGACCAAAAATGATGATATACATGATTTTCAGGATTCCTGGACATATATTAAGAGCCTCTAGTACTTCTTGATTAGAAGATTAGGGATGGTTTTATAGGAGAGGATGCAAATAGGAAGCACTTAATAATTAAGAGCCTTCACTTGTTATCCCATATTTAATCTTTTCCAAAGTTTTGTTTTATGGGACAAAACAGCCTCAGAGACATTGAACAGTTGAGTAACTTTTCTGAGCCCCATATTCTCCATTTGGAGAAAAAGATTAGATACCTTTAAGATACCTAATAATTCTGACAGTTCTATGATTCTCACTTATTACCACCTCACCCTTTTCCAGGATCTGCCACACCTCAGACTCCAGACTACTACAGAGGTTGTTGTGTGTGTGCATGAACGTGTGTGTGTGTGTGTGGCAGGTTGTTAAATTAGGAAGGGGAGGGGCATAATGAGACTCATGACTCTTCTTGTCTTCTTCTAACTTTGATGCTTCAGTATTCCCACCCACTGGGTTTACTGCCCAGATATGAGTTCCCCAGTGCCTAAGTCTCTTGTCAATGAACTTGTTGCTTCACAAGTGCTTCTAAAATACCTAAACAATACTTTTTTAAATACTGTTGCCTGCCTGAGTTCTTATTACTTATTTGTTTTGTGTTTTTCATGCTAGCCTGATTTCCGGATTTCAGATCTATCTTTGGATTCATGATCCTATGTACTCACTGTTAAAGTAACCAAATCCTAATAATATTTTGTTATTTCAATTTTGTTTTCTATATCCTGCAGTTTTACCTCAGCTTTTTCTAATTTGGCCTCTCTGAACCACAGTCCGATTCTCAATGTTGACAGAATTAGTGGTCAAAGTGTATATTTTTCAGATCTTAATATTGATCAGTACATGTATGAGTATGTTGTTAAAAGAAAAACAAAACCATTCTTAATGTTAGCCCTTCTTCTTTTTTTTTTTTTTTACTCTGTAAACTGCCAAAAATCCCTGGCAGACCAACATCCTCCTTGCAATTTCTGCATCACCCTCATTTAACTAACAGTGATGGTGGCATTTATCTTTTTTTAGTTTGTAGGTATGTAAGCACTGTTACCCATAATGTTTTTATTTAAACTATTATTAAATATATCTTTGTTATATTCAATATCTTTTGGATTACTAATGAGGAAGACTGTTTTCTTTTAGACCAAAAGGTATTATAGTAATCTTATATAAAAATAGAAAAGTAAAATCAATTCTATAATGTTAGAACTTTTTTCTATTATATTCCAACTTTTAAAGTTGATCAAAACTGTGGCAATAAAATCATTCTTTCAGATTTGAGTAGAACATTGAAACCCCCCCTACACACACATACACACACACACACACACACACACACACACACACACACACACACGTTTTATGGCTTGTTTTTAAAGTGGAATTTAGTCTTGTAGTATATATTATGTGTGTTTAGGCAATTGCCCATATCAGAAATGTATTTCTTTTTAACGAAATTATAAGGGTGTGGGCACCATAAAATTTCCATGATTTTTTCTATAACCAAATAAAGTGAAGTATGTTTGTTTTTAAAAGTACTCTTAGCTTATCAGTGCTGTTGTCAAAAGGAAAACATATTCTCAGGAAGAATACAGATGTTGACATTTTTGGATTCCATTTTCTCTAAATAGGCTTCTTTTTGAATAAGATTGCATTCAAAGGCTGTCTTTCAAAACAGTTCTGTTTCTCTTTGAAGTGAGAATTTTCTGTTCATACATTTGCATTTTCAAAAGTATTCCAGAAGGAAAAGATGCCACCCCAAATCAGTGACGCAACACTTACTTACTTGGAAATTTAAAGGCAGTCATAGTACTCTATAATTAATATACTTTCAAACTTTCCTTCAAATACTGTTCAGAGTGGCATTCTGATAAACATCTCCTTTGAAAACTCACAGTCGAGAATAATAGCAGAGTAATTCTGTGGTTCTTGAGAGCAGAATTAGAGAAAAGGGAAAACACTTTTATAAAATCATTTTTCTAAAAATAACCGATCAAATAGGTCTGACCTTTTCTTCATAACTATAAAGGGCACAGCATTCCTGGTATCCATTCAATTGAGCAACTCTGGCACCAAGTTTACATTTAAGTTTCTCTGGTCAAATTATTTCAAAATGGTGGTCACAAATATTCTGCTTTTGTTTTATTGTTTGTCCTTTTTCAGTGAATCTTCCTGGAAAATTTATTTTTACACATGTGTTTCAAGAGAAAATTAAGAGCAATTCAAGGGCTTTCTATGAAATTAGAGAAAGAAAATTAATACAGATGAGAAGCCTATCCATATTTCCATAATTCTTTTGATGTTTCCTAATTTTTGCCCATATAAGACTGTAAACAAAAGAAAAACATTATTAGTAAATTAAATATAGTCAAAGTGTGTTAGGGGAAAATATCCATGAAAAAGTAAGCTCTTCTCAAATTTTTTAGTCTTTCTGTATGGATTACTACTGCATTCCAGGTAATAATGCAAGCCAGGGCTCCTGAAAAAGTAGCTCTTTCAGAGCCTAGAAGTCAAATACAGGTAACTTCTCATCCATTATAACAAAGGTGCTACTTAGGAAGGTCAGTCTCACATTGAGTGCATGATGTTTACTATTTTGCCTTTTCTACTAATTTCTTGTGCGGCTCTATGGCCATTTTCTTTCTCTTTGTGTGAGTTTATACCTTTATAAAATCTGGTACCTTCTTCTCAGATGTTTTAACAAGTGTGATGCCTGTGAAATGCTTGGAAAGTTGTGAAAGCTCCTGTCTATTTAGAACACATAATCAGCATCTTTCTGCTTTAATAAAATATAACACTTAGTCAAGATTGTAGTAAGTAAAGTCCTCTTAGATTGTTGTATTATCACCTGAAGCAGGTGTCAGCAAGCTATGGCCCACAGGCCAAATTCACCTGTCACCAGTTCTGTCGCACAGTCACACTTCTTTGTTTACAGATGCTTCTTGAATGGGGTTATGTCCCACTAAACACATTGTAAGTTAAAAATATCTTAAGTTGAAAATTCATTTAATACACCTAACCTACCAGATATCATAGCTTAGCCTAGCCTACTTTAAACATGCTGAGAATACTACAGTAGCCTACAGTTGAGCAAAATCATCTAATGATGATATGAAGCCTATTTTATAATAAAGTGTTGGATATCTCATGTAATTTATTGAATACTATACTGAAAGTAAAAAACAGAATGATTGCATGGGTACTCTAAGCATGGTTTCTACTGAATGTATATCACTTTTTTGCAATGTCACGAAGTCAAAAAATTATAAGTCAAACCATCATAAGTTGGGGACTGTGTGTAGTTGCAAAAGAGACCGTATAAAATGCAGATGTGATATTATTAATATCAGAAAAACAGAATTCAAAGCAGAAAGTATCAAAAGGGTGCAGAGAATATTTCATATTAAAAGAATAATCCTCATATATACAGCAGTCATCAACATTTATTGCCTAATTATCTAGTTTCAAAAATATAAACAAAAACTTATAGAATTTCAAGGAGAAATGAACAAATCTGCAAAAACAGTGAGAATTCAACATACTTCACTAAATTTATAGACCAAGTACACTGGAAACGTAAGAATATAGAAGATTTGAGTTTTACAATTAACAAATGCAATTGAATATACATATATTACACAGACACAAATACACATGTATTTGGACCTGCAAAAAAATATTAGTTTTAAATATTCTTGAAGATTGACCATATACTAAGTCTCAAGAAAAAAACTAAAAAAATTAAAAAATTAAAATCTTATAGGACAATTAACACTGATCATCATGCAATAAAATTAGAAAGCAGTACTCAAAATGTAGCAAGAGAAATCAAACAAAAGCCTTTCACACCTGCAAATTTAAAAGAATACATTGTAATATATCTTGGTTTTAGAAGAAAATAGAAATTAATATTACAGTTTATTTAGAACTGAATGATACCACATATCAAACTTCTGAGATATAACCAAAGAGAGACTTAGAGGAGAATAGATAGATAGATACACATACATATATATCTTAAATGAATTTATTAAATAAGAAAAGTACAAAATAAATGCAAAAAAACCCTTTTGACTCAAGATGCTAAAAGAACCACAAAATAAATCCTATTAAATTGAATAAATTAATAAAAATAAGTGTAGAAATTAATAAAAACAAAATATAGACTTGATTAATCAAACAAAACTAGCTAAATATAAGGACCAAAAAGGTAGATGCACTGTGATTTTGCATATAATTAAAAATAAAAGAAAGACAAACTTAAATAAATAGCTTGAGCATTTAAAAAGTGGCATAACCAATAAAGAGATTAAAACTATTAATTTATGCTATGGAAATTCTGTATTATTAAACTGATAGAGTAAAATTGCCAAGATGTTGAATAAAATAAATCAATCATATAGGCTGTGCAAAACAGGATCCTCTTATATACATAAAGCAACATTATGTATGTAAATATATTAAGCATCTAGAAGGACACACACCTGATAACAGTGGTTATTACCACTGGGAAACAGAACAAGGGCATTTGGGGTATTTTTCAAGCTGTATTTTAGCCATACTTGTACTATTCTAATTGCTTTACCTAGAGACTGTGTTTATTATTTAATTAAAAATTAATCTCAAAATAATAATCATACCAAAATAACAATGTTGATCAATTAACTTATTATGATTGGATTATAGAAATGATGGAGACAGTTTACTGAAACTATGGAGGCTGGAGGGTTAGGCAGGAGTCAGATAAAAGGTCTTGCATAATATTATTCATTTTTGCCATGAAGGTAAAATGGGAGCAATTGAAGAGTATCAAGTAAGACTTGTGGTTGAGAAAGTCAATTGGATGCTACAGAATATGTCTGTATGTAAATGTATTTGTAGCAAACGTTTGTAAGTAAGCATTTAGTGAAGTATGTTAAATCAAATTGAATTGTGGTGCTCTGGTTAAATGCAAGTGAGAGAATTCACAAAGCATATAACTCTCTTTATTATCAGAGTGGTCAGGATTCTGTGATTCTTGGAGAAAAATGTTTACCATGTGGAAATTGTTAATTGCAAACACTACTGAACATTGTACATTTTCCTGGCATTAAAAATTGCAATTTAGCAATGCAATACTTATTAATAGAAAATGAAAGTATGGTTAAAGTCCTATGGGATCTAAATACCTCTCAAGATAATGGGAAAAAAACCTTCAAAATGTTTTCATATGCTTCAAAAATGCTAATTGTTCTATTTCAATATGCTTCAAAAATGCTATTTGTTTGACTCAAGCCATGGGGCAATGCATATATTAACTATTTGAAGTAATGGGTACATAGATTGAAATTATTCCTATGTTGTAGTTCCCTATGGCTAATTTAGAGTTCAGTCCCAGATTTAAAAGACCAATGTGTCCTTGATGTATAGCTGCAGTGATTTTTATCTTTTAAAAGATTCTGAATCAAAGAAGAGGTTGCCTATCAGAATAAACTGCTATGATGAGCAAAGTTCTTTCCTTGGTGAATTGTTAATGTTTGTCAGGAGTAATTTGACAAGAAGTTTCTCACTGTTAGGCTGTCACCGACAAGGTTCTCAAATCAAGCATTTTTGGACTTCTGCTACAGTAATGGTAAGAAAGAATAAGAATCATTCTAGTAAATGTCATGTAATCTTGATGTTTCTGTGTCAGGTTCCTTTTCTTTTAGTCATAGTCATGTTCTTTGCACAAGACTTAAAACAATTCATACAAGTGAGCTAGAACTGCAGAGGAATTTATGCTCTGACCCTAGCATCTTCCTTTGGGGAGATCTAAGCATGTTCTATTTAGGTTATTAAGTACGAAATGTCCAATTTCCTTAAGTACTAAGTTTGATAGTTGATATCTCTGACATTTCACTTTGACACTTCTTGTTTTATTTTTATAATGAGGGTACATCCTCAATCTTTCAAATTCACATTTGGGCTTGTGATGATCTTTCAACTTTTTTTTTGTTAGAGCAATTTTTATGAAACCGTGGATAAGTCAAAAATTTGTGTTATTTTCGAATATGAGTTCTGTCGTGGAACCAATGCAGCACAGACAGCTCGAAATATCAATGAAGTGTTTGGGAAGGATGTGGCTAATGAATGCGACTTAAGTCGCTGGTTTGAGAAATTCCATTCTGGTGATTTTAGTCTTGAAAATGAGCCATGTAGTGACCTGAGACCAAGGTGGATAACGATGAACTGAAAGCTGTAGTGGAAGCAAATCCATCTCAACCTACATGTGAATTAGCAGCAAGATTTGATGTTACTATTCCAACAATATTGGACCATTTGAAACAAATGAGCAAAGTAAAGAAACTGGATAGATGGGCTCCACATGAATTAAAGAAGCATCAGAAGTCTCAAAGCTTGCCATTATTAATTGTCATGACATAAAGGTGAACCATTTCTACACGGTATTGTTATCTGTGATGAAAAATGTGTTCTTTTTGACAATCACAAGCATTTGGCACAATGGCTGGATAAAGATGAAGTGGTGAAACATAGTCCCAAACTGAATATTCATCAAAAAAGCTAATGGTGTCTGTTTGGTGGTCCAGCTCTGGTATTATCCACTACAGTTTCATGAAACCTGTCCGTCTATTATAATGTATGTCTACTGCAACCAACTGGACAACATTATGAGGATGCTTGCAATTAAATAGCTGAGATTGGTCAATAGAGACAGGCCTATCCTCTTGTAAGACAATGCTTGACCACATGTTACATAAACAACGCTGCTCAAACTGCAGAAGCTGGACTTGGAAATTCTCTATCATCCACTGTATTCACCAGACCTTGCACCAACTGACTACTACTTCTTCCAGGCTTTGGACCACTTCTTGCAAGGAAAAATATTCAATTCTCAACAAGCTGTGAAAAACGCTGTTGGCGATTTCATCCCCACTTGCTCTCCAGGTTTCTCCACTGCTAGCATAAACGAGCTACTGTTAAGATGGCAAAATTGTGTCGATAGCTTAGGTGCACACTTTGATTAATTGTGCTGCTTCTTGCTTGTGATATAATAAATTATGCTTTTAATTCAAAATCAGACGTTTCATATTTTATGACCTAATAGTATCAGTGTACACTTCATACTACCAAAAGGTAAAAAAAGTCATTGTTGTGAAACCCTTCTACTCTCTTTTGTGACATTTAGTTAACTCTTGTGAGTGCATAATTGCCTTATACTAGTAAGCTTCTCAAAGGATTTTATAAAATAAGAGTCATGATGTCATTTTCTTAGCAATATGTGTCCATATCACTACAATTCTTTCAACTATTCAACTACTGAACAAAATTCTTTGTCTTGTATCAGTATAATTTGTGATCCCAGGAATTAACAAAACAAATAGGCAAATCCAGTCCTCCTCCATGAAAAAAAGAATAAATCTAATAATGCTTTTCCTCTGATTTCCTTTTTAATATCTTTGAATCCTGGTTTTGAACAATGCGGTGAACTGTTAATTGATGTTCAGCTTATAGCTTTATTCTCTAACAAACTCTGAGAAGCATTTCTGGAAGGGACAAAGAGGGAGTAGTTACTTTGCCCTCTAGAGAATTTCTTTTCAGACTTAGGGCAGATCACAAGACTGAAAATGAGCTGATTACCCAAAAGTTAATGATAGTGTGGAATACCTAAAAGTCAATGAACTATGTTCAAGTCTTCATTCACTTTGGATTGTCTCTTATCCACTAAAATTAGCTACTCAAACAGAAGCCAAGAATATGGAAAAAAAAATCCCTTCTTCACTGTGCACTCTGAAGTTTATATTCATTCCTCTAATTCATGTTGCAATTAAATTGGGGATGTATAACTCTATAAATAACCAAAATAGTTTTTTCTTTTTTATTAAAACAGTGCCATTTCCATAGGTAAAGGTAGAGTATTTATATACATACATGTACCTTGACTTTTAATTCAGAAGCTACCTCATCAATAATGCATGCATTCTGTTTTCTTTATTGGTAGTTTGCCAAACAAAGGTATGCTTTGGTATAGGCTACCGAGGAAGAGTTAAGTGGAGAAACAATAAGCCTTTTTCAGTGGTCCAAATAAGTGTCAGTAAGGTAAGGCATAGTGGGTTGCCTATTTGTAGTATTCATAATAAGTATCTTTCCCTGGATTTCTTAACTTACTATGCTATTATAAATAATTATGATTTTGAATACGAAATGCTAGCTTTAATAGAAGTAGTTTCATTATCGTAGTTTGTCCAGATTTTGTTTTCTAGTAAAAGTAAGTTGTTGCACAGGTTATTTTTTGTTTTGACCCTATATAGCTCAAAATTCTATGAAAATCCCATCATTAACCCAGATGAAATCATTTTCCTAGTACTACTTGTCTTTTTATAATGCTACTTAGGTAAGCTTGAACCTGTAACTGGTCTTTGCTTAAGGAAAAATTGACATTTTCATGAAAATGATTGACATTGTTTTAAGAGCAGAGAAGAAAGGGAAGAGGAGGAGAAGGCCCCTAGGTGCTATAGGCAATTGTCAGGTGTACAGTTCAGGAATGGACCTAGCTCCAGCTTGGTGGTATGTATAACAAAAAACTCTGTTTTTCTCTTCTGCTACTATACTACCAATACTTCTGGCCATCAAGATGTGTGGGATTTTCCCCCACACTGACCAGTTCTCTAGCATCAGCTGGCTATCTTACAATGTAATTCAATTCTGATGCTATCTACCTGAAGGCAGTATCAGGTCCCACAGGTTAAGGGCTAAGTCCCACAAACTTCTCCACTTCCCACTTTGAAAGCCAATTGCAAGTCCAGGTTGTCAGCTATGCTTTTGATCAACTGGAGGTTCCCATAACCCCCACTGAGAGGCTCACAGAACTCAGGAGAGTGCTTGTCTTACTATTACCTATTTATCATAACAGGATACAACTCAGGAATAGCCATATGGAAAAGGTGCATATAGCAAGGTATGTGGGAGGGGGTGTGGAGCTTCCATACCCCTCTCTGGGCTGGCCCTTCTCCCAGAATCTCTAAGTGCTCACCAACCTAGAAGCTCTCCAAACCCAATCCTTTTGGGTTTTTTATGGACGCCTCATTACATAGGCACGATTGATTACATCATTGGACATTGGTGATCAATTTAACCTGCAGCCCCTCTTCCCTCCCAGGTGGTCAGGGGGTGGGGCCAAACATTCCAATACTCTAATCATAGTGGTTAGTTTCCCTGGCAACAAGCCTCCATCCAGAGGCAATCCCAGATCAGGAGCCCCCACCCCATGAGTCATCTCATTAGCATATACAAAGACACTCATCAATTCAGATTTCAAAGGTTTTAAGAACTGGGTACCAGGAAATAGGACTGAGGTGCCAATCTGTATTTCTTATTATGTTACAATATCACACGGTGGGGGCACGGGGCTGACAGGCAAGCAGTTCTCTCCTTCCACTCCTTCCCCCCACCCTCTGTTTCTCATTAATTAGTTCTACCTTAAGGCAGAGGAATGAAAACAAACTGGAGGAAGGAAAAGCAGGCTGGAGGTCTGCTGTGACATCAGCTCAGAGGTGGCCATCCTGACCGTGACAATTATGATCTACAGAAGACCCCCTTCCACATTTTGTCCTCGCTTGGCGAGGAAAAGGAAGGAGACAGGGGACAACTTTCTTTGAATCATCACTCTCTCTTATCTGAACATTGAACTTGGGGCAGGTGAGAGAGGTGGTGCTTGCTTAAGGGGGCTAGAATTCTGCCCTGTGCCTTGTTCCTCTATGCCAGTCTGGCCCCGAATTTCTATGCAAAGTCCCACAATCACTTTACTGCCACCACCCTCCCTTCCCCCCTACCCTACACACAGATTCTTTTTGCACTGGGCGTACTGACATGATCTTGCTGGGGGTTGAGGCTGGGATGGCAGAGGTAATGCAAGATTGTCTTTTCTACCTTCTAAGTGCCTCTTTTCTTGATAAACCATCAAAACCAGGCAGTATGATCCCTTACCCGCATTTTGGTTCTTCTGAAGGTGGTTGCTTGGGTTTGGTGTTCATGCAGAGGGACAATTGCTGGGGGTTTCTATTTGGCCATCTTGCTCTGCCTGGGGCTCTATTCTTGCAATTTTACATAAGGTGGCCTGGGATGGCCACACTGACTTGAACTCTAAGTAAACCCTGAGAGAAATTAATAGTATCTTGTATTAATAGTTACAGGATGAGTGTTTTAAGGCAAAGGAAGAACAAAAGCAAGGAAGCCAGTCCATTTGGATTAAGTGAGAGGGAGAGTAATCGGACATGAGGTTAGGGAGGTAGAGAGAGATCAGATCATATAGAGCCTTACAGATAAGAGGTTGGCAAACTTTTTCTGTAAAGGGGACAGGTAGAAAATATTTTAGGATTTGTGGCCCCAAAGGCAAAATCGAGTATATCACATAGGTACTTACATTAAAAAAAAAAACAACTTCCTCCATTTTTTATTTATGAAATTCAAAATATAATAATAATACTTGACTGCAATTTTTTGTAAGGCAGGTCTACTAATGAGAAGAATGGCATTCTTTTTAGGGTGAAGAGTATAAAATTGTGCTTAATTGGAATTCAAAGTTAGTGTTCCCTATCATCAAAATCAACTGCAAATATTCATATCTAATATATAGTAAGATTTTTGTATTTCATCATTGAAATGGTTTATTTTTTATAGGTACTCCCAAATACTGATATTAATTCATGGGCCTATTATTTTAAAATGAGCATATTCATTGCTTAGAAGACATTTATAAGATTATATTATATTCTTCTCTTGATATTTGCCTTTTAGCATGTTGTTACATTGCAGATTAATCACTTCCAATGATTAGGTTAGGTGGAAGTTCCTCAGTGCTAGTTTGCATTTTGAAAAATGGAAGTTATCTTTTGCACTTGGATCAAGGTTACAAACATTGCGGGGAATGTACTTGGAGCTCAATGAGTTTGTCCACTAAAAATTTGTGGGGAAATTTTGGCTTTTTGTTTTAACTTTTTACCAGATGGGAACTATATAGAGCATCTTTATTTTACTGGTGATTCAGTGGTTAGTTGTCATCAAAATGGTTACTATAGCATAAGTTTCACATGTAAGTGTTGTTTTGCCTTATAATGGTAGGTTGCATTCATTAAGAAACATTATCAAGTATACAGCAAAAGCTAATTCCCAAAGCCTTTCAGTGTTCTCAAATAGTGGTCAAAAGCAATTCTCATTCAGAAAAATTTCAATGCCAACCATGGGTTGAAAAAAATCAAAATATAACTACATGAGTGCCAAGTCAGCAAAGCATTTGCTATCTGGTAGGGCAGGTTAAGGTATTCAACTTCTACTTCTGACAATGGTTCAGTACATAAGAGTGGGTGAAATTTACCATTGATAACTGTTTCAGTAGCACATGACAGATTCAAATACTTTTCACCATGTACCTGCGGATGAATAACCATAGGCTTTAAACACCTCACATTTCCATGAGCTTTGAAAATTTGTTCACCTAATTCTTTTTCTGCTCCCCACTTATTTTTATCATCATCAATTTTAATACATCTTAGCAGACCCCACCTCAGGTTGTACAGAATGATATTTTCTCAACTTCTTTGAAAATGTTCTTGCCTGTAGTTGTTCCATGCAGGCTATTCATCAGGAAAATTCTTCAGTTGCTTCAAACTCAGCCATTGCCTCCTGAAATAAATAACAACTGAGCAGTGTTGGTAACATCTGTTGATGCACCAAAAGCTAAGGAAAACTGCTTGAAATTGTTTGCTTTGTTTTTTAATTGACTATTTTTTTTTTATTTTTTTTTTGAGACAGAGTCTCACTCTGTTGCCTGGGCTAGAGTGCCGTGGCATCATCCTAGCTCACAGCAACCTCAAACTCCTGGGCTCAAACATTCCTCTTGCCTCAGTCTCCCAGGTAGCTGGGACTACAGGCATGCACCACCATGCCTGGCTAATTTTTTCTACTTTTAGTTGTTTAGCTAATTTCTTTCTATTTTTAGTAGAGACGAGGCCTCCCTCTTGCTCAGGCTGGTCTCGAACTCCTGAGCTCAAGCAATTCTTCTGCGTCAGCCTCCCAGAGTGCTAGGATTACAGACGTGAGCCGCCATTCCCGGCCTTTAATTGACTATTGATATCTACCCATGTCCTTAACTTTTAAAGCAACTGTTCTTATTGAAAGGCTATAGTCAAACACAATTTACCCACCATCAGAGAATGGCTTTCCTTGCTTTGGCTAACACATGAGCCACTCAGAAACTAACTTTATTAGCAGCCTCACTTTCATTTTTTATTTTTGTGAAGAAAATCTGTGGTCAAATATTTCATTTTAAATGTTCTTATTTTTCTGATCATTGCTATAAGTTGAGAATATTGGGATGAGTACTTAGTCTGGAAGTATCAACATGTATTGTGTTCTTTTAGTACAGCTGTATTGTCATTGCAAAATAAACACAATTCTTTACTATCTAACTTGATAACAAGATAATCCATACTCCATTGTGTCTTAAAGGGATGATATTCAGAGTCTACTTTCCTGTTTTCTCTGTGCTTCAGCATTGTGTATATTTATGGGTAGTGAAAAATAAATAAAATGTGTGTATGGCAGTACATGTGACATTTGAAATATGCTCAAGTTATAACTACGTCACTGTAATTTATAGTGCATTGACCAGAAGTATAAAAAAATGAGAGCACTACATGTCATTTCTGTTGCAATTACTGAACACTGCCCTTGTAATACAAAAGTAGCCATGGGTAATATATAAATGAATGAGGGTGTCCCAATAAAACATTATTTATGGACATTGGAATTTGAATTTTATGTAATTTTTACATGTTACAAAGTATTCTTCATCTCTTTTCGTTTTCAAACTTTTAAAAATATAAAAAAAACAAATCTGAGTTTGTGTGCCATGATAAAACAGCCTACAGGCCAGATTTGTTCCATGGGGCATAGTTTGCCATCCCCTATTATAGACTATAGTAATGACCTTAATTTTTATTTTGGTTGAAATGAGAAGTCATTGGCTGGGTTGATCAGAGGAGTGACATGATTAGAACTATATTTTAAAACAATTACTCTTCAGCGTGGGTAGAAAAAACTGAGGAGTAATTGTTTTAAAATTACTGTTTAGTCTTTTTCTACCAACACTGAAAATCCACTAGTGTGGACAGTGGTGGAGTCAATAAGAATATTTAGGAAGGAAGGTATTGTAACAACCCAGGTGAGAGATGATGGTATATTAGAAAAGGATGGTAGCAGAAAAGGTGGTGAGTACTGGTTAGGTTCTGGAAATACTGACATTTTTATCTGTGTGTGTGTGTGTGTGTATAGAGAGAGAGACTTAAAAAAAAAAACTATACTTTTTTTCTCAAATTTTAAAAAATATATGGCCATATGAACACATTGTTAGGGTTACTCTAAGGCAGGGGTCCCCAATCTATGGTGAGTTGTATGATTATTTCATTATGTATTATTAATATAATGTAATAATAGAAATAAAGTGCACAATAAATGTGATGGATTTAAATCATCCTGAAACCCTCCTCCCCTTCCCTGGTTCTTGCTATAAGTTGGGAATATTGGGATGAGTACTTAGTCTGAAAGTATCAACATGTATTGTGTTCTTTTAGTACAGCTATATTGTCTCCATGGAAAAATTATCTCCATGAACACTGTCCATGGTGCCAAAAAGGTTAGATATTGCCGGAAAGGGCTCATTAAAAGTAAAGCTTTATTAGTTTTTACATCTGTCTTTACAAACAATATTTGCAGATGGATTCAACATAGATGAGAAAGGAGTCAAGAATAACTTCAGGGTTCCTGGCCTGAGCACTTGGAAGATGGGAGATGCCATTTGTATAGAAGGATAAGATTAGGGGGTGAGTAGATTTATAGGAAGAATCCAGCAGTTCTGTTTTGAGCATATAAAATTGGTTCTGTCTATTAAATATTTGGGTGGAGATGTGGAATGGGCAATTATGTATGAGTCTTGTGTTCAGAGGAGAAGTCATTGTCCAAGGTACAAATTTGTTAGTCATAAGAATGTAGGTGAAATTAGAGTCATGAGACTGAATTAGATTGCCAAGAGTAAAAATATAGAATAAGTAATCAACTCAGCCTAGGGGTATTTCAGCATTTGGATGTTGAAGAGATGACAAAGAATCAGCAGAGTAAACTCAGAAGAAGTGGCCAGTGAATTAGAAAGAAAGCCAAGAGGAGTGTAGTTTACAGAGTAAAAGCCCCAATATTCAAAACTCTGGGTTACCTAAATGGAGCTTAAACTGAGGATTCTTCTCTTCGTTATCCCACCAATATAAGCCTTAGACCCAAGCTCAATCTATTCATGTGAAATCATAAATACATGCAACTGAACATTCATGGATACATAACACAAAAACATACTTACAGGTATACAAAAATTATTCTCCAAATATTTACGAAATTTCAGTGTTTAGGGACATGTATATGTATGGAATATACACAATTAGAAGGCTAGGCCAGGCGCGGTGGCTCACGCCTGTAATCCTAGCACTCTGGGAGGCTGAGGCGGGCGGATTGCTCGAGGTCAGGAGTTCGAGACCAGCCTGAGCAAGAACGAGACCCCCGTCTCTAAATAGAAAGAAATTAATTGGCCAACTGATATATATAGAAAAAATCAGCCGGGCATGGTGGCACATGCCTGTAGTCCCAGCTACTCGGGTGGCTGAGGCAGGAGGATTGCTTGAGCCCAGAGGTTTGAGGTTGCTGTGAGCTAGGCTGACGCCATGGCACTCACTCACTCACTAGCCTGGGCAACAAAGCGAGACTCTGTCTAAAAAAAAAAAAAAAAAAAAAAGAAGGCGGCTATATAGAGTCTTTTCCCCTAAAATCATGTCTACAAAATTCATTCCCTGAGCTCCCTGTCAATTCAGAGATGCAGAGGGAACTCTGTATGCAAAAACCACATGCGAAGTATACAGAAAAAACCACCTGACGTAAAATCATGTCCAGCCACCCTCATTCCTGCTGGCACTCTTAGCTAGTTCTACTTTCTGATATTTCTTTCTTCAGCTCTCTCTTTCTCCCAAAACAAACAAACAAAAAATATTTTGTCAAGACTACCTCTAGACAAATTTATGAATAGAGCAAAATTTCTCTTTGTTACTAACCTCCTTCTTTCTAAATAAGCCTGAGGCCAGCCCTCCTCGGTGACCCATCTGTACTCTGAAGTCTGCCTTCCCTACCCACTGCCACTTCTAACTTGTACCTGTCATTTCTGTGCTGCTTTTCCCTGAAACTTTTGGGTATTATACCTCATTCTCTGAAAGGGGAAATTTTCTGAGCTTTGCAAGAGGATAGTTAGCTAACCTAATTAACTAATGTGTGCTAACGGGTTCACCTGAGAGATTTAGGCACATCAGAAACGTTTAACAGTGTTGTCTTGAAGCAAATTCTCTAGCTCATGTTGCCTAACTGTAAGTATTTAGAGTGCTGGGAATTTCTGAGCAGGAAGGGAGAAAAAGTAAAGTTTAAAAGGGATGATATTTGTGGGTAGGAGATAATGACATTGCCCTCAAATCTCACTAACCTGGTAACTTCCCATTCAACTCACAGTGTTGGCCTTGAAAAGAGCAGATATGAATAAAATGGTCCATATATCCAGTATTAGAAGGGAAGCCAGCGGGAGAAGAATCGAGTAAGAACCTCAGAAAATTGAGTGAGGCCAAAGCTCTAATCATGGAGACAGATATGTCTGATTGACACTGAAAGAACAGGAAAGTAGCAGGAGATATTCCTTAATGACAAGACCAAATCAACACATATCAGCCCGTATATTCCCATTATTCATAACCTGGGAGAACAGCTTGACTGAAATACTCAAGAGTTATAGCTAAAACTTTAAATTTTTATTTTCATTCTTACAGCTTTATTGAAGTATGTAAAATAAACTGCAAATATTAAAATTGTACAATTTGATAAGTTTTGACTTGTATATACACCCATGAAACTATCACCACAGTCAAGATGATGAACAAATACATCACACTCAAAAGTATCCTCATGCCACTTTGTAATCTCTCCCTCCTTGCTTCCCTATCTGCAGGCTACCTCTCATCTGCTTCTTGTCATTATAGATTAGTGGAACTTTTCTGGAATTTCAAATAAATGGCTTCATACAGCATGTACGATTTTTTTGTCTGGCTTCTGTTACTTGGCATAATTAAAATTTCCTCTGTGTTGTTGCTTTGGCTGTTGAGTAGTATTCAGCTATATCAATATATACCACAAGTTTATTCACTCACATATTGATGGACATTTAGGTTGTTGTCCTCCTTTTTTTTTTTTTTTTGGCTATTGCAAATGAAGTTGCTGTGAATATTCATGTACAAGTCTACATGGATATGTGTTTTCTCTTGAGAAGTACCTAGGAATGGAAGGGCTGGATCATTTGGTAGGTGTATGTTTTTAATGAAATTGCCAAACTATGTGTAGTGGGTTGATTGGTTTCCCTCTGCAACCCAAAAGAGATGTCCACATCTAACCTCTGGAACCTGTGAATGTGACTGTATTTGGAAAAAGGGTCTTTACAATTAAAATTAACTTAAACATCTTGAGATGAGCTTGAAGGAAACCAGAATATTTCATCCTAAAATATTCTCCTTTGAAATAAATATTTTTAAGTTAGAGGCAATTGGAAACCAACAGCTAAAGAAAGGAAGCCTAAGTTGCTCTTTCTTACCTGTGGCAGACCTTAAAAATACCTTTGGAAAAGATGCAGGGGCCGGACATGGTGGCTCACACCTGTAATACTAGCACTCTGGGAGTCTGAGGCAGAAGGATTGTTTGAGTTCAGGAATTTGAGATCTGGTTGAGCAAGAGTGAGGAGACCCCATCTCTGCAAAAAATGGAAAAGTCAGCCAGGTTTGGTGACGTGCACCTGTAGTCCCAGCTACTTGGGAGGCTGAAGCAGGAGGATCGCTTGAGCCCAGGAGTTTGAGGTTGAGTGAGATATGATGATGCCACTGCACTCTAACCAGGTGACAGAGCAAGATCTTTTCTCAAAACAAATGAAGGATACAGGGGAGCTTCTGCCTTCCCTTCCCGCAGTCAAGGCAGACTATAACTCCTGTCTTTACTGGAGAAGGCACTGGGCTTTTATCAGCTCAGAAACAACACTAGCTATGCCATGGGAATACTACCTTCCTATATAGTTCTCCCACCTATGGGAGCCTGAAGCTGCTTACTCCTTTTACTTGTCACTAAGCTAAGACTTATTGTCCTATTTAAGCAAGGCCTCTAAGCCACTGCTTTGACAGAGTTACTTTCCAGAGAGAGACACTTTGGAACTGAGGTTTCTCCTGCATGGTGGGCACTGCAGGTATAAATAAAAATGCTTTTTTTTTCTCTTGTTAATCTGTCTTTGGTTAACAGGGATCTGTCCCAGCTATGAACTTAATGGGGGTTGAGAAAAAGTATATTTTCTCCCCTTCAAGATCATTTTGGATTATCCAGATAAACCCTAAACCAATGATAAGTTTCTTTGTAAAGAATAGAAGAAGAAGACAGACACTAAGGAGAAGGCCATGTGAACACAGAGGCAGAGGTTAGAGTTATGTTGCCACAAGCCAAAAATGCCTGGAATCACCAGAATTGGGGCAAGACGAGGAAGGGTTCTCCTCTACAGACTTATGGCATCCAGAATTGTGAAAGAATAAATTTCTGGGTTTTTTAAAGCTACCAAATTTGTGGCAATTTGTTATGGCAGGCCTAAAAACATAATAGATTTCATTTTACAAAGGGATTATAACATTGTACCTTATCACCATCAATGTGTGGGAGACCCAGTTACTACATACATATCCTCACCAACAGTCGATATGGCTAGACATCTAAATGTTTTACATTCTAGTGGTAGTGTAGTGGTATCACCTGGTGGTTTTAATTTGCATTTCCTTAATAACCAAGGATGTTGAGCATTTTCTTATGTCCGTATTTGCCATCTGAATATCTTCTTCGGTGAAGTGTCTGTTCAAATCTTTTTAATTGGGTTGCTATCTCATAATTGCTGAATTACAAGCATTCTTTATATATACTCTATTATACACAGAAGTTCTTGGTTGGATATTGTTTTACAGATATTTTCTATCAGTCTATGGTTTACATTTTCACTTATTGAGCACCATTTATTCAAAAGAAAATGTTTTTAATTTTGATGAAGTAGAATATATCAATATTTTTCTTTTATAGTCATGCTTTATATATCCTATGTAAAAAATATTTGCCTAACCCAAGATCACTAAGAACGTCTCTTATGTTTTCTTACAGGAGTTTTATGTTTAGGTGTATGATCCAATCTGAGCTAATATTTGTATATAGAGTGCAGTAAAGGTTGAGGGTTATGTTTTGCTCATGAATGTTCAATTTTTCTTGTACCCTTTCTTAAAAAGATGATGCTTTCTCCATTCAATTTCCTTGGCACTGTAGACAAAAGCAAATTTATCATATATATGTGGGTTTATTTCTGCGTTTTAAATTCTGTCTACTTATCTATGTGTTTTATGCCAATACCACACTGTCTTAATTACTGTACTTTTATATTGAAATCAGATAATATAAGTCCTTCAACTTTTTTATTCTTTTTCCAAATTGGTTTCTCTATTCTAGTTTCTTTGCATCTCCAAGTAAATTTTAGAATTGGCTTATTAATTTCTACAGTAGAGCTTATTGGAATTTTAATTACTATCATGTTCAGTCTATCAATCCATTCGAAGAGAAAAGACATCTTAATAATGAGTCTTCCAACCTATGAATATGGTATATGCCTTCTTTAAATCATCTTTGCAATGCTTGATAGTTTTTACTATAGAGATCTTGTTCATCTTTTGTTAAATTCATCCTTAATTATTTAATATTATATATGCTATTTAAAAATTTTAATTTCCATTTGTTCCTGGATAGAATATAGAAATACAATTGATTTTTGTCTGTTGATCTTATATCCTGCAACTTTGCTAAATCCATTCATTAGTTTTAGTATCACTTCTGTAGAATTCTTGTTTTCTACATAGATGATCATGTCCTTTGTGGATAAAGACAGTTTAACTTCTTCCTTTCCAATCTGGATGCCTTCTATTTCTTTTTCTCTCATTATTGCAGTGGTGAGGACCTTCAATAAAATGTTAAATAGAAATGTATGAAAGTTGACAATCTTGCCTTTGTCACACTTTATGTTGTACAATAGCTTACTGAACATCTATTTTTTGGCAGTTTTTTTTTTCTTTGTTTTTCAGTTTTAATAGTTCCTAATGCTGTCTTCAATTTACTAATATTTTCTTAGTGTCTAAGCTGCTTATTCATGCCATCAAGTGTGTTTTTCAATTGAGATCTTGTATTTTTCATCTCTAGAAGTTCAATTTGGGTCATTTTTTGTATCTTCCATGCTTACCTTTATCATTCTTATATTTTCTACTACCTTCTTGAACATATAAAATATATCTATAATAGTTATTTTAATGTTCTTTTCCATGAAGTATTTAATCTGTCTCATTTCTTGTTTTTTTTCCTTTCATTGATTGTTTTTGTTATGGAGGCATAATATTTTTCTGGTTCTTTAAATGCCTGGTAATTTTTCACTGGATGCTAGACATTTTGTGTGAGCTTTTCATCATTGGTACTCTTTTTTTTTTTTTTTTTTTTTTTTGTATTCCTTTAAATTTTAGAACTTGGTTCTGGGATACAGATAAGTTGCTTTGAAACACTTGACCCTTTTCTGTGATGCTTTCATGTTTTACTATATGTGTCTAAAATAGCCTTCAATTAAGAGCTATTTTGACCTCACTACTGACACAAGAACTCTTCTGAGGACTCCATTTTATCCTACAGGTTTTAGATGGTCTTGCCACTTTGGATTAATAGAACATGAACTATTCCTAGCCCCATGTGAGCTCCATTAGTTTCTTTTATTGCTCCTTTGGGTGGCTCTTTCTTGAATATACATTGTAGATCAACATGTAGCCAAAAACACAAGGGAAAACTTCTGTAGATCTTCTGAACTTTCTCTTTCTGGGTAGCTCTCTCTTCTTCTATGATACACTTCCCTGTGAATTTTAGCTGCCTTGATTTCTCAATTGTCTCAAGGGAGAATGTTAGGTCCTGCTTGGGTTCCTCCTCCTTGCACTACAGCCTGGACACTCTCCCTAGACAATAAGTTAGGGCAGTCATAGAGCTTACTTTATTTTAAAAATTTATTTCACTTATAACTACTCTGCAGTGTCTCTTGTGCAATATCTGAAAACCATTGTTTCAATATTTTTCTTGATTTTTAGTTGTTTAAGGCAATCAGGTAAATCTGTTCTCACTCCATTATAAATGGAAGTATAAATCTAGTTGAATATTTTGACATTACAAAAAAGAAAATAAAATCCACAAATTGAGTCAGACTTTTCTCTACCATTTATTAAACTATATATACATAAAGTTAACAAGAAATTATCCAAATCCTTCTAGTTCTAATCACTCATTATTTTGTATTTCTATTGGGGACAGAATGAAATCTTATATCAAATTCTGTTTCTTGAATTTCAAAGCAACTTTGTTCTTCCTGTCTACACATAGAACATGGGGTGTGTTTATTTCTGTAGTGTTCAATGCAGTAAGTTCTCAGGACCTTTTCTCAGATGCTACTTTTTGTAAACATGACATGGTAAATTGTAGGTGCTATATTAATTCTTTTATCTTGACCCTTGTCACTCTCTACTATCACAGATTTAAATCACACACTTGTTTTATTCAAGTACATATATTAGAATTTTGTTTAATTCTCTCTATATGCACTATGTATATATAGAGAGAGGGAAAGATGGACAAACAGGCAGATACAAATACATATGAAGTTAAACAGCAACATAAACAAATAATATGAGGCTACCTATGTGAAGAATATAATTTAGTTGAATTGCAGTAACATTTCCAGAGTAATTGAGTTATTTGTTTTCTATATGTGAAATCATTTTCTTTCTACAGTTTAACCTTTCTTCCTCAGGTTCCTCATAGCTTCCACACTGTAGTGCTCTGGATATACACATTTATTCTAGAACTATTGACTATTTTGTACCTTACAGTTTACCTGAATGATGAAATCATGAATGCTGAGTGACATTTGATAAAATGTACTTTATGTTACATTTTTCTTATTTGTGATTTATGGCAAGGATATGGTATGTAGAAAATAATTTCAATTTTCACTTCTTTTCTTTTGTGCTTCCAAATGCTTTATTGAAAACACCTTGGCATAACTGGCCTATCATGTTTCCTGAAGGAAAGACTTTTGAACCTGGACATAAATCTTGAATCTAGGGGGAGAGAGGGGGAGATGGCATCTGTCACCCTGGCCCAGATGCTTATCTTTATGTAAATGTGCAACGCTTTGTGTTCTGCTAGGGCCCCATGAGTGCTGCTTTAAAAATGACATTTTCCAAAGTCAAAGAGCATGTCCATACTGGGAATGGAATTAAATATGTGCTCTCTATCAGTGAATCACCCTGATATTGGTATTCCACATTTGAATGTATGGTTTAAAAATATTACTGACTCACATGTTGATATCATAGAATTTACTTCTAAAAAAGAAAATAGGATCTAAGAAATTATTGAAAATTTTAGCAAATGTTTTTATTTTTTAGATTAAAAACATTTAGTTCTATATTATGTATCTAAAATCCACATTGTGTATTTCATCTAGAAAGCCCACAGGTTAAATTTACATTAAGCCGTATTTCATTTTATCAATTCATTTTACTTCCTATGCAATCTGATTTGCAGTGAAGAAGGAAAATTACCTGTGTAGACTTTTGGCTATTTAACCCAGATTGTAAAAACTGATATTATTTATTTAAATCTGACTGGATATTACAGCTGAACTCTTAGTCAAATCCACGTGTCAAATGTGACTCAGGCCGTAATTACTCACTATATAACATCGTTTTTATATATCACATAAGCTGATTGTTCCTGTCATTTCTTGCTAAATGGACAGTATATTATATTCAAAGTTTATGAAAACCAAATTGAGAGCTACACGATGCCAACAACTTGCTGAAATGTGGAAGTCATTCAAGCACACTTTTTGTTTGTCTTGAAGCCTATAATTTTGGAAACAAACTGTGGAAACAAAATTATTTCTTAATTAGAAATAAACCAGTAGTAGAGTTACTTAATACAATCAAGTTATACAAAGCCATCAGAAAAAAATTACATCTGGCTAAGGGAAAATTCTATTGAATCAATCAGAACAGGAATAATATTGTCTTTTTGAGACATTTTTACACATACCAAGAGGAATGTGTAATTATGCTCAATAAACATTAATTGTCAAATACTGAGATAAAAATGTATATTAATAAAATTATGATCCTTGCAAGTTTTCTAAAATCTGGAGATAGAACATGCATGAATAACAGGAAACAATAATACAAAGTAAAATATGCTAATAATAGTTATACATCTAGGAATACAAAAGCAGATGCAACTCCCATGGACTGGGATAGTCAGGATAGTCTTCAATATAGAGTTAAAGCTGGATCCATGAGGATGGATGATTATTGAATACATGGAAATGAAGGACAGCACTCTGAGTAAAGGGAATTAAATGGGCAAAACCAGCAATAGATGAAGAGATCACACCTCTGGGACAGAGGAATCATCTGGAGAAGAAATGAGAAAGAGAAATTTTGGGTTTTTTACTTCTATCTAAGTTAGTTCACCAGCATTTATAATCAACAACAAGCAAGTGTAGGTTGTGGAGAGCCTCTAATTCCAAAAAGTATTATGTGCAAAGTGGAGTCATTGATATATTTTGAGTAGTGGAATGACAGTTGGTGTTTTCAGAAGGTTAATCTGGCAGCACACTGTAGTGTGACTTGGACCAGAAGAGACTTGCAATGATAAGACAAATTTGGAGATGAAAAAGTAATAGTACAAGGCCTGTGGTTGTTAGGCCATGAAACATTGTTATGAATAGAATTTGAAAAAAATGAAAGCCACATAGAGCTGGTGCTTTCATTTGGATATTTGTTCCCTCCAAATCTCATGTTGTAATTTGATCTCCAGTGTTGGAGGTGGGACCTAATGGGAGTTGTTTGGGTCATATGGGTGGATCCCAGATGCATTAGTCTTAATGCCCTTCCTGGTAGGGGGGATGAGAATATTCTTACTCTATTCATTCCTACAAAAGCAGGTTGTTTACCTGGCACCTCTCTGATCTTTCTCTTGCTACCTCTCTCACCATGTGATCTCTGCACACACTTACTCCCCTTCATTTTCCACCATGAAGCCCTAACCAGATGCCTAGTCCTGAACCTTACAGTCAGCAGAATCATGAGCTAAATGAACCTTTTTTCTTTATAAATTACCCAGCTTCAGATATTCCTTTATAGCAACATTAAAGTCTAAGACAGCTAGTAAGACTGGTTAACTGATCATAGTCAAGCCAGGGGAGATAGAAGAAAATGAGGAAATAGAAGACAAATAATGTAGTGGTAAAAGCATTAAATTAATAGTTGAAAAACCTGAGCTTTCCTTAAAGCTCTGTGTGGCTTTTGACAATTCATTTCGCCTTTCAATATCTCTTTCCTTTTATGTAACATAAGGAGACCAGGTGAGTTGGTATCTTATGTTCCAAAAGTTCTAAAAGTTCTATAATTTTAAGCACATAAAAATGTAAATAAATGTAGGTATAATTGAAACTAGGAAATACATACCAAAAAATAAAGGCACAAAATTTTGATACTTCAGAGGAGAGAGAGATTGTTTTGGTCTGGAGATATCTGAAAGTCTTTATAGAGGAGATAGCATTCTGAGTGAGTCACTGAAGGATAGTGCAGGATATGTAGGGGTTGGGTGAAAAAAAATTCCAGGAGACTAAAGTTATCATAAATAATTAATCTGTTATTATAAAATAATGATCAGTAAAAAGTCAATTTAACACATTCAATGATGTACATTATTAAGATTATAATGTTTCTTTTGGAATATCAGTTATGGGACTGTATGTTGCGTAGTTTGCTCGTCTATAAAGTGGAGATAATTATGCCTACTTTTTGAGGATTCAAATAAGAAAACATGATGTTTACAGAGATTTAATGACTTACCTGAGGTCATTTAATTAGTAAGAAAGAAATGAAGTTTATAACATGAGTTATGTGACTACAAAATATATTTTCTTTTTGCTTGACTATGGCTTCGTATGTGTCTAAAATTCATTTAATTTTTCCACAGATAAACCAACTTTTTAGTTTTTCTTCTCTAACAGATATATGTAAAAATCGCATTACAGATCAGCATTAACAAATGAAATTTGCAATCAATTTTAATGCTAGAGAATACTGTGAACTGCAGTTAAGTGAACATTATCTCCCCTTCCCCAAAAGAATTCCATTCTTCTCACCAGATTTCCAATAGAAACACACACACACACACACACACACACACACACACACACACAAGTACTCACCCTTTCCACAAATATGAGGGAAGATTCAAACATCTTAATCACCACATGGAGACACAGATGCACTAATATTCGTCTGTTCACAGTGAAAGACCACGATTCTCTTCATCAGTGCTCCAGAATTGTGGTTTTGTCTTATGTGTGCCCATTAGTCTAGTCAGTTTCATATTCATGCTCACTTATCTACAATCTTATCCTTTTCCAACACACACATGCACACATATACCATACACATGTGCACGCACACACACCTCTTATCAGAGGCCTTGGAGTCATTTTTTAGGACTCTTTGCATGCCTGGGAATACTCAGTAGGGTCTGAAATAATAGAAATACTGGGCCATGGAGCTGTGATTTGCCTGTCATATAAAAATAGCATATTCATTCTACTGCAGAATGATGAATATACCCAGTCTGGTATATCCAGTCTGGGGATAGTCAAATAAGGAAAGGAGAGTGGGAATCCAGAAGCAAAAGTATGGGAATGGGGCAGTTAAGAGAGGGCCTAGTAGAAAAAAACAGGCTAGATCTTCTTTTCCCTTTGTTCCCCTGAACATTCTACCAACAACCCCACCAACTCAACTGTAATCATGGCTGTAATACAGGGGCATACCATAGAGCCAGGGACAGCAAACCATAACCAATGGATCAAATCCAGCCTGCCACCAGTTTTTGTTCAATCCATGACCTAAGAATAGCTTTCACATTTTTAAACAGTTGAAAAAATAAAAAGCATAATATTTTGTGACGTGAAAATTCTGTGAAATTCAGATTTCAGGTCCATAAATAAAGTTTTATTGGAACATAGCCACACTCATTCATCCATTTTCAATGGATGATTTTGTGCTACAACAGCAGAGTTGAGTAGTTGTGACAGACTGTATATGGCACACTTATCATTTCTCACTGCCACTATAAATCACAGTAATGCAGTTATCAGCATCTTGAATACCACATGCATCATCTATCTGTGTGAATAGACATTTTCAAAGATGACATGTAATATCTCATTACAGATCAGCATTAACAAATAAAATTTACAGTCAATTTTAGTAATAGGGAACTTTGAACCCCAATTAAATGAAATATTACCTTCCCTTTTCCCCAAAAGAATTCCATTCTTCTTCTTTACAGGCTTGTATGACCACAAAAGTTCTCCATTATTACTTTTTAATTTTTTTCAATGAAAATTGTACAGAGGTATATATTTTCTTTTTTTATATAGGTATATTCATAATATCCTCAATTTTGCCTCTTGGTTTACAAAGCCTAAAAATTTTTACTATCTGCCCCTTTACAGAAAAAGTTTCCCAACCCCTGCCTTAGAATGTTGGGGAACTTACTGGGGAAAAGAATCCAGAAATATTGGAAATAGTCCTGTAGTCAGTGAGCTATAACTAGAGTTTTTATTTGTTTTGTGCTTTTCCTTTCACTAAAATAGGAGGAAGCACATGCTATGGATTTTAAATAACTCAAGTTATTTTTGCTACTGCCAAGCAATAGCAAAAGGTGTAAAAAATTCAAATATATGTAATTAAAAAATTGGGAGCTGATGTCTATAATTGAAGCCTTCTTTGGGAATATTTTTTTTAAAAAAACAGAAAAACAAAAAACCTTTTCTCCTTATGCTCAGGTTTTGGTGTGGATTTTGTCAGTACAAAGAAGTTCAACTTTCATTTTACATGAGTGACTTGATGGTTTCTTATATGCTGTTTTTAAATACAAAATTTTATTTAAATAATGCTGTGGATAACAGTGTCCGAGACACATTTAAGATATTCTCTGGAGTGCTAGGGCAAGTAGAGAGAGAGGGATGAAATGGATCTACATGAAAGTCACATAGAGATCATATAAACAGTGACAGGTCAGAATGGAGATAGCACAGGGCTGTTCCCATCTGACATATATCTATAAACTAGAGCAATCTTGGCTGGAAAGTTAGATGCATGCTTTCACTAATTTTTATGAACAGTTATGTGGCTGGAAGTGTCCTAGGTACAGAGGGTGAGAAAAAGGGTTGATCAATGCCTTTAATGATTTCATACTCTAGCATGAAATGACAACAAAATGTAAAAAGTGATGGTATATCTATTCAGTAATTATTTGTAAAATGTCAGCACACAATGTAATGAGAAGAGAGAGAAGGTTCTATAGCTCCATCTTGGGAAGTTAGGAAAGGCTTCATAGAGAAAATGGCCTTTTGGCTGGATATTTATAGATAAGTAGGAATTAGAAGAAAAAGAAGAAAGGAATTACAGTCAGGAAATACAGAAGGTACAAAAACATAGAAGCACAAAACAACACATTTTTTGTATATTCTGGAAGAAAGTTCTGTATGGCTAGAGTACTTGTTACTTTATAATTATGGGTGGTTAGGGAAGAAAAGATGAAGATGAGAATAGAAGTGCTTATTTCACTTAGGGCAGGATTGAAAAATACTTTTTTTTTTACCTCTACCATGAGTAAAATTTATTATTTTTCTCATTGGAGGAATAGATAGTAAAATAAGACTTAAAATTGAAAGATAATTTTATAGTTATTTAAATATCAACATTTACTTTGAAGAGTGAAGGTTGATTCTGGAAATACTCAACCTTATAAGGCTTCTTTTTTTTTTTTTTTTTTTTTTTTTTGAGACAGAGTCTCGCTTTGTTGCCCAGGCTAGAGTGAGTGCCATGGCGTCAGCCTAGCTCACAGCAACCTCAAACTCCTGGGCTCGAGCGATCCTTCTGTCTCAGCCTCCCGAGTAGCTGGGACTACAGGCATGCACCACCATGCCCGGCTAATTTTTTTTATATATATATCAGTTGGCCAATTAATTTCTTTCTATTTATAGTAGAGACGGGGTCTCGCTCTTGCTCAGGCTGGTTTTGAACTCCTGACCTTGAGCAATCCGCCCGCCTCGGCCTCCCAGACAGCTAGGATTACAGGCATGAGCCACCGCGCCCGGCCTAAGGCTTCTTGATTCTAGAAATTATTGTTTACAACATTTAAAAAGTTCATATGTACTACATTCTTTCTACTATATTTTTCCATTTTAAAACTCTGTGATATTTGTTGGAAGTGTTTATGGTCCCATTTTATTAGATGAGAAAGCAGAGGCCCATAGAGTTTAATTGAATTACTTCAATGGCAGAGTTTAATGTAATTCAAAAGAGAGATTCTTTATCCCTCAGGACCAAAGCTCAGCTCATTTGCCATTGTCAACCACACCCCTTTGAATCACCTTTAAAATCGCTAACTTGCTCTTGGAAATAGTCTCAATGACTTACACCATCTGGACGGGGCAAATCAATTTAGACGAAATCAATTTGGGAAAGTGTTTCAACTTAGTGGCACTGTTTTCTATTTGAGGCTTTTTCTTGCTAATGAGTCTTCCCAGACCCTCAGCTAAAATCACATGTGAGTTTCCATTTGTGGATGTCATTTCCCTAGATTTTGACAGCAGAGGAAAGAGAAGTTAGTAGAGCACTGAGTTCATGATTGTAACTGAATCTGAAAAAGACCTTGGCTGTGTAGAGAGGAGAGTGACACTGACAAACAGCCCCAGGTGATAATGGGAGACATTTATAGCCTCGGGTTATCAGCAAGTTCTATAGAACCTTTACCATTTTATACCTTGGTAAGGCTGATGGCTTGCTTGTATCTGTAATCCTTATGTCTCCGGTTAATCTTCTGTTAGAAGTCATTTTCCCAGTCTTCAGGAAAAAATGAAAAGTAAAAGGAACGAAATTAAAATGTAAGCAATATTGCATACTGAAATCTAGATCTGAAACGCTACAGTGGTATAGGCATGAACACAACACAGTTGGAAAAGATTCACAGCTGTTCGCTTGTGGTGTATTATGCAGAACAAGTATTGTTGACTTTTGATGAATTAAAAGATTTAGCTGATTTATTGTTTGTTTGAACCTCAAATAAGAGTCACTGTGGGGAGAAGTTCTTCAACTATTTGTCTTAAGTTACTCTACAGTTCAAATTTATACAAATCTCTCCCTTCTCAGTTAACTCATCCCCATTAGTATATAAGCTTTATCAGGACAAGGATAAGTATTAGCTAAATAATTTTTGGAAATTTATGTTTTGTAGACCTATGCATTCTTAGTAGTTAGTACAGTGCTTAAGATGTAAGCACTCAATAAATCTTAGCTAAATCATTTTTGGAAATTTCCCTAAATCCTAATTATTATAGCACTGACAGGTCCCATATTTCTCCATTGTGGTTTTCTATCTTGGAGATCCCCAAAGTGTGGTCTGCAAAATCCCTTTCAGGGACTTTATGAGGTTAACACTATTTTTGTAATAATCCTAAAATGTTGGCCTTTTTCACTGTGTTGACCTTCAGATTGATGTTGCAAAAGCAATGATAGATAAATTGCTGGGGCTTTGACATGGAACAAGCTAGTAAGGTTAGTCATTGTATTCTTCACCACCATGCACTGGGAGTTTAAAAAAAACAAAGCCAGTTTCATTTAAGAATGCCTCCAGAAAAAAGTACAATTTATTAATTGTATTAAAGCTTGACACTTGTGTACATGTTTTCCTATTAGTTTCTTCGATAAAATGAAAGTGCACATAAAGTACTTCTGCATAGTGAAGCAGGATGGCTGTCTCAGGAAAGCACTTGTGCAATCAGTTGAGGTATGAGCTTAACAGGCTACTTCATTCATGGAACATCATTTTTACTTGAAAGGATGACTGATGGATAAACTATTGCTATTCAGACTTGAATATTTGGGAGATATTGTCTCAAAAATGAATGAAGTGAGCCTGTTACCTCAAGGAGAGTAAGTGACATTCGTTGCTAATAATGATAACGTTTAAAATTTCAACCAAATATTACAATTTTGGAAAATTTGTTATACCACCGTGAAATTGACATCTTCCCAATACTTGAAGAGTTTTCTGATGAGATTAGTGGTGATAATAATGAAGGTGACTTTTTGATATTACATAATGAGATGTACTGATATTTGGAATATCTGTATAAAATTAGGGAATGAATATTTTCCAAATGACAGATATCTGATGGTACAAAATCATGCAAAGGTAAAAGATTCATTGAAAGTGTAAGATATATCAATAGTTTTAATGTAACAGAGTACAATTAGTTCATTGATATGGTTTCAGATTTCACCTTACAATTACATTTCAATAAGCTCCTACCTGTCAAGTTTTGGTAAAAAAAGGTTTTCAAAAGTGGCTAGTTTTTACCAGACAGTTGATAAAACAAAGGAAGGGTACAGCTTATGCAAATGTACAAAAATATAAAAGAACATTACATGTTTGAGGAATTACATCTGGTTTCATGTTACTAGAACATAGAATGGGAAATGAGGAAGGACAGGAGGTGAGCTAGATCACCAAAGGTTATGCCTAAAAATGATAAGAACTTAGATTTTATCATGTGGCTAATATGGGAAAACTGGAATTTATCCAATATTTCATCTTATAAAGTGTGGGCTATATACTTTATTCAGGAAGCAACTTTCCAGGCTATTGCAATACTTCAGGAATAAGATAGTAGCAGGTGATAGGAAGTAAAAGACTATATCAAGATCTGTTTCAGAGTTAAATCAAAATAAATGATTGAGAGAGTAAACATTGGTAACATGAAAGAAGAATGGATCTAGAATAACTCCCAGCTTTCATACTTACTGGCTAGATGGATTGTAGAATTAGTCCCTCTCTAGCCAATAAGTCTAAAAGCTATTAACTACAAATCCATTTCTTTAATAGATATAGGGCTATTCATGGCATCTATTTCTTTTGGAGTGAGCCCTGTTAATTTATGTCTTTCAAGGCCTTTTTTCATTTCACCTAAGTTGTGAAATTTATTGGCATAAAGTTGTTCATATCATTCCCTTGTTATTCTTGTAGTATTAAGATCACCTGTTTTATTCCCCCTCCCCCCCTTTTTTTTTTCTGAGACAGAGTCTCACTCTGTTGCCTGGGCTAGAGTGCCGTGGCGTCAGCCTAGCTCTCAGCAACCTCAAACTCCTGGGCTCAAGTGATCCTCCTGCCTCAGCCTCCCGAGTAGCTGGGACTACAGGCATGCACCACTATGCCTGGCTAATTTTTTCTATACATTTTTAGTTGGCTAATTAATTTTTTCTATTTTTAGTAGAGACAGGGTCTCACTCTTGCTCAGGCTGGTTTCGAACTCTTGACCTTGAGTGATCCTCCCGCCTCGGCCTCCCAGTTTTATTCCTAATACTGGTAATTTATATGTTCTCTTTTTTACTTTCCTCCTTCTGGGACTCCAATTATACATATATTAGGTCACTTAAAATTGTCTCACAGCTCACTGGTGCTCCCTTTCCTCCCTCCCTCCGTCCCTCCCTTCCTCCCTTCCTTCCTTCCTTCCTATCCTTCCTTTCCTTCCTTCCTTCCTTCTTAAAAATAGCAAAGGTTTATTGAACCATTACTATGTAAGAGGTACTACTCTAAATCCTTGATATATACTAACTCATTTAATAATCAAAATAAACTTTTAAGTACTATTATTATCCTAATTTTACATAAATGAAACTGACGCACACCTAGTTGAAATAATTTGCCCAAGGCCATCTATCCAGTGGCAGAGATAAATTTAAATTCAATCAGTTTGGCTCTATACTTCATGTATTAAACCACTGTGCAATGTAGCCTCTCTAGAGCCAATGAAAAAACATGTTCAAAAAATGGATGCTTCCAAAATAATAATATGTTGCACCAGTTTTTTTACAACTCCCAATTATGCCCTTGATTCCAATCCATGATTATTATGTCTTCTTGTTGAATTGTTTCCTTCACCATTATATAGTGGCCACCTTTGTCTTTACTTTTGTTGATTTGTAGTCTATGTTATCTGATATGAGAATGGCTATACCAGCTTTCTTTTGGTTATCATTTGCATGAAATTGTTGTTTTCCATCCTTTCACCTTGAGTCTAAATGAGTCTTTGTGGGTTAGATTTGTTTCCTGGAGACAGCAGATACTTGGCTTGCATTTTTTTTTTTTTTATGAATTTAGCCAGTAAAACTTATCTTTCTTAAGTTCTCAGCAGCACTTGACCACTGTCTTTTCCTTGAAAGACTATTTTCCCCTGGTATCTGAGAAACTAGTTTTTGATCTGTCTTTCCCTCTCTGATAATTCATGTACTCAATAAATATTTACTTAGTCACTTAATTTGTGACATTCTTTTAGGTACTGAAGGTATAATAAATAAGACACTCAAAGTCCTTGCCCTAAGGAGAGTGCATTCTAGCAGTGAAGAAAGACAATTAAAAAGTAATATATAATTATGAAACTTCAAACAATATGAAGGCTAGAAGAAGAACCAAAATTATTGGCTCTCCTCTTCTCAATCTCAGTCTCAAGTGGTAACTTTTAAAATAATTTGGTATGCTTTCTTTCTGATCTGTGTATAAGGACACACACACTAAACACATATATACATGTATACTTGAATTACATCTATACAAATACACACAAGTACATAAGGACTTAACTTTCTACAAAAATTTGGTTATACAACACACTTTTCTACAATAAACCTTATTGCTTTATTCATTTAATAGTGTATCATTAACCCTTTTCATATACTTTGTGAATAGTTTTTTCTTATCCTTTAACTATTCTCATATTGATGGGCATATAGTTAACATCCACATTTTTGAACAACAAACTCCTTTATACGTGAGTCTTTGGATGCTTATGCTAATATTTCCTTAAAGTAGATCCCGGGAATTGGAACTGAGTTTTTGAAGCGTATGCAGAGGAAAATGAAATATCAGCTGAGTCTATCCTGCCTTTTTACATCCAGACAAGTAGGTAAGATTAATTCCAACTCTAAAAATTAGAATTTTATGGGAATCTCACCTTTTCATGAGAATTTCAGCTTTTCAGCTTCTCTTCTCTGTGAATTAGTTTATAGATAACCTTGCCACCCAACATATGTGGCCCCTATTCGGCACCATTTTGTGCCAAATGTAGAACTCTCCTTTACTCAATCACTTTTAAAAGAGAAACACTCACACAAGGTCCTTTCTCTTTTCCATTTGGTTTATTGGGTTTTTCTTGTTTGTCATTTACAGAGCTGTTGAGGTTTGACAGACCTTTATGGCTAATGTTGGCTATAGCCAATATTTGGTCTTTAGCTTTGACATATATAATTAACAAACAAGAAAAGTATGTCCTTTCAAAAAAAGGCTCATGTGTGTGTGTGTGTGGGGGGAGGGCTAAACTTATTTAAAGATTTGAGAAGGTAAAGTATGTTTTGCATTACAGAAACACAAACTACCCAAAAATTATTCTAATAATTCCCATTCTTAAAAGTCCTTCAATCACTGTATCATGAAACAAGGGTCTTCTTTCTCTGTCTCCATACCTTCCTGTAAATAATTTTTCTTTACTCTTTCGTCTTTCTCAGAAGCAAAAGAAGTCAAATTCTTCTTTTTTTTTTTTTTTTTTTGTGCAGAGATATTTTATTTTCTTCAGACTTACTTCCCAAACTCTGTTTTGTTCTTTACATTTTAGAGACCTTGGCTATAACTTTAAAATTGAAGTCCTGTTTTAAGTTTTTTGACAGCCTCTGTCCTCTTTTATAATCTTTGTCTAGGGAGGAGGAAAAACAAAAGAATTTCATTCTGTCAGGTGCACATGTTTACAATTTTGATAAATACTGTAGAATTGCCCTGTAAAAATGATGGGCAGTACTATTTTGTACTACCACAAAAAGTATATTACAATGTTGATTATTTGAAGCCCTTATTAATTGAATATTATCGATCTCACTCTGTTGTTGTTGTTGTTGTTTTTGCCAAATAGTTGAAAAGGAAATGGTATTTCATTGTTTCTTTTTTTGCATTTGGACAACTGATAAGGTTAAATAAATTTGAAAAAATATTTATTGAATTTTCTTATTTCCATTCTGTGAATTATTGGTATATATATATTTTGTCCACATTCCTAATTGTGTGTTTGATTTTTTAATATCAATGTGGAACTCTTTATATATTCTAAACTCTAAGTCTTTACTTTTGTAAGTGTTGCCAATGATATCTCTCAGACTTCTGGGTTTTCAAAAATTTTTGTACAATTTTTATGGTGTCTTTTGTAATATAAATGTTTTATCTTTTAACATATAATCGTATCTATTAATCTTTTCTATATGGCTTCTGAGGTTTGTTTCTTTCTTAATAAGGTCCTTCCCACTCCAAGATTATAATCTCTAAGTCATTTTTTTGTATTTTCTTTTCATATTTTTAGAGTTTTATTTTTCTTTATTTTTAATAGTTTCTTTTCTTAATTGCTAGTAAAAATTGTATATATTTAGGATGTACAACATGATGTTTTGAAAAATGTATACATTGTGGAATGGCTAAATCAAGCTATTTAACATGTGCATTACCTCACATTTTTACCATTTTTTAATGGTGAGAACACTTAAAATCTACTCTCTTAGCGATTTGTTATTAAGTGTTGTCACCATAATTTGCAATAAATCTCTTGAACTTATTCCTCCTGAGTTTATTTTTTAATGTTTAGATCACCGATTAATCTGGAGTTTACTGTTGTATATGATGTGAGTTAGGGATGCAGATTTATTGGTCTACAAATAAATGTCCAACTTTGTCAACAAAATTTATTGAATTGTTTGTTTTTACCAGTGATTTGAAATGCTACTTTATTTCATATAAATATACAAATACAGAGGTACTTGTATACATATTTATGCCTGTCTGGAATTTATATTCTTTTCTTAGGACTATATGTCTTGATATCAACTGATATTACATTATTTTAATCACTAAAATTTTAGAGTAAATTTGAAAACCAGCAGAAAAGTGCCTCTGCCATAATTTTTCTTTTTACAAATGATATGGCTAATTTCGTACATTTGATCATCCAGATGAACTTTAGAATCACCTAAATTCCATTAAGATATTGATGGAATTTTGCATTAAATCCACAAAGTAATTTGAGGATAATTGACGTATTTAAAATATTGATTCTTTGTTTCCTAGAAGATGGTACTTCTGTCCATTTATTTAGGCATTTTTCCTGTGTGTCAGTAAAGTTTTATTATCTCCTTATAGGACATGTATTGTAAATTTATTCCTAGTTTTTTATTGCTATGATGGGGTGACATCTTTTTAATTGGCTGTAGTTGTTATATAAGAACACTAATGGTTCTTATATATTGATCTTTTTATGTAGATACTTTGTTAAACTCCCTATTAGTCCTAAAGATTTTAACTGTTATTCTATTACATAATATAGTGTATAATCTTATAAGCCAGAAATTATAATAATTTTTCTTTTCAATATTTATATCATTTTCTTATTTGTGCTGTATAATTATATTTGTTAGGAATTGTAGATTAATTTTGAATAATAGATATGGTATCAAGGCATCCTTGTGTTTTCCCTAACTTTACTTGGATTGTCTTCATTATTTCACTATAAAGTATGATGTCTCTTTTTTTAATGGGTATCTATTAAGTTGAAAACATCCATTTCTAGGCTATGTATTTTCTTACTAACATTGCAACACTAGGGTTTTCTCTACTTGGTCATAAATTCTTTAAAGAATTTTCTGAAATTATTTTGCTAATATTTTAGTTAGGATTTTGTCATATATGCTTATGTATGAGGTTAATCTATATTTTTTATTTTTCAATTTTTTCATCATTGTCAATTTGATATAAATGGTATTCTAGCTTTTATGCATTAGAACATTTTTTTAAAGGCTCCACCAGTTTCTAGCTATGTAACTTGGTCAAATTGCTTAACCTCTCCTGCTTCCAGTTTCTTATCTTTTTATCTTTTTTCTTGAATTGTAGTAAATTTCAACTTTTAAAATTTAACCTAGGGCCTTTTGGGGAATATATTATAGATTTACATAACTCTTAAACTTTTTCTGTGGTTATTGGGCTATTAATATTCTCTCCTATTGATTCTATTTATTTTTCATCTCTAATTTTCTAGAGATGGATCATTTCATCAAAATTTACAAATTTATTTATAAAACTTATTGTATATCGTCAAAACAGTTCCTCTTTTGTATCTATACTTATGACCTTTTATTAATCTTAGTTTTTTATATTTTTTCTTGGTGAGAATTTCTAAATATCTGTCCATTTTATTATTATTTCTAAAGAACTGACTCATCGATTTATGAAGTACTCTAATTTTTTCCAACTTTTATAATTTTTGTGTTTTTATATTTATTTAAGATTATTTTGTTCTTGACTCTTAAGATAAATTTGTAATTAATATACCTTTATGTTTCTTGTTTTCAATAAATACAATTAAGGGTGTACATATTTTCCTCATGACCACTTTAAGACTAAGACTTGGAGATGTGAAGATTTCATGGTTTCTTACATCTAAGTTTTCTGTGTGTCAATTTTCTTAAAGCAAGTTAATTAGAATAGTTTAAAATTTTTTTCAAGTTATCGTCTGTGTTTTAGGCTGGCATTTTGATTTATTTCTAGTCGATTCACTGAAGTTGAAGAAAATCTATCTGTATGTTTTCTGCTTTTGTGTTTTATTGTTGTTTGTGATCTAGTACATGATAAATATTATAAGTATTCTGTGAGCATTTTGTAGAATTTTCAACCTACAATATACTCACATAGAATTAATTCAGAGAGAAATATGTGTTTTAGGCTTTGATACAGTAGCTTGCAGGAAACCAATGCTCCTGATGAAAATAAACAGAAAACCTGGATAAAATTCAAGATCCATTTTGAAGGTCTCAGGATAATTTCAAAAACAACTAGAATTTGAAGATCCAGATCATAAAGAGAGGGAAAGGTAATTGAGATAAGCTCAAGTTTTTATATGCTGCTTTCCCCCTTGGTCTATTTGCAAATTCATGGTGCCAAAAAGATGTAGAGAAGCTAGGATAGCTTTAGTCAGTCTCATGGAATGGTAGCACAGATAGATATTGGACTTCTGGTATTAGAGTCATAACATGAGGGGATAAGATCCCAAAGAGAAGAAATATATGCAAATACTTGAGTTAGACACTTATTACCAATTTACGAATATAACAAATTTTAAAAAACTAATATAAAAATTTTAAAAAACTAAATTTTAAAAAACTAATATAAAAACCTAAGGTTTTATATTACAAATATAAAAAACTAAGATTGATAAAAGGTCATAAGTATAGATACAAAAGAGGAACTGTTTTGACGATATACAATCAGAGTTTTATAAATAAATTTGTAAATTTTGATGAAATTATCCATCTTCTAGAAAATTAGAGATGAAAAATAAATAGAATCAATAGAGGAGAGAATATTAATAGCCCAATAACCACAGAAAAAGTTTAAGAGTTACGTAAAGTCCTCAAAGCTTTTGGTCACAAAACTACACAGGGCAAAATGGTAAGAAACCAAAGAGAAAACAGCTGAAGAGAAAAGTGGAATTTTCCACAGTTTCACGTTCTGAGAACAAAAATTTGGAATTCAGGATCGCTTATAAAGTAGTGTCACTAAGAGACTCTATAGTCTCTCAGGTAGAGCCCATAAAGAGTTAAATTTTAGGAATAGGGGCAAAACTGAAGGAGGAGTTTACAGAGACTGCAAACTAGTCTTGGGTCACTTTCAGTCCAGGATTAGATTCAGGTGATCTGCCTTTTTGCAGCCTGGGTAGGAGTTAGAGTAAATCTTCCCTGGAGGAAGATAACCACATCTAGAGCTTCCATAATTTTTCATAGACAATGTCTGGCATTCAATAAAAGATTAACTGAATAACAAAAATCAGCATCAAGAGAAGAATGTGGACAACAGAAAAAGGCCCAGTGGGAATCTAGCTATTCAGTTATTGGAGTTTGACTTTAAAATTATTGTGATCAATATCTTCAAGAAAATAGACAGCAAAAGAATAGCTTTGAATTTTCCAAAATGAACAAAAGACATTCATCCCCATGTTTTAGTTCATTTTGCATTGCTATAAAGGAAATACCTGAGGCTGGGTGATTTATAAAGAAAAGAGGTTTATTTGGCTCATGATTTTGCTGACTATCCAAGCATGGTGCCAACATTTGCTTATGATGAGGGCTTCAGGAAGCTTCCAACCAAGGTGAAAGGTGAAGGGGGAGCAGGTATGTCACATGGAGAGAGAGGAAGCAAGAGGTGGGGAGGAGGTGCCAGACTCCTTTAAACAACCAGCTCTTGTGTGAACTAATAAAATGAGACCTCATTATTGCTGGGAGTGCACAAAGCCATTCATGAGGGATCTGCCCCCATGATGCAAACACCTCCCACCAGGCCTCACCTCTAACCTTGGGGATCGAATTTCAACATGAGATTTGATGGGAGAAACATCCAAACTGTATCATCCCACTTCAAAAATTGCGATGAACCCTAAGTAGAATAATATAAAAAGAAATACATGCATAAACATATCATAATAAAACTGCTGAAAACTGTCAAAGAGAAAATTTTAAAAACATCTATGAAAAAAGACTCACTACATTCAAAACAGCAGCAATGAAACATAAAACTGTACAGCACTGCTGTAATTAAAAATAATCTAAATAATTAAAGGAATAAACCAGGCTAATGAATTTGAAGACTCTGTATTGTAAATATGTCAGTTCTCCCCAAATTTATCCATAGGATTAATGCAACCCCACCCAATCAGCCAGTTTGTGTGTTTGTGTGAATGTGTGTGTGTGTAATTTGACAAGCTTATTCTAAAATCTATAAGGAAATGTAATAGGTAGAATAGCCAAGAATGCCAAACAATCTTGAAGAACAAGAACAAAGCTGGATGATTTACACTACCAGGTTTATACTACCATTTATTTTAAAGCTAAAGTAGGCCGGGCGCTGTGGCTCACGCCTGTAATCCTAGCTCTTGGGAGGCCGAGGCGGGCGGATTGCTCAAGGTCAGGAGTTCAAAACCAGCCTGAGCAAGAGCGAGACCCCGTCTCTACTATAAACAGAAAGAAATTAATTGGCCAACTGATATATATATATATATATATATAAAAAATTAGCCGGGCATAGTGGCACATGCCTGTAGTCCCAGCTACTCGGGAGGCTGAGGCAGAAGGATCACTCGAGCCCAGGAGTTTGAGGTTGCTGTGAGCTAGGCTGACGCCACGGCACTCACTCTAGCCTGGACAACAAAGTGAGACTCTGTCTCAAAAAAAAAAAAAAAAAAAAAAAAAAAAAAGCTAAAGTAATTTATGACACTGTTAATTGTGCAGACATAGACCTAAAGACCAATGGAACAGGACAGAGAGTACAGAAATAAAGTCACATCATCAAGTCTTCATTAACATTCAGTGGGGGAAAGAACAGGTCTTTCAACAAATGGTGTTGGATTAATTGGATATCCAAATGAAACCTTTGTCTCTCCCTCTTACTATATAAAAATATCAATTCAAGATTTATTGTAACCTAAACATAAAAAGTCCAACTAAACCTTAAGGAAAAAAACTTTTTAAGTTTGGAGTCAGCAAAAGTCTCCTAACTAGTACACAAGGAGTAATTTCCATAAAGAAAATAATATATTGGACAACATTAAAATTAAAAATATATTTTTATCTGAAGATATAATTAAAAGAGTGAAAGATAAATTATAGAGAAAAGATATTTATAGCTTTTTATATACAACAAAGGACATGCATCCAGAGCAATAGGCAAAGTAAAAGAAGACCCAAGGAAAATAAAATAGACCAAAGACTTGGGCAGGCTCTTCCAATTAAAAAAAAAAGGATATCCAAACAGACAACACACATATATTAATCAAAAGTTCATCAGGACAATGCAAATGAAAACCACAATGAGTTACTGGTACGCATTCACTAGAATGAATTCTTTTAAATGACTGACAATACTACATGCTAGAAAGGATATGAAACAATTGGAACTTTCATATACCTTTAATGGAAGCATAATTAGGTATGGACACTTTGGGGAAAAATTTGCAATATCTTTTAAAGCTGAACATATATCAATCATATAATCCAACAATTTCCACTCCTAGGTTGGTACTCAAGAGAAATGAGTGCACATGTCCACCAAAATATACATAGAAGTATGTCCATGGTGGTTTTGTACAGGATAGCCCAAACTAAAAACAATCCAAATATTTATCAATGGTAGAATGGATAAATAGTGTGTTCATATAATGTATTACTACACAGCAATAACAAATGGAAAAAGAATCATTACTACATGCAGCAGTAAGTATGAATTGTAAAAACAATATTGACTGAACAGTGCTAGACACAAAAAGTAATTACTGCAAGATGACATTTCTATAAAATTGAAAAACAGGTTAACAAAGCTATTCTATGGCATTAGAAGTCTGGATAGTGATTACCTTTGGTGGGGGGTAGTATTTGGAAGGGCACATAGGAAGGCTACTGTTGAGACAGTGCTATTCTGTGAAGTAGTTGAAAAAAATCAAACAGCACCTGCATTACAACAACTTTATTTTCAGAGGTAAAGGTATTATTCATCTGAGTGCCAGAACCTTAACATGATGAGAGGTAGGAGAATATTTAACAATTTATGAAAAACATAAAAAGATATCCAAGACTAGGAAAATCCAATCCTAAGAGATACACGGTCTAATTGAATCAATTTTTGAGTATTCAAATTATTGTGAAAAGTTTGAGCTCATTGTTAGTGAATTCTATCAAAATATATGTAGAAATAGTAAATATTCTTTATATACCAGATGGATATAAACATGATTCATATCTCTTCAGGGAGCTATCCTGCATATCTGAGCCATAGTTTTTAATGATGCTTATCATAGGTATTTTTAAAAATTCTGTGAAGACAGAATGTAAAGCTTACAGGTTATGTTTTCATTTTTTGAAATAATATATTTGAACTCAAATGGAGCAGTAATTTGAACTTCATATCATTCAATTATTCAGAAAGTATTTATTGAGCAGCTATTATGCATTATATATCATGCTAGGTAATGGGAAGAAGATACAATACTTGCCTCTAAGAATTTTCTGACAGTTTGGTGTTAGATACAAAAGCAAGGATGGAAGAAGTGTAGTATACTGATGAAAAGAATGATGTCCGGAGTCAAATTGTCCAAGTTAAAACCTTCTCCATTTGCTTACTCTGTGACTTTGGACAATATGCTTAACCTCTTTATGCTGATTTAATTTAAAATGGAAAAAATGATATACTAACTTGCATGGTCATTGTGAGGGCCAAATTACAGGTGGTAATACAGATAAATTGCTTAGCACAATGTCTAACGTGTAGTAAATGCCTAATAAATCCTAATTATTATTATTGCAAAATCACTCTGCATTATGATATGTTTTATGATAAAGGTTAAGTACAAGGAATTATGTGTACCCAGTTAGTGGTAACAAACCAAAATTTGGTGGTTCAAAGAACTTCAGTAGGTGAAGTATTCTAAGGTTGCAATTCAACAAATTCTTATTGCTTGCCTACTAATGCTAGGTACTATGCTAAGTTTTGATGATATAATGTGAACAAGTCACAATCTATTCTTTCAAGTTGCTCTCTGTCTGGTGGGAAAGACCGACCATTATAAAGTAGTATGATACATGCTGTGATCAGGTAAGTACAAATTGTTCTATGTGTATATAGGCAAGGCGATTTACTCAATATTAGGAAACCAAGAAAAACTTCTCAAAGGAAATGTTATTTAAGCTTAGATGTGAAGAATGAATAATAGCAGTCTAGGAGAAGCAAAGGAGACTCAGAATTCCAAAGAAAAACAATGCGTACAAAGGGTTCGCTATGGTCTGAATGTTTGTGTCCTCCCAAAATCCTTATGTTGGAATCCTGCCCCTCAAGGTGATTGTATTAAAATGTGAGGGCTTTTGGAGGTGACTAGGTCATGAGAACAAAATCCTCATGTATGGGATTAGTGCCCTTATAAAAGAGACCCCAGAGAGCTAGCTCACTCCTACCTTGTGAGGACGAAGCAAAACAGAGCCATATATAAACCAGAAAATGGGCTCTCACCAGACCCTGAATCTGTCAGCACCTTTTATCTTGGACTTCCTGGCCTCCAGAATGATGAGAAATAAATTTCTGTTGTTTTCAAACCACCAAGCTTGTGGTAGTTTGTTACAACAGCCAAAGAAAACTAAGACATAGACTAGTATTAATAATACAATAAAAATATTTTTATATATGCAAAAGTTTAGAAAAGATCTTACTCTTCAGCCCATTCAGAAAATGTTACTTTAAGACATGTTAGCTGTTATAGACAACTGAGGGGGGAATAAAAATCAAGTGCTCAAAATGTTAACCTTGTGATAAATAAAGACTGGAAATAGTTTAAAATTGAATATATGGAGTTAAGTAGAAAATTAAATATATGGAGTTAAATTAATCATGATAGCTAGAAAACTGAAGACTAAAGGCAAAACACTCTTGAAGTTTTGTGTTTAAAAATATTAATGTTATGATTTATTAGTAAGAGTTCTCCAAAGAGAACCAATAAAATATATATAGTTACATGACAGAGGATTTAGTAAGGGAATTGACTCGTGATTATGAAGGCTGAGAAGTTTTACAATAGGCCATCTTCATACTGGAGCCCCCAAGATGCTGGTAGCATGACTTAGCCAATGTTTGAATATCCGAGAACCTGGGGAGCTATTGGAGTCCAAAGACTGGAGAGCTTGGGGTTCTGATATTTAAGGGCAGGAGAAGAAGAGTGTATCTTAGCTCCAGGAAAGAGAGAGACCAATTTGCCTTTCCTCTGTTTTTGTTCTGTCGGGGCCACCAGCTGATTGGATGGTGCCTGCCCACACCAAGGGCAGATCTTCCCTCCTCGGTCCACCAGGACTCACATGCCAATCTCTTCTGGAAACACACTCACACACATACCCCAAAATAATGCTTTACCAGTTCTCTAGGTATTCTTTAATCCAGTCAAGATGACATCTAAAATCAACTGTCACATATGATATCACCAAAATTATGAGTCTATAAACCCAAATTGTATTAAGTGATAGGAAATCAATTTGGGATGGGGTGGGAAGTGAAAGTACTTTCTAAAATATTAGACAAGCAATATCATGAAAGGAGGTGGTACACCAATTGATATTTTGGGCTTTCAATGAGGGGAGGCCATTGACAGCTGGTAAAAGGAAAAGTGGTTAGGTCTCAAAACTCTGATCTGATGGATGCACTACCTACAAGTGTTTCCTCATAAAGTATGAGAAATACAGCATCCTATCTTTCCCACTGGAGATTTATAGATGACATACCAGTCAAGGGTCTGAAATGTTTTGTGGGAATAAAAAAAAAAGCCAGCATCCCCCCCAGAATTATTTGTAAATGGAGCCTCTTTATTAAGACATACTAGCTATGCTTCTCTGAATATTAGTTTCGGAAGTCCTGTTTGGAAGCAGCAATAGCAATCAAGATGAATGGCAATCCCTCTTCTCAACCATGTAATAAAGGGGATTTAAAGAAGGAACAGCTAAGTCTATTAGCTTTGCTTCTTTTTGGCCTGTCTCCTTTGTCAGACAGTGAACTATCTTCAGATTTTTTTTAAACTATTTCCTCCTCTGAGGTCAACATTGCCACTACTGGTAACACTTGCCATGTCACTGAATTTACACATTCTTCTCCTGCAACTGTAACATAGAGTCTTGTGAGTGCATTCCAGCCAGGGAATAGGAATGAAGGGGGAAAGAATGCTCCATATTTGGTTGCTATTTGACAGAACAATTTCTGCTTTTCATAAAAGTGACTAGTAAGAAATAGGAGCAGTGGCTAGATTTTCAGAAAATTTTTCTCTAAAATTACAAAGATATGGTTATTATGATATAACTATATATATTATATATATTATGATATAACTATATTAAGATATAGTTATTATAAAAACAAAGATAGTTATTATGAGAAATATTTTAAAATTCAGAAGCTTGGACATGTGAATTTTTATACATTTCTAATTTCTAGACTTTCTTATTTCAAAATGCACAAATGATAGAATTTCTTTTCCTCCTTCCTGCCAAACACATGACAAAGGATAGAAGCCTAGATTAAAATCAGGAATCTGAGGTTCTAATTTTGGTTCTGACATTTATACAAAATAAATTAATATAGTCACCTAGATTATGCCAAAGTCCTTTGATGTACTAAGGTCAACCTGTCCTTTAAGATTTAAATAAGCTGGCTCAAATTCCCACTCATGTGTGGTGGGAAGCTCAGAGTCCTTCCCAATTTTTCTAAAGATGCTTAGAAGGAATCATTAGATCGTGGAGAATCTACATTTCTCTTAGTCACCTCTGTCTTTGATTTCCTGATACTGCCATATTCTTTATCCGTATTATGCTTCACACATATTCCAAACATGCAGTTGTTGTATGACTCTGTGCTACACTGGACCTATTCTAGCACTCTCTTAATGTAGCACTAGCCCCAAATTTGGTTGTAGCAGCCTTTTATTGTAAGTTTGGGGGCATTAGGAGCATGGCAAAATACACGGTAGAAAAGTTTACTTTAAATGAAATATCAGCATTCTATGGCCATTCTTGTCAGTAGAAAGTTCTCACTGTTTTATTGCCATTTACTTAGTCCTTCTACTTGTTTTATTTTGTCCGTCATTGTTACTAACCCCAAGCATTTCTCCCCTCTTAATGAATTCTGTCCAAAGAAATTCAACCATTTACCCTGTTTGTGTCCCTCCCCTTCCCCAGATAGGCCATACCCTGATGATCAATATTTTTATATCCAAGAATCTATTAGTATATTTTGCTAAATAAAAAAAATTTCTTTTCTTGCAGAATTCTGCCAAATTTTAAAGTAACAATGGTTTTATTCTCATAACTTCTAAAAATATTTACCTCAATTACCTCCAAAACATGAAGGGCTGCAAAATAAAATATAGATATACAATAAAATCATGAAAATACAAATATAGAAAATATAGATATGTGAAGCAATAAGTCTAGCAAAATCTGGGTTATAATTAATGAATATTAATTAATATTAATGAATATAATATAATTAATGAATTTGAATATTAAACTCAACTGTGGAAGTCAAGGCCAAAAAAATAAAAACACGGTGAGATATCTAATCCTTATTCTTTGATAAAAGGAAACCAGATTTTAAGAATACTATTAAACTCTTTCCAATACTAAATTATAAAATTAATTGTATTTGTGAGATACACTGACACTCTTCTTCTTCCTAGAAGAAAGCCTTCCAGCTGGACACTCATAGGAGAAGGAGCTCTGTGTTCTTGGCTGCAGCAGTCTGGAGTGTAGTCTCTGCTTTGTTGAGCTGAGAGGTGGGAGAGAGAAAGGTAATAGTCTTGGCTCAAACAGATATTTCTTCATATTCTCTTCACACTTAGGACCATTTTCAGAGGCTTTGCATAGTTTTTTTTTTTTTTTTTAGTTTTTACTCTTTTCCTGAAGTCAGTGTCTTCTATGTGATATTGATTAGAACTGTTTTATGACTAAGTAGTTATTCCTCTTTATATAAGGAATTATCTAATATCTCTGGACCTTAGTTTCTACAGCTATAAAATGGTAAGGTTGGTATAAAGTAAGCTTTTTGTCTTTCCAAATTCGTATAGTATTCTAATACTGCAACAAAATACATGAGGTTTAATAACTCAGCTTATATCACAATTTCCGTGCAGGAAAACATGGAAAAAGTGGCTTTTGATTTATGTCAAACAATATAGAATAACTAGCTATGCATAAGTAATACAGATTTTGAGTAAAAGAAGGTAGAGGAATTAGCTATTGATTATTTCAACCAAGCTCTTTTATCATGGGAGGGGTATCCAGACATATATATCACCATTGTTAATCAATTGTTGAAAGAAAAAAACAAATGCTCCATAGAGCATTTCTTACTGATTTTATTCTACTTTTTATTAGATAACTACTGCTGATTTTAGCTTTCTAAAAATGTATTGATTATTTTCCTAGGTTTTAACAATAGGCAGCAATTTTTTGTTAAAGCAAATTTCAATTAATTTTATTCTCTATGACAGTTTACACATTAAAAAATATCCTTTTGTGGTTGCTATCAAAACCATATGTAGCATGTTTAGCAAGGGAGGTTAATGAGGAAAAAACTTACCTTAATGATTAAAATATATGCCTCGGACTGGGTATTAGTGTTCCCTAAAGTAATTCATTCTGTAAAATTGAATGTGGGAATGGAATTTTAAAGAGAAATGTAAAGCTTAAATATTATTTTGTTTGGAGTGTAAGGACATTACTTATTGACATTGTGTCCCACTACAGTGGAAGCTGAGAATATAGATAATTTTGCTTACCAGTTCTATAATTCTAAAATAATAGAATTCATCCTTATAATTTTCAGAGCTATGGATAGAAAGGTACCTTATATTTTATTTGGTGTTTGAAATAAGAATGGTATTCCTTCTGGTAGGAATAAATTTGCTATCAGGTGTTTTGTAATATATATTTGCAAACTATTAAATACTTTGTAAAATCTTTCCCAAGGGGAACTTCCAGTTTCAGCTCCAACATGTAAGGGAAAGCTAGAGAAAGACTTTTCTTACATATGTCATAGAACTGAGGTCAAAGGGAAAACTACAACTCCCAAATTTGGAGAGACAGGTAAATTCAGAGTCAGAGCCAAGATCTGTTTACCTAAAAGAGAAGCCACTGGGGCCATAAACTGGAAGAATTTCTTAAATGGTAATTTTCATGAATTTCTGGAGGCTGAGTATAGACTAGGATGAGAATAAGAAAATTCTTGTACATTTTTAAGTTTTACCTCCAGGAATCCCACCAGATTCTCATGGTAAATAAATGAGAAAGAAAATCTCTTTGCTCTGGCAGTGAGAGGGAAAGAGTATTATTCCTTGTGACATACACCCAAACCTTCTTCATAGCAAAGGACTACCTTCCAGGGAAAATGATTTACCAGAATGTTATCTCAGAGCCATGAGGAACAGGAATACTTTTCACTCTAGCCCCCTCAGTTCTTCCTGTCTTACCCAATCAGGAGGAAAAAAGGATATAGAAGAAACAGTTGTGAAAGTAACAGCCAGGGATACATGCCAACTGGAAAATTGAGATTTAATTAAAAAAATATAGAATGTTCTCCCACTCCTACTTCTCCAACAGGGCTCCAATATAATAGAGGATCAGAGTTGATATTATTCTTGAAATTAATCCAAGCATATTAATAATCACCTTAAATGTGGATGGTTTAAATATACCAATTAAAATGATAAGGAAACCCCCATCTATTGGCACATCAGCCACCTGAGACCCCCACCCCTCACAGAAGACCCACATCATTATAATACTAACATATTATCTGGTGCATCAACATAATACTAACCTATTACCTGGCAGACATTAGCCACCTGAAACCCCACCCCTTGGGTCACTCCAATTTAATAAAAGTGGGAAAGATCAGGTAGATGGGGCTCAGAATTTGGTGGTGAGACCCCTCTGAGCCCACCAGCAAATAAACTTCGATTCTCCAACTGTCCATGTGCCACTCGGTTTGTCCTCGGAACCACCTGCTGTAATACTTGCTGTAACAAAAAGACAAAGATTGTTAAAGTGGATCAAAAAACAATATCTAGCTATATTTTGTCTACAAGAAGCTCACTTTAAATGTAAATATTCTGATAAGTTAAAAGTAAAAGGATGGAGAAACATATGCTATGCTAACACTAATCAAAAGAAAGCTTGAATAGTCATATTAATTTAAGACAATGTAGGCTTCAAAACAAAATTTATAAGGGATCAAGAGGGGGTAATACAAATTGATTCTCTCTAAAAAAAACCCCATAAAAATCATAAATGTGTCTGAACCTAACAACAGGGCATCAAAAGACATGAGACAAGAACTAAAAAACTGTAGGAATAAATACACAAATCCACTATTATAGTTGAATTCATTATACCTGTTCAGTAATTGATAGATCAAGCAGGCAGAAAATCAGTAAAGATATAGTTTATCTGAATAGTATCAGTAAATTGGATCTATTTGACATTTACAAAATACTCCATCTAACAGCAACAGACTACACATTCTTCTCGAAATTACATAGAACATTCGCCAAGATAAACCACATTTTTCTTATGAAGAAAAATCAAAAGTTATGCTATCAGACAACAATGGAATTCAATTATAAATCAATAACAGAAATATAGCTGAAAAATGCCCAGATACTTGGAAATTAAACATACTTCTACACTACACATAGGTCAGAAAAGAAGTCTCAAACATAAAAATGTTTTAAACTAAATGAAAACGAAAATATAAATTATCAAACTTGAAGGATGTAGCAAAATTAAGATTTAGATGGAAGTGTATAGCATTAAATGCATATATTAGAAAAAAATCTAAAATCAATAACCTAAGCTTCCACCTTAGGTCTCTAGAGAAACAAGAGCAATTAAAGACTAAAGCAAGCAGAAAAAAAATAATAATAAAATTTAGAGCAGAAATAAATGAACTTGAAAATAGGAAAACAATAAAGAAAATCAGTAACACAAAAGGCTAGTTCTTTGAAAAGATCAATAAAATTAGTAAGCCTTTAGTCAGGATAACCAAGAAAAAAAAAAGAGAGAAGTCATATATTACCAATATCAGGAATGAAAAGGGTCATTAATCCTGATCCCATGGACATTAAAAGGATAATAAAAGAATACTATAAATTTGTGCTATATCCACAAATTTGAAAATTTAGATAAAATAAAAAAATTCCTCAAAAGACACAAACTACAACTTACACTTGAAAAAAAAAAAACATAGATCATCCAAATAGGTTTATATCTATTAAATAAATTAAATAAATAAATAATAATCTTTCAAAAAATTAATCACCAAGTTCAAATGGCCGCACTGGTGAATTTTTGTCAAACATTTAATGAAGAAATAATAGCAATTTCCACAATATATTCCAGAAAAGGGAAGCAAAGGGAACATTGCCTAACTCATCTATGTGGTCACCATTGTCCTAATACCAGATCTAGATAAAGATATTACAAGAAAGGGAGACTCTAGACCAAAACTTCTCATGGACACAGATGCAAAATTCCTCAACAAAATATTAGCAAATTCAATTCAACAACATATCAAAATAATTATATACTATAACCAAGTAGGATTTATTTCAGGTATGCAAAACATGATAATGAATCTAACTTCATGTTTGATGTTTAACTGCAGACAGATTTTAAGACTCACTCCTTCCTCTTTTCCTTTTACCTCACATATGAGCAGGTTGATAAGAAAGGCCAGGTGTTCCCTTCCTTTGGTGCCAGCAGGAAGTTCAAATCATACATACCTTTCTCCTTTCTCTGCTCTCCCTTAAGTTGTTTCTTAGACCTTCTTGGCAGCCACCATGCTCTTCCTAGAAAGCTTTATTGTGTCATTTATAAAACTTTTTATATCCTGGTGTGTGTATAGGGCATCATCAGTTTCAACATCCAAATCAATTTCAGTTGGTAGTCCATTCTTATCTGCAGGATCACCACAAAACACAAGTCTACCTCAACATTTGGAAATTAATCAGTGTAATCCACCATATCAACACACTAAAAAAGAAAAATTATATGATCCTATCAATTGACACATAAAAAGTATTTAAGCAAATCTAATATCCATTTATGATTAAAAATTCTCAGAAAACTAGGAAAAGAGAGGAACTTTTTAAGTTTAATAAGAAACATCTATCAAATAGACTATACCAAACCTCATACTTAATGATAAAAAACTGGACAATAACTCTTCAAGTATGGGAATAAATGTCCTCTCTTGCCATTCGTATTTGACATCATACTGGAAATATTAGCTAGTGCAATAAGATAAGAAAAGGAATTGAAAGGTAGATAGATCAAGAGGGAAGAAATACAACTATTTGTGTTCACAGATGATATGATTATTCAAGGGGTGAAGGGGAAATTTCCCTTTCACCTGCTGAAAGTTTGCTGAAAAATCAGCTGACAAAAGGCAGAATAATTGGATAAAAGGCATATAAGTGTATTAATGTGCATATGGGAAAGGACCAGAGTGATTATCCCAATCCCCCAATGGGGTTCAGAAGCTTAATATCACCTTGTGATTAAGGGGTTTCAGTGGTGACAAAACATGTTATGGGAGGGAGAGAAGAGGAGGCCTGACTAGCAAAGGTAGTCAGTTTTATTATGTAGATTAAGTCTTATAGGTAAGCAGCCCTTAGGGAGAATAGATGGTAAGTGTTTCTTTCAAATCTTTAAAGGTGTCAGACTCCCAGCTAATCCCTCCTCAATCCAGACAAAAGAAAGCCTCAGAGAAACCTTGGCTGCATCAGTGCAGATTTTCTCTACAGATGCAAATATTCCTCAAAAAAGACAGCTTTGCAGGGTTACTTCCTTTAGCAGGCCCTCTGAACAATCATCTCAAAATATGCAAAGTAATTATATTTTTGGATGAAATATTTTGATTTCCTTCATTGTCTATGTAGAACATCCCAAAGAATTAATGATGACAATAAAAATCTACTTGAACTTAGTAAATAAGTATAGCAAAGTCATAAGATAAAAGGGATAAAAGTCCATTACTTTCCTATGTGCCAATAATAAATAATTAGAATTAAAAAATTTTAAAAATATATGATTTACAATTTTTGCCCCAATAAAATTCTTAGGTATAAATCTAACAAATTTTATATAGGTCTTATTTGCAAGAAACTACAAAACCCTGCTAAAACATTTTAAAAATTCAAATAAATGGAAAGATATTCTGTGTTCATGAATTATAAGACTCAATGTTGTTATGATATTAAATTTTCTCAACTTTATCTACAGATTCAATGTATTTCCAATCAAAATCTAAGTAAGCTATTTTATGGATATTGACAAACTGATTCTACAGTTTGTATAAGAAGTCAAAAACCTAGAATAGCCAACACATCACTGAATTAAAAAAATAGTTAAAAAAAAACTTGCACTCTCAAATTTTAAGACTAGAATACTATACTGTACCATAAGATCACAATAAGCACAACAGAGTTGTATTGGCAAAAAATGGACAAACAGATCAATGGAACAGAATAGGGAGCACAGAAATAGACTCATACAGATATAGTCAACTGATCTTTGAGAAAGAAATAAAGGTAATTCAATGAAGAAGTTATAGTATTTTTTAACAAATAGTACTGGAACAATTGCAAACAAATGAACCTAGACACAGACCTAACACTTTTCACAAAAAAATTAACTCAAAATGGATCATAGTGCTAAGTGTAAAATGTATTAATTAAACTATAACATTCCTAGGAGAAAACAAAGGAGAAATGACCTTGGCTAAATGACCTTGGCTTGCTGGTAAGTTTTAAAATTCAAACAAATATCACAGTCGTGAAAGAAAATATTGAGATTAGACTTCATTAAAATTAAAATCTTCTGCTTCGTAAAAGACACTGTTAAGATATAGACTCTGAAAAAATACCTATTATATATCTGATAAAGGATTTATATCTAAAATATACAAAGAAAATTTAAAACTCAACAATAAGAAATCAAACAACCCAATTAAAAACTGGGCAAATTATCTGAACAGATACTTTTTCAGAGAAGACATCCAGATGGCAAATAAGCATATGAAAAGATGCTCAACATTATTTATCATTAAGGAATTGCAAATTAAAACAATGAGATACCATTACAAACCTATTAGAAAAGTTAAAATCTAAAAACTGACAATATCAACTGCTGGCAAGGATTCAGAGCAACAAGAACTATCCTGCATTGTTGCTGAGAATGAAAGATGGTAAAGCCACTTTGGAAGACAGTTTGATAGTTTCTTCTAAAACTAAGCATAATCTTACCATATGATCCAGCAATCATGCTCATAGATATTTACCAAATTTATTTGAAAACTTATCTCCACAAAAAAATCTATACACAAATGCTTATTCATAACTCTATTCATAGTCACTCAAACCTGAAAGCAATAAAAAAGTCTTTGAGTAGGTGAATGGACAGAAAACTCTGGTATGCACCCATATTTTGAAATATTTTGAGCAAAAGAAAGTAATGAGGTATCAAGTCATGAACAGTATGGATCAGTTTTAAATATTGTTAAATGAAAAAATCGAGTTTGAAAAAGCTACTTACTGTATGATTGCATTTTATGACATTCTGAAAAAGACAAAACTATAGAGATTGTAAACAAATCCATGGTTGTTAAGGTTTTGGGAGTGGGAGTTTGTTAGCTGAAGAACAGAAGAGTTGTTTAGGCCAAGCAAACTATTTTGTATGATATTGGACTGGTGAATATATGACACTAAACATTTGTCAAAACCAATTGAACTTTACAGCACAAAGAGTAATCCTTAATTATATGCATTCCAACACAGAATGCAGAATGTGGCAAAAGAATCTCTCTATATTATAAGTATATGTTAAAGTCTCACTGAAGATTGTGGGGGGAATCAGTTGCTGACCTAAGTAACTTTGGAAATGAGTGCAATCTGTTAAGATTAAAGGCAAAACTACTACACATAAATACTAAACTATACTTGATAAAGAGGTTTCCCACCAGAATATGGGTTATCAATTCTAATACTATAATATATGTAAAGTGGAATCAAACAATTAAGTAAATGCATGGTAGATGGTAAGAGTTAGATATTTTACTATTTGAGTGGAAGTTAAGCAAGGAAGGGGTCTAAAATGATCCAAGTAGTAATGAGTTGGAGACATCAGTATGATGATGGAGATATCAGTAGCTTAAGGTAGTTCTAAATAGATACATACACAAATATGTATAGATATGCATATTATCTACAATATAATTAGTATACATACATATATTTTCTTGCTCTGTCGGGTGAGGCTATAACTAACAATACCCCAGTGGCAATGAGCACACACAGATGTTGGTTTCCAAGACCATTTCCTAATAAAAGGAACAAGGCTTCTTGGAGAAATGGGTGATTCTAGGATTGAGGTAGGAAATACATAAGATTATCCTGGAACACATTTTGTGCCTGAAAATGAAGAAGTTCTCGAAAAGAAAAGGAAAGAAAAAAGAAGTCAAGAGATAGAGACATAAAGAGAAAGAGAAAAGAATATAAGAAAAACACATCAGTGGAGAGGGGGTTATGTTAAAGGTACACAGGATCCAAATGAAATAGTGCTCAATGGGTAAAACTGGAATATGTTGGGCAATAGGTGGTATTAGATTATCCCTCCAAGTTTAAACAAAAATCTATAAGTCTATAGTGTTATAAATAAACAATTGAATAAATGAAAGAATGGGCGAAAAGAGATGAATCTCTCATGCAGAAGAATTCCAAATAATTTATGAAGATACTCAACCCTTAAGGATATAGAGCATAAGTTTCCATTCCTTAAGTTTGGGTTGTGCATAGTGACTTTACTAAAGACTACAGTATGGAAAGAAAGAGAAATGTAATGTTATAGTAATGAAACCTAAGAAACAATAATGTTAAGACAGGTGATCAAGTTGATATTAATAGTAATAAGTCATATTGAAACTTCTGGTTCCAAAATAGAGATGTAGAAGCAAGCTGGCTTCAATCCTCACCCCTACCCCCAGAAAATAAACAAACAAATTTATAGTACCAAGATTATTACCAACAATATACCAGAATTAAAATATGAGGAGGAGACAGTTTCCAAGGCCACAGAGAACTGAAGAAATTCTGAGCAGATGGTGAGAGAATCAGGTTTTCATATATGCAATGCTCCACTTCCCAATCTGCCTGGAACCAAGCATGCAAAAAATTCCCCCTGCTGCCAACTCATGGTTTCTACATTGGAAAAAGTGAGATCAAGGTAGACAATCAGCTTCTCCACTATCTTGGCTTCCCAGGCAAGAGATCTGTCCCTGCCTCAACCCATGGGAAGCATCAAGAATGCCTGAAAGGGGAAATATCTCTGAGGACAGTCAGAGACAAAGGAGGGAGGCAGGACTATCATCCTAGCATTGAAAACTCTGTTCTATAACTCAGCCAAAGGATATATCATTTCAGAGTGGCCATTCAGTAGCACTGCACTGTAAGTCCTCTGAACACAAACCCATAGCCAGCCTTTCCACAATAGTGAGATATTCCCTTTGGAATCTCCTCCATTTGGCATGGGTGGCATTCTGATTGTTTACTAGAACCAAGGCAAACCTGGGCTTAAGGCACCATATAGTGCTGAAAAGGAGGCAGAGACCTACCAGAAAACAAAAAGAAAGAAAATCAAGAGAAAATTTACAAAAAATTTCTAAACAAATATATCCAATAGAAATCAAAACAACCCAGACAGAGAAGACTGAATTAAATAGCTTATTTTTCAATGCAAAGACACAGATATACATTCACAAGAAACAACAGCAAATAAGGAACCATGACTTCCTCAAATCAAGCAAGGAACCAGTGACTGACCCTAATGAGATGATGATATATGAACTTTCTGACCAAGAATTCAAAAGAAGAGTTTTAAGGAAATTCAGTGATCTTTAAGATAACACAGAAAAGCAATTTAGAAATTTGTTAGAGAAATTTAACAAAGATTGAAATAATAAGCAATCAAAAAGAAATCATGGAACTGAGAAAGACATTTGCTAAATTGAAAAACTCATTAGAGGATCTCAACAGAAGAATGGATCAAGCAGAGGAAAGAATCAGTGAGCTTGAGAACATTAAAAGAATTAAGAACAAAAACCATATGATCATTTAATAGAGGCTGAAAAAGCATTCAATAAAATTCAACTTCTCTCTCTGTTGAATAAAATTCAACATCTCTTTATGATAAAATCTCAACAAACTAAATATAAAAGGAACAAACTTCAAAATAATAAAGGCCATATATGACAACACCACAGCTAACATTGTACTGAATGGAGAAAAATTGAAAGCCTTTTTTCTATAATATGGAAAAAGAGAAGGATGCCCACTTTCACCACTTTTATTCAACATAATACTGGAAGTCCTGGTCAGAACAATTAGGTAAGAGGAAGAAATAAAGGACACTGAAAATGGAAAAGAAGAAGTCAAATGAGCTTTGTTTGGAGATGACATGATCTTATACTTAGAAAAAACTTGAAGACTCCACCAAAAAAAACTGTTAGAACTGACAAATGAATTTAGTAAAGTTATAGGAAACAAAATTAAGACAAAAATAAGTAGCATTTATATACATCAATAGTGAACAATCTGAAAAATAAATCAAGAAGTCAATCTCATTTACAATAGCCACAAATAATATAAAATACAGAGGAATAAATTAAACCAGAGATACAAAAGATCTATACAAGAAAAACTATAAAATACTGATGAAAGAAATTAAATAGGACACAGAAAATGGAAAGATATTTCACATTCATGGATCAGTAGAATTAATATAGATAAAATGACAATACTATCTAAAGCAATTTACAGATTCAGTGCAATCCCTATCAAAATACCAATGATATTTTTAACAAAAATAGAAAAAGATAATTCTAAAACTCATATGGAACCATAAAAGATCTTTAGTAGCTAAAGCAATCCTTACTAAACGAACAAAGCTGGAGGCACCACACTACCTGATTTCAAAATATAAAGCTATAGTAACCAAATCAGCATGGTATGGGACTAAAAACAGACACATAAATCAGTGGAACAGAATAGAGAACCCAGATATAAATTCACACATTTACAGCTAACTCATTTTTCACAAATGCATCAAGGACAGTCTCTTCAATTATTGGTGCTGGGAAAACTACATAACCATATGTAGAAGAATAAAATTAAACCCCTATCTTTGACCATTTACAAAAACCAAGTCAAAATGGATTAAAGACTTAAATCTAAGACCTGAACCTATGAAACTGCTAGAAAAAACATTGCTCCAAGACTTTGGTCTGAGAAAATATTGCTTGTGTAAGACCTTAGAAGCACAGGCAACCAAACAAAAATAGACAAACGGGATCACATCAAGCTAAGAAGCTTCTGCACAGCCAAGGAAACAAGAAAGTAAAGAGACACTCACAGAATGGGAGAACATATTTGCAAACTATTCATCTGACAAGGGGGTTAATATCCAGAATATATAAGTCACTGAAACAATGTAATAGTAAAAACCAAATAATCCAATTAAGAAATAGACAAAAAAATCGGAATATACATTTCTCAAAGAGATAAAAATGACCAACAGGTATACGAAAAAATGTTCAACATCACTAATCATCAGAGAAATGCAAATCAAAATTGCAATGAGTTATTATTTCACCCCAGGTAAAATGGCTTTCATCAAAAAGGGAATAATGAATGCTGTTCAGGATGTGGAGAAAGAGAAACTCTGATATGCTGTTGGTGGGAGTGTAAATTAGTACAGCCAATATGGAAAACTGTATGGAGGTTCCTCAAAAACTAAAAATAGAACTACCATATAATCCATCAATTCCACTATGGTATATATATCCCTAAAATAGAAAATCAATACATCAAAGGTATATCTTCATTTCCATGTTCATTGTAGTACTATTCACTTAGCCAAAATATGGAATCAACTTATGTTCCTATTGATGGATAAATGACTAGAGAAAATATAGTTTACATATGCAATGGAACATTATTATTCAGCCCTAAAAAGCAATGCAAGCCTATTTTCAGCAACATGGATAGAATTCGAGGTTAGTATGTTGAGTGAAACAAGCCAAACACAGTCAAATATCACATGTTCTCACATGTGAGAGCAAAAAAGTATATCTCATGAAGATGGAGAGTAGATTAGTGGTTACAGAGGCTGGGAATCATGAAGGGAGATGAAGGGAGTTTGATTAGTGGTTACAAATATACAGTTTGGCAGAAGACATAAGACCTTGTGTTTGATAGATCAGTATGATTACTGTAGTTTACCAATGATCTATTATACATTTCAAAATACCTAGAAGAGAATAATTTCGATATTTCTAGCATAAAGGCAGGACAAATATTTACATTGATGTACATCCCAATTATACTGACTTGACCCTTCCAAATTATATGAATGTGTTAAATTATCACATGTACCCCCCCAAATGTGTACATGTACTATGTATCAATATGACATAATTTAGAAAAACAGTGATAAGTCACATTGATAGTCTATACCTTTCATATGATATGATGATCGTGGTACTTTACCTCTGTGGTCTTCCTAACAAAAACACATAGCCGCAGTACATTTAAAAAATCAGAAAAATCCCAATTGATGAATATTATGCAAAATATCTGACTACTACTTCTTAAAACTATCAAGTCATCAAAAACAAGGAAAATCTGAGACACTGTCACAGCAAAGAGGGGCTTAAGGGAACATGATAACTAAATGTAATGTGGTATTCTGGATGGGATCCTTAAACATAAAAAGAACATTAGATGAAAACTAAGGCAATCAAAATAAAGGATGTATTTTAATTAATAAAAATGTCCAATATTGATTCATGAATTGTAACAAATGCACCATTTCAACTTAAAATGTTAGTAAGAGGGGAATCTGAGTGTAGGGTACATAGGAACTGTCTGAACTATCTTTGTTATAATTATGTAACTCTAAAAAAAAGTGAAAAAAAAAGAATTTAAAAAGCCAATCAATTCATTAGCTGAAAAATAGGAATCTTGTATTAAAGAAGAAGTGATGCAAGTAAAATTGGATGTGTGTAGTACCATGGCATTAAGGCATTGAAGTGTGTATTTTCTTTAGTTAAAACAATTTTTTAATTCTCATATAGACATAGCTTAAAGAAGAAAATTAAAGATTTGTTCTTTGTTAAAAAAATTATTCTAAAATGAAGCATATTTTTATAAAATGCCCCCTGGAGCTAAGAAAAGAACCTCTAAGGATATAGGAACAGTGAGATTTAGAAAGAATGACAATAATCAAATCACTACCTGCATTTTACATTGGTTTGTCATAAATTTGAGGAAGTTTGGAGTATATGTCTTAGGACAAGTGATAGCAATCACAGATGTTCATAAAGTTGTCAATTTTTCTCCAATTCACTAAACCACTATTGGCAGGTGCTGATATAATCTGGCATCTGCCAACACCAGAAGGTGCCATATCTCATGAGTAGAAATAATGAGTCCTTATTCCCTAACAAATAAAACTAGATCATCTTCATTAAATGAGTTGGTAATTCTCTTTATAATAGGAGTGATAGATATTGTCATGTGGTAAATAATTTTTAGCCTTCTTTTCTTTATCTGGAACCTCAGTCAACAATGCAGTGCTTCCTGGAATAGGAAACAAAAGTAGACATTTATTCATATAAATTATTTATATAACCATGTTCTTGTTTTATGTAGGGTTCTTTGAGACTTTTGTCAGGTTTGTGTGACTAAGAGTCTAATGACTCTCCTTTTGCTTTATGTATATACTTTGCCACAGAAAGACAATGTGGTATAAGAGACAAAAGTTCAAGGCCAAATAAGATTTGAGGAAATCTATACAGTTAAACTTCAATTTGTCTGCCTTTACTTTTTAAAAATAACTAGGGAAGGACTAAGACTGATAATATTTGTATTCCACTTATGAAGTTTATGAAATGGAGGTTCATTTGGTTGTCTTCTCATGTAATTAAAAAGTAATCTTTCACATGTGAAAAGGTATACAGATTTCAATGTAATAAAAATCATTTCCAAAAAACCTTTGAGTGTTTTGTATTTACAGAGTTTAAGTGTATGACTCCCATGGTACATGTAAGACTTTTATTAAATATTATATGCTAAAAGCCAATGTAGCATTATTACTCTTGCTCTGGTTTGAATGTATCTCTCAAATATTATGTGTTGGAAACTTGATTGCCAATGTAATGGTGTTAGGAGATAGGGTTTTTAGGAGGCTCTGCCCTCATGAATACAATAATGCAGTTATTGTGGGAGTTAGTTCCTACAAGAGCAGGTTGTCATAAAAGTGAAATCAGCTTCCTCTTGCATTCTCTTTTGCATGCACTCACTTGTCCTTTGGATTTTCTACCATATTATGAAGCAATACAAAAGCCCTTACCAGAAGCTGGTACTATGCCCTTAGATGTTCCAGCCTCCAGAACTATGAGGCAAATAAGTATCTATTATTTGTAATTTACTCAGTCTATGATACTTTGTTATAGCAAGAGAAAATGGACTAAGACAATTCTACATTTTTTAACAGAAAAAAAAATCAGAATATTTTTTAAAAATTAGCAATTTTATAAATATTTTTCAAACATGGTACCCATACTTAAAAAATAGAATAAAATAATGATTTGTAAAAAATTCTATAAAATTTATAAGGTGAATAAAATTATAAATTTATTATCAGTCATACATTATTTTACATTCTGAAGAGCCATCTAGGGAAATATAGAGACATGGGGTGGGAAGGAGAACAAGAAAAGCATTTTTTTTGGAGAAACCACCAACTAGAATTATCTCCAGTATCTACAGTTTATCCCCTGATAATAACTGTGGTTTATATTTAATAAAATAAAAGAATTCATGCCAAAATATGACAAAATAGATTGAAATAGTTGGAAAAAAGTCTTAGAATGAATCAGACACTATTTACTTTGCAGCATGTGCTATTTGAAAGGTTTAATCAAAAACTTTTAATATCAACTAGTTTTCGTTCTGTTTTCATGAAAATTTTAAAAGAATTTATTGAAAATCCATCAAAAGATTACGATAAACATAGGCTAAGTATTATGACTCAAGCTTATGTCTCTAATTTCTTCAGTATAGCAGCTAACTAATAATTACAGTCTACTGGTGATGCTAATAGACCAAGAATGTATAGGAGTCACTGTATTTATTGCCATTTGGTAGGATGGTTTCTGACATATTTTTTTGTCAGATTTTGTTCTAGCACTGCCATCCTCACCTATTTTGTAACTTCCACCAGGATAGAAATTGGGAACTTTGTTAAGATTGTGTATTGTGGGGATGGGCCAAGATGGTAGACTAGAAGCACCTGGCACATGCTGCTTCCATGGAGAGCATCGAAGGAGGTGAGTAGATATCTACCTTTGGATGGATTGTCTGGAAGAGCATCAGGATTCAACTGAGAAGCAATAGTAGTCACCAAAAGCAAGAGAGAGAGAAGTAGGACAATCAGCTTGGCCCAGTGGTTGGTAGCCAGGACAGATATGCACACATGGGAGGAGGGTAGGTGAGAGACCCCTGAGGCCCTACACTCCCCCTGCAGACTTTTCAATCTGAGCTACAAGAGGGCCTCTCCACCCTCATGTGCCTCCAGACTGACATGGGGAGTGGCCTGGAGACTGTGTAGAGGCATTGCTCTGGGGAGGGAACAGAGGTAGGTCCCATGAGCTTCTGAGCCCTGAGCCCTGCAGCGGGTGCCATTCTGAGAGCCCAGCCTCAGAGTGCTGTGTCTTCCCCGGGGCCAGCTCCACTGCTCCTGCCGCCTCATTGCTGCTGCTGGATCAGAGAGGGAATGGTGAGGCTGGGTATTCTCGCACACCACCAGGTCAAGTGCTGCCATACTGCCACTGCTACCACTGCTGCTGAGGGACCCAAGCAGGAGTAAACACCCACAGCCACCCACCCCCACTGACACCATGGAGGGGGGCAGCCCTGCTGCTGCTGATGTGGGACCAAGGAACCAGTAAATACTCCCAGCCACCTGCCTCCACTGCCACTGTGGAGAGGGACCTGCACTTCCCCCATCAGAGCTTTCAGCAGTGGCCTGAGGACCCCCTGCCTCTCCACACAAACCTCCCCCAGCACCTGTGTGGTGTGCGACAACCACAGCGGAATGGGGAGACACAGGAAAGCAGTGTTACAGCCTCACAGTGCATCCACCTTTTCCTATCTGAGCTTTCTTCTAGAGCAACACTCAGGCATGCCATCCAGGGGCCTGGGATCTGAGGATTACCTGACCTACTCCACCACCACTGGCACCTGGACACCCTCCCAGGGGTCTGAGTTACAACTGATCCAAAGTGCCGGCAATGCCACAGTGGGTACCTGTAAGATACTGGGCTATAAGGACAATGGACACCTTCCAGCTTCTGTTTACTGCTTGTTTGCTGACCGCAAGGCATTATGAGTACATTATGGGATGCAGAGGAAAAAGACAACGCGGAAACTTGAGTCTCTCAGCTAGGACCCGGACCAGGTTAGAGCCTATCAGGGGCAAGATGAAGTAAGAATCACTGTGGGGGCGGATGCATGACCAGTGTGTAAACAACTGAGTTATAAAAAGGGGACTAACACACAAAGGAGGGTCCCTGTCTGAACAAGAGGCCACTACGCTGGCACTCTGGGGGCTCGGACCCTAGCTTGAGCTAGACAACAAAACTCCTTTTGATAATTACAGCCTCAGTGACTCTTTCTCTCTGTCCTGCGGCCTTGTGAATCTCGAATATAACATACCTACCACCATGAGCTGACAAGCAGTGTACTTTTCCCTCTCTACACTGAGCAACAGAGTTCCCAGCACAGGAGAACAGGAACTTAAAGAAATCAGCAGCAACAACAAAAAACCAAATAACCCCATTAAAAAGTAGGCAAGAAGCATAAATAGACATTTTTCAAAAGATGTGCAAATGGCCAACAAACATATGAAAAAATGTTCAACATCACTAATCATCAGAGAAATGCAAATTAAAACCACAATGAGATACCTCCTTACTCCTGTCAGAATGGCAGTTATTAAAAAGTCAAAAATCAGATGTTGGTGTGGATGTGATGAAAGGCAACACTTACACACTGTTGGTAGAAATATAAATTAGTACAACCTCTATGGAAAACAGCATGGAGATTTCTCAAAGAACTACAAGTAGATCTACCATTCAATCTAGCAATCCCACTACTGGGTATGCACCCCAAGGAAGAGAAATCATTTTATAAAAAAGACATCTGCACCCTTATGTTTATTGCAGCACACTTCACAATTGCAAAGATACGGAACCAACCTAAGTGCACACCAACTGATGAGTAGATAAAGAAAATGTGGCAAATATATACTGTCGAATACTAATCAGCCATTAAAAAGAATAAAATAATGTCTTTTGCAGAAACTTGGATGGAATTGGAGGCCAATATTCTAAGTGAAGTAACCCTACGAACAAGCAAAAACCAAGAGGGTGCTAAGCCATGGGTATGGGAGGGTGGTGCAGGATGAAAAGTTACCTATTGTACAATGTACACTATTCGGATGATGGATAAATTAAAAACCTAGACTTCTCCACTATGCATTTTATCCATGTAACAAAAAAAGCACATGTACCCCCTAAATCCACTTAGAAAAAAAAAGATTGCATGTTGACACAAAGTATAAGCAGCAAAAGTTTCATTACCCTCCAGACAAATTGAAGAAAGACCTGAGATCCTTGCTGACTTGTGGCTGAATGAAAACAAAAATTGCTTGAGGAAGCTGCTACTGCTTGTCTTCTTAGTCAAGATGAGTAGATCTTGATTACAATCTTCTAGAGTGGGGATTTTAGGTTGTTTTGTTCTTTTCTCTTAAAGTTAATAATTGGATAATCTAATTATGTTTAGGAAGTAAAAAGAAGTAGGCATGGCTGTTTAAACCATCATTGTCTAAATAATATTTTTCAAACTATAGATTGCAACTCATTAGTGGGCTAAAAAATCAATTTCATAGAAATATATAGTATTCTATGTGTCTGCCATACTATGAATATATAGTATTCATAGTATCTGCCATGGCAGATACTAGTTTTTAAAGATGATAAAACAGAATATAAAATACCACAGTGTATCATATGCAATAGGGTAAATATTGTTTCATAAAATTTTCCTTTCAGTTGTATAAATGAAAAACATATGTGTGCACTGGGTCATGGTATAAAATGTATTTCTTCCTGTAGGTCACATTTGAACAATTTGAAAGAGTTTACTGACTCCTGGTTTACTTTTGTATATCATTAAACTTTTACATCAATATCAAAGATGAAAACATTTTTGTTAAAACAGCCATGATTTTATTCTAAACCTATTTATATGAGCAAATTTACTTTAAAAATAATGGCATAACTTTAATTTTTACCATAATGCATTATTGTGACAAGTAGTATAGCACAATGGATTTTAGAGCAAAGTTGCCTGGGTTCAAATTCCAGATGAATCATTTACAAATGGTGTGCTTTTGCAAAAGTTTCTCAGCACCCCAGTTTCCTCAGCTGTAAAAAGGGACTTTTTATTTATTTGGATGTTGTGGAGATTAAATAGGATAAGTTATAAGTGCAGCACAAGACCCCTTACCAAGTGCTAGATATTAAGTTTTTTAATCAACTCAATACTTTCTGGGTCATATCATTGTTTTTCTGGCTCACTGAGAAATCTCTATTCTGTTTCCAGTTCTTTTTTGCTTCCCCGCACAGATTCAGCTTGAACATATCCTAATCACTAGTCAACCCTTTAAATATTCCAAGCAACAGTAATGTAATATCACTGCTTTTGTATTGGACAATGTTAGGTATTTCAAAATGAAAATTTCCCAGCTAATCAAAATACACCATATATATATATGTGTGTGTGTGTGTGTGTGTGTGTATATTATATATACATCTTTTGACTCTCTATTTCTAGACCCCTGAAGTTCTGGTTTCTGTGGTTCTTCCATCTATTTTTAGTTTCTTCCATATCTTTCCAAGCTATGTGAGCTAAGTATCATATATTCTCAATTTTCATGTAACCTAGTTTGCATTTGATTCTTGTCACTTGTAAACAAATGGGGCAGGATAAGGCACTTCTGTAAACATATGCAAATAAAGCCAGCATTCTAATCTCCTGACTAGTAGTGTTTTCCCCTTGGGGCTCATGATTAAGGGATCTATTATTCTTTCTGGTATTCCTACTGTGTTTCCCCCAAAATAAGACAGGGCCTTATATTTATTTTTCCTCAAGAAGACACCCTAGGGCTTATTTTCAGGGGATGTGTTATTTTCCCCTCAAAGCCTCAGCTTTTAGCACGCACAGGATGGCCGGGACATGACAGGGGGAGCTGACCTTGTTGATGGGGCTGCCCGAAACTTTCCGATCACCTCTGGGATAGTAGCTGTCACTATGGGGCAGATGAGAAGGGCTGCTTCTTTTCTTTACCGCTCTGCAACGAAATGCATGGGTTGTGCAGATATGCTGAGTAGCCACGCCCGTCACTAGGTCTTATTTTCAGGGTAGGGCTTATATTGCGCAAATGCTTAGAAATCCTGCTAGGGATTATTTTATGGGTAGGGCTTATTTTCGGGGAAACACGGTATCACATGAACAAGTCCATATTAGCCCACCTTTTTTTTTTTTTTTTTTTTTTAGTAGCAATACAATTACACTGCCCCAAGGGGGGGGGTGGTAGAGGTTACTGGCTATATGATATCATGAATGATTATAACTATCTTTCTATACTAGTAATGGTACTCTTGATGCAGTTTCTTGGCTGAGACTATAAAAATGTGTATGTGTGTTTATGTCTGTATTTGGATGGGTAAGAGAGTGTCCAGATGAAGAGAGCAGAGGAATTTTTAGTTGGCCAACCAATGAAATAATAGTGTTTATCAAAAGCAGTAAAAATATTGCTATTTTTCTGTCTTTTACAAATTTGTTTCTAACATATTTTAGGAACACCTTGACCAATTCTTTTCAGGGAACTTTTATCTTCCACCTTAGGAGTCACACTTTTGGAATAAAAGAAAGTGGTGGAAGTGCCAAACATATTAAATTACAGCATGAGTATAAACATACATCATGAAGTTTTTTATGGTTGGAAAATGATACTGATCTAACATTCCCCCAAATAATCTGAAAGTGTAATTTCTTACCACTTCTGCTTATGCTCATTTGCAAAAAATATATCTGTTTTGGTATCCTATGAGGTTTGTATTTCTCAGTGCAAGCCCAGTCTTTCATGCCAGAGAAGTGCATACACTATCATACTTATTTAAAAAAAAAAAAGAAGACTTTCCAGAGGTTTGAATAAGGAGGTAAACTCCACCAGAGTCATTTCCATATGAAATGTAGATATAAATGATTCAGTTCCATAAATGCCATATTCTGTTGATAGAATTCTTGGTTCATACTTAGTCTTCACACACATCTTCACTACACTCCTGAGGAGTCTATCTGACCTCTCATGTTTCATATCGTGATTCAGACACTGTCCAAATAGTGCCAATGCAATGCAGTTACTTCACCAAGGAGGTAAGTTAAATAAATGCTTGGGAAATTGTTGACTTGACTGTTTATAATCATGTAGAATGAGCAAATATCTAATTAACTGAAGTCCTTATTTTTCCACCCATTATGAAAAACTGAATGTATGAAAGAGTTTCCTTTTTTATATCATTGTTGTGGTTGCTGCTGTCCTATTTTGTATATAAGTGTTCCCTTTGGGGTCCCTATAATACTACTTCTGAGTGTATTCTTCTCAAAACACTAGTACAGATTACTAGCAGATATTGAATGATTGCTGTGGCATTCCACAGATATATTTTCCCATAAGATGTCAAACTTAGCATAGTAAAAAATAAGTAAGAATAGTTTCAGAGCAGTTATGCTGCAGGCATTAACTCTGTCTACCCTAGAATTTGAACTAAAATATATATTTTGATTGTGTTATTATAGGAAGAAACTAATGGATACCTGTAAAGAGTATATTTCCTCATCAATCAACAAGAAATTTTTCTTACAATAACAAAGGACTAATTGGCTTAATATGCATGAAGTGAAGATAGGGAAAGTATAGTGAATTAAATGTTTATCATGTGAGACTTGGTAATTTCCTTTCAATCATCTTTGAAATAAGATAAATTTTTTTAATGAATGATACCCCAAGTCTTTATTCATTTTCTAGACAACTATCTTCTTGAATCTCAGATTCCTGTCATCAATGACCTCTGTATTTTTCAGAGAGATATTATATCGCCATAAGACAGGATAGCTATTTAATTTCTGGGCTACCTAACTTCTTCATGTGTGCAGAATACATTTAATACAGTATGTCGTACAGTAAATGATAATGAAAAAAAGGTGTTTAGATCAAAATAAATTCTGTGAGAGGTTTCTTGTGAAAGAGAGGTTAATGAATTTCAGGAAAGAAATGGACCACAGTGTTGTCATTCAGTTCTAGTGAGGTTTGATTTCCTTTATAGGATTGATTAATGATTGTTAGTACTTGCCTTTTTTTCCATAATAAATGGAAACACAAGAGACATTTCTCATTAGCTGAGAAATGGCAAGTTGGCCAAAGACTTGTATATGCTTGACCTGTCCCTCTATAACTTATTTTAAAACAAAATTAAAGTGATCTGAAAGAAAGTTCTGAAGAAGCAAGTTTGATTAGGAATTCATCTGTTGGCTTGAATAGTAACCGTGTACAGTGCAGTCATAGGCCTTTTTTACATTAACTTTGGAATTATAAAAATGATTTTATAAGTGATATGAATGGCACAAAGTGTTTTATGGAAAACCTTAGGGAGACAAGTTTTTCCTAAAGAGCATTTAACACATTAGTACTTGGTATCACATTATGCAGTAACCATTGAATAAAGTAGTCTCCGAGCAGTCCAAGTGTTACTTAAAATAATGAGTAATTTTGTAAAAAAAAAAAAAAAAAAGTTTTACAAAAGGATTAAAAGATGACAAACTAGTTCATGCAAACCAAATCAGTACAAGAATTTAAAGGGACCCCTTCTAAGCAAAAGAAAGTTCTACTTTGGAATTAGAGGCTAGATAGTCCCCTACTTAATAAATCTTCAATGCAGCCTTATGTTTCTCTCCTTTTCTGTATTTATTAGAGCACATATGACTTTCTACTGCCTTATCCTCCTCCCTTACAATGGAAGCTCTTTTAGGGACCTGGCTTTTTTATGGTTATATCCTCCACTATCCCTTATATACAGGAGGGGCTAGACAAATGGTTGTTGAGCAGATAAATGACTTGGATAACCATAGATACACTCACAAAATCTCAGAATGATAGGAGGTAGCCTCTGAAACAAGAGACAGTTTTAAGATGAATTAAAGGAAATACTATTATGAGGTTATTAATATAAATTGTTGTATTTTGAAAAATGGTAAAGTCTAATAAAATTGAAAAACCATTAAGTTTTTCATTCAGCAGTTCTTAATTGAGCTCCTGCAGTGTACTACTCTACTAGGAGCAGTGCCTATAAAGACAGATAAGACATGGTCTCTTTCCTAAATGAGCATGCAAGGCATACTTTTAAAAATGGGCTTTAAATCTACAAAGAGTTATCATGAGCAGCTAGGAATATTTGTGATTATAGTGTTAATCTTAAAAAAATGGGTTACAGAGGGAAACTGTCTATCCAAAACCCATCCTACAGTGCTGTCTCAGACTAGGAGATTCAGAGGATTGATGATTAGACTTAACCACATTTCAAATGCCTCCCCTCCCTGAGGATCTTATGTACTTACCATGATAATGCAGCTTAAAAAGAGTTAACATGGATTCCATTAATGTGTAACTTGCTTACCAGGAGTTGTCTCAACCTCAATAGCTATCAAAATAGCTGACATGACCAGCTGAATTTCTACACACAAATAAATCATACATCTCATATTTACAGTCTCAGATTGTTTATATATAAATGCACAATACTATAAATGTGATCATTAAAAGTTGAGTTATAATAGATCACTGCCAGTGTGTGGTTTAACTTTTTAGTCTCTACTTAAATGTGACTTTTTGCACTTGGACTTTTGGGGAGAAGGAATCTACTTAGAATATTTAATTGAAGACATCAAAGGGTTTATTTTCATTAGTGAGAAGACATGGGTAATTCACAAAGCAAACTCCCACATTATCTTTTCCTTTCATCACTAGTGAATATTTTATCCATCAGGCTACTCAATATTTTGAAGATTATTTCCAATGTTCTTCAAAATAGGCTTCAAGTTACTTTCTCCTGTTCTCCTTAGCCTCCTCACAACTGATGAAATTTCAAATCAGGATGAGTTTAAAATTCTCTTCTGCTAACATATATACATTTAGCAAAAACATGGGAAGTAGTAGAATAATGCAAATTGGTTTTCAGGCAAAAATTCTCCTAACAAAAATCCCTGAGATGCATGTTATAACATTGCCATTTGCCTCCAAATTACTAATGCAATGATGCTGTGAAGAGAGTTAGTTGTCACTGATAACAATAATAAACAATAACAATACCATTTACATAACTCCTTTCGTCTTGGATGTTCATCCTATAAAGGAATCATTTCTGATGTGTAACCATCTCTGGGGAAAACGTAGAAGCTATTTAACAGCTGGCCATCAGTTAGAGACAGGAAGTGAAGAATGTTTCTCAGCAGAAACTGCAGGGTATACAATGTAATTACCTAATTTAAAATTAGTTTAGGACACTGGAGCTAATTAATGTCCATATCATTGAAAAAGTGGCATGGGATAATTAGTGAGTACAAAGTAGTGAGGACTTCAATTGTACATTTTAGCTAAAAGACAAAACTTGTAATAACAGCGCCTTCTTGAATGCTGATTCAGTGCTGCCTAAACACTGAGTCACTGTGTGAAGCAATCAAGAGATGTGATAATTTCTTAGCTGGGTATATAATGTACACACACAAACACACACACAGAGGAATATAAAAATCTGTACATTTGTTGAGTGAATTTGTAAATTCAGCAATGTCTCCTAACAGCAAATGCCAACTGTTAATTTTATAATGCAGCTTCCCAGCTTCTTGATTCAACAGTGCAGGTGTACCCCATTACGTGGGGATTCACCAACTAGACATTTACCATAACAGAAAAGTAGGGAATAAATTCAATATATTTGCTTCCAGAAACCTCACACGAACAGAAATTTGCCAGCAGACAGTTTCCAAGAGCATATACAAAATGAGTTCTCCAGTTGTCTGTACCTTGCCACAGAAACAGCAGGATGTGACCAGCTGCTACTCATATCTCCCACAGCCTGATCTTGAATGTGCCATCAAATCTAGGCTGTGGCAGTGGGGGATGAGAAGTTGCCTGCATGAAGCAGACATTTGAAACTAAAGTAAGGTGGAAAGAGCAGGGCTTCCTGCATCCCATGCCTGAATTGAGCCATGGCTTCAGGCAGGTGGCAGATGTTCTGAGTTAGTGGAGTAACTGTACCCCTCTTGCACTATAATCACCTTTAGGCAGCAACTGTAAAAAAAAAAAAAGTCAGAGAAAGATTCCTTATTTTATTACAAATGTCAATAGAAAATGATAATTTATTTTTACAGAAATTTGCTTTGCAAGCTGTTTTTCTGGGTGATTATTAGTTAAATCAAGTAATGCCAAAATATGATGTAATCTGCTACTAATTAAATGGTTAAATATTGGAAAGGCAACAATAATTTTTAAAAACCATTTGATAACATGGTTCAGGGGAGAAATAGATACCCCGTGGATAGTTCAGCTAGAGAATAACCATTTTATTCACTTGGTATGTAGTTCTAATGCCCCATGTCCAGGGATATTTTGATGCTAATATTAAAGTATGAGGTTATGACTTTCTTACCAACCCGTACTCAATCAGATTAATCAGTAATCAATGAATCCTTAGGGTAGGGAGTAGAGTAAGGCTAATTTCCTAGACTGAATTAATATTGCTAATTACAAGTCCAAATCAAACAATGTTGAAGAGTGAAGTAAAGGATCAAGTATAGGAGAGCTTATCTGATATCTTTAGTCATGAGGATCCATCATATAAATGACTTTTCATATAAGTGATGTTTATTTATTTGCCTGACTTTTAAAATTTAAACTGTTTAAGAAAAATTTTCTAAAATGAATAAAACATTCTTTTAACTCCCTAAAGAAAATAACTATTACATAATTCAATAGGACTACTATTTTTGGTAATTTATGATTATTATAAGTAATGGTCATTTTTTGTTGAAAAGAGTGATGACCCCAAATACTGCTGAGGTTGTAGGGTTGTTTGCCCAAAGGGTAAGCAAAGCCAGATTCTTTTTTGTTTTGTTTTTTTTTTTTTTGAGACAGAGTCTCGCTTTGTTGCCCAGGCTAGAGTGAGTGCCGTGGCGTCAGCCTAGCTCACAGCAACCTCAAACTCCTGTGCTCAAGGGATCCTCCTGCCTCAGCCTCCCGAGTAGCTGGGACTACAGGCATTTGCCACCATGCCCGGCTAATTTTTTTTTTTTTTTTTATATATTAGTTGGCCAATTAATTTCTTTCTATTTATAGTAGAGACGGGGTCTCGCTCTTGCTCAGGCTGGTTTCGAACTCCTGACCTCGAGCAATCCGCCTGCCTCGGCCTCCCAGAGAGCTAGGATTACAGGCGTGAGCCACCGCACCCGGCCAAAGCCAGATTCTTTATGCTTAGCCTACTTATGGTTATCCTCTCAGGTTTGTCCATTGTCAGGTCTCACTGAGGTCAATGTGCCTACTACATCCCTTCTTTTACCACATATCTAATTTACTGTTTCTGTTGCATTTTGGTTAAGACATCAAGTAATTATGTCTGTGATTATTTGACACCAATAAATATGGAACATTGTGTCATGGGTTTGTTGACAAATATTTTAGTTTCTCGTCAGCTTCTTGTGTTCTGATGGCTGAAAATTTCAGAAATTCAGTCTCCAAGCAAAAACAATTTATAGTTCATAATACTTCATTTTAAAAAGAGAATCAGGAAATAAACACAGTCATAGAGGCCATTATGGGTGGAGAGATTTTGCAGAGAGAAAAATGTTAATACCAAGCCTAAGATTGAAATTCAAAGTCTCAACCCTCAGTAGAATATTCTTATTGTGGTTCCATAGTTTCATTATAAATAACCTAAATGACATAAATACTAAGGTTGGTCATATAAATAATCACCTGCAAAAACAATCTTAATCATATAATTCCCGGGTAGTCATTTCAAAATTTTAAAACTATAACTGGCCAAGCTTTCTTTGATATCTTCAGCCTTGATTTGCATCTTTGTACCACCGGTTTTATTAATTCTGGGTTTGATTCCTGGAGCCAATAGAATAAATATAACGAATACTTCCAAATATCTAAAGTGAGACATCATGTCCAACATGAGTCTTTTTCCCCCCATGCAAGTCATCTGGGTTTGTCTCATCTTTTCCTAAAATCATATAATTTCGAGTCTTCCAATCATCGTTTTTCCTCTGTCAAAGTGTTGCATTATCTCAATGGGCATTCAGAACTGAGAATAGATGCTCTCAACTTACCGTGGGGTTATATCCTGATTAACCCATCATAAGTTGAAAATATAAGTCTTAACATGAGTTTTTCAACTTATGATATTTTCAACTTACAATGGGTTTATCTAGATGTACCATCATTGTAAGTCAAGGAGTGTACTGAATGTATCACTGTCATACCATTGTAAAATCGAAAAATTTAAGTCGAACCATAGTCAATTGAGGATGATATATATAGTAGACACCCCTCTCCATGGTTTTGCTTTCTGTGGTTTCAGTGAGCTGTGGTACAGTGCAATAAGATATTTAGAGAGTGAGCGTACAAGAGAGAGCACATTCTTATAAGTTTTATTACAGTATATTGTTCTATTTTATTATTAGTTATTGTTGTTAATCTCTTACTGTGCCTAATTTATAAATTAAACTTTATCATAGTTTATATATAGGAAAAATTGTGTGTACATATATGTACATATACATATATAGATAGATAAATAGGGTTCAGAATGATCTGCAATTTCAGGCATTTACTGGGGATCTTGGAACATATCCTCTGAGGATAAAGGAGGACTAATGTACAGTGGGCAGGCTGTAATGTTGCCAGTGTAGACTGAGATGAAGGTTATGTACTGCTTCATCTAAACTACAATGCTTTTCTGAGTACTTTTACACTCATAATGTGTTGTAGTCTCTTTTATCATCTTTTTGGAATTTTAGGTATTTTAAATTCAATATGCAAAAGGGTATTTCTGACACAATTATATATTTTGAAATGATAGTTCTCAAGTGTGCTGTATATTATGAATGATAGAATGATTTGGTTTTCTAATGAGTCTCTTTTTCTCCTGTGTTTACTTAAGAATTTTTTGGCCACTTTGTCTAAAGTTCCTATGCTGTTATTTTAATATAATTATAATTTTATTTTTAGGATCTTTGAATGGATGCCAAAACACTCTAAAGGAAGTCCATTTTAGGCAAACTGGAATTGGATAATTGGATCATTAGTAAAACTGACTTTAGCCAATGTGTGTGTTCTGCTTAAAAGTAAGAGTTCAATACCCTAGCTCAGGACCCCATTCTTCTTTTAGCACAGTCTAAGATTACATTAGCTTAATTGGCAGCCCTACCATGCTCTTACAATATTTTGAGCTGGCTTTATCTTAGAGGTTTTTTTTTTTTTTAATTCTAAGTTAAACACACTGTTCTCTTAAACCACACTTTCTCTTTGTTATACTTGAGGAATTGTGATATGTCTGTAGCCAAGTTCTCATTAGATCTGGTTCATTGCCCAGGCCATCAATAATGTGTTGAGATTTTTTTTTTTTTGATCCCTGATCCTATGGATTTGATCAGCACAGAGTCAATATGTTCATCCTGATCATTAATCCATGGCCAAACATTTATTGACTACATAATTTATGCCAAACACTGGAAGTGGTGAATATGAAATGTCTAGCTTCATAGTGTTCATAGGCTGGTGAGGCCATTGCAAATATACAAAAAAGAGTAGGACTAAGGACAGATTATTGTGGTGTTCCACTAGACATCTCTCTCTAAGTTGACATTTGCTCATTTAATTGACACCCTTTGAATATTGTTGTTCAGCCAGCTATGAATTGACCTCAGTGTCCTAACATGAATCCCACATTTTGGTTAATCTTATTCACAAAGATAATGTGAGGACTTGTCATATTCCTTGGGAAAATCCCCATAGATCCAGATAGTTCTACATCATTCTCTGATCTAGTAAATAAATCTTGAGGGAGATGGGAGATGGAAAAATGACAAGAAGGGTTCAAGTCCTGAGTTTTTTGTTTTTAATTGAGAGCTAGCATGGGGTGGAGTGGCAGAATGGGTAGTTTGGAAAAGATGAGTAGAATTTAAGAAGGAGATAAAGTAGGGAATAACAAAAGAAAGAACCACAGTTATATGAATAGCAAAATACTTGGATGTAAATTCTTTTGGCCTCTGGATAAATGCTGGCAAATAAAGAACATTTTCCGTGTGTGTGACCAGACGAACCATCTATAGGCTGCTTTTTATTTTAGTTATATTTTTTAAAACTATGGTTTGCTTTTCATAAAAGCTGTCCTTTTACATTTTCTGCATGATGCAGTGAATTGCAATGTTCATGTCAGATAGCATTAATCTGAGAAGAAAAGAGGACAGTGCAACTTCATGAAATGGAATTATTTTCTTCTGTGTGCTTTTCTTTTCTATTCACTGGGATAAAAAGTATGCATCTCTTCAAGTGGAGTTAAGCATTTTGATTGAACTCTGTCTTTAAAAACAAAAACAAATAATTCAATGCAAATTTGAAAATAAAACTAAGGTTGTCTTTGAAAACACAGTCCCAAGGTGTTCTTGACAAAGAGAAACCCAAAGAATTTACAAATGAAAATTGCATATTTAATGCTGCTTTAATGAGTCTCAGAACATTTAAAATCTGTAGTGTGACACAGCATTGAAATATGAGCAGGATGCTTGGATTCCAGTCCTGGTTCCTCTATGAGTTTTCTGTACATTAATGAGCAACTCACTTATCTTCCTTAAGTCTCCCATCTAACAAATGAGAGGGTTAGACATCATTTGAAAGGTACTTTTCAGCTTTGATTCTATTCCTTACACAGCAAGCAAAATGCCAGGAAAGCTCACAATAAAGCTTTCCTCTGTATTCTTGCAATGGGGTAGCAAAAAGTTTAATTCATCCTGCAACAAGGACTTTTTAAAAACTCCTGTAACTAAACCTTCTTGAATGGGACTCAAGATTTGCCTTCTACTGAATTTCAAATACATCGAGACTCTGGTGCTTAGTTATATATTTTTTTCTATTCATTGGGATAGAAAGTTTTTTCTATTCATTGGGATAGAAGATTCATTTTTTTCTATTTATCAGCTCTCTGAAATTTCAAGTCTGGCTCTTGAAACTATGGAAGAACATGGCTGGCCCCTCCCAGCCCTGAGATAGTTTCCTCATCTGCAGTGGGAAGAAAAACACAGTACCTTTCCTATGCAGGCTATTATCAAAGTCCTTTTCTTTTTTTTTTTTTTTTTTTTTTTTTTGAGACAGAGTCTCGCTTTGTTGCCCAGGCTAGAGTGAGTGCCGTGGCTTCAGCCTAGCTCACAGCAACCTCAAACTCCTGGGCTCGAGTGATCCTTCTGCCTCAGCCTCCCGGGTAGCTGGGACTACAGGCATGCGCCACCATGCCCGGCTAATTTTTTATATATATATCAGTTGGCCAATTAATTTCTTTCTATTTATAGTAGAGACGGGGTCTCGCTCTTGCTCAGGCTGGTTTTGAACTCCTGACCTTGAGCAATCCGCCCGCCTCGGCCTCCCAAGAGCTAGGATTACAGGCGTGAGCCACAGCGCCCGGCCCAAAGTCCTTTTCTATACTGGCTGAGAAGGAAGTACAGTGACAAGAACTGTTAAGCCTGAATTAAAGGCCTTATCAAAGAAGGTGCAAACTGGTTTAACTTTGAATCGTTCACTTTTGGTGGCTGCTGGAACCAAGGCTAAAGTTAAGCTCTTCATAAGGCTGCAAAGGGAATGGACAAGAAGGCAGCAATGGGTCCTGGGAAGGGTAGTGCTGCGGAAGCCAGGTCATCTGAGCTTTAGTCTTAGCTCTGTAAAAATCCTAAAAATTGGACAAGACCTTTTCACAACTGTGTGTTTCTGTTTCCTTATTTGTAAATGGAGGGGGAAGTTTAGGAGAGGAGTCTCATATTCAGATACTTTCAGGGGCAAAACTACTAGGTGTAAGGACAACAGGAGAAATGGTGGATACCTAGGAAAACTGGAGAATGTATGCTCTTCCCAAAGGTAGTCTATTAATAATTAAAAATTATTTTAGAATTCTATGATAGTCTGCAATACAAACATATCTGCTCTATCTCAGTCAGGGTTCTCCAGAGAAACAGAACCAATAGGATGTTTGTTAGTTTCTTTAAAGGGATAGGCTCATGTGATTGTGGGACCTGGCAAGTCCAAAATCTGTAGGGCAGGCCGGCAGTCTGTAGTCTAATACAAGAGTTTATGTTATAGTCTTGAATACGAAATCCTTAGGGCAGGTCACAGGTTGGAAACTCAGGCAGGATTTCTGTTACAGTTTTGAGGTAGAATTTCTTCTCTGACAATTCCAAGGCTTTCAACTGATTGGGTGAGGCCTACCCACATTATTGAAGGTAATCCCTTTTACTTAGGATCAACCAAATATAGAAATTTACTATATCTACAAAATACCTTCACAGCAACATCTAGACTAGTGTTTGACCAAATAACTGGACACCACAGCCTAGCCAGGTTGACACATAAAATTAACTATCACATGTTCCCATAGAGATCCCTAGACTATTCCTAAGTGCCCTTTGAGCTCTGATCTCTTATTATTTGATAGTTCCTTTAAAACTCAACCCAAAAGTCCAAGTCTTCCCTCATTTAACACATAATAGGCATTTCTAGAAAGAAATGTTGGTGTTCTTGTATTAAAGTAAGAGGAACCAAGATTGGGCTTACTCCTATTGCTGTGTGGGCCCATGGCCCTTGTAATACTTTGTTTGGACTTTGCCCCCCAAATCACCTTAAACTTTTAACATCTCTGAATCCTTACACAGCAATTACTCCTATTTTGTGGCTCTTTTTCTCATCAGTCAACTAGAAGGTAGAGTGTATTAAAATGGATTTGTTAACAGTCTGATTCAACTTCCCTAGCATTAAAAAGTTGTTTTTAGTAGGCATTGGATATGAAGACAGTCAGGGCAGTGGTATTTCTTAGAAGTAAGAACTTGTGTCTGTTGAAAATCTACATACTTTGTACAAGATTTTTTTCCCCTCTGGGTGGCATACTGTGTTGATAGTACATTTCATTTCTCAGAGGTTATGCATATCTGTTTTAAAAGCAAATATAACAAAGAAAAACAAAAATAAAACCAAAATTGGTGATGTACTTACCCTTATATATCTGCATGCTTGATTCTTCACTTCCATCATGGAGTGAGGCAAAAGTTCTAAATAAGCCCGACTCCTGTCAGTGACATTTGGCAAACCTAAGATTATTGCATTCTAGCCTCGGCTCACTCACTGATTTTTCGTATAAACATTGACACGATATTTTACAGCCCAAATCCACACATCTCTCCTGAAATAAAAAAGAATATAAAATAATTAAATGTCAGGATTAAGCGTGCAGATTTTAGAAATTTGAGGATGAACATAATAATTATGTACTTCTCAGAAATGGACATGAATACCAATGTGAAAAGACAAGCTATAAAAGATATAAATTATTTTATTTAAAATATGAGTAGACACATTGACTTTAAAAATCCTTTCTAACACATAAACTGCTTTTGAGGCTACCTTCAATGTAAATTGGCCTTCTGTTATGGAGAACTAGCCTGAAAAAATCACTCAAATTAAAAAAGATATCAAAATTGTCCAAGAAGCAGTTGGTTTGCCAAAAAAAGTCAATCTCTAAAATTTCAAGGAGAAAAAAATGTACCTCTTATAAGTGATTCCAGTAACTTTTAACATTTCTATTCAGACTAGGAAGAATATAGTCTTAGGATTATCTGGTATGACTGTATGGCAGATTCCAGGTGTCAGATATCTTTAACAGGCCTTGAGGTAAGGTCACAATGCCTGCAAAGGAGGTCCAGGAAAAACAACGTATGCAAGAAGGACATAGTTTTGCAGAATTGATCAAGCTACCCTCGACACCATATTCTATTTCTTAAACCCTACATTATTTGCAGTTTCAGATCCCCTGTTCTCTTCCTGTATTTTAGCTACTCAGAGTCTCTTATTCACCTACTAAATCATCTTTAAATTCTGTTAATGTCTCTCGATTAGTTTTCCTACTATGGATGCTTGATACTAACTCAGTACAATCTTGGTTTCTACCTGGCCCCAAACCCTAGGTGATGCCAGAGAAACCATTATGAAAGATGTGAAAGAGAGTCTTCTGTTAGATTAGTTAATACCTGTGCAGTTCATATGACATTCACTTTTTTCCTTCCAATTTCATTAGTGGCATTTTTTTCTTACCAAAAAATATGATTGACATAAATCATAGAAATATTTACATCCATATGATAGAAAGACTTTCTCTGAGGAAAATATTATATTAAAGTCTTTCCAGGTAGCTTATTTCTCCTTGAGAAATTCAATAAATGAAATAACCATTTAGAAACTACCCTCTTATTGGTCATAATGCTCCTTCTCCATTGAACATTACATAAGTCAAGATAAAAACTTGGAAGAAATATTTAAGTATTTTAATCTGATTTCATTTTAATTAATACTAAGTGAGATGGAAAAACACAATAATAATTGACAACTAGATATTTCAATTACTGGGACCTTGAAGTACCTGGAGATAGAAGAAAATAAATTAGGAACCACAGATAATTTTATGCTATACAGGAAGGACTATCCAAGTTTCTTTCATTCTTAGAGTGAGCATATAATTCATCCTCCAAACCAAGACACTTTTGAGAGTAAGGAGCACTATTAAAAATTACACCAGGATGGCCGGGCGCGGTGGCTCACGCCTGTAATCCTAGCTCTCTGGGAGGCCGAGGCGGGCGGATTGCTCGAGGTCAGGAGTTCAAAACCAGCCTGAGCAAGAGCGAGACCCCGTCTCTACTATAAATAGAAAGAAACTAATTGGCCAACTGATATATATAGAAAAAATTAGCCGGGCATGGTGGCGCATGCCTGTAGTCCCAGCTACTCGGGAGGCTGAGACAGAAGGATTGCTCGAGCCCAGGAGTTTGAGGTTGCTGTGAGCTAGGCTGACGCCATGGCACTCACTCTAGCCTGGGCAACAAATCGAGACTCTGTCTCAAAAAAAAAAAAAAAAAAAAAAAAAAATTACACCAGGATAAAATGAGTTACCCGGAAACATCCCCAACAAACACAAGCAAGCAGTAACTCTAAGGGCATAGAATTCATAGATTGTTTTTTTTTTTTGCCATATGCCCCCTCACCCCTAAAAAAGAAGTAGCGGTAGGTAGGATCTAGATGCTTCTGACACTATAATGAGGTGACATCTTAATAGCTGAATGAAGTATTCAAATATCAGGATTGGATTATTACTATGTTGAAGCAATACATCTCTACACTTCTAGAAGAATGCTTAGCAATTGAAATTAGTAGGTAGTTAGGAAGCTCACATATTTTTAACTTGGAAAAAAATATGTTTTTACTAAAAGAATATACAAACTAAAGAATGATATTTCTCTACAACTGAGCATTAATAAGTTCCTGGTATAATATGGTTTCTTTCTTTTTGGGGGGAGAAGTTCTATCTAGAGATAAGAGCATGTTGTTATTCTTCTAAACTGATTTTTCTTAACTTCTTCATAGAATATGAGAATTAGAGAAAACTCTTATGGTGGATTTTAGGATATGAATAATCATGGTTCAATACAAATGGAATTATTTTATACTGTACCTATAGAAATGAATTTTGCTTATATTCTAGGTCAAGGAGAAATTATGACATAATAAAACTTTTAAGAAGAGCCTAGCTGGAATAGAAATCTGTACCCTCTAAAATACTTTGAAACACTTTGGTTCACTATAAAAGACATTTAACTCTATAATGAAAATCATGAAGGAAAAGAACATCTGATTTAATCAGAATTGTTTCAACTAAAATAGATACTGAGATACTAAATCAGAAAATCTAGAGTATGTCTGTTGACTCAAGATCCTAATTTACATCCAAATTGACTTTTTTAGTTCCAAATGTGCCCCATCATGATGCTTCACTAAAATGTTTTTTAGACCCATTGTGCAGATGGCTGGACCTAAAGCATTGCTAGAGGTAAAGATAGCTAGATAGTCATGCCAAATCACTATGTGGTACTGGCATGAAAAGACTGGTTTAAATCAAAGAAAAATAATGAGCTTATTCTCTCAGACAGAGAAGAGGAGGTGATCAAGACAAATAACTACATAACAAAAGCTGGTGACACTAGCTGGTATGGCAAGGGCTACAGTCTCAGACACCATGACCTAAAGGACATACTCAAGTTTTGTGATTAAGAATTGTCAGTTGTTAGCATCTTTACAGTATATAGAGAAGTGCTTGGAAGTTAGGAGAGAATGCAAGGCTCTTTCCAATGAATGAGAATGTAGGGATAAATTAATGAAACCAAGCTAATTGCTGAAATGACAGAAACAGAATGCAGAATGTGGATGGCAAATAAGATGAATAGAACTGAAGACAAAGTTGAAAACCAACAAAAAGAAGCCAAAAAAATATTTTAGGAAATCAATGAAAAAATGGAAAAGTCACTAGTGAGCTAGACAACATAAGAAAGGATATAATTGAATTTAAAGAAATGAAAGAGTCATTCAGGGAATTTCAAAATGCAGTTGAAAGCTTTAACAACAGGCTAAACCAAGGAGAAAGAAAGAATCTCAGAACTTGAGGACAAGGATCTTGAGATAACCCAGTCATTCAAAGAGGCAGAGAAGAGTAAAAAAAATTCCAAGCAATCACTGAGAGATAGAACTATATGAAGTGAACTAATATTCAAATTATAGGTATCCCTGAGAGAGAAAAAGAAAGAGCTAAATGCATACAAATCTGTTTGAGGAAATTATTGAGGAAAACTTCCCTGATATTGCCATAAATTCAGACATACAGGTACAAGATGGATATCAAACACTGGGAAAATTCATAACAAATAGATTATCCCCAAGACACAGTATCTTCCTGACCAAAGTCAAAATGAAGGAGAAAATTCTGCAAGTAGCAAGATGGAAGCATCAAATAGCCTACAAAGGAAAATCCATCAGACTAACTGCAGAATTCTCAACAGAAACCTTACAAGCCAGAAGGGATTGGGGTCCCATCTTCAATTAACTTAAACAGAAGTGTGGCCAGACTAGAATTTTGTATCCTGCAAAACTAAGTTTCACAAATGATGGAGAAATTATTCTTTTCCAGATAAGCAAACACTGAGGGAATTTACCATGACCAGACCTGCCCTGCATGAAATATTTGGAACAGTACTATACAAAAATTCGCAAAACAGATGCCAGTGTAAATTCACCTATAAAGCCCCCCGAACTCACAACTCTTATAAATGTTAGAAGAAGAGGTAAAAAAAAATGAGCAATAAGCGACTATTCAACAGGATGAACAGAACAACATCCCACATATCAATGCTATGAATTAATGTTAATGGACTGAATGCTTCTCCCAAAAGACATAGGCTGGCTGAATGGATGAAAAAACAAAACCCAAGTGTCTTCTGTCTCTGCTAAACACATCTAAACCATCAGGATGAACATAAACTCAATGGGAAAGAATGAAAAAAAAAATATTCCACACAAATGGAAATCAAAAGAGAGCATGGGTAGCCATTCTCATATCAGATAAAATTGACTTTAAGCCAACAAAGGTAAGGAAAGACAAAGAGGGTCATTATATAATAGTAAAAAGAGCAACTCAACAACAAGATATAACAATCCTAAATATATATATGCCAAACACAGAAGCTCCCAGATACATAAAGCACATTTTAATAGATGTAAGCAAAGAAATAAATAGCACCATCATAATTGTTGGGGACTTCAACACCCCACAGTCAGAGCTTGACAAATCATCAAAGCAGAAAATAAATAAGGAAACAATGGACTTAAACCAAACTCTAAGTCACATGGACCTAACAGATATTTACAGAACATTCTACCCAAACTATAGAATACATATTCTTCTGAGCAGCACATGGGACACTCTCTAGGATTGATCATATCTTAGGCCACAAAATAGGTCTCAACAAATTAAAAAAATTTAAAATCATACCTGTACCTTCTCAGACCACAGTGGAATAAGACTAGAAATCAATCACAAGGGAAACACTCAAACCTACACAAAGTCAACAATCTGCTGTGGAATAATTATTGGGTCAAGAGTGAAATTAAGATGGAAATGAAAAATTTCTTTGAACTTAATGACAAGACAAAAGCTGTCAAAATCTACAGGACACAGCAAAAACATTTCTCAGGGGAAAATTCATAGCATTAAATGCCTATATCAAAAAGATAGAAAGATCACAAATAAACAACCTAATGTCACACCTCAACGAACTAGAAAAGGAAGAACAAAGCCCAAAGCCAGCAGAAGAAAGGAAATAGCAAATGACAGAGCAGAACTAAATGAATTAGAAACCAAAAATCAATACAAAAGATTAACAAAACAAAAACATGGTTCTTTGAAAAGATACACAAAATTGACAAACCTCTTGCTAGATTAATGATGAACAGAAGAGAAAGTACCCAAATAAGTTCAATCAGTAATGAACAAGGTGACATTACAACTGATACCAAAAAAGTACAAAATATTTTCCATGAATATTACCTGAATCTCTGCAAGCATAAACTAGAGAACATAGAGGAAATGGACAAGTTCCTGGAAACACTCAACTTCCCAAGACTCAACCAGGAAGAAAGAATTTCTGAATAGACAAATAATAAATAGTGACATCAAAACAGTACTTAGAAACCTCTCAAGAAAAAAAAAAAAAGCCCTGAACCATATGGATTCACAGCTGAATTCTGTCAGACCTACAAAGAAGTTCTGTATCCATAACACAGAAATTATTCTATACTATTGAGATGGAGGGAATCTTCCCTAACTCATTCTATGAAGCCAGTGTCACCTTGATACCAAAGCTAGGAAAGGACACAACAAAAAAATAAAACTACAGACCAATGCCCCTTATGAAAGGAGATGCAAAAATCCTTAATAAAATATAATACTAGCAAACCAAATTCAACAGCACATCAAAAATTTTATCCACTAGCACTAAGTGGAATTCATCCCAGAGATGCAAGGATGGTTCAACATATGTAAATCAATAAATATGATTCACTACACAAAGGCAAAAACAAAGACTGTATGAGCATCTCAATAGATGCAGAAAAAGCATTTGACAAAAGCCAGCACGCTTTCATGATAAAAGCAACAGTCTAGGTGCTGAAAGAACATATCTCAGAATTATAAAAATCATATATGAAACACCCACAGCCAACAACATACTAAATGGGGAAAAGTTGAAAGTATTCATATTAAGAACTGGAACAAGTCAAGGATACCCACTGTCACCACTTCTATTCAACATAATGCTGGAAGTCTTAGCCAGAGAACTCAGACAGAAGAATAAAATTAAGTATATCCAAATAAGGAGAGAGGACATCAAACTATTGCTCTTTGCTGACAATATTGTCTTGTATTTAGAAAACTCCAAAGATTGCACCGAGAGTCTCCAGGAATTGATAAAAAAATTAGCAAAGTCTCAGGTTACAAAATCAATGAACACAAACCAGGAGCATTTCTGTATACTAATACCAGTCAAGCCAAGAGTCAATTCAAAGACTCAATGCCATTCAAACTAGCTACAAATAAAATAAAATACATAGAAACATACTTAACCAAGGAGGTAAAATATCTCTACAAGGAGAACTATGAAACTGAGGAAAGAAATCACTGATGATATAAACAAATGGAACAATATATCATGCTCATGGATCGGTAGAATCAGCATTGTTAAAATCTCCATACTACCCAAAGTGATTTATAGGTTCAGTGCAATTTCAATCAAAATACAAATGTCATATTTCACAGATCTAGAAACATAATTCTAAGGTATGTTTGGGACCAGAAAAGAGCCCAAATACACAATGCAATCTTAAGCAAAAGGAACAAATTGGGAAGCATCACATTATCAGAGTTTAAAATATACTACAAAGCTATAGTAATCAAATAGCATGGTATTGGTATAAAAATAGAGTCATAGGCCAGTGGAACAAAACAGAGAATCCAGATATAAAACCATCTACTTACAGCCAACTGATCTTTGACAAAGCAGACAACAATGTACACTGGGGAATAGATGGTGCTGGGAAAATTGAATAGCCACATGCAAAAAAATGAAACAGGACCACTACCTCTTATGATTCACAAAAATGAATTCAAGATGGATAAAAGGCTTAGATCTAAGGCATGAAACCATAACTAAGACTCCAGTGGCAATCATGGCCACAGGAAAAATAAATAAATGGGATTTTATTAAACTGAAAAGTTTCCACAAAGCTAAGGAAACAATTAATAGAGAAAATACGCAACCTACAGAATGGGACAAAATATTTAGAAGCTATACATCTGATAAAGGGCTAATAACCAGAAATTACAAACAACTAAAGCAAATCAGCAAGAAAACAACAAACAATCCTGTTTAAAATTGGCAAAAGACACAAACAGAAGTTTCTTGAAAGAAGATAGACAAATGGACAATAAACATATGAACATCACTCAATGTCACTAATCATTAGGGAAATGCAAATTAAAACCACAATGAGATATTACCTTACCCCATTAGAATGGCTTTTATTAAAATGTCCCAAACCAATAGTTGCTGGCATGGATGCAGAGAGAAAGGAACACTTCTACACTGTTGGTGGCACTGCAAAATAGTACAATCTCTATGGAAAACACTATGAAGATTCCTCAGAGAACTAAAAGTAGACTTACCATTCGATACAGCAATCCCACTATTGGGTATTTATCCAAAGGAAAAGAAGTGTTTTCATCAAAAAGATACCTGCACTTGAATATTTATGGCAGCACAATTCACAATCGTAAAGATATGAAATCATCCCAAGTGTCCATCAATTCACGAATGGTTTCATAAAATGTGGTATATGTATACCATGGAGTACTACTCAGCCATAACAAAAGATAGTGTAATACATTTTGCAACAATCTGCATGAAACTGAAGACAATTTTCCTAAGTGAAGGATCTCAAGAATAGAAAAACAAATACCACGTGTACTCACTATTAAGTTGGAACTAATTGATGAGCACTCTTGTGCCCAGAGGGAAGTAAAACTCCTACTGCAAATCAACTGGGGGCAGGAAGAGGAGGAGAAAATCTTAACTAATGTGTACTATGAACACTATTTGTGTGATGGCCACACCTATAGCCAGGACTCAAGTATTACAAAAGTGATCCATGTAAACTAAAACATTTGAACTCCTTAATATTTTGGGGAAAAAAAAAAAAAAACCTGACAAGGTAACAACCATGTAAGATAGGTTTATTTTTTTTAATAGGTGAATTCTACCAAATGTTTAAGGAATAGGTAAGTGCTAGTTCATACAAAATCATTAGTGTATGAAAATCAAAGCTCCTCAAATAATTGATGTGGTACTCTATTGGTCTCAAATCTGAACATTATTACTCCAAGATAGGAAAAGTTAGATTTATCTCATGCAGATTCAAGAATCCTAAATAAAAAAATGGAAACAAATTCAACAATATGTATAAAATATGTGACATTGTGTTCCACTACAGTGGAAGCTTAGAAAATAGGTAATTTTGCTTACCATTTCTATAATGCTAAAATATTAGAATCCATCTTTATGATTTCCAGAGCTATTGGTGGAAAAGTACCTTGTATTTTAGTAGGTGTTTTAAAATAAGAATAGTATTCTTTCTGGTAAGAAGAGATTTGCTATTAGGTCTGAACCTGCTTTGGGGCATATGTAAACATGTTTTGTAATTTAGATTTACAAAATATTAAATGATTTGTAAAGTGTGGCCTCAGGAGGACTCATGGTTTTAGTTCTAACATATAAAGAGCTTGAAAGTCATCACTCCTGTCCTTACAATGTGGGAAAGTGAAACAAAGACTTTTCTTGTGCACATCATAGAATTGAAGTCACAGGGAAAACACACAGCTCCCAAATTTGGAGGGACAGGTGAATTCAGAATGTCAGAGCCAAGATCTGTTTACCTAGAATAGAAACCACAGGAGGCACAAAATGGTAGGTGTACTTAAATGGTAATTTTGATGAATTGCTGGAAGCTGAGTGTGGACTAGCATTCCCTACTGTATTTGTGCTGCTATAACAAAATACCACAGGCCAGGTGTGGTGGCTCATGCCTGTAATCTTAGCACTCTGGGAGGCCAAGGCGGGAGGATCACTTGAGCTCAGGAGTTAGAGACCAGCCTGAGTAAGAGTGAGACCCTGTCTCTACTAATAATAGAAAGAAATTAGCTGGACAACGAAAAATATATATAAAATATTAGCTGGGCATGGTGGCACATGCCTGTAGTCCCAGCTACTCAGGAGGCTGAGGCAGGAGGATCGTTTGAGCCCAGGAATTTGAGGTTGCTGTGAGTGAGGCTTATGCCACAGCACTCTAGCTCAGGCAACAGAGTGAGACTGTGTCTCAAAATAAAAATAAAAATAAATAAATAATAAATAAATAAACAAAATACCCCAGCCTGAGTAGTTTATAAACAGTAAAAATTTATTTCTCACAGTTCTGGAGGCTGGGAAGTCCAACATCAAGGACTGGCAAGTTTGGTGTCTGATGAGGGCTATTCTTTTCTTCCAAGGTGGTGCCTTATTACTGTATCCTCCAGAGGGGATGAATGCTGTGTCCTCACATGATTGGAGGGATGAAAAGTGTGAACTCTCTTTTTCTCAAATCCTTTTATAAGTCACTGATCTATTCATGATGGTGGAGCCCTGATGGCTTAATCAACTCCTTAATACCATTCCATTGGGGATTAAGCTTCAACATGAAATTTGGAGGGGACAAAAACCTTCAAACCATAGCACCCCACTTATAATAATGAATAGAACACCTAGGCAGAAGATCAATAAAGAATTACTTGAAAAACATTATAACCTAATTAGACCTAACAGAACATTCTATCCAACAACAGCAGAATAGACATTTTTATCAAGTGTACATGGGACATTCTCCTGATTAAACTATATGCTAGGTCACAAAACAAGTACTAAATTTTAAAAGATTGACATTTTGCATGGTATCTTCTCTGAATGCAATGGAATAAAAATGACAGAAGGAAACTTGGAAAACTCATAAATATGTGAGAATTAACATAAATAGTCAATGAATCAAATAAGAAATCTCAAGGAAAGTTAGAAAATACCTTGATATGAATGAAAACAAAAACAATATAGAAAAACTTATGACATGCAGATTAAGCAGTGTTTAGAGGACAATTTATAGCTATAAATGTGTACAATAAAGAAGTACTATTTTAAATAAATAACCTAATATACAATTTAGGGATCTAGAAAAAGAGCAAACTAATCCCAAAGATAGCAGAAGAATAGAAATAATAAATATTAAATAAAGATAAACAGAAAATATAAAACAATAAAGCAAATTTAAGTAAAGTTGGTTCTTTGGAAAGGTAATTTTGCTTACCATTTCTATAATGCTAAAATATTAGAATCCATCTTTATGATTTCCAGAGCTATTGGTGGAAAAGTACCTTGTATTTTAGTAGGTGTTTTAAAATAAGAATAGTATTCCTTCTGGTAAGAAGAGATTTGCTATTAGGTCTGAACCTGCTTTGGGTTCAGACATTCAAACAAAATTGGCAAACATTTAGTTACATTGACCATGAAAAAAAGAGAAAAATTATTAAAATAAGAAATCAAAGAGAGGACATTTCTACTGACTTTTAGAAATGAAAAAGGACTATAGGTGAATATATGAACAATTGTATGCCAAAAAATTGGATAGCCTAGATGATGAAATGAACAAATTCTTAGAAACACACAACCTACTAAGACTAAATCAGGAAGAAATAGAAAATCTGAATAAGCCAACTATACCGAGTAATGAGATTGGATTAATAATTCAAAACCTGAGAACAAAGAAAAGCCCAGGACCAGATGGCTTCACTGGTGAATTCTACCAGACATTTAAAGAATTATTCACACCAATGATTCTCAAATTCCTCCAAAATATTGAGGAGGAGAAAAACATGTCCTAATTCATTCTATGAGGCCAGCATTATCCTGATACCAAAACCAAACAAAGACAGCACAAGAAAACTATAGACCTATATCCCTTAAGAATATAAGTGCAAAAATCCTCATCAAAATACTAGGACACCAAGTTCAGCAGCATATTACATGATTTATATCAAAGAATCAAATGGTATTCATTCCAGGAATATAAGGGTGGTTAAACATACAAAAAGCAATAAATGTAATTCACCACATTAATAGAATGAAAGGGGAAAAAAACTACATGATCACCTCAACTAGTGTAAAAGAATCATTTGAGAAAATACAACATGCTTTCATTGTAAAAAACTTAAGAATAGAAGGGAACTTCCTCTACCTGATAAAGGCCTTATATGACAATCTCTCAAATAACATCACACTTGATAATGAAAAACTAAAAACTTTTCTCCTAAGATAAGGAAGAAGAAAAGGATGCTTATTTTTACCATCTCAGTTCAACATAGTACTGGAAATTCTAGTCAGAGCAATTAGACAAGAAATAGAAACAAAAGTTATCCAAATTAAAAGGAAGAAGTAAAACTGTCTCCATTTGCAAATGATAAAATATTATATTGAGAAAACCCAAAGAATCCACAAAATAAGCTGTTAGAGCTAATAAGCAAATTCAGCAAAGTTGCAGGATACAAAACCAACATGCAAATATCACTTGTATTTCTATATATTAATATTGAACAATGTACAAATGAAATTAAGAAAACAATATAATTTACAATATTACCAAAAAGAATAAAACACTTAAGGAATAAACTTATGAAGTAAGCTTAAGACTTGTACACTGGAAGCTACAAAAAATTACTGAAAAAAATTAACAAAGACCTAAATAAATGGAAAAACATTCCATATTCATGGACTGTAAGATTTAGTATCATTAAGATGATAATTCTACCCAAAGTGATCCACAGATGCAATGAAATTTTAATAAAATCTCAATGGCTTTTTTTGTGTATGAGTGCAGACATGAAAAAAACCATCCTAAAATTCATATGGGACCCATAATAGTCAAAACAATCTTGAAAAAGAACAAAGTTGGAGGACCCACACTTTCTGATTTCAAAATTTATGACAAAACTATAGTAATCAATACTATATATGTTTTAGGGATAGACATATATACCAATGGAACAGAATTGAGAGTCCAGAAAAAACCCAAATACCTATGGTCAACTGATTTTCAACAAGGAACCCAATACTATTCAATGAACAAAGGAACAATCTTATTAACAAATGATGCTAGGAAAACTGGATACCCACAAAGAAAATAATTAAGTTGGACCTTTACCTTGCAGCATATACAAAAATTACCTCAAAGATATCAATTTAAGGACTAAAACTCTAAAATAACTCTAAGAAGAAAACATAGGGGCAAATCTGTATGATCTTAGATTTTACAATGGTTTCTTAAATATAATATCAAAAGTGCAGACCAAAAAAGTAAAAATACATAAATTGAACTTCATCAAAACTAAAAAATGTTGTGTCTAAAAGGACACTATCAAGGGAGTGAACAAATAACCCAGAGAATGGGAGAAAATATTTGCAAATAATATATCTGATAAGGATTTAATATCCAGAATATATAAAGAACTTCTACATTTCAACAACAAAAAGACAATCCAATTAAGAAATGGGCAAAATACTTGAACGGACATTTATACAAAGAAGGCATATATATGGCTGATAAGCACATGAAAAATGCTCAACATCATTAGTCATTAGGGAAATGCAAATCAAAATCAAAATAAAATACCACTTCAAACTAGTATATGGTATTGTATTATGGCATCCCAAGCTAAGACAACATATAATTTACTATTACTCAGCCATAAAAAGGAATACAATTCTGATACATGCTAAATGGGGTGAACCTTGAAAACATTATGCTGTGTGAAATAGTCAGACATAAAAGGACAAATATTGTATGATTTTCTATATATGAAATATCTAGGTAATTTTGTAAAAATAGTAAGTAGGTTAGAGGTTACAGGGCTTGTTGGAAAAGGGTATGGAGAGTTATTCCTTAATGGGTACAGAGTTGTCATTTGGGATGATGAAAAATTTTGGAAATAGATTATGGTGATGGCTGTACAACATTGTGAATGTAATTAACAACACTACATTGTACACTTAAAATGGTTAAAATGGCAAATTTAATGTTATATATATTTTTCCACAATAAAACAAAAACAAATAGTAAGAAATAAAAGGGCAATGGGAAAGAAAACAACACTCTCTAACCAAAACTGTGAATACTTTTAGAATGGAATGCATTGTTCTATAAAAACTTGGTTACCCTTTAAATGTGGTTCTAAATTTTTGGTGTACACCTGGACATAAGGAGCTTGTTAAAAACATAGATTCCAGAACCTTGCCTCAAGGTATTCTTATTCAGTAGACATGAATTGGAGTTCAAGGTTTTCTAGTTTAACAAACACTGCAGATGATTTTGATGAGGGTGATCCATAGACTATGCTTTTAGAAACAATGCTATAAATGATGGTTAGGTCCTCAGACTGGACCGTAGAGGTATATTTATCTCCAAATGTATATGGATATAATAATATTTCAGTAAGACCTAACCACCATTTCTAATTTTATTCAATGAATAAAAATGTGTCCTAATATCCTTTCTATAATGTTAAATGGACAGTAATAATTTCCTAGCTCTGCACATTTCCATGTATAAGAAAAGTCACCTCTCTAAGTTAGTATCTATTCAAGCACTCTAATTAGGATTCAACAGATAACTCCTCCAGTTTAGGATGCTAGAGAACTTTCAGAATTCACTTGTATTATTATAGATCATTTCTAAAGCATTTTAAGATGGGGACTTTTTGCAATAAGGATTTCTATAAAGCCAAAAAGAGCCTGAAGTCTATGTATCAAACTGACTGGATACATATTGTAAACCTTTTGTATATTAGTCAACTTTTATTTGTGCATGCTTGGCCTCCCTAACTGGATTGCATACTTCTTAAGGATAGAAACTATGTATGCATTTCATTGTGTCTCCCATCATACCTAATAATGTTATTGACCAGACTAATCAACTGGTATGTCAACAGGCTAATCTGCTTAGTGCGATATAGTTCACAATAGCAAATTAGGTCTCTTTGGAAAACATCAGCAGAGCATTAATATGATTAGGATTGCTGGCCAGATTGTCTTACCTGAGGGCACAGAGCAGACAAAGGCAACCAAAACAAAACTAGCTGTTGGAATGTCAGGTAGCAAAAGATAAACAAAAGAAAAGAAGTAAATAGAAGAAAAACTGATTCTTGAGTAATGCATATGGTTTTCTTTTAAAATTTTGCTTTATTTTGCAATTCATTGCATATCATTGGACGATTTTTTTGCCTTACAGAACAACCTCAGAAATATCTGAAGGGAAAGACAAAGTAATAGCCTGATTCTGTGTCTTTTGCTTCACAATGAACTTGGTCAGCATTTGATACATCTTAATAAATGTTATATATAGAATGGATTGGCGCCAGGCTCCAGCATCTCTGTTTGAAATGTATCATTCTTCCTCAATGAGATTATCTTTGTGTTCAATCAAATTCAGATGTTGTTCCTCATAAGTCTACTTTATCCTTGAACTAATGGAAAACACCAGAGGGTGAGAGTAAGCAATACTCACTTCTTACAGAATCCTTTCATACTAAAAACAATGTCCAAATGTTATGAATTTGTACTGATTCTTCAAAGTTATTGTCCCATACTTTAATTTTATTCATGAAATTCACAAGTACTAAGAACAAATAGTTATTTCTTCAATAGCAAGTGGGCACCCTGAATTCAGGTGTTGATTATATTAAAGAAATGAAATCAGGATCCTAAGTTCTATTTGTAACTGTGGAACTTATCTGTATTTCCTTGCTAAATCAAATCCTCTTTTGTTCATCACTTCAGGTACCTGGTCAACAAGACTGAGAGGCATAATGTAATGAAAGCAACAATCTAGAGTCAAATGTTGAGCCCCATACCTCCTACATATTTTGCTATGTGACTATTCACAAGAACTTTACCTTCTGTGAGCCTGTCCTCAAAGGAAAGATACCAATAATTATCTAACTTACAGGGATGTTGTAAAGAATAAATGAGATCGTGTATGTGAAAAGTACTATGTAAACGTAGAATGATAAATTCAGCCATTATTGCTATTATTATCATTATAAGTTTCTGCTTTGTGGGTTCTTAAAAGGATTTACTAAATGAGATAAAGCATTACTTCAATAATCAAACCCCCTGGAGCTTAACAATAATAACAATGATAATAGCTAGCATTTGACAAAACCCAACATGATTTGGCTCCACCTACCTATTTGATCTCATTGCCTCCACCTCTTTCTCCCCCCACCCATTATTTTCCAGCCATTTGATGTTTTGCTCTTCCTATAGAACATTAAAATCATTCTTCCCTTTATTGTTCTCATTCTTCCCTTTTTAGGAATATTATGCTTCCTGCTCTGTCCGCCTGAAATGTTCTTCCCTCAGTTCTTTTTATAGTTGTCTCCTTTTGTGTCTTTCAGATCTCTGATCAAGTGCCACATCCTTACAGAAGAAGACTTTCCAAATAACCGTGAGTAGCATAACATGCATTTTACCCCTACAGTCTCTCTCTAGTCCTTTATTCTGCTGTAGTTTCTTTGTGGCACTTATATTGTTTGCTTCTGGATTATCTATCTTCTCAATTAGAATGGAGTTCTATGAGGGCAAAGACTGTTTTCTGTCGGTTCACCATTGCATCCCAACACATAGAACAGTGCCACGCATATGGTAAAACTTCCATAAACATTTGTTTAATGAATGAATTATATTTATTGAACTTCATGTGCCAGGTCTTGTTTTACATGTATCATTGCATTTAATATTCACAATATTCCTTTGGGGTAGGTACTATCATCCCTATTTTGTAGAAGAGAAAATTGAAGTTTCACAAGGTTAAATAAGTTGCTCAGAGGTCACACATCAATGAAGTAGGAAATCCTGGATTTGAACTCAAGTAGTCTGATTCTACTGGCTTTATTCTTATTACTCTAGTGTAGGCGTCCTCAAACTAAGGCCTGCGGGCCACATGCGGGTGTTTTTGCCCGTTTGTTTTTTACTTCAAAATAAGATATGTGTGGTGTGCATAGGAATTTATTCATAGTTTTTTTTAAAAAACTATAGTCCGGCCCTCCCTCCAATGGTCTGAGGGACAGTGAACTGGCCCCCTGTTTAAAAAGTTTGAGAACTCCTGCGAGTCTAGTGACTCTAGAGTTTATTTATAAAGCACTTACTATATAGCAAGCACTAGGTTAAATCTTTTATAGGCATAATTTCATTTAGTTGGCATCCCTATTTTTACAGAGGAGAAACTTAAAGTTTAGATACGTTATGTAATTTGCTCTAGTCACACATATAGTAATGGGCTATCCCTTATGAAATATCGAAATAAAGATGATGAAATTTCTCCCTCATTTAAAGAATGTTCTCTCTTAACTTTTTGTGTTCTGAAAGAGAAATAAGGGCAAAATGAGTCATCTCAATGCTCTGGCCAAGTGATCTCCCTTTTTCATAACCATATTTTTACATGTTTTTTGGCTAGTGTTATGTGTATAACTAATAAAATTTGAACTGCATTTTCACAAACATATATTCCTTTTTGTGAGGGCAACAAGGGTGATCCCCTTGCTCAAGTCAAACAACTGGTTAAATGTAGCACTGAAACTAGAACTCAGGTCTTCTGACTCCTGCTAAATTTCTAATTACATTATACTTTGTCCTCATTAATACCTTGCTTTAATCAACTGAGCTAATTGGAAACAAAGAATGATGTGTTATAATCTGTTTTAACACTTCGTCTGTAATTTCAGATAAATCTCAATCATCTCTCCTGTCCCTGTCTATATAGTTTATATACTCTTTTTATTAACAACTACTTCACCCAGATAGATGATTGTATATCTATTTAAGGATAAGATTTTTGAGGGCAGAAACAATGGGTGGTCTTTATTATATATCTTTAAGGATAAACAAAAGAGCCATATACTATCTGGATACTGAGTATGCACTAGATCACTTATCTCTTTTAATCTATACTTGGAGCCCCACACACACAAAAGATTCTAGTGAAACACAAAACACCTTGTATTCAGACAAAACAAAAATCACATAAAGGCTTGGATACACATTAACACACAAACATACACAGAATTCCACAAATCTTAAATTTATCCTTATTATCTTGGTTTGTACAGTTTTCCTTTTACCAAGGGATATTCCCCAACAGTCATTCATGATAAACAACAAGTATCATGGGCATTTCCACAATGGCATTTGCCAAAAGGAAAGTGAATAATCTAGTGTTTGTTTAGCTACAGGGACAGACATGTTTTGCCGTTAGCAGAGAGAACCTTGGCTAAATTAGTGAGGACCAACTGATTCCATTCCACTAAGCACAAATGGGAATCTTATTCATTGTCTAGTTGCCAAATATCTGCATTTGTTCAAGTGCATTTCCATATTCAAAAGCAAAGGGTATTATGTGGGATACTTGCCATTTTTCAGTAATTATGAAATAAACAATCTCTGCAGGGCCTTGTATAATTAAAACCTTTGTTTAAAAAAAGGCATGATTAATCTATACTTATTTCTAAGTTCTGTTGTCTTTTGAACCAGTGATCTCATTTTCACAAATAAGAAAATGAGCCCCAACCTTCATGACATTGGTATTACTTTCTAGTTGGGAAAAAATATTAACAGTCTGAACTTAAACTTCTATCAGCGAAAAGTGGAATTTTTAAGTAAATCTTTTTCTGTACACATGGGGAGAAAATAAAAACTTATTTCCAACTGTTTTTAGTATCATCTTCCTATTTTTACCTAATTCTACGTGGTCAATATCAAATGAATGGATATTGTATACAGACACTTTTTTTTTAATTTCAAGGAACTAATAATCCGTTTAGCAGAAATACACTTGCTCAAAACACATGGAGTCAATATCGCTTTTCAAGTAAGGTTACTAAGGGCAAAATAATCAATATCCGCCTAATATCCACTGAGATAATACATTTTGTGAGGAAAAAAGACTAATTTAGAATTGATACTCCATGGAAAGAGTCAGAGAGGGCTTCTTGGAGGCAATAGCTAAATTTATTGAGTTAAATTTTAACGGAGTTTAGAGACATGGATCAGCAGAGAGAGGGCATTCTAAGTAGGGAATCACATTAGTTTACCTGTAATAGAGGAGGGCCCATTTAGGGAAAGTGATGAAAAATGATGTTTATGATCAAGAGTTGCAAGTAGTATAGTGCCTCACACAAAATAACCATTCAATAAATGTTAACGCCTATATTAACAGCGATGGGGAAGGAATTATCCCTGGGCCATTTCTCAGTCTAGCTATTCTTATTGTTCTTACACCTTTTAATCTAAATCTTGTTCTTCACCCAAACAAACCAGTCTGCTTGTCCTTATCACTCAGACTTTGAGCATATTATCCCTGCCTGTAGTAGCCTATTCTTTCCCACCAATCCACATTCCTACTCTAGTTAAAACTCTTACTTCAAATGACATTCCTTCACTGATCCCACCCAGATTCCACAACTCCTTCAGCTGTATTTGGATGATACATGTGCTCCTGTCAATTTTTCTTGTTTTACTGTGGTTATATTGATGACTTAATCCTTTCTCCCTTCCACTGAAATCATCCTTTCAAAGATGGCTAACTTGACCAAGAATAGAAGCCAGGATTCATCAGTGTCATCTACACAGATTTACATTTTTTTCCTTCACAATCTAAATATATTGTCATGACAACATGTTTCTCTATTGCTACTTAGTCAAAGGTGAAGGAGGGAGCTTCCTGGAGAAAGAATTAAATATACTAAGTATTTACAATATGTAGGCATTGGAGTCAGACTTTCTGATTTTGTATCCTGACTCTCTGTTTACTGGGCAACCTGAGGCAATGTTCTTAGTGCTTTAGTACCCAGATTTCCTCGCCTACAAAATAGAAAAATAGCAAACCACCTCACAGAAATGTTTAAAACAATAAATAAATAATGGATTTAAAGGGTTTAGCACAGTGTCTGGCATGTAGAAATATCTTTTTTTTTTTTTTTGATTGGGTTAAGTTTATTAGCGGTAGATTATAAATGACTATACCTCAAAATCTCTCTGGATATATATAGGTAATCAGTACCATTCTCTGCCACCTTACATCTAAATGTTATAACCCTGAATACAATATCTGTAAACAATATTTTGAAACAGTTGCATAGCCAACCTAATATGAAAAATATGAATATATTGCAATAATAAACATAAAAACAAAGCTTACAGTTGAGTGGCCTGAGATGTAAGAAATGTTTTTATAATGACCATAGAAATATCTTAATAATAGTAACTATTACATCTTTTAGTCCTAAAAATGCATAGAAGAAAAATTATTATCCCCATTTTATAGAACAAGAAATAGGTTTAGAGAAAAGGACCTGTTCAAAGTGACAGAGCTAATAAATGGTCAAATTTAGATTTCATCTGGGTCTGCTGTTATTCCAGTGGATTTTATCCTGCTATTCCTCTGAGTTTCCATAATCTTTTAGATATTTAAAGGAGAAGATTATTACTTTATGTCAATTCAATGAATAATACTTAAATTTTTTCTTTACTTATGGTTACACAATGATAAACCCTACACTAAACCATCGGATTCTGCCACTCTTGCCTCTAGGTTTGTTGTGGAATGATGTGTCATCTATGTAAAACCTATAGGTGAATGGAAAAGGCTTATAATGTGCAAATGGGAGCACTGCATCACTGAGTGAGAGCCCTGACTTCTTGTTTACCAGAATGATCCTAAACCTGAATATCAAAGCATTATTTATTTGCATCTAATTATGTATATCACTGCTGAACCACTGAATGTCCCTAATTTTTTTTATTTCAAAGTATTATGGGGGTACAAATGATTTTGGTTACAAGTATCACTTTTGTAATGCTTGAGTCAGGGTTATAAATGTGCCCATCACCCAGATAGTGTTCATTGTACCCATTAGGTAGGTTTTTGTCCATCCCCTTCTCTCCCCAGCCCCCTTGATATCTATTGAATTACACTTCCATCTATCCACACATGTTGTCATTAGGTTAGTTTTCATGTAATAGTGAGTCCATGTGGTGTTTGTTTTTCCATTCTTTAGATATTTCACTTATGATAATGGCCTCCAGTTCCATCCAAATTGTTGCAAAAGGCCTTAATTCATGCTTCTCCATGGCTCAGTAGTACTCCATGGTATACATATACCACATTTTGTTAATTCACTTATGAATTGATGGGCATTTGGGCTGATTCCACATCTTTGCAACTGTGAATTGTGCTGCCATAAACATTCAAGTGCAGGTGTCTTTTTGATAAAATGACTTCTTTTCCTTTGGATAAATACCCAATAGTGGGATTGCTGGATCAAATGGTAGGTATACTTTTAGTTTGAGGAATCTTTATAATGTTTCCATACAGGTTGTACTAATTTTCAGTCCCACCAACAGTGTAGAAGTGTTCCTTTCTCTCTGCATCCACACCAGCATCTATTGTATTTGTACTTTTTAATAAAAGCCATTCTATCTGGGGTAAGGTGCTATCTGATTGTGGTTTTAATTTGCATTTCCCTGATGATTAGGGATGTTGATCATTGTTTATATGTTTATTGGCCATTTGTCTATCTTCTTTTGAAAAGCTTCTGTTCATGTTTTTTGCCCATGTTTTAAGGGGTTGTTTGATTTTTTTCTTGTTGATTTGCTTGAGTTTTTTGAAGATTTTGGATATTAGTCCTTTATTTGTTGTATAGCTTATAAATATTTTCGCCCATTCTGTAGGTTGCCTATTTGCTCTGTTAATTATTTCTTTGGCTGTGCAGAAGTTTTTTAATTTAATTAAGTCCCATTTATTTATTTTTGTTTTTGCTGTGATTTCCATTGGGGTCTTCATAAATTCTCTGCCTAGGCTGATATCTAGAAGAGTTTTTGCAACATTTTCTTCTATAGTTCTTATCATTTCATGCCTTACAAGTAAATCTTTTATCCATCTTCAATTAATTTTTGTGACTATTGAGAGATATGGATCCTCTTTCATTCTTCTACATATGGCTAACAAGGTGTCCTAGGACCATTTATTGAATAGGGCTTCTATTCCACAGTGTTTATTGTTGTCCACTTTGTCAAGGATCAGTTGGCTGCATTTGGATGGTTTTATGTCTGGGTTTTCTGTTCTGTTCCATTGGTCTATGTCTCTATTTTTGTGCCAATACCATGCTGTCTTGGTTCCTATAGCTTTGTAGTGTAGTTTGAAGTCTGGTAATGTGACTTCCAGATTTGGTCCTTTTGCTTAAGATTGTTTTGGGTATTTTGGCTCTTTGGGTATTTCTGGTTCCAAATGAAGGATAGAATTATTTTCTCTAGATCTGTGAAATATGATTTTGGTATTTTGATGAAGATTGCATTGAATCTGTAAATCACTTTGGGTAGTATGGAGATTTTAACAATGTTGATTCTACCAATCCATGAACATGCTATGTTTTTCCACTAGTTTGTGTCATCTGTGATTTCCTTCCTCAGTATTTTGTAGTTCTCTTGGTAGAGATATTTCCCCATTCAGTATGATGCTGGCTGTGGGTTTGCCATATATGATTCTTATATATGCTGTTTTCCAGAATCCCATATTTCTTGTAGTCTTTGTTCATTCCTCTTAATTTTTTCTTTATTTTTGACTGACTGAATTAATTCAAAAGAGTTGTCTTCAAGCTCTGAGATTCTTTCTTCTGCTTGGTATATTCTTAGAAGTTTCTGCTCTGTTTTATTTTCCTTAAATGAATTTTTCATTTCCAGAGGTTCCATTTTTTTTTTAATATGTCAATCTTTTCAGTGAATTTTTCATTTAATTCCTGAATTATTTTTCTGGTTTCTTTGAGTTGGTTTTCCATTCTTTTAGATTTTGTTGAGCTTCCTTACAGTCCATATTTGGAATTCTTTATCTATCATTTCAATATTGTCATTTTGCTTCATTCCATTGCTAGAGAGCTGGTGTTCCCTTTTGGGATATCCTTTCACTCTGATTTTTTATTCTTCTGGAGTTCTTTCACTGATTCCTTCTCATCTGGGAAAGCTGTCACTTCTTATTTTTGGATTTTCTTCTGTTTAGATGGGGTGTTTTTCTCCTCCCTCAATCATACAGGTGTGTTTATAGCATATGTTGTTGGCAAGAACCTTTGCCTTTGCTTGTAGGTACCTTGATGGAGCTCTAATTTCTGGATGGATATTTTGGTTATAGATATCTTTAGTGTGGTGGTTTTCTCAGTTGTTAGTTGTTTTTAAACTGTAGTAGGTGAGCTATATGAGTGGGCAGATTCCCTGTCTCTCTTTGATGAAGCAGGGGGTGGTCTTTTAAATCCTTTCTCTTTCCCGGTGGTGTGGTCTTATTAACAGTGTGAATTGTATTGGCATGCCCAGTTTAATCTCTGAGACGGTAGGTGGTGCTTGTGGGTGAGAATCAACCACACCCTGTATAATTAAGTCAATAGATATTGTAAAGAGCTATGCTGATTGACCTCCCTGTCATTTTGTGGGCTTGACAGAAGGTATAAGCCATAGTGTGGTTTTTGGGACCTCACCAGCTCCCACCCCTCAGGAGAAGCACTTGAATGCCCTAGGTGGTGGGTGGGGCCCTGTAACTTCCAGGGGAGTCCCTATTCTTTGCCACAGCAGAGGTAGGTGGGGGAGTGAGGCTGGACAGGGATGGGTTGGGTGTGCCTTCCCTTAGACTCTACAAAAACTGGTAACGTAGCTGCTGTTTCAGCAGGGTTAGAAGGTCTGCTCCCAGCTTCTGGGGAAGGCCACCAGGGAGGTGCTATAGTGGTCCCACCCAACCAGAAAGACTGTTTGTAAAGGTGGGGCCATCTGAGATTGAGAATCTGGCTGTCAGGAGCAGGTTTCACTCTTTTCCCTACTGTCCTACTCCATGGTTTCCCTCCAACATTTGTTATCAGGAAGAAGCTATAAATAGCTAACATTCCCCATGATTGTGTTGTAGGCTGGGGTACTTCCCCACCTGGGATCCTAGCCTGGGCTGAGAGCACAGCCTTCCTGTGAGGAGAGGTGTACTCCACAAATATGCCTCAGTTGGGACCCACAGTGCACTCTACTCTCAGTTCTGCCCATATGGGCTCCCTCACCACCTGAGATTAGTTCACCAATCTCCTCTCCTTGCCCCCAAGCAACACAACAAAGTCCTGGGGGTATGGGATCTGGCCTGCAGGCCTGCCCCCGGGTCCCTGAAGATCAATACCTGACCATGCCAGGGAGTAGTGTGCTGGTCTTGAGTTGCCTACAGGGTGCTCCAGCAGGTTTTATGTCCCTCTACTTCAGGATGTGCCCCTCTCTGATGGAGTCACCAGGCATGCTGTACCAGGGAGGGCCGGTGAACAGGGAGCTTACAGTTTGACCATCTCTTAGTCTGCTGGAGGACTTTAAGAGAAAATAATTTGAGCCCCATTCTCTGTAGAAGCCTCATTATTGTGGCTCAGTTTTGCCTCTCCATACCCACGGGTGGGTGAGGGGGAGGAAAAGAGTCTGGATGGAGGAAAACTAGCACTCTGGTCATCTTGTCCTCCTCTCCTCAGGGCAGCCCACCTGGAATGTCCAGGCTCCAGGATCTGGCAGATCCCCTGGGACCCACTGGACACCTGTGGCTCCCACAGTCTGGGCTGAGGTTGGGAAATGTTTGCATGGGAGTGAGCAAGCTGAAAACTGGGAGGCTGAAGCTTCCTGGGGAAGACAAAGGTGCTCTCTACCCAAAAGTGGGTAGAGAAGCAATATGGTGCCTGCTGTCTTGGTTAGGGTGTGTGGTGATGCGAAATGCCCCAGGGGGCCTGGTAGCCTGGTAGCCTGGTACTTTGTCCACAAGAAGCTCCCAGTTCTCTGGCACCAGCAGCTTTTGAGCTCATTGGGGTAGAAAGTCTCAATCAGCTTGGAAGCTTGCTGACTCTCAGAGATGTGACGGTGAGAGAAACAAACCACTCCACCTATCCTTTTTGCTGGACTCCAAGCCTTTCTAGGATTGATCTCCATCAATATCTTGCTCTTCCTTGTTCTGGTCTGCAACTTCTTCCCATGGAATCCCCCACAGGTTCTGGCACCCTTCCCTCAGAATTGCACCCAGTCTATGTTTATCTGTTTGTTTGTTTTTTTGTCTCTTTCATCTAAAACCTTTCTTTCCTAGTGAGATGCTCTTGCAGCTGGTGTTTCTGGTCAGCCATCTTTCTTCATCCCTAATTCTAAGAACATACATTATGGCAATTAATATTATCTCTAGAAACAGGGCTTAAAACCCAACATTCATTATATAGCCTGTAGGAAATTCACAACACTGCTAAATCAATTACCTTAAACTAGTGCTTCCCCAAAGCATGTGCAGCAGAATACTGGTTTAACAAGGAGCTCTCCAGAAAAAAAAAAAAAAAAAAAAAGCAATCTGTGGTCAAATAAGTTTGTGAAGCAATACATGCTTTAAGCCCCTTCTAGGAAATTCACAATGCTGTATTAGTTAAAGTTGTTTTGATTGCATGTAACAGAAACCAACTTGAGCTAACTTCAGCCTAACAGAGAATTTATTGCAAGAATACTGTGGTAATTCACAGAAATAAAAAGGACAGTTGAACTACTGAACCTCAGCAAGAGAAGGAATTAGGACATATCAGCAGCAAGAATTCATACAGTTTCTCAAATGTGTATCCTTAGACCACAGCTAGTCAGGATGTCTAAAATTCTCCTGGGAATCTTGTTAAGAACTACAGTGCCTGGGACACAGTGCATGGTAAGTTTTCAATAATTCTTAGCTATCATCATTAACCATTTTCTGTGTAAATCAGGTATGAAATATTCTGATGTAGAGATTTTGTATGAGGCACAGAAATCAGCATTTTTGTATAACTTCCACATGAGTGTGAATTAGAGCCAGTTTGGGGAGCTATTTCTAATGCACACTTTCAAATGACACAGATACAAGCAATGCCCAGCTTCTGTGTCTCTCAACTCAGAATTCTATAAGGAAAATTATTCTAAATGGACCCTTGAGGTTCAAATATTTTACTTCTTGACAAAACAGATATGGCCAGGGAATCAGAACATACTCTACAGTAGAATAAATATTTTTTAGTAATAGGGACATGCTATGGTCTGAATGTTTGTGCCCCCCATAAATTCACATGTTAAAACCTAATCCCCAATGTGATAGTTTCAGCAGGTGAGGGTTTTTGGGAGGTGACTAAATCAAAAGGGTGGAGACCTCATGAGTGGAATTAGTGTCCTTATGAAAAAGGACCGAAGTCAGCCCCTTCTGCCATGTGAGGACATAGAGATGTCACGTCTAGGATGAACAGGCCCTCACCAGATATAGAATAATCTGGCACCTTGATTGTGGACTTCCCAGCCTTCCAGAACTGTGAGCAATAAATTTCCATTGTTTATAAATTACCCAGTCTAAGAGATTTTGTTATAGCAACCTGAATGTATTAAGATAGGGCAGTTCTCAAAGAGCATGAAATTTTTAACTGAGTATACAGAAGAAGTGGCTGCTTTTAAAAACATTCTAAGAAGTGCCTTTTAAAAGAAATATGCTTAGTTTTTGTTGACCCAGGCTTTACCTAAACTCATTTGACCACAAAATCCTATATTTACCCAACATATAATAATACTGAGAAGTAATCTACACAACAAACATTAGGAAATGTTGGGTTAGAAAGTTACTAAATTAAAGCTAGTACGGTCTCTTTGTCCTCACAGATTTGTGTCTTACCTGGCTTTCAATTGATACTTATATAGTTTCTGTTTCAATATGATACAGAGGATGGCTCAGTCTCCCAGTTTTGAAAGAGTCTTTGTTTCTCAGGACAGAGGAATTCTAGATAATCAAATAAGTATAGCAAACACTGCATATATACTTTTTAAATTTCACAATGCATTTAATCATATAAAACACTCTGAGAACACTTGTACCAAAGACAGTTCTTCAACATTGTCTAACCCAAGATTTCTTGAACTTTTTTCTTAGGAGGAACTAACTCCTATCAATAAAGCCTACATGCAGCAGCAGAGTAGAAGCCTGGGAATTACAAGTCCATTCTTTCTTCCATTTCTTCCTTCTTGCCTCTTAATATCTTTCTGGTCTAGGAAGAACAATCATTTTGGAAAGAATAGCCCCACAGAGTTTCTGGTCTAAAATTGACACTGTTTAGCTGTAACTTAAGGCATCTCTTTCTAACTTGTTTTTGCCTTTTCCTCTATTATAAGGACGGTGAAAGTTATAACACATTCTTCTGAACCAGTTAAATACTGTGTCAAAAGTACCTAATATGAAAGGCATGTTCAGATCAGAAATCTGGTTCCTTGCAGTTGTGTAATACAAGAAAAACAACTTCTGTTTTATTTTTACAGGATTTAAAATTGTTTTCACTGCAATGCAAAACTGAGCAGCCACAAAAATTGTATTAAACACAAATCAAACAAACCTATGCCTGGAGCAATGCATAGGTTATTATACTTATCTTATGCATCAGCCTCTCCAGTGTCTGCCTTTAATGGATAATATTCCCTAAAGCATTTTTATATATTTCAAACAATAAATAAAACAATTTTCAACAGGTGTGTTCACCTACGAAATTCACCTGCCATTACATCTGCATTTGACTTGGCTGCCCTTGAGTTTCACACATTTACAGAGCCAGGCTACTGGGCTGCTTAGCATAGGGGTGACTTGAATAAGTTTTGAGAATGAACAGTCAGTGCTCCTAGAGGAAGAACTAACTGGGTCATCATCAAATCTTTTCCTTTGCATTTTTTCAGAGAAAGATCATGTCTACAAGAGTCACAAGAAAGGAGGAAGATAAAAATATCAAAGCAAAATTGAGGCTTAGCTCCTGACATAGCTCTCCCATTCACCAAGGTTTGGCAAAAAACAAAACAAAACAAAACAAAAACCTGAAGCTTAGGCTTAATAGGCATTTTACTACTGTTATTTTAAATAAGGTCAGAAACCAAACACAAAGAGCTGAGGCTCAAGCTGTCTGCCACCTGTCTGGGTCTGGCTTCATGAAGCTGCCACATATTCCCTGGTGGCTGCCTTTCTCCGACTACCTAATGGGTTAACCAGCCATCTGTGTCTCCTGCCATCACTAATCAGGAGGGTACACACATCTATTGTCCTTGGGCTTCAGGGCTCTTAGAGCATTATGGTTCTTGCCTGTGGCTTATTGCTTAAGGAAAGCTAGGCTGGTTCATAGAAACTTCTTGAAACTTTGTTTTCCTCTCCTTCTGTGACCCTCTGACAGCTTCTCAGCTCTTTCCATCCTTCAGTGGTCCCTCATTCGATTTCCATTTAATCATTAAAATCATCATCACCAAGCTGTCTTTCTCCAGGACTCCATCTGCTTTGCTTTCAAATTCCACATGCTCTGGGACAAAGCACCCCTGAGAATTCCATCTCTTTTGCAATCTTCAACACTTGAGTGTGGCAGTTGCTGGCTCTTAATAGTGAGGGGAGCCCCAGCTGTTTGGCCTTGAAGAGGGAAACTGCACACACATATGCACACAGACATAGTCACAATTAGGCAACAGAAAAAAAGAGAAAAAAACATACTAGAAAGGTTCTTGGAGTTACTGGTTCATTCTGATAGCCGTTTAAAATTCCATTGAACAGACATTTGCTACACATATTACATAAGTAATAGAATCTGAATATACAAAGATAAGTAACTCATAGACCAGGCCACATGAGATATAAATCATCTAATTTAATAGGATATCAAAGTGCTTGAGTCATAATGTTATATTTAAGAGACAATGAATAAATTGAAGAGGGGGTATTTGTCCTAATGTTCAGTTTCAGAAAGGAGAAATAATATACAATAGGGTGCTCTCCATATTTGATTGTTTATTTTTAGTATTTTTCTTGTTTTACCTCATATACAGGATTTTAATCCCTTCCACCTAATTGTTAAATATCCACAGCAATATAACTGAAATAATGTGTTTACCTTACCATGCAGCTTTTCTTTTATGTGAGAAATTCTAGCTCTAATTTCTTCTTTTCTAATATTATGGAATAGTTTTAATTATAGGAATTAGGCCCGAACTTTGATTATAATCACTGTGGCAATTCAACTCTTATTTCTCTTATACAAAAAGAAAGGCAGTACAAGTACTTATTGCATGTGAAAGTCTTTTACCTGGTGAAAAGAAAAGAATGTTTTGATCATAGTAATTCAGTCTTTCATTAGTACTATTCAGTTTTACTACTATTCTTCATCCTAGTATTCAGAAACTAATTAAGCAGTCTTAATCATTACCTGTCACATGCTTAGAATACATGCCAAACAGTCAATTAAGTGTCTTAGAAGTCCCTCACCCTGCTGTTTTCTATTTCTGTATTTTTGTACTACTTATCACTGACTCCTAGGTAACTCAGACAGGAAGAGAGCCTAAAGTAACCAGCAAATAACAGATTATGAAAGTTGAATAAATACCAGGTAATAAATTTTCATAGCATAAAGACAATAATACACATGAAAAGAACCCTGAGACCTGTGAAATAATTTGGATAAAATAAAAAGCTCCAGCTTTATCTAAAGCACTGATTTAATATTGGTAGTGGTTAAATTATAATTAAGTTATTCACCCTTATTTTTATTTTTCCTGCTTCCTTTTCTAGTCACTCACACACATGCATTCCCAAGATTCCTTTTAAGGATGCAATCATAAAGACTAAACTATTCCAAGGGGCCTCTTTCTTACCTAGACAGTTTTTTCCTACTGAAATTTTCAGCTCAAATTTCCCAAGTGGTTTTCAAGCACACGTTTAGTATTAGTGCTTTTGGATAGAAAGAGTAAACTACTCTGCTTTTGAAAGTCTGCCTACCTCAGATCAAATCAGCATTATTAAATGTGTGTGTGTGTGTGTGTGTGTGTATATATATATATATATACACACACACACACACACTTAGTCACAAAATAGGGAAAGCAAATAGTAAACATGAACATATATGAGATGTTCCCTGGGGACTTTCAGAAAAATTTAAACATAATGGCAATTTATAAGGGATCTGTAAACAAATCTATGGAAAATGTTTGAGCTCACCAGTAATATAAAGGATATACATTAAAACGAAGAAATATGATTCTTCTCTGAGCAAATTAGCAATTATTTAAAACCACAAAAATGTTCTGTGCTAGCAAAACTATGCAAGAACAGGCTTCCTTATATAGTCAGTGGAAGTGAATTTAATAAACACTTTGGGAAAACAATTTGAAAATAAGTTTAGGATTCATAAAAATGACCTTAATATGATTCAGTAATTTCACCTCTAGGACATAATGCTTAGGAAATCATCCTAAACACAATATATTTTGTGCACAATAATCCTCACGGTGCAGTTTATAACAGTGAAATATTGGAAGCCACTGATAGAGATATTGTTTAGTAATCTATGATGCCATCTACTCAATGAAATATTATGCAGCCATTGGAAATAATGTTTTTGAAGGCTTAGAAACATGCACATAATAAAGTATTAAATGGAAAAATGATATAAATGTGTACTTGCTGTTTGGTTATGACTACATAGAAACAACAACATGTTTTGTTAAATATGCGCTGAAGGAGGCATAAAAGTTGACCAGGTGAATTGGGAAGAAAAGGAAAGAAGAGAGTTTCAGGTAGAGAAAACATCTTTGTGAAGGCTCAGAAGCATAAAAGAGGAACATTTCAGAAATCTATGATTTTTTTTTTTTTTTAATTTCAGGATACTGTGAGGGTACAGACATTTTGGTTACATTTTATCATTGCCTCTCCCTAGAGGGGGTTAGAGGCATTCCCACTCCCCTCCCCCCAATGCACACCATGTCCTATAGTTGTGAGTTTACCCTCTCCAACCCCCTATCCCTGGAGAATATTACTACCCTGTGAGCACCATTATGTTAATCAGTCAGTATCAATTTGATGGTGAGTACCAGTGGAGCCTATTCTTCCGATCTTGTGTTACCTCACTTCGGATAATGGGCTCAAGCTCAATCCAGGAAAATATAAGAGGTGCTAGATCACTGTCGAGAAATCCATGATTGTGCAGTATGGCTTATGAATTGTTTTAAGACTTGATCCTATATGGAGTTTAGAAGGACCACTCTGATTTCAGAATGGAGAAAGAACCAGAGAGGAGCAAGACTGGAGACAGGGGGACCAGTGTTTTTATTATTTACATAAGATTTCTCTGGAAAGAGTTGAAGTTCAATATCAGTCTGTTTCAATTTCATAATCCTGTATTATTATTGATGGTTGACTTCTTCCTGAGATTTTTCAAGGGCACTAGATTTATTTATTTATTTATTTCAGACTATTACAGGGGTACAGATGCTTTGGTTACACATATTGCCTTTGCACCACCCAAGTCAAAGCTACAAGCATGCTCAACCCCCAGGCACCACACGCCTTACCCATTAGATGTGAATTTACCCATCTGCTCCTCCCCCCTTCCACCTGCCCAATGCCCTATGCATGTTATTTCCATATGTGCATGTAAGTGTTGATCAATTAATACCAATTTAATGGTGAGTACATGTGGTGTTTGTTTTTCCATTCTTGTGATACTTCACTTAGAAGAATGGGCTCCACCTCCAGCCAGGATAGTAGAAGGGGTATTTGTTCATCCTTCTTCATGGCTCAGTAGTACTCCATGGGATATATATGCCACATTTTATTAATCCACCTATGTATTGATAGACACTTGGGTTGTTTCCACATCTTTGCAATTGTGAATTCTGCTGTGATGAACATTTGAGTACATATGTCTTTATTATAGAACGTCTTTTTTTCCTTTGGGTAGATGTCCAGTAATGGGATTGGTGGATTAAATGGTAGCTCTACTCGTATCGCTTTGAGGTATCTCCATATTACTTTCCACAGAGTTTGTACTAGTTTGCAGTCCCACCAGCAGTGTATGAGTGTTCCTATCTTTCTGCATCCATGTCGACATTTGTTGTTTTGGGACTTTTTGATAACAGCCATTCTCACTGGAGTTAAGTGATATCTCATTGTGGTTTTGATTTGCATTTCCCTGGTGATTAGTGATGTTGAGCATTTTTTCATATGTTTATTGGCCATTAATGTGTCTTCTTTTGAAAAATTTTTATTCATGTCCTTTGTCCACTTTTTAATTGGGTTGTTTGATTTTTGCTTGTTGATTTTCCTGAGCTCTATATAGATTCCAATTATCAGCCCTTTATCAGATGTGTAGCATGTGAATATTTTCTCCCATTCTATAGGTTGTCTGTTTGTTCTGATGATAATTCTCCTGGCTGTGCAGAAACTTTTTAATTTGATCAGGTCCCATTTATTTATTTTTGTTTTTGCTGTGATTGCCTTTGGGATCTTCTTCATAAATTCTTTCCTTGGGCCAATGTCTATAAGAGTTTTTCCAACATTTTCTTCTAGAATTCTTATAGCTTCATGCCTTAGGTTTCAGTCTGTTATCCACTGTGAGTTGATTTTTATGAGAATTGAGAGGTGCAGATCCTGTTTTAGTCTTCTACATGTGGAGATTTAATTTTCCCAGCACCATTTATTGATCCCCAGAACCTAGCATGGAGGTTGGCCTTGAGAAGGGGCTCAAGAAATGTCTAGAAAAGTAGTACTTCCTGAGAATAGGTTCTATTTTTTTGTTGTTGTTGTTAAACTGAGTAGAGCAAGAATGCAACACAAAATGGAGTCTCTCACTATTTCTATTAAAATATACTACTAAATTATAATAATAACATCTTTATTAAACAAATACCTATTTCCAAACTTGATTAAAAAATAGACATCCTCTATAGCAGTGGAGGCAACCCAAAGAGTCAGTCATAAGTGAGTGGTGTTTAATCAGCCACTATAATTGATTTTTATGAAGGCTGTGCTTGACATGGGAATGAATAACAATGATTTTAATAGTATAAATTATATATATATATATAAAAGAATGAAGACCTGATATAAAAATGGCTAAATTGTATTGCTAAGTTTGGTAACAGGATTGTGAATGTTAGAGAAGAGAATAGAGATAATAAGAATGACAACAAAAAAAGCATGTGCATATAGAGATGCTCTTCAACTTACCATGGGTTTACATCCTGATTAAGCCCATAGTAAGTTGACAATTTTGTAAGTCAAAACTGTGTTTAATACACATAACCTACTGAACATCATAGCTTAGCCTAGCCAACCTTAAATGTACGTAGAATACTTACATTAGCCTACAGTTGGGCAAAATAATCTGGAAAATAGTACATCGTTGTTTACTCTCGTGATCATGTGGCTTACTGGGAGTGGTGGCTTTCTGCCCTGCCCAACACCTCAAGAGAGCATCTTACTGCTTTCCTCTGAATGCATATCACTTTCCCACCATCATAAAGTTGACAAATTGAAAGTTGAACCATTGTTAAGTCAGGTACCTTCTGCAGTATTAAATGGAAAAATAATACAAAGTGTACATACTGTATAGTTATAACTATGTAAAAACAACAACGTGTTTAGAATGGAAAGGGAGACTGAAAAGAAATATACCAAAATTACAATGAGGTGATAAATTTATGAGACTCAGTCTATAAATACACAATTTGCCACCTCAGTCTATTCTTTTCATAATTAGAGGTCAATTTTTAAATCTAATCCATAGAAAAGTAATTTAAAAATACATGTAATCTTTTTTTTTTTTTTAGGGGAGTTAATACAGTTGTAATGTAATCTTAAATTTAGTATAATTTGTTAAAATTCTTAGACATGACATAGTCATAATTTTGACATCATTTCCAGGGTGTGTAATGTAAACCATGTAAATGCAAAAATTGAGTTAATTCACCTTAATACACAGCTCTTCAGACATGATTTTGTGATCAGTCCATTATGAACACCTCCTGATATCATTCTACTCAATTTATGGGTTATTATCTGTGATATTTTGACTTGACATTTCTAATGGTTAAATCTACAACCAAGTAGTGTTTAGTTTTTTTTCTAGTTCTTTTCTACAATGAAGACATTTATTGTCTTTATGAAAGTAAAATTATCAGCTAGGGATTTGTATAAATCAAATCAGGTTTCAATTGGGAGAAGCACATTTATTAGCCTTGACACTTGGAGTGATGCTGAAGCCAGTTTGATTCTCCTCTAAAAGAGAGAATTCACTTTACATTAAGCCTGGAGTGAATCTGATGATCTCAGACTCTCTAGGACCTTGGAGGAAGAATTAAACTGGTTTTGCTGGTGTTGTAAGTATTGGTGATACCAGGTTGGCCCAGAACTTGGTCTGGGCTGAAATGACAAGGCAATCCATCAGAAACAGCCAGGTACCAGATAAATCATGAGTTGAATGACTACAGGGATGATGACTCCCTTCCCCTACTTGCTCTCCACAAGTTTTATATCCCTTTCCTCTATAAATCAAGAATTTTGTTGTGTTTTAGCTGATAATATAGGTTATTTTAAAAGGTAGTAAATCTTTCTTGGATTATTCCTTTTCTTCGAAGAAGGAACTATTGACAGGATTCCTGTCACCAATGTACGTGTATGGTGCCCAGAAAGAGGATAAGGGACTTAATATTTTTCATAAATTCTAAGGCCCTATGTTTGGCACAATTGGCACAATTTGCACTGCGTATTTTTAATTAGCTACTCTATCAACTGTTACAAAGACCAGGGCAATATCAACTATTTTCCTTAGATGCCTAGTTGGCCTTTGCTCAGAAAGAGCAATCTCAGAGCTACAGAAAAGTTGATCTGTTAGCTGTAGCAGAGTTTTAGCCAAGTACATTTATATCTTATTGCTTGAGAATATATTTACTTTAGTGAATTAAGTATTGCTTCTGTCCTCCTTGCTTCCAATTATCCTCTTCACCTTACTAAACCTATTAATATTTTTGTGTATGTCTACTTGCCATTTATTCTAAGAAATTAACTGACACATTAGGGTTGAACTGTATCTAGTAAACATAGCTTACATATTAGAATACTTATGATCTAGGCTAAATTGCCATTATATATAATGTTTATTATAGAGTATAAACACAGCAAGGAAATTTCTCACTGTTTAGATCATGCCATTATTTAGGAAATTGAAGGGTAACCTGTTTAAGAGACCTTTAGTTTGGTTCATGAGGTTGTCCTTGATTTGTTTTTGTGCTTTCACAATCAATGCAGTGCTGTGCAAGCATAATAATAATTTAGTTACAGCTTTAATTTCTTCATAACTAACAATATACCTGTATTAGTCTATTTCGTGCTGCTGTAAGAGAATATCACAGCCGGGTAATCTATAAAGAAGAGAAATTTATTTGGCTCATGGTTCTGGAGACTGTGAAGTCTAAGGTCATGGTGCTGGCATATGCTTAGCATCTGGTGAGGGTCTTCTTGCCATATCATCACATAGTAAAAGGTAGAAGGGCAAAAGGGCATGAAAGATCAAGAGAGCAAGAGGGAGCTGAAGTCACTTTTATAACAAGCCCACTCTCCATGTAACTAACCCACTCCCATAGTAATGACATTATCTATTTATGATGGCAGAGCCTTCATGACCTAATCATCTCCTGTTAGGCCCCAACCAATTCCAATGCTGTTAGATTGGGGATTAAGTTTCCAACACATGAACTTTGTAGGACACATTCAACCCATACCAATATCCTTGCCTAAATCAGTCAAATAGATTTCTATATCTTATAGGTGGATTATAAAGAGGCAATGCCTAATAAATTTACTGATTAGTTCTCTAAGACCTCTTTGTCTAAAAACTTACTAATCAGCACACATCTATAGCATATTTGGAAGTTTTCTACACCTGTAGCATATTCGGAAGTTTTCTAACAGGACCTATGATTAATTTTAAATATTAATTCAGTTATCTACCAGGTTAGTCAGGCATACTTTACTGAATTAAAAAGTAGTTTTGACATGTATACCCTCATCTTCCAAAGAATTTTCTCTCATACAATAAAATATCTTACTCTGCAGTGTTATTATTTTTCCAGTGGTTCCCCCAATCATCTATATTTAAATATGTTTACTGTTAGTTATTTTTTCTATCATGCACCAAGATACATAGCCTTTTCTTGTACCTGTTAAGTCCATTTGTAGCACAGTGAAAACTACCATATCAAACAAATACTATTGAATTGTTATAAAGAAATACAGCTGCATATTGGAAAACCTTTTAAAGGCCAGTTTCTTCTGTTCCCTTGGTTCTTCACATGGATTGTTCTGGTATCCTATATAGTAACATAGTGGCATTTAACTTGATTGCTATCTAACATCACTTGTAGCACTGATGTGAGATTCTAGTCTGCAAGGAATTGGGTTAAAGTGCTGTCTTAGTCTGTTTTATGCTGCTATAACAGCCTACCACAGACTAGGAAATTTATAATGAACAGAAATTTATTTGACTCATGGTTCTAGAGGCTGAGAAGTCCAAGAGCATGGCACTGGCATCTGGCAAGGGCCTTTGTGCTTTGTTATCCCATAGCAGAAGGCAGAAGGGCAGGAGAGCATGCATGTGAGAGCAAGAGGTGACTAAACTTGCTTTTATAATATATCACTCTCATGGTTTTGAACCCACTCTCATGATAAAATTAATCCATTCATGAGGGCTCTGCCTCTGAAATTATCTCTTGCAGGTCTCACGTCTCAACACTGGTGCATTGGAAATTAAGTTTCCAACACATGAATTTTGGGGGGCACATTTAAACCATAGCAAGTTTAATACTAAGGGATTAAATACAAGTTCAATGCAGGTTTAATACTAAGGGATTAAAATGAAGTTCTTTTTTTAGCTTTCAACTTGTTAATGAATGGAAAAGAAACATTTACTCCATAGTCTCTATCATTTTTGTTGTTGATATTAATATTATTTAGCAATAGATAATATTAAATATATGTACCTAGTACTTGAATAATACACACAAAATTAAAGTATGTAAGTTTTAACCACCAATAGTAAAGCAAATAATATACAAAAACTTTAATTTTTAATCATTTCAATGTTCCAGGGAGGATTAAGCACATCTCAAATTGTTAGGGTTTAGAATCATAATATAACAGAAGAAAAATCTGTATTTTTCAATTATTATCCTATGAAATCAACAAGTATAAACTCTCTTCCAAACTACATATGGTGGGCAGAACCAAGTAACAGTGAGCTCATATACATGTCTCAGATTCATTGTTTTTCTTCTCTGTTTTAAACAATGTTAATGTAATAGCTAAATCCATAGTGAGTATCTGGCATAGCCCTCATGTATTTAGAAGAGAAGCTCCTGTTCATTTCATTTCCCAAACTCTCTAAAATTGTGAAGGGAAGGCAAGAGGAAAGGAATTACTCAAATCTGTTACCTTAGTCAGTTGAGTGACTTTTTTTGGAGGGTGGAGGTAGGTTTGTAGATATAACTAAAGAATGAATTGGAATATAAAAACAATAAAATTCTTTGTGGACATCCTTAGGACAATCTGTAAATCATTGCTACTTGACCTCGTACATATATTTGTTGCTTCAGTGGACATGCTAATCTGTAGTTTACAAAAGTTAGTTTAATAATAATTATACAAATTTATAGACTTTAATAATTTTATTCATAATTTGTGTGTGTGTGTGTGTGTGTGTGTGTGTGTGTGTGTGTGTACGTGTGTGTGTGAGGGGATAGTGGCCAGGGTAAAAATAAACATTTTTATATCACAATATGTGAGTATTTACTGTATAATGATATCATGGTTCATCTGTATTGATTTTGTAAGGGTAGCCAATTTTAAACCATGGCAACCTCATTGAGTAACAAGACCTACATGGTAACAGAGGAGCAAGAAAACATAACCATGAACTTTTGTAAAACAATTTCTAATATGAGATATTGCTTCTGTTGTTTCTTAATATGAATGTCAATCTCATTCTGAGGTTTAGGTATAATTGGATACGGTTTCAAGGACCTCCTTGGAGAAAATTCTTTTTGTACATTACTTGTATTCATAAGGTCACAAAAGTCTCAGGGCTTTTGTAAGTTACACTGTCTGATCATTTCTATGGTTTTTTTTTTTTTGTTAGACTGCTTAATGATTTCATGGCAATAGCTCATAAGATCATAAATTAAATTATGTTGACATATCAACATTACTGATGGCTTTGTTTAAAGTACACCAGGCAATTTTTGAGTCAAGAAAACTCATGGGATCCTCTGATTCCTCTCTTGGATGTCACCCAGTGACATATTCCACTAGATAATCTTTTCTCTCTGGGGCACCATCAGGCTCTAAGATTCCATGCAATGTTTCCATATACTAGAACTGACAATAACTCATGCAGAACCAATTTAACTAGGATTCATGAAGCAACCAGTTTTTTCAAACCTATGGAAAGTATCAAACCCAATATTTAACTTTTGATATTTTACAAGAATTATGTTCACAAGTATAGTATATTATTTTAAACAAATTTATGTGTGTGTGTGTGTGTGTGCACCCATTCAACCAGGTCTACCTAAAATTAAGCTTGTGTCAGATGAAATAAATTACAAATTGTTGCAGAAACTTAGGATAGAAGTCATATGTTCATTTGATTTTGTGCTTTTTGATATACAAATCTCATGTGAATTTAGCTTCCTACCAGTCAAAGCAAACATCAGCTGGGGCACTGCCAGCCTGTCCTCTTGCCTGGCTCAGCCTTTGCTAATGCTGAGTCTTCTGACCCATATTTCTTCTCTTTAAAGATCCAGATTGTATGCATTGTTTCTCTCCATTGTCTGTATACATTGATTAAATTCAAAAAACAAAGCATGAAGAGTTTTATGCAAAGGCAGTCTTCATTTGTAGGTGTGAGTTGGGCAGGTACCAAGAGTTAATGTTAGGATCTGATAATTAGATATGTTAATTTTAAATTCAGGAGAGTCTCAACCAAGAACCAGTTATATTCCTGCTACTTTGCAATAGCATCATGCTATCTGCATAACAATTGATGCTTTTCTTCACAAATGCATGATTCATTCCACAAATATGTTATTGTGTACCTTCAATCTACTAGCCACTGTTTCAGTCTCTGAGAATAAGACTGAAGCAATCAGATATGGCCCTTGCCATTAAGAAGACAGTATAAAGTAATGGTTGTGAGCCTACACTCTGGAGTCAAACTCTGATTCTGTCTCTATTACTCATTGGCTGTGTAGCCTTGGGCAAGACATTTCTACCTCTATGTACCTCACTTTGTTCATCTATAAAATGGATTGATAAATTATCATTGTGACAAAAAATAATATAAAATATATAAAGTGTTTAGAATAGTACCTTGCCCATAGTATATACTCAATAAATAGTAGTTACTATTTTTATAGTGGAAGAAGCTTACAATTAGTCAGGGAAGAAGATATGTAAATAGGTGATTATAAAACAATGTGATATACGGTATGCCAGAGAAGTCAAAGACACCATAGAAGGCACAGAAAGACACCTATCCTTAATTTGGAATTAAGCAGTGGAAGGCTTCCTGGAGGAAGTGATGTTTAAGTTGGAACCTTTGTGGGATAAGAAATTAGCTAGGTAAGGAGGAGGCATTGGGAATGCAAGGGGCACAGAAGAAACAGCAGAAGACCAGAGAACAAGAACACAGTCAGGAATTGGATGTCTTGAAAACACAAATTTTGTTATCATAACTGAACTATGTTCATTCCTGTTGATATTATGCTTAAGGCCATTCTTTGTTCTTACACTGTTATGGAAATCAAAGGAATCTAACAACTGAAAGACTATTTCAAACAAGAACAGTTATTCCTCTCCCCAACTACTCCTCTACTTCTTTTCTTTTTAAAGATTAGAATACTATTTAAAAATCTGTTCTTGGCCACTTATAAAAAATTGCATTGACAATTGTATCCAAACTATTTCTATAGTCACTACTTTATTCACCCAAGAACTCACATCAACCCCCATATCTTCAGAAGAATTTTATACTTGGCTTGAGATGTTCACAGACTTTAAATCTGGCTGCTGCCAGCCAGAATTCTAGGATTCAAGATGCACAATTTGCATAGGACAATTTTTTACTGAAAAAAAAGTAATTTCACAGATAAGGTTTCCCTATTAAGAAGATCTGATAAAGGGTGAAAGTTGTGAAACACTTTACTATGAAAGAAAATATACTTCCTTGTATTTTTCATTTGCTGTAGAGTAAAAATGTCTAATTCTGATGCATTGTCCTTCACTCTGGATCTCCATTTTAAAGATCCAACAAAAATACTAACACTTCCTGGCAGCTTAAGCAGGTCACAGCTCAAATGAGCTCTGAGCAAGACTCCCATGGGAAAGTAACTGTGTCACACTTCTCCATTTCTAATACATAAGAATTCAAATATTCTGGAAGTGAATGTTGTTCATTTGAAATGGTGCTGACAATAACATAGAAATTGAGAAAATATTTTATTATTATGAGGTGCTTTTAGATGGGAGTTTAATATATTCAGGTCAGATATTTCTGTCTGGCTGTAGGTAAAAGGCAAAGTTTTAATTTTTTTCAGTAGACCACGAACTGATTTTGTTCTAAAAAATAAGAGAAAGAGGGTAATCATTTCTTTCCGCAACCTTACAATGTCATATCCCTCCTTGTCACAGTGAGGCAAGTGTTTCTTGTTTCACATGCAGTAGAAGAATATACTGGGGTATGCTCACATTAAATCCCATTGGCCCACTTCATCTTTGGAACAAATTTTAACTTGAATGCCAACTAAAATAATCCTCATTCTAAGTCAGAATTTAAGGACAGGTCATGGCATTTGATGGATTCATCTGGTAACCTTATGAAGCAGAGATTAAAAACAAGAAAGATTCTTGCATATATCCTGAATGATCCAAGGGAGAGTCTGAACACTTAAATTGAAAGAAAGGTCAATTTTATCAGGAAACAATAGGTATAAATATGAAATAGCTCTAAAAGGCTAATTATGGTCAAAATATGTGAACACATCAAATTCTGAGCATTTTGGGATAAGGATCATTGGTAAGGTAACTACTTTGGAGAACATAGGAGGAAGATCCCCAAATAAGGAAATTAAGCAAAAACAACTGCATCTCCAAAATCTAGGCAAAAGAAAATGTTACAGAAAGTTATATATGTAGTACTGAAACTTCTAATACTTTACTTGCCTATACTGCATTTTTAAAGAAAGGCCCTCATCCATAGGGTCAGAAGAGTTATAGAAAGTCATCCACGTGAATATAGGTATAACTACAAAGAAAGCTCTTTGAAGGCTTTTGCAAGTAATATCTAGCTACAGATACTCAGTGGAAGTGACTGGTAAAGACACTGAACTTCTCAAACGACTGGAAATCTCCCCAAACTCTGCCTAAATCAGAGAGAGAGGAAATAAGGAACAAAGCCATGCTATGATGTGACTTCCCTAAAGTTAACTAATAGTAAAAGAAAGAAAATGAAAAAAGAAATCTACCTTTTTGAACAGTTCCTAAAATGTGGGGCATCTTATTGTTCCTCGCTTTCAGAAATTATCCTTCATCAGAATCAAGACCATATGTATGCTGGCCATGCTCATTCTAGTCCCTGGATCTTTGCATTTTTTTCTTTCTCAGTACCTCGTATAGTGCTGACCACAGGGTGAGTATTCAATGTCTTTCTAATAATTTAATAATTAAAATTGATTTTTTTAAAAAAATTGATCTGAAACCTAAACAGGATTTTTAATTAACCACCAATAAAAGCTACAGATGAAACCAATCAACATTTCTTCCATGGCAGGCATAAGTCTAAGCATGTTACATGCATTATTAACTTTTTAAAACTCACAATAATCCTATGAAATAGATACCATTAGCATCAAACAAGTGGGGAAACTGAGGCACAGAGTGATTTTTTTTTTTTTTAAGTACTTTTTCCATGGTCATAGAAAGTCTGCATTCTTAGCCTCTATACCACATTGGAATTCTTTGGGGACTGGAGGTATCTGGAATTGAAATAATGATAATCCTGTATCCTAGATTGTACCAGAAAGAACCTGGAGCAGCTCCATACTCACAGCCCAGAATTCTGGGGTTGGGATTATACCCAAAGTATTCTTACAACTAGCCCCGTGAGCAGCCTAAGGATTTGGAGTTCTTCCACCAAGAACACAGATAGAACAGAACACCTTTATGATCTGATCAGCTATTGTATACTCAGACAAACATTTTTATCCCTTTGAGGACTTTCTTGCCATCCAAGGCAGCACCTGTGTTACTCTAACTAGTCTAACTCCATATTTTTGGGCAATAACAACAGCAGAATCATATTCCTCAAACACACAATTGCATGCAGTTTTAATCAAAGTGAAAAAAGAACACCCACACCTATATCAGCAGTGGATTGGCTTCTAGCATTTTCCTTTTTTTATGTTTATTGAATGACTTTTCTCTTTGTAGACCTGACTGAGAACAACTTGACTATGGGACTATATTTTACTCACATGAAAATGTCATGACACGTAAAAAAGCAGTAAAAACAGTGAAGAAATACTGAGAGAATTTATAATATAATGTTGGTGGGTGCCTTGTTTTTCGAATGTTCATTGTCTGTGCACACAGATTAATGAAAAGCAAAAAAGAGTGGATAGTTCCCATTTTTCTACATTTTAACAAATAAAGAACGATCTTACATGCCATCTATCAAAATGTAAATGCAGAATTCAAGGGATAATATTTTTCTGTTTTCCTCAATAGAAATATAGATAAAATATAGATAAAATCAGTGCCTTCACTTCTGAATCCTAAAGGGTTCCTCGAGTACAAGGACCCTGCTTTATTCATCTTCAGCTCCCCAGCACTTAACGCCATAGCTAACAGTATATGTTCAAAATTTTCTGCTGAATTGAACTGTAAGGGTAAAAAACTAATTGTCATAGAACCTACAAAGAGATAAACATGAAGGTGTATAAACAATGAACACTATGGATTTTAAATCCCAAAGTATAGTTATTTGCCAAGGATATCTGCCAAGTAACTGAAGCTACTCATTGTTTAATCCAATCTATAGTCATTATTCTAATAGTAACACTTATCAGTTACCTTCTAGGTGTCAAAGTAACATAGTTATTTTTTAAGATTCTCATAAACTCTATGAAGTAGGTATTGTTACCACCCAAAATGAGGTTCTGAGAGCTTAAAGAACTTGTTGAGGGTCATATAATACATGGTGGAATTACGATAAGAAACTTATATCTGTATATCTCCAGAGTCTATATACTCTCACTGTCATTTATGCTGTTGTCTGAAATTTTGAGCTGAGCCATGTATATACCTTAAGAAAAATAAGCTTACTATTTAAACAATGTTAATGAGGACTTCATTCAACATATCAAAAGAATAAAATATCAAAGAGAAAATGTTTTATGAAAAGGGTTTTCCTGTGTCTGGGGATGATTGGGTTGATTATCTATATGTGCGCAACATTTTTTTTAAACATGAAGTTTTAAAAATTCAAAAGAAAAACCAAAGGATTCTGGAAACAGCTCATTCACTACAGATTATTTTTTAAATGAATCAATACTCAGAGTCCATAACTAGAAAAATGCAGAAAGCCTTGGATATAAGGTCAAACATAATAAAAATACCAGTAAGAGTGGTGTCCTTTATTCTCCATATTGTAAAGCTAGTTGAATCCAAAGGCCCCTAATAACATAGAATTAAGAGGCAACATTTCTAGGAAAAATGAATAAGTACTCTGTGTGTGTGTGTGTCTGTGTGTATTTGCTACTAGGCTGATTTTATAATTTCATCTATAATGTATAAATATGCTTTTATTTGGTCCCTTTATGCTTTGTTAAACTGAAAGGGAGTGAGGGAAATGTCAAGAACCATCCTCTTTTCTTTCTTTCTCCTAAGATGGTAACATTTTATACGTTATTATAGGTTTCAAAACACTGCAACACTCTTCATCTTAGTTAATCCTCATAATGTCAGTAGTGATAGGACCGATATTATTTTATCTATTTTGCAGATGACGAAGCAGCAGACCAAGGAGATTTGTGGCAAAGTGGAATCAGAACTTAGTTTCCTGGTAGTCAGGTCCAGTGTTCCTTCCTCTGATAAAACACTGGTATGGGCATTTTCTTAGTCCAACCTCCCTGGTTGAGTGTCTGCGCACTGGGTTTCTAGTCTGTCTGACAGAATAGAAATACTGACTATTGTTGCTTATGAGATGGGGGTAGGGGAGTCTAACTTTACCCCTGGAAGACAGAGGCCTGCAGCCCTGGCTGCTGCTGAGGATGAAGCCCCATGAATGGGAACAGATCTAAGAGAATCCCAGGGAAATGGGTACAGAGCCCTGATGGAACCATACCTGAAGTCCACTCCTCTTGGCTTTTCAGCTCCATGAGCCAATAAATCTCCTTTGTTGCTTAAAAAAAATACTGACTATTGTTGAAATAATATACCAAAGCAAAAAAATAAAGAAAAATCAAATCAATACCCACAAAAGACCAAGGATCGTCCTATTTCTTTTGTAAGTCTAGACTGATAATTCATCCATTAATAAGGCTGAGACAGTCTAGATCTAAATTTGTCCACCTACCCCAACCTCTATCCCCTCTTCTACAGCTATTCACTTTAAGAGCTAGTAGCAGGCATTAGAATGATGCCAGGATTAAGTGCTGTAATAGGGATTGGCATAACAGGATTGCATAACTGTTTGGTATTTTAAAAAGTATTTCTACAAACTCCTCCACAAACTTTAAGCATTAAACTTCTTACTCCTTATGCGAGTACCTATCTCCAGAAATGCCCTTTGTTTAATATTATTTAGAGAGAATAGAAATTCCTAGGGGGCAGAAGAGTAGCCATGATAGAACAAAACTGAATTTTTATATCCATGTTAGAATGATCGAGAGGGAGAGAGACAGAGAGAGAGAGAGGTATATATATTCTTTAAGCTGGTATTGGTATATATGAAGATGATGTTAAAAGCCTTGCAAAACATTAAGAAGCAAACCATCTCTGCAATTACTGGAAGGGATTTCCAATTCATCAAGTACTATTTAATTACTTTAAAGCTTCAACTTAAAAACAAATCCAGCAGAATGATGGCATTGAGGGTTTTTAAATCATATTTTATCAAACTCCTTAGCAGATTGGTTTATGAAAGGAACATAATCAATTTGAAATTTTCTGGGATTATTAACCATTTAAAACACTGAGATTTTTGTATTGGCCAATCCATCAAAAAGAAATATGCATCTTTAAATCATAAAAGGGTCACTCATTCACTGACCCATGATTATTTTCCTACGTGAAAAACACAATTGGTACTAGGGATAAAACGCTTCTCTAAAAATCCCATAATTCAAATCAAGTCAAACTTGATTTGCTTAGAAATCTACTCTCCCCCCCCCCCCCAGGGATTGTGTTACAGCTGCTGCAGGATCATCATGAGATTAAAAACCTCTTTGAGATTTTTGATCAGTTGTTAGTTAGACTTTGTCATGGCAAAGAAAGCACTCTTTGTAAGGTAAACGATGATTTGTGTGTGCATACTGATGCCAGCAGTCCGTCAGGATTTTGCTGGACTTCTCAGCTCAGCCTAACACTGGGAACCTTAGATTTTTAAGTTCAGAATTGAAAATAATACAGGGTATTTAGCTAAATTTCCACTACTAAGGAATGGATTGTCTATATACTTTTGCATAACCTATATTGTGTTGGCTTTTTCTCTGGACCTGCTAACACAGAATTTCCAGACATCTTGTTGAGTGCCCTAATATTCTATTTTTTTCTGAAAATTAATAAGGATATTTCATATATGCTCGTGAATAAGCCTTGTCAGTGGTTGATTGCCTTTCCATGTTCTCTGTTCTGCCTCCTCCACCTTCCAGTAATATAATATACACTACTGCTCTTTCTTGTGTTCAAAGAGGAATCACTTCTGCTGGATACCACCGACTCCCTGTGGGCACTGCGTCTCTGTCAGGACTCATGATCACATCTGCTCAGTGCCACTGTTTCACACCATAATGGTGCATGTTTTTTGTATTCCTCAATATTCCTTAATCACTCTATGTTCATTGTAGAAATAGAGACAGTGCCTCCTTCCCATGTAAATGTTAGATATTTCTGCAAATAAATGCTCCAAATTATTTCAAATTGTTTAGTAAAGCATTTCTTTTATGTTTTTCCCCTACTTGCAATGAATCCCCACCACTACCCTCAACATGGCAAATGAGCTTCAGTCTGTGATGTGGAGAGTCACTAAGTACCATGTTTGATAGAGGTTTGCGTGCTTCTAAATCTTTCCTCTCTTAGCATGATGACTCAGCCCAACATGTCAATAGATTTTTGGCAAGGACTGTCCCATAAGCTGACACTTCCCAGATACATTAAAAAAAAAAAAAAAAAAAAAAGTGGAGGTAACTGAAATAGAGTCTCAGTGATGTTCTTCTTTGCTCTTACATGGAACTGCTAATGAGTACAGGAGTTTGGGCAGGGGAGTGGTGCTAAAAACTACCAGGTCAGTGTGCCTTCAATTTCACCTTGTGTCCCTGTCAAACCAGCCTCTTTCAGGCTGACTAAAAAAAAAGTTGTATATAAAAAAAGTTGTATAAAGATAGGCTGTTACTATGTAATTGTTCTTAATATTTTTGCATCTAAACTGGTCACATACACAAGACATTCTCTTATAATTGTCTCACGTTCTGTAGTGATTCTCAAGGAAGCTGGTTGGGCAGGGGAGGTTGCTGTAGGAAGTAGGGGCATAGACCACATATCAGAGAACCTGGACTGGGAGAAAATATGTGTAATTTGAAAAATCCCAGCCCTTGGAAATTTTTACAGGATTCCAGCCCCACCTTTGCTTCATGGAATCATTGATGAGTCCTTGCCTTTTGCGGGTATCATATTTATTTTACCTATGATCCAGGATATTCTATTAATCCTGATTCTACTATGACTTTTTGATTTACAAAATGTTTGCGCTTTTGTTTGTTTACAAGATGTTTGCGCTTCAGAGGTTTTGCATGTTGTAATATAGTTTTGTTTTGTTTTGTGAAAATGCTGTCTTGACCCAGTTTGGGGTCAGGGCAAGTCAGTTCCCTTTTTGAGCAGCTTATTAAGTATATGCCCTAACTACTTTCCTTCTCAGGTTTTCATACTCCTCTGGGCCACTATACACCCACCCTAATTGCCCTGGGGTCAGGTACCAGACAACTAAGGACAACTCCCATACCCTAGATCTTACCTTGCCAATTCACAGGGAACCTATGAAACCTGGCTGACCCCACCCACTTGTCATACATTAAGCTGCCCCCTACAACTCCAGCTTGCTGTCACCCTGTACCCAGGTACAACTTCCTATGTAGGACTGTTTGGCAGCCTTCCCTCATTTGGAGCATCAAGTAACAGAGTTCTGCCGTTCATCTATCCAAGTGACATTGCATTGTGTCCTGCCATCAAAAGAATCATTAAATCTTGTAAAACATATTTTATATAGCAAGATTTATCTTGTCCTTCAATTGCATCTGACTTTACAATCAGATCTCCCCCAACCAGATACTAGTAGCAGAATATAGTGGGTCTTGGAGTCAGACTCGTTTGAACTCAGACTCCTGATACTGATTAGATATGTTACCTGGAACAAGTTCCTGTCTCTCTGGGCCTCAGTTTCTTCATTTGTAAAATAAGAGTATCAAAAGTAGTACCTATTTCACAGTGGCATGGTAATGATTAAATGAAGCACTGAATAAATGGTAGCTATTTTTAAATAGATATATATTTTATATTTCTGTTTTTCTGGTTTGACTATGTTGTAATTATATCTTTTATTCTCCTGGGGCTTACTATGTAAATTAACAAGATGAGTGTTTTATTTTCCAAAAGATAATCAATTGTCCCAGTAGTATTTTTTTGAGTTAGTCCTTCCATTCTCATATAATTTATTATTCCATTTTTATCATATATTCCTTATGAGTTCTAAGGTTTGTTTTTTGTTATCTATTTTGTTTTATGGATCTGGTTATTCTTACACTAGTATATATGATATTAATTATTGCTGTTTTAAATAAACTTTAGTGTCTGATGACTTTCTCTATACTCTTTTTGTTCAGTAAGTGAATTTTAGCATAATTCTGGTATGTCAAAAAATTTCATATTATTGCTATTTCATTAAGCCTAAAAACAAATGTTTGATAAACTGAAATCTTAACAATATTTAGTACCTCCATCTAAGAACATGTCTCTCTCCACTTGTGTATGTTTTAGAACATACTTAGGAACCTATATGAGGGGCTAGCTGTATTATAGTTCAGTTCTTCTTGTAACTAGGCACATGACTTTGGATAAATGTAATAATCCTTATATAATTCCTGTTCTGTGGAGCTCATGGCATTTCCATTAGGGTTCAATGAGTTATAGTATGCATACGAATAGCAAAAAGTTAAATATTCATAGAGAAGCAAGAAGATGTTAGTATTATTTTAAAAATTTAGACTTTGATAAAAAGGCCAATTTTGTATCACAGGTATTTCCTACCTCAAATAAAGGATCTCCACAGAAAAAGAAAAAAACTCAAAAAAATCAGAAAGATCTAGGGATCTTAATATTGATCAGGTCTTCAAAAGAAGTCTTCACTAACCAATACTAATATAATACTAGTATCTCCTTCTGGTGAAGACATTTCACCATGAAATCTGTACACTGAATGTAGTAAAAGCAACCTAATGTTTGCAGAGTCCTTAGAGCTTGAAGGAACCATGGAGGTCATCTAATTTAAACTCTCATTAAGTTGAAATGCTTCTCCTTGAATATTTCCAATAACAACGAATTACTACTTCATTAGTAGTTATTAAAAACCTCATTATTTTTAAATGTTGTTATTGTACCAAAATCCATCTCCCTGTAGCTTTCACCTATATACAGGTGGTACAGGAACAGAAAAGTGAAGTACTTATTCCCATTTAGGCAGGAAATAAGGAAGGGAGTGGGAAAGGGCAGTGAGTTTCAGAGGAGGTACGGTTTGAACTGAATCTTGAAGGGGGAGAGGTTAAGGCATTCCAGGTCAAAGAACATCACTGAAAGTATAGCACATTTGGGAGTTCTAATAAGTTTGGTTCTGCTGAAGCAAGGCCTGTGCATAAGGGAATAGTGGAAGATGAGGATGGAGAAATCAACAAGTGGCTGGTGTCTGAGGGTCTTCCATGCTAAGTTGAAGAGTTTAGGTTTTATCGACAAGGGGACGTCATTAAAAGATTCTTTAAACTCAGCAGTATCCTAGTTGTACTCTCTGGATCTACACAAAAATCCATCTTATCTTTTTTCTTTGACCTTTTCTAGTTCTTCAAAGCACTTGAAGGTTGTCCCTGTGTCTTTTCAGTTCTTTTAGGAACTTGTCATCTATATATTTTCTAGATTATCACTGCTCCAGTTGCCTTTCCCTGGACTCATTCTAGTTTAAGTTCATCTTAAATTATAATACCCAGAATTAAAGCAATACTTCAGATGTTTTTAATGCTTCAGAGTAGGATGGGATTATTTTATCTCATTAAATCTATATAAAAATTCTTTTGAAGAAGATTAAAATTAGGTTTGGTTTATTTTGGAATTGGAGTGGAGACAATATATCAATTAGTAGAGGCTTTGTTATGCTGTACTAACAGAGAACTCCAAAATCTCAGTGGTTTAATACAACAAAGATTTGTTTCTCACTTACACGGAATATCCAATATGGATTGTAGTCATTCAGGGATTCAGGCTGACAGAAACTCCATTACCATACCTACTTCTGTGGTCAACAAGATAGGAAAAGAGGAAGTGGTAAATTGTTCCCTGACTCTTAAAGTTTTCAAAGCCAATCAATTGTCTTTTATTTAAATTCAATGGGTTGGGGATATACAGTCTTACCATGGACCTGGAAGGAAAGAAGAACTAGGCCCTCTGTCCAGTCTTGATGAGTTCCTTTAGATTACAACTGGATGATAAGGACCTTGTAACCAATTACATACTCCAGAATTTTTTTTTTTTTCTTATCTTGGCATAAATGGCTACCAAACCAGCTCTTCTTAATGTTATACTTATAAAATCCCACTTTTTGAATAAAAGTGCTACTTGAATTTTTACCTAATTAGATTTATTCTATAATGCAGCCTATTTATATCATTTAGAATCATTATTCTGGCACATATTATATTAGTTAATACTCAGCTTTGAATCATCTTTCAAACTAGCAAACAAATCATCTTTGTCCTTAGTAATCTATGGCACAGTACAAAAGACTTCAGTTTAAGTTGACATTGGTCAATTAATTCATTGATGTCATTACTGTAAAGCTGTTTAACTTGCTCTCAATCTACCTTAACTGTATTATTTTCTGAGTTATATTTCAGCATAAGACTATCAGATTATCATCTGAGAATTTGCCACATTCTTTGCTCCAATATCCAACATCTTAGCAATATCCTGGACTAGCAACCTAGCCGTCCTATCTAGAAAGAAATCAACTTTAACTTATCATGTTTTATTATGCTCAGTGAACCCACATTGGCTCCTACTGATTATTCTCATTCATTTCTAAATTTTACAAAAAATCTTGATAAAAATATGTTTTGAAATTTTTTTGTTAAAAGCTGAAACCAGCATTTTTGGCTCGTAGGTTTCTGAAAACTGCCTTTTTCCACTTATTTTTGAAAATCAGGATATAAGTTCTCTTCTCCAATATGGTTTGCATTATTAATAATGTAAATAAGGTTTTCCGTTAGTCCTCAATTATTATTTATGTTGGCACTGATACAAATCTGCACATTTTTGCATAGAACTTTTGGGGAACATGTAGACTCATTTAAATGCTACCAGAATTTTATTGGGCTTTAAAACAGAATCTCTATGACATTTTCTGTGATGCTTATTGTAGATTTTTTAATTGGGAGGCTGTTTTACTTGCTGGAAGATAATGAAGTAAAACATGTCTGAAATTGTTCAAACTTGTCTCTCTTACTTGTCAACATTTATCATCTTCCCCATTCATTGAACCTCTTCCTTTTGCTTCCCCTAAAAGTTTTCACAAGTCTCAATTAGTTTGGGGTGTTAGCTTCTTTAATAATATTTGTAGAGATTTGTGACATCCTCTTACAATCTGGTGATTTAAAGCATTTTTTCATTTAAAATCCGAATCTCTTCCATACTAAGTTATCAGCAATATATATCATATATAATGTGGTTTTTTTGTTGTTGTTGTTTTTGCTTTTGCTTTCTCACCTGCACCATCCATTTGTAGTCTCTTGTTTGTTTAGTGTGCTTTTTTCTTACAGTAAAGATATAGCAGAAAAAAACCCATAAATATCCCTAAGTATAGATAATCAAGCCCGGAGATAGCTTTTGTTGATATTTTGGAGATTTCCTTAGAGATCAATGTTCCAACAGTGTAGAAAAATAAATAAATAAAACAAAACTATAGTATTGAGACATTTAACCTCTATCTCTATGTCATCACAAAAATGAGAGCAATAATCTATGGTTAACTTCCTATTTCATATTTGTTAAATATTTGTTAGAGATCTTATGGAGTTTCTGTCTTTAGTTGTCAAAATAAAGAGATAATTGCAAATGAAGAGTGATGATAATTATAACCAGGTGGAAAGGCAAATGTCAATAAGAACAATAAAAATTATTATGAATAATAATTATTATTATATAAACCATATACATAGAGCTTACTAGTTGCTAGCTACTCTTCTAAGTGCTTCTCATATTTAATTTTTTATCTTTATGACAACTCTATTAGATAGCCACTTGAGATTTAAAAGCTACAGAGGAATAAGAGACAAGATCTTTTCCCCATGCAAGGTGGAATGAGGGGGTTAGAATTGAGAACCCTACATAGAGTCTTATCCATGAATTAGTATGTCTAACTTTAATGAAAAGTTGCACTACAAGAACTCTATTTGCCTGCAAAAGGAGATAACGAGAAACACTATTAGTCTCAGCCTTCCTCTGGGATAAAAAATATACTTTTGTATATTTAATTCTTAATCAGGTGTCAGGTTCACATTTATACTACATGCAAGGTATGAAAATCCCTAAACAGAGATATCAATGTAAAGTAGTTAGGGACATTAATGCCCCAAGGCACCTGGGAGAAGCAGTTGCAAATAGTATCTGGAAATGTACATCTTTGAGGTAGGCCTTGCAATATTCTCAAAGATAAAATCAGGTTTAATATGACCAGACAAGAAAAATTATAAAATGTACAAGGAAAGACACATTCATAATTGAGTCAGCATAAATATAAATACCCAAATTTAAAGCCTGAAGAACATCAGCTATTAAAAAGAACAGATAAAGAAAAATGTTTAAAATGCTTTCGGATTTATAGAGATTGACAGTAAAACATGGCAAAAGACTAAGAGATAGTAAAAAAAAAGACAAGGCCCTGAAAGGAACTCTAAATGGCAAACTTTTAGAAAAGGAAAAATAAAACCCAAATGAAGGACTAAGATACCAGAAAGAATGGTCAGCAAAGATATTGGTTAATGTTGTTGATCTAAACCAAGCGTAAGTAAATGTGACCTACAGAGCAAATCCAGCCCACCACCAGATTTTGTAAATCAAACTTTATTGGATCATAGCCATGTTCATTGTGATGGTTAATATTATGTGTCAATTTGACTGGGCCATTGGAGTGTAAGACATTTAGTAAAATATTACTCTGGGTGTGTCTGTGAAGATGTTTCTGGATGATATTGTTTTGTTTTGTTTTGTTTTTTAGACAGAGTCTCACTTTGTTGCCTAGGCTAGAGTGAGTGCCGTGGTGTCAGCCTAGCTCACAGCAACCTCAATCTCCTGGGCTCAAGCGATCCTTCTGCCTCAGCCTCCTGAGTAGCTGGGATTACAGGCATGCTCCACCATGCCCAGCTAATTTTTTGTATATATATATTTTATATATATATGTATATATTTTGTATATATATATATTATATATATACATACATATATATATATATATACATACATATATATATATATATATATGTTAGTTGGCCAATTAATTTCTTTCTATTTTTGGTAGAGACGGGGTCTCACTCTTGCTCAGGCTGGTCTCGAACTCCTGACCTTGAGCAATCCTCCCACCTCGGCCTCCCAGAGTGCTAGGATTACAGGCTAGGATTATATGAGCCATGGCGCCCGGCCTCTGGATGATATTAACACTTGAATCAACCAGTATGACTGAGTAAAGATTTCTCCCACTAATGTGGGTCAATCTCATTCAATCAGATGAGGGTCTGAGTAGAACAAAGGCTGACCCTCCTCCTCAAGTAAGAGGAACCTCTTCCTGCCTGATTGACTTTGAACCAGGACATCAGTTTTTTTCCTACTTTCGATCTTGAACTGAAATTTTAGATCTTCTTGGGTCTCAAGCCTGCCAGCCTTCAGACTGGAACTACATCATTGACTGTTCTGGATTCTTAGCTTGCTGACTGCAGATCTTGGGACTTGCCAGCCTCCACAATTGTGTGAGCCAATTCCTTATTTTATGAACACATACACAAACCATCCTATTGGTTCTGTTTCTCTGGAGAATTCTAATACACTCATTGATTTATGTATTGTCTATGACTGCTTTTGCACTACAACAGAGTTGAGTAATTGTGACAGAGGTTGTGTGGTTCACAAAACTGAAAATGTATACTTTTTGGCCCTTTACAAAAAGATTTTCTGACCTCAAAACACATGGACTACAAAATGATGGTTGATGATATCAGTGATAAAATGACAATGATAATGACAATAACAACTAATATTAGGTACAAAAACAAGGTGAAACTAAATTTTTGGCCACTAATAATATCAAGAATAGAAGCAGTTATCAGAGTTAATGTATTTTAAAATTCCTCCATTGATTGAGAGAAGGGAAGAGATATTGATTAAAATTAGATTTCTAAGTCAGTACTGTATATTACCATTATAAGGATAAACATGAAAATAAGTAAAAAGCATAACTTTGAGAAAGCTAAAGGAGAAATAAGCAATAATAATTTTAAAATATTTGTACTATGAAAAAGTTTAAAAAAGAGCAAAAGAGGCACATAAAAATGTGACTAGAAAGTATAAATATATGCTAGAAATAAATTTAAATATACAATAATCATAACTGTGAAAATGGACTAACTTTTACAGTTAAAACCCCAAAATTGTTTAATTGCACTAAAAGATTCATCCATGGCCTGGCGTGGTAGTTCACACCTGTAATCTTAGCATTCTGGGAGGTTGAGGCAGTAGGATTGCTTGAGGCCAGGATTTGGAGTCCAGCCTAAGAAACAGTGAGACCCTATCTTTATAAAAAATACAAAAATTATCCAGGCATGGTGGTATAGGGAGGCTGGGGCAGGAGGGTAGCTTGAGCCCAGGAGTTTGAGGGTACAGTGAGCTATGATGATATTACTGTACTCTATCCCAGGCAACACAGCAAGATCCTGTCTCAATTAAAGAAAAAAAGAACGATTCAACCATGAACCCTTTTAAAAGAACACAAAAGAATTGGAAAACATATACCAGTAAACTACTAACCAAGAAAAATGCTGGTATAAAAGGATTTTGAGGAAGAAATGTTTTTAGGAATAAAAAGGGCTATCTTATAATGATAAAGTATATCTCACCTAGAAGATATTAAAGTTCCAAATTCATATTCATCTAATAATATGACTTGGTTTATATAAAGCAGAACTAACATAATTATAAAGAGAAACATACAAATTCCCCGTAACAGTGAGAGATTTTTCAAACAATCATTTCAATGAATGATAGAACAAGTAGACAAAAACATTAATAAAGATATGGGACGTTTAAATACCATAACTAAGAGGATTAATTTAATGAATTTATTTAAAAAAAACCCTGAATCCAAGAAGTGGAAAATATTCATTCTTTTCAAAAGCACATAGACCATTTATGAAAACTGACCATGAAGTAATCCACAAATAGTGTTTCAATAAATTCATAAAAATAATTATGTGAACCACATTCTCAACAATGTTACACTTGTCAGAAAATGAAATAACTAAAAATAGCACCATACTTTTGAAAATTTTACAAAAGCACTTCTCTATAACTCATAGGTCAAAGAATTATAATGGAAATTAGAAAATACTTGGTACTAAAGAACAATTAAGACACTACTTATAAAATTTGTGTAATGCAAGTAGAATAGAGTTTAGAGGTAATTTTATGACCCTAGATGCTTATATTAAAAAGGACTAGAGGCTGAAAATTAATAAGATTAGTATCAACTCTGAGAAATTGAAAAAATATCAACAGAATAAATTCAAGGACAGTGAGTGCCAGGAAATAATAAATACTGAAGAGAAATGAACTTTCATAAACAGAAATTCATAAAGTTAAAAACAGTCATTGCAATAGAAAGGATAAACAAAGAAAAAAAATGTTTTTTTTAAAATCATGAACAAATTTGTCTTGGCAAGACTTGTCAGAAAAGAATGGGCAAGTATTATGATAAACAATCAGTATTAGAAATGAAATAGGACTTTTCATCTTAATTAGAGATGCAGAAGTTAAAGCATAATAACTACAACTATGAACAATTTCATGTCTAAAATTCAAGTACTAAGATTAAATTGACAAGTTTATATGAAAATATACCTGAAAACTGAGTCAAAATAAAAATAGAAACCTTGACTGGACTTATAACCATTAAAGTAATTAAATCAATAGTTAAAACTCCTTCCCATCCACCCCCCTGCTACACAAGTAAATGAGCCCAGACTTTCACACATCATTCTAGCAAACATTGGAAGAACAGATAATTTAAAATGTTGAAAAACCTTCCAGATATTAGAAAAACAGAGAATTCTTCCTAAGTCATTTCCTGAGGCTAGCATATGCTTGACATTGAAGCCAGATAAAGAAGTTTTGAGGAAGAAAAACTATTAGCTAATCTCACTTCAGAACATAGATGCAAAAATTGACCAGATATGAGCAATTGAATGCAGAATATACATGAAAAAAATCATGACCAAACTGAGTTTATCCTATCAGTGCAAGGTTGATTTAACATTTGAAAACCTATTTATATAATTAACCATATTAATGCATTAAGTGGAGAAAAACTATATGATTACCTCATTAGATGCAGAAAAATCATTTGACAAAATTTGTCATGTTCAGTTAGCAAATTGAAAAGAGTAAAATGCTGCCTTATTCTCCTGAAGAATATTTTTCCAAAACTCTAGTAAACATTATGCTTAATAGTATCGTGTTAGAAGCTTTTCATGTACCAAAAAAGTGAGACAAGGATGCTATCACCACTTCCCATCAACATTATAATGAATGTCTTGGCCAAGTCAGTAAGATGATCAATTACAAGAAATAAAGAAACAAAATGTTTATTACTTGCAGTCAAGAGGATTGCACACATGAAAAATCCAAGAGAATTTATAAATAAATTATGAGAATTAATAAAAGTTTTCAGAAAGGTCTGTGAATATGAGATCAATATTCCAAAACCAATTGCATTCCTAATTACTAGCAACAAATAGATATAAAATCTAATAGTAAAAAAGGATGTCACTTAAAACAGATAGAATCAAATATTAGGTACCTAGAAATAAATTCAACAGATATGCAAGACATTTAAAAAGATCATTTGAAAATTCAATTGAAAGGCATTAAAGAAAATCTACATCATTGCAGAGAAATTCCATGTCCATGGTTTGGAAGAATCAATGTCATAAAGTTGTCAACCTATATTATTCTATAAATTTAATTCACTTCAATTTCAATCAAAATCCTAACAGTGGTTTTTGCAGAACCTGACAAATTTATTCTAAAATTTACATGGTGTTAGGATTCTCCAAAGAAACAGAAGCAACAGAATATATATATATATATATGGAGGGGGGAGAGAGAGAGAGAGATTTTTATAGGAATTGGCTTATGTAATTATGGAGGTCAAGAAATCTCATAACTGCTGTTTTTAAGCTGGAGAACTAGAAAAATCAGTGTTGTAATTCAGTTCAAAGTCCTGAAAACCAGGGGAGCCAATCGTATAATAGAAGTCCCAGTTAGAGTCTGAAGCCCTGGAACCAGAAGCTCCCATTTGTAAGGGTGGAAGAAGATAGATGGACCAGCTCAAACAGAAGCAAATTTACTTTCCCTTCAGTTTTTTTTGTTTGGGGGCTCTCAACGAATGGGATGATGCCCACCAGCATTGGTGAAGGTGATCTTTATTCAGTCCACCTATTTAAATGCTAAGCTCTTCCAGAAACATTCTCACAGACACATCCAGAAATAATGTTTTACCACTTACCTGAGCATCCCTTAGCCCAGTCAAGTTGACACATAAAATTAATCAACAGTATGGAAATACAATGGGCCAACAATAGATGAAATACACTTGAAGAAGAGAAACAAAGTAGAGAAATTTCCTTAATATATATCAAGATACCATAAAGGTATTGTAATTATGCCAGCGCCATATTGGCTCAAAGATGGGCAGAGAGACTAATAGAACAAAAGACATAACGCAGAAATATATGTGTACTAATAGAAACTTGATGAGTGAATTTTTATAAATTATGCTTGGAATATGAATATCTATATAAAAATATATAATAAGCCCCCACATACAACTGCACACAAAAAGAAATTTCAGTTGATTTTAGGCTTAAGTATAAATAACAAAACTTTAAAACTTTTAAACTATAGAAATATATACATATATCACTTAGAGTACAGAAACATTTCTTTAAAAAGAAACAAGTTAATTCTTACAACTTCACAAAATACACTGATCAATTGAAACACATTAAACAAACAGGCCAACAAAAAATACTGTATGTAATAAAAACACTAAAAACAAAATTAAAGCAAAACACCAACTAGGAGGAAATATTTGCAAAACATGTACCTGACAGCAAACTAATATCCAATATTCCAAATTTAGAAATACTTACTATAAAACAATAGGAACCCAACACTAATAGAAAAAGGATAAATATATGAATATATAATTAGGAAAAGAGTAACTCTAAGTGGCCCATAGTATATGAAAAGATATTCGACTTCACTAGTATTCAGAGAAATGCAAACTAAAGCATGGAATGTACCATTTTCCATTCACTGGAATTCAGAAATTTAAGTCTGATTGTACCAATTGTTACTGAAGGTGTAGAGACTTGAAAACACAGTCCATCTGGAAAATTATTTGGCATTATGTGATAAATTTGAAGATGAGCATACTCTATGGCCCAGCAATTCTATTAATAGTATACACTTCAAAGAAATCTATGTATACCAAAAAAAAAAAGTATCGCAAAAAAGAATGAATAATTAACTTGTGTTATGTTAATTGAACAAAATACCACCTTGCAGTGAAAATGAATGATATAGATCCGCATGTGTCAGCATGGAAATATCCAAACTATAGTGTTGAACAAGCACAAGTGGCAAATTCTACCATTTATATGAAGTTTTAAGATATTCAAAACAATATTACATATTATTTTGTGGTGTGCATGTGTAGTATATAGTATAAAATCATGAATAGAAATAATATAAGTGAAAATCAGAATGATGATTTTTCTGGAGTTGAATGAGGAAAATCTGACTAGTAAGCATATACAGAGGTCTTTACTGTATTTATTTCACATATTTCTTAAGCTGAATGAGGGTATGTATATATGCTTGCTTTATTAAGTTTTACATTTTTGTTTTATGCATTTTATGAGGTATAAGTAGTTCTTAATAAATTTAAAGAAGGGAGAAAGGTCTTTGAACTCTTGGCACATCTGTATGAACTCAGTAAATATTAGTTGAGGCTGGTAAGGAGGAACTTTGCTTTCTCAACCTCTTTGCCTGTTTAAGTTGATGTAAGTAAAAATCTATGGTGTTCATCATTTAATTTTGTCAGAATATATTCTCTTTGGTTTCATTGCATGCAATGCTATGATGGTTTTTTTATGTTGAGTTTAATTATTTGTAGCAAAAAGCAAACAGATACTTTTTCAAAGTCCATGTTTTAAAGATTTATAAAATTTGTCTTTAAATAATTAACAGATGTTTAAAAAAGATAAAAATCCAAGATTCTCTGATCAAATATTTTGAACATTCTTTAATAAAATCTGACCTCAAATTATTTGCTCTTAGCTGAGTCAGAAAGTTTTCTAAAATATTAATAAGCTAGAAAGTTATCTTTCTATTTAAAAGGGTAGAATGGTTCTAAATATGCTATAAGCTTGTCTGTTCATTTTACATTGTATTGTTTATAAAACAAAAATATGATCCTGTAACAGTGAAAGGGAGGCTTAACATAACTAATTCCATTTTGTTTCTGACCCCTCTGCAGTAATATCTTTTAGGTTAAAAGCTTCTGCTTAGCTCTGCATGTAGGCTAGGAGAAAGATGATAAGTGTCCTTTCCTAAAACTAACCCCAGGGGAGATAAGAAAAGTATACACCAAGTGATAATGCTGTGTTAAAGATTTATAAGAACATCATGACCTGTCCTACTCATCCAAAGTTAACTGACCAAAAGCAAAGAAATTTTACAACCTCCTCAAACCCTCACTGAAACCTAGATGTCTGCGGTCGTTGGTTACCTCCAGCAACCGCCCCCAGTATAAAAAGGAACCTAAATTTCACACTAACTTAAGATGATTCCTTAAGACACTAGTCTACCATCTTCTTGGCTTCCTGGCTCTTTGAATAAAAGTTGCTTTCCTTGCCCCAACACCTTGTGTCTCAACTTATTGGCTGTCCTGCAATGAGTGGTACGAGCTTGGACTTGGTTATAACCCAAATTTATATTTTGTCATCTTTCAATTATTTACCCTGTTCACTTAAGTATATGATAATCTTTATTAAGTGTGCATGATTCATATGAGACTATACATTGGGTATATAATGGACCTGTATAACAAAGTTTTAATGTTTATTTATGAAATACTATTTCACTTACATGCTTGGGAGTTATGAGGTTTAAAGTGTCAACTAACAAATTTGAATGAAAAAGACTGGATGAATATTTGGTACTATATTTAAAAAGTATCATGCAAACTATAGTAATAATAAGATGACACAACTTTGGTGCATGCAGTATGATTTTTTATCAGCCTAAGCATTCAATGAGATCGGCAGAGTATATTGATAAAAACAAAAATGTCTGCAGAAATGCCACCTGATTACCTTGATTTTCTATGTACAGTAGCCATCCAGAACTTACCCAAAAGATCTTTCTCCAAAAAAAAGGTTACTCTAGATAAGTGTGTTAGTCAGTCTGGGCTGCTATAACAAAATACCACAGACTGGGTAGCTTAAACAGAAAACATTTATTTTTCACAGTTCTGGAAGCTGGGAGCCCCAAATCAAGGCACCAGCAGATTCAGTGTTTGGTGAAGGCCCACTTCCTCATTTAGAGATGGCCATCTTTTCACTGTGTCTTAATATTGGGGGAAGAGAGCACACTGGGATCATTTTTAGAAGAGCACTAATCTCGTTCATGAGGGCTTTATCCTCAGGACCTAATTACTTCCCAAGGACTTCACCTCCTCATGTCATCACATTGGAGGTTAGGATTTCAACATATGAATCTTGGGGAGACACAAACATTCAGTCCATAACAATAAGATACTCCTAGAAACTAAGTTAGGCAGTAACTTTTAGGCAAAAAGTCTTTCACAGTACTCTATAGCGATACTAAATAAATAGTTACCCATTGACCTAAAAGACTGAGTACATTATTCAAAGTTGAGAACACTTAGGGAGTAATCATAGTCAGCTGGTGAGGTCTTTTCTTGTGCCACCTAATATAAATTGCTACAATAGAAGGAAAATGTTTTGTTAAAACTTCCTAATTCCATTTGGCAAGATGCCCTATCCTCTTGTCTGTAATTCACAGTACTGTTAAACTCAAACAAATTGAAAGTGTAAGCTCACCATTGAAAAGAAGACATAAGGAAACTGCATTATTGCCAGTGGTGAAAAAAGTACACAGAAACTGGATTCAAGCATTCCATAATACAATGTTGTTTAATAACATTTCTGCTTGCATAGCTTTTGTAAATGAAATTAAACCAGAAATAGAAATTAAAGAAGCAAACACACTAGCACTTCATGTCTTTGTTGTTCAAATACCCTTTTCAATAAATATTGTCAACTAATTTGGATTTATAATTTTAAATTCCTCTGCTAATGCTCCTTACTTTCCCCCCAATCATGTGACCAGCAACTACTCATACTTAACTTGTAGTGTTTTATATTCAAGGGTTTTGGAGTTCACATTAACAATGAAACCACTTTTCAAGTAAGTAGTGGGTATTTCTCCAGTCACCATCACAGTTCTATCTTGGCAGGAAGTTAGATGAAATCTGGGCCAAGACAACAATCTCCAGATCTGCATAGAGAGTATTTACCAGGCTGGAAGCAAAGAGAATCCTCATTAAGAGTAACATCTGATTCTCTGGGGGCCTACACTAAAGGAAAGCTGCTGTCTTGGTCAAGCAGATAAGGATGGGAGAAGCCATTGATGTTGGTCCTTTGGAAAAAGGATTTAAGAAGAATCTCAGTTTAGGGAAAGGGTGTTCCTAATCTTTGTTGAAAAAGAAACAATCAATAAAACGATCTCAGAATTTAAAATAGGTTTTGCAGTTTCTACATTGCTATTGCAAGGAATTGAAATACCATGAGAGAATAGACTCTTATAAAGGAATCAAATCAATGTTTGTTACAAAGAAACAGGTTGCCTAAAACAGTCTCCCTAAGGTTTGTGAATATGTCCCTCCACTCCCCACATGGAGGGACATAATAATGGAGTACATTACGTTAGCTCACAGTTTAGTATGAATTTCAATTGATTATCAATTGTTGCCAGTTAAGAAAACAGTGTTGGGTAGATCCATTTTCCACAAAGGAAGTAATTTTGACTCATTATATTTGTTTTGTCAACCACCTTCTAAATTTTCTCAGAGTTCTGCAAGATCCATTATAACAAATGGTATAGGTTGGAATTGGTTGTTTTGCCCTATCCCTCCTTATTTACTTAACAAGTGTATCCTGAATGCATGCTACAATACAATACTGACAATTTGGCTCTGGAACTATCGATCATTTTCTTTTCTTAACTCTTGGCCATCTGTCAAGTTCTAAATGAAGAAGACTTTTCTTTAAAAAACTTTTTTTGTCCTCAAAGTAGTTTTTATAAACTGCTGGAACACCAACAAGAGCTCATGGCATATAAAGCTCACTTGATTTAAAGTAGACAGAAAATATATTGTTACTTCTTACAGATATGTTGAAAGAAAAGATGAAATTGGACTTCAATGCTATTTAAAGACTTTATAACACACTAGATACATTTTAAAAATAATTTTATATTAAGAATAAAAAATTAATATTTTGAAATTATAAAATAAGTCTAGATAATCAAAATGCATTTCAAGCTTCCTTTATCTATATTCATAGGAATTCTGGTGTTCTTATCTATGCCCTATTGTTTCTTAAGAGCATATTATTCAATACTTATTACCACTATTCACAGTTATATAAATATTGAAGGATTTTTCTTTCATATATTAAAATCTAATTTTTCAATAACAGCTTCACTGAGGTATCATTCACATAGCATAAAATTCATTCTTTGAAAGTGTATCATTTATTTATTTTTTTTTTAGTATAGTCACAGAGCTGTGAAACCATTACCAATATCTAATTCCAGAACATTTCCATCACCTACTCATTACCACTTGCTTCCCCTTCCGTCTACAGACCAACCTCAGGTAAATACTAATCTACTTTCATCTTCCATTCTATATATTTCATTTAAATATGGCCTTTTGTGTCTGGTTTCTTTAACTTAGCATAATGTTTTCAGGGTACATCCATACTGTAAAATGTATCAGTATCTCATCCCTTTTTATTGTCAAATAACATTCCATTGTATGGATACATACTGTGTTTTGTCTATCAGTGGACGAACATTGGAGTGGTTTCTATATATATATATATATATATATTTTTTTTTTTTTTTGAGACAGAGCCTCACTCTGTTGCCTGAACTAGAGTGCCGTGGCGTCAGCCTAGCTCACAGCAACCTCAATCTCCTGGGCTCAGGCAATCCTCCTGCCACAGCCTCCCGAGTAGCTGGGACTACAGGCATGTTCCACCATGCCCAGCTAATTTTTTCTATGTATTTTTAGTTGACCAATTAATTTATTTCTATTTTTAGGAGAGATGGGGTCTCGCTCTTGCTCAGGCTGGTTTCGAACTCCTGACCTTGGGCGATCCACCCACCTCGGCCTCCCAGAGTGCTAGGATTACAGGCATGAGCCACCGTGCCTGGCCCATATTTTGACTACCATGAATAAAACTGCTGTGAACATTCATGTATAAGTTTTTGTGTAAACATATATTTTTCAGTTTTCTTGGATCTGTACCTAGGGAGTAGAATTTCTGGGTCATATGGCAGTGTATGTTTAACTTTTTGAGAAAATATCAAATTATTTTTTAAATTGGCTATACCATTTTACTAAAACATTTAAGTTTTTTTTTTTTTTTTTTTTTTTTTTTTTTTTTTTGAGACAGAGTCTCGCTTTGTTGCCCAGGCTAGAGTGAGTGCCGTGGCGTCAGCCTAGCTCACAGCAACCTCAAACTCCTGGGCTCGAGTGATCCTTCTGCCTCAGCCTCCCGGGTAGCTGGGACTACAGGCATGCGCCACCATGCCCGGCTAATTTTTTTATATATATATATATCAGTTGGCCAATTAATTTCTTTCTATTTATAGTAGAGACGGGGTCTCGCTCTTGCTCAGGCTGGTTTTGAACTCCTGACCTTGAGCAATCCGCCCGCCTCGGCCTCCCAAGAGCTAGGATTACAGGCGTGAGCCACAGCGCCCGGCCCAACATTTAAGTTTTAAAGTAAAACTTTCATCAGAATTATTTAGTCCAAGTTATAAGCTTTAGTATCTTATAAACACTATTATTTGAGAAATATAGTTTAGAAAATCCAGCTAAGTCCCCTGTCCCATTTTTAACTCAGTGTGTATATGGTTATCCCTTGGGTATATTTGACACTTTGTAAGAGGCGGAGGTAAGAATTGCAATATTACATAGTTTGTAGTGCCTGTTCATATATTTGAAAAAAATCTATTTAATCTCAAATGAAAATTCTCTTTAAAGAAGACATTTTGTGTTCATGAAATTTCAAAATAAAAGTATTTGTAAGTCTTATTCTTTCAGTAAGAGAATGAGATCAATTTTTGGTGGCTGGATATAAAGTCAGAACTGGGATTTTGAGATCACCCTTAGATTTTTAATAATATATTTAATTTAATCTTTTAAGTTACTCCTCTGTATTTGACCGGCCTAATTCTCAGAGTTACTCTCTCAGAGGTACTGGAAAACTTTGTTAATTAATCTCACAAATGCTGAAAAGGCCTCAAAAGAACAGACTTACATAAATCTTATGGTATGTAATATAATGTAACCAAAAGGATTTTACTACTTCTTCCTGTGTTTTAAAAGCTGGTTAACTCTCTTATAAAGAAATGCGATTTAATTTTCAGCTTTCACTTTTCTGGGACTCTTGTAAGATCAATGTTCTTATACCTGCCTTTAGTCCTGGGATTGTTGAAACAGTAAGCCTACGGGTTCGTCAAACACTTGCCCACATTCAGTTTTCCCACTAATTTGTGCTGGATGGGAGTCTTATCATCCTCTTTGAGGAATATATGGTATTATCTGGGAAACTGAAAACCTCCTAAAAGAGATAGAATATCTTGCTTATGAAGTTTATGAAAAAGAAAAGATGTTGTTAAAGATTGAGGCAGTTAAATGGCTACAAGCAGAAAAATATATGTTGTTTTCTCCCTTTCATATGTCTTTAAACTTATTATACCTATTCCAATACCTACCTACTTTGGGGAACTTTAAAGTTAGAGGGGAAAGTCGGAGATGGGTAGAGACAGAACAAAAATGAGAGAGACAAAAACAGAGGGCTGATATGGAGTGGTAGGAATCATAATTTTTTTTTTCCCAGACAGTGTGTAGGCAAGGGATGGGAGCATGAGGAGGAAGGGAAGCACAATAAAATTGCCAAAGAGTCAGAGTTCTGTCCCCTTCTTGATACTCCTCCACCCAATCCTCCACAAAACACTGATTAATTTAGTAATGAACGTCTTACCTTTGAGTGGCAGGCTCGCCAATATGCTAGCCCAGGCACTAGGTAATCCCATGTGCTATATATAATCTCAGGGTGTTCTGATGAGACCACAATATCATATAACTGAGTCGTAGGCTACTAGTGTGTTCTAATATCTTTCAGAATATCTTTAAAAGATCAATACCTTTTGGTATTAATTTTCTATTGCTGCAAGCACAGTGATCACAAACTTAATGGCTTAAAACAATACATATTTATGATCTCACAGTGTCTTTAGGTCAGAAGTCTGGGCATAGCTTAGCTGAGTTCTTTGCTTAGGAATTTCATCAGTTGGCAATGTAGGTGTGTAACAGCACTGCAATCTCATCAAGGAAAGATCTGCTTTTGAGCTCACTCCAGTTGTTACATAGTACTTGTTGCTGCTTCAGGACTAAGGACTTATTCTTTCTTTCTTTCTTTCTTTTTTTTTTTTTGCTGGAGGCTTTCCTCAGTTTGTAGAAACCACCTACAGGTCATTGCCCCCTAGCCTCTTGGGCATGGCCAGTTACTTCATGGAAGCTTGCTTCTTCAAAGCCAGCAAGGGAGAGAGAGCAAGTCCGCTAGCAAGTTGGAGTCTTATATAACGTATTAATGGAAGTGGCGTCCCATCACCTTTGCCATATTTCTTAGAAGCAAGTCACAGATCCCAACCAGATTCAAGGAAACGGTATTTCACAAAAGTACGAACCCCAGGAGGCAGGGATCATGTTGCCAGTGGAACTAAGTAGCACATATGCCAACCAAATCTCTTTTTGATCTAGGATAAGCCCTTAGGGGAAGAAATTTCTCATGTAATTTTTTTTTTTTTTTTTTTACTAGGAGATCTAGGAGATGTGTCAGGAAAATAGAGAAGTCTCGCTAATTCAGGGTTAGAGAGAGACAGAATGAACATTTAGAAAACCAGAGAGCTCAAACTCTGCCTCTATCCATCTCTGGAAAGGCTGCAGGGACTGCCTAATGTGGTAATATTTGATGGTGAGGACTTTATTCATTACCAATTATAACTAGGCCTCGACTGCTCCTGTCAATACATAATGGAAGACTGACAATGTGAAACCCACACAATGAATCAAGGGACCTACAGCTGTACTTCTATGTCACTTCTGCAAAGACTTGCATGTTTTCTCAAGGTATAAGAAAATCCGAATGAACTGGAAAGAAAATATTTGATTTTTCAACTTTACAGAGAGAGAAAGGAAAAACTAACTCACAGACAGCTTTTGGATTTTCCTTCATGATTTATAGCACTGTGGGTGTGAGAAACTCAATTTATTCTCTTCTTAGTTATATACACCCTATGTCCATTTTCACCTGGCCTTGTCCATCTTCACCAATCTGTCACATTTTGACTCAGTTTGATGGTAGAGTGAAACTTGCAGGCATGTGGTAATAAACGGATGCAGTTGCTTGGTTCAGAGTACTCATTAAGCCCCCTTAACCCTTGTTTATGAAGAATTTTGATAATAGGTAAAACTGAAATTTCAAGATCTATTCCACTCTACAACATGGTAGAACTGATTCTACCAGTGAAAAAGGAGTAAAAGGCAATTATATTTTTACTCTTGAAAGATATTTTTAATATTCATTTCATAAATTATTACTGATAGAATCAGATCTCTGGTATTATTCTCTTTTGATTTCTAAGGAGACTGGTGAGATGATTGATCTGGAAGAAACAGTAGGAGTAACCTACAAAATTGGCCAGGCTTTTGACATTGTTATCACTAAAACTATGAAAGATGATCTAAATAGAGTATCTGCTAAATAGATTCTTAAACACTTACGGGTAGGACCATCACATTGCATAACTCTAGTGGGCCATATTTCAGCTTATATATTTACTTGAGGGGTTACAATTCACATAGACCACAATTCTCTATGAATAGTCTCCTTTAGAGTTGTGCATTTTGGCAGCCCTTATCATAGGATCGTAATTAAAGAAATACTATAAAAATCAACTTCAGCCTCACTTGTTGACTTAGCATGGTTGCTTGGTAGCATTTTACACTTATAGCTAATGATTTTTTGGAAACAGTTTCGCTGTGTTACCCTGGCTAGAGTGAGTGCCATGGCCTCAGCCTAGCTCACAGCAACCTCAAACTCCTGTGATCAAGTGATTCTCCTGCCTCAGTCTCCCAAGTATCTGGGACTACAGGAATGTACCACCACACCTGGCTAATTTTTTGTTTCTATTTTCAGTCTGGCTAATCTCTTTCTACTTTTAATACAGGCAGAGTCTCTCTCTTGGAGGCTGGTCTCAAACTCCTGACCTCAAGTGATCCTCCCACCTCAGCCTCCCAGAGTATTAGGATTATAGGGCATGAGCCACAGTGCTCAGCTGATAACTAATGATCTTGAATGCAGAAAAGGAGATGAAGCTCATTGAATTTGTAAATTATGTCAATTGCATGAGTACGTATTGTTACTATAGCTATTGTTCTTCCTCTGCCCTAGAATATTACATTGGTTCAGGGCATGGAAGCTTTGGGATATACCCCTGACTCTGTAGCCATGAAGATGTCATTCCCCTTTCAATCTTAAGGAATTATTAACATCTCTTGTGCCGGTTTAATTTGCTACCAAGATCCAAGTCTACACAGGGAGAATTTGCCCCAGGAAAATGCATCTTCAAAAGCCTTGTTAAATCAATTTGCCCAAGAATGCAAGCTTTTTTTTTTTTTTTTTTTTACTATTTTAGTTCTCCAAAGTGATATTTTTCATATGCAAGGGAGATAGACATAGCCTTCGTACAACTTTCTGTACAAATTGGATACAGTGTAAGAAGAATGAACTGCCCCTTTGCTGTGCTTGCTGACTTCAGAATGTGTCTTTGATAAGAAAGGTGCTCAGCTTATCTACAAATGTGGAAAACAGGGGAGGAAAGATTGAAGTGAAGATTTCATTAAAAGTAATGAGGGTATAGACCTGAATCGACGTTCCATACCTCTCGATTATTTGATCCTTCATTTAATAGACTTAACTTCCAAGTTATTACACTTCTATAAAAGTGTTCCCAGCACTAATCCATTGTATCTCCCTCCCCAAAACAACACACACAAACATACACACACACTTTCACTCTGTACTAATTAGATATTTTACCAGACCCATTCCTATCAACAAGTTTCATGCATCAACTATTTGGTCAACAATTACTTAAGGGTCAGGGTAATTTTAAAGTCCAAAGGCATATTATAGGCTGTTTAACATATGCCTTTCATTTTACATTTGAGGGAACAGGCTCAATGAGGATATATGATTTTTCCAAAGCTACACGTCTTTGAGCACAGTGGCAAGATGGACTAACCCCTTTTTCTTTTGACTTCTAATTTGATACACCACATGATTGCACCTGAAATTAAGCACCTCAGACCTATGGCTACTTTATAGGGCAATAATGCACAACTTAAATGCAGTTAATGAAAAACAGTCCTATATATGTTATGCATTTTTGATTCTGAATTTTTTTTTTTTTTTTTTTTTTGAGACAGAGCCTCACTCTGTTGCCTGGACTAGAGTGCTGTGGTGTCAGCCTAGCTCACAGCAACCTCAAACTCCTGGGCTCAAGCGATCCTCCTGCCTCGGCCTTCCGAGTAGCTGGGACTACAGGCATGCGCCACCATTCCCAGCTAATTTTTTCTATATACTTTTAGTTGTCCAGCTAATTTCTTTCTATTTTTAGTAGAGACGGGGGTCTCACTCTTGCTCAGGCTGCTCTCGAACTCCTGAGCTCAAACGATCCACCTGCCTTGGCCTCCCAGAGTGCTAGGATTATAGGCGTGAGGGACTGTGCCTGGCCTGACTCTGAATTTTTATTTGTTTCTTCTTTACTAAATTTCTCTGCCCTTATTCCCATGGGCATATAATACCCTTGCAGATACAACAATGGCAATAGAAGGTAACACATGTAATGCTTATTTGATATTGCATACTCTTCCAAGTACTTTACATAGATGAAATCATTTATCCTCATAAAAAGTCTCTGAGACATAAACTATTATTATTCTTATCGTACAACTGAGACAATTGAGACACAGAGAGTCTAAGTCACTTACCCAAGACCACACAGTCACTAAGCAGTATTCTAATATTTGACCTCAAATGCTATAACTTCTGAGTTCATAATATAGTTATCAGGTACATTTCCATAAATCAAATCATTCTACAATTTATTTCCAGACCAAAATGTAGTTGCAAGAAATAATGTGGCATCCCAAGACATGATGAAAATTAGTTGAAAACACTTTAAAACCATATTTGAAAACTGTTGAAAACACTTTAAAACCATATTTAAAGCAAATTTGACAAAAATATCAAATAAGTCTCAAAGTGCAAATGCTACAACAAAAATTATGATATTTACTTAAAATGTATTCTTTTTAGAGCAAAGTTACTGAAGAGAAGAAATTTCCTATTAATTGCCTTGTTTTAGGCAATAGACATGCTCCCTAAAGACAACTACAATTGTCTACATCTACGATTTCATGCTGCACATAAATTGAATTATTAGAAAGAAAACCATTCAGTGTAATTTGTCATGATTGTTTGAACAACAATTTCTCATGATTGTTTGGTAAATTTGTTGTAAGACAAAGCCTTATCTGCCAATATAGCAGTTTTGTAAATCTACTATTTTCATACACTAGATTGTCAAGCACTCATGTAACATAGCTCTTTCTAACCTAGGTATGACACCAAATTTTTTTTTAAGTACTTTACTGGGGTATAATTTGTATAACATAGAGTTTACCCATTTTAAATGTACAATTCATGATAGTAGTGAATTTACAAAATTGTGTAACGATCCACATAATCTAGTCTTTGTGCATTTTCATTTCTCCTAAAAGAACCTTTTGGCTGTTATGGATAGTGCTGCAATTGATATTTATATGCAACTCTTTATGTGGGCATACGATTCCATTTTTTTTTTTTTTAGGTAAATGCCTCTGGGCGCAATTGCTAGGTCTTATAGTAAGTTTATGTTTAACTTTTTCAGAAACTGAAAACCATTTTACAAAGTGGCTACTCCATGTTACTTTCCTACCAGCGATGTATGAAGCTTCCACTTTCTCTACATTCTCTTTGTTTGTTGTTGTGTGTCATTTTGATAATAGCCATTCAAGTACTTGTGAAGTAATATCCATTGTGGTTTTAATTTGACACTAAATCTTTATCCTAAGTAATTTTTCATCTATAAAATTTTTAAAAGTTAAATTACATTCACTTTTACATCTTGGAAACCCCAAAATTCCATAATTCCCCACCTGTGACATTTACAAAACATACTACATGCACATTGGCACAAAATTCAAACAGTACAGACAATTATAATAAAAAGTAAGACTCCCTTTTTCCTAGTGCTCATCTCCAAAGGTCATTGCTCTTAAAATTTCTTGCACATCCTTCCAGATTAAACACACACCCCTTAATTTATTAATTTAATTTAATTAATTAATTTTTTTAGAGACGAGATCTCACTATGCCCAGGCTGGTCTCAAGAGATTCTCCCACCTCAGTCTCCCGAATGAATAGCTGGGATTACAGGCATGAGCCACCTCATCCAGCAAACATCCCAGTTTAAATGTACATAATGCAATTCCTTTTTATTTATGAGAATGATATTGTACACTATTGTACTCTAGAGACTATAATAAGCTTTTTTTGTCTAGTATGCTTTCTCATCTGCACATACAGATCTAATTCATCCTTTTAAATGGTTACATATTATTTCATGTTCTCGATGTATTTTTATAAAATAACATACACGCACGTACACACACTCCCAAAGTACCAATAAAAGGTTTTAAGGTAAATATATAGATCTGTGTGTGTACAGTTGTTTTTTTTTTTACCATTACAAGCAATGTTGCAAAGAAAATTAATGTCCACATATCTTTACATATTTTGGCTAATAAATATGGAAGGTAAATCTATAGCAGTAAAATTTTTGCATCAGTGTGTGAATTTACTATTTTTATGTGTATAACTGAACTATCCTTCAAAGAATTCAACCAATTTGGCTTTTTGTCAACTATGCTTGAGTGTGCTTTGTTTCCTCAACTCTCACCCATACTGGGTTTTCATTTATTTTAGTTTTAGTCTTTCAGATGTTTCAAAATGCTGTTTCCTGGGGATATGAATTTCTTAAATTGTGAGGGAGTTAGAGCACAATTTGAAGTTCCTTCTATTCCTTTTTTTAAATAAGAGAAGATTACATCCTTTGCCTATTTTAAAAAATTAAGTTATTTGCCTTTTTCTTTTTCTGGTGCAAGAGCTCTTTTTAAATTATGAAATTATTCTTTTGTTTGTTGCAAATACTGCATTTCTCCTGGTTTTTCATTTGTTCCTTGATTTTATTTGTTATCTTTTTTTATGCACTATTTAAAAATTTTTATAAGATAAAATTTATTATAAATCTTTAGATCTCCTTGTAAAGCCTCAAAGTGATAAAGTTAAAGATTAGTATTGATGTCTTATATCTAATAAATTTTACCTGCTCTAAAATAGCAGAATTGGCCAACTGTAAGTATAAGTCCTTTCCTCTACAGTTTAATTCAGTCAACTGAAAACAGCATCAAAGCTTTTGCTTCACCTGTTCTTCTTCATCTTCTAGACCTCTGAACCAATGCCCAGCTGAGCCATATTGGAGCCGAAGCAAAGGGAAAAATCAGTAATACTGATCCTATCTTCACTTAAAATTGTGGTATTTTGTTCATCAAAGATTTTTGCATTAATTTTGATTTTTTAAAAATATTGCATTAAAGTAGTATTTTTCCTGGTTGCTGAGTTTTTGGTGCTCTCTTAAATTTTGTGCCCAGTGTGAGTGCTCGATTTGCCTTTATTCTAATTCCAGCCATGCTCTAAACATTGGATTTTCCAGGGCTCAGTATGCAAGTTTTTGGACTTCTTCTTTTTTCTATCTTCACTCACTTCCTTAATGATCTTGTACCTTGACTCTAAATGCTACCTATACACTGAGGGTTCATAAATTAATATATTCAATTTAGACATCACCCCTGAACTCCAGACTCCCATTTCCAACTGTGTATTCTACAACTCCACCACATGGATGTCTAACAGCTATCTAAAATCTAATGTGTGGAAAGCCAAACTCTTTAATTCTGCACCTACTGCTCCTCCTGCACTCTTTCCTATCTCTGTAAATGACATCACTGTCTACATATTTGCTTAAACCAAAAACTTAACCATTATCCTTGACTTTTCTTATTTCTTTGCTTCTTACTCAATCTAATCTACTGGTAAGTACTAGTCACTTATGCCTCTGAGATGTATCCTGAATCCATCCATTTCTCTTCATCTTCACCATCATTATCCTAGTCCAAGTTCCCATATTCTTTTGCCCGGATTATTACAATAGCTTCTTCTTCCACCCTTGTTCCTCCCACCATGTCCTTCTCTATACAACAGAGTGACTTCAAAACATAAGTAAGATCATGTCACTTCTCTGCTCAAAACCCTGCAGTGGCCTCCAATCTTATTTAGAGTGAAATACCCTTACAACAGCCCTCTAGCACCTTGACCTGCACTTTCATGAGTTTATCTCCTCTCTCCTCTTCATTCATTCTGTCACATTTGTCTCATCTCTTGCCTATGTAAATACCAAGCATGCTCCCACCTTGAGGATTCTGTCTTGCTGTTCTTTGCCTGGAATGTAATATTCCCCCGATATCTGCATGATTCATGCCTTTGCTTTGGTCAGATCTATGCTCAAATAGCATCTTATCACAGGGACTATCTATACGGCCCTATATAAAATAGGACTCTCTCCACTACCACTGGCACTCTCTAAATTCCTTACTTTGCTTTCTTTTTCCTCTTTAAGCACTTTTTACCATTGGGTATTTATTTATTATTATTAACCATTATCCTTAACTTTGTGTGTATTTATTTATATATATGTATATATACTGTTTTTAGCCCTTATCCCCTAAAATATATGCTTTATGAGGGCATGAACAGTGTATGTGTATGTGTGTGTGTGTGTGTGTGTGTGTGTGTGTGTGTGTGTGTGTGTATGTTTACTGCTGTATTCCTGGAACATAAAACAGTGCCTGGCATATAGTAGGGCCTCAATAAATACTTTTCGAATAAAGGAATGAATTGAATCCATGACTCATTCCCTACAATGTATGTTTAATACATCTTTCCTCTTCCATATAATCTAATCTTCTGCCTACTTCTCTACATAGTTCACTCAGAGAAGAATTGCCATCACATTTTGCTTAGAGGAAGTTTATGAAGTATAAACTTCCGAAACTATGCCTTTTCCATCTCAAGTTTTCCTGTTTTCTGCACTAGCTTTTTAATGTACACTGTTATTTTGGAGGCATCCTTTTACTGACATAATCAACAACTTTCATTAGCAGGAGGCAGATCAATGGAATAGTTAAAAGCATGGATCCTGGATTTAACTGCTTGGATCTACCACATACATAGAGCAAGTTAACTAATGGTCGTTTTCCTCAGTTTCCCCATATATAAGATGACAGCAATTATAATACCTACCTCATAGGATTAGAGCACTGAATGGCTTAAAACATGCAATCAAATTCATCATCATCATCATCATCACAAAAAAATCAATCATATAGAATGTGATATATGTCAGATAGTGTTCTAAGAATTTTAAATACATTACACCTTTTGTTCTCATCTCCGCCTTGTAATATCTCTATGGTTGTTTGTTAATGCTCTTTCTTCATCCTTCTTTATTGTTATGTATTAGTCATGGTTAGACATTCCTCTTTGAAATATTTTGACTCATATAGCATTTTCTTCTTCTGAGTGTCAATATAATATTTCTTCACCATCATCTCATTTCTCTACCTCATAGTGTGATATACCTCATATTTCTTAAATATACATTTATTATCTGTTCACTACTGCTGAACAATTCACTGTGCCAGGCAAAATAGAGATCATAATTATATATAATATGTTATCAACATTTAAAAAATAATAGGCAGTGCTATCAAGTTTATCATATATCCTTTGCTGGCATTCAAAATTAGAAATGAATATGAATATTTACAGCAAAGCCAATAAAGACATGCACTGCCTTTGATCAAGCATTATTTGTTATAGAAATATATCTTAAGGTGATATTTTATAGTATGCAATAAACTATATAAAAGGACATGTTCGTGTAGTATCATATATGAGAGGAAACAACTGGAAACATTCTACCTGTAAAGCAATAGATTAAAAAGTACATGGTGATTATTTAAGAAATTCATATGGAATAACCTTATGCTTTTATTGACAGAATGGAATATAGCACCACTAATAAAATTTCAAGCTTATAATTATGAACATTATTTAGCAACATGGAAATATTTGTAATGTATTATTTTTATTTATTTATTTATTATTTATTTTTTTGAGACAGAGTCTCGCTTTGTTGCCCAGGCTAGAGTGAGTGCCGTGGCGTCAGCCTAGCTCACAGCAACCTCAAACTCCTGGCCTCAAGCAATCCTCCTGCCTCAGCCTCCCGAGTAGCTGGGACTACAGGCATGCGCCACCATGCCCGGCTAATTTTTTCTATATATATTAGTTAGCCAATTAATTTCTTTCTATTTATAGTAGAGACAGGGTCTCGCTCTTGCTCAGGCTGGTTTCGAACTCCTGACCTCGAGCAATCCACCCGCCTCAACCTCCCAGAGTGCTAGGATTACAGGCGTGAGCCACCGCGCCCGGCCTGTAATGTATTATTTTTAAAGTATACAATTAGATATACCAAATTGTTTCAATCATGTAAATATATTTTTGTATGGGCAAAAACTGTAAAATAAAGATATGTCCAAAAGTTATGATAAGGTGGTGATATTTTGAATTAATGTTTTTTTTATTTCCTTTTGCTCAAAATTATCTTTATATGACTGTTTCTACTGCCTTTCATTTAAAACAGGGGAAAAATGGGAAAATACGTAGTATGTATTGTCCCTATGCTTGGTGAACTTATGAAAATGGCACACACATTAAATAGTTAAATAAGGTGATTTAATAAAGGAAAAGATTCAACCATCATTCATTCAATGAGTTTCAATTAATACTCATAGTATATTATATATATATATACACATATATATACCATACATATAAATATACATACATATATACCATACATATATATATACATACCAATAACATACATATGTATAGTATTAAGTATTGTATAGAAAAAAGCGAGTATGCAGCCTTTGGGGAGCAGTCAATAAATAAGTCTCAAGTTGTAGGTCCAGCTTTTGGTCCTCTACCGTCTTAGTCTAGAATTTCTAGTGTTTTGTTTGGAAACATATTCCTCTAATTTGGTATCCCCAGCAATAACTCCTCTTATTTTCTGTTCGCTAGAAGGAGTAGACTTGGATGTTAATTAAACAACAAACTAATTACAATCTACTTTGATTTGTAACAGTGAGACTAATAATTTTTCTTGTCAGTTTTTTGGAGGTAGTCTGTTACATTTGTTATTTACATAAAAATATTAGTGATTTGATGGTGGTTGAAAGAGACATGAAATTAGTGAGGAATTAGGCAGGGCTTATGAAAATTGGGGATATGTGAATCTATAAATCTAGGGCCAAATGAATTTTCAATAAACAGTGATGATCCTCTAAATTAACTATATTTACTATCACATGCTGAATATTATCTAAAACTCCATAATATTAATATTTAAAAGAATTGATTGTCATCTGAATCTCTTTGTTTTAAAAACTGGCCTCATAATCTAGCCAAAAATAGTTTCTTATTTTTATTTCCCACCAATCCATATGACATTTTTAGTACTTCTTGGATTTGAGACTAGGACAAAAATAGCAGAAGCACATATTATAATATTTTGTTATTTTTGGATCTCAGAACTGCATAAGAGCACAAAATAAATGTTTCATAAACTAAAAAATTAAACGTTGCTTCTAGAATGACTGAGCATATCCCTATAAAATAAATTTGAAAATTATATTTATTTTCATTAAAAATAACAGCACATACAAGTCATAATATTATTTGAGACCAATACAAAAAATGTTAAGAGACAATATTTTGCCTTTTTTCTCACTTTTATTCTAATAGGTGGTCTGTGGAAAACAATTGGTTTAATGAGCTGATTCAAGGCAATCCTTTGAGCTAGTTCAAAATGTCAGAACAAAATGTTTTCTTGTCATAACGCCTACTTTCTTTTGAAGTTCATATCAAACTTCTATGAAGATTTTCCTCATATCTATTCTTCCCTCTTCCCTCCCAGAGAGAATCTATCACCTTGTCTTTCTTTATACCAGGCACTGCCCCATGTATGGATTTCTCTTCAAAAATCTTGAAACATGACTACATTTATTTGTTTACATGTCTATCTCCCTAACTTTAGACTTTGAGCCCTGCCTACTGAGGACAGAGATGGTATCTCAGTCCCCGTTTTTCCCCTAGTACTTAATATGGTGAGAGTTTGATTGTATTAACAGTCCTAAATTTTTATCTATACCCTTTATTTATTTATTTTTATTTAAAAATTTTTTATTTCAGAATATTATGGGGGTACAAACGCTTTGGTTACATAAATTGCCTTTGCACAAACCAAAGAGCATGCTCAGCCCCTAGACAGCACGCACCGCATCCCTTAGGTGTGGATTTACCCATCCCCACCTCCCCCCTTCCACCTGCCCAAAACCCTATGAATGTTACTTCCATATGTGCACATTAGTGTTGATCAATTAGTACCAATTTGATGTGAGTACATGTGGTGCTTGTTTTTCCATTCTTGTGATACTTCACTTAGTAGAAGGGGCTCCAGCTCTATCCAGGAAAATACAAGAGGTGCTAGATCACCATTGTTTTTTGAGGCTCAGTAGCACTCCATCGTATACATATGCCACATTGTATTAATCCACTCATGTATTGATGGGCACTTGGGTTATTTCCATATCTTTGCAATTGTGAATTGCATTGCTATTAACATTTGAGTGCAGATGTCTTTTTTATACAATGTCTTTTTTTTTTTCCTTGCGTAGATACCCAGAAGTGGGATTGCTGGATCAAATGGTAGTTCTACTTTTAGTTCTTTGAGGTATCTTCATATCCCTTTCCATAAACATTTTACTAGTTTGCAGTCCCACCAGCAGTGTATGCGTGTTCCTATCTCTCCACATCCATGCCAACATTTGTTATTTTTTAACTTAATATCCTTACCCTTTACATGTTAACTTGCAGTATTCTCCCACTCTGGCTCTGAGCTTGGTCATATGGCTAGATTTGGCCAATAAGATGTTAGCAAATATGATGTGAATATGGGTTTGAAAGTGCTTATGTGATTGGGCTACCTTGCTCTTACTTTTGCCATTGCTATGAGAACATACCCAAGTGAACCTGGTGGAGGTTGAGAGATACAAGGTCACCAGTTTTCCTAGATGAGGCCATCCTAAATAACCTAACAACCAGTCATCTCCCACCCATGTGAACAAGTCTAGCTGAAACCAGAAGACCACCCAGCCAACTGAGCAAAAATCATTATAACTGCTACCCAGCCACCCCAGATTCTTAAAGTTATTATTTTATATTGTTATATACAAATTAGGTTTGTGTGTCAATACTTGAAATTATTTTGGCATTATATAGCTGATACAAAGAGAATAGCACCTTGTATGTACATGATAATTGAGGGATAAATGATGATTCTGTATGGCTCAGGGAAAAGAAAAAAAATGGAGGGGAAGGCAAAGGCAAAAGATATGTTTGCCTCCAAAACCCTACTGCTTAAAACTCCCAAATTATAGCTTCACAGATATTAACATAGTCTAAATTAGATAGAGAAGGAAATTATTCTTGATTTTCAGCCATTAAGACTGGAAAAAATGAAACTGATATTAAGCACCTAATATGTCCCAGACACTTTTATGTATGTTATTTCATTTAATTCTCATGTTAACCCAGAAGGGAGAAATGAATTGTTTTCGCCATTTGAGAATGAGAAAACAAAGATTCAGTCAAGTAACTTGCTATAGGTTATACATTTAGAAAGTTGTAGAAGAAAGGCATAGAAAAGGATGGAGTTAGAAAGTGTTTTATAGCAAAGGGGGATAAATGTAAATATTTATTGAGCACCTACTATATGTCAAATACCTTGCTAGGCACTGAAATATAATAAGCATTGAATAATGATATTATTTGAAGATAGACTCAAATCAAATCAAATATATATATTGTAAGTGCTAGAGTAACCATTTTAAACCAAAGAGGTATAAGTAATAAGCAAATAGAGATGATAAAATAGAATTATTTTTTTAAATCTCTAGTTATGTAAAAGAAGGTAATAAAACAAAATGGGGAAACAGCAGATGGGAAAAATAGAAAATAAATAGCAAGATGATAAATATAAACCTAACCATGTTAGTAATATAAATGCTTTAAAAATTCTAATTAAAAGACATAGATTATCAAATTTGATAAAAACTCAAGACCTATGTATATGCCATCTAGAAGAAATCCACTTTAGAGATAATGGCAGAGGTTAAAAGTAAATGGATAGAAAAAAACATATCCTACAAACACTGATAGCTAGAGTCCTATACTAATATCAGACAAAGTAGCCTTCATAACAAATAGTACTACCAGGCATAGAGATGAACATTTCATAAGAATAAAGAGACTAATTCATCAAGGAGGCATAAAAACCCTAAATATGCATGCATCTATTAATAGTAGCAGAGTGCTAACATATACAAAACAAAAATTTGTAGAAGTGAATGGAGAAATGGGCAGATCTGCAACATTCCTATCTCAGTAGTTGATGTAAAATGACAAGGGAGGAAAATTTGATTGTTTATTGGTTGTTATAGTTTTATTGTTTTTTCTATGAGATTGGATATTTATCAATATAGACAGAACAATAAAAAATAGATACCTCTTTCTTTTGAATTTTAGTTTGTTCCATCACTCCCTACTTTTTTTTTTTTTTTTTTTTTTTTTTTTTTTTTTTTTTTTTTTTTTTTTTTTTGAGACAGAGTCTCGCTTTCTTGCCTAGGCTAGAGTGAGTGCCATGGCATCAGCCTAGCTCACAGCAACCTCAAACTCCTGGGCTCAAGCAATCCTGCTGCCTCAGCCTCCCGAGTTGCTGGGACTACAGGCACGAGCCACCATGCCCGGCTAATTTTTATATATATATATATTAGTTGGCCAATTGATTTCTTTCTATTTTTATAGTAGAGACGGGGTCTCGCTCAGGCTGGTTTTGAACTCCTGACCTTGAGCAATCCGCCCGCCTCGGCCTCCCAGAGTGCTAGGATTACAAGCGTGAGCCACCACGCCCGGCCGACTCCCTACTTTTTTTATGGAGTCAGTTATTCAAGTTAAAAGGGCAGCTCCAACATATTGGCAAGAAATACAAGATATTTTTTATTTAGTGTTACTACCTACCAGATTTTGGCTAAATACCACAAGTACAAACATATTGTCTTCAAAAGCGTAAGCTAAATAAGTTAATGCAGTAAAAATTTGTACCTTCAAAAAGCCTATTTTTGCTTTTCTCTATCTTATTGATCTTTGTTGAAAATAATAACATCTGTGTATGTATTTTTAGACAGGGATTACTTTATTGAAGTATGTTATTTTGAAACAGTAAATAGCATTGACATTGTTTTAATAAGCAGGTAGATATTTTTGTAGACTCTTTGGTCTAATGTTTTATTTATTTTAATTGTTGGATGAATATTTGGGCTAGGAATTGACAAACTATAACCTGCAGGCAAATATGACCTGCCACCTGTATTTTTCAAATAAAATTTTATTGGGAATACAGCCATGCTCTTTTTTATGCATTGTCTATGTCTGCTTTTACACGATAGTGGCAGAATTGTATAGCTGCAACAAAGAACTTATGCTCAACAAAAGTGAAAATATTTATTGTCTGGCATTTTACAGAAAAAGTTTACCTACCTCTGATCTAGGCTGTCAAGTTTATAAAAATGTCTGATTAACAAAGGAATATTATATCTACAAATATAAAAATTTAATTAGAGTACTTTAGGACAAAATACATATGAATATGAAATTCTGATTTTTATAGACTTATTAATTATGAATTTTCAATCACAAGTACATATACACAGACATATGCACACTCACTCACACAACTCTTACCTTATGCAAGTACAGTGATCATCTCATGAAAACAGGAGGTGGCCTTTAAAATTGTTTAAAATCTGTAATGGGATAGTTAATTTTATATATATATGTGTGTATCTGTATACTATATATATATACTGCATATATATAAATTATATAATTATATATCATTGATTTTCTATATGTAAATTTTTTATATATATATAATTTCACTCATCGAGTCTTCAGTTTCAGATTCTTTTCACAAAAGTTTGAGAATATATTTTTTATCCATCTTGATTAGTTCTCCCAGCTTGATCAACTGATGTCCACAAAAGTTTATACCTGGCAAGGCAAGAAAATGTTTGATCTTGGAATAAGAGCTATTTAATCAATAAATATGCAGAAGAACAGTTTGGAAAAAAACACTTGAATTATTGTATACAAGTCTCAGAAAGAGAAAGTTTTACTAAGACTGTATGAAAGCTGCTGATCTTATGAAAATGAAGAGCCCAGGTGTACCCTGACATTAGATAGATCCACTTTGATCCTGGCATGATGAATTTTTTTCAATCCAAGGAGCCTTCAGCCAGTATCTTCAAATGAATCAAATCTGCAGATACCCTCTTTTACTTTGTGTCCTTTATTCATTCCTTTAAGCCCCTTTTTTATTTCTAGTGTGGAGTGGATGGCATGGTAACATCTAAGCTTACAAGCCAAAGGTTCTCTGGCATGGTAACATCTAAGCTTACTAGCCAAAGGTTCTCTCCTTTTTTGCCACAGAAAATTGTAAGCTGCCTATAAATATGGCTTCTCTACATGATGTTTGGTGTTGTCCCATCTCCAGAAAAAAAAGTTCTTTCCTTTCAGAAAAAAATAGAAATTTTTATAATATCATAAGCTGTATAATTTTAATTACAAATTCCAAAATAGTAAATAAAATTAAGCTGTGTATTAAAAGTATGTAAAATATAAACGATATTTATCCCCAAATTTCAAATATGGCACAAAATTAGAAAATCAATATTAGCAAATTATAAAAACATGAAAAATATTTATCTTCTACTTTAATCAATAGAGAAAAAGTAATAAATCTCAAATCGCATTCTTGATATTAAAATAAATAACTTCTTCCTAGTAAACTAAGAAGAAAATCCCATAGCTTGATAAATAGTATAATATATAAAGCCACATTAAACATTATCCTTAATAAAGTATAATGCATTTGACTTGAAATTAGGAATAAGACAAAGATACCAACTATTAATACTATTACTTTAACATCATTCTTGAATTGCTACCCATTGTAATAGGACAAGAAAATTTGATCTATTTTAAACATCAGAAAGCATACTCATCAGGTTTTATTAGTTTCAGACAATACAAATCACAGTAGGTAGATTAAACACAATTAAGTATTTCTTAATTAGGGGAAAGCTGAAGAAACAGAATCTACTAGGAATAACTTCTAAAACCACATCAAACAACTGGGCCATAAAGAAGGCCACTGTCTCTGTTATCAGGAAACTATCATATTAAGAAGTTGCCTAACAAAAAGAAAGCCGCCAAACTATATGCTACCAGCAGAGTCATGATGTTTTTGCTACAATATATGCTAGAAAAATGGATGACTTGCAGGTGCCTCTCTCTCCTTACAACTCATTTCTAAGTTAAAGTGGAATTTGAATGCACATAATTAATAAACTTAAGTCATATTCAGAGCCCTAGCTACAAGAGATGCCAGGAAATATAGTTCTTAGATTCCATTCTCTGCAGCTAAAAGAGGGCTCCAGTAGATGTGAAGTAAGCCAATGCATCATATCTGTAACAATAAGGAATAGACAAAACTGCTATTCTTCACAAATCACATGTTGTTTGACACAGAAAATCCAAAAGAAACAACTAAAAATCCAGCAAAATGTCTATAACCATTCACATAAAATATATAAAATAGGTATAGATATATAATATAATAAAATAAATATATATATAATAAAAATATATAGATAAAATATATAAAAGAATCATTGATAATCTTGTACACTGAATTATCCAAGTGGAAAATGGAATAAAATTACATTAATAATTGCAACAAACTTTGTAAAATCAAAGAATAAAATTAAAAAGTTATGTTCAAGACCAGATAAAAATGTTATAAAAATTTGCTTAAAACAGTTATAAATAGATATATAGCCAATTTTCTTAGATGGAAAGAATAGCATAAAGATCATCCCCAATCTCTTAATATAATAAGCACAATGCATCTGCATCAAAAATCTCAAGAGGATATTTATGGTACTTGAAAATTTGACTTTAATGTTTATCTGCAAGAGAAAATGCACAAAATGGTTAAAATATATAAAAAAGAATTGGTAGTGAGATTTGCACCAATAGATTTGAAATATACTATAATATAATGCTATGATAATTGAAATAATACAGTATGGCAATAGGCCATAGGGATAGACAAATATATAATAAAAAATGTTAGCCCAGAAACAGATCCATTTATTTATGGGGTTTAATACATAATAAAGGTAGCATTTCAAGTCAGCAGGGAAAAGATGAACGCTTCAACAAAAGATATTTGGGTGTTTTTAGGTAACTATTTGGCAAAAGAATTAGATCTGTCATGGTACAAATAGAAATAATTTTAAAACATAATAAGAAATTTAACATGTGGAGACATTTTAAAAAGTATTAAAATCATGGAAAGTATTTTGTAGAATAAAGAGCATTTTCTTAAGATACAAAACTCAGAAGTTACAAAAGAAAAATGTGACAGATAATACTGCAATAAATTTAAATAAGTAGACTCCAAAAGATATCACATAGTTTTTTAAAAAGTAATAGAGCAAAAATTTTTATGTTTTATATGACAGACGGACGTTTGAAATTGAGAGTAGGGAAAGTACTATAAATATGGTGGGTGAGAGTAGGAATTAGAGAGGAAGCCAAACAACCAAACAGAAATGAACACATAGAGGATATCAACAGATAGTTCACGCAAAAAGACATATAAACTGCCAATAAACATATCAAAAGACACTTCATCTCATGAAAATTTAGAGAAATGAAAATTGAAACAACAATTACTTATTTTTCCCATCAGAGAGGCAAAAAAGAAAGGAGAGTAAGAGACGGAGCAAGGGGAAATGTCCAGTGTTCCTGCATTGGTAAGAGTGTGGGAAAACAAGTACTACCATACACACTTGAAAGGAGTACAAATGGGAAAAATGTTTTGAAGGCAAATTTTACAGTGTCTATCAAAACTGTAAAAGTATATGTTCTTCATCAAAACAATCCTTTTACTATAGGACTGTGTTCCAAATATATTTATTTGCATGTATTTGCATGTACTCACAAAGAGCCATTTACATGAATGTTTACTGCAGCATTGCTTATAAGTGGAAAAAAATGGAGACAAGTTAAAAGTCCATGATTATGGACATGGCTAAACATAGTAGTGTGCATTCATATTACAGATAATTATGCAATAGTTAACATAAGAGTAAGGTAGATCTCCATGTACTGACTTGGAATGATCTCCAAGAAATAATTTAGGATCAAAGCCAGTTGTAGAATACACCAAACCTGATCACACAGTCACACATATTTACATACATATGCATACAAAAGGGGAAATAATAGCAGTCATTATTCTCAGGAGGGCAGGTGATTGGCATTGGTAAGGGGGTTCAAGGGGAACACATTACAATTTTTGCTTGATACTTTTCTATGATGTTTGACACATTTACTTATTCATGCATTACTTGTATCATCTAAAAAATTAATTTTAAATTTGCAAACTGTTTTGTGTCCAGGAGTTTTCCCTCATCTCCAAACTATTTCCTACAGTTATAAAGTTTCAATAACATTATTATAATTGTTATTATTTTATTTTAGCTAAGATATATTGAGTATTACTACATCTAACCAAGTACTGTGCTAAGTGCCTCACTTGCATTATGATTTTTTTTTTCACAGTATTACAGGGGGACAAATATATTTGGTTACCTGGATCACTTTTATAATGTTTGAGTCATGGTTATAAGTGTGCCCATCACCCAGATAGTGTTCATTGTATACATTAAGGAAGCTATCTCCTATTCCCTCCTCCCCGCTCCATCATTTCCACTGAGTTTTACTGACCTCTATGTACATGTGTTCATCAGTTAGTTCCAGTTTAATAGTGAGTACATGTGGTGTTTGTTTTTCCATTCTTTAGATACTTCACTTATGATAATGGTCTCCAGTTCCATCCAAACTGTTGCAAAAGGCCTTAATTCATCCTTCTTCATGGCTCAGTAGTAATCCATGGCATATATATACACCACATTTTGTTAATCCACTCATGAATTGATGTTGACTTGGGTTGATTCCACATCTTTGCAATTGTGAATTGTTCTGCAATAAACATTCAAGTGCAGGTGTCTTTTTGACAAAATGATTTCTTTTCCTTTGGGTAAATACCTATTAGTGGGATTGCTGGATCAAATGGTAGATCTACTTTTAGTTCTTTGAGGTATCTCCATACTGTTGTCCATAGAGGTTGTACTAATTTCCAATCCCACTAACAGTGTAGAGGAATTACTCTCTCTCTCTGCATTCATGCCAGCATCTATTATTTTTGGACTTTTAACAAAAGCCATTCTAACAGGGGTAAAGTGATAACTTATTGTGGTTTTAATTTGCATTTCCCTGATGATTAGTGACATTGAATATTTTTCATATGTTTATTGGCCATTTGTCTATCTTCTTTTGAAAAGCTTTTGTTCATGTCTTTTGCCCACTTTTTAATGGGGTTGTTTTTTTTTTCTCTCACTGATTTGCCTGAGTTCTTTGTAGATTCTGCTTATTAGCCCTTTATTGGCTGTATAGCTTGCAAGTATTTTGTAGGTTGTCCATTTCCTCTATTGATTATTTCCTTGGCTGTGCAGAAGCTTTTTAATTTAATCAAGTCTCATTTATTTATTTTTGTTGTTTCTGTGATTGCCATTGGGATCTTAGTCATAAATTCTTTGCCTAAGCTGATGTCTATAATAGTTTTACAACATTATCTTCTAAAAATTCTTTTGGGTTCATGCCTTATATTTAAGTCCTTTATCCATCTTGAATTAATTTTTGTGAGTGGTGAAAGATATGGATCCTGTTTTACTCTTCTGCATGTGGCTATCCAATTTTCCCAGCACCATTTATTGAATAGGGCTTCTTTTCCACAGTGTATATTGTTGTCTGCTTCTTCAAAAATCAGTTAGTTGTATGTCATCACAGATGATACAAACAAGTGGAAAAACATATCATGTTCATGGATCTGTAGAATCATTATTGTTAAAATGTCCGTACTACCCAAAGTGATTTACAGATTCAATGCAATCTTCATCAAAATGCCAATGTGCTACATCACAGACCCAGAAAAAATAATTCTATGCTTTATTTGGAACCAGAAAACTATTCAAATAGCCCAAGCAGTCTTAAGCAAAAGGAAGAAATCTGGAGGCATCATATTACCAGACTTCAAACTATACTACAGGGGTTTGGTAATAAAACACTTTGAACTCTTTGCAACTTTACTAAGAGTTAGAATTTAGTTCTCTAAGTCTTGGACTTTACTAGCATTGCATCATTCTAATTGTTGTTACTACCTGCTATGGCACGAATATAATTGCCTTTGTTTTAACATTTTGTATTTCTCAGCAGGAATCTCTGAGACACAATTTTTATCTCTCGTAAACTGAGAAGTAAAGAAAATGCAAAGAAGCTGTGTACAACATCAGCCTCATATATCACTAGCACTCTCTTTTGTCCTTTATATTGTGCTAAGCTTCTAGATAAATACTGCTGTTTGATGAGATTAAGTAACTTTTACTGATTAGCTTATTTACATCTACTATGCCCTGTTTCTTGCCAATACATCTTTATCGTGATTTGAATTTTCTTAATTTCTTTTTTTTTTTTGCCTTAATATACCAATTTCCCACCATTTCATTCTATTTTCTGGGTAATGATTTAATTCTAATACAATGACATTTTTACCTTAATCACTTGGTGAGGTTTATCATCAATCTTGATCAATTCTCATGCAGCAGGTTGTTTTTATACGTGCTTTGCTTATTGCTGATTTGGCAACATAAGCATTAAGCTCCATAGTATAGGTGCATTTGTTGCCCTTTATTCCTCCTATGGGTCTTTTTTTCCTTCATAAACTTCATCACCAGGTTTGATTTTCATATTTATCAAGGTTTGTCATTTTACAGGTAAATGTTTTCGTCCTTTCTACCGTTGACGTTCACATTTGTCACAACATTGTCAGCCAACATAATTTTTCTTAACAAATCTTTAAATATTATGTACACGAATCAGATAAGCTCATAAATATTCACCAAACCAACATACACATACCCGGGAAAATATGTCAGTGGAAATATTAGCAATATTTTTAATCAGCAGCAAAAGGAGCTTGACTGAATCACAAAAACACAAGATTTTAGACATAAATGCAAATATGTGAGCACAGATTACCTTTCCATAAAGCAAAATTTAGCAAATTATGGGCCATCCAATTAAACCTAGGATCAGCATTAAGAGATAGGATAGGTTAAACTAAGAAATTACATTCATGAAATGGAGCTTGAACTTATTCATCTGAAATGTTATATAAGATATCAGCTATGCAAGATTGATGAGACTGGTTGTCTTCAGCCTCAGTAAGGTGACACTATAGTATATAAAGTAGGCCTAATTTGGACTCCAGCATGCATTTATATGAATTGTATGTTCAGGGCCTATATTATGGTCTTAGGAGTGATACGAAAGCCATGCATATTCCACTGATTCTACATGAAATGAATAATGTGAAATGCATTTTAAAAAGTATGTGGAAATTTCATGGCCTGCCAAATTGGCTTAGCACCTGGCCAAGAAAGGTACACAAAACTGTCAAAACTCCAGAGACTACATTCATGACTTGTCATGAAAACTAAGGTTTGGACCAAAAAAGAAATAATGCATTTCTTAACTTTTCTTTTCTCTACTAATTAAACCTTAGCTCATGATGATTTGCTTGCTCATTTGATTGACCTTACTGATATCTCCAAAGCTTGAAAGAGCTCTCTTACAGGACTGATGAGTTTCTATTTTTTTATGGATAATAAAATATATGGCAATCAGCAACTCTTCAAAACACAGGCTTTATTTATTCAAAAGTCTGGGACAATTTTAAATGACCTATACTAAGAGAACAAATCAAGCTTAGAAAATATATACACTTAGTATCAAAGTACTAAAGTTGATCAAATCACAATGTTTTTAATAATTTCAGATGAAAGCCCTTCATAAATCTGTGTATAGCCATCTAATGGCTTCAGAGAGGGCAGGCAGCTCTTTCATCCACTGGTAACATTTTAGCTATATATGGTAGTCAGCTTCTAAAATGTCAGCTGGGCATGGTGGCTCACATGCCTGTAATCCTAGCACTCTGGGAGGCTGAGGTGGGAAGACTGCTTGAGGTCAGGAACTCAAGATCAGCCTGAGCAAGAGTGAGACCCCCATCTCTATGAAAAAGAGAAAAATTAGCTAGGTATGGTAGTACACACCTGTAGTCCCAGCTACTTGGCAGGCTGAGGCAGGAAGATTGAATAACCCCAGGAGTTTGAGGTTGTAGTGAGTTATAATGCCACTGCACCCTAGCCTGGGAAACAGAGCAAGACCTTATCTCAAAACAAAACAAAATTCCTGTGTTGACATTAAATACCAAGGCCTATGAAGATTCTAGATCTCTTTAAAAAGTTACATTCAATAGTCACTTCATAGCATTGGCATGATCAGAGTGTCATTGTGGGGCTTGTATCACAGAGGGGTTCATACTACACATATGATTATTTGAAACAAGGTAAGTGTGAAAATGAAGAGGAAATAACCCTGCAGTCTGGCTTGACCAGGACATTAGGACAAAATTCTCCTTCAGAACCTCCACTGAAAAATACTTCTCAACATTAGATGTGACCATATATATTAATATTTAGCTATTCACACCAGAGCTCAGGTTAATACCTGACCATAGGTAAACATTGGGGATACTGTCATGCTTTTGTTCACAAAAAACTCTCATAAAACATAGTTAAATTGAAAATAAGAACAATAAAAAAATGGATTCAGCTCAGGAATATGCCAAAATGGGCAGGGGGCACATCTTTCTATAATTTCACCATGAAGTTTTCTCTTTCTTTTTTCATTTTTTTTTTTTGTGTGTGAAATACAAAAATATAGATTTCAGTGTGAAAGCTGAGACAGTTCAAATTTGCACAGTCCCAAAAATTCATTGGCAGTAGAGGGGGGTAAATTGTCATTAACATCTACTGCTTGTCAATGTAGAGTATTCTCAAGTGAAAGACCAATGGAGAAGATGAAAATCTTGTAGGCAAAGATAGGAGAGTTGAACTCAAATGAGTTATTGAAAGTATTGAGTTAAGTAGCTTACTAAATGTATTATTTTTTCTGCTGTCACAAAGTACTACAAACTAGGTGGCTTAAAATAGCAAATGTGTTGTTTCATAGTTCAGGAGGCCAGAAGTTCAAAATCAAGGTGTTGGTGATCCCTTTGGAGGCTCTGAGAGAGAAATCACACCATGCCTCTCTCCTAGCTTCTGATAGTTGCAGACAAATCTTGGTGTTTCATGGCTTGTAGACATATCACTCCAATGTCTCCCTCTGTCTTCAGATGGTCTTGTCCTCTGTGACTCTGTGCCCTCTCTCTTGTTATAAGGTTACACTAGCAATTGAATTTAGGGCCCACTTTAAATCTTTAAAATGCTTTTATCTAGAGATCCTTAATTACATCTGCAAAGACCCTATTTTCAAATAAGATCACATTCTGAGGTTCTGGGTAGACATGAATTTTGGGGGGACACTAATCAACCCACTACACCAAAGCTAGGTATTTATATAAAAAAGACAGCAATATATAACTTGAATATTTATGTGAGATTAAAATTATAAGCAATAGCCATAGCCAGGCATTGGTTAAGAGTTATCTAAATTTCTAAATGATTCACAATCATGTATAGGACAGATTCCTACAAAAGGATTTGGGAACCTTTATTTCTTTGGTAAAATCAGACTTATTAGAATGTTGTTGTTGACAGAAAGTATTAAAAAAGATAAAAGTCACAATGATCCCTTCAAGGATATTTAAGTATGTTAAGTACTGTGCAGAAAAAACTCATAAACAATGCAAAGGAAGAAATCTTCAACTATAAACAATTCTTGCAGTTGATACATTTTAGAATAGGTCATTTTTGTGTGTGTGACATGAAATTACCCAGTAACTGACCCAATGGTAAGCCAAATACTTGGAAGCCATAGCTTCCAAAGCTGTACTATTCCTACCTTAACTCATTAGCTTTGAGTAGAATTGGATTGACCTGAACTACTCCTTACAACTTTTTATTTTATTTTATTGATTTTATTTTTATAGATATAGTGGGTACAAGTGCAATTTTGTTACATGAATAGCAATAGTAATAGTACATAGTGGTGAAGTCTGGGCTTTTAGTGTAACCATATCACCCAAATTGTATACATTGTATCCATTAAGTAATTTTTTATCACATACTTCTGTCTCACCCTCCCACCATCTCACCTTTTCGTGTCTCCAATGTCTATTATTTCACTCTCTATGACCATGTGTACACATTATTTAGCTCCCACATATAAGTGAGAACATGTAGTATTTAACTTTTTGTTTCTTTGTTATTTCACTCAAGATAATAGCCTCCAGTTCCATCCATGTTGCTGCAAAAGGCATAATGCCATTCTTTTTTTATGGCTGAGTAGCATTCCATGTGATATATATGCCACATTTTCTTTATACAATCATTCACAGGTGGACCTTTAGTTGATTTCATATCTTCTCTATTGTGAATAGTGCTATAATAAAAATATGAAGGCAGGTATCTTTTTGATATAATGATTTCTTTTTCTTTGGGTAGATATCCAGCAGTGGGATCACTGCATTGAATGGTGGTTCTATTTTTAAGCCTTTGATAAATATCAATACTGTTTTCCATAGAAGGTGTACTAATTTACATTCTCACCAACAGCATATAAACATTCTATTTTCTCAGCATCCTTGCCAACATCAGTTATTTTTGAGTTTTCAATAATAGCTATTCTGACTGGCATAAGTAGGTATCTCATTGTGGTTTTAATTTGCATTTCTCTGATGTCAGTGGTGTTGAGTATTTTTTCATATGCTTGTCTGCCATTTGTATGTCTTCTTTTGAAAACTAGCTGTTCATGCCCTGTTCACATTTTTGTTGTTGTTGCTATTGAGTCATTTGAGTTCCTTATAGATTCTGGAATCAGTCCTTTGTTGGATATATAGCTGGCAAAAATATTTTCTCCCTTTCTGTATGTTTTCTGTTGATTATTTCTTTTGCTGTGCAGAAGATTTTTAGTTTACTTAAGTCCCATTTGTCTATTTTGATTTTTGTTGCATTTGTTTTTGAGGTCTTAGTCATAAATTCTTTGCCTAGGCCAATGTTCAGAAGAGTTTTCTTCCAGAATTTTTATAGTTTCAGGTCTTGCATTTAAGTCTTTTTTCTATCTTGAGTAAATTATTATATATGGTGAGAAATAGGAGTCCAGTTTCATTATTCTGAATATGGATATCCAATTTTCCCAGAATCATTTATTGAATAGGGTGGGTTTTCCTGAGTGTATGTTTTTGTCAACTTTGTTGAAGATCAATTGGCTATAGGTATGTGACTTTATTTTTGAGTTCTCAATTCTTTTCCATACATCTATGTGTGTATTTTTATAACGGTACCATGCTCTTTTTGTTACTATAGCTTTGTAATATAATTTGAAATCAGGTAATGTGAAGCCTCTAGATTTGTACTGTTGCTTACAATTATTTTAGCTATATGGGCTCTTTTTTGGTTTCATATGAATTTTAGGATTCTTTTTGCTAATTCTTTGAAAAATGATATTGGTATTTTGATAGGAATTGCATTGTATCTATAGATTGCTTTTGATGGTGTGGTCATTTTAACAATATTGATTCTTCCAATCCCTGAGCATAGGACATTTTTCCACTTGTTTGTGTCATCTACAATTTCTTTCATCAATGTTTTGTACTTTTCCTTGTAGAGCTCTTTCACCTTTTTGGTTAAATATATTTCTAGGTATTTTTTTTTTCTTTTGCTAGCTATTGTAAATGGTACTGAGTTCTTTATTTGGTTCTCAGCTTGATTGTTATTGGTGTATAGAAATGCCACTGATTTTTATACATTGATTTTGTATCCTAAAACTTTACTGAATTCGTTCATTAATTCTAGGAGTCTTTTGACAGAGTCTTTTGGGTTTCCTAGGTACAAGATCATATTGTTGGAAAACAGGGATAATTTGACTTCTTTTTTCCAATTTGGATGCTTTTTATTTTTTCTCTTGTCCGATTGCTCTGAATAGGACTTCCAGTACTATGTTGAATAGAAGTGGTGATAATGGGAAGCCTTATCTTGTACCTGTTCTTAGGTACAATTATTAAAATTATTGAAATAATTTTAATTTTTCCCCATTCTGTATGATGTTGGCTATGGATTTATTGTATATAGATTTTATTATTTTTAAGTATGTACTTTCTATGCCTAGTTTGTTCAAGATTTTTGTTATGAAGGGATGATGAATTTTATTAAATTATTTTCTGCATCTATCGAGATGATCATATGATTTTTGTTTCCAAATCTGTTTATGTGGTAGATCATGTTTATTGATTTATGCATGTTGATCCATTCTTGCATCACTGAAATAAAACCAACTTGATCATGGTATATTATATTTTTGATATGTTATTGGATTCAGTTTGCTAATATTTTGATAAGGATTTTTATATCTATGTTCATCACAGATATTGGTTTGTAGTTTCCTTTTTTTTTTTGTTATATCCTTGCCTGCCTGTGGTATTATGGTGATATTGGCTTTGTAGAATCAGTTAGGAAAGATTCCTTCATCCTCAATTTTTTATAACACTTTCAGTAGGATTAATTCCAGTTCTTTGCATATCAGGAAAATTTGGCAGTGAATCCATCTGGGCCTGGGCTTTTTTTCCTTGGGAGAACTTTTCTTATTGATTCAATCTTATTACTCATTATTGATCTGTTTAGGGTGTCTATTTTTTTTTCTGATTCAATCTTGGAGGTCCTATGTTTCCAGGAATTTATCAATTTCTTCTAGGTTTTCTAATTGTGAGCATAGAGTTTCTCATAGTAGTCTCTGATGATCTTTTGTATGTCTTGGGTATCAGTAACATCTCTCTTTTCATTTTGGTTTGTATTTATTTGCATCCTTTCTTTCCTTTTCTTGGTTAATCGAGCTAGTGATCTATCAAGTTTTTTATCTTTTCAAAGAACCAACTTTTCATTTTGCTGATTCTTTGTATTTTTTTTTTGTTTGTTTCAATTTCATTTAGTTCTGCTCTGATTTTTGTTGTTTATTTTCTTCTGCTAGCTTTGGGTTTGGTTTATTCTTGTTCTTCTAGTTCCTGGAGGTTTGATGTTGGGTTGTTAATTTGTGGTCTTTCTTTTTTTTTTTTATTATGTAGGCATTTAACACTATAAATTTTCCTCTTATCATTGCTTTTTCTGTATCTCAGAGACTTGGTATGCTGTGTTTCCATTGTCATTTTTTTTAATGTTTTGATTTGTCTTAATTTTGTCATTGACCCAAAGATTGTTGAGGAACAGGTTGTTTAATTTCCATATATTTTGTATATTTTCAAAAATTCTTCTTGGAATTGATTTCGAGTTTTATTCTACTCTGGACTGAGAAGATATTTGATATAATTTCAATTTTCTTAAATTTATTGAGACTTTTTTGTGGCCTAATATCTATTATATCTTGGAGAATGTTCCATGTGCTGATGGAAAGAATATATATTCAACAGTTATTGGGTAGAATGTTCTATGAATGTCTCTTATATCCATTTGATCTAAAGTCCAATTTAAGTCCAGTGTTTCTTTCTTGAGTTTCCTAGGTCTAGTAATATTTGTTTTATGAATCTGGATGCTTCATTGTTGGGTACATAAACATTTAGGTTTCTTATATCTTCTTTTTGAATTCATTCCTTTATCATTAGATAATGACCTTCTTCGTCTTTTTTATTGTTGTTGATTTCAAGTCTTTTTTATCTGATGTAAGTATAGCTACTCCTGCTTGCTTTTGGATTTTGTTTGCATGGAATATCTTATTCTATCCTTTTACCTTCAGTCTATTAGTATCTTTCACAGGTGACTTTTTTTGGGGGGTTGCACATGGTTAGCTCATGTTTTTAAAAAATCTATTCTGCCAACCTATATCTTTTAATTGGATTGTTTAATCCATTTTACACTCAAGGTTAATATTGATATGTAAGGTTTTGTTCATGTCATAATGTTAATAGGTATCTGTTTGCTTTTTAGTCTCATATATGTAATTATATTATAAGACTTGTGAGTTTTATACTTTTGTGTATTTTCATAATGGCTAGACCTTTTGTTTTCATGTTTAGAAGTCTCTTGAGTATTTTTTGTAGGGCTAGTCTAGGGTGACAAATTATCTCAGTGTTTGCTTGTCTGGCAGAGACTATTTTTCCTTCATTTATGAAGCTTATTTTATCAGTATACAAAATTCATGGTTGACAGTTGTTTTTTTTTTCTTTAGTAAATCTGAAAATAGAACCCCAATCTCTTCTCGCTTGTAAGGTTTCTGCTGAGAAGTCAGCTATTAGTCTGATGGGGTATTCTTTATAGGTGATAGATGCATTTCTCTTGCTGATTTTAGAAAATTTTCCTTCATGTTGACTTTAGATAGTCTGATGACCATATCTCTTGATGAAGTCCATCTTGCAGTATATTTTCCTGGACTTCTCTGAGCTTCTTGTATTTGGATATCTAAATCTCTAGTAATACTAGGGAAGTTTTCCTCAATTATTTCCTCAGATAAGTTTTCCAAACTTTTTGGTTTTTGTTTTCCCTTGTGAATATCTATGATTTGTAGGTTTTGGACATTTTACATAATCCTATAGTTCTCCAAGGTTTTGTTCATTTAAAAAATTTTTTTCTTTATTTTTTTCTGACATTAACTTGAAAGATGTGTCTGCAGCTTTTGAGATTATTTCTTCTGCTCTGTCTAGTCTATTGTTGCAGCTTTCAATTGTATGTTGTCATTCCTTCAATGAATTTTTTGTATCCAGAAGTTCTATTTCATTTTTCTTTTTTTTTCATTTTTCTTTTAAATGTTTATCTCTTTAGTAACTTTCTCATCCATTTCCTGAATTGATTTTCTGATTTCTTTGTTTTTGTTCTTCAGATTTCTATTGGATTTCATTGAGAATCCATAGTTTGAATTTTTTATCTGAGATTTTATAATTTTCATTTTGGCTAAGATCCATTTTTCATACCATTGGAATTTTTATGCTTGTTCCTTCTTATCTGGAGAAACAGTTACTTATTTTTGAATTTACTTTTGTTTGGATGGGACATTTTTTCCCCCTTAAGGATATGACTGTAATGTATATTGGATTTCCTTGGATTTTTCCTTCTGAGTGCTTTCAGGAGCCAAAGCTCTGTATGAATTCCATGGTTAGAGATAGTCTAAGTGTGGTGGTTTTCTCAGATGCTATTTGTACATTGGTGTACTGGGTATATGATAGGCCCTTGGCCTGCTTTGGAGATGGAGAGGCAGAGGTCTTGAGAAACTTATTATGTTCTCAAATGCCGAGTACTTGCATCAGCCAGTTATGTATTGGGTTGTGCATTTTGACTTCCAGGCCAGCAAATGGCACTTGCAGGTAAGAGCTATGTTGGCAGCAATAGGGTATATGTTTTATCTTTCTTTACCTGATGAAACTCTCCCATACATCAGGCCATGGATGCCTCTGAGGGATATACAGTGGCCTGGGCTCTGCTCCCAGTCGTAGGGTTAGGTAAAGCTGAGCAGAGCTGGGCCAGGCTGGTGTGCCCTCAATGCTCCCAATGATGAGTACAAGCACTACTCCCCATGGGCATGGCAGGGGTAGACTGTGTATGATTTCAAGGCCTCTTGAGTAGCCAGAGTGGTGTGGGCAATGGGGGTAGCTGAGGTAGTACAAAGCTTTAGTTCTTTCTAACCATTGAGCAATTATGTCAGCAGATGTTTTAATGGGCTGTGCAGGTTGTCCTCCTAGCTAGTAGGTGGCATTTGCAGGAAAAAGCTGGCTGTGTTGTTGGTGGTGGTATTTATGCTTGACCTCTGTTAACCAGGAGAAGTACTTAGATGTCTCAGCCAATGGGAGGGGTCATGAAATTCCCAGGGGTCTCTGTCCCACATTCTGCCACCAAGGCAGGTTGAAGGGCAAAGTTGAATGGGGGATGGGTCAGGCAAGCCCATGTTTTTGCTCCCCAATGGTGGCACAAGTGGTGGCACAATGGGGCAACCCCATCAGGGGTGGAGGCAATTCCCTTGCTGTTGGGGAAATGTTCCAGGAAGGAGTGGAACTGCCACTCTTGCACAAGAGCCCACTTGGGGAGAGAAGTGCAGCCCAACTCCACAGCCCAGCAGGTGGCAGTGGGACCTGCCCAACTCCCATGCATTTGACCTGGCAGATATTTCACGGTGACCTGCTACTGGCAGAAAACCAAAAAATCCAGCTGAGTCCCAAGCAGTCCCTGCTCAGATCATGAAATTGGCCAGGCTGCAAGACTCCCTGCCCTAGAAAGAAAGCAGGGCTCCCATGCCACACGTCTCCCAAACTGGGCCAACAAAGGGGAGTGCTCAGCTCTCCTGTCCATGGCAATAGCCTTCTCACTGCTCCCCTCTCCATTTTAACAGTGAGAATACGACCCCTCTAGATTAGATTGCTAATCTCAGGGATTTCTCCCAAACTATGCAAACTATGACCGCAGTCTGTGTTAGCTGGTAGATTTCCCTGAGGTTCCCTATGAGTTAGGATCAGGAATGGCTTCCTTCTATTGATGCCAAGGTCTGGGAGAGCACACAAAGCACTTCTTATGCTATTCCTTCTCACAGACTGCCCACCCCTCACCAAGTCAGATACAGAACTGAGTAGGGTCAAGAGCTCCCCTGTAGCCTGGATTGCCAGCTTCCCAATGGGAATATGTATCACAGAGAAAGTCTCTCCCCCTTTCACACTCTTGAGAGTCACAGTTTTCCGCCAGGCCCACACTGCAGGCGGCTGCCCACTGCTCCTTTCAAATTACCCAAAGTTTCTTTCACTTTTTCTGTTGAGCTTCCATGTTCCTACTTGAATAAAAGTTCCCAGTGTGAATCTCTGCATACTATTTTGCTCTTTCCAAGTGGTTGAGGCACTTTAACAAAGCCTCCAATCCACTATCTTAGAAAAAATAACCTCCTCACAATTTTATATATGATGTTCCATGTTGTTTTTACACTTCATCTTATATATTCACCTGGATAATGGTTTATAATTGGGATATATATCACATGCCTGGCACCTGAAACATTAACATTTGAAATTACTTATGCCAGACACATGCTAAAGATGGCAGATAAAAAAAGAAAAAAAGAACCTCCAGCCAGAGTGTCTCTGCAAGAAAGCAAGATTTTAGATGAAATGGAAAAAAATGAACAGGCAGACAAACATAGATCAGATGAGGGTTAGAACGAAGGGTTCCTGAACCTTCAAGAGACTCCACGGGAAGAAGTTGCACAGCAGAACTGGACAGAGAAAGGAATTAGCAGGGTCTAAGTAAGAGGCTTTGAGACCAGTGACAAGGGTAGGTGGAGTGGTTAAGGTTCCCCTCCCTTCCATCTTGGACTCCTAGTGGGCTCCTGAGCTGCTAGAGAGACCTGTTGACACGAGCGCAGAGACAACTGCTGCTAGTGAGTGGTGAGCCAATAGCAGACAGGACACTGGGCTCCCAGCTCCCTTGAGATAACATATCTCCCACTTTGCAGACCTGAGCCCATCAGCAGGCACCATATTGCTTCATTCTTCCCTTCCCTCCCCTACCCGCGGCTGCCAAGAGAAGCAATTTAGCCACCACTGGAGGCATCCACAGGGAACCTTTTGTGGCCCTGCAGCGGACTGAGGGGTACTAGGATTGTGAGCTCCCTACCTACTTGCCCTCCCAGGTGCTGCCTGCCTGGTGACTCCAACAGAGCGGGGCAAATCCTGAGGTGAATAGCCATGTTTTTTTTAAATTCAGGATATTATGGAGGCACAAACATTTTGGTTACATGTAATGCGTTTGCCTCAACCAAGCCAGGGCTACAAGGGTGCCCTTCCCCCATACAGTGTGCTCTGTATGCATTAGTTGTGGATTTACCTTCCCTAGGCCACATCCCACCTGACCAGCACCCAATGCGTATTACTAGCATGTGAGCACCTTAGTGTTGATCAGTTAGTACCAATTTGATGGCAAGTACATGTCAGGCATGTTTTTATATCCTTGTGATACAACAGTGGAGAGATATTGATCCAGTTTGGGCACCCCATGGATGACTTGAGACCATAACTCTTCTCCTTGGCAGAGTCAGGGGGATTGATCTCTGGGGCTGGGGAGACAGGCCTGCAGGCCAGATCCCATACACCCGGAAGACTCCATATAGCAAAAGCAATCTTAAGCAAAAAGAACAAATTGAGAGGGATCAATTTACCAGACTTCAAGCTATACTACAAGGCTATGATAACTAAAACATCATGGTATTGGCACAAGCACAGAGACATAGACCAATGGAACAGAACTGAAAACCCAGATATAAAATCATCCTCATATAGCCATCTAATCTTCAAAAAGCAGACAAAAACATACACTGGGGGGAAAGAACCCTTATTCAATAAATGGTGCTGGGAAAATTGGCTAGCCACATGTAGAAGACTGAAACAAGATCCACACCTCTTACCTCTCACAAAAATCAAATCACAGTGGATAATAGACTTAAACCTAAGGCTTGAAACTGTAAGAATTCTAGTTGAAAATGTTGTAAAAACTCTTATAGACATTGGCCTAGGCAATCACAGCATCAACAAAAGTAAACAAATGGGACCTGATCAAAAAGCTTCTGCACATCCAAGGAAACTATCACAAAAGCAAACACACAACCTACAGAGCAACAGAAAATGTTCGCATGTTACACATTTGATAAAGGGATGATAACTAGAATCTATATAAAACTCAGGAAAATCAGCATGAAAAAAACCACACAACCCCATCAAAAAGTGGGCAAAAGACATGAACAGAAACTTTCCAAAGAAGGTAGACTAATGTCTAGCAAACATATGAAAAATGCTCAACATCTCTAATCATCAGGAAAATGCAAATCAAAGGCATAATGAGATATCACTTAACACCAATGAGAATGGCCTTTATTAAAAGGTCCCCCCAAAATAAATGTTGACATGGATGTGGAGAGATAGGAACACTCATACACTGCTGGTGGGACTGCAAATTAGTACAACCTCTGTAGAAAGTAATATGGAGATACCTCAAAGAGGTACAAGTAGAACTACCATCTGATCCAGCAATCCCATTACTGGGCATCTACCCAAAGGAAAAAAAGACATTCTATAAAAAAGACATCTGCGCTAGTATGTTTATAGCAGCACAATTCACAATTGCAAAGATATGGAAACAACCCAAGTGCCCATCAATACATGAGTGGATTAATAAAATGTGGTATATGTATACTATGGAGTTCTACTCAGACACAACAATCAATGATGATCTAGCACTTCTTGTATTATTCTAGCTAGAGCTGGAACCCATTCTACTAGGTGAAGTAGCACAAGAATGGAAAAACAAGCATCACATGTACTCACCATCAAATTAGTATTAACTAATCAACACTTATGTCACATACAGTAGTAATATTCATTGGTTATTGGGCAGGTGGTGGGAGAGGAAGGGATGGGAATATTTAGACTTAATGGGTATGGTGCGCACGATCTGAAAGATGGACATGCTTGAACCTCTGGCTCGGGTGGGGCAAAGGCAGTATATGTAATGTAAACATTTGGAGTCCTGTAATTTGCTGAAATTAAAAAAAATAAATAATAAAATTACTAATGCCATTTCGAATGTAGTATTCTAACATTGGGGAGCATAAGATGAAATAAATACCCCCACACATGGGTGGTAAGAATTTTATTTCATAAAACTTTTTCAGAGAGAATTTGGGAACTATGTACCAAAAGTCTTAAGAATACGGCTATTCTCACAGGGCCAGTGACGCAATGGATAACGTGTCTGACTACAGATTAGAAGATTCCAGGTTGGAATCCTGGCTGGCTCAGGGGTGTGTGTGTGTGTGTGTGTGTGTGTGCGTGTGCCTAACTTCTGCCCTAGATGTCACGTGCAGCATTCAAGGAGTGACTTGGAGAAAGTTGTGGCTTGGCCTTAATAAAATGCTTACAACCCTATGAGCCATTAAAAAAAAAAAAAGAATACGGCTATTCTTTGACTTGGGACATCTACTTGCAGAAATTTATCTTAAAAATAAACAGATTGATGGCCGGGTGCTGTGGCTCACGCCTGTAATCCTAGCTCTTGGGAGGCCGAGGCGGGCGGATTGCTCAAGGTCAGGAGTTCAAAACCAGCCTGAGCAAGAGCGAGACCCCGTCTCTACTATAAATAGAAAGAAATTAATTGGCCAACTGATATATATAGAAAAAATTAGCCGGGCATGGTGGCGCATGCCTGTAGTCCCAGCTACTCGGGAGGCTGAGGCAGAAGGATCACTCAAGCCCAGGAGTTTGAGGTTGCTGTGAGCTAGGCTGACGCCAGGGCACTCACTCTAGCCTGGACAACAAAGCGAGACTCTGTCTCAAAAAAATAAATAAATAAATAAATAAAATAAACAGATTGATATACAAAAATACATAATACAGGTCCTAGAATCTTCAGTGCAGTATTGTTGTATCAATGAAGAATTAGAAAAATCCTAAATGCACTAAACAAGGGTTTCCTTAGTTACTTTTGAAGACATAAAAAATAAAGTGGAATACTCTGCAGTCATTCAAAGTGATTTGGTAGAAAAATATTTAATGAAATAAATTTTCTTTACGGTCTAAGGTGAAGTGAAAAAAGCAAGTCAAAACAATATGAAAAATGTGGTCTCATTTATGTAATAAATGCAAAAAAGCCTCTGAAAGTCTACAGATCACAATGTTAATGAGTCATTTATCACAAAAGGATATTATAGGTACTTATTTTTTCTTATTGATAATTTATATTTTATAATTTAAAAATAAACATATTTTTAAAGAAACATATCAATAAGTGGTAACAAAAATTTTAGCCTAAAGCATTCATTTTTATTAGGGCATGAATTCCCAACTATTTTCTTCTCCTAATGACATTATATACCAATTCACTATCCCAAGTTTTAAAAAGTAAAGCAAAGGAAGATTTTTCAAAACTTTAACTGAACTCAAATCAATTTATTGTATTGAGAGTTGTCTTTATAGGTCTTTTATGTTTAGGTGATTATGTTTTCCTGAGCAAACTTAAAAACAAATGTAACTACTAGAAAGAAGAAAGTCTTCTGAATGCTCTTAAACTGTCATTTGTCAGACTGTCCTTGGGGAACAACTAGAAATTCCTAGGCCAGACCACTGGCCCTTTCTTGTTTATATCCCAATACTGTGTCATTGATTTCTTCTTTATTGTATGTTATTATTGCAATTCATGGTACTGTAAGATGCTTGGTATACACAATCATTTTCTATTTGCTGCCTAGACATTTTCTTTCAGCATAAAGACAGCTATTCTGAATGTAAAGCATTAGACAGCAAGGCCTCAATACACTGGAATGCTAATTTATATTTTGTATGATTTGATTTTTATGACATTATCAGAAGACAGGAATAAATTTGAATGAGTAAAAGAAAAATAAATCAGGCTACTGGAGAACAATTAACCTACTTGAAAAACAGCCAGTTACTATGGGAAAAGAGTAGACTAGTCTCATATCCAGCAGAATGCATATTTCAACAGACATTTTACTGCAATTGTTGTATGCGTTCATTGAATCATTTTCCAAACACTGAAGCCATTCCTTTTCAAAAAATTGGAAACATATCTGCATTAGAGATTAGGAGCCATATTTTAATTTTCTCACCAGGTAGGTGTGCAATGAAGCAGTAAAAAAATTCATGTAGAAAAACAACTGCTCCAATACTTAAATCATAATTAATTTTACTGTTGTAACTTTTCCAAATGCAATTGTTATGTTCAAAAAATAATTAAAATATTCAGATTAACCCCAGAGTAAGTTGATGGTTTCATTCCAGGACCTAGCAGGCACGATTTCAATTTCCTAACAACTTTTCAGTGCAAAGGGAAGTGATTTAGTCCCTCATAGGAGAATGAAAGAAAAGTTCTTATGTTTAAAACAAGGAACTTGGAAATTGTCTCATGGTTCAAATTCCTCAACTACCAATTGGAGAAGTGTGAAGACCTGTAGTAGATAACAAAGGAAATATTCTCAAACAGTAATGAGAAGTTAAAGAAAGAAAGCAGAGTGTTAGAAGGAAAAGAATTCTAGCTGTGTGATCATAGGCAAGTTACTTGACATTCATAAGAATGTTTCCTCATCTGTAAAACGTATGTGAAGATACTTCATGTGTAGGGCCTTTGTGACGATTGTATGAGATAATATATGCCTGTTTAGTCACAGAGTTAAATTAGGAATATCTTCTAGCCCAGAGGAGGTTAAAGATAGCAAGCACAGTCAGTATTTATATTTATTTTGTGATTCTGACAGCTTAGGAGCAAGCTGCTCTATGAATCGTGTTCAACCAGAAAGCTATGCCCTTCTCCTATCTCCAATTCTTTCAACTCCCTACTTGATCACTGTGAACAAGGGAAGAGGTACAGTAACCTTTGTCTTTCATGGTGTCTTGCGAATAGAGCAGGCTTTCTGTTTCTGTACCTGCTGCAGATAGCCTCAACAAGAGATGCTATGATCATTAACCCAGGACTACATTGTGACCACATTAGATATTATTTTTTACAATAGAAAAAGAGACTATTTCTGGGGATGAGCATGCCAGCGAGTCAAGGTCACACTATAAATTTGGATTATTTTTTCTGTCTCCCAAGTTATAATTTTGTTGCTGCTTCTCAGCTTGCTTCCATCAAAGTACTCTTATAAAAAGCAGAAGGTGATACATCCAGCAGGGTGAGGGTAAGAATGGACTGGCATGGGTTAGGAGCTGTTGTAGGGTAAGGATTTCTTTTAAGCCATATATTTTATCTAAATAATCATATGAATTTTGCATTTCAACCCATATTATATTCATACTTGTTGTAATATAAAAAAATGTTTATCACTGAATAAAATAGACTCTTAATATAAGGACCGCCACATACCACTTCATACTCCAGTTCAAAAGGCAGAGATTTAGTGTTTCTAAGACATTTTCTAAATGATATTGGCGAGAATTACATGAGTTTAAATGTGTTATCAAAAATGATTGGTTACTTCTCAATGAATGTAGGTCCATTGTTGCCTAAATCATGAACAATAACTTCTTAGTACACTCTTACAAAACAATTTTGGCAAAAAAAAAAAAAAAAGTCAGCAAGTGTAAAGCATGTTTATTAGTGGTTACAGCGAAGTATTAGGAGATAACTCTGAGTTTTCTATAACAAGAAGATCTGTAAGAACAAAGAACATAGTGATATTTTAACCTGCACAGGAAAATGTAAGCAAAGCAAATGTGTTTAATTCTCTTTTCACCTCCAAGTAGTTTCAATACGTAGTCAAAATCGTAAACCTTTATATTTTGACACATTATATCTCTTGAATCACATAATTCTTTGAATGTACTAATTAAAATTTCATAATATCTGTTGAACTCTAATAAATAGCATCACTACATTTATTTTATTACGTGCGGCCATCAATTAAGGTGTTCCTATCTCAGAAATTGTGTGGGAGTTTATGAATCTGTAGTGTATAGTCAACAGAAGCAGATGGCATTTTTAGCTAGGGTAAAAGATGACATTTAGGGGGATAATCTTCATTTGAAAACATCAGCTTTCCCACTGGGAGAGAGTGAAAAATCTTTCAAGTGAAGTTATTTTATGGTGTTTGATGTAGGACTTAAAGCTATTCTTGTTACTACGTCACGCCTTTCAACCATTCAGTTTTGCGTCTGCTTCATCCAAGTACATTACCTGGACTTACACAGAATAACACTTTCAAAGATCCAGGATTGACAGAGGCACCAGTTTAGGCTTAAATATAGTTGTCATTTTGGAAATATGAATTTGAACAACAATAAAATCACAGTGGCAATAGTTTAATAGCTTCTACATGGCCTTGGTTTTAATCTGGGTATTTAACAATTACAATGCTATAAGAATTTACTGACCAAACCTACAGAAGGATTGACAATTGCCAAGTTTGTGAAGCAGTTTCATTTGACCCATTGAATTATGTTATCGTGTAGCAACCAGGGTTCATCAGGGTTCATCAATTAGTATCAAAAAAGAGAATTTGCATTACTGTATTCAAGGAGTAAGTATATTTGCATTGCCCATTATAGAAATGAAATAGAAGTTAAAGACCTGAGCTTTACTCAGGGATTGGAATCTCTATCTGAACTTTATCCTATATTGCTTTGTTTTTTAAAATTTTATGTAGATGTTATTTCTTATAATAGAGAACAAGTTCCTTGAACGTGTATGCCGTCTTATCATTTTACTTCCCTCAGAGAACCTACCTCAGAGTCTTACACATAGTAACAAAGAGCATCAGTAAATAGTTTTTGAATGAATGCATGATTTTTTCCTCAGGAGCTTCCAAATATGTGCACATATTCAAAGGCATTCTCAGAACATATGCTAATAACACAGTTTTCTTATACACATACAAGTCATCTGCAACTGTTCAGACTGAATGAACAGAATTTCTAAAAATTACTGAGTAGTTAGAGGGTAATCAAGTTACACTGAATCTCAACAAAACAGTTACAATTTCATTTGCTTATAGTAAGACTTGATAAAAAAAAAGGCACTTCCTAGAAATTAATGGTAATGGTACTGTAGTTTACTCTACTTTAAAACATTAGCTTAACAATGTATCTGGGTGTAAAACTAAAACCAAATTCAGTCATTCAAAGACCATTTAACAGGTCTAATTGGGGAAGTAGCATCAAAATGGATTTTTCCAGACTTGTTAGACAGTGTTTATCACACAAAGCAGCAGAGGAAGCCTGCAATGCATTGATTCTGTCCCTCTTTAACTATGGCAAGACAGCTTGAGTCAATGTTCAAACAAAAAGTTTGAAGGTAAACTGTAACACTTTAGCAAACATTCAACTAGGTGAGTTATGCCAAATAACAACTAAAAAACAAAAATAGTTTCACCACAACTTTGCTGAAATGAATCGATTTTCTCTTTGGATAAAAATAATGATTTCCAAATTCCTGGCCGTAGCTGAGAAAACTAATTAGGAAATTAATGTGCTAACAGTCTTCTTATCAACAATAGATTGTACATCATAATTGCAATGTTTTAGTTATAGCTAGGTTTAAAAATAGAGATTGGAGCTACTTAAAAACAACTGTGCTATGTATACAATTCAGCTCATTAGACTGACACTGAGATTTTCTTTGAGACAGAATTCTATCTAAGCTGGCAATTTAGATGCCAAGTTTTAGCCAGATACGACTCAGAGCAGTTGTGAAATAGCTCACAGGGAAAAAAGAAATGCTGATAATGAAATTGCTGACAAACTTTAACCACAGAAATCTGTCCAATGCCATCCACTAAAATGTAAACCTCCAAGTACAGAAAGACTGATTTCATAAGTGACCATAATGAAAGATGCACTTGATACTTAAAAAAAAACAAAAAAAAAAAAACTAGTGCATGCACTATAAATGTTGTTAGTAAATAAATTGTTAATGTATTAGAGTAACCATTTCAAGTTTAAAATATTTGAAAAGTTCTGTCTCCACTTTTTGGTATATGCTCTGGAATAACTCCCAGATTTTATTTTATAAATAATGTATGATGTTCTGTGTGATGGAGTGGACTGGTTGCAATGGGCCTGTTCGATATTTCTGTGGTTGATTGTGATTTGTTCTCCAATGAGATATTCTTAAACATTAACTTCTATGGAAAAGGAACATTACTGAAAATAGTTTTCAAAGCTAATGTAATGCTTTCTACTCACATTATAGGCAGCATCAATGATGAGAGCAATATTTAATTTCCAGGGTACAGTTATCTTGAAATCAAAGGGTGGAATGATGAGATCAAGGATGTTCTGGGATGTTAATGTGGTTAGTGCTGTCAACAGTCTTGTCAAATGAAAGAGGGAATTCACTCTTCTCTGCTTCAAGCATAGAATACTGTTTTTACTATTGTCAGATTTCATGTGTCAAGGCACTACTTCATTTCTTCCTACTTACATTGCATTCAAGCCATCATAACTTCTTAGTATTAAAGTACAATATTTTATCTATTTATTTAAAATTGTATAAAGGCAAACACGATATAAATCAGGAGTGCTGAATATGCAGTGGAGAGAGTACAGGCTTTCAGGCTATAACAGACCTGAGTTCAGATCCTGCCTTAGACTCTTTCTAACTAGTTATGTGCTTATAGACAAATCATTTAGCCCCTCTGAACCTTAGTTTCTTCATCTGCAAAATGAGGCTGCTAATACAAGCCTACCTCAACTTGTTGTGAAGATTTCAGACAACATGCATAAAAGTGCCTAACATCGCCTTAACTGGCCTGACTTCCATGACATGCCTTTCTCTGCTCCATTTGCCTTTGTCTCAGGAACTTTTGCAGGTTCTTTCTCCCTTTCTTGTCTGTGTAGGGACCCCAGCTTCAACAGAATCCCAGCTTTTTCTCCAATCCTTAACAGTTTAGGAAGAGAAGTTAGGCAAGCACACTGCCTGGTATGTTGTAGCTGTTTGACAAACATTTAAGATTATTATATTTTTATTATGTATACTTTTGCATGGGTATAAAAGACTATTAATATATACATGGAATATGCATGGTGTATTTTTGAAGTAAATATATATATATATATATATATATATATATATATATATATATTACTTATTTTGGCAGGCCAGAATCTTTATTCATGTATCTTTGTTTTAGTATTACTCTCATTTTCTTATGAGGGACCAAACATCTTCTGGTTCTCTCAATCCAGGGGTCCTCAGACTTTTTAAACAGGGGGCCAGTTCACTGTCCCTCAGACCATTGGAGGGCCGGACTATAGTTTAAAAAAAACTATGAACAAATTCCTATGCACACTGCACATATCTTATTTTGAAGGAAAAAAACAAACGGGCAAAAACATCCGCATGTGGCCCGCGGGCCATAGTTTGAGGACGTCTGTCTCAATCCATGTGATTTATGTGGCACTCTTGGTCTCAAAGGTAGGAGCATGACCCAGGTCTGATGATCCTCACAGACATTTGTTCACCCACATGGACATGACCCAAGGCAAAAAAAAAAGCTCTAGACTTTTTGTTGAGCCATTTCTTTATATTAGCATTGCTAGCTTGTTGACATAACCCTGGGGCTGTTGCCATGACACAGGGAGAGTCTGTCTGTATATAGAAAAGTCGCCACAGAGAAAAGCATACAAACTAAGTACAGATAAGAGCTCAGTCAACAGATTAGGAAAATCAAGTCCTGATGAAAATGTTTACGCTCCTTGATTTAGCCCTGCTTATAGCTAGATACTCTTGGACATCTCAGTTTTATGAGTCAAAATTCTTTAAAATGTATTGTCATCATCACTGTCATCAGGCTCATTATCATTATCACCATCATCATCATCATCATCAGTGATCACTTCAGCCAATTTCAGACGGCTTCTGTGACTTGCAACCCAAAGAGTCTTAATACAGTTATTTTCTCCAGAGAAATATCTCCTTACGTACAGGTGAAAGCATAACTGCTAGCTAGAATTATTTTCAAATGCCCGACAAACATGGGCCGCATACTTTCTGAAGTGTCATCAACAAAAATGATAATAATATAACAAATAAATGTTAAAAAAACTAAAACAAAAAACTCACTACAGTGAAAATCAACATGTTTTACCCCATTCCTAAAAGCCTCACTATTGTAAATTTAGAGAGAAAAATAGCTCTATAGCAGTGTTGGACTGGATCATTTATTCCTGGTCTGCTTTGAAATTGTGACACTTTAAGCATTTGAGTTCATGACTTCCAATAATAGCGCTATGTGGCATATTTTTATGATTTGAAATGAATTAAAAATAATTTTGTTTTGAGAATTTTTTGACAGCACCTGACATTCTTGGAGACAACTTGAGTTGTTACACAACCAGGATTAGGAATTATGGCCTTAGGCTCCCTTAACACAATGGCAATTCAATTGGCAAAAAGAAAAATAAAATCTGTCAAATGGTGTTTGGGCTACAGGAAAAAAAGTATCTTATTTCTTAGAATTTTTTTTTTTTTTTTACCATTGCGTTTACTGGATGTTTGATTGAGCTGACTAACCTAACCTATGGTTTTGGAATCATGTAGACATGCCTTAGTCAAATCCATCATAAGGAAGATTATGTTTTTTTCTTATTCAGTTACAAAGAACCAAGTTCATAAAGGCCAAATGTAAAAGTTTTAATCTTGCCCAGCTGGTTTCCCAGACTGGAAGATTCCACAGAACATAGATTTACATTGTCCTGCTGAGATTAGAATTCTCTTGTACTTCAAATATCTTATTGGCTTGCATGTTTGCAGTATTGTTACTTTCTGATAGAAGCAAATTGGCTTAAGAAACTAAGCCTTATTTCTCCAAGAAATAATTGCAGCTCTCAATCAGGTGGCATGAATCTACTTTTGGGGATTATAACAGCTAGCACTCTATTCCTAACAATGTTTCTAGTATTTATGAACCCATAGAATTTTTACCGTACGAATGGCTAAGTGACAAAATGGAGAAAATTTCAACTACCACATTGACAAACAGTTCATCATTAAACTGTTATTGAGTGCCATTAGTGGAGGAGCTAACACCGCAGGAGGTTTGATGCCTTCCAACTGGCAATTCTCAAGCAACTATAGATGAATCGGGCACTTTCACCTGTAAGAAGTTTCTCAGAGAACGAATATATTTTCGCCAATAACCATTTAAATTTTAAATTCTTTTCTCAGGTTTCATTTTTGCTTTTAGGAAATCTCTAATGGAAATGTGTTTTCTCCCAGTAGAAACTAATAGTAAAAAATACATATCTCTCACATATCAATTTTAAAAATCTTCTGATGCTTTGTTCTGCATGTACTTCAAAGTGACAGTCTCCCCTGGTTCTAATGACAAGATCCTGGCATAAAAGATAACACAGCATGGTGCTACTGTAGGATGGCAGCCCAAACATTTTGTCCAAACTCCTACTGCCAGTAGTTCCCATAAGCAGATAGCCTACCCTCTGGCCGTAGTTTGGCTAAAGTTTAACAACCAAATATGTAGTTACCATTTTTTTTTTCTTTTCTCCACGGACAGCCTCATTATCCTAAGTCAAAGACATAATTTTCAAATATAAAAGGATTCATTTTTCATACTACCTTGGAGCCCAGCGCAGTCGTCAAGAGAAAGGGAGAAGAGAAAACAGAGCACCCAGCCTGAGAAAGGTGATGAGAGCCAGGGAGAAGCCAAATTGGGGAAGTCAGGGCCAAAGACCTATAAGGTAAGCTGGCAGAACCAACTGTGGAATTACTTTGGCAGACTGTAATAGAGAAAGTGAACTTTTAGCATGTACATAATTCAATGAACAGAAGATGTAGTGTGATGGGGAGAGAGGAGAAGCAGGAGGAGGAGGAGAAGGAGGAGGAGAAGGCATAAAAGGAGCTCAAAGAGGATTCAAATTTGTCAGTGAGGATCACTTTATGAAATATATCAGAGGAAGCCCAAGCTGCAGATCTGTTCTTCCCTACTACAGAATGTCCAATCAACTTATACTTAAGTTTCTTTGTGAGGCCTATTTGTACAACCAATTATTAATTCTATGCTTCAGTTAAGTCACACTTTAATTCACGTCTTGTTTAAACTCTCCATATTGCTTTGGAAGTGTTTGTCTGTTTAAATCATAAATGATTTATAAATATTATCTTCTCCACTTTTGTGTTTTAAGTCTCACAGTTTGGCACAAATGGAGACTGTGTGTGTGTGTGTGTGTGTGTAGGTTCAGTTTTTTAAGAGCAGGCTTAAAACCTTTGCTATGCTCTCAGCTCAAGATGTTTTATGCTCTTCACTCAATACTGCTATTGTGGCAATTCTTCCAACTTCATAATACACTGTTTAAAAAAATGAAAGTGGACAGTTTGGGGCTTTGATTCACAGCAGGGATGTTTTTCTTACTCTTTTATACTTGACAAGGCAAAGGGCCCTTTTGAAGGGCTGATGGGGGTGGGAGAGAAGAAAAGCCTGAGAAAGAAAGCTTTTGGTTTATAATGGACAAGAAGTATAGCAGTCAGAAAAATCAGCATGGCACTGCCTTGCTTCTACCTTCTTTTTGTGTATGAAATGGCCACTAGCACTATCGGGGGGAAAATTCTAGCTTTTGTGACAAAGACATTTAGAGGGAGAATGTCATTAGATTGAATAATATGAAGGAACATATCATGTCATCTTATTTATTTGGCATACCATAGTATGTCTTAATATTGTTGCTGGGTTTAGATACTTACATTCTATGAGCCTACTGATACAATGTTTAGCAGAAAAGGTGTGAGAAAGGGATGAGAGCAGCTCTGGTAAATACAAGCACATGCGACAGTTCAAATCATCGAACTGCTTTTGAACCATTGGCAAGACCACACTTAGGGGGCTTCAGTCAATCTTGTATTGTTGGAATAGGTCCAGGAGAACGAAAAAGGAATGCTATCAAGTGAGAAAAAAAAAAACTTTAAATTAGCATCCTGAGGGAAACTTTTGCTCATGACAAGAAGAATGCATGTTCATTTCTTCCTGATATTTAGGTGGTCTCTAAGATAGAGCACATTATGTGACAATGGCCTTCATAGACAAAAGGATTCTCTCTGATACACTTCCTTTTCACCAAATCATAACCCAAGAGTCCTCTTACAGCCAAGTCATAGCAGGAAGCTCCCTCATTACAACACTGATAGTGCCTGGATTATCTCTAAAAAAAAAATAGAACGGGGATTTATTGGCTTTGGTAGGCCGAGTCTGGTGATAAGTGTCAGAAACAGGAGATTTGTGCCTAATATACATTTGAATTTTTTTTTTTTTTTTTACAAAATGGCACATGATTTTTGAAAAAGTCAAACAATAAAGAAATGTAAACAGTGAAAAGTACATTCTCCATTCTCCTTATGCATCCCCTTAAGAAACGAATACCATTAACATTTTAATGTGTATATTTTAGCACTTTTTCTAAAGCTTATCTACATGTGTAAACACACACATATTATATGTATAAATATACACACATGTATATAAAATGTTTCTTCTCACAAAAAATGGAATCATATAAACCTTCTCTACGACCTGCCTTTTTTCAGTCAATGTGTCAAAGGTAAACTTCTGTGTTAGAACATTATACAAATGTCCCACATTCTTTTTAATAGGATGCAAAGCATTTCATTTTACGTGTACCATAATTTATTTATTTACTCTCCTGGTATGAATATTTTGGTTGTTTCCAGTCTGTTGCTGTTAAACATAATGCCACAGTGAACATCGTTTAACATATGTCTTTATACCATTATGTACCAATTTTTGTAATACATGTTTTATATTAATCATTATGTTTATAAGGTTTTATTTGATATGATTAAAGTAACTGTAACATATGCAAAATATGAAGCCCAATAATAAAATGAATAAGCATGAATCCATCACTCTACTTAAGAAAACATTAAGATTCCTTTGTAGGCCGGGCGCTGTGGCTCACGCCTGTAATCCTAGCTCTTGGGAGGCCGAGGCGGGCGGATTGCTCAAGGTCAGGAGTTCAAAACCAGCCTGAGCAAGAGCGAGACCCCGTCTCTACTATAAACAGAAAGAAATTAATTGGCCAACTGATATATATATATAAAAAAAAATTAGCCGGGCATAGTGGTGCATGCCTGTAGTCCCAGCTACTCGGGAGGCTGAGGCAGAAGGATCACTCGAGCCCAGGAGTTTGAGGTTGCTGTGAGCTAGGCTGACGCCATGGCACTCACTCTAGCCTGGGCAACAAAGTGAGACTCTGTCTCAAAAAAAAAAAAAAAAAGATTCCTTTGTGACTTCCCTGTGCGTTGTTCCACTCTCATCCTCCTACCTCTACTGCCTGCAATCCAGTTAAAGTTTGCTGAATTTTTGTATTTTGTTTTTTAAAAGGTTTTCTTTTACTTCTGAATGCATAAACAATGTATCTGATTTGCATGTTTTGACCTTTGTGAACATTTCATTTTGTTGTATGTAGTCTGCAAACTGCTTTATCCATCAATATTATATTTAGGGTTTATCCACATTGTTGTGTATAGCTATGGTTCATTCATTTTCTCTCTTATAAAACATTCCAATTTGTAACTGTCCTGTTCTCCTGCACGGCTGGATCATATAATATATGCATGTTCAAATTCCCAAGACAGTACAAAATTGTCTTTTAGAATGATTGTAGAAATTCAAGTTTTCATAAATACAGTATCAGAATATAAGTATTATGGTTGCTCCACATCTTGATGTCATCACACTTCTTAATTTTATCAGATTTTCTAATTTTTGCCAATATTTGGGTATATCTCATTTTGTTATTGATTTGAATCTCTCTCACTCCTAATGGAGTTGAAAAATTTTTAATGTGCTCATGCTTTTTTTCCTATTCTGTGGAATAGTTATCCATGCTTCTTACCAGTTTTCTACTGTCTTTTTCTTACTGATTTGTGAGAGTTCTTTATATTCTATATACTAAAATTTTGTCAGTTTTAATGTTTCAAATATCTTTCCTCAATTTTTACTTTGTCTTCCCACTTTCTTTTCATTATTATTATTATTATTATTTTGTAGAGACAGGATCTTGCTATGTTGCCCAGGCTGGTCTCGAAATCCTGGCCTCAAGCAATTCTCCTGCCTCAGCCTCCCAAAGTGCTGGGATTACAGGCATGAGTCTCCATGTCCTGCCCCACTCTCTTGTGTCTTTTCATGAACAGACATTCTTTTTTAATGTAATTAAGTTTGCTAATCTCGTATTTCATGGTTAGCGTTTTGTGTATCTTAAAAAAAGTCCTTCCTTACTTTGAAGCCATAAAGTTTTTCTATCCAGTTTTCAGGTTTTATCTTTCACATCTAAGTCCTAAATCAATCAGAAGTTGATTTTGGGGTTGGTGAGATAAGGATACAATCTGCTTCTTTTTATATATAGCCAACTCTCTCAGCACGATATATGAAATAGTCCAGCTTGCCCCCACTAAGCTTCCACCTCAGTCCCAGTGTTTCCATGTATGTCAGACAGTGGCAGAGTCTGTATTCCAAAGATGGCTACAGGAATAAAGTCTACTTCACATGCTCTTTTTACAATGTGACATGCACATTCTTCCATAGAAAGTTGGAGTCTGTTTTCTCCCCTTGGATCTGGCCATACCAGTGACAACAGTGGAGTTACACTAGCTGGCTTCTGAGGCTAGGGCATAAAAGATGATGCAGCTGGCTCTCTCTCAGAATACATGCTTTTTTGAGCCTTAAGATACCATGGAAGAATTCTGACTATGCTGAAGCCACCATGCAGAAGAAATCATGTTAAAGTAGAAAGGCGTAAGGTGCTCCAAACATTCTAGTCCTCCAGCTGTTTGAATCTTCCCAGCCCAAGCACCAATACATTTGAGATGACCCCTGCTCTTGCTACCATCTCACTGCAACTTAACAAGATCCTATGAGAGATAATAAATGATTGTTGTTGATTCAAGCCACTAAGTTTTGGGATGATTTGTTACACAGCATTGGATGAACAGAACACTGAGTCTCTTACTGGAATCTCTATTGTTTAATTTGTTTATTACTTAACTTGTTTGTCATTCAGTTTTTAATTTGTAAAATGGAGAAAATGAACACTATTCTCTTAAGTTGTTGTGAGGGTTAAATTAGTTAATATGTATTAGTGCCTGGCACATAGGAAGTGCTATATAAGTCTTATTGGTACTATTACCACTAATGATTATAATTATGATTATTTCTGAGACAATGTCATTTTCTCATAATTTCCATATAATTATAATAACTTTTGATATCTGGTAGGGTAATTTCCTCCACCATTTCCTCCTCGTCTTCCTTCTTCATGTTTCTTTTGACTATTCCTTGGTGCCTATTCTTTCATGTGAATTTTGGAATTGCTTGTAAAGCTGCTCAAAATAATATGTTAGGATTTTAATTGCATTTTCATTGACTCTTTTAATCACTTTGGAAGGAATTATTATCTTTAAGATTTGAGTCTTCCTAGAATTGTAAACATAGCAAAACAATATTTCAAGAACAAGGGTCAAAAAAAACCTTTTCTGTAAAAGGCCAGATAGTAAATATTTTAGACTCTGAGGGCCATGTAGTCTCCATCACAACTACTCTGTCACAACTGTATATGAGCTTTGTTGAGCAAAAGCAGCCAAACACAGTACACAATTGAATGGACATGGTGGGCTGGATTTGGCCCACAGGTATAGTTTGCTGATTTCTGCTAAAGAATAGGGTGAAATAAAGTCTTCTTGTGCTACCTTGACTATATATTAAACTTCCATACACAAAATAGGTCTCTTTCTATTCCATTTGTCCATTTCTCTGTGAGTTCACTATTTAACATATCATTAATTTTATTATTTATTTTAACACTAAATTTTATTTTATTAAGTTTTATTTGGTTCTTTTTCAAATCTGCCTACACACAGTTTGTAGTTTCTTTTGGAATACTCAATTTAAAATTTCATCCTTTATATATTCATTGTGGTTTTTCATTTCATTATCATTTTCATATAGTCTGTATTTGATAATTTTAGAGACAGAAACTCCTATGGGTCTAAATTGCTTGAGTTTGTGTTGTTGTTGCTTATTCCTGCTGACCCTAACTCATGATGGTTCATTTCTTTGTAAATTTTGTGCTCTTCAAATGTGAATACAGAGTTGTTTTCTTCTTCCTCTTTATATATTCTGAAGAGAAATTGTGTTTGCTTTTACAGAGAGCCATGGGGTACTATTGACCTCATACATTTTATCATCCATTCAGGGGCCTCTACTTTATCCAGGAATTTCAGGTTCCAATATCCCCCTTTCTACCTGCAGAGTGGTTTTCAGCATTTATTGTTAGGGCAATACTGTCTTTTCATGTGCTTCCTGCTTATCTTTCTATTTTCAGCTCATGTTTTCTTGATGTTTTAGAAATTTTCCTTATTCAATGTGTTCCAAACAGTACAACAAATATTACACTTACACAGATCTAGTTTTTTCTGCATTAAGAGCCCTCCAGATAATCTAATTTGCCATGTTGCCAGAAGCTATAATATCAGGATGTCTTTAAAATTAAAATTATATGGAAAAAATAACAAAAATGTGCCTTTAAGTTTTCTTCCATACTGCCATTTGCTATCCAGAAAATGTTTAATTAATTTATGTGCTTAACAACAGTGAATAAGAGTAACCCTTCTTTGATACCGTTGACAAAAGTGAGTATTGTTAATATTTTTATTGTCCCACTCAGATAGGGATGTGTATGGTTTGTTACTAGAGGGAGGAGACAAATTAGTATACATAGAAGTAGGGTACACACATAGTTTTACTATTCATCACTAAACAAAAATTCAGTAATCCTCCATGCTGAGGTGGTCCAGCCCTTGGTCTGTCATGAATAAATGAACACACTCAAAGCTTCTTTATCATTTTGAGATGGAAGGAGGAATAATAGACATCATTTGGCCTGGGTAAACAACTGTGTGACAAAGTGACAACCATGCCCACTTCTCAACTACAGTTACGGTCCCCATCTGGAACTGTGACCTTTAGGAAATTGTATCTGTTATACCTTAGCTTCCATGTTTAAGGGAAAATAGGGAAAAATATACCCTATTGCACACTCTAAATTCATAAATGTACTTGAATGTCTTTAGAAAGGTATTAAATAAGTCAAGTATATCATTAGAATGCAATTTCAGTGTATGTGCAGAGATTCTAAAGATAATAACTTTTTCTATTGACAGAATATTTTCAATTCTATTAATGTAAGTGTTTAGTCTAGCAATTGGACCAATAAAATCATTGTCCCTAATTGGCCCAGAACTAACCTGGTATAATGGAAAAAATTAGAAAAAGCCTTATGAATAAAATCTGATTACTATATCCCCCTAAGGGCCTTGGGCCTCGGGTTCCATTAGAGAGACAGTCTAAGTGCACAGATGTTCTGACATGGGGTTTGCAAATTACACCAAACTTAACAAGAAGGCTGATGGCTATCCAGCATATACCTGAAATTCCTTTCAACAAGTATACCCTCCAACACACTTTCATGGTGAGACATTATGCCAAGGCAAAAAATTGCCTTCCCAACAGTCAATCAAGAATCATTTAGTGTTTGAGAAGCAACATGAACTGACACTCCTATTAGCATAAGAATGTTTTAGAATGTCAGGGAGACCACAGTGTGACCATTAATACTGCATTAAATCCAATTATATTTCTTAGCTTGAAATCATTTTCTAAAATAATAGTATTCAGAGTCTTCCTCAAAACTGTATAATTCAAATAAGTAGGCATTGCTTTTAATTTGATTGACCAAAATTTGAACTAATACACATTTCCAGAGGACATGAATTACTTTTTATTAAATTATGATAGCAAATGACACATTTGTATCCTATTTTCATCTCTGAGTTTACTCAACTTCAAAATCAATTAAGACAATTATAATTGACCTTAGTTTTTTCAGCTGGGAAATGCTATCTGAGAAAAATATAAAAGTATATTATTATTATATTCTAATATTTACAAAAATGATCTCTTAGAGGAAAAGGCTTAACAGATATATTAATGCTGGTTCAAATGTATATAAGTTTAAAAATGGAACTCAGCCATTTATCCATCATCCTTTACTGACAATAATCAAGACCCACCCTATACCCAACCCAGAACTACATGATTTGTACTTTCCTGGCCATCTTGAGATAAAATATAAAGGCAATGATTTGCAATCTCAGATGAGGTGTAAAAATGGCAATTCTTTGACATAGGCAGGACAGTTTGAAGCTTCTTGAATATTGGAGCTTCATGTTATTTTGCAGCATTAGAGATGGCTGCTAAATCAGAGGTGACGGAGCCAGAGCTGGGAAAACAGGTAGTAAATAAGGGATATATGATGAGGTAGCCTGCCTGGGCCTGCCAGAGCTCAGTAGAAAGCTGACCCCATGCCAAATAGAGGCAATGAAACTTCTTTCTATAGACAAGGCAAACCACAAAAATCCTTTTCTCTTTACTTCCAAATGAAACAAACAAACAAACAAAGTGGATTTAGTAACAAAAACAGAAGCTACTGTAGCAATATACAAGGTGGCTTAGAAGGAAGCATAGATCAGATTTATACATGGGCATCACATCTCTGGAGAACAAGGTTTAATTTTAGCTCTTGTCACAAATGAAATGAGTTCGACGGTCTGTAGTGAGCAGTAACGCATGACACACCAAACTGCTGCACTCCTTGGCAGAGAAAATCAAGAGTGTTCCATCTAGAACAAAGTTAATCCTATTTGATAGAAAATAACTCATAGTGCAATTCCTTTAAGTATCTGGGGAGGAAAATCCCTTACAGATAGTGAGCATTGTTGATTGCAAGATATAGGAAGCAGTTGTCCTCAGTCTCATTGCACTGCTTGAATGGTTGATCAGAAAGGAGTTTCAGGCACCAGAAATATTAATCTTTCACATTTTTATTAACAGCAAAGAATATTGGTGTATCATTAACCCATGTGCCCTCTCCAAAGTAGATATCTGTGTACTAGAAGAAAATTGTCCAAGGGTGTATTTTAACAGCAACATTTCACTATGTGACTCACCTGAGCTGGAGGGGACTCCAAATTATGGATTTTTAAGGCTCACATGATATTAGGTGGAGGAGAGGCAAAACGGCAGACAAGAATTACCTCCAACCAGAGTGTCTCTGCAAGAAGGAAAGATTTCAGATTAAAGTGAAAAAAACAAACACATAGACAAACATAGATAGGATGAAGATAGGAAGGAAGGGTTCCTGAACCTACAGGAGACTCCACGGGAAGAGGTTGTGGAGCAGAAATGGAAGGAAAAAGGCATCGGCAAGGTGTAAACCCCGAGAGGCATGGAGACCAGTGACAAGGGTAGGTGGAGCAGTTCAATTTTCCCTCCCTTGCATCTCGGACTGCTGGTGGGCTCCTGAGCTGCTGGAGAGACCTGTGTTAACGGGAAAAAAAAGCCAAACTCTTTAAAATAATTTTAAAGAGATTTACTCTGAGCCAAATTTGAGGACCATGACCTGGAGTCATGCTTAAGAAGCCTTGAGCCAGTGAACTTGCTGTGTCTGGGTTACAGTTTGGTTTTATACATTTCAGGGAGACAGGGGTTACAGGTAAAGTCATAAATCAATATGTGGGAGGCATACATTGGTTTGGCCAGAAAAGGTAGGCCATCTCGAAGTGGGAGCTTATAGGTTCTAGGTGGGTTTAAAGATTCTTTGGCTTGTGATTGATTAAAGACATGAAGCTTTGTTTAAAGGTTTGGAATGTTTTAACATAAGAAGCTGTTTATCAGAGATAAGCCATTGGACATATATTTGTTGTGTAAGTTGAGGACCTGCAGGTTTGTCTTGCATACCCTTAGGCCTGTGAATGAGTTACAAAGGATGTCCCCAAGAAGGGAGGGGGACATGATGAGGCATGTCTGACCTCCCTCTTCCTGGCGGACAATTTAGTTTTAGGATATTTCTTTGGCCACCAGGGGGTCCATTCAGTCAGCCAGTGTGTGTGTGGGGTGAGACTTAAGATTCTATTTTAGGCCGGGGCGTGGTGCTCACGCCTGTAATCCTAGCACTCTGGGAAGCTGAGGTGGGAGGATCGCTCGAGGTCAGGAGTTCCAGACCAGCCTGAGCAAGAGCGAGACCCCCGTCTTTACTAAAAATAGAAAGAAATTAATTGGCCAACTAAAAAATATATATAAAAAAATTGGCCGGGCATGGTGGTGCATGCGTGTAGTCCCAGCTACTCAGGAGGCTGAGGCAGGAGGATTGTTTGAGCCCAGGAGTTTGAGGTTGCTGTGAGCTAGACTGATGCCATGGCACTCTAGCCGGGGCAACAGAGTGAGACTCTGTCTCAAAAAACAAAAACAAAAACAAAAAACCTCTATTTTAGTTTACACCTGCTAACACCAGCCCAGAGATTGGCTACTGCCAGTGAGTGCTGAGCCTCTTGTGGACAGGGCACTGGGCTCCCAGCTCCCTCTGGGCACGTCCTGCCCCACAGACTTAAGCCCATCAGCAGGCACCATAGTGCTTCATTCTCCCCTTCCCCTTCCCTACCTGTGGCAGGGCTGCCAAGAGATACAATTTAGCCACCACCCAGAGGCATCCACAGGGAACGAGACCTTTCCTTTTGTGGCTCTGCAGTGGACTAAGAGGTACTTGAACTGTGAGCTCCCTACCCACCAGCCCTCCCAGGTGCTGCTTGCCTGGTGACTCCAGCAGAGTTGGGCAAACCCCAAGACAGAGAGACATCGATCCAGCTTGGGCACCCCATGGGTGACTTGAGAGCAGCACTCCTCTCCCTGTCAGGGTCAGGGATTGATCTCTGGGGCCCAGGGGACAGGCCTGCAGACCAGATCCTGTACACCCATGTCTCAATTGCATTGCCCCGGGACACAGAAGGGTGAGTGTGCCTTCCGGGGCAGATCAGAGTGTATGCTAGCTGCAGGGTAATTGTGGGGAAACACTCCTCCAATGGGAGGGCCGCACTCCCAACTCAGGCCGTGGTCCTGGGTAGGGAACCTCCCAGCTCACATCATAATCAGGGGAGCTCCACCAGTGTGAAGTCCTGCCTGCTGACAGAGGCCCGGCAGAAACTGCGAAATAGGGGAGGGTGGAAAGGGAGGGAGGCAAAGGCAATATTTGTAACCTAAACATTTGTACCCCTGTAGTATGCTGTAATAAAAAAAAATTTTAAAAAATAAAAATAGGGCTCATAAAAAACTCAAATGTAATGTAGTAAGATAATATACATCCATTTTGAGGTATATTTCTGGCTACCAATTTCACAGTTATAATTTCAACCAATTGCTCTGTTCTGTCATTTCACAACTCTCCTTTGAAAAGAATGGAATAAGAATATTTCTTATGCTTGCCTTTCTTATACATAAACTAAATAATTTACTGAATAAAGCATTGCTCATGTGTCCAACAACTGCAGTTCCAATCCCTCTTTCTGGACTAGTACAATAAGCTATGTGATTTTTAAGGAGTTATTTTGTTCCTGTGTCAGTTTCATCATTTCAATCTATACACTGAATTACAATGATGAAATCTTGCAAAGACTTCAGGGATTAACCACATTCCTGTTTTAACATCAGAGTGTTATGAGGACTTGTGATTCAAGACATGTATTAATACAAAAGCCTCTCTGACCAGTCATGTCATCCCAGAAGAGATGAAACATATTTGTTTGTTCACTGAGCCATCATAGCCATGGCATGTAGATCTGCAAAAATTCAAAAAATCTGTTCATATGATTTACTCTTGTCAACTACCTATGTTCTTAGAATTACTATGTATATGTCAAACTTTATTTTAAAAGTGACCAAAATCTGTGTACAGCAGTGGGCATTGAGTAGGTTAATTCAATTATATAAATAGGTAAGGTTGACATCACTAGGGAAAATATTGAATAAAAAAATCAGTTTAATAATTTAGCAGAAAACAATATTTGAGTGTGATAAAAGGGCTATGAAAACACTCTTATTATTAAGCACTGCACTGTAGTCCAGGCAACATGAGATAACATGCATCCATTGTCTCATTGAATCCTCGCAATACCACCGTGACTAGATATTGCTACTGCTATTTTGCAGATTAGGAAATGAGTACATACAGTTTAAAGAACTTACCAACATCACATATACAATAGGTGATAAAACTAGAACTCCCGGGTCTGGCTGACATGCAAAGCCATCATAATATCTACACCAGAGGATATTATACTAGTGTAATAATTAGTGTAAAGGTTAAACTGCTGTAACAGAGACACACCAAAATACAGTGGCTTAAATAAGGTATTTAAGTCATTTATTTATTGAGTTTACTTTCTCTCCCATAGGTCTCTGTGAGATTGTCAACTCTGCTCCACAAAGTCATTCATGGCCAAAATTCCTTCCATCTCTCTGCTTGACCATGCTTTAGGGTATTGTCCACATCTGCATCATCAAAGCTGGGTTGCTTCCATTTCCTATTCCAGTATGCAGAAAGAGGCAAAGAAAACAAAGTCCAAAGAAAGAAACATGGCTTTCAAGTGAAGATGACCTAGCTGTTGCAAACATTTACTTCCATTCATATCCCATTGACTTATATTTATTGTACCTAGAGATAACGGAAACCAGGAAATGTGGTCTCAAGCTTGGAGGCTATAGGCCTATCAAAGAAAGGGAGATTGGTTTTGGAGAGAAAACTAATAGACCGTCACTATTAAAGACTTTATGGAGGGATCAGGTTTATACAGTAAGTGGTGCAAGAACTCCATGGGAGAGTTAAGAAACCAGAATAAAAATTTGATAAGAGGAGTACATTGTGCCCTAACAATGACTAATATGAGACAAATGAAGGACATTTGAGCTTTGAGGCATATTTTGACTAAATTACTTCTTGAATGCAAAAAGATTAGGTTTTTAAAATATTTATTACATCATTATATAATATGTATTATAAATATAGACTATGTAGAAAACATTATATAATACATGGATTATAAATAAGGATATTTATTCCATTCTAATCTTAGTCTACCATCAATAGATCTTAAAAATTGTTCATCAAAAAAGAGACTAGATAAAGTAGATATGGCAAAATCTTGAATATTGTTGATTCTGAGAGTTGGGTATATGAATGTTCACTGTACAATGCTTTGCATTTTTATATGTTTGAACATTTTTATAACAAAAATTTGAAAACAGATTATTAAGAGAAAAAAAGAACAAAGAGGCAAAAAGTCAACAATGCTACTGAATATAGATTGATAAGTGGCAGCAATAAACAGAAGTGAAAGTCAACTGATTTGTTTTCTAAAGTGATTTTGTCGAGTTGTTTCAGATGGTGTGTACTGGTGTGTACCAGTAAGGACCTGGTATTTAAACCATATCATGGCAACTTTCACTGCAACGTCATTGTCCTTATAGTGTCTTTCAGGTAGAGTGTGTTCTTGTATGTCTCCACTTTTCTCCACAAAAATTTCCCTGATGCTCTAATTTAAAGGGATTTCTTGGCCCTCTGAAATTTTTCAGTAATGATAGACCATGACATTTTAGTGCTTCACTGGTTATTGCCAGGTAGTGTTACTTGATGCCTTGTAGTCTTAGAAGCTTTCTGCCAAAATATTCCTTATCTTAAAATTATCAGCAGAATTTTAAGAAACAACTCTCTGTGAGACAAAATTTATAATTACTTCAGAGTTCAAGTTTCTTTCACTTTGTCACATTGTTTTTGAAAGACCTGAATTTGTCACCAGTTACTATTAATACTTAAATGACCTTAGGCAAGTAACTCAACCTCTCATGCTTATTTCCTCATTTGTAAAATGGAGGCAATGATGCTTACCATGTAGGGTGTTGTGAGTATAAAATGGGACAACTTAAGGTAAAACATGTAGCAGAGTGACTGGCACATATTGGCTGCTTAATAAGTTTTAATTCTCTATTTTCCTCCCTTTAAATATTATGTAACAAGTGGGCATTAATTCTGAGAAGTTACTTTAAACATGTTTTTTTGACATTATTTGAGTCTATCCTATATTTTCTTTTCCTAAATTCTTTTTGAGAGTTTTTTAGCACTTTCATAAGTGCCTATTATAGCTTTCTAAGTATGTAACATTTTGATTTGATGCACCATATCCCAAGGTAGATGTTTTCAGTTCCCAAAGAAATAAGATATACTTAAATATTCACTCCTTCTATCATAAATGTAATCTTCTATCAAATAAAATGAAACCTCAGTTTCTACTTTTATTATAGTTTTATAAATAAACCCAGGTGACATCTTTTTTGGTGTTATTATTTTTAGTTGACTCATAATAATTGTACATATTTGTGGGATACAGTGTGATATTTTGATGCATTTATGCAATCTATAATGATCAAATCAGGGTAATAAGCATATCTATCGCTGTAGACATTTATTATTTCTTTGGGTTGGCAACATTCAAAATCTGCTTTTCTAACTATTGGAAAATATATAATAAATTGTTGTTAATTATAGTCACCCTACAGTACTATAGAACACTTGAATTTATTCCCTCTATGTAGCTATAATTTTGTATGCATAAACCAACGCCTTTCTATCCCCCACTCCCTTTGACCTTTCCTAACCTCTAATAACCACTATCTGACTCTTCACTTTTATGAGATCCACTTTTTTATCTTCCACATATGAGTGAGAGCATGTGATATTTATCTTTCTGTGTCTGGCTTATTTCACTTAACATAATGTACTCCAAGCTATCATTATCTCATATTGCCAAGAATGACAGGATTTCATTCCTTTTTATGGCTGAATAGTATTCCAGTGTCTATATACCATATTTTCTTTATCCATTCATCTATTAATAGACACTTAGGTTGATTTCCTATTTTGGCTACTGTGAATGCTGCTGCAATAAACATAGCAGTGCAGTTATCTCTTCAACATAATAATTTCCATTTTTTTGGATATATAGCCAGTAGTGAGATTACTGGATCTTATAGTAGTTATATTTTTAGTTTTCTAAGGAACTTCCACACATTTTTCCATAATGGATGTACTAATTTACATTCTCACCAACAATGTATCAGAGTTTCCCTTTCTCCACATCCTTGCCAGCATTTGTTAATTTTTTGTCTTTTTGACAATAGCTATTCTATTAATAAGTGAGGTGAGATGATATCTCATGTGGTTGTGACTTGCATTTCCCTGATGATTATTGACATTGAATATTTTTCATATACCTGTTGGCCATTTGTATGTATTGTTTTGAGTGATGTCTATTCATTTGCCAATTTTTAAATCAGATTATTTGGTTTTTGCTGTTGAGTTGTTTCAATTTCTTGTATATTGTGGATATTAATCCTTTGTAGGATGAATAATTTGTAAATAGTTTATCCCACTCTGCAGTTTGTCTCTTTGCTATATTGATTGTTTTCTTTGCTGTGCAGAAGCTTTTTAGCTTGATATAATCCCATTTGTCTATTTCTGCTTTTGTTGCCTATGCTTTTGAGGTCTTATCTATAAAATCTTTGCCCAGATCAATATCCTAAAATGTTTCTTCTATGTTTTCTTCTAGTAGTACCAGAGTTTTGGGTCTTATATTTAAATCTTTTATGCATTTTGAGTTGAAATTTGCATATGGTAAGCTGTGGGGGTCTAGTTTCATTCTTTTGCATATGTATATCCATTTTTTTCACCACTGTTTACCGAAGAGTCTGTCCTTTCCTCAGTGAATGTTCTTGACACCTGTGTTGAAAATCAGTTGGCTGTAAAGATGTGGATTTATTTCTGGGTTCTTTATTTTATTCAATAGGTCTATTTGTCTATTTGTATGCCAGTCCCATGCTGTTTTGGTTACTATAGCCTTGTAGTATATTGAAGTTAGGTAGTATGATGCCTTCAGCTTTGTTCTTTTTACTCATGATGGCTTTGCAATTTAGAATCTTTTGTGGTTCCACATGAATTTTAAAATTGTTTTTTCTATTTCTGTGAAGTGGAAATGACTATGCTGTCAGAAATGATCTACAGATTCAATGCAATCTGTGTCAAAATGCCAATGACATTCTTCACAGAAATAAATTTGTTTTTAAACAACTTCATGGAAGTATAGTTTACATATCATAAAATCCATCCATTTGAGGTACACAATTTAATTATTATGCTAAAAAGCTTCCTAATTTTTAAACACACTTTCTTTCATTGGCTACTGATTAGAGTAAGACTTGTGTACTTCTAGTTCAAATTTATAATGTCTTCCAAAAGTACATTTAGGTGCAGAGTGCTGCTATCTTAACCAGGCCCCAAACTATTGTTTTGCCTCCTTTGTTACTAAAATGCCCAATAAATTTGAACCTGAGCAATTGGGTCAACAGAGTCTCTAGTAGTGATGGTGTTTGGCTCCTAGGTCTCTAAGTCTTCTAAGTCTCTAAGTAGAACTATTCAAGCCTCAGCAACATAGAATATATGGCCTTCTTTGGGCCTTTCTCTCAAGTTAACACTTATAGCATAGAGTTGCTATTCAGTTACTTTATTTTCCCAGTCACTAAGAAACTGGCATGATGCAATAATATTGACTGCTTGTTTTTATGTTTGTTTTAGCTAGAGTCCTCTGAGAAGTTTCTTGCTGATTTAATATTTCCATATGCTATTCTTATTATTTGTTGAATGCTTATTATGTGCCAGGCATCATGCTAAAAATTATTTATTATCTCATTTGATTTTCATGACAACTCTAATAAATAGCTATTAGCATCTTTATTTTGAAGATGTGGAAATATGTTCCCCTATTTTACAGATGAGAATACTGAGGACCAGAGATGTAAAGTACTTTCCCAACATCACATAACAAGTAAGTAGTAGAGCCTGACTATAAAGCCCTCCTAACTACTTTTCCAAGGGTAAAGATCATGAATTGCATGCTCAATAAATATCTACCATTATTATGATTTACAATTATTAACTCATAAATACCCTGTGTGATAGGCATTGTTAACCCTCACTTAATTGTTGAGAAAACTGAGGGCCCAATAGTTTAAATGACATGCTTAGCAGCACACAAATGCTAAGTGGCAAATCTGGGGCTTAAATTAAGCACACTCTTAAACCTCCCTACCTGAGTTCAAATACTGGTTGTGTTACTTACTAGCTCCTTGATCAAGGGCAAATTATTCAACCTTTCTGTGCCTCAGTTTCCTCATCTATAATATGGGATTAAGGACAATAGCAACTTAATGAGATTATTGTGAAGATTAAATTAGTTATAGCAGATAAAGCACTTAGAATCAGAGTCTGGTACTAAGTGCTATATAATAGCCATTATTATTAGTAGTAATAGTAGTTACTATATCAAACTGCCTCTGGGCCATGTATTATTTGTCCTATCAAGAGTACTATTTTCTAGCCTCATTATCTTCTGCATAATCCTGTTTCCTTGCAACTACTTCTTGCAGCTATTTCAAACCTATTTTTCAGACATACACCAAGCCAGTCAAAACTATTTTTAAAGATGTAGGACTGAGTTTCTTCACAATGTGCATTTATGATTAATATGCTTTCCAATGTAAGGCTATATAGGAGCAGAAATTCACTATTTTTTGTGTATGATAAGGGCAGAGTTCCTACCGCTCTAGAGAATCTCTATAGTCTTGTTTCTCACAAGCAGTAGGAGAAATAATGCCCTTATCAAAGCTAATGAAGTGAGAGGTCCACATCAGTATTATCAGCAGTGAGCCCAAAGGAAAAAGGCCCAGTTCTCCTGGCCAGGGCAAATATCAGCTGGAGCCCTGGGGAGGCTTTTTACAAATTTCAAACACTACTTAGGGGGTTAGAGTCATTTCTAAAATGCAAAAAGTGCCTTTCTGATAAATAGACTTGCTAGCTGATAACTCTTGAAAATGAAAAGACTAGCTGGAAAGCAAATATCAACCTAAAATATAGTAATGTTTCTCATAACCAGTGACTTACATGTGAATCCACCTAGATGGCTACATGCAATAACTGGTTTGTAAAAAAAGGCTAAGCTTGAATGAATCATGTATTATGTAGATGTGTGCCAAATAATTGTGATTAAAACTTATGTGTAGTTTGCCCATTTATTAATTCATAAAATATGTCTCAAGTGCCTACTACAAGCCATGCATTCTATGCGGGTTCTCTGATATTGGGAATATATAATAACATCAAGTCCAGAAAATGCCCTAACTTGTAATACTCATCGTATATCTCTATTGTCATTCTGGGATTTCTCGGCTTCATATAGATATATTCCAATGTAGCTCTGGATCCAGATAACCAAATCAGGAGAGTCCTGAAATATACATACCCCTAGACATTTTTCATCCTGCCATGGTGATACAATGTTTGTAATTAATTTACTTTGTTTAAGAGAAAATCATTATCTTGTTTGTGATCAGTTAAATAGAGGCTGAATGACTAGTAAATATATGTCAGTCATTTTTATGTAGTCTGGAACCTAGGTTCCAAATATTGTTATGAAGATTTGAAGACTGTTCTTCAGTCAAGGACTTACAGAAGCTATGGCCCCCTGCTAGAACTTCCAAAGAAGCTTTTAAGGTTAAAAAAAATTGATTATCTGGTTCCAAGAACAGATATACTTGCATTGTGATCCTATTTCTTTAATTACTCAAATCTAAATACTTCGGTATTAACTGTGGTAATTGTTCAAAGATGTTCTATAGGTTTAAAAATCCTCTTAACCAATGCTCAAAAAACCTTATTACCAAGCACAAAACTGATAAGAATAAAATAAAAGTCCATATCATGTATTTAATAATAATTTTGAATAGTCTATATATAATATATTTATATCTTGTCCTAACAATATTGAAAAGGTATTTATGATATATACTACTTGCAGTATTAGAGTCTATTCAAGATGGGAACAATGAACCATAACTGTTGTCCTTTTTTTTCCAAGTGACTTTAAAAAGACCTTTATACCTTGCAATTAATTGGCCAACTAGGGAAATCTGCTGTAGAAATAAATGCAGTTCAAATAGTATTCCATAGTAGATGGCATTTGTTCAGAAACCTTTTTTCTGAAGACTATTAAAACATGCATGAGAAACTACCAATTACTTAGTCCAGAGAGAGTTCCTCACAGAAAAGGCTGGGGGAATTATCATACAATAATAATAAAAACACTGAATGTGTTACCCAGGGCATGAGATCATATACTCTTGGTGACTTTAGTCACCGGGTTTTATATCTAATTAGGTCGATCAATGTGCTTCACCATCAGTTTAAATAGTTGACTCCTTATTGAAAAATTAAAATTTATTTGCATGAAATGTGCAGAGAACTGCAAATCTTAAAGTGACATTGGATGTTTTACTCACAAGAATACTTTTCATCACTATATAACATTTTTGATATTCATTTTAAAGTGCAACAGCAGATGAGAAGGTATTAATCCTCACATTTCCCTAAAGACTCCAACCGCCTCAATTTACTGCAGAAGAAAATGCCTGGCACACACGATACAAATGCAGTTAAAAACATTTTCTCTCTTCTTTTGAACTGAAATCTACATTTGAACTTCATTCATCTGAGTCTTTATTTTTAATTTTTTTATTTCAGCATGTTACAGGTGTACAAATGTTTAGGTTATGTATATTGCCCTTGCCCCACCCAAGTCAGAGCTTCAAGCTTGTCCATCCACCAGACAGTGCACACCACACCCATTAGGTGTGTATATACTCATCCCTTCCTCCCACTCCCATCTGCCTGACACCTGATGAATGTTATTACTATATGTGCACTTAAGTGTTGATCAGTTAATACCAATTTAATGGTGAGTACATATGGTGCTTGTTTTTCCATTCTTGGGATACTTCACTTAGTAGAATGGGTTCCAGCTCTTACCCCAAACCAGTCATTTAAATTAAGTTACTTTGCAAGACATGGATATTTACACAAAATGCTTTTTATTTACCCTCTTATCTGATCATCAGTTTATTTAAATTAATTCCATTTAGATAATTGAAATTGACTATATTCTTTAGATAATGGCCAATGCTGTAATCTATGCCAAGGTATATCTTCACCTTGCTTTTCTTAAACCAATTGCTGATTTAAAGTGGAACATTCCTAGTAATATTTGATTTGGTAGAGCCTTATTGTTAACCCTCTATTTGCCAGTTATCTGGCACAGAAAAACACAGGAATTAACAAAAAGCTTGAGGAGGTATTGGAAGATTATTCAGCCCTCATCTTGCCTAATGTTGTATCACTACTGGCCTCTATCTGGGTGTGAAATTGTGCCCACTCGGTATTCATAGTGGTGCTGATATTGGTTTAATCAAGATAGGTGATGATACATCTTTGTCAGACAAAAGGAGAGGAAACAATAAAACTCACACTGGGAAAACAAAATGAATACACTTTCATCACACGGACATTTTTCCTGTCTGTTGCCTGAACAAGCATGGAAGGAGATAAGTCAACAAATGATTTGGCACTGGAGAGCAAATTCCAGCTAGATTTGGGATACAGCAATTTGGCAAGATGGTAAGAATAATTGAGGGCATTGTCACTAAACATGTTAATGTGAAAACTAAATTTCCTCTTTGTCATTCACTACAGTTGTTCTACTTGAGCTTGGGTTAATATTGTAACACACTTAAGAGAGCATCATTTTCAAGACATAGTTCTTTGAATTTCTGATTACTGTTTGAAAAGGACTCATAAATCAGGTTTACTTAAATACTCTAAACATTGCTACTTGAAATGGAATAGCTCTTGTAAAAGGTTATTTTTATATAACTAAATAAGCTGTGTTTGCAGAAAAAGTAAGAATTTTCAATATTTATTAGTAGGGTTGTGCAAATATCTTTCTTATGAGAGAAGGGTAGTGACACGAATAATAGGTTCAAGCTAGTGAGAGATTGGCTTTTGGAATGATTACTGACCATACTAATATCTAGTCATAAAAACTAGTAATTACTGATGGGTCTCACACTGAGCAATTTGTGTACACCACTTTGGTGTCTGAAAATAACAGTAAAAATTTGTTTAAAATATTTTTGACAGTCATTACTAGAGAATAATTAATAAATATGGTGTATCATTTTGTAGTAAGACCAAAAATATATAAAAAGTAAAGGTAGGAAACTGAGAAACATGAGAAAAAGCGAAAAGCCACCAGTTAAAAAGAACAACATTTATAACAACTATTCCCTTAAGTGTGCCCCAGGACAACTATCTTGCAGAATCTTGGTTGATGACTATGTTTTCTAACCTTACATCATTCACATGTTTAATCTCATCAGAAACTCACAGTTTTTAATTTTTAATTTTTTTTAACAACTATTGCATTTGCATCAGTGCTGCTGAAGTCATACCTTTTTTTCAATCTGCACAACTTAGTGACCTCCAGGTTGGGTGTTGAATGTTAATGTCTATGTGTATGCAAGTCTGAGAGATTCCAAGTGACAGATGAAATCATTGAGTTGAATTGGCAACTGCAAAATAGACACAATTAGATCGGTTGTGAAATTTCAGAGACGAAACTTTGCTAGTTGGAGCTGAAGTTCTTTGCAGTGCTAAAGCATCTCAGTTTTGAAAACCAACTTATATTTGAAATGATTTATTGTAAAGAGCATTTCCAGCTAAAATTTTATCAACTCTGAAAGCTCTAGTATCTTTTCCCTGAATCTTGAGGAAGTTAAAAAAAAAAAAAAAAAGATCTAGGCAATTAACATTTGCCATCTTTAGATATATCTTTTTACTTTTCCTGAACCTATTAACCTGGAAAGGGGCATATATTTTCTCAACTCTGATTTAAGAAGGTGATTCAAAAAAACTGGATGATATTAGTAGCACTTTAATTTTGTAGTCTAACATTATCTGGTGCAAAAACACAGCCATCAGCAACACTGAATTAGATATCACACATATGTTAAGGGAAAAACAACCCTTAAAATTCCATATAGGAAGAGCAAGGAGAGATTAGCAATAATGCCAGAAAAAGGAAAAAATGTTTTCACTATAAAAAATAAGTAATTTGATTGTAGCAAACAAAGAGTTGTACTTAGTTGACCCTATTATTGAGGTAGAAATGATATGATGTTACTTGATAGTAAAGTTACTTTTTCCATTTTCATTCTTGATTTATAATTCCAATTTTACATTCAGTTGTTAACAATCTTTGAAAGCTAGTGCAAATCTACAGAGATAATGAAAAATAAATGATGTTATAAAGTCTAGTCAAAATTAACACTAGACCATTAAGATGTCAAGTTACAATGGGTTAGTTTCATCAGGTATACCATTTTGTAGTACAGTATCGGGCAACTACAGGGGAAATAAATTATTCAGATTCTCTGCTCCTTTTAGGATTCTATGAACAACTTCTGCAAGCAGCTTCTGTCTCTTGCTCTGCCAGAGCATGGAAAATAATTCAGGCTTTATTCTTGTAGACTCTGAATGGGTGTCTGTGATGATTTTAATGTCTCTCTTTTAAAATTTCAGTATATTTTAATGACATAGTGAATCATCAGTGTTGTTGAAAGGTTTCATTACTCATTGTATCAAGTTGAAATGCTCCATTACTCATTATATCAGGTTCAAATAAGATATAACTCCCTTGTAACATAATGCTTATTTATTAAAATGTATTTATCTTGTCTGGTACATTAATATGTGTTTTTCATAAGAGGTGTAAATTTGGTAACAATTTCCCATAAAATTAGAAGAGTTATTTGAAACCTTTGAGACAATTTAGCAGAATATTAATTTTAAAAATTGCTATGCTAATAATATTCTTCTAAGTAAATACAGTGAAGCTTCATTATAGCATTCCTGAAGTGATCTGTAATCCACCACTTATAGTTGTTTTTAAAAAACACATTCCTCAACATCAATGTTACCTTGACATTTATAATTCCAGCCACATCACAGCTTTCTTTATATGCTGAAAATTAATCTCAAACAAGTTCTTTTGAACCAGTTCTAAATGAAGGGACACATTTTATAACATACCAATATAGTCTATTGGGGAATGGTTTAGGGTACCTTTCAAAGGCTGGTGACACATATTCTTGGGTATTTATGTCACTGGCAGATATTACTTCAGTGACTAGTATTATTTTTAGGGCTTAGTTGGGAAAAAATATAAAGGCCAAAGAAAAACACAAATGATAAAGGGAAGGAAATTAATATTTAATGAATGGCAACAAAACTATGAGGTAAAAATTATGATGTCCATTTTATAGGCGAGGAAATTGAGGCTCATAAAGTTTGAGTAATTTATTAAATGTCACATTGGTAGTAGGTGGCAGAATTAAGACTCTCACTTATATATGTTGGCTCTTTGGTCTGCACAAAAGCACACTGCCTGGATAAACGGAGGGAAGCTGTGAAGAACTACAAAAGGAATTTTAGTCTTTTCACCATGAAAAGCAATAAATTAATATTGAAAATAATCTGTTTACATGGCATCACACATATAATTTCTATTGTTTTCTTCCAATTTTTAATCAGTTGCTCAGCATCACATACACACAATCATGTTTTTTTTTCCAGAATATTCTGATTCGCTACAAGGACATTGACACTTTGTGAAAAAAGAAGATGAGGAAAATGTAGTCTTAAAAGGCATCAGGATAGTGTTTAGATATAATGAAAAAATTATCTTGACATATATTAAGCAAGATATAAAAAGGATCATAGACTCCCTTTCTCTGTGGAGGCAACACCAGATGGCAAAGTCCTTCACTTACAAAAGACTTGGTGTACTTGTTTAACCAACACCTGCTTACTACCTTTGACTTAGGTCATTAGAAACCTACATTACCTTGACTCTCTTTAAAAACAAATTTAAAAAACTAAACCAAACAAAAAACTAGACATACCTCTTTTCTTCTATATATCATCCTCATGGGACATGAGTCCCAGACTGTGGCAGTCATTTCTATATCAACCTGAGAATGCAGCCACCACCACCCAGAAGGGAGCCAAGATAAGAGATTCACAGAGTAGTGGAGTTGAAGCTCCTGGATGACATCAGCCCTGAAGACTGCTCTGTCTATGAACTTCTACTTATTTGAACCAGAAATAGATACCTACATAAAACGAAACCTGTACTTATTGAGGAAAATATTTTCATCATGTATTATTTTCTAGAAAGTAACTAGCTACTGGAATTTATGATGGGCAGCAAGTAAAATGTAGATAATCTGTTAAAAATTTTTTTAGACAATCACCATTTTACTAGAAAACCTATTCTGAATTTCATATTTCTTCCAAAAGCAAATGAGTAAAAGGAAAACATTATTCTAGTGCCAAATTTGAGGAGATGATAATAGGATGTCCAATGACAGCAAAATTATTTCCTCAAATCTTTATTGAGATAAGCTCCATTAGGATGGTAAAAATTCTGTGGTTTTGCAGCTGATGCAATGATAGCAAACAATATCCGTCTACATTACTAGAATCATAAATAGATAGTGCTGAAGTTTTTCTGGAAATATTGCCATAAGTGAAACGAGCATTTGTATCATTTCATTGCACAAGGTTCTTAATTTGTTCAAGAACAAAGAATAATTTCTAATTATATTGTGGAAATTACAAAAATACATAAACTATACCAAAGATGCAGAGACTGTTTCTGTTCTGAAATATGTTCCTGGTTTAATTAATCTCAGCCACATGTATAAATTCAATGGACTGTTGAAGGGGTGCACACTATGCAAAATGGAAACATAAACAAAATTTGTACATTGGTGCTTTATTGTTCTTGGCATACCATCACTTCTTCTCTACTGTATATTTTAAAGCAAAAATATTTTTATCAAAACTTTAGTTAAAGACAATAGAGACCAGAAATGTCAAGTCATTTGTTTAAAGGCACACGCTACAGACAGAGCTGTGATACCAACTCAGGTCTGTCTGATCCCCAAACCACTATATCATGGTTACTCTCAGAACTCCAAAGAATCTGTTTTGTTCTTGACAGGAAAGCAAGGAAGAAAGGAAAGAAGAAAGAAAGGGAGGAAGGAGGGAAGAAAAGAAAGGAAAGGGGGAGCAAAAGAAGGAAAGAAGAAAGAAGAATTAAAGGAAGAGAGGGAATAAGGAAGGGAGAGTAAAGACTAGTGGTCCCCATATGGGAACATGGTAAAGATAATAGCATTTGAGTGGGGGTATTTGAATAGGTCTCTGTACAGAGTCGTAGTTACTGATATATCTACTGTAAAGCATGTAAAGCTATATAAGCAGTAAGATACAGTTCAAGTGACAAAGGGAGGCTTGAGATAGCTTAAGTCTCCTTTCATGACCTCCACAAGCACCTATCAAATGACCAAAACTATACATGGTCTGAGTAAAATAGTATACATGATATGCAAATGCAACTTTCTAGCCTAGATCCCCTCCTTCATCTCTACCCTTCTGACTACTATGCTAGCCCTATTTCCCTCTGATATATTTAATAGAAATTCTTGGGTTGCAACTACTGAGCCATAATCTTTTCTCTCAAAGATCTTATAGCCCGGTATGGGAAATAAGAGATGTACACAGATGATGCACATTGCAAAGTGGAGAAAAATATTCCATAACATAACTAAGGCCCAAATGCAATTGGGGTTCAAAGATAAATGACTAGGAGAGAGTAGAAAATACCCAGCCCAGAGATAAGCTACTTGGTTCAATGTTTCTCAGGTAAAGGTCCTAGGATTAATTATGCCCCAGTCTAGTCTCATGAGCAAAAGACTTTCTTGTGTCTACCATGGACATAAAAATCAAATAAGTAGAATGCCTGCCAGGTATCAGCCATAAACAATGTAGCCTAACCTCGTTGATCTTATCCTTTGGTTCTAAATGATTATTCACATGGAGTATTTCTATATATGGCTCTTGAAGATTGCTTCTGATATTCAGGCCAATCTACTTCAATTATGTAGTGTTGATATATCCTTTCTCCATTCTGCCTCCAAAAGTATCCTTTTAGAATTACACTTTTAGTACATTGAAGTGGCTTAAATAGGCAGGTACAAAAGACATCAGGGAAGTAAATTTGAGAAAGACCTTGAACAATGCCTAGTATTCCTCATGGAGAGAGAGAGAGAGAAGGGTAGGGTAGAGAGAAAGTACCACATGGTCAAAGGTGAATGACTGCATAGCATCAGTCTTTTAATTTTTTATTTAAATTTTTTAAATTTTAATTATTATGGGTACATGATAGTTGTATATAATTATAGGGTACATGTGATGTTTTGATACAGGCATACAATGTGCAATAATCATATAAGGATAATGGAGTATCCATAACCTCAGGCATTTATCATTTCTTTTTGTTAGGAATATTCCATTTCTACTTTTTCAGTTATTCATTTTCTTCCTTTTTAATGCTAAATAATATTCCATTGTGTTATATAACATATCTTGTTTTTCTTTCCTTTAGAACATTTTAATGAGAATTTTTTTTTCATCTTTTTATTTCAAAATATTAAAGGGAAACAAATGTTTTTCTTACATTGATGCCCAGTATAAGGCTTAAGTCGGGGCTTTTAGTGTGCTCATCATCAGAACAGGGTTCATTATACTTAATAGGTAAGTTTTTATGCCCCCATCCCCTATTCTTGATTTCCAGTGTCCTGTACATCTTTTTGTACAGGTGTGCTCCTATCCTTTAGCTCCCAATTGTTAGAGACATGTGGTGTTTGTTTTTCCATTCCTGAGATACTTCACTTAAGATAATGCTCTCCAATTCCATATAAGTTGCTGCAAAAGACATGATTTAATTCCTTTGTATAATGGAGTAGAACTCCATGATATGTGTGTGTATACACACACAGACCGCATTTTCTTTAGCCACTCATGAATTGATGGGCACATGGGTTGATTCTACATCTTTGTGATTGTGAATTGTGCTACTATAAACATTCAAGTAGAGGTATCATTTGATAAAATGACTTTTTTTCCTTGGGGTAGATACCCAGTAGTGCTTGTTCTGCATCTATTAGGCTGAGGATGATCATATGATCTTCGTTTTTGCTTCTGTTTATGTTGTGATTCACATTTTTTTGATTTACATATGTTGAACCATCCTTACATCCCTGGAATGAAGTCCACTTGGTCATAGTGGACTATTTTTTTGATGTGCTGTTGAATTTGGTTTGCTAGTATTTTATGGAGGACTTTTCCATCTATTCATAAGGAATATTGGTCTATAGTTTTCATTTATTATTGTGTCCTTTCCTGGCTTTGGTATCAAGGTGATACTGGCTTCATAGAATGAATCAGGGAGGATTCCTTCCTTCTCCATATTATGGAATAATTTCTGCAGTATGGGTACAAACTTTTCTTTGTAGAGCTGATAAAATTCAGCTCTGAATCCATCTGTTCTGGATTTTTTTGTTGTTGTTGGAAGATTTTTTTATTGCTCATTATTGGTGTGTTCAGGAGTTTTATTTCTTCCTGATTGAGTATTAGGAGGTTGTGTGTTTCCAGGAATTTTTCCATATCTTCTACATTTTTGAGTTTAGGTACATAGAGATTTTCAAAGTATTCACAGATGATATTTTTGTATTTCTGTGGTATCAATTGTAATATCTCCTATTTCATACCTAATTGAGCTTATTTAGGTCCTTTCTCTTCTGTTCCTGGTTAATTTAGAAAGAGGTCTATCAATTTTTCTTTCTTTTCAAAGAACCAACTTTTTGTTTCATTATCTTCTGTATTATTTTCTTGTTTTTGATTTCATTTAGTTCTGCTTTGACCTGAGTTATTTCTTTTTTTCTGCTGGGTTTGGGATTGGTTTGATTTTCCCTTTCTAGTCCCTTGAGATGTGCCAGTAGATTGTAAATGTGTAATATTTCTGTCTTTTTGATATAGGCATTTAAGGCTATGAATTTTCCCTTTAGGAATGCTTTTCTGAATCCCATAGATTTTGACAGCTTGCTTCCTCTTTGTGATTGAATTCAAGGAATCTTTTGATTTCCATCTTAATTTCATTGTTGATCAAAAAATATTTCAACAGCATGTTGTTTAATTTCCATGACTTTGTTTAGAATTTAGTATTTCTCTTAGTCTAGCATGCTGTTGAAGCTTTCTGCTGTATTTTGAGATTTCCTAAATGACTCTTTCATTTCTTTAAGTTCTGTTGTATTTTTTTCATATTGTCTATCTCTTTAACTAGTTTTTAATATTTTTGTTCATGTCCTCAAACATTTTTTTGGCTTCTTTCTGTTAATTTTCAACGTTCTCTTCAATTCCATTCATCTTATTTGCCATCCATATTGTGAATCCCATCTCTGACATTTCAACAATTTCCTTTAGGTTGGGATTGATTGCTGTAGACTTATTGTGATCCTTTGGGGGTTTTGAAACAGCTTGGTTGTTTCATGTTGCCAGAGTTCTTATTCTGGTTCCTTCTCATCTGAAATCTCTTCTCTCAGCTCAAGACTGATAAGCTTGCAGAGCACCTGTTTTCCTCTGCTGGGAACTCTCCTATTTAGTGCAAGGAAAGAGAAGACCCTGGATGGCACTCTTATGTCCTGCACTGGAGGATTCATCTAGCAAGAGATGTGCAGGTAAACTTTGAGCATTTAACATTGTTGCTCTCCTGCTTGTCCTGCCTCACAGTTCCTCTGTGATTGTCACTGGCAGCCCCAGTGTTGCAGAGTGAGTGAATGCCACAACTTAATTCTGTCAGCAGCAGCAATTGCCAGCCCAAGTTAGCTTGAGAGCTGCCCCATTCAGATCTGTGGGCGGTGACCTTTGTCAGCCTAAGCTGGCTTGAATATAGCCTTGCCCATGTCCATGCGTGGTGACGATTTTCTGCCCACACTGGCTTAGTAGCTGCCCCCCTCAGATCTGTGGGTTGCACCATTTGTTACCCCTTGTGGCTTGTGCATGATCTCACTCACACCCTCCATCAGTGGTGACTGATGGCCTGTGTCAGCTTGAGGGTTGTCCCATACAGAACCACAGATGGCAGCATTTGTCAGCCAGGTGCTGGCTTGAACACAGCTCTGCCCTTACCTGAAGGTGACAGTGATTGTCAGCTTATACTAGCTCAAGAGCTGTCTAGGTTATATCTGTGGGCAGCAATGTTTGTTTGCCCTTGTAGTTTGAGAGTAGGCCTGCCCATGCCCATAGGTGGTGGTGATTATCAGTTCACATCGACTTGAGAACTCCCTGGATTAAATTGTGGGTGACAGCATTTGTCAGCCATGTGGCTTGACCATAGCCCTGCCCAGGCTTAAGAGCAGCAGGGATTGTCAGCCTGCACTGGCTTGAGAGCTGCAAGCTGAGTCCTCAGGTTTGTTTGTTGGTTGGGTACAGGCTTCAGTGCAGCTGTGTCCACATTGACAGGCAGTGGCAATTGTTGCCCCCTCGGGTCCCCCAGTAGCAGTGGGGGCACACAGCTCCTGCCCATGGGATTGATAAAAGCCCCTGGCATCCCTGCTCCTTGCCCAACCCAGACTGGCAGGGGTGATGGAGAGGCAGCAGCAATGGATCTGACCCCTGAGTAGAGGCAGGGCTCTGGGTCTAGGATTTTAAAGTGGCACCAGCCACAGTGTCCAGGGTTCACAAGCCAGTGGGTCACCGCTGTGACCTGTCTCTGGAGCAATGCTGCTGTACAGTCTCCGGATAGCTCCCTATGTCAGTTCTATAACCTTCTGCAGTGGAGGGTCCCTCCTATAGCTTAGGTACTAATGATCATGGGGGGAGTGTGGAAGCCTGGGATTCTCCCTTCTGTGCCTTCCCCATATATGTACTCATCTTCCCTGTATACCTCCAAACTGCAAAACAGGTTGCCTCTCTTCCTTCCCCTTCACTTTGAGTGCCTCCTATTGCCTCTCTTTGGATTCACAGTGCTCTCTCTTAGACAATCGATCTAAAGGTGGATATCCACTCACCACCTTCAATTCTCTCCATGAGAGCAGCACTTGTAGGCTGCTTCTAGTCTACCATCTTAGCCCCTTCTCCTCTATGGGTCATTTTCAAAAAGTCAAGATTCTAGTTTCATTGGAACACAGGTTTATTGTATAGGAATCATAGCAGATGAAGTTTGATACTGTATCATAGAAGATTTTACTTACCATGATTAGTAGTACTTGGTTTTCTGACAGTGGGGAGGTATTGAAAGTTTTGGAGTACACTGGTGACTTGATCACAGTTGACTTAAGGGAAGCTTCTGCGACAGTGTGTGTAGCATGCAGTGGAGTGAAGAAGGATAAATAGTGAGAGACCAATTAGAAGGCTATTAAGGTAGCCCAGGATGAAAAGTAATGAGAGCATTAGCCAGAGTATTGGCAGTGGAATCAGAAAGGAGGGGAGAGATGCAAGAGATACTGAGGAGTAGAATCAAGAGCACTTGGAAATTTATTGCATGTGAAGGGCCAGAGAGCGAAGGGAGTCTAGAGTGACTGAAGTGCTCAAGCCTGAGTGATGGGGAGAGAGGTGTTTACTATTAATAGAAGAAAGAAAGTCAGGGAGTGTAATTTAAGAAGGATGTATGTGCAAAAGACAAGTGTGATATCCAGTTGGCTATGTGAAGCCCACGCTGGGAAACATGAATCTGGAGTTCAGACTATAGCTGAGTGTCACATATATAAGAGGTGACTGCAAAGAAGTGATAGCAGAGGTCCCTGGATTGGGTAAAATAAATGGTGAAGTACAATGAGAGGAGAAGGTAACAATCTTTCAGATGTTGTGTGAACGGAGGTGAGAGTGAGAAAGATGAGCAGAGGCAGCTCAATGAAGAGTACTGTGAAAAAAAATTAGAGACTGAAAGAGAAATTACAATTGTCACTAGACAGAGAAACAGTGTTGCAGCCTCCTATAAAAGTTCCCTTAAGGCTGAACAAAAAAAAGTGAAGATCTTTTCTCCAAATGAAGAAAAGACAGCAGTGTTAAAGCTATAAACACAACACACACAATTAGGCTTAGCAACCTAGAATGTTTTTGAAGTCATATAGATATTTTTATTGCAAACAGGTAGTTTCTCTTATGTATTATATATTAGGCTATGGATTCATGTAAAGCTACAGCAGGTTCGCCTTAAACTGAACTTGGATAATCAGTGGATCAAGGTTTTGACATATGTTCTTTTTACTTTAATTCAAAGTATCATTAAAACAAATATGGGATGCATTTTTACTGTCCTTTGATCTATGCCGTTTGGGGATTTTAAATAACACTTCCTAGTCAGTCAAAGCTGCATTTAAATTGTATATTAGGGGTCTGGCTTAACTTCATAAAAACAAGGACACTCAGAGTTAATACTGAAAACATTGACCTTAACTTACTCCATCAAAACCTTTGAAAAAAGTTTTTTTTCTTTCTGTATGTGTTTTCATGTTTTTAGATAAAATGCAAATGTGAAAAATCAAAGTGTGAACGTGGCTACCTAATGAAGGTGGCCAAAGAGAAAGGGCAAATCGCAGAGAATGAATAAGCTACAAATCAAAAATGGGGAAATCACTGCACCCTCTGTACACATTACCCTAAGAGTCTTATTTACATCTTTCAATTTCCAAGATTTGTTTTTCTTACTGGAAGAAAATAATTATATATTTAGCTTCTGCTCCTCTATCCGTGAATCAGAAAGCTAGACAACATTGTAAAGCTGACAATGATTGTTTCCATTAACGTCTATTCCCTGATCTACACCTTCTATCTTATTCTAATGCTGCCATATCCTTCTCCTGAGACTGTATTATATGTTTACAGATTTGCTTTCTAACCAATATCCCCAAAAGTAGGCTGCTTGTTTTTTTCTTGTTTGTCTTGCCTTTTCTCCTTTAGGAATGTTTTTCTCCTTTAACATAAAAACTAGCTAATCAGATAAACTTATGGGAGCTAATGGTATTATTGATTTTTACTGTGTTCTTCAGAGTGGCTAGAAATTTCCCTAGCCTGTATTATCCTCCCTCACCAAGTAATGTGTTTATTTGGAGGGGTTTTGGACAATTCACTTTTCCTCTCTGGGCTTTAGTTTCTCTGTCTGTAAAATGAGGAAATTGGTGCACTGTTAGCTCAACATTCCTAGTTTCTAAATCTTTCCTTTAGAAAGTTAACTTTGTGGATGGAAAAATCCAAACTCTGAAATATTTGAAAGAGGTTTATTCTGAGCCAAATTTGAGGACCATGGCCTGAAGCCACTCCCAAGAAGCCTTGAGCAAGTGGACTCAGCTGTGGTTGGGTTGCAGTTTGGTTTTATAGATTTCAGGGAGACAGGGGTTACAGGTAAAGTCATAAATCAATACGTGGGAGGCATACATTGGTTTGGCCCAAAAAAGTGAGACATCTCTAAGTGGGGATGAGGGGGCTCACAGGTTTTAGGTGGGCTTAAAAATTCTTTGGGTGACAATTGGCTGAGAGAGTTAAGCTTTATCTAAAAGACCAGAAAATGCTTAATTTAAGATAAAGGTGTGAGAACTCTGGGAGGTCCAGACAGGAGAATCTTTCAAGTTAAGATAAAGATCTGCTGGGATGCTTGAGTCAAGACTGGGGCTTTCTATCTTTTAGGTGATGTTAATGCTATACCAGAATCAGGTTTGGAAGTACACCACACTATATTTGGTTAACAAAACTTGCCTAGTGGGATTTTACCATTTGTGAGCATTTGGCCCCTTAGGAAGGAATTTTGAGCAAAAGAAAAGATCAGAGTTCAGTCCTCAACTTTAAAGATATTTCTTTTGTAATCTAAGTCATAGATATCCTAAAAGTGTAACTTTCAGACCTGGCAGGAAAACAGGATGAGAAGGCACTGGGGGAAGAGGGTCTGTTCCATCTCTTATATCATACCCTGTAGGTAGCCACTGATTCTGCTTACCTGTAAGATTGGCCCAGAAAGGAAACTATGTATTTAGTTTTGTAGAAATCTGAAACAAGGGATCAATATTCATTAAAAATTTGGCTTTGTTTTGTTGACTAGAAATATTTTTAAAGTGAAAAAAAAGTTTAGTATTGCAATAGCTCTCTAGCATGCATTTTCTTTCTTTTCTCCTCTTTCTCTCACCATGTCTCTATTATGTTATCCTGATCAGTCCATGTGCCTATGGGAAGTCAATTCAGGAGTGGATCAGGAGCAAGTTGCACATTTATGACTGGTCAACCAATTGAAGAATCATGCAATTGGTGGGTTTCTAACAAAGGCCAAAATAGGAACTATAGGATCTGACAGTATTATTAATATTTAGTATTTCAACATGCATAATTTTCATGTCACAATGATTTTTTTTTTTAAATTCCAGTATGGAATGTAGCTGCTCCTTCCACTGACTTCTTTCAAAATAGTGCAATTATTCCAGTTATAGATTAACCTTTTTGAAAGCATATTCATTTAAGCAAAGGTTTTTACATCTGTTTCTGATAAAGTTTTACAGCTTTGCATAGCTTTTATCCTTTTCTGAGTTGCTGGTGACAACCATAACAACTTTTCTCTTAGTTCTTTCTACAGTAAATAAAGGCTCTTATCAGGTAAGAAGTTTTTTAGCACTTTTTTTGTTATCAGTTATTCAGTCATTAAGATCCCCTAAATAGAGTTGCCTTGCTATTTATAAAAGTATAAATAACATTCTTATTTAGATTACAGATTAGATTGCTTGCCCTATCTGGGACTTTACCTATAAATGCATTCTCATATGATTCTTTCTGGTCAAAAGTATTCTTTCTGATCCTTACCTAAAAATATAACCAGAATTTTCCAGGGCCCATGATGGCAGTCAATGGGAGCTTGCAACCATATAAAAACCAATTTGGTGATCAAACCTCTGTCAATGGTCATAGCCTTCTTGAGAACTCCGGTATAACTTCATAGAGACTCAAGGTATTCTAGCTTGCAAAATATTAGAAGCTATCAACAGGTTAATTATAAATCAACAGTATGCAAGTAGCAAAGCAATGTCTCAACTCAGCCCAAAGGTTCAAGCTTTCACAAATTTTATATGAGCATTGCAACTTGATGGTTCTCATGGAACGCTCCCAATGCTCTGCTCACTCATCACCTGCCCTTTATAAGTAAACATGGTCACCATGAAACAGAAATGACTTTACATAGTAATCCTCATTTATAATTTGGAGCAGTTGGTTCTCACAATTTCTGTCCTGTAAACTCTTCCTGTCTTGTAAACTCTTTTGGATTCCTTCATGTGCTATGATAAGTATTCCACCCACTGAGTATTTCAATGGCTTTATCTGGATCAGCTTCTTCCCTCTGACTTTTGATGCTGAGAGTACCTATCAGAACTCTGTATGTCTTTGTCTGTATCTAGTATTAGTAGATTACATAAGAAGCCAGACTACAAAAATATCTGGAAAAGCCAACACAGATAAGATTCAAATATCCCAATCAGAAAGTAGAATATAAAAAACATTGTAAGGTAAAAGAGAATACAGAATGTCACCATGCAATACTTTAACTTTAGTTAGAGAAATGGCAGTACTAGGCAAGGAAAGTGCAGAAATTCAAAATTTTGTGGTGGATATTTACTCCAAGACATCTACTCCACTGGTTTATTCCTTAGTCTGCTACCTAGCACATCTCACCTAATTTCCTTCTGAATGTTCCTAAAGTTAGTCCTAACTCAATATGTATTTCCAATATAAAGTAAGTTTTTATTAATCAGTAAGAATAATGTCAGTGTCAAGAAATCAAAGGACATGTCTTTTTCCTACTTATTAATGGGATTGTTTGGGTTTTTCTTGCTGATTTTCTTGAGTTCTTTGTAAATTTTGGTTATTAGTCCTTTATCGGATGTAGAGCTTGCAAATATTTGTAGGTTGTCTATTTGCTCTGTTGATTCTTTCTTTGCCTATGCAGAAGCTTTTTAGTTTAAGCAAATCTCATTTATCTATTTTTGTTGTTGCTGTAGTTGCCATTGGGGTCTTGACATGAACAGAAACTTTTCAAAAGAAGATAGACAAATTGCCTATAAGCATATGAAAAAATGTTCAACGTCACTAATCTTCAGAGAAATGCAAATTAAAACCACAATGAGATATCACCTTACCCCAGTTAGAATGGCTTTTATTAAAAAGTCCAAAAACAATAGATTCTGCCTTAGATGCAGAGAGAAAGGAACACATACATGGTTGGTGGAACTGCACATTAGTATGACCTCTATGGAAAACAGGTTGGAGATTCCTCAAGCTTCACAATAATATGATCTTTTTTTTTTTTTTTTTTGAGACAGAGTCTCGTTTGTTGCCCAGGCTAGAGTGAGTGCCATGGCATCAGCCTAGCTCACAGCAACCTCAAACTCCTGGGCTCAAGCAATCCTTCTGCTTCAGCCTCCCGAGTAGCTGGGACTACAGGCATGTGCCACCATGCCCGGCTAATTTTCTATATATATTAGTTTGCCAATTAATTTCTTTCTATTTATAGTAGAGATGGGGTCTTGCTCTTGCTCAGGCTGGTTTCGAACTCCTGACCTGGAGCAATCCGCCCGCCTCAGCCTCCCAGAGTGCTAGGATTACAGGCGTGAGCCACCGCGCCCGGCTAATAATATGATCTTTTCACTTAATTATTTGTCACAAACATTTTCCACATCATTAAATGTTCCTTGCCACAATCATGTTTAATGATTGCTTAATGTTTCCTTATTATGGATGTACAGTATTTATTTAGTGAATACTCTATGATTGGATATTCTGTTGCTTTTTAAATGTTATAATAAAATTGCAGAGTATTCTTATAATAACACCTTGGTGCACATACATTATTTCCTTAGTATAAATCTATATATTTAAAAAAGGATGGAAAATTCCATAGCTTTTGATAAATATTGACACTTTTTGTGAAGATAGTCTATACTAACTTATTTTCCCACAAATTATGAATGACAATGTCTATTTTCCTTCACCGTTAGCAAAAAGAGTATTACTATTTTTTTTAAATGCTTTACTAATTTTATAGATAAAAAATGTTATTTAGGTTTTTCTTTAGTGTAATTTTTTGGCACAGCCCTGTCAATATTTTTTCCTTAATTTATTGGCCATTTAATTTTCTTTTTTGTTGTATTTTTCTTTCCTGTTCTTTGCCAATTTTGGTGGACTGTTCATCTGTATCTTAATGATGTCTAAGAGCTCTTTTTACATCGAGGATGACAACCTTAGTCTAGAATATATTCTATGTGTACTTTTCTTAGTTTGCCATTTGCTTTTCAGTTTTGTGAATGGTTTTACACTTAGCTATTGCCATTTCATATCTTTGGGTCCCTTTAGCTACATGCTCTCTAATTGTTTTTCAATGATTCGTCATATATAAACTGCAGAGAAGAGCTGTTATTTCACCTAACATATTTGATTCTTATTTGTGAATTCTTTGCCATCTTATATACATATGCTTTATTGTGGTGTTATTTTTCAGACATTATCTCTAAATAAGGAGAATGCCCCAAACCTATTTACAGTAGGATCATTTTTTTTGTTAGATGGCATGTTTAATTTTGTCAAGCAGTTCCCTACAAAGCAGGGGATTGGCCAGATGCATAAAGTAGAAATAAGAAAACTAGAGAGTTGATAAGTAGACTCATATTGCCCTTGCTGTGGTTTCCTGATAACCTTATATCAAATTCATGGCGGGAGCTGAACCACATGCTGTGTCCCTTGTCAGACATTCTTTTCCAAAAAGGCTATCTAATAACTTTATGAACGTGTGTGTAGAAGAATAATTGCAGGCCTTTTGGGGCTTCTCTACCAAGACTTTCAGTATCTAGTGCCTCACTTTCAGAATATAAATCTGCCCCTGTAACTTGCACTTTGGAGGGTGCAACTGAACTGAGAAGCAATGAGAAGGATTAGTGAACTGCTTTCTTTCCCTGTGCAGTAATGGGATATAAGTTCTATCCACAGATTCCTGAAGCCTAACTAGCTTGCAACATGATGGAAATTGTACCTTTAGGATTTACATAGACATGCCTATTCATGGAATATATGCACAAACATTATGTGAATACTTATAATACAGCTCCTGCTGTCATATGGCTTCAAAATGACAAACTATGTTTAAATGAAATGTAAAACCAAGGATTTTTAAGGTGGAAAGAAATATCTAATTCAGTTATCATGGGAGAAACAGGCTCAAAGATCTGAAGTGACTTGCCTGAAGAGAGGCTGTGAGTTAGTGACTCTGCCACAATCACCGTTACTATCAGACAGAGATGCCTAAGATATAGAAAAAAAATCAATGGGTGTGGACAGCTGAGGCTAGGCCATAGTAGCATGAGTTAAGAAGGGGGGCCTTCTCTTGTCCTTCTTAGTTGTGTAATGCATAAAATTCCACCTGTATAATCCTCTTGGATGAGGAATAATTCAAGGTATATCAGCTGAAATATTATATGGATTATATATGAGATATCTTAGGTTAAAGTCTCATATGGAAGGAGAAATGACATTATTACCTTTGCAATACTGTAAGAGAATAGCCTGAAATATATAGGATTCCTTAGAAAGTACTCCTCAGAAAAGTTTCAATGTTGAAGTGAACCAAATGCTCTGTCCATGCTTCTTGGAGTCGGCAGTGGTAGAGAAAGCAACTTTGGATTTCAGTTCTTTGATTTCATCCTCATTTCACTGTGTGACACATTTAATTATATAACTGAAAGGGCCAGCATTACCAAAAAACTAACTTGAAGTATTGTTTTTTAGTATTAACTCAGAGGGATGTGTCATCCATGAAGATCCACAAGCTTCTTCTTTACAGTATCCTTTCTTAAATCAGTTGTGGAATGTTCAAGAGGGAAGGGCATGACTATAACAAGGCAGTATTTGTTGAGACAAACCAGGTGCTAGTTGTTCTCAAAGCTCAAGTTTTATTAGTATAGTGAAGGCTCCAATCGTGCCTATACTGGGGATGAGGCCATAGGCATTTCTCTGATATTAGGTGAAACTGTTTCATAGAAATGAATTTATGACAATGAATTTTTGGAATGGGAATCCTGTTACTTAAAGTATATCTGTATTGCATGGTAGTACATAAACACACACAAAAATATTTTTAGAGGGATGGCCATATAAATTATCCCTGTAGGTAACAAATTGAGATTTCTTCTTAACTGAAGGAGAATTTTCTACAACGAACAATTTCCTAAGCCTGTTTACTTTTAGCAAACTACTTTCTAGAAGGGTACATACCAGAATTGCAGAATTGTATGACCCTAAATTTACAGAGTATGAAATAAGGACCTGGAGAGTCTCATGGCTCTTTCTTTCCACTGCATGCTGGTGCTTTCATTCTCTACTCTCATATTGTTCTGTTTTCCCAGAAGATGATTTCCTTCTTATCTTTCATTGGGTTGAGAACTAGAAGTACTGCCAAACCAAAGCCATGAAGTTGTTTTTTTCCCATACTACAAATAACAAAATAGAATAATTAAATGAATCCTCCTACCATTCTCTCTGGCAACTCTGGTGTTGAATATACCATTTCTAGCTTGTTTCATTCAAAATGTAACTGCTGACTTGAAAGGGAAATATGCAAGATTACAAAATGGGGCTAAGACACTCTAAAGGGCTGTGTACTGAGTTTTCTTCAGTTCATGTAGAGTGTAATACCAGTTTCTCTGACTTGAATCAAAATAGTACTGCAATACATGAAAAAAATGTTTTTGAACCTAGAATTGACCATGATTTTCTTCTAAGTGTTTAGTTTGTCAGATTCTAAAACAAAGCTATGTTACAAAAGCAATAGTAAAAGCAAAACTCAAGTGCCTACATTTAATAACAAAACAAAAATGTCATTTTATATTTGTATAATGCTTTACAATTTTTAAAAGTAATTCCAAAATTATTCATCATATCATTGGAGTCTCATGATAACCATGTGAGATAGACAGCACAGGTAATTTCTTTGTAGGCAACGTAAGTATCTTTATTTTATTGACAGTGCAACTAACACCTAAAGATGCTGAAGCAATTTCATAGTAAGTGGCTACAACAGGACTAGAATGTAAGTCCTCTGACCTGTAAATCAGTATACTTTCTAATATTACTTGCATTTTTAATTTACTATATAGTCATTATCAATGTTTTCATGTTCCAACTGCACAAATTTCTGTAGATTAACCACATTAATGGGAATAGCACAAAAAATTCTGTAATTCAAAACATTTGATGTAAGTGTCCTATTAAGTATAAGCCACAGCTTTTCATCAGAGAGCTATAATATGCACGCATCTTTTTAAGGGCCTCAGAATACAAAGTAAACTTGAAGGATTGCTGCTATGGTCTGAATATTGGTGTCCTCCCTCCCTAAAATTCATATGTTGAAACCTAACTGCCAAGGTGATGGTATTAAGAGATGGGGCCTTTGGGAGGTGATTAAGTCATGAGGGTAGAGCTCTCATGAATGGGATTAGTGCCCCTATAAAAGGGCTTGAGGGAGCCTGTTTACCCCTTCCCCCTATGACCATGTGTGGACACAGCAAGAAGGCACCATCTTTGAAGCACAGAATAAGCCGTCATCAGACTCTGACTCTTCTGGGGCCTTGATCTTGAACTTTACAACTTCCAGAACTGTGAGTAATAAATTTCTGCTATTTTTAAATTGCCCAGTCTAAGGTATTTTGTTGTAGCAGCCCAAACGGACTAAGACATTCGCTATAAGTTTTCCCACGTAAGATCCAACACATACAGGGAGTTGAATTACTACAGTGAAGTTGATGTTGAAAATGAGGAAGGGAGGGAGAGAAAGAAGGGGAAGAGAGACAGAGAGAATGAGAGAGAGAGAGACAGAGAGAGACAGGGAGAGAGAGAAAGAGAGAGAGAGTTTTAACTACCTATGACATAGGAGAAATTTTCAGGGATGACTTAATGGTACTATCAATAATGTCAAGTAGTAAAAAGAAATTTGAAATAAAAAATACACAAGCCTAAGATCCCCCACCTTCTTTTGGAATGCCCACTTGAGGTTCATCAATGGCTATCTAGAGATTCTGCTCCTTATATGTCAGTGGTCTAGCTGATTATAAAGAGTAGGTGCTACTCTTAGGTTGTTAGGGGAATTGGTGAAAATGAAACATTTCTGTGCTGGGTAACAGGGAATTGAACTATAATAGATGTGTGGTGTGAAAGGGGAAGTGAAAAGCTTACTTTGAGCTATTATTGTTAGAAAGTATGTTGGATCCTAGGAACAAAGGCATTTGTAAATTTGATATAGATTGTAAGTTTTAAAAAGACCAAAATGTTCACTTTGGGCTCCCTCAACTGGAACAATGGTAAGGAAAAGGGAAAGGCCAAGTTTTAATTTGCTTCCATAGTTTAACGTATATCCCCTATTACCTCTTCATACTTTATTGTGATATTCTATTTATTTGTCAGCCATTCCCAATAGATTGAAAAATCTGTGAGGGCATAAAACATGTCTACATGGTTCTTTGCTTTATCTCTAATGCTTTGTGTAGAGTAAGATTTCAAACATATGTGTTGACAGAAAGAAGGGAAAGAAGTAATTGAAGAAAGGTAGGAGAGAGGAAAGATAGAAGGAAGGAAAGAAAGGAGGAACAGATCTAGAGAGGAAAGTAATTCACAAGAGCTGGTCCTGTTGTATTTAATTGGACTTATGCAATCTATCTGCTCAAATTTCTATTTCTGATTGGAATATAGACTAACCAGTATATGAATATTATGTCATATGCACTTTTATGTATATATGTCATGCTTCAATAAAAGGTTAAAATGTATCTTTGAAAAAAACTCTACAGTTTATTCAAATATTTACAGAATCATGGTCAGCATTATTTGTTGAATGGATTTGCCCTGTAATCACCTTAAACTTCAAGTCTTTTTCCTTAATACAGGCACACCTCAGAGATATTGCTGGTTAGGTTCCAGACCACTGCAATAAAGTGAATATTGCAATAAAGCAAGTCACATGAGTTTAGGTTCCCAATGCATTTAAAAGTTATGTTTACACTATACTGTGGTCTATTAAATGTGCAACAGCATTATGTCTAAAAAAAATACATATCTTAATTTTAAAACACTTTATTGCTAAAAAAGTACTGATGTTCATCTGAGCCTTCAGCAAATCATAATCTTTTTGCTGGTGGAGGATCTTGCCTTCATATTATTGGCTGCTCAATAGGGTGGTGAGTTGCTGAAGGTTGGGGTGGCTCTGACAATTTCTTAAAATGAGACAACAATAAGTTTGCCTCATTAATTGAATCTTCCTTTCATGAAAAATTTCCCTATAGAGTGTAATGCTGTTTGATAGTATTTTGCCCACAGTGGAACCTCTCTCAAAATTGAAGTCAATCCTCTCAAACTCTACCTGTGCTTTATTAACTAAGTTTATGTCATATTCCAAATCTTTTGTTGTCAGTTCAGCAAAGTTCACAGCGTCTTCACCAGGAGTAGGTTCCATCTCAAGAAACCACTTTCTTAACTCATCCATAAGAAGCACCTCCTTATCTGTTCAAGTTTTACCATGAGATTGCGGCAATTAAGTCACATCTTCACGTTCCACTTCTAATTCTCTTTCTTCTGCTATTTGTACCACATCTGCAGTGACTTCCTCCACTGAAGACTTGAACCCTCAAAGTCATCTATGAGGGTTGGAATCAACTTCTTCCTAACTCCCATTAATTTTGACCTCCTCCAATGAATTACAGATGTTCTAAATGGCATCTGGAATGGTGAATCCTTTGCAGAAGGTTTTCAATTTGCTTTGCTCAGATACATCAGAGGAATCACTATCTATGGCAGCTATAGACTTATGAAATGTATTTCTTAAATTCTATGTGAAATTAAAAATTATTCCTTGATCTTTGGGCTGCAGAATGGATGTTGTGTTAGCAGAAATGAAAACAATATTAATCTCCTTGTATATCTCCATCAGAGCTCTTGGATGACTAGATATATTGTCAATAAGCAGTAATATTTTGAAAGAAATTTTTTGAGCAGATGGTCCCAATAGTGGACTTAAAATATTCAGCAAAACATACTGTAAACAGATGTGCTGCCATCCAGGCTTTGTCGCTCCATTTCTAGAATACTGGCAGAGTAGATTTAGCATAACTTTTATGGGCCCTGAGATTCAGAATGATAAATGAACATTGGTTTCAACTTAAAGTCATCGGCTGCATTGGTTCCCACCAAGAGAGTCAGCCTGCCCTTTGAAGCTTTGAAGCCAGGCATTGACTTTTTCTCTCTAGCCATGAAAGTCCTAGATGTCATCTTCTTCTAATATAAGGCTAATTCATCTACATTGAAAATATGTTGTTTAGTGTTGCTACCTTCATCAATTATCTTAGCTAGGTCTTCTGGATAACTTGTTGCATCAGTGCTTGCTACTATACTTTGTGCTTTTATGGTATGGAGACAGTTTCTTTCCTTAAACTTCATGAACCTTAGAGATTACTCTGCTGGCTTCCAACTTTTCTTCTGCAGCTTCCTCATCTCTCTCAGCTTTCAGAGAATTAAAGAGAGTTAGGGCCTTGTTCTGGTTTAGGTTTTAGTTTAAGGGAACATTGCGGCTGGTTTGGTACTCTATTCAGACCTCTAAAACTTTCTGCATATTAGCAATAAAGCTACTTTTCTTTCTTGTTATTCTTGTGTTCACTGGAGTAGCACTTTTAATTTCCTTTAAGGACTTTTCCTTTGCATTCACAACTTGTCTAACTGTTTGGTTCAAGAAGCCTGCCTTTTTGTTTATCTTGGCTTTCGACATGCCTTCCTCACTAAGCTTAATCATTTCTAGCTTTTCACATAAAATGAGAGACATAAGACTTTTCTTTCACTTGAACACTTAGAGGCCATTGTATAGTTATTCATTGGACTAATTTCATTATAGTTGCATCTCAGGGAATAGGGAGGCCCAAGATGAGGGAGAGAGATGGGGGAGCCATCAGAATAAACATTTGTCAGTTAAGTGTCAGATGGGTGTAGTTGCTACCCTCATCAATTAGCTAGATCTTCTGGATAACTTGTTGCAGTTTCTACATCAGTGCTTGCTGCTTTACTTTGTGCTTTTATGGTATGGAGACAGCTTCTTTTCTTAAACCTCATGAACTAGAACAATTAGAATAGTAACATCAAAGATCACTGATCACAAATCAACATACCAGATATAATAATGATCAAAATGTTTGAAATATTTTGAAAATTACCAAAATGTGACACAGAATGAGCACACACTATTGGAAAAAAATAGCAACAATAGATTTGCTCGACACAGGGTTCCCTTTGATTTGTAAAAAACCTTCATTTTGTAGAAAATACAATATCTGCAAAGCACAATAAAGCAAAGCACAATAAAAATATGTCTATAATATATTAACGCCTGCTCCAAAAATATGCCACCAGGTTCCTATAGATGTTCCATTCTATAGATGTTCAAAAATAGGCTTAACATTCCAAAACCAAAATATGAAACCTGGACTGCTCTTTACTTGGCCAATGATGAGGTGAAGCACGCTCATTCCTAAGAGAGAACTTCTTAGAGCCTTTCCTTTGGTCTCCCTCTTGTGCTTCAGAAACCCTAAGGAGACCTTTATGGCAATCATTTATTTATCTACTTCCCTTTGTCTCTATTTCTAGGTCTGTTGGTGAGATTGTTTTCATCTATCAAATGTTTCATAACTTTTGGAACTGAGAAGCTGTTTTTATATATAAAATATGATGCCAAATCCAAATCTTGAAATAAGTAGCTAGTGCCATGAAATGGCAGCAGCACTCAGCAGAATTAGTATGTTAAGAGATGTTGGGTTCTCATCTCCTCAACTCCTCAGTCCAAGTAAGACATTGATTTGCCTCCTATATAGCTAAGCTGAAAAACACTGATTGTTTCCTCTTTCTGTAATATTTAAATTAAAATGTGCTCATTTCCAGAAGCCACTTCATCTAACTTATGCTAAGTAACCATACCAATTTTCAACATTTTACTAACTCTTTAAATCAGATTTCTTTCACTGGTTCTTATTAAAACTTCTTATCTCCCCCAAGGGATTTAATAATCATATTTTTAAAAAAATCACCAGCTATAACTACAGTTAACTTCATGAGTATATTCAAACTTTAAGAATTCACAAAATTAAGTTATGTTACTAAGCTTATTTAAAGAGTTATGTTAAATTTTCCTTAGAAAATATCAAACATATGCAAAAGTAGAGAGAATAGTGCCTGATTATTCTACCCCTAAAACTGTCAATAGTCCTCTTGGTTCATGTGTACCTCCACTCACTCCATTCCCCTCTGCTCTACGCACAGTATAATTTTAAACCATAAAAGTGTATTCAACTATGTTAAAATTATACTTTACAAAAAATAATTATGTAAAACCATGTTAACAAAATCTATAATGAAGTTACATGTACTTATACCATAGAAGAATATTAAGGTGATTTCTTTGCACAAATATAGACATTAATATAGGCATTTATCACAATAGAATAAAATTGAGTTATATAAATATTATGTATGTAAATATCTCTCAAGGATTTATGCAATATTTACATTTTCTATAGTCTTGTTTTTCAGCCTAAATATTTTCTTTAAAGAAAAAAATTGATTGATTCTTAATGTACTCTTTTGACATAAGAAGAATTATTCTGCCTTTTTAAAATGAGAAAATAAAGGCAAATATATTAAATAGCTTATCCAAGGACATGGACATAGTCAGAATTAGAAACATAATTGGTATTAAAGAGCTTCCAAACTCAAATGCTGTAGTCAGACCACTATAATAGCTCTCTTGTCATTACAGCTATGAAGCAATGTGCCTGGTGGCTCTCTGTTGTGATATTCCAAGAACATGATTGTTATTATTTACTCTATAGATACATAAAATAGAAATGCTATTTTTAGCAATATGTCATTAAATATTTGGAAATAAATAAGAGAAACCTTAAGAAAAAGTTTAAAGAAAACAATGTTGGTAGAAACCAATTATAGAGGAAGAAAAATAATGTTTCACTATGCAGTTATGTTAAAAAGCTTTTAGCAAAATTCACTAGATACATTGTATATTTTACTCAGGTGCTATGATAAGTAGTTTGGGAAGATTAGGAAAAGGTTACTTTTGCAAAGTAAATGAAAGATTAGCTAAACTGCCAAACAGAACAAGAACAGAAAATCCCATGGCATATTTAAACATAAAGAGAAGATTGCCTCTGCAGCCTTTTATTGGAAATCATTGTGAAGATCTGCTCATAATGGCATCAATTGCTATGGACATATATACGCTTACCTGAAATGGAAGTAAATCTTTTTTGTTCAAATATTTTTCCAAGTCTTCACTATATATATTTATTTATGCTTCATTTCCAAATTGTAAGAAAGCATTGTAGCTAAAGTATCCTGTAAATTCATATAGGCCACTTTGAGACTAAGAGATAAAATTAAATGTCTTTAGTAAAAGTGGATTGAAAAGTATGGTAAAGATATGCAAAGGAAATTGAAAATGCTGGTTAGTTAAAATGATTCAGTTTAAAATAAGTGTTGTATACTGCGATAGTCTTACAATGATATGATCAGTTATACGCATGGGATAAAATAATACTGGCCCATTATAAATTGAGGTGAAGTAACCATTTTCATCTCTTGTGCATGGACTAGACATTGTTTTTGGTAAAATAAGAAAAACAAATAAGTGTTATAGTTAAGGTAGAAATGTAGCATCAGGACTTCGGCAAAAGTATGAAATAGATGGACTTTCTTTCTGAAACCCCTCAATGTACCCGCCCTCCCCATCAACTTCTGTATCTTCATGCAGCTCTGGCCCTGTCTGTGAAAGAAAAAAGCCAGTGATGTGGTATTGATTCAATGGATTAACTCCCTAGGGACCTGTGCATTTTAAAAGGCCACCATAGAAAAGACCATATTTAACCCAAAGAAGGGATGGAAAATATGCTCAAGTTTAATATACATTCCTGTCAATTAATGATTTACTGTAACTTTCTGTTTTATGCTTTTTTTTTTTTTTTTTTTTTTGAGACAGAGTCTCGCTTTGTTGTCCAGGCTAGAGTGAGTGCCATGGCCTCAGCCTAGTTCACGGCAACCTCAAACTCCTGGGCTCGAGAGATCCTTCTGCCTCAGCCTCCCGAGTAGCTGGGACTACAGGCATGCGCCACCATGCCCGGCTAATTTTTTTATATACATATCAGTTGGCCAATTAATTTCTTTCTATTTATAGTAGAGACGGGGTCTCGCTCTTGCTCAGGCTGGTTTTGAACTCCTGACCTTGAGCAATCTGCCCGCCTCGGCCTCCCAGAGAGCTAGGATTACAGGCGTGAGCCACCGCGCCCGTCTGTTTTATGCTTTTAAGGTATAGGAGTTATAATTTTGGTTTCATTTAGGACTATCGCCTGTGTGTGACATTCTTTGGAATATCTCTTACATTCGCTGGACTGTGAGCTCCTAAAGGTACAGACTGTGCCTTTTTCATCTTTGCATTAGTAGTATGTGACACAGGCTGCAAACAGGAAAGGCTCAATAAATGCTGGTGGAATACATAAATGCATAAACAAGCAGAGGCTTGTCCATGTGCCATATAGACACTCAACGTCATCTCACACAATCGAGTTTAACAGAATTCACATCATAAAAATACCTAACAAGTATTAACCCTATCTATTAAGTATCTATCAAGGCTGTTATAATCAGTCCTGTGTGTATGTACATTTGCATATGTGTATATCTCCCCTACTGATGAATAAGATCTTTAAGAACAGAAAGCATGTCTTGTTCATCTTTGTAATTTTCAAGCACAATGACTTGCACATTCACTTTTTTTGGTTAAACGACTGATAGCTCATATTGGTAAGTAAAAAACTAAGATGTAAGCAATATATCTTTATTTCATGGACATTTCTTATTCTATTCTTAATTACATATTTCTCTATTATCTTGGAAAGCTTGATACTATTTTTAAAGACTATTAGCTTATTTGGAAATGTATACCTAAATGACAGTAATCAGTGGTGTTATGTCAACCATGGGTGGCAAGAACAGGGAGCAGGGGCAGGGTTGCTATTTACTTCCCTGAAATCTTTTATTTCATTCTGTTTAATATTGCCACCAATTATCCAGATACAATAAAATTACATTGGGTCAACAGTATTTTAAAATTCAAAGTACAAAATAAAATATACATATAGAAGGCACAAACCATTAGCAGATATCCTATAATTCCAAAGGTGACTGTAAACATAATATGAATTAACAGTGCACTCCATGTGATAAAAGATAGAGTGATCCTACTATGCAGTAACACATGTTAGAATTGTTCTTTCTATATTTATGTTTCTCTATCTACCGATCTAAATTTCCAATTGCTTCTAACAATCTTGTGAGTTATATTCTATTATTACCCTTATTTTATTGGTGGGCAAACTAGACTCACTAGGTTAAGTAACTTGCTCAAATCACACAGCTATGAAGTTTACTTTCCACTAGGTCATGATGCCTCTGCTTCAGAGTTCTGAATTAGATACACACAGACTCACACGAGTGCGCACACACACCCTTAACAGAAGGCATACATGGATTATTTTAAAAGTTCAAACACAAAAATGTATACAAACAAAACCCCTGAAAACTCTATCTTAAACCTTCCCTCTGTTTCTAACATGTCTAACTCCCAAATCTCAAATGCATAGATGCATGGCTACAGGGCAACAGAAATATAGAAATACAGAATAGACAACATTTGGTTGTTTTTCTCTTTCACAAGAGGGACGATATCATACATAGTTGTACAACTTGTTTTATAGGTACTATTCCTAGCAGTGTACTCAAATCAGCTGCAGTCAATATTGTTAATTACTTACTGTTATAGTCTCCATTCTATAAATTCTAAAAAGAGGGTTTACGTGCATGTATATGGGCTTACGAGATTGGCCTTCAATATTTAGGCAAACAGATTTACTGACTTCTTCACAGGAGTAGAGGAAATGCAGCAAAGAAACTAAAAACCTATTCACTGCTATCTCCCATTATTCAATAACATGTACCATCTGAAACAGTCCATGAGCCTCTCCAATGCTCTCCCCTACAATGCCTACTTGTTGACTGAATCTCTGTGTTTTGGTTCATGCTGCTTCTTCTGTATGGAATAACAACTCTGTTTCTTTTCCACATGTTCAAACTGTACCTATTTTTCAGATGAGTCCAAGTTCCATTTCAATCCCGAAGACTTTCCAATTATTTGCATCTTTTCCTGATGTGGTAGGCAGCATTCTAAGTATGGACACTCAAGATCCTTGTCCCTTGGTTATTGACAAACATTAATCTAGCTAAATTTCTGAAGGGGTTATACATATGTAATTAAAATCCCCAATCAGTTGATCTTAAGATCTGGAGATTGGCCAGGCGTGGTGGCTCATGTCTGTAATCCTAGCACTCTGGGAGCTCAAGGTGGGAGGATGGCCCGAGCTCAGGAATTCAAGACCAGCCTGAGCAAGAGTGAGACCCTATCTCTACTGAAAATAGAAAGAAATTATCTGGACAACTAAAAATATATAGAAAAAAACTTAGCCAGGCATGGTGGTACATGCCTGTAGTCCCAATTACTTGGGGGGCTGAAGCAGAAGGATTGCTTAAGCCCAGGAGTTTGAGGTTGCTGTGAGCTAGGCTGATGCCATGGCACTCTAGCCCAGGCAACAGAGTGAGACTCTGTCTCCAAAAAAAAAAAAAAAAAAAAAGGTCTAGAGATTAAGTTGGTGGGGCCAGAGACACAATCAGATTAGTTCTTTAAAAGTGCAGAATTTTGGCCGGGCGCGGTGGCTCACGCCTGTAATCCTAGCACTTTGGGAGGCCGAGGCGGGCGGATCGCTCAAGGTCAGGAGTTCGAAACCAGCCTGAGCGAGACCCCATCTCTACCAAAAATAGAAAGAAATTAATTGACCAACTAAAAATATATATACAAAAAATTAGCCGGGCATGGTGGCGCATGCCTGTAGTCCCAGCTACTCGGGAGGCTTAGGCAGTAGGATCGCTGAGCCCAGGAGATTGAGGTTGCTGTGAGCCAGGCTGATGCCACGGCACTCACTCTAGCCTGGGCAACAAAGTGAGACTCTGTCTCAAAAAAAAAAAAAAAAAAAAGTGCAGAATTTTCTCCAGCTAGTCACAGAAGGAGACATCAGAGATCCAAAGCATAAGAGGGATGTGCCATTTCTAGCTTAATGTGTCATTTCTAGCTTCAAGCTTGAGGCCACCATGTAAGAATAGAATGCTGACAACTTCTAGGAGCTGAGAAAAGCTAATAAATTTGTGTTGTCTTAAGCTATAAAACTTTTGACTTTTGGTTATGCAGCAACACCATAGGCTGGTGCTTGACTCAAACTAATACTTGACTATTACTCTATTTAGAAAATGTGTGTGAAAATATTTAAATATTGATAGACTTGGATCTTTTTCTACATAATGGTCCTATCACAATATACTCTTTTATAGCAGAGACTATGTTTTATATTGGAAAAAACTAAAAATAATTAAAACCTTTCCCACTGAGCTAGGCAAATCACTGATGCTCAATAAATAATTAACAAAGTGAACACAGTATAAACAGAAAGTCCAGTTCATTGGCCCTGGCTTTCATTTCTGAAATATCATGAGAGAAGCTGCTTGGATTCTTAGCTATTTGTTATGAAACTCTTTTTGTAAAGAAACAGGTGCTTTAATTTGAAAGACCATGTATCAATAGCTAACATTCTTCATAGTAAGGAGTACATGTGTTTTTCTAAAGAATTAACATGTGTTATCTTAATATAATGCTATAATTAAAGTTCACATGGATGCTGTAGATGTTATTATTGTGCTTGTTGCCGAGGCAACCATATGTACTGTGTTCAAAAAGGTTGATTTTTTTCCCTCCTAAGTGAGTGAAAAAGGAAAAAAAAAGCTTACTTAAAAACCTATTTAGAAAGGAACAACCTGGCATTTTTAAAAGCTGGTATTTCACTTCATCTTATCAAAAGTCATTCCCTCCAAAATGTCAAATCCAAAAGCACCAATTTTTTAATAAATCCACTTTTTTTATTTTTCAGGGATTGCTTCTTGGTTGTTTTTTATGTGCGTTCTAGGGCTTTGGTTTTATTCCTTTACCTCGTCCCCCACATTGGAGAAAATACCACAGCCATTTATCCACATTATGCATCAGAAAATACAACAGGCATCTTTGCATTATGGCATTATTGTATACAGTAATATAGGGAAAACCTTCTATAATCTAGTGACTATATTTATTAATTTGACAAGGTCTGACATCTTCAAAAGCTGTTAAAAAACAAAACAAAGTGAAACAAACAATAAAACAAACAAACCACATTCACCACAGAATAGAGAATTGTCTTCAATTTAGGAAACAAATAGGCATTTCTAAAATAGAGAATTACAAACAATTTCCCCAGGGATCTGGGTATTTAATGTTTTACAAATTATCATGAGGTAGTCTTTGAGTTGGCAGATGTCCTTAAGCTCTTCTAGGCAGTTAAAGGATCAAGATATGTAGAGAGACCTAGAAAGGCCTTGTGACAACGATGTAAAGTGGCTTAATGGGAGGGAATGTCCTTAGGGAAATATTATTTAAACTGTACCCAAAAGAAACCCAAGAAAGAATCTGGAAGTCAACAACAGAAATTGTTCCTTGAAGGTATCTCTCCAATGTGTTGTTCAGGTAAAACAAGAAAAAGAAAATAAAAGAAAAGAAAGAAAGAAAAGAGCTATGCAGTCCATTAGGAGAGGAATGAATGAGCTAGAAAACATCCTTCCTTTGATTGGAAATTATTGTTCCAACTTCAGACAATTCTTGTCAGTGAGCTAAAGACAGGAAGCAAAGAAATAAAAGGAAGTTATCAATGGGTTGGACACATTGTTTTAAAAAATGAAGACTGATAGGAAGTAATGACTAAGGTGAGGACATCATTTACTTTTTTTCCAATTTTAATTTACTGAATTTCCAGATACTAGAATGAAACTGATGAAAATTGAGAAAAACTTCTCACAAAAACTGAACATACACTAAAGAGCTACACTCTACAGTGAAGAATAGATTTGTGGAAACTCTTATTGCCAGAGGTTTTTTACTTCATCTCTTTCTCAAGTGATGGACTTTTATTTCTAACTGCTTGTTTGACATCTCTACCTGATTCTCACACAGACACATTAAAGTCAACATCTGTAAAAACAAATCCTTTATCTTCTGCCCCCTATACATGCTTTGCTCCTCTTGTGCTCCTTTCTCACTGAATAGCATCCCATGGTCCTTTTCAGGCCTTCCTCTCCTAAAGAACTCTCTGAATCACCATGAAATGGCACAGCCACATGTATTCAAATCCTGCCAGTTTGATCTCTGAAATATGCCCCAAATCTGGACCCACTTCTCCATTTTTACTGCCACTGCCTTGGCTTTGGCCTGAATCGTATTTTCCTGAATTATGTTCAGAATTTCCTATGCTGTTCTAATCTTTTTCTAATCTTTCATCTCTTGTCTTTCCAGACTTATCTTGCACCTAGTTTCAAGACTTACATTTAAAAATCTCTGTTTAATCATGTGATTCCCTTACATAATAGGTTTCAAAGGCCTCCCACTGCACACAGGATAACCTACAAATTCCTATTCTGCCATTTAAGCCCCGATTATACTCTGGTCCTAGCTGCTTCAGTACCTCATCTAACTACTGTTTTCCACTCCAGGCTTCACTCCAGCTTCCAATCCTGAAGCTCTAGGCACAGCAGACTACTTGCAATTTCCAGCATAGCTTCATGAACTCTCATGTTCCAACTTCTATTATAGCATGCTAACTAACCTTTCTTATTATAGTTAGTTGTCTAATGGCCTGCCTTCTCAGAAGTTCATGAGCACCTTGAGAGCAGAAAAAATACCTTTTTTCATATAGTCATAAAGGGATAAAAACAGTAACTCAATAAACATTGAGTGAATGAATGATTGAACAATGAAATGAACAGAGACCATGTAGGCTACAAATATGAATTGCTTCCATAACATTTCTTTTGATAAATTCATAGGTGACAGAACCATAAAGGGATCAAAGATGATATCTTATTTATTGTTTAAAATAAGATGTATTGCTCATCTAATGTCTAGCACAATGTGTACCCTTATTATGTATGGAAGCTGTGGAATAAATATCAGTTTGGGCTAGTTCATAGCAGTAATTTAAATAGAACTTTTCTTTTTTTTTTGAAGTTTTCAGGTTTATACATTTCTTTTTTGCATAGAAAAATTATTAGAGCTATTTTTGATACTTGTTTGGGTAGACTCCCAATTTGAAATACCATACAGATTCTTGTCATTTTCTATGCCCCAACAGATTGCCATCAGCCATAAAACTAAAAGCTGCCAAACTTCCCTGAAGGATGTGCATATAGAAAACGATTCATCCAATGTTATAAATGGAAGTATCTAGTTTGAAATCATGGAGGGCACTTCAAGTTGCAAAGTAAATTTCTCAAACTTGAAAGCATTTGCAAACATTCACAGATGTGGTGACAGCACAACTAAAAAAATAAGCTGAGTTTTTAAAATAAGCCATTTGATACTTAAAGGTGCTGAAGTTTCATCTAGAGAAATTACTAATAACTCTTCCTTTTCAAAATGTAACTAGGCAGTGATCACAAATTCAAACATTTCAGATTTGTGTATTCTATAAATAAAGGGCACTCTTATATGCTTATAGCCCAGTTCTATGTCTATGTGCTCCTTTTTCCCCACCAGTAAGTTTTATTTTCTATATTTATGCTATTTTCTAACACACCATCCCCCTAACTCCCACCCCTATCCCATGCACAACAGAGGTACAAGACAGCAGCAAATGTTTTTTATAGGATCAGACTCCATTAAGAGAGGTTCATTCTTTCTGTCCTTTTTTGGCAAAAAAACAAAACCAAAAACAACATTATTTGTTTATATTTCATTGCACTAGTAACATCTCTTCATCAGCAAGGGATTTGCCACTTTAGGAATACATATTTTCCATATAGTATCCCATATAGTATTGCCTTACTGCTTCTCTGTTTTTATTACAAAAACATAGCCCACATCCCTGGAAGGGGAGGTGAGGAAAAGCCACACATTTGTCAGTAGAGTCCTGGCATTTGATTTTTAGACATCCCTCAAGGTTGCAAGACAACATGCTGTCAAACGTGAGAAGATCAGTGCATGTAACACAAAGAGTTCAAGGGCTGACTGCAGAATCCAATCTAAGTGCCAGGTTCCAAAGACTTTTCATACCTGGGCTTTGCTGAAGGCCTCACATCTCTGGTTCATCTGTCCTTTTCAATGTATGTACAGTAGCAGTTGGGGCTGTGCAATTTTCCTTCTCCAAGAAAGGTATTGATTGCTCAGGAGTTATTGTCAGCATTTTAAAATAAAATATGTTTTACTTTTATCATCAGGAGAAGTATATTGTAGACTGTAATTTACTGGTGCTAACTCTGGATCTGCAGGTTTGTTGCTTCAGTGATTTAGTGGATTCTCAATGGATAGTTTGTTACATCTCTAATTTGAACATATATCTGCAGCATGTGTTTAATGTTATGCAGTTTTCAGCGAGGCATGAAGGTTTTGGCACTACAAAGCAGAAAAGTGAAGGGACTGTGTGCTCTGGGGACTGGTCATGAGGTAACTGAGCTAGTTGGAAAATCAAATCCAAATTGCACCAACACGAAGGTCATAGAGAAAGGATAGCTGGATAGAAATCTGAGAAAATGTCATTGGCAAAAGCAAACCTACAAACAACCCAACAAAATATCCCTGACTATCAGAAGAGGAATGAACTTAGTTCTTAGACATTGACAGAGAGGTGAAATGCCATTCTCTCTTTAACCCTCAGTGTGGCCTTTTTAGTGCTGGCAATATGTGGCTGTGTCTGGAGGATGTCACCTCTCTTTCTTGTATTTTAGATCAATGTGTTTTTAAAGTGGTGATCTGCTGGGCATGAGTGGTCTCTGTGGGAAAAGGCACTATTTCTGAATTCTAAGGAATCCTCAATAGGAAAAAATTAAATTCCCTTCAAACATATATAAATAATGGGAGAGATAGTGCAAGGGTAAATTAAAGAAAGGAGGATGACTAGCCTAAAAATGCAAAAGTGAGATCAAAGCAGACATTTCTGAATGTAAACTAATAAATCTCAAAGTTTGGGGATATCCTTTGTTGTCTGATCACTTGTTTTGCTCATTTCTTCACCCCAGGGTTTTGGATGAGCCATTAAAATAACAGAGCATTTTCTTTCCGTTCTTTTGAAATTATTATATTTGAGAATAGACTGTTTGCCATGTATTACTCTGATAGGCTGTTTCTGTTACCAAGGCTGTGCAGGGAGCTAATTCCTGCTTCTCTCTTCTTAGCATTATTTTTCTCATCTAACCCCCTATGCCAGACACTCTTAGATGTCAATTCATCACAAAATATCTCTTACTCAAATGCAAATTGTTCCAAGGCACGGTTCATAACTCATTCTGAAAAGCTACTGTAAAATGTTCACAACCTGATTTTGTTGCCACCCAAATTATTATAATAAATAATGAAATGCCGAGGCTGGGGGAGACATGTGCCTTTTGAAGATGGAAACACCTGTGCCAGATAGGCTGCAATTCACAACAGGGTGAGACAATACCAAGATACTTGCCTGTGGGAAGTTTGCACTATTTGTGTTTACTGATATTTTCAATAAACTGCTTCCCACTTCTAATTATTTCTGAAGAATAAAATGAATTTTTGAAATCCCTCCAGCTTTTAAAACCAAACCTGCTTTATGAAGCTATTTGCTCAAAATATCTTTTCGGCTTGTGTGGCCTTAAAAGATTCCAATTCCAAACCACAGAAGATTCAAATAGAATTGTCAAATCTCACTTATTCTTTCTTACCAACTCCTAATCTGCTACTCTGTATGCTTTGCGAGCACAGCTTTGGAAGCCAATAAATTAATATTTGAGATGTTTAGCAGTCTGCTCGGTTGCAGCCCTTATATCTTTGAGGACACAATATACAGTAAGATTTTATATGAGGAATAATCAGTCTTTGCAGTAGATGATTTCAAAGCTTGAGTGCTTTAGCCCTTTACTGAATGCAGTAAATTTTAGGTAGATTGTAATGCCATTCATACTTTGGCTTTTAGAGTGCTTAACAACTTTCAACAACTACAAATCATTACGCAAATGCAATAGAATCACAGTTTGCACAATAGAAATCCCATCATTTTCTGTAAAAAAATTTTAAAAAGTACATTTCTGTATGTAGGTTAATCGTAAATATGTATCTGCCAACTATTCTTTCACCTAATTTAGTACCCAAAAGTTCACTGTATTAATTCATTTGGTACTTATGACAATCATGGCTTAATACAGACTGATTGAAACAGCATATAGTCTACTCTGAAAGATTCATTGGCTTCCTTAAAAGCTTTTATAGCATCATCCTACTAGGCATATTAAAAATAAAAAGTCAATTTAGTGTAACTGTAAATCAGCCATTTAAAAGATTTGCAAATCCTACATAGAGAGTTAGTAATATCAAAATGCTTTTTCTCAACATTAAAAAGTAAAGGTTTCTAATTAAGTTTATAATGGAATGAACCGCTATGAAGAAACAGGGCATGGGACTTATTGGACCAAACTTGTTTAAATGCTACTTAACCTTCTTCTTTTTGCCTGCTGTGTCACTATTCTGTACTAAGGCAGCAGATAAGCACCTTATTCCAAACACTGAAAAATACATTTTACAAGATGAATTATCTTCATTTTTAAACCAATCATATAATTAATTTAAAAATAAATGTATGACAAACTCAACAGCAGTATGCCTTTGTTAAGCTCCATAAGGGATGATATTCAATCTCACACACTCCTTTATATCTCATAGCTATTGCAATAGTACTTTCTAATAATAATAATCTAAAATTAAATCTTTCTTAGCTAATTAATATATATTGAATAATATTTTTGATTACTCTGCTTGAATTATGCAACAAAGTAAAAGTTGCTTAAATGATAATAAACAATGGAAATTCTGCTCACTAAAGAAATATTATTTTTATTTAATATTTTTCAGATGATAAATGATACCTCAATGATTTTTTAGGAAATAAAAGTACTGGTAAATACACAAAATAATAATCAAATTTAAGAGGCTTTTGATGCAAGGTTCTGATGGCAGCGATTTATGAGGACTTATTCCCTTCTGTTATATTCGTTTAGTTTGTAAATGAACTAAATTTACTGTCAGTCTATCTTCACTAATTTTAGTTTGCCTCACACTTGGAAACCTTTCTACAAATGCTTCAAGATCCTATAATAATAGTCAAAAATATCAGGCTTTTTACATAAGTGTTATTACTCTTTTTTGGGCTATGTTTCCAAAGTATTCTATAATGGTAGCTTTATAGTTTCAGTTAAATATTTGTATTTTATCAGCATTTTCCACTTTTGTAAATTGTATAACTAGTCAGTTCTACTAAACTCCTTTGCCCAGGACATAATACTTGGTCAGACTCCAATCCTAAAGTTTGTGGGTCACATGAATTTGGCTATTTATCGTGGATTGCTTTTGAGAGAAGCAATATGGTCTGTTTTTCATACAACCACAAAACTAAACTCCTCTAACCTTCCCCATGACCTCTCATTGCACTTCATGATTGATTTGCTGTTTAAAGCTACTGGATTTAGAAACCATAAGGTTATAAATGGGGACAATTCAAATCTGTGCACAATAAAGGCACTGTCAGATTTGAAGAGGGACTGTGGGGGAGGTTTTGGCACTTAGTCCTTCTTAAAATCAAACTGGTCATGTGTAATCTCATATATATTTTATGCTCTTTTTGTTTTGGCATTTGTTTTGGGTGCCTTGAGGTTCTTTGTATACATCTGATATATAATTTAGTCTATTAAATGCATAGTTAAAGATTTGATATGTCACCATTTCTGAACAGTGGAAGGATCTAAAAATACAAAGCCTAAATGTATTTTACTAAGGCTGATGCTGAGTTTTATGGCAGTTTCAGAATTAAAGATTTCAAAATTGGTAATGGTCACAAGCAAAATCAATTTTGAGATGAAAATTAATGAAGAATGACCTCTATGATGTATATGACATATTGTTTATAATTATTTCTATCCAAATCTTTGTATGTGTGGGCAGATCCCCATGGCAAGGCCCTGACAGCTGAGTGAGCAAACAATCATGCTTTCTGTCTTGACTGAGAAAAGGTTTCTAGGAAGCAGGACAATGTCAGCTTAAGTGGATGATCAGACAACAGGGTAACCTGACCTTGTTGACATATCCCATGAAGTACAGGGAGAATTTAAATATTAACCTCTAGAAACTTTTCTTATAAATTGTACATACAGAGGCCCCAAATCACTACCTGTACAAACTGAAGATTGTATTGACTTGCTATGGTAGACAGCATTCACATTCTATGATTGATGTCCTATTTCCAAGTGTCCTTCTCTACCTTTTAGGTGGTTCCTTCTTTCCTTTTTTCCTTTCATTTTCCCCCATTCTCTTCCTCCTCCTCTTCCTCCTTTTTCTCCTCTTCCTTCTTCTCTCTCTCTTTCTCTCCCTCCCTTTCTTCTCTTTCTTCCTTCTTTTTCTTCTTCCTAATGGCCAGAACCTCTTATGAATGAATACATAGAATTTTGACTGTTTTGGAAAAGTAGACAAATACCATAGCAAGTAGGGAAAAAATGGAAAAATAATCAATATTATTAAAAAATCTCTAATAGAATTACTTAGATAAATCCAGTACAATGAAAATGGTCTATCCTCTTTTTCAGTACCATCTTAGGCCCAAACACAAGAGACCCTGTGGTAAACAGACTCTTAGAGTGATCTTCATGATCTCTACCTCTTGGTATTCACAGGTTGTGTAATCCTTCCCATTGAATGTGGGCAGGACCTACAACTTGCTTCTAAGGAACAGAATACAGTAAAGACAATGGGATGTGCATGATTACACACCTATGATTACATAAGATTGTTGCACCCATCTTCCTGGAGTTTCTCTCTTCTTTGCTGGCTTTGAGGAAGCAAACAGACGTGTTGGGGAACATGGCATGGCAAGGAACTTTGTGTGGCTTCCAGGAGCTGAAGGTGGCCTTCAGCTGATAGCCAGCTTACAGCCAAGAGCCAACAAGAAAATGAGGCCTGCAGTCCTACAACCACAAAAAATTGAATTCTGCCAACAAACTGAATGAACACAGAAGTAGATTCTTTGCCAATCAATTCTCATATGAAACTGGAGGCCCATCTGACATCTTGAGTGCAGCTTTCTGAGCCCGTGAAGCAGAGAACAGTGCTAAGCTGTGCCTGGATTCCTGGCCCACAGAAACAGTGAGAGAATAAATATGTGTTGTTTTAAGCTGCTAAGTTCATGGTAATATTGTTTTGCAGCAATAAGTAATTAATGCAGACCCCTTTCCCTGGGCTGCACGTGCAAACATATACATAAACATACTCGAATAACTATATTAAAGAACACATGTGTGCTTCTGTCACTTAGGATCTGGTGCTCTATTCTGGTATAATAGGACTTGAAAATCTTAACTTCTGATCACATGACCAACTGTTCAGACTCTAGGGAATCACTGGAAATCTCTTTCTTTATGTGTTCCAAATAAAAGGCAATTGCATCCAGATGCCATGGTGTTTGGGGTTATGCCACTATCAAAGATGGTTATGAGAAGGATTTGAACAGAAGTGCTTAAAAGATAAAATAATTTATCCAATCCTTATGCCTAGATAGCATGAGTGCAATAGATATTGTATAATGAAGTATTATTTTAGTAGTTCCCAGAAGTATCCAATGTCCATTTTATTACTTCTCTTGATTTTTTAATTCATGGTTCCAGAAGTACTCGTAAATTAACATGATATTCACAAAATTACACATAGTAGCTCAGGAATATTTTGTTGTATTAATCGATCTATATTATTCTTAAATTTATATGTAATCAGGTCTGTACATGACATGTGTTGTGTTGGCAACTATATAAACATTGCTCACTAGAATTGCAAATCATTTTATTTTTATAAAATCTTTAATCATATTTCATTAAATTTTCAAAAATTATACAAAATTTTAGCTTAAATTTCATGTTTGATTTAAACCTTTGGTATTCACACATTATAATTTGCACTCTATCTTTTTCTTTTAATCATTATTTGGATTTATTTAGAGAAAATACTTTAGAAGATGCATGTCAAAATTATTTTAATTTTTCAAAATTTTACATTTATTATAATTTATATTTGTTAATGAATTATATTTATTTTTATTTTATTTCAGAATATTATGGGGATATAAATGTTTAGGTTACATATATTGCCTTTGTCTGCCCGAGTCAGAGCTATAAGCATGCCCATCCTCCAGACAGTGCACACCACACATATTAAGTGTGAATATATCCATCCCCCTCCCCACTCCCACCTGCCTAACACTTTATCAATGTTACTTCCATATGAGTACATAAGTGTTGATCCATTAGTACCAGTTTGATGGTGAGTACACATGGTGCTTGCTTTTCTATTCTTGTGATACTTCACTTAGTAGAATGGGCTCCAGCTTCATCCACTATAATACAAGAAGTGCTAGTTCACCATCATTTTATGCAGCTGAGTAGTATTCCATGGTATACATATATGACATTTTATTAATCCAATCATGGATTGATAGGCACTTGGGTTGATTCCACATCTTTGCAATTATTAATTGTGCTGCTATAAACATTCTAGTGCAGATGTATTTTTTACAGAATGTCTTTTTTTTCCTTTGGGTAGATGCCCAGTAATGGGATTGCTGGATCAAATGGTAGTTCTACTTGTAACTCTTTGAGGTATCTCCACATTACTTTCCACAGAGGTTGTACTAGTTTGCAGTCCCACCAGCAATGTATGAGTGTTCCTCTCTGCATCCACATCAAAATTTGTTGTTTTGGGACTTTTTGATAAAAGCCATTGTCACTGGAGTTAGGTGATATCATATTATAGTTTTGATTTGCATTTCCCTGATGATTAAGGATGTTGAGCATTTTTGCATATATTTCATGGCCATAAGTATATCTACTTTTGAAAAGTTTCTGTTCATGTCCTTTGTTCACTTATTAATGTGGTTGTTTGGTTTCTTCTTGCTGATTTTCATGAGTTCTATATAGATTCTAGTTATTGGCCCTTTGTCAGATGCATAGCATGTAAATATTTTCTCCCATTTTGTAGGTTGTCTATTTGCTCTAATGATAGTTTCTTTGGCTGTGCAGAAGCTTTTTAAGTTGATCAAGTCCCATTTATTTATGTTGTTGCTCTGATTGCCTTTTGTTGTCTTCTTCATAAATTCTTTGCCTAGGTCGATGTCTATAAGAGTTTTTCCAACATATTCTTGTAGAAATCTTAAGGTTTCCTGCCTTAGGTTTAAGTTGTTGTCTATCATGAGTTGATTTTTGTGAGAAATGAGAGGTGCAGATCCTGTTTCAGTCTTCTACATGTGGCTATCCAATTTTTCCAGCACCATTTATTGAATAGGAATTGTTTTCCCCAGTGTATATCTTTTTCTGCTTTGTGAAAGATTAGTTGGGTACATGAAGATGGTTTTATATCTGGGTTCTCAGTTCTGTTCCATTGGTCTATGTCTCTGTTCTTGTGCCAATACCATGCTGCTTTGGTTATTATAGCCTTGTAGTACAGCTTGAAGTTTGGTAAATTGATGCCTCCTGATTTGTTCTTTTTGCTTAAGGTTGTTTTGGCTATATAGGGTCTTTACTGGTTCCGTAAGAGGCATGGAATTATTTTTTCTAGATCTGTGAAAAATGATTATGGTATTTTAATAAGAATTGCATTGAATCTGTAGATCACTTTGGGTAGTATAGACATTTTAACAATATTGATTCTGCTGATCCACGAGAATGATATGTTTTTCCATCTGTTTGTGTCCTCTGCTATTTCCTTTTTTCAGTGTTTCATAGTTTTCTCTGTAGATGTCCTTTACCTCCTTAGTTAAATATATTCCTAAGTAATTTATTTTCTTTGTTGATATTATGAAAGATATTGAGTCTTTCATTTGGTTCTCAGTTTGATTGTTGTTGGCGTATATGAATGGTATTGATTTGTGTATGTTGATTTTGTAACCTGAGATTTTGCTGATCTTATTTATTTATTCTAGAAGTCTCTTGGTAGAATCTTAGGGGTTTTCTAGATATAAGATCATATCATCTGCATAGAGCAAAAGTCTGACCTCTTCTGCCCCTATTTGGATGCCCTTGATGTCCTTCTCGTGTCTGATTGCTCTGGCTAGGGCTTCTAGCAGTATGTTGAAGAGAAGTGGTGATAGAGGGCAACCTTGTCTGGTTCCAGTTCTAAGTGGGAATGCGTTCAATTTTTCCCCATTCAATATGATGATTGGTGTGGGTTTGTCCTATATGAGTTTTATCATTTTGAGGTAAGTCCATCTATGTGTATTTTGTTAAGCATTCTTAACATAAAGTGGTGCTGAATTTTGTTGAATGCTTTTTCTGCATCTATTGAGAGGACCATATGGTCTTTGTTTTTACTTCTGTTTATGTGGTGGATTACATTTATAGGTTTGCATAGGTTGAACCATTCCTGCATCTCTGAGCTGAAGCCCACCTGGTCGTGGTGGATTATTTATTTATTTATTTTTGATGAACAGCTAAGTTAGATTTGCTAGGATTTTTGAGAATTATTTCATCTATATTCATAAGGGATGTTGGCCTGTAATTTTCTTTCTTTGTTGAGTCCTTTTCTTGCTTTGCTATTTAGGTCACATTGGCTTTGTAAAACATGTTGGGGTAGATTCCTTCTTTTTTGATGTTGTGAAATAATTTCTGCAGGTTAGGCACCAATTCTCTGTAAATCTGGTAAAATTTGGGTGTGAAATCATATGATCCAGGACTTTTATTTTTTAGGAAGGTTTTTTATTATTGTTTCAATTTCCATACTTGATATTGGTTGGTTCAGGAATTCTATACTTTCCTGATTTAGTCCAGGGAGCATGTGTGTTTCTAAGAATTTGTCCATTTCATCCATGTTTTCAATTTCATGTGCATAGAGATTTTTATAGTATTCCAAGATGGTATTTTGCATTTCTGTGGTATCAGTTGTAATTTCCCTTTTTTATCCCTAATTGAGCTTATTAGAGTCCTTTCTTTTCTGCTTCTAGTTAATTTCATGAGAGGTGTGTCCATTTTGTTTGCCTTTTCAAAGAACCTGCTTTTTGTTTTATTAATCTTCCATATACTTCTTTTGTTATTGATTTCATTTAGTTCTGCTGTGATTTTGGTTATTTCTTTTTTTTCTGCTGAGTTTGGTATTGGTTTGCTCATCTTTTTCCAGATCTTTGACACAATTCATTAGATTATTGATTTGTGATCTTTCTGTCTTTTGGATGTAGATATTTATGGATATAAATTTTCCTCTCAGAACTGCTTTAAGTTGTCTCACAGATTTTGATAACTTGGGTCCCCATTATCTTTTCATTCAAAGAATCATTTGATTTCCATTTTAATTTCCACTTTGACTTGACAGTCATTCAGCAGTAGGTTCTTTAGTTTCCATGGCGTTGTGTAGAGATGAGTATTTCTGTTGGATTTGATTTCTAATTTTATTCCACTGTGGTCTGAGAAGATGCCTGGTATACTTTCCATTTTTTAAAAAATTTTTTGAGACATGTTTTGTGGCCTAGGATGTAATCAATCTTAGAGAACGTCCTGTGAGCTGATTAGAAGAATGTATACTTAGTGGTTTTTAGGTAGAATGTTCTGTAAATGTCTGTTAGGACCATATGTTCTAGGGTTATATTTAAGTCCCTTGCTTATTTGTTTATTTTCTGTTTGGAGGATCTGCCCAGTTCTGTCAGTTGGGTGTTGAAATCCCCAGCTCTTACTGTGGTGCTATCTATCATTTTGTTTAGATCAAGTAGGATTTGCTTTGTGAATCTGGGTGCTCCTATGTTAGGTATGTAAATATTTAAGATTGCTCTATCTTCTTGTTGAATTGCTCCCTTTACTATTATACAATGACCGTCTTTGTCTTTCACTACTTTTGTTGATTTGAAGACTGAGTTATTGGACATGAGTACTGGTATGCCAGCTTTCTTTTGGCTTCCATTAGCATGGAATATTGTTTTCAATCCCTTCACATTAAGTCTGAATGAGTCCTTGTGGGTTAGTTTTGTTTGCTGGAGACAACAGATACTTCACTTGTGTGTATTTATCCATTCAGCCTGCCTATGTCTCTTCAGTGGGTAGTTTAATCCATTTAGTTTTATTGAAAGAAGTGATAAGTGTGGTGTATTTCTGTTTCTTCTGTTGGGTTTAACTTTGTTGCAATATTTTATCTCTTGAGCCATTTTGGTATCTGGTCTTTAACCTTTAGCTTCTGGGTAAAGTTTATATTGGTAAGTGTTTGTTGTGCTGATCTGTGAATAATGCAGTTCTGATTACTTCCCATAGGGCAGGTCTTATCTTCACGAATTTCCTCAGTGTTTGCTTGTCTGAGAAAGACTTTATTTCCCCCTCATATATAAAACTTAGTTTTGCAGGGTACAAAATTCTAGGCTGGGTATTATTCTGTTTGAGATGGCTGAGAATGGGGCCCCAATCCCTTCTGGCTTGTAGGGTCTCAGATGAGACATCTGAAGTTAGTCTGATGGGTTTTCCTTTGTAAGTTACCAGCTGCTTTCTCCTTACAGCTCATAGGAGTACCTCTTTAGTGTTTATTTTGGCCAGTTGGATGACTGTGTGGCATGGTGTAGTTCTCTTTGTGATGAATCTCCTAGGAATCCTATGAGCTTCTTATACCTAGATGTGTAGATTTCTAGCAAGCAAGGGAAAGTTTCCTTAATTATTCCCTCAAATAAATTATCCAACCCTTGTGTATTTTCTTCTTCACCCTCACGGATGTCTATGATTCTTATGTTAGGCCTCTTTACATTATCTGATATTTCTTTTAGGCTTTGCTTGTTCTTCTTATTTCTCTGCTCTATCTCTGTGACTGACTTGTTTAATCAAAAGGTGTTGTCTTCAAGCTCTGAGATTCCTTCTTCTGCTTAATCTAACCTGTTCTTAAGGCTTTCCACTGTGTTTTGTAATTCCCTGAATGAATTTTTCATTTCCAGAAATTCTGTTTGATTTTTCTTTAATAATTCAATTTCTGTAGTGAATTGTTCATTCATTTCCTGCATTGTTTTTGTGGCATCTTTGTGTTGGGTTTCTATTTTATCTTGTATTTCATTAAGCTTTCTTATATTCCATGTTTAAAGTTCTTCATTTATCATTTCAATATTCTGCTTTTGGTTGGTCTCCATTCCTAGAGAGCTTGTGTTCCCCTTTGGGGGTACTTTAGTTTCTGATTCTTCATACTTTCAGAGTTCTTTCCCTGGTTCCTTCTCACCTGGAGCAGATATTGTTTCTTACTTTTGGATTTTGTTTTGTTTAGATAATGACAAACCCAGTTTAATTTCTAAGTCAGTAAGCAGTGCTTGTGGGTGAGAATCAACCACACCCTCTATGTTTCAGTCAGTGAATGCTGTAACTGGTGTGCAAATGAACTTCTCTGTTAGTATGTGGTGTTTGCTGGAGGGAACAAGATACAGTGTTGCTTTTGGATCCTGTGACCCACTCTAGTTCCTCAGGAGAAGCACTGTAATGCTCTGGTGGTGGGTGGGGCCCTGGTACTTCCAGTTGAGTCCTTTATTCACCATCACAGCAGAAGCAGATGGGGGAATTAGTCTGGGTGGGGTTAGGTTGGGTGAGCCTACCCTCTTTCTCCAAAAATGGTGGTAGGAGTGTGCAGGGTTAAAGGACCAGTTCCCTACCTTTGGGATAAACTGACTGGGAGGGGCTGAAGTGGCCCCACTCAACCAGAGAGTCTGTTCTCTAACACCAGAAAACTCTGCTAGGTGGATACTTGCACCAGTGGAATAGTGGCAGCTCAAGGAACTCTTGGATCAAGCTGAACTCCCAATTAAAGTGAGTGGTGGTTTGGGCAGCTACTCCAATTCAGCTTGAGGCATCAGAGACATTCAGTTGCCACGGGAACAAGTATTTATGCAAATCGAGCCTCTCAGATTCAGTAAAATCCAATATGGCAGTTTTCCAGGGAAGGTGATCAGGGGGCACATTTATGGATCCCTGGTCTCCTGTGTTCCTCCATATCCTCCCAATTGACTTGGGCTCTCACTTGCTGCCTGACCCTGAGACTGAGACCTCTCCTACACACCTCCTAGCCACACTGCCTGTGCTGTCAGCAGGCAGACAAAGCAAACACCTGTGGGCAGGAAGGTCACAAACGGAGGCTGTCCTGCTGGCCCAGCTCCAGTGGGAGACATGCCGCCAGCGATGTTAGGGGTCACTCAGCACAGAGAACTCCTGCAGCTCCTATGGTGAGGGGGAAGTGACCATGGTCTTCCTGTTCCATTCTGGAGCTCATAGGGGGAGCACTGGTCCATCTTCCTCCTCTCCTTGGGTGTGGCACCATGACCATCCTCCTCTCTGAGCTGGGCCAGTGGCCACTCTGTCTGAGGCAGGCTAAACCAGGAGTGTGTACCCCTCATCTGAGGCAGGCTCAGTCATTCTGCGTGGGCCTAGCCATGCGTGCATTCCCAGTTGCCCAAAGCAGGTTCAGTCACTCAGTGCTGGGGACTCTCTGGTTCCTCCTGGTACTCCCCCATTGGATGAGAGCCCTGTGTGCCATTGCAAGCCTGAGGCACCTGGGTCAATGAATGATATTTAAATTTTCATTCTGAATGAAAGCACTTTTTAAATTATTTTAATTAAAGGATCATATTCTATTTAATAGTTTGTTGATTAATAACTTTAAAATATTTAAGGAAATTTTTGTGGCCTCTATTTGTGCTGTAAACTTGGGCCCCACAAACATTTGTTGTGAGCCTGCCTTTTTCAAAACAATATCCTTCAATGTACAGAATTTTGCCTCCAAGTGGATGCACACATGTACTGTCAGTGGATACACACATGTGTACTATATCAGGTTTAGTTTGAAAATAAGCATTCTACAAATTTCACTTATTTTTATAAATCAACAGAGGTTTAGCCATCTACTTTCATTCATTTATTCATTTGTGTAAAAACTAGCAGACTTGAATAAATTAAAATAGTTATTTAAATTGGTAAAGAAAAGTTGAAGAAGCTGAGAATTTAAGTTAAAAATGTCTGGAATAGATTGTGAGACACAATTCCTGAGAAAGTAGTATATAGGACCAGTGGTCCTTAAAATTAAAGACAATGAGCATTTAATGAGATCAAATTAAGTTATACATATGATTATACCCTAATTCACTCAAAGAAGATAGATCTTATATGTTGGTATCATTCAGGAGAGAGTACTGAGAACCTGTAGTTTGTTAAGCTTTAACAGAATACCCTTGGGCAGACAAGACAGCTGAGTAGAAACACTTAAGGGAAAATACGTCTAGGGAAAAAAACATTTTATTTTATTATTTAGATGGGGATATATTCTATATATGATTTACACTTAGACAGTTCATATATTCTCACATCATTTACCACACAACAAATGCATAAGGTGATTAGTAAAATGAGATATGAAATCATCATATTTAAAACCTTGAAAAGATATAATTTCAGATAAGCAGGGTTATATAGCTGTTCTATAAATATTAGAGAGATATTTTCACTGGAAACAGACTACTTAATAGATTTTCAATTTTTAATCAATTTTCACAGTGCTATTTTCTTACACAGAATATGTGTTACTATGCAGATATGATCGGCATATGCCTACTTTCTATACTTACCTTTTGCAAAAATACACTTTGAGCACAAGAAACTCTCAGTTCAGTCACTACATCCTTGAATACTATTTTTATTAATAGATTTTATTTTTTAGAGTAGGTTTACAGAAAAAATAAATTGAAAGCACAGAAACATTCTATATGTTCCTTCACCACAACCACTATCACACCCAGTTTCACTCATTTATTAACATCTTGCATTGATGTACATTTGTTACAATTCATGAGCCAATATTGATACATTAATATTATTAACTAAAGTTAATAAATCACATTAGGGTTCAAATCCTTGTGTTATATAGTCTATGGGTTTTGACAAATGTATAATGAAATATATCCACCATTACAATACCATACAGAATAGTTTCATTGTCCTAAACTTCCTGTGTGCTTCACCTATTCATTCTTTCCTCCCACTCAAACCCCTGGCAATCACTGATCTTTTTGCTATCACTATAGTTTTGCCCTTTCCAGAATGTCATATAGTTGGAATCATATAAAACTTGGCCTTTTCAGTTTGGCTTCTTTCACATAATGATATACATTTAAGGTTTCCTTATGTCTTTAGCTCATCTATTTATTTTTACAGGTGTTTAAAAAGTTTAAATGTATTTAGCATGCATTATTTTAAACATACTACCTGGCTTTTTTTTTCAGGGTATGTGCGATAAATTAATACGTTCATATAACTTGTAAAGATAAAATCAACATAATTGGGATATCATCACCTACAAGATTTGTCTTTTCTTTATGTTAGAAACATTTGAATTATTCTCTTCTAGCTATTTTAAAATATACAATAGATTATTTTAAACCATATCCACCCTACCAATCTATCCAATACTAGGTCTTATTTCTTCTGTTAAACTGTATATTTGTACCCATTATTCACCCTCTCTTCATTCACTTCTCCCCATTACCCTTTCCAGCTTCTGGTAACTTCCAATCTATTCTCTATCTTCATGAGATCCACTTTCGTAGCTCCCACGTATGAGTGGGAACATTAGGTATTTGCCTTTCTGTGCTTAGTTCATTTCACTTAACAGAATGATTTAAGTTCTATCCAAGTTGCTGCAAATGACAAGACTGCATATATACCACATTTTCTTTATCCATTCATCCATTGATAGGTACTTAGGTTGATTCCATATTTTGGCTATTGCAAATACTGCTACAATAAACACGGGAGTGCAGATATCTCTTTAATATATCAATCTTCTTTTTAAAAATATATATACCCAGTAGTGGAATTGAGTGTTCATATGGTAGTTCTACTTTTAGGGGTTTTTTTGAGGTACCTCTATACTGTTCTCCATAGTGACTCTACTAATATACATTCCTACTAGGAGTGTACAAGGGTTCCCCTTTCTCAAAAATCCTCACCAGCATCTAATATTCCCTGCCTTTTTAATAAAAGCCATTTTAATTGGGGGAGATGATAACTCGTTGTTTTGATTAGCATTTATCTGATGATTCATGATTTTAAACATTTTTTTCATCTACTGGACATTTGTATGTCTTCTTTTGAGAAATGTCTATTTGGATCTTTGCCCATTTTTTAAATCAAATTATTTGTGTTTCTGCTATTGAGCTGTTTGAGCTCCTTATATATTCTACTTATAAATCCCTTGTCAGATGAAAAGATTACAAATATTTTCTCTTGTTCTGTGTGTTATCTATTAACTTTGTTCATTGTTTCCTTTGCTGTGCAGAAGCCTTTTAGCTTGACGTAATCCCATTTGTCTACTTTTGCTTTTGTTGCCTGTGCTTTCAGGTCTTACACAAAAAATCTTTGCCCATACCAATGTCCTATAGTATTTCCCAAGTTTTCTTCTAGTAGTTTTATAATCTCAGGTCTTAGATTTAAGTCTTTAATCTATTGTGATTTTATTTTTGTATATGGTAAGAACTAGGAATCTGGTTTCATTCTACTACATATGGTTATTCAGTTTTCCTAGTACCATTTATTGAAGAGACTGTCCCTTCCCCATTGTATGTTCTTAGTGCCTTTGTAAAAAATGAGTCAGCTGTAAATGCTTAGATTTATTTTTGGATTATCTAATCTGTTCCATTGGTTTATGTGTCTGTTTCTATGCCAGTTTCATGCTGTTTTGATTACCATAGCTTTATAGTATATTTTGAAGGCAGGTAGTGTGATGCCTCTACCTTTATTCTTTTGCTCAGGATTGTTTTGGCTATTCAGGGTCTTTTGTGGTTCCATATAAGCTTTAGCATTGTTTTTCTCTATTTCTATGGAGAATCTCATTGGCATTTTGGTAGGGAGTACACTGGGTTTATAAATTGCTTTAGATAGAATTGTCATTTTAACAATATTGATGCTTGCAGTTCATGAGAATGGAATCTCTTTCCAGTTTTTTGTTTCTTCTTCAATTTCTTTCTGCAGTGTCTTATAGTTTTCCTTGTAAAGATCTTTTACTTCTTTGGTTAAACTGAGTCCTAGGTATGTTATATTTTTTGTAGCACTTAGAAAATGTCATCCCATTCCCTCTTGGCCTGTATGGTTTCTGTTGAGAAATCTGTTGCCGTATGAATTAGAGCTCCTTTATATATTATTTGCTTCTTTTTTCTTGGCTCTTTAGGATCCTCTTTTTGTCTTTTCCTTTGAGAATTTAATTATTACATGCCTTGGGTAGTTTTATTTGTGTTAAATCTGTTTGGTGTTCTCTGAACTTCCTGTACCTGGATATTTATATCTTTATAAAGTTTTGGAATTTTTTCTGTTATTATTTCTTTGAATAAGCTTTCTACCCCTTGCTCTTGCTCAACTTCCTCTTGAACACAGATAATTCTTAAATTTGGTCTTTTGAGGTAATTTTCTGTATCTTCTAAGCAATCTTTGTTCCTTTTCATTCTTATTTATTTCTCTTTTGACTGTTTATTTTCAAATAGCCTGTCTTTGAGCTCACTTATTCTTTCCTTTGCTTGATCCATTATGCTTGAGAGCCTCCAATAATATTTTCCATTCAGAAAAAATATATTTCTCAGTTCCAAAACAAGTTTGATTTTTTTTATCATTTCAATCTCTGTTAAATTTCTCTAATACATTTTTTAATTGCTTTCTGCATTATCTTGGAAATCACTGTTTCTTTAAAACTGCTGTATTGAATTCTTGAGTTTACTTACCACCGTTTCATTAAGGTCAGTCACTGGTTCTTTGTTTTATCCATTTGAGGAGGTCATGGTTTCCTGTTGTTTTTTATGGATGTGCATCTATGTCTTTGCATTGAAGGATTAATTATTTATTCTAGTCTTTTTTGTCTGGCTGGTTTTGTTTTTTATTGGATATGTTTGCTTAGAGATTCTTGGTAATTTACCTATTGACTTTTTTTGTTTACACTAAGTTGTTGCCTCCTTTTTGTCACTAAATGGTGCCTAGGTTTGCCTTGGTTCTAATAACCAATCAGAATGCCACTCATCCTGGTGGATAAGGCCCCAGAGAGGTATCCCTGTTGGGTGGGAAGCATGACTATGGTTTTGAGCTCAGGGGAACTTTCTTACAATATGGTGCTGCTGAACAGTCACTTTGATTTGGTATCTTCTTTGGCTGAGTTACAGAGCAGGTTTCCAGGGCTGGGAATGGGATAGTCCTACCTCCCCGCTTTGTCTCTGTCCTTGGGAATATTTCTCCCTTCAGGCATTCTCCAAATGCTTTCTGTGGGCTGAGGTAGGGACAGTTCTCCTGCCAGGGAACTCAATATTGTGGGGAATCCGGTTATTCACTTCAATCTCATTGTTTCCAGTGTATAAACTGTGAGGGGGGAAATTTTTTCTAATGCTTGGTGCCAGGTAGACTGGGGGAGGGGGTGTCATGGATATGGAAGTCAAATTCCCATACTGTCTGCTTCAAGTTTTTTTTTGTTTTGTTTTGTTTTTACTTCTCTGTGATCGTGGGAACTGTTTCATCCTCATATTGAGTTCTGGGATGTTGCTGATGATAATCACTGCACTGTATATTTATTTTTGGCTTTTTGTGAGTGTGATGGGGGTAGTGAAGCCAGTTTGCTTCTATGCTGCTATTTTTGAACACTGCATTTATTCCATAATATTATTTAGATATACCACTGTTTATCCATTCACCTTTTGAGGGAGATCTTGGTTGCTTCAAGTTTTGGCAATTGTAAATAAAATTACTATAAACATTATGTGCTCATTTTTATGTAGACATAAGTTTTCAATTCTTTTGGGTAAATGTCAAGGAGTGCTGTTGCTGGGCTTATATGGCAAGAATATGTTTAGTTTTGTAAAAAGCTTCCAAACTGTCTTCCAAAGTATCTATACCATTTTGCATTCCTACTAGAAGTGAATGAGAGTTCCTGTTTCTCTACATTCTCTCCAACATTTGGTGTTTTTAGTATTTAGTATTTTAGATATTCTAATAGGTGTATAGTGGTATCTCATTATTATTTTAATTTATAATTTCCTTATGACATATGATTTTGAACATATTTTTATGTACTTATTTGCCATATGTATATCTTCTTTGCTGAGATATCTGTTCAGATTTTTGTCCACATTTTAATTGGGTTGTTTATTTTCTTATTGTTGAGTTTAAAGTGTTCTTTGTATATTTTGGATGCTAGTTCTTTATTAGATATGTATTTTTCAAATACTTTCTTCCAGTCTGTAGCTTGTCTTTTCATTCTCTTAACAGTATCTTTCACAGAACAGTAGTTTTTAATTTTAATGAAGTCTACTTTATCAATATTTTCTTTCATGTATTGTGGTTTTGGTGTTATATCTAAAAAATCATCACCAAACCCAAGGTCACTTAGATTTTCTTCCATAGTATCTTCTAGGCATTTTAAATTTAGGGCTATGATCCATTCTGAGTTAATTTTTGTAAAAGATTTAAGATCTGTGTCTAGAGTAATTTTTTTTTGCATGTGAATATTTAGCTGTTCCAGCAGCATTTATTGAAGACTATCTTTTCTTCATCAAATTATCTTTGCCCCTTTGTCAAAGACCAGTTGACTGTGCTTGTGTGGACCTGTACACAAATTTAGATTAATAGCTGCTGCATTTATATATTTATAATTATCTTTAAATTTTAAATATCCCACTATTGATATAAATTTTAAGCCACCTATCTCTTCCTCATGTGACTGTGGTGGGTTCCATTTACTTTAGGAAATGTGTAAAAGAGATGTGCAACTTAGAGAAATCAAAATAATTTCCAGCACAACAAGTGTTCAACACAGGATGGAATCAACATTTTACCTTTACAGCTAAACATGAGGCACCTAGCTGGCTATACACAATTGCTAACCTTATTTTTCCTGGCAAAAATAAAGACATTTTTGAAATTTTCCCTTTGAGTACATGGTGCTTATTAAAATAAAGTGATTGCTAAGAGTGGTATGAAATTCATCCTAATGAGTATGAGACTAATGATTGAAATGTTAATACTATTAAACATTTTTTCAGAATATAAACATCTGACTTAAATCAATAAAGTGTAATTATTGTGGAAAGAGAGTTCACTTCTATATCTGACCATCATCACCTTTGTAACCCTATTTTCTGAAGATAAATAAGAGCTAATAAAAATTGAAAAGAGAATGAGAGAGCACAACTTGACTGAGATCTGCTAACTTTATAGTAGATAATACTAAAAGGGAGATCATTGATTTTTCTTAAATTCTTTTATCATCATTTTTGAGTATATTTCATTTTAAATAAGGTTTGTTTTCATGAGCTTATAATACATAGTTTTATTATTGTGTGATTGCAAAATATTGCCTTCAAAACTCAATGAGACTTTTGGGAACAAACCCTGGCCCCCTGCTTTTCTCACATCCTTCAAAGGCCCTCTGGTTAGAGCATAACAAGGGGCAGTAGGTTGACATTTTTCAGAAACTATGTGCATAGTTATGCTCTTTACACCCTTTCTCCTTTTTTGCAATTCTTATAGTTTACCTGTGAAATTTTAGTGTTGGTGAACGTAGAAATGTCATCATGTCTTTCTGGTTTAATGTCAAAAACTACACTGAATGCTAGAGCAAAGCTTGTCAGACCAGTTTGGCACCCACAAGGAAGGGGAGTAAAGCTTTTCATTAAAGGTTTCAGATTAAGTTCACTTGTTCATTTTGGCTCACCCTACCCATTTTCTGTAGGTGGCAATAGCACATGTCTTTGTCTCATGTCATAGTATACATCTATTCTCTGTCATGTACTGAACCAAAATGTATTGGTGCTGTTAGAAAGAAAGCCTGGCTTCACCATATCTTAAGTGAAGCACTAGATAAATGCTCTGTGCCTATTTCCTTATCTTCATAGGGAGTGTATAATAATAATGGACTGACTCATGAGGCAAATAGTTAATATAAGTTTCTACTGTATTTAATTTTGATACTCCTGATCTGGGGAGAAAGTGAATAACTTATTTCAAGGAGTTAAGATTGCAGAGAAAGTGAAAGCAACAACACATATGAAGTAATATCAGACTCCAATTTCACATACATTGGGATCTGCTGGATATTTAGAGGAATTTAAGCCTTCATGTTGAATGTTTATTCTCATAAGGATTTCATAACCTTAAAAGATAATCTGTTCTTTTTTCTCTGAGTAGTAACATGGAAAACAGTGCTTGAAGTTAATATGAAAGGGTCTTAACCCTAGAATGGAAAAGGATTTCTTGCACATACAAGGCCACTTAACATTGCTACTTCTAATGTAATAATGTTACATTATTACAGGATAGGTAAACTTTGCCTATTGGAATTCATCTTGGAGACTTTTCAATGGAGCTATCTTCCATCCCTATGTGGAATGGCCTCCTTATGGAAGAAGAGCTTTGTTCTTTCTGCATTTTGTTACCTTGGGCAGAGGTCATGCTGTAACTAGACACTTGTGTAATTAAATTGCTTTTGCAAACTTCTAAATCTAGGTAAGAAGAAAATCCTATTAAAGGTAGTTTAACATGCCCTAGGTCAGTACCCCATCCAGATTCTATATCATCCTATTGTTTTTGAATTCAAAGGCACATTAAGCTTGTTAATGCCCTAGTTACACTGAATTATCACAGGGGGCATGACTATTGTTTTGGACTCTAGACATTGGGACCAGTTTTGGTGCTTTTCTATCCGAGGTCATTCAATCTAACCAATAGTCACTCTGAACCAAGACTGTGGCTACTCCAGAGTGGAGCTGTGACTTAGCAGTCAGCTCTCAGTTTAGCCACTAGTATATTTCTCCAAAGCAAAATGAGCCATAACATTATTGATTCTGGCTTTGCAAGTTTGAAAAAGGGGAATGTTTTATTTTCTTTGAATCTTCAAATATTACAGGATATGTAAAATTAAAATGATCAGAGCTTTAACATGTAAAGGTTACATGCTGTGTATGCTCAGAAAAGAGAGAAGCTGGCATTTATCCTAGGGCTAAAATGAAAAAGTTGGAAGGGACCTTAGGGATCTCCTGGCCTTGGAATTGATCTCTGATTGTTCTCAGTTTACACTGTCTTTTAAACCTAACTTATTCTTCTTTTGAACTTTTTAAGATTTAGAGAATTTTGATATTAATCTATAAAATAAACATTGGGTTAGTCATATTTGGAAATTATAACTCAAATTTTAAGACTTAGACCAGGTTAAGTGCAATTTGCATTATTGCATGATTAGTCAAAATATTTTCCTTGGGGGAATACATGTCTGAATAACAATGGCATCAATGAAAATGTGGAATCAGTCAACATGCTTTTTTTTTTTTTACATTTTAGACATGACTTAGAATAAAATAAGACCAATTTATTCAACTACATTCCTTACTGAAAGATAATAACTAAAATTCTACAGTGTACATGCCATGTTTTAAATGTTCCATAGATAGTGCCAAGACTAGATTTAAGTAATTCAGCTGCACAGTTATCAAACGTTTCTTTTTAGTAGATTAGTTTATAAGCTAATCTAATCTAATTGATATACATAAGAAAAACTATATTTCTAATATAAAATGTTCCACTCCTTAATTGTATCTGACAGCTATTATACTGAAAGTTTAATCAGCAATAAATTGTGAAGAGAATAAACTGTATGCTACATGGTTTGACAATATCCAAACTTCATTCTTTCACTACAAAAGCTACAAATTGAAAGTTGCAAACCGATGTCTTAACATATTTTAAAATAATAACACCTTCATGTTTTACCTTCATGTGTTTCCAGAAAATAGTATGATCTAGAAAAATGAATAATGCTTTTAGAGCAAGTGGATTGGGGTTTGTGCTGAGCCTACTGGCTCTGTGACTTAAGTAATATGCTTAATCTCTCTGAATCTCATTTTCCTTATTATGAAAAGGAAGATTTAATAATACCTACCTCTCAGGATTGCTGTTAAGTTTTAATTAAAATCATGTAAAGAAGTAGTATAGAATATAGTGAAGAATAGGCCTTCAGTAGATGCTACTTTTCTTTAGCTTATATTTCTCATTTACTGGAAGCATAAACATTTTAAGTATATTCTAAATCATTAACACTAACCTATATAATGCCAGCAAGCCTTCAGAGCATGCCTGAAACCCATTGCTCTAATCTATTTTTAACAAAGCCTGCAAAATTATAAAATAGCATACTTTAAATCCATGATCAGCTCTTTATGAAAACATGATAAATGTAACACATCATTCCATTTTCCTGAAAATATGAAACCCTGCATATTTTTTATTATGACCCTTCCTACATAAGGTCATCAGTTTCATAATGGGCACTAGCATAGATAGTAATACTTGTTTATTCTGAAACAAACAAAACAAATTTTTTATGTGAACTAAAGTTTCTTTTTTCTGATTGAGAACAGAGAACATGTCGCTATAGTTACTAGTAGAATTGCTATAATTTGAAAAAAATTGTATATGGCCAAAATTAGTTATGCTAAATAGTTGAAATGAATATAAAATGACCCAAGAAAGGAAAGTGAAGATTAAATACCATCAGGGATTAGAAAGAACACTACAAACCCAAGCCTTAATTAGATAGGCCCAAAGTAGAGTTCATACAGGATGCGGAGTGCTAACTGTGAAATGAATAACATCATACCATTCATTCTATAACATGAAGGCAACTAAAAACTCAACCCCAATAAAATCCTATGTGGATAGGTCTCCCTAACCTCTCTAGGGTCAAATAAATCAAAAGATAATTGAGTTGTGCCTGTGCCAATGATAAGGAGAGATAAGAGCTAAGAGTTGGGACTCTAGAGACATAAATCACTGAGTAGAAGATAAAATTAGAAGCTATCGGGTGACAATGCTGAGGAGATGCAGCTGTAAAATACTACAAAGACATGGAGTAGTCATGAGCATATTAACAGAGTTTTCCAACTTACAAAGCCTTTCACATACATTATTTCATTGAAATTTCACTACAACTCTGCAAGGATGGCATAGAAGCTAGAAAGATTTAATAATTTCCCCAAGGTCCTTCATCTAGGATCTCTGACTCCATAACCCATATCCTTCTCACTAGTATCACATCCCTTCTGATGAATAAGCAAGCAAGATGTCTGGGATTAATCCTTCAAGGTGAAAGAATCAGGATACTTAGAGAGCAGGCTTATTGAGTGAAAGAACTGTAGGTATGGGCTAATGCTGTATATTCCAAACAAAGCAGATAAAACATCAGGGAAATTCTTTGACCAGAGTTCAGAGAGATGGCTAGTCCAGGAAAAAGTAGTTTGGGAGAATTGGCTATTTGTCTTCAGTATGCATTCTTCTCTTGTTTGTTTAATAATAGAACTTTCATGTTTTAGATGAACATAAGGCCATCTAGCTGAAAACTGCATTTCCCAGTATTCCTTCTAGTCAGATATGGCATGTGACTAAGTTCTAACAATGAGAGTTGAGCAAAAGGGATGTGTGAGACTTCTGGGTTATGCCACTAAGAAAAGGGTCAAGCTCTCTATTTTCTTTCTCCATCCAGCTAGCTAATATGTGAACATGATGGCAGTAGCTAGAGCAGCCATGTGAGACATGAGCTAGTGCTTCAATGTTGACAATGGCAAATTAAGAAGAAAGTACCTGGGTCCCTGAACACCATGTAGCCAGTATCGTTTTTGGACTACTTTCCTTCTGACCATCATGTGAGAAACAAATTTTTATCTTTTAAAGCCATTATTACTTTGGCCCTTATTGCAGAAGAAAAATCTATATCCTTGCTTTAGAAGTTTTGACCTGATATTAAGGAAAATTTAGTAACAGAGGGAAAGTAACTTACCTTTCTCTGGGATCAAGGGAGTAAATATGTTTTGTGCTGGAATGAAGAGTAAAGTAGCAGAATGACATAAAAGAAGGTTAGGAATGAAAAGAGGGGAATACACAAGCAGTAACTGATCTAATGTGAAAACAGAGTGAAAAGGGAGAGAAACCTACATGAAGCAAGTGGGACCTCTGTCTCAAAGGCTGCCAGAGCCATATTTGGTCACATGGTATAACCAGTAACAAGAAGCATGTCTATTTTCTTAATAGACTGTTTCTGTGCATTTTAATTAATTAGCTTCCAGGGATGATAAGAAAGTTTCAAGTATCAAATTCCATTGAGAAATAGTAGTTTTTCTGAGTTCTATGTTAAGAATGATTCTGAGGCTACACTTGGGTGTAGAAGTGGAGAGTGGTGGTCAGTAAGTTATGTATTTGGCATCTTCCAGTTACAGTCTCATTGGACAACAGCATCATGATGGAGAAAGGGAATGCGACTGGGAAATAACATTTTTTAAGTTATCATTCAGTAAGTTCTCCTCAGAGTTATGGTGAATGTGTTTTCTAGAACTGTTCTGCTTCTCAATAGAGTTGGAAAACAAGAGAGGAACATGAATTAATGAGATTTAAAAGGTATTTATGGAGTCAATGGTAGGAACAAAAAGTAGAGTTAGAAGAAGAGACAGTTGGTCAGCAGAGATGAAGGGATTCTGAACTTTGCATGCCTCTCATTAACATATTCTTGACCTTTAATTTAATGCTTGAACGTTGCATTATAGGCAGGTTTGCCTGAAGTATTTTTCATGAGAGAATAATTTCTGGATAAAGGTTTTCATGAAACGATTTAACTCTCCCAACTTTTTTTTTCTCATAAGGCAATATTAAGAGGTCAATATGTTAACTGTAGTAGTGGATCACTTCTTGATTTTTATAAGGTTTCCAATACTGTTTAAATTGATATTTCAGTTATAAATTCTTAGATTTCTGCTAAAGAAGACTTACCATTTTCCCCTATATAAGAAAACAAGAGTATTTTTAAAAAATGTTCCTATATGCTTGTTTTATCATTTTTTATCTGTAATTCTAAATTCTAAATGAACAAGCACTGTTTTACCTTAAGAAACAAAATGGAAAATTATTTTAATTTAAAATAAATGTTCTTTAAAATAAAAGTGATGCATGCAAATAAGCCTGGAAGGAAATATCTTCAAATGCCAATAGTCATTATCTTTGGTAGATGAAACTATGTGTGTTTTTTTCTTCCTTCAACTTATTATGATTTTAAAATTATGTTGTGTGTGTATGCATTACTTTAAAACAGAATAACCATAACAATGCCTTACGCAAAAGAAAAAAGAAAGGTCCTATAATTCTAATTGTCTTTTGAAAAGAACCCTGGGGAAAATCAGATGTGTAGCTATCTAAAGGACTGGAAAAACCCTAAAAAAGATTTCAAATCCCTTTTACTAAGCACTTTCTGTATGATTGGGAAGTTATGTCTCCTATCTAACCTAATTTTTTCTTTCTCTGGTTAAATAGTCTCTTTCTTTCTTGCTCTCTTCCTTTCCTCCTTCCTCTATTCCTTTCAAGTTCTTTCCTACATATATATATACATTCTTTTTCCCACATAGCTGTTCATTGGTAGATGATATTTTATTAGAACTAGTGTTTTATGTGAAATAGAATAGCATAACATTCTTTCTAACAGGTGCCAAGTTGTGAACGATAATTTATATGAGAGGTTTCTAAAAGAAAATTTGTGTGTGTTTGGTTACTAATTGAAGTTTTTCAAATTATACCTAATTCGTACCATATATGTACAAAAACCACAGAAGACCTGTAGGGCATTTCTTTGGAAAGAAAGTGCATGAGAAGTTCAAAGAAGGCCTGGAGATTTTTTTCAAATCTATTAGTACAATGTGGGGTGAACTGATGCTCTTAACTGTGGAAGAAGCAGACCTACTAAATCCAAAACAGAGTATAATTGGAGTACAACCCATACCATTGGCCTAGAAATGGGGACAAAGGCTGCCAATGCTTTCCTGAAGTTCAGGTCCAGGTAGCAGGAGGCAGAATGATAGAGATGGTGGCATTTTCCACAATGATACAGATATTTGCTTTAACCTGATTCAGACCCTAGTAATGCCTTTTAGTGGCCAGAAGAGCTTCAAGACTAGTGAAATGGACTTTACATTGGGGTGATGTTAATAGTCAGGAGCCAAGGATATGAAGGACCTCATAGACTGTATGAACGAACAAGCTATAAAAATTACGAGTAAGTCAGATGGCTCTTCAGTTAGTGAGTTTCTTGGTCAGATCATTCTTTGTGAAGATCTCTCTGACAGTTCTGTGGACAATGGATTGGAAGCAAGGGGAACGATCCAAGTAGGAGATAATGAGAACTTGAACCAGGGTAGGAGATAATAAGGATTTGAACTCAAGTAAATGAGATGGGAGGTATGTGTGCAAATGTAATTTCAGCAGTAGAATCAATAGAGCTTGGAAGTGTAGGGGAAAAGAAATATCTTTTCCTTACCTAATGCTATATTCATGACTGTGGCCCCTATAACAAAAGACAGATCAGCAAAAAGCAAATATATACATTTATTTCTTAATAAGCTTTATGTGGCCTGGGGCCTTAGGAAATGAAGACTCAAAGAAACAGGTAAATTTGTGTATTTTTTGCTTAGATTTGATGAAGAGTGGACAGTGATGAGGAAATATGACTGGAGGACAAATAAGTTTGAATTAATGGCAATAAACTGGAGGAAACTTAACAGGGCCTGTTGGTTTAGATTTTTCTTGGTATCTCTGTGCCTTCAGGTCCTTTCCTCTGGGTATAGGGAGGGCACTGCTTGAATGAGGATCTTATGACCTGCTTCAGGGAAGAATGGCAAAGTGAAGGCGAGAGTGGCCTTCCTGCTTCTGCTGTTTTCTCAAATGCCAGCCGCCATATTTTAAGGTAACATGTCCTGAACGCAGTCAGAAGTGTGATGGGTTTGGGTTAGTATGAGTAACAGGATAAGAAAGACTCTAAGACAGGTTGGATAATCTCAGCTCATGGTTATAAAGGATTACAAGATGTAGATTTAGGGAAAGACAAAATATTTGACTTTGAATATGCTGATTTTGAAGTTGGCAGTAAAAGATATTATCAGTCTCCAGCATAATAGATACAAAATAGGCACTGTGTATGTACTCAAACACACAGATTTTCTAAAGAAAATAAAATATTTAACTAAAGAATACAATGAATGAATATTAATTACCTAATTTTTAAAAGTAGACTTTTTCAGCTTTTGCTTAGGATTATCTGGGATACCCAGTGCATGCAAATCATATATTATATGAGATGGTGAAATATTTCTAGGATATGATACTGCTGCAAATCTTATCCTTTAGGCATAAAAGGATTGATGATTTCTCACGAAGACAAGTGTTATATTCAGGTGAGAACTAGCAATTGTGTCTAGTGAAAAGCAACACACTTGAGGTACTGAAAATAATGAAATAGCAGAAAACGTATTAAGATCCAATGAACAGGTGAGCACAACACAGCAAGGAAAATGATTGAGGTGAAATGAACCTACTGATCAATTTATATTTTTCTATATTCGGGTTTGGGTCAGTCCATTTAATCGTTTATTACCTGCCCACCTCAAATTACAGCACTGAATTCATTCTCACCAATGATCCCAGAACCATAGCCCCAGAATTCTCATCATTACTCCCTCTTGCCGTGGATACCCTAAAACATTATTCCCATTTTCCCCTTCATTCCACACATGTAGCAAAGTATTATCAATTCTACTCCTTGCTGGGCCCATTATTAAACTTGGTCCGTCACTTTATTAATACAGGAGCTTCCTTCCTGAAGTCATACCCAAAATGTTCTCGGTCTTCAGGCACTAGGCACTAGGCAGTTTGCTTAGTCTGCCAAATATATTCAACATCCATCCTTTCTTGTAAGTTAGTTATAAATTGCATGGGATTTAGACTTTCTATAAATCTCAGAAAGGTATTTATTAATACTTCCTTTCTCAATTTCTACCTTCTAATAATACATCCACCAGTAGGTGAATATAATAGTATACAGTAGGTGAAAATAATGTGAATGAATATGCTTGATTGTGTAGAAATGGATATGAAGACCTTATATGTGTGGTGGGTCAAGAAGTTAACTCCTCTAGCAAAAGAAGGTAGGGCTTTGATCCAATATCAGACCAATATCAAATGACTAGAAAAAAAGGAGTCCAAATTGGAAACTAAAAACACTTGGTTAGTTGTGGAAGTGCAGCACTGGTTGATGGGAGAAAGAATTTACTGATAGTCTCTGATGATCAAATCCCAGCAATCCCCTGCACATTGTTTTCATATGTTCCCCAAGTAACACATTCATACAAAGAAGATAGTAGTGGTGGAACCAATATTCTCCAATGATTTCACTAAATAAATATGCTCTTAGGTTTGCATTTTCAATGACCTGTATCATGTTAATTATGTTCAAAGAATTAAAATGATCAAACTATTAAAAGCTCATTACATTTTTATTTCTGTGACCAGATTCAAGTGATAGGGCATATTGATAAAAACATATACCCACCTGGGGCCAGGTGTCTACATTTTCATGATAATGAAAGATGGTTTCAGAAAGGAACTCATCATGTGAAAATGTACTTAATCTTATCTGCAATTATTATGTTGTGTTAATGGAAAGTTAGTATTAATGTGACAGACAATGTTAGGAAAAAAATCAATCTTGATTTGAAAGCTTCATGATGTATCAGGTGGACAGGGAGAGAGCATTATTGCACCCATCACCGTTATTAGTAAGAATTTACAATGCACATCCCAGCCTGGTTTTCTCATTTAATTCTTCTTGAGGTGCAAGCAAGTGTTTATTTCCATAATGATTCAATTAACCAATGTTAATTAACCAATGTTTTTTTGCCAATTTATTACTAATATAAAATGAAACCATCTTATTTAGCAATGGCAAAGCTCAGAAAATAAAGCTTTATCAGTTCTTCAAGTCATTAACAGCTGCAAAAAGTTTAATTGATATACTTAAATTGTAATTTATTTTAAAGCAATAATGAGAAGCACTACACATTTTAAAAGGGTTTGTGTGATATAGGGGCAAATGGAAAAGTGCTTTTTATATGGAAATTTAGCGTTTGGCTTAGGTGATACTCAACATTGGCATGACTTTGCCTCAATATTAGAGACATTCCAGGATCCCATTAATAATACATGCATAGGAGAGTCCGTGAATGAAGGTAGCTTAAGTAGAGGCATCCACTTAAATTATCAAAGGAAAGGAGCCTATTGTTGGGAGTCAGTGGGGGATATGTAGAAGAGCCATTCTGACTAAGACCTCATATTCACAAAAGGCTTAATCAAATTTAGATTTATTATATCACTTCCATACATTGCTATACATATAATGCATTGTGTTTTAAATGTATTATTTTGATAAGTGTAAACATTTGAAGCACTGCAATGCCTGTGAAGACTTGCAAAATAACATGAAAGTTGGAGGGGAATCTATCAAGTCAGGAACTTAGAAAAGGGTACCATTCCTGTGCCATAAACTTGAAAGATTTTTGTAAAGTATTGGACAATGAAAGTAAGACTAATAAAAAAGGCTGAGCAACCATTTCATAACTGGCCTACCTGAGATAGCAAAATCCCTTAAATGCCACTATAATGGCTATTAGTTACTTGCAGGGCTTCCTAGCATTCAAGTCCTCTGCCTATTTGAGAGAAATCAACAGAACAAATAAATGTTCTGTTTGGATGATTGTCTCTTGCTACAGAAGCTAAGGCAGGAAGCTCCTTTCTTCCTTTAGTCTCTGGCAGCCCAGGATCATCTGGGAACATGACCTAGCCTCATTTATATGCCCACACCCAAGAATGAAGATGGAGCATGTATTACAAAGAAGTAACGAGAGTGTAGAAACCATTAAGAAAGAGGTGCTGGCATCAAGTTTTGCAAAAGCAATGTTTTTGGCAGTGGTGGTGGTGTGGTGACCTAGCAAGGCTATCCTTCTGACATTATTTTGACTGCTTAAGTTCCCTTGGTTCCTGCTCAGACATATAGTCCTACTTCTATCTTCTATTTGCTTCATACTATATGAACATAATGAATAAATAATTTAATCTATATAAGCTTCACTTTTCTTATCTATAAATGAATGTAAGAGTAGTACCTATCTCCAAGGGTTGTTGTGATCATTAAACATATGAAAACACCTAGCACAATCTTTATTTTTACTTCTACATGCCCAACAATTTAGCCATTACCATTATTGTCTTATGTTGGTGGTATTGGTGATATTTGGGATAACTTTTGTTCTTTTCCTTTGTATTCTGTATTCTCCTTATTAACAATATATATATATATATATATATATATATATATATATATATATATCTGTGTGATTAGCTAACACACTAAAAAGAAGTTAATGCAAAAAAGGGGAAAAAAGAATAACAAATAGAATTTAGTTGAGCCCATTAAAATGATTAAAAGGTTGGAAAATATAACTTGAAGAGTTAGAGGAGAATCTTTAGAGGAGAAAATTGAAAATAGCAACAATAAGAATGAAATGGTATTTCATAGAGATAGATACCTGTCCTCTAAACCAGTGTGATGTAAAGAGAAGATGGACATTATTATACCTAAATAAAATCCTTCCTGTAATGGTGGAAGAAATTATAGAAATTACAGAATAAGAACTGGTTAAGAATGTAAGCCTTAGAATCAGAGGACGATCCTGAAAATTTTGGTTCTGCCATTCAGTAATTGTATGACCTTGATTAAAGTTATTTTATTTCCTTAAGCCTCAGTGTCCTTGTTTATTAATTACAGATGAGATAATACACATAAAGATCTTAGTGCAGTGTCTGACACAAAATATGCTCTCAGTAAATGTTACCTTCAGTTAATAAACACTCTCCCCACTGAATGAGAAAGGATTTGGAGTCTGTCACCAAAGGTTTAGTCTCAGCTCTGCCATATGTACTTGAGACAAGCCACTACCCTTCTGTAAGCAGAGTTTCATTATTTGTAAAATAGAAAAAAATACTATCTCTTTCTTAGTGCTTGTATGTTGATCAAGGAGTGTAAATAGTAAACATTATTTGGAAAATATAAAGCCGTTTAAAAATATAAGTATTATTTGCATGAATTACTAACCCATGTCATATCAGTAAGTTACCACAGCTTCTGTTCACACTCAAAGTTGTTATCAAATAATACGGCATCCCTTTCTCAATCATAGAACATGGTTTCATTGAGTGGAGTGCTTGTATAATATGATTCATCTTAAGACTTATCAATTACTTGGAAGCCTTTTATATCTAAATGCATCTGTCTTGTTTAAAATTCCCTAATGAAAAATTTTTAAGATGACATATGACATCTTGACTCATGACATGAAAAGTAATGTCAGATATGTGTTTAGTATATGAGTGATAGAGTGAAGACATCAGCTTTCTATTGTTTTGCCATTGACCAATGCTAGATTGATTTAAAGTCTTTTAGAGCCTGGTCTATTGAGCGAAAAAATGCTATTAAGCAATTAACTGGTGTTCCTTGGTAGCAGAGACAGATAGTTTGAATAATTCAGGTGATTTGGGAAGCTTAAACTATCCAAATTAGGGCTGGTTGTCTCTAATTCATTTAATACATGTTTAGTTTTCTATTTAATTTTGTCTGAAGGAAAATTTATTGTTGTAAGATGAATTATTTCCTCAAATTCCATCTAGAAAGGCATTCTTAAGGTTGTCAGCTAAAAGAAAAACACTCTCCAGCATAATTTTCTGTTCATAATGAATAAGTAAGCTGGAAAAAATCCTATTGTATGATAACCAAAATTATTTAGCAATATGACCTGGACAATAGAAACAATCTATTTTCAGTTAGTGTGGAGGCACCACAAGACCACAAGAACATTCTTAGCATGAGCCTAGTCTCTAATAATCACAGATTATATAAAAATGGAAACATATTGCTATCATAGGAAAATATCTTGGTCAACTGAATAATGTTGTAAAATGTATTTAATAGTGAGCAATTATTGAGGCAAAATTTAATTATTCTTTTTTACAAATGAGAAAAATAGAAAATGGAGGTTAAGGAACAGATTACAGAGGTGAAGTAAACTGTAGAAGTATCTAGACTTTAACACACCTCCAAATTAAATTTATTATGAATGGAGTAAATATTTTCCTATCCTATTTTCAGACCTTAGTACATCCACAACTATATTGAGACCAAAAGGCTATGGCTTAACTGAGTGAACTTTCTATCAATGAAGGTATCTATTTTCTACATATCTGAAGATTAATGGTGTTGCATTTGAATGTTTAACCAGGACCTTTTCGAATTTTGACAAACACAGGTTAGGGAGCAATTCCATGACCTCAAAATTTTAGTACTTTTGCTGTACATAAGCAAAGAGTTTATTTTGAGAATAGAATTTATTTTAAAATTTGTATTTTCCCATGCAATCTGTAACTGCATGCTGGCAAAGACTTTAAGAATTGAGTCCAGGACACCTACTATAATTGTATTGGAGGTCTCCTCCTTAATCTTTTTGTTGTTGTTGTGGCGGTGGTATAGATATTTATTATACTAATTTTGATTGACCTTGACATTGCTCCTTTATTTTATTTTAAGCTCCTCAAGAGTAAGACCTTTACATTTCCCTTGGTGATTGCAGCTGATAGAATTTCAATTATATTTTGAATAGATATTTTCCCTTTAAATATTAAAAAATATCTTAAAAGTAGTTGTGGAAATCCTTGTGAAAGGACAATAGAAATAGGACATTGTGATTTATTCCAAGTCCAAGAAAACATCTTCTAAAACAAACATATGTCAGAGGTGTGTGGTTTTCCCCAAGAAAAATATACAAGCAGATGGTAAAACCTGAACAACTGGAGATAACATATTCCAAAGGTCTAAATTTGTCAATGAATGTAGAGGGAAAATAATGGAAATAATAATTTTCTTGTTTGTAATGAGCTATAATCTTCCTTCCTACAAAGTTCCTAAGTAGTTTAATTCATGTAAGATATAGTGGCCATGTTAATTTTCAACCAGTGTACAATACCAAGATGTGCTCCTCTTATGATTATTCAATTACTCTACTACATACTTGAATAGAAAGTCTTGCTGTAAATTTAGTCTATGCATTGAAATTATTGAATCAACAAGAAAATTTAACAAACTATGGGGGAGACTAGTTTCTACACCCATTTAGCCAGACAATATTTTGACATTGTTTGAGGTTTTTAACTGGCATTTTCTTTAAATAGTCATTTTCATTGTCCACTTTCTTAAACAAATTGCTCTTCTCTTATTTTTTCTTATTTATTTTTTTCATTCTTTTTTTTAATTTCAAAATATTACAGGGGTAAAAATGATTTTGGTTACATGTACTAATTTTGTTATGCTTGATTCAGAGTTATAAGTGTGCCTATCACCCAGATAGTGTTCATTGTACCAGTTAGATAGGTTTTCACCCATACTCACCTCTTTCCTCCCCACTGCTTGATTTCCACTGTGTTTTACTTCTCTCTGTGCACGTGTACTCATCAGTTAGTTCCAGGTTAATACCAAGTGCATGTAGTGTTTGTTCTTCCATTTTTGAGATATTTCAATTAGGATAAAGGTCACCTGTTCCATCCAAATAGTTGTAAAAGGGCTTAATTCATTATTCTTCATGACTGAATAGGATTTCATAGTGTATATATACCACAGTTTGTCAATCCACTCATGAATTGATGGGCACATCTTTGCAGTTATGAATTGTGCTGCAGTAAACATTTCAATGACAGTGTCTTTTTGATAAAATGACTTCTTTTACTTTGGGGAAATATCCATAAGTGAGATTGCTGGATCAAATGGTAGGTCTACTTTTAGTTCTATAAGGAATCTCCCATACTGTTTTCCGTAGAGGTTGTACTAATTTGCAGTCCCACCAACTGTGTATAAGTGTTCCTTTGTCTCTGAATCCATGCCAGCATCTATTGTTTTTGGAATTTAACAAAAATTTTTATTTATTTATTTTTTAATTTATTTTTTTCGGCATATTATGGGGGTACAAATGTTAAAGTTACATATATTGCCCTTGCCCCCCCCCATAGATGTTATTCCTATATGTCCACTTAGGTGTTGATCAGTCAATACCAATTTGCTGGTGAGTACATGTGGTACTTATTTTTACATTCTTAGGATACTTCACTTAATAGAATGGGTTCCAGCTGTAGCCAGGAAAATACGAGAGGTGCTGTATCACCATTATTTCTTATAGCTGAATAGTACTCCATGATATACATATACTATATTTTATTAATCCACTCATGTATTGATGGGCACTTCAGTTGTTTCCACATCTTTGCAATTGGGAATTGTGCTGCTATAAACATTAAAGTGCAGGTGTCTTTTTCATAGAGTGACTTTTGTTCTTTTGGGTAGATGCCCAGTAATGGGATTGCTAGATCAAATGGTAGATCCACTTGTATCGCTTTAAGGTATCTCCATATAACTTTCCACAGAGGTTGCACTAGTTTGCAGTCCCAGCAGTAGTATAGGAGTGGTCCTATCTCTCCACATCCATGCCAACACTTATTATTTGGTGAGTTTTTGGTAAAGGCCATTCTCACTGGAGATAAGTAAGTGATATCTCATTGTGGTTTTGATTTGCATTTCCCTGATGATTAGAGATGTTGAGCATTTTTTCTGTTTCATGGCCATTCTGTCTTCTTTTGAAAAGTTTCTGTTCATGTCCTTTGCCCACTTTTTGATAGGGTTGTTTGATTTTTTTCCTTGCTTATTTTCCTGAGTTCTAAATAGATTCTAGTTATCATCCATTTATCAGTTATATAGCATGCAAAAATGTTCTCCCATTCTGTAGGTTGTCTATTTGCTCTGTGACAGTTTCTTTGGCTGTGCAGAAGCTTTTTAATTTAGTCAGGTCCCATTTATTTATTTTTGTTGATGCTGTGATTGCCTTTGGGGTCTTATCCATAAATTATTTGCCTAGGCCAATGTCTATAAGTGTTTTGTACAGGGCATTTCTTGTCTTGAGAAATTCCCTCAGTTGCTTGTCTGGAAAAGTCTTTATTTCTCCTTCACACATGAAATTTAGTTTTTCAGGATACAGAATTCTAGGTTGGCAGTTATTCTGTTTAAGAATACAGAATGTAGGGCCCCAATGCCTTCTGGCTTGTAAGGTCTCAGTTGAGAAGTCTTCACTTAGCCTGACAGGTTTTCCTTTTTAAGTTACTTGATATTTTCACTTCACTGCTCACAGGAGATTCTTCATGTTGACTTTGATCAGTCTCATGACTATGTGCCTTGGTAATTGCCTCTTTTCAATGAGCTTCTTGTACATGGATTTCTAAATTGCTAACAAGATCAGGGATATTTCCCCCAATTATCCCCTGAAATAGGTTTTATAGCCTTTGTGTGTTTTCATCTTCACCCTAATATGATTCTTATATTTGTCTGTTTTTCATAATTCCATATTTCTTGTAGGTTTTGTTCATTCCTCTTAATTATCTGGTCTTTATTTTTGACTGACTCTGTGAATTCAAAGGAGTTGTCTTCAAGCTCTGAGGTTCTTTCTTCTGCCTGGTCCAGTCTATTCTTACAACTTTCAACTCTGTTTTGTATTTTCTGAAATGAATTTTTCATTTCCAGAAGTTGCATTTTTTTAAAATATGTTGATCTGTTTAGTGAATTTTTCATTCTTTTCTTGAATTCTTTTTCTAGTTTCTTTGAGTTGGTTTTCCATTTTCTCTTGGGATTCATTGAGCTTCCTTACAATCCATATTTGGAATTCTTTATCTGTCATTTCAATATTTCCAGTTTGGTCGGTATCCATTACTAGAGAGCTGGTGTTCCCTTTTGGGGTCTTCTTATGCTCTGAATTTTATAGTTCTAGAGTTCTTTCACTGACTCCTCCTCATCTGGGTAAGCTGTCACTTCTTATTTTTGGATTTTCTTTTGTTTAGATGGGGTTTTTTTTTCCTTCCTCCCCTCACCCATAAGGGAGTGTCTGTAGCATATGCTGGGTAAAAGCCTTTGGTTTTGCTTGTGGGTTCTTTGATGGGGGTCTAGGTTCTGGATGGATGCCTTGGTTGGAGGTATCCTTAGTATGTTGATTTTTTAGTTGCTAGTTGATTGTAGGCTGTTGCAGTGGTGAGATATGTATGTGGGCAGATTTCTTGTCTTTCTTTTTTTGATGAGGGAGGATGGAGGTCTTTGTGATCTTTTTTCTTTCTCAAGCCCTGTGGTCTTCTTAAAGTGTGAATTGTATTGACATGCCCAGTTTAATCTCTGAGATAGTAGGTGGTACTTGTGGATGAGAATCAGCCACATCCCGTGTGATTGAGTCAGTAAATGCTGTAAAGGGCCGTGCAAATTGACCTCACTGTCAGTAGGTGGTACTTGCCAGAAGGAACAAGCTTCAGTGTCGTTTTGGGGATCTGTGACCAGCCAGAGCCCCTTAGGAGAAGTACCTGAATGCCCTATGTGGTAGGTGTGGCCCTGGGACTTCCAGGTGAGTCCTTATTCTTCACCACAGCAGAGGTGGCTGGGGGAGTGAGGCTTGATAGTCTGGTATGGGTGAGCCTGCGCTCAGTCTCCACAAAAAATTGTAAGTAGTTGTTTAGGTGAGGGTCAAAGCTCTGCTCTCAGCCTTCCTGGGATGTCTGCCAGGGAGGGGCTGAGGTGCATTCACCAAGCCAGAAAAATCTGCTTGTGGAGTTGGGGGTCATCTCAAATCTACAATCTGATTGTTGGGAGAGGGTTTCACTCTTCTCCTGCCTTCCCTGCTTTGTGGTTTCTTTCCAGCCTCTGCTGGCAGGCAGGAGCTCAAACTAGCTGAGCTTCCCAGCAATGGCATTGCAGGCTGGGAGTTCCCCTGTCTAGGAACCTGCCCTGGGTTGACAGCACTGCTTTCCTGTGAGGGGAGGGGTGCTCCATGAGTGGCCTATGGCTGGGACCCACATTGTGCTCTCTTTTCAATTCTACCCTGGTGGCCTCCCACACCCCTAGAGATTAGTTCACATATCTCCCCTCAGTGGTCTTTAGCAACACAGTTGAGTCCTGGGTGAACAGGCCCTGGCCAGTCCCCAGTTCCCCAAAGATCAAAGCCCAACCATGCAGGGAGACACACATTGGTCCTGAGTTGCCTATGGGGTGCCCAAGTAGGCCTGATGTCCCTCTACTTCAGGAGGTACCCTATTCTGATGGGACTGCCAGGTAAGCAGCACCAGTGAGGGCCACTGATCAGGGAGTTCACAGTCTGAGCTGCCCTTAGTCCTCTGCAAGTCTTTAAGAGGAAAGGTTTGAGCTCCATTATCTGATTGCCCTATTTATGTTTATGTTCCTCAAAGGAACTAATTGGCTTTTATCTCTGAGAAGCAGACAGAAGCAGTGACTTTAGAAACAAAGATTTTGGCAAAAATGCAACTGCCTGGGGTAAAGAAACTCAGGATGTTTCAACACACACAGTGTTTTGACAATGGCTCAAGTTGTCATGGCACACTGATTGGGAAACTTTGCCAACAACATAGTTTTTCAATAAATTAATGGTAAAAATGGCTTGTCAAACTCTGCTTAGTAGGAATACGTTGCTTCAGGGCTTTTTCTTTTGAAGGATTGAATGGTAATTATCATGTGAATATCTCTTCCTTAGCTTTTACAGTTTTATAGCCAAGAATGACAAACAGCAACAATTAGCACCTCAATGGTGCTCACTTGTTGAAAACACTTAGCAGACACTAACTAGAACCTGGGGATTCCCCATGTGGGGAGTCACTGTGATTGCTACCACTAGACTACATATTACAAAGATTTGTTTCTTGTGAACTGTCCAATAGCTTTTCGTGAATATTTAGCAGCCTGCTCACTTCCCAGGACAGATTGCCATTAATGGCATTGATTAGTGTTGTAGTTGGTTTCCTTAGGTTGACAGCCAAAATTGACTCGACAATGCCTACTGTCCTTTTTCTCCACCGTACTTTTTTGGACAAGATGGCCAACATTCTGGCAATTTCTGTGAGACTCAAAATAAAAGGAGGGAAAAGAATTTCAAAATTGGAGCTAGTTAAAGATGTCCTCTTGTCTGCACACCTGCATTTTTGAAATTGTCACCTTTGACCACCTGAATGTTGTTCTTTGTTACAAATAAGCTGCCTTTTTCAAAAAATAGTGCCTCTGCACAGAACCCACAAAACAGGCACATTAAAAGGTGGAAATAAAGGTGAGATGCACTTTATACTGCTGAAGCAACTACAATTTGAAATTACCTATGATTCCATTAAACAAAATATTTAGTAAATGCAGTCTAGATGCTTGGAAAGCACACATCTTCTTTTCTTTCTTACATGGAGTTACAAAACTGTAATCATTTTTATTTTTTATCATTTAAAATATCACTAGCAAATCATTTTCCAATATTCTAGACTTGTCTGAATCTTAAACAATTTCTGGAGTTTCATGATTCAACAGAATCAAGTTTAAAACTCTATTGCAATTCATTTATGCAACTATTAATAATTGTTTATGCTGGATGTTTCTCTCAAAACTTATGACCATTTTGGAGCATGCTTTAAAGATGTTTTATTACTAGTACAATAGTAACAATGCTACAAACATCCATGCTAAGATTGTATCATATTAGCTGGCTGAAAAGTGTCCTAGAAACCAGAATTTACCTGATAAGATTAATAATTCACTTAAACTTTTTTGATATAATTGAAATAAAGTACCTGTCCTGAGACAAGCAACCCAAAGAAAATGCAGAAGCCAACCAAATATCTGCAGTATTGGTGACTAAAGTAAAATAGAACAACAAAATTGACACAATTATATATAACAAAGAGGGGCATTGTAAAGATCTAATGAAATTACAATTTGGTAGGAACAAAGTTAATAAAGATTAGTTTGCTTCTCTCTTAATTTTTTCCTATACGGTTCTTCAAAGAAGTTTCCTCTTATTTTCCTGGATTCTAATGTGTTGGGGTTGAGGGTGGAGAAGGAAAGAAAACTGGACTGGTGTGGTATGTTTTAAAAAATAAATTATTTGTCGTAATGTTGCATATCGGTTAAAGATAAAATCCTTTCAATGAAATGACAACATTAAAAACAGAATAACAATAGACGAATTTTAGTTGAGTGGTAATCACCAAATAATCTCATTTTATTTTTATACAAACATGCTTAGATAAGCACTATTACCATAGCACTTTGTACAAAGGTGAAAATTGAGCCTCAGAGATTATATAATTTGCCAGAGTCATGCTACCTGGGTTTGAACTCAGTTCTCTCTGCCATGCAGATAGTCACTCAACAAAAGGAAAATGTGTTAATTCAGTAAGAAAAATGAGTTTGTAATTTTGCTAACATTGATAACTTTGATAAAGTAGTAAAATGCCTGAAAGATTGATTTGCAGACCAGAACTGGGGTTATTTTAGCTCTGAAAAGAGAAGGCTTGTGCACAAGAGATAATAGCTAGCTTTAGATATATGTTTGTCACAAGAAAAAGGGAAAATTATTTTGGGTATTTGCTTCAGATCTACTAGCACCGAAGAATGGAAGTTATAGTAAGGCAGATATTGGCTGAATGCAGGAAAGCAAAACAAAACAAAACAAATCCTTCTGACAAACAAGGCTACTCACAGATATCAAAATTCAAGGAGAAACAAGAAGACTGTATTAGAGATGGTAGAAGTATTTTAGGTCACTTTTTCTGCCAATTGAAGGGAGATCTAAAGTCTCTCTGAACTTTTTATTTTATGATCTCTTTTTATAGTGAAAGAACCCTGAATTTCATGTCATTGGTTCCTTGAACAAAAAGTTACCAATAAAAGAATGATATTTCTTTTTTTAAGTGAAAGCATATTATTATAACAAAACTAGACCATTAATATTTGGAAAATAATTTATATCATGATTTTTAAAAAGTTTATAAAGAGTTTTCTTTGTGGTATACCCTAAGCTGTGAAGGTGTCTTGAGAGTTCCCCTAATCACAAATTTCTTCCATGTTGTGGTTGTCCTAGTACAGATCAAAGATACACATTTAATAAGGGATATAGCTTTTAGTGGAAAGAGTAAATGTTTAAAATGCATTTCTTTCTGGTATATTGTTACTTTTCTCCTGCAATTTTTTCTTTACTCTCTTCTGTGCCATGTGCTTGGTGCAGTAGGATAGGCCTGAGGTTGTCTTCTGTCTAGAAATCCCAACCTGTCCCCTCTTGTGTAATAGAACCAAGAGTGAGGTCTAAGGGAAAAGAAGTAGGGAATCGGATGTTTATGCCAGCTGTGTTTGAGGCTTTTCTCCCTAAAACTCTTTCTTTATTCTTATTTTTCTAGAGTATTTTCAGCCATCAGAATGCTAAGACTAGGGATGCCAATATTGCATCCAAGCATCCAAGCAATAGGCCCCATTGCTTGTTTAAACTAAAATTAGAGAGGAAGAAAATATAACCTTTAGTTTGGTTATTAGTAATGTATTAATATTAATGTCAGTAATTTCCAACAATGTACCATGGTAATTTAAGATGTAACAAGGGGGGACACTGTAGGATATATGGGGACTCTTTGTACTATCTTTATAACTTTCCTGTAAGTCTAAAATTATTCCAAAATAAAAACTTTATTTAAAAAATGTATCCTTTTAAAACTCATCTATAGTCAGTTCAGTTTATCAGGGTAGGCAGTCATGTAGGGATTTGAGATCTGAGTTAAAGATAGAACTAGTATATTCGCCTTAGGACAAAGATATGATATTAGTTGGGGGATTCTAGGTAGTTAAATAATTCAGCATTGTATTCATCTCTTTTTCCCTCAAGGACCCACATTGTATCAAAGAGTTTGGGATAGGAGGAAGAAGAGTGAGGAATGAAGAATGGGATGTACTTAGTTTTACATCTGTTCCCCGGCAAACCAATATGTCAAGAGTGCTTAATCTGATTGTCTTCATGCCAGTGTGGAAAGAAATTAGAAATCCTAGAATGCACTGAGCTCAGAGTATTCATCAGAAATTTGGACCTTCTAGCCTTAGCCAACATTTATACTGGGTACTTCAACTGACCCAGAAAATTTTTGATTAAAAATAAAATGGAGAATCTTTGGAAAACATACTGAAGTTGTACATACTCAAGTCTGTACAATAAATCATTCTCATTATCACTTTCTATGAATAGGTTTGGCTGTTCTTCTTGATGTATACCAGCATTACAATGGAAGCAAAACATTCCACTATTAGGCTTGCATAAAAGACTCAAATACTATAAACATATTTTTTGTTAAAAGGAAACAACTTGCCTATTCAGGCTAGAGATGTACTTCACAAAAGGAGGTCAAGAAAATCTCCATGTTGCCAAAGTGTTTTCAGGGATGATTGTTTCCCTCTCAATTTCCTGAAAATGTGCAACTACACTCACTGGTAGATGCATCCCAAACATGTTAAATTCAAGCCTTCAAAGAAGGATTAAGAGAGCTTGATTAAAATGCAACAAACAAAGGAAAAAAAGATAGGAAATTGGAGGCTACTTTAGTAGGGATGAAATCAGAAGAGTGCATAATTTCTTGGCCAGCAAACAGGTTCAAGAGGGCTCTTTATTGGGAAAGAAGCTATCAAGCTATATTCTGTTGTGTTGCTCCAAAGAACTCACAGACAGATGAAACGATTAAAGGTACTGGACCCTGTAACTCTGCACAATGTTTGTCTCTACTTTCCAGGAGATGCACTGGCAGAATGCAATCCACAGGAGTCTTTACAGTGTTCCATAATCAACCCTGTTGCTTCAGCAGATAGGTAATTTTTTATGCTGCTGCCCAAATGATTGATAACTTGCTTACGGAGTAAGGGGAGGGTGAGCAGACATAGAGGCTGCACTGCACCAATACTGTAGATGGTTTGTGTCTATGTAGAAAGAAAACAAAATTGAGAGTATGCAATTTACCAATAAAAGAAATGAATTGATAGACATTTTAAGGTTGGCTCCAAGAAGAGAGAAAGGAAATAGGATTCTCATAAAATTTTTATCTAGATATATCATGGGATTTGTTCGAAAGGTACCTTATATGTGAAAGAAAATAAAAGGATATTTGCAAAGCTAGGCGATTGGTCCACAGCAGAGAGAAACAAGCAAAGAACATTCAACAAATTCTGGTTCTAGAAAGCAAGTTTATCAAGATCTATATTGTAAATTTTATGTGACATATAAAACTTGTGTTTACTCAGGGATGCCCTGCCTGGGCAAGTACTTAAACAAATATCAAACCCTTTGCCCTAGAAATCCTATTACTAAGTATCTACCCTGCAGAAATATTTGCACACAAACACAAAGGATGCATGTATAAAGACTCGAGGAGGGAGGGGGAGTATGGACAATATATGTAACCTTAACACTTATACTCCCATAATACGCTAAAAAAATAATAAAAAGATAAATAAGTTAAAGAAAAAAAAGATGATCACTACCACACTGCAATAGCAAAAATATAGAAACCACTTCGACATCCATCAGCAAAGAAATGTTTAACTGTACTGTGGTATATATCTAGCTGTTTAAAAAAATAAAGTACTGAAAAGGAAAGATTGCTATTATATTATATAATGATGAAATCAAATGGCATTACAATGTTTTTATAGTGTAATTTATGTAACACACTAAATCATATCTTTGTATACATATGTAATATCAGGTAACATCTATTGAGCACTTTTGAGGGGAAGATTAGCACATATTATAGTAGTTAAGAGTATGAACTCCGGACTTTATAAGCCAGTCATGCCATTTACTAGCAGTGTCACTTTGTGCAAGTTACTTAACCCCTTTGTGCCTCAGTTTCTTCATCTTAAAAATTGATATAATTTTTGGGATGGTTAAATGGGTTAATACATAAAAAGTGCTTGGCAAATAGTAAGTGCTGAATAAATGTTAGGTATTATGTTTTTTAATGGACTGGGTATTGTTATAAGTGCCTTACATGCTTTTGTTCATGTAAGTAGATATTAGTATTATCCTCATTTTGCAGAGGAGGACAATGAAAAAGGTGAACCAACTCATCTAAGACCACATACCTGGTAAGCTTTGTAGAAAATATTCAAACACAAGTATCTGGTTCCCATACCTGTGCTCTTAATCACTACTCTATACTATCTCTCTTTACATACTCATACATACACATATGCACACACAGACCCACAAAGGTCTAGAAATATATCTAATGGTGGTTAGGTTTGCATGGGCAGTGGAGTGATACTGAAAGAAGACAATTATTGTTATTCAATATACTACCATAGTCTTGTGAAGGTTATTCAAGTTTTAATTGTGTAACTTAATAAATAAATAAATAATAAAACATCAAAGTATCATAGTCAATAAACATATTCAATATTGACTCTACATAATTGATAACAATTGAACAACTTCTGTTTATCAAATGATACCATCAAAAGAGTTCAATGGCAAGGCACAGAATGGTATAAGATATTTTCAATACATAAAACTGACAGACTAGTACCCAGAAAATATAAAACACTCTTATAAATAAATAAATGAGATAGAAAAATAGGAAAATCAGCAAAATATTTGAACTGGAACTTTATAAAAGGAAAACACAAATAGCTGATAAACATATGAAAATGTTTTTTAAAATATTCATGGCAATGCAGATTAAAACCATAATAACGTTGAGAGCAGCAGTGGCTGAAGTTCTGTGTTTTGTTTTTTAGAAAAGTCTTTGTTAGCAAGTACAAGAGTTACTGTCTTTCAGAATTGTTTTTCAGAAAGCAAAGTGATAGTGCTTTAAAAGTAGGGATTCATGCAGCTTCTCTGTAGGTTCAGTGAGTAATTACATATTTGATGATTGCACACCAATGATCCGGGGTATTTCAAACCTACTTAACTGAATGAGGGAGCACCGAGCAACTCAGTGAGCTACCTTCAACTGAAGGCAATGGATATTTATTTATTTAATACATTTTTTCCTTTGCCATAGATTCAGTTAAAAGCTTTTGCTCATCTGCTATAAGTTTTGCTTGAGGACCCTAAAAAGGTATTTAATGACATTTTTTTATGTGAGCACCAGTGCATCATAATTCAGGCAAATGCACACAGAATTGCTCATAATTTCTTGGATAAAAAGTAGACCAAAATTACTCCCACATAATAATTTATACCCCAGTTGGAGGACACTAAGATCCAGATAGTTGTGGTCAGCTTATAACTTTTGTTTGGCTATTAAATTGCACTTCAAAAATCTCCTCTTTTCCATTGACAGAATGTGTGAGGAGAGTCTCCTTTCACGCTTGCATAACCTTTGCCATCAAAGCACTTTACCAGCTTTTATTCTATCACTTCATCTATTCCTGACGTTTGCCATGTCTTTCTCTGTAGTATAAGCGTAGCTTATAACTAATGTCCCTGAAATCCCATGAGTACAGAATGCCTGATAATAAAAAGGAAATTCTGATATTTCATAACTCCCTGACACAATGACTGCCAGCAAGCTAAAACTAGAAGAAATACTGGATGCTAAAACCCTTTCATGCTGAAGGTTTTAGTGTAAAGAGCCATAGGTGAATATCAAGAGACATTAGTTCTATCCATTTGTTCTATCTCATCTCCCACTCTTAATAGCTGTGACATCTTGGACAGGTCACTAAAACTCTCTGGTCTTTTGTTTCTTAATCAGTAAAATAGAAATAGTATCAAAAGACTCAATGCTGACCTAGATTTTCCAGTATAAGAAATCACATATTGGACTGGAATGGACTAAAAATCATAAAAAGGACTAGATATATTTAAAATTATCTTTAAAATTTAAAGTTAGTTACGTTTTTTGAAGTAAATATTTTGGCAAGCTGAGAAGGGGAGTATTGGAGATTGCTCTATAAATAGTTCTATAGAAGGAAAAGGGATAATTTCAGAGCTTTCAGAGGAGAAACATGCATTCTACTCCCTACAAAAAGGTGTACTAAGCTAGATTCTCTGAAATCCCAAATCTGCCTCTGCAACTAGGAAGCTTTGTGATCTTGGGCAAGTCACTCAGTTTCTAAATGAAAGAAATAATCTAGGATATTATTAAACTCCCTTCCAGAGTTACTGAAAATCTCAAATATTTAAATTTAAAAGTGTTATGAGTGATTTGGAAATTCACACTGAGGGAAAAAAAAAGAAGTAAAAGTATTACGATGTTGCCTCTAATTGGTACATAGTCTCTTTGGTAAACTCATGGATTTTTTTTTTTTTTAAGGAGACAGTGCCTAGTAACAGTTATAGCTTGAAGATCTGTGTATGAACTTTAAACATCCACTAGGATTAAGAGCAGCAAACAGCTAATCTTGACTGGAATCACTATGTTGTTTTAGGAGCAATCATTCAGATAAAACAGATTAATATATGCAAGTACTTACACCATACTAGGGAGAGATGTAGAAGATTGGTAGAAAGGTTTATTTGAAGACTTTATTTGAAATCAATAACCCCATGGGTAAAGGCCTGAGAGACTGAGCATAGAAGAAGTTGCCTTTGGCCATAGGCTGCTGCTCCAATGTAGCCAACATGAATGGTGACTCATGGATATTATCATCTGTTTAGATGCTTTGTAGTCTATGAACAATGAGTTAATAGTCTCATTCCAAACCCAGATGGTTGAAAGTCCATCTTGCAAATAATGCCGATATGGTTGGCACAAAACAACACCCTTTGGAAGGAAGCAATCTCAAAAATCAAGTGTCCACATGTCTACTTTTGGGTTTCCTTTGGTAAAACTTTCCCACAGTCCTAGGCAGATAACACAAGGAGACCTGATCCAGTGCTTCTTATGTTTAGGGCTCACAATTAAAGACTCCATAGTGTTTCTAAAAGTGTTCATCAACAATATTTTTTTGTAACTAAAGTAATATTTCTGAAGTATGGCAAAAGTGAATGAAGTAGAAGTCAGGATAAATGGTGATAACACAAAAAGCATTTCTACAGAGGAAAGATTTCATTAGCTGATCAGATACAACTCATATCTTGACAATTGCAAAGAGGTACACTTTACCATAAGCAACAAAAATGTTCATTGAATTTTGCAAAAGACTAACTTTTTTAAAACTTATATAATTTAAATGACCAGATATGATGACTGTTTAAATTAAATCTAGGTTAATTCCTTTTGTAAAGATAATAATTTTAAAAGTGAATGGTCAACTACCAGTTTTTCTATTTCATTAGTTCGTATTTTAAGTATAGTTTTTATGAAATGAGACACATGGGTAATTAAAATTATAATATAAAAATGTTTAACATGTATCATGTTTGCATTTGTTTTAAGTAAATTCTTAATTATCTTCACTGAGCCTGTTTGCTGTTCAATCACTTCAGAGTTCCTATACCAACTTCTCAATGTGGTGATTAAAGGTATAGAGGCCAGAGCCAAGAAATGGCAGAGAAGAAAATACAGGAGCAATATATTTTGGTAAAATTTTATTTTTATTTTTTTATTTTTTAAATTTTTTTTATTTCAGCATATTACGGGGGTACAAATGTTTAGGTTACATATATTGCCTTTGACCCACCCAAGTCAGAGCTTCAAATGTGTCCATCCCCCCGACGGTGAACACTGCACCCATTAGGTGTGTATATACCCATACCCCCCTCCCCCCTCCCGCCTGCCTGACTATATGTGCACTTAAGTGTTGATCAGTTAATACCATTTTGATGGTGAGTACATGTGGTGCTTGTTTTTCCATTCTTGGGATGCTTCACTTAGAATGGGCTACATCTCTCCAGGATAATACAAGAGGTGCTATATCACCATTGTTTTTTGTGGCTGAGTAGAACTCCATGGTATACATATACCATATTTTATTAATCCACTCATGTATTGATGGGCACTTGGGTTGTTTCCACATCTTTGCAATTGTGAATTGTGCCGCTATAAACATTCGAGTGCAGATGTCTTTTTTGTAGAATGTCTTTTGTTCTTTGGGGTAGAAGCCCAGTAATGGGATTGCTGGATCAAATAGTAGATCTACCTGTGTCTCTTTAAGTTATCTCCATATTGCTTTCCACAGAGGTTGCACTAGTTTGCAGTCCCACCAGCAGTGTAGGAGTGTTCCTATTTCTCAGCATCCAGGCCAACATTTATTGTTTTGGGACTTTTTGATAAAGGCCATTGTCACTGGGGATAAATGGTATCTCATTGTGGTTTGATTTGCATTTCTCTGATGATTAGAGATGTTGAGCATTTTTTCTTATGTTTCTTGGCCATTATTCTGTCTTCTTTTGAAAAGTTTCTGTTCATGTCCTTTGCCTACTTTTTGATAGGGTTGTTTGATTTTTTTCTTGCTGATTTTCCTGAGTTCTATATAGATTTTAGTTACCAGCCTTTTATTGGATGTATAGCTTGTGAAAATTTTCTCCCATTCGATAGGTTGTTTATTTGCTCTAATGATAGTTTCCTTGCCTGTGTAGAAGCTTTTTAATCAGGTCCCATTTATTTACTTTTGTTGTTGCTACAATTGTCTTTGGGGTCTTCTTCATAAATTCTTTGCCTAAACCAATGTCTATAAGAGTTTTTCCAACATTTTCTTCTAGAATTCTTACAGTTTCATGCCTTGGGTTTAAATCTGTTACCCACTATGAGTTGATATTTGTGAGAGGTGAAAGGTGTGGATCCTATTTCAGCCTTCTACATGTGGCTATCCAATTTTCTCAGCACCATTTATTGAATAAGGATTCTTTTCCCCAGGGTATTTTTTGCCTGCTTTGTCAAAGATTAGATGGCTATATGAGGATGGTTTTATATGTGTGTTGTCAGTTCTGTTACATTGGTCTATGTCTCTTTTCTTGTGCCAGTGTATTTTGGTAAAAAATTTAAATAGTCTCCTCATATCAACCAATAATTGACTTCCTATTTTCAAGATTCATAGAAAGATAGATAAGGAACATTAAGAAGATTGCCAACTCTCAAGCTAGCTCTGAGGCTCTTGCTGTGCCTGAGTCTGAGGCTCTGCCCCTATAGCTCCAGGGCCCCTTTCAGGCCTTTGACTCTACCCCTGAGATTTGAGAGGTGTGCCTGGACCCCAAGATCCCACTATTGAGTCCCCAGCACTACCATTGGGCCAGGAGCAACCCCCCTGAGTTCCAACACTTCACTTAGTAACCCCCAGCCCTGAACAGCTATCACTCCTGGACTTGGTGTGAAAGAGTCCCCAGCAAAGGAGAACAGGTACCCTGTAATCCTATTAACCATGAGATGAGAGAAGGGGAGCCAGATGAAAAGAAACCAGCAAAAGGACTCTGGCAACATGAAAAAACAAAATAGTTTGACACCCTCAAGGGAATACAACGGAGCTATATTAGTGGACTCCACCCACAAGGAAATTGCCAAAATGACAGGAATGGAATTCAGAATATGGATAGTAAATTAGATGAATGGAATTGAAAAGAAAGTTGAAAAACCAACAGAAAGAAGCAAAATAAATATTTCAGGAAATCAATGAAAGAAATGAAAAAGTCATTAGAGAACTACAGAACATAACAAGAGATATAATAGAACTTAAATAAATGAAAGAGTCATTTAGAGAATTTTAAAAGACAGCAAAAAGCCTTAACAACAGGCTAAACCAATGAGAATAAAGAACCTCAGAGCCTGAAGATAAGGCTCTTGAGATAACCTAGTCAAATTGGGAATCATCAATTTACCTAACTTCAAGCTATACAACAAGGCTATAGTATGCAAAACATCACGGTACTTGCACAAGAGCAGAGACATAGAGCAATGGAATAGGACTGAGAACCCAGACATAAAACCATCCTCCTATAGCCATGTGATCTTTGTCAAGGCCGACAAAAACATACACCAGGGAAAACAATCCCTATTTGATAAATGGTGCTGGGAAAAGTGGATAACCACATGTAGAAGACTGAAAGAGGATCTGCACCGCTCAACTCTCACAATAATCAACTCATGGTGGATAAGAGACTTAAACCTAAGGCATAAAACCATAAGAATCCTAGAAGAAAATGTTGGAAAAACTCTTATAGACATCAGCCTAGACAAAAAATTTATGAAGATGACACCAGAAGCAATCACAACATCAACAAAAATAAATAAATGGGACCTGATCAAATTTAAAAGCTTCTGCACAGCCAAAGAAACTATCACTAGAGTGAATAGACAACCTACAAAATGGGAGAAAATAGTTGGATGCATACATCTGATAAAGGCTACTAACTAGAATCTGTATAGAACTCAGGAAAATCAGCAAGATAATATCAAACAACCCTATCAAAAAGTGGGCAAAGGACATGAATAGAAACTTTTCAAAAGAAGACAGACTAATGGCAAGAAAGACATGAAAAAATGCTCAACATCTCTAATCAGCAGGGAAATGCAAATCAAAACCACATTGAGATACCACTTAACTCCAGTGAGAATAGCTTTTATTACAAAATCTCACAGCATCAAATATTCGCATGGATGCAGAGAGATAGGAACACTCATACACTGCTGGTGGGACTGCAAACTAGCACAACCTGTATGGAAAGTAATATGGAGATACTTCAAAGAAGTAAAAGTCAAACTACTCTTTGATCCAGCAATCTCACTACTGGGTATTTACCGAAAGGAAAAAAAGACATTCTACAATAAAGACATGTCAACTCGAATGTATATAGCAGCACAAGTCACAATTTTGAAAAGGTGTGGAAACAGCCAAAGTGCCCATCAATACATGAGTGGATTAATAAAATGTGGTATATGTATAAGATGGAGTACTACTCAGCCATAAAAATGAACTACTTATTGTATTATTCTGGGTGCAGCTGGAGCCCCTTCTTCAAAGTGAAGTATCACAAGAATGGAAAAACAAACACCACATTTACTCACCATTAAATTGGTACTAATCGATCAACACTAATGTGCACATATGGGAAGTAACATTCATAGGCTGTCAAGCAGTTGGAGGGGGAGGAAATGATTGGTAAATGCACACCTAATGGATATGCTGCATGCTGTCTGGAGTATGGGCACACTTGTCAAGTGGTACAAAGGCAATTTATGTAACCAAAGCATTTGTATCCCTGTAATACTCTGAAATAAAAGAAAAAGTAATTGGCCATAGATACATGAGTTTATTTGTGAATTCTCAATTCTATCCCTTTGGTCTATATGTCTATCCTCAGGCCCATACCACACTGTTTTAATTACTGTACCTTTGTAGTAAGTTTTGAAATTGGCAATGTGAGCTCTCCAATTTGGCTTTCTCTTGCAAGGTTGTTCTGGCTATTCTGGAATTCTTACATTTCTAACAATGTTTTTCTATAATTTATCTAGAAGCCACATTATTTAAATCTATTTTACTTAAATAATATAAAGCAGATCAGAAAGTTCAAAAGGAAATTTATATATAACCAAATGTATTGTACAGTAAAGGTAGCATTTCAAATTATTGAACAAAAGAGTTGTATTTATTGAAAAAATTGACAAACCATTTAAAACTTTGAATTTCAATACATAATTCACTCTTTAAAGTTTTTTAAAAATCCCATATATCTAAAGATTAAATGTAAACCTTAATCCATACAATTACAAGAAGACAATATGGGAGAATATGTTTATAATTTGGATGTAAGTAAGGTTTATCTAAGGAAGAGGCAAAATTCAGAATTAATAAGCAAAAAATAATTATTTTAATGCATCATAATTAAAATATTCACTATAAAAATAAGTGAGAAAGTATAAAATCAAATCATAAACTTGGAAAAATTAATCGCAATATCTAGGGATGCAGGATTGATGGCATGAATATATATGTGACTTTTTTTTAAATCAATACATAAAATAATAAAATATCCCAATAGAAAGTGATGTGTTTTAGACATACACACACACAGATAAACACACACACATATATATAGGGAATTCATAAAACCAGGAATACAAATGGTCAGCAAACTTATTTTAAAAATATATAACCTCATTAGCACTCAAATAATCATATAATAATGGAAAATATGAGATGATTTTTGACCAATCTTTTTGGTAAAGGCAAAAAAGAATAAATTATATCAATACTTTTACATGTAATGTAAATTGATAAAACCCTCTCTGTAGGGCAATTCGTCAAAATGTATTAAAATTAAAAAGTGCATGATTCTAGTAAATCATCATGCTATGTTGTAATATAGGAGCAGTCTACACAAATAAGCACTACCACAATTCCAAGAAGATTAAATAATTGTAAATCTGGGGAGGCATCATCGTGGTAGAGTGAAAAGAAGGCTTTGGAATTTAGTCAAGCATAAACTAGATATTGGCCCTGCCAGTTATAAGCTGTGTGACTTTATCAAATCAGTCTGAATTTTAATTTCTTTAGGTGTAAGACAAAAATGTAAATACCTTCCTTGCATAATTAACTATAGCATACTACAGTGGGTTTAATAGTGTCCCATCTCCAAATTAAAAATTTATGTCCACCCAGAACCTATGATTGTTGACCTTATTAGGAAATAGGGTTTTTATAGATATAATCAAGTAAAGATGAAGTTATACTGCAAAATAGTGGTCCCTAATTCTGATATGACCAGTGCCCTCATAAGAAAAGAGAAATTTGGATACAGATACACAGGGGAGAAGGCCATACAAAGACAGGCAGAGGTCAGAGTAATGTATCTTAAAGCCAAAGAACACTAAGGACTGTCAGCAACAACAAAAAGGTAGAAGAGGGAAGGATTGCCAACACTTTAATTTCAGACTTCTGACCTCCAGAACTGTGAAAGAACAAATTTCTATTGTTTCAAGCCACCAAGTTTGTGTGCTTTGTTAAGGGAGCCCTAGGAAACTAAACCTTAGTACAATACTTGCAAAACAAGCGTTCATTAAAGGGAAACTATTGTGATTTACTAGTGACAAGCTTCTTTCTTATAGACTATTTTATGTTTTATGCTCCCTGTGATATAGGTGGCTTTATTATTTTCAGTGTTCAGAAGAGCAACTTTAGAATTAAAGAGGTTAAATATTTTTTCACAGGTCACAAAATTAAGAAGTAATAGACATTTATTTCTTATTTACTTGATTGATTAAAAATACTCAGTCTATGTTTTTAAGCATCACTTGACATTCTTGCTTTAAATTCCACCCCCAAAACTGACAGATAATTAGGTGAGGTTTTCTGCAATGTTTCTTTTTTTTACCATACATGTCTTTATTCATATATCTCTATATACATATGTAATTATTTTAATAAAAGAGAGTCTTAAAAGTAAAATTATTTGGTCAGATCATACATATTTTAACAGGTATAACTGATATAAATAAATAAAGAATTTGATAAATTTTGATATATTAATACATTCATTAACCCCTCACCACACCATACACACATATACACACAAGCACGCACACACACACCCACACACACACACACACACACACACAAGAAGAACATATTCATCACCCCCATGACAGAAAGCAGATTAGTGATTGCCTGGGGCTTGGGGAATGTGTGGGAGAGAGGGACTAAGTTTTGAACTGCTTATTGAGCAATCTTAGAATCACCATGTGCTTTTATATTTCTTTGCAATACATACAAAAAGCATAGGGAATTTCAAATACTTACTGAATTTTCATTGACCAGGATTGAAGAGCCTGATAGACAAGGCCTATAAATGGTAATAGTTCAGGTAATTGGCCCCAAATCAAAGCTACCACAAGATGGTATGGCCAATCATGCTTATACTGATGATGTTCTTTATGTGAGCAAATCTCTTTTCCATTAGAAGAAAATAAGCTAGGCTAAGAGGTCAAATTCAAATCACTACTTTACATAGTAAAGAAAAAGGATGCAGCAATAGCTCTGAAAGTTGAATTAGTTTACTGTTTCAATTTTATAAGAAACTATATCTTAAAAGGCCATGAAAGAGGAAATTTGAACCCAGCATTCAAAGTTCATAAAATCTCTCCTGACCTATGTTTCCTCCAAGTTATGAATCATGTTATGTAACCAATAAACAGATTGCTAATCTTCATGACTTATTCTACAAATAACCACAAATTTCCACAAAAGGAAGAAGGCAACTACTAGAAGGTAACCTCAGACTCCTTTGCTACGAGCAACTTTACACTGCTTGACAGCCCTAGAAAGGGAAACTGTTTTCTCATCTGTCACTGCCCAAGTCGAAGTGCCCTTACCTCCATGAATCCTTCTCTAGTGACGCCAGTCTATATTGATCTTTCTCTTCTCTGACAACCTATTGAATTCGTTTTTAATGAACTTTTTTCTCTAACATTATTGTGCACTTACTATGTGCCAGACATTGTGGAAGATACATAACACACATTATCTCCTTTATTATTCAGAAAAAGCTATGAGGTGGAGATTTGAGTAGATGTCTTGACTCAGGATGAAAGTCTAAATTATGCTGGACTTTATATTATACCATGTCTTTAGGGAGCCTAAATACCATTACCATTGTCCAGAAACTTAGACAAATAAGCTTCATTTCTTGAAAGGATTGTCAGAGGCAAAAATGAATTACATCCTTTTAAATCTCCACAGTACTTTGCACTGTCCCATATAGACATTCCACAAATACTTATTGAATGGTGAAGGTTTAGTTGGGAAAGAGACATGCTATAGTGGAAGGAATATTCTACTGGAAGTCAAGAGACATATGTCTCACAAACTGTATGATCTTGAGAATATCTCTTGGAGCTTCATTTTCTTTTCTATGATACAAAGTGAAAAGATGAGATCTTTGACATTCTTTCTAGCTCTGACATCATAATATAGACCAAAAGTTCTAAGGAAATGCTCCATGGCACTCAAAGGGTTACTTCCCACAATCAAGATAGGCTGGAGAAATATTTCAGATCATTTTGAATAATTACATCATAGGACGCTGTGCCTGCTATAGCTACAGAGAAGCCTCAGTAACAGAGAAAAAAAACAACAGCTCTTAGGTAAGGACGATGTATAGACTTGAGTTTTTTAAAGGGAATGTTGAAATAGCCTCCTGATAAGTCTTCCTACCTCCCTTACAATCTTTCTTTACAATGTAACCAAAATGGTTTTTCTACAGTTCCAAACAGATCACAAGAGCAGCCTGATTAAAACTCCTCCACAGCTTTCCTGTGGTCTTTGGAAAAAGATCAAATCTTTAAAGTGGTCTCCAAGGCCTCCCCAGATCTGACACCTTCTTAAAACTCTAACCTCAACTTTCACCTCTCTGATTTAAAATCTTTATTCTAGGCTTCCAGCCATACTCAACTTTTTTCAGATACCCAAATGAGCCACAAGTATACCCCTCTGCTGGCCTTTGAACCTACTTTGCTTTTTGCCAGGTGAAGGTGATCACTCACAAGGCAAAAACCGAGGATATATTACAGGTGAAAAAGCAGTTGAATGTCCATAGCAGCTTTATTCACAATAACGAAAAAGTGGAAACAACACATATATATCCATCCACTAATGAATGAATAAACAAAAACTGGTACAATTATACAATGGGATATCCTTCAGCCATAAAAACAAATGAAGTACTGATAAATGCTACAACATGAATGCGCCTTGAAAACATTATGTTCAGTGAAAGAAGCTAGGCACAAAAGGTCACATATTGTATGATTGCATTTATATGAAATGTTCTGAATAGGCAAATCCATAGAGAAAGAAAGCAAAGTAGTTGTTGCCAGGGGCTAGAGAGAGAGTGGGGAGTGACTGCTAATAAATATGATGTTTCTTTTGGTGGTGATGAAAATGTTCTAAGCTTGGCTTTTAGCAATGGCTGAACAAATCTGTGAATACTAAAAAAACATTAAATTGTATACTTTAAATGGGTGAATTGTGTGTGTTTGAATTATATTTAAATAAAGCTGTTAAAAATTCAATTGAGAGTACTCTGAAAGTAATTATATAAGTGGCAGAAAGGCAGGGAAGAGCAGTACAAATAAAGACTGAACTTGGACTGAAATACTGGCACCCCAGTTTGGTGGCTGCATGAGCTTGGGTAAATCTTTAACTCCACTTTTAAGTGTAAAACTGGGGATTATAAAACCTATATGAGCTTTTGTGAGGATTAAATGAGCCAATGTAGGTAAAAATGCTTTGTAGACCACAAAATGCTATTCAAATGTAAGTTCTGGTAAGGTAATATATAACTGTAAATATGAAATTATTATTATAATACACAGTAGGTATGTGAAGTCCAGCATTTGACACCTGTATTTTTATACCTAGTCTCATGGACCACCTTGATAACAATAAGAAGAATTAACTTTAGATGCAGAACACTCCTAATTATCCCCAATTAATTTTGGATAATGTATATTTATTCTATTATATTTGGTTGATACTTAGACTAGCGAGTTTTGTTCATAAGCACCACATTTTCATCTAATGCTAATACCTAAGAATGTGATTTTGTTCAGAAAAATCCATAGAAGATAACTCTATGGAAAAGATTTGAAAACCAACCTTTATAATATGACATTAAGGAGGCAGGGAAGAAAGAAAGGAGGAAGCATGCATCTTTCTTTACCAATCTTTGCTAAGAATCTTGGGGTGGGGAAAGAGAGACAAACATCTGTAGTGGTGAAATATTTTTTTCTCCTTAAATCGGAAGGACAGCCGAAAAGCAATCTGTTGTTTGTATAGAAAAAAATGCTAGTAAAAGAGGAAGAAAGTACACTTGGGGGAACATCTGGTCTGAGAAACCACTTGAAAAGTAAGTGTGGGGAAACATTTGCACAACACACAGCAGATATTGCGCTGCAGAAAAGAAGGCAGAATAAGACAGAAAAGTTCTATATGCATAAACGTATGTAATATAGGAAAACTTAAGTAAAAAATGATGTTAAATATTTCCATCTTCATAGGTAATTAACAAACATATTTTAATACTAGGCTGTGAAGGTCACCATCACTAAAACATAATGACCACAAATCGCATCTGTTGCCTGAACGTAAGTCAACCTCCCACCTTCCTTGTAATGTATTCACTCTAAGTAGAGCAGAGTTAAATTAGAGGATGTGGTCCCTTTTATGGAGGAACTATTGGTTGACTTAGAAAGAAACAATGAATGTCTAAAAAGGGACATGCTAACATATACACCACCATAGAAATGAATGTAAATAATGAGGCTAATTACACACAAGGATAATTTTTTAGAGTTACAAAAATAAAATAACCAGAACTGAGTGGGGCTAGTCAAGAAAGTTTAGAGAAAGCATAGAAACTGGGGAGCAGAGAGATGAAGAGAGGTTGATTAATAGGTACAAGTATACAGTTTGATAGAAAAAATAAGAACTAGTGTTCTATAGATCAGTAGGGTGACTATAGTTTACAGTAATTTATTTATTTAAACATAGCTAGAAGAGAATAATTTGAATGTTTCTAGCATAAAGAAAGGACAAATATTCAAGGAGATGATGCTCCAATTGCAATGATTTGATCTTTACCAGTTGCATAAATCTTTTAAATTATCTCACGTCCTCTGAAAATATGTACATCCATTATGTATCAATAAAGAAAATAAAATTTTAAAAAAGGAAAAACAAGAAAAAGAAGGATCAGAGATCTCACATTAGCTGCCCTTAAACCAAGTCCAATGAAAAGTTCTGTTTGGTTTGTTTTGCATAGACACAAACGAATCACATTAAACATTTGAAAATTGGGAGAGTTCCCATGAAATTCAGATAGCTGGTGTTTCCTGAAAAATCAGATGATCAAACAAAGCTGGACCTACACTCCCGCATGGCAAGAATTGGCTTGGCCTGAGTAGCACCTTTAGAGACAATCTGTGCTCTCTGTCCATCATAGGTTCCCCATTCCAGGTGAATTACTCATGCATTGGTTAAGAAGGTTGGAATAAAGACAAACCAGAGCAGAAGCTCTCTAGCCTCAGTGTATGTAAGAAACATTTGAAGTGCTGATCATAAATATCATTTCCTGGAATGTACCCCAGAACTACAATCTCTGAGGCTACGAAACTGGGATATGCTTTTTTAGATTCGCATCTTAAATATTTCTTAGGTTCACACAAGTTTGAGAACTGTTATTTCTGCTATTCTGGTCTATCCTCACTCAAATTCACTTTACTTACTGGTGGAAGATTAATTTTAATCTAACTCTGACATGTCGCTTTCTACTCAAAGATCTTCAGTGATTTTTCCTTATCTATTGAATAAAGTTTTAACTAGTTGGTTTGGTATACAAAGCCCACTATTATCTATTCCAAGCAGCTTTTTTATTATGTTCCAGCTACAATAATCTTTCATTCTTTCCAAATCAGACTACTTCTTCCTCATAAATGCTTCACATTTCTCTACCTCTAGGCCTTGGCAGAGGCTTACTTTCATATGTGAATATATGTTTTTTTTTTTTTAATCTGCCAGTTGATACAAAGATAGATACATGATTTAGGTTGGGTAAGTCAGAATTTTCTCCAAATTTTTCCCCCTACAAGGTTGTAAAACACAAGATCTCATGACATTCATGTGTTCAAACATGTGAGACAAGAGAAGTGGAGGAAGAGCTAGAATAGATCTCAGTCATCTTCATTTTTATAAGAAACTGGGTGATTCCAGTGCAAAGGATATACTTTCAGAAATACTGAAATAAGGAAATAAACATTGATCTAAAATCAGAAGATACATTTCTAAACATGGGTCCACCATTAACTTACTAGGTGATCTGGCATCAATCTATCAAAATTTCTGAGGTTCAGATTTCTCCATTTGTAAAATGTAGGAGTGAAACAATAAACATAATTATGCAAAAATGAAAGGATTGGGGAATGCATGTTTCTTTTATTGAACCTTGGTTTATAAGTTTTTTTCAATAAAGTATTTATTAACCTGTACTGTTTGATGTTGTACACAAGATTGTGTTTAATTCGGAAAAGTCTCCTATTTAAGTAAGTGGTGAGTATGAAGGATGATATGGTACATTTGTTAAACTACCAAAAGATCCAAGAAAAATTCCCTGGAATACAAAAAGCTTATACATGCACATATGAATACATATAAAGTATATATGAATATGTATAAATATATACCTATCCAAGTCTACAAAATGCCAAAACAACTAGATAATTTTGACAATTCAATGAGGAAAAAGATAGGCTATACTTACTTTTGATACATTGTAAAACAAATCAATTTACTTGTCAGCAGTTTATTTGTGACAGTTTGTAGACATAGTTTTCCATTTAGAAAAGAATAAAACACATCTCAGCTACATATTCCATTGCATGATGGCCTGAAGAAGATTCAGAGCAAGCTGTACATTAACAAATGTGTGTCTTGTTTCTCAAAAGGAGTATTAAATTTCTAGGTAAATATAAATATCCTCAAAAGATGTGTTTTCCCTCTATCTCTGTCTCTCTTTCTTATGGATAGGCAATTCATATAATATGTTGGGTCAAATACTGGAATAAATTTATTAAATACTTTCAAGTAGATAATGAAGTATTTGAAATCTTATAGAATGTGAAGAGACAAAAACACACAAAACTTCCCAGGTATTAGTGTTCCCATCACCCTATTTCTCTTTTGTAGGCTTCATAACCATTTTGAAATATATGAAAGGATAGAAAGCAAAGATATTATGAGTGAAAGCCTGAGCAACCTAAGCTACTCATATACAGGATGGAAAAAGACTTTGCTAAAGTAGATTTAAAGTGACAATTGATTAACTGAAGGGAGTATCCCAAAGAAAGTTTCCTTTCAGTGCCCAAACAAGTTTTGTCCTTGTTTTAAAAAGTGCCAAAAACATTGATTGATCTGAAACATTGATTAAGAGCTGATTGCTTCAAACAAGAACTTTGGAAAATCTTGCCAGTGTAGCTGGACTAACTTTGGAAAACAAAATTGGCATAGCTTTGCAAATTCTTTACATAAACATGCTGTTATTTTTCAGGGGTTGTTAACTTCAAAGTTTTTGTTTTGATCTGGGCAATCAGATACCTTCCTTTTAAGCTCTTAAACATGCATTTTGTTATGTGAACTCCTGTAAAGGAATAAAATTGAATAGTTGGATCTTGAAAGTAAATATTTGTATCTATTGATTAAACTTATTAGTAGTAAATTTATAATTCTTTTCTCATATCAACATGACAAGATACTTTTGTTGGGAGGGTGGATCTGGACACATTAAACTTTTTAATGCAGATTAGGATTTGTTTATAGCCAAATAGTCTTTATAATTCAAATTCTGCTTGCTGAGGAAATTATATACTATGGTATTAATAAATACTAGTTAGAATTCAGCCCAGAATTTCATGATATATTGAATATATTCAAATTATTACATCATAGTCTGTCTCAAGAATAGTTTTAACCTAAGTAGATTTGCTTCTTATTTTGCTACTATGGGGAAAATCACACAAATAGCATTTACACACAAAATACTTTTTTTCATGAAAATAAAAAACTAAACTAGTATTTAGATTATTTAAAATTTAATTACCAAATCTTCCAAAAAGCCAGTCTTACAAAAGAGCATACATTATTGTCATAATCAAAACTTTATCTTTTTTTGTTAACAGTGTTATTGAGATATAATTCATATACCATAAATTTCACCCATTTAAAGTGTATAATTCAATGGTTTTTAGCTTATTATGAGTTGTGAAACCATGACCACATCAATTGTAGAACATTTTCATCAGTCCCCAAAGAAACTCTGTGCAAATTTAGCCATTAACCCTCAGTCCTCCCCTCCCTCCAGTCCTAGGCAACTACGAATCTCATTTTTGTCTCTATAGGTATGAACATATGATATAAATGGAATCATACCCTATGTACTCTTTTTTGACTGGTTTCTTGCCCTTAGCATGATGTTTTCAAGGCTCATCTACGTTGTAGCCTGTGCCAGCTGTTTTACATATATTACTTGGTTAGCCAAATAATACTCCCACTGTAAGAATATATACATTTTTTATCCATTCATTCATCAGTTGATGAATATTGGGGTTGTTTTCACTTTTTTGCTATTATGAAAAACACTATTATGAACATCCATGCACAAGTATTAATATTTGTGTGGTCATATGATTTCATTTCTCTTTGTGTATACCTAAGAGTAGAATTGATGGATCATATGGAAATTTTATGTTTAACTTCTGAGAAACTGCCAGGTTGTTTTCATAGTAGCTGCCCTATTTTACATTCCCACCAACAGTGTAGAATGGTTCCAATTTCTTTACATCCATGTCAATAACTTGTTATTTTTCCTTTTGTAAAAAAATTATAATCTAGTGAGTATAAAGTGGGTATCTCATTGTGCTTTTGATTTGCATTTCTCTACTGACTCAAGGTGTTGAGCATGTGCTTATTGACCATTTTCATGTAACTTTTGAAGAAATTACTATTCATTTTCTCTTTTTGCCCATTTTGTAATGGGGTTATTTGTCATTACATTGTTGAGTTGTAAGAGTTATTTGAATATTCTGGATTTAAATCCCTTATCAGATATGATTTGAAAAATTTTTAACATTATATGGACTATCTTTTTACTTTTTTGATGTTGGTCTTTGAAGTGCAAAAGTCTTTAATTTTGATGAAGTCCAATTTATCTATTTCTTTCTTTGTTTTTTTATGCTCTAGATGTCATATCTAAGAAATCATTGCCTAATCCAATGTCATGAAGATTTGCAAGGTGTGTTTTTTTCTAAGAGTTTTATAGTTTTAGTATTAACATTTAAGTACTCTGGAACGGTGGTTTTAGCAGTCATTTAGCCAAATGACATTAGCATGACATTTTAGCCGTCATCTTTTTTACTTTGCCTTGCTCTGATCACACCCAGATGTTAGGCTTCATTGATTAGTGGTTCATTGCTCTATTACATTGATAATGTCTTGGATCCTAAATTGCTCCACAGTCTAATCCAATTAAATATGGGCCTCTTCAAGAGGTAATAATTGATGCCTATAGCCGAGGTTTCCTCTTGTCCTGTAAGAGCTCTTAGGAATTTCTTTTCCTAATTCTCTGGTAAAGCAGCTGGCCTGTGGTTTAGCCTAATTGGTCTTATAGAACAACCAGTCTCCTCTTATTTGCTTACCATCACACTCTCCAGTGTTTTTGAGAGGGCTCTTACACTTGAACTTCCCCACACTCTGATTTGAATGAAGTCAGTTAATTGTTAGAGTGTTTCAGGGCTCTCTGTTCTTATGAACATTCTCTTTTAGTTGGAAAAAAATCTCTGGGGCACTACTCTTGATTCTGGACATGGTGGTATCCTCTGATCTTTTTTGCTTGCTTCTCCCAGTGGAACTTCTGCCCTATAAGTGGAGACTTGGTGAAGAAAATCTCCCGTAACCTCTCCATTGCACTCACTTAAAATTTAGCCTCTGTAACAAATAGCATAGGGTATGAGAAATACTGGCAGCTTGCCTTTCCCAGATACTGCTGTAGCCCTTGACTGGGAGCCTGGGGGAGAGAGATCCCTGTGTTCTTGAACATAGTTATATCCACCTTCAGTAGAGTTTCTGTCATGCTGAGCTGGGAAGAGTAAGGAACAGAGTGGTTCATGGTCCAGATGCTTTCTGTTCTTACAAAGTTTTAAAAGGTTTTCTTAAATATGTCTTCTTTTGCTATATGCCCTTAAGTCAATTTACAGAGATTTCAAAATATATAGATATGGATAAGTAGATGTAGCTTTATATGCATATTTATCAATCTATATCTAATTTCTCTCTCTCCATCTATATCTACATATCTATACCTATATCCATATAATTTTTACCAACTATGCTTGTTCCACTGGGTAGTTGGTCCATGGAGTTCCTCATGCTGTCATTTCAGAAGTGGAACTTCTTTCTCTTTAAAAAAATTAATTTATTAATTTTCAAAGTAAGAATCCTTGTTTGTTAGTATAGACTTGTCTGCCTGCTTCACTACGCCAGTCATTATCTTGTTTTACCTATAGTTATAGTAACTTTAAAATTTATATTTATTAGACAATAATATTGTTTTTCTAGAATAAAACAATCAAGATTTATGCTTCTTAGAGTGACACAAACACACACATATGTTTAAACCTACACGTTAGAGGGGACTTAACAAATATTGATTAATAATTTGCTTAGCATCTCTTCACTGCTTGAGAAAACATTGTATATTGTATCTGAGTAACTTGAGTTGCTTCTCCAAACTTTGACAAACATAATACTTGCCAGGTCTGCCAAACATAAACGTGACCTCATGGCAAAGCGAACCTAAAATTTGAGCTAGTCACTGAAGCTATGTCAAATAGAGCCTTGTCCGTGGACTTTTTTTTCTGTAGCTGTGAGAGAGAGAGTTTTCTTTCCTCTAGGGACCATAAACAGATACGATATAAACCTGAAGCTGCCTTTGGGCACATCTCCATTTACACAGAGAAAGCTGCCTTATAATAGGAGATAACAAGGCCAATACACAGAAAAGTAGACACTAAGTGAGGAGAAAGAGAAGGGAATTAGAAAAAAAGGGAAAGATAATTAATAATATTATTTGAGACTCTGAATATTGTTCTTTCAGAGGCCAGATATAAGTCTGACTTTTCTATATATATGAATCCATTAATCCCCTTTCTCCTTAAACTTGTTTGAGTTGGCTTTCTCTCACTTGCAATTGAAAGAGCCTTGATTAATATATCATATATATTTTTATATATATATATACACACATTATAACTACAAAAATATAAATGTCATATATATCTAACTTTGTGTATGCATATGTACATCAATAAAAATGTGCATGATGGTACTTTTAAGAAATCATGAATGTTAAAGATATGACAAAACTGACAAAATCCTGAAATTTAAATATTCCTATTAAGTTATATATAAAATATAATTTTATAGAGCAAACCATTCAGGTTTACTTTTTAAACATAATAGAATAAAATGGTCAGTCAGCAGCATTTGTTGAGGTCCAAATTGTACTAGCGTCACATTATACTTAAAAGAAAATCCTAAGAATTGCTAAAAAGAAAATACACAATTATATGTTGCTTAAAAGATACCAAATTTAAATTTAAGAACAGAAAAAGTTCAAAGGGAATAAATGAATACCATACACCACCTAAACACTACAAATGTAACCTTGCATAGCAGTACCAGTATCAAACAAAGTAAATGTTAGAGCAAAAGTGTTATTAGGGATAAAGAAGGGCAATCATAAAGATAAAGGTATCAGTCTAACAGGAAAACATCACAATTATAAATTTTTATATAGTTTAGATTATAAACTATATAAGCTTCAAAGTATATGAAGTAAAAGTCCATAAAAATAAAAGAAGTCATTATGGTAGTCTTATCACATTTCTCTCAATAATAGAATAGCAGACAAAAAATGATAATGATAAGAAGATTAATAAAGTTGACCTAATTGACATATATAGAACACTGTGCCTAACAATGACAAAATTTTTCTTTTCAATTTCATATGGAATATTTATTAAAATAGATTACAGATTGATCTATAAAGAAAGTCTAAATACATTGCAAAGTATCAAATCACTCAGATTATTTTTCTGTCCTTAATTGGATTAAGCTAAAACTCAATAAGGAAGCAATAATTATAAAAATTCCACTACCAGGAAGTTAAGCAATGCATTTCTAAATAATCCACAATTGAAAGAGAAAATCAAAATGGAGGTTATAAAATATTTCAAAAAAATAATAATAACAATGATATAACAAAATGAAACTTAGATGATGTAGCTAAATTAAGTGCTTAGAAGAAAATTCATTTCTTTAAGTGTATATATTAGAAAGGAGAAAAAGACTGAAAATAAATGATTGAAAGTTCTACCTCAAAAAGCTAGAAAAAATCAAGCATAAGGAAGGTAGAAGGAAAGGAAAAGTAAAAATTAGAATAAAAATCCACAAATTATTATAGAAAGCAATGATATAATAATCACTAAAGCCAAAAGCTGGTTCTTTAACAACATTAATATAAATAATAAATCTCCAAAAAGAGTGATCAAGAAAATAAAAGGGAAAACAAGGGACATCATTGCAGATTCTATAGACATTAAAGACAATGAGGGGTTATTAGGATGACTTTGTACAGAAGCCTTTAACAATTTACGTGAAATAGAATATCCTTCATAAAACGTGAGCTACCAAAGCTGACAGAGTATATTGAAAATCTTTACATGCTGATTATCCTGGATAGAGCTGGAGCCCATTCTACCAAGTGAAATATCACAAGGTTGAAAAAACAAGCACCATATGTACTCACCATCAAATTGGTATTAACTGATCAACACTTAAGTTCATATCTAGTAATTACATTCATCGAGTGTCAGGCAGATGGGAGGGGGAGGAGGGGGTGGGTATATACACACCTAATTGGTGCAGTGCACACCGTCTGGGGGATGGACATGCTTGAAGCTCTGACTCGGGTAGGGCAAAGGCTATATACGTAACCTAAACATTTGTACTCTTCTAATATGCTGAAATTTTAAAAAGACACAATATTGGGATAACTAACAACTTGAATATGGACTATGGGATTAGATAATCATACTATATCAATATGAAATTTACTGATTTTAATTGTTAAATCGCTTGACTCTTATAAGAGAAAATGTCTATCTCAGGAAAAATACATTGAAGTATTTAGGTATGTATGTATGTATTCAACTTATTCTCAAATGCTTTAGAAAAAAATTCACATGTATGTAAAGACAGAGTGAATGATAAAGCAATTAGGGAAAAATATAAACAAATGGTAAATCTGGGTAAAGCGTGTACAGGAATTCTTCATACTAGTCTTTTAACATTTCTGTAAGTTTAAAATTATATAAAAATTTACAGCAATGACAACAAAAAATGCATCTGTTAATTTTTTCTACATACACACACACACACACTCTTAAGCTTAGCTGGACCCATTAACGAATTCTTATATTCTCTAATATTTAAGGAAGAAATAGCACCAAGTTTGTATAATCTCTTCCAGAAAATAGAATAAGAAGGAATACTTCTTCACTCTATTTTTTAAAAACTATATAACCTCAATTATATAATCTAACATGAGCATGGCAGCAAAGAAATTACAGACCAGTCTCTCTCATTTACTTAGATGCAAACAGTAAAATATTAGCAAATTGAAATCATTGATATATTAAAAGAAAAATACATTACATCCAATTGAAGTTTGTTTTAGTTATTCAAGAATGGCTTAGTATCAGAAATCAGTTATATTAATAGGAAAAAACCGTGGGCAATTCATATAATAACACATTCTGATGAAGACAAAGCATTTGAAAAAAATCAGCATCTATTCACAATGAAATTCTAAGCAACTTAGGAATAGAAGGACATTTTCTTAATCAGATAAAGGGCATGTGTTAGTTGTCCACTGATGCTGTAACAATCACCACAAATTTAACAGCTTAAAACAAGACAAATTCATTATCTCACAGCTTCTGTGTTCAGAAGTCTAGGTGGACTTGGCTGAAATTAAGGCATTGGCAAAGCTTCATTCCTTACTGGAGGCTCTGGAAAGAGATCTGTTTGCAAGCTCATTCAGGTTTTTGGAAGAATTCAGTTTGTTGTGATTTTAAGATTGAGGATCCTGTTTCCTTGTTGGCTTTCATTTGGGGGGTGTTGGTAGCTTCTACAGACCTCTGTTTCATCTTTGTAAAGGGCCCCAGTGTAATAGTGTCTTGAACCCTTCTCATACTTGGAATCTCTCTGAGTTCTTCTTCTGCTGCATTTCTCCTGCCTCCTTTTTCACCTCATCTCTCTAACTCTAGGCAGAGAGTGCTCTGCTACTAAGGGATCATGTGAGATTGGGCTGACTTAGATGACCCAGGATAACCTCCCTATTTTAAGACTTGTAGTCTTAATTACAGTGTCCTTGTTTATGTCCTTAATTACAATGTCCTTAATTACAATTGTCCTCTGCAATGTCCTTGTTTCCACATAATCTAACATATTCATGAGTTCCAGAGGTTAGGGTACAGACATCTTGGGGGACCATTTTGCCTACTACAGGGTGTAATGAATTCTTATAATTTTATGTTTCTTCAGCATCCATTTTGAATATAAACTGGGCTTTCTTATATCAGAGGGGTGAATAAGCCCCCTTGTCATAGTTTTCAGTTCTCTATCTCCTTTCAGTTCCTCAATGCGGTCAATTTAGATATTTACCTTATACAATCACCTCCTGGTGACCACCTCCCCATGGGACAGCTAGATATAACCTACTTTACTTGCCCCACTAGCCACCACATATGACATGAGCTGCACAGATATGCTATAGTGACTACCTCTTAGTCACAGCATGAATCTATGGAACTTGTGCCTGCTTGCTCTAAATCCACCAAATAGGACTTCCTGTAGGAAACCTACCTCAGCCATGCCCTGGACCCCAATAAATGTTTTGGCCCACGGGTCCATCTCTTTCTCTCTCACTCACTTCCAACCTGCTGGTTGAGCATGCATGTTCCAGGAGGCTTTTCCCTTCCTGTTGGCCCTGTGAGGCATACTGTCCTCTTCTGTCTGGGATTTGTAAGTAATACACTGCTTCTGTTATTTCATGTGTTTTATTGAATTGCCTCCTTTGTGTCTCACCTTATCAACACACTGAAACCTAACTTCTTAGGGGTCAGGGCTGTCCTAAAGAGTAGCTATCTTGGTAGGAATAAACTAAACATAGGTCAGACAAGAGCCACAGGAGCATCTACCAATATAAACAAGTTCTCTGTGAGAGAAATACTTGGTTGGACACTTAGGCATCAGGCCATCCACCAGGATCAAGGAATATCCTGTGAAATGTATACTGTAAACATCAATGACCAAATCTTTTGGATCCTTGTCAAGGCAGGGCTAGAATTTATAGTCATTTTCCAGAGAGCTACCTCAAAATCAAATTAGAAGAAAAATATGACATAGGGCATCTACAAAAATCTTATAGTATACATGATAGTCAGAAAAGTTTGAAAACTTTTTCACTGAACTTAGAAATGAGGCAAGGCTGCCTACTATGCCCAATTTTATCCAGTACTTTGCTTAGCAGAACCTGTCTTCCAAGAAGAAAAGAAAATAAGTAAAAGGTATAAAGTTTGGAAAATAAATGATAAAATTCTCACTACTTGTAGATGGGATAATTTTGTCCCTAGAAAATCCAAGAGTCTATGTAGCAGCATCATACAAGTCCAAATGTATTTCTTAAAAAAATAGCATTCAACATTACTTGTGGGAATGTAAAATGATGCAACCACTGTAGAAAGCACTTTGACAGTTCCTCAAAAAGTTAAACATAGAATTACCATAGAATCCAATAATTCCACTCCTTGGTAGAAACCCAAAATAATTAAAAACAGGAATTCAAACAGATACTTGTTCACCAATTTTCATAGCAGCACTCTTCAAAAATTAGCTAAAAGTTAGAAACAGGCTGTGTGTCCCTCAAAAGATGAATGGATTAAAACAAATGTGGTGTATACATATGATGAAATATTATTCAACTGTAAAAATGAATGAAATTCTGGTACGTGCTATAATATAGATGAACCCTGAAGACATTATGCTAAAGGCAATAAGCCAGACACAAAAGGATGAATATTGTGTGAATCCACTTATATGAGGTACCTAAAATAGTCAAATCCATAGAGACAGAAAGTAGAACAGTAGATACCAGGGGCTAGGGGGAGAAGCTCATGGTGAGTTACTATTTCATGAGTAGAGTTTTAGTTTTGCAGGATGAAAGAGTTCTGGAGATTAGTTGTATAACAATGTAAATATACTGAACACTACTGAATTGTACTCTTAAAAATAATTAAGATGGTAAATTTTATGTTGCATGTATTTTCCCACAATTAAAATTTTTAAAAATCTAAAAATAGCATTCAGTTTCATTAAAAAACATATATCTAGGACTATATCAAATAAAGATGTGTAAAACATCTACATTAACAACTGAAAATAATTAGTAAGAGAAACTAAGAAATACCTATAAAATGGAGGGATATATGAAGTTGGATTAGAAATTTCTATACTATAAATGTATGGATTCTTCCAAATTATTCTATAAATTTAATGCCCTCACAATAAAAATATTGGCATGGTTTTTTAAGGAAATTTTAAAGCTGATTATAAAACCCAAATGGAAATGTAAAAGATCAAGAACAGCCAACGATACCTTGAGGAAGCAAACAAAGCTTTAGGATATAAACTACCAGTTGTCAAGACATATTATGAAATAATAGGACCTGAGGTGGTATGATATTGCCATAAGCATAGAGAAATGGACTAATGGACCAGATAAAAGAACCAAGATCAGAGAAAAGAACCCACACATATACAGTTACCTGATTGACAAAGGTGATACTGTAATACAATGGAGAAAGAAAGGTCTTTTCAAAGTCAATTGTGCCTGGCCAATTGGATATCAATATGAAAAACCATTTATCTGGGACAACACTAATGATTATCAAAAAGAAGTCCATGGTCCTTGTTGGATTCCTGAGCTCCCTTCAGGGGATCTTTGAGGTAAAAATTATTTTCATAACAATATTGAAATATTCTTTACCTTTTTTTTTGAGACAGAGTCTCACTTTGTTGTCCAGGCTAGAGTGAGTGCCGTGGCGTCAGCCTAGCTCACAGCAACCTCAAACTCCTGGGCTCGAGTGATCCTTCTGCCTCAGCCTCCCGAGTAGCTGGGACTACAGGCATGTGCCACTATGCCCGGCTAATTTTTTATATATATATATATATATATCAGTTGGCCAATTAATTTCTTTCTGTTTATAGTAGAGACAGGGTCTCGCTCTTGCTCAGGCTGGTTTTGAACTCCTGACCTTGAGCAATCCGCCCGCCTCGGCCTCCCAAGAGCTAGGATTACAGGCGTGAGCCACAGCGCCCGGCCTTCTTTACCTTTTTAATTGTGTTGACATTTGCAATCGTGGTTCACAAAGAAATGATAGGTAAAACTGACCAGACCTTAGCACCAATCAAGTCAGTGGCAGTAAACTATATAAGTATTCATTGTAGTATTAGTAGTTACCACCTTGGATTCACACCAAAAACAAAAGTCAGTATCACTTAAGAATGGCTTTGATGAAGCAGTAAAAATTATTACTTTTATTAAATTTCAATTTTTAGTATACATCTTTTTAATATTTTGTGTGACTAAATGGGAAGTATGTATAAAGATCTTCTGCTGTGTACTGAAGCATGATGGTTGTCTCAAAGAAAGACACTGTGTGATTGAGTCGTCAGCTGAACTAGCAATTTTTCACATGGAACAACATATTTATCTTAAAGAATGATTGTTAAACTGTGGTTATTAAGACTTTATTATTTTATGAACAAAATTCTTTAAATAAATGAAGTCAGCCTGTCACTTGAAGATAAACTGACAGTATTTATTGCCAATGATAAAATTTGACCTTTCAAGTGAAAATTAAAATTTTAGAAAACTTGCGTCTACTGTTGCTAACCTGATATCGTCCAACAGCTTAAACATTTTTTTGTGATGAGATCTGTGATGACATTTACTAATGTGATTTTTTGATATTATATAACAAAATGTGTCAACTTCTGAAAGATCTTAGTAAATCAATAAATATTTTCCAAATGATTAATACGTGATGGTACAAAATCATCATGCATTGGTAAAATATCCATTCAACATGCAGATACGTCAATTACTTTTAAAGTAACAGAGTACAAAATGTCCATTAATATTTTTTAGATTCCACATTTCAACTAACTTTTAAGAAACTAACATTTGTCAAGTGTAGGACTAAAAAAATATCCACAATTATCTCAAAAGACTAATAAAATACTCCTTCTCTCTTTTCCAAGTACAATCTGGAAGAGAATAAATTTTCTTCATAAACTTCAACCAAAGCAACATAATATAACACTTTGGAGAAGCAAATATGAGAATCCAGTTACTTTTTAAAAATTTTTTGAGATGGTTTCTTACTATGTTGCCCGGGTTGGACTTGAACTCCTGGGCTTCAGCAATCTTCCTGGTTCATCCTCCAGAGTAGCTAGTACTATAGGCATACACCAAGGCAACTGACTTGAGAATCCATTTATATTATATTAAGCTGTATATTGAAGAGTTTTTTTTCAAAAATGTAAAAACCAAAGTTTTCAGTAAATAGAATTTTTGTTTGGTAAAATATAATTATTCTTAATAAAACATGTTAATTATGTTAACATGTAATTTTATTATTTTAATAAAATTAACACATATTTTAAATATTTTTATTTTTATTTTCTATTATAGTAAATATTGGTAGATATAACCCATATAAATAAAAGCTCTTTGTAGTTCTCCTGAATTTAAAAGATTGAAAAGGATTCTTGAGAATGAACCATATGAGAATCACTGCCACACAACAAAATCTATTCCAAATGACTTAATATATAATAAGGAAGGTAAAATTAAAAAATTTAAAGAGGAAAACAGAACATCTTCATGACATTGGAAGAGGTAAATATTTTTTAACACACAAAAGGTACTAACTTTAAAAGAAAAAAATTTGCACATTAGACTAACTATATTAATATTAGAAACTTCTCTTTATCAAAAGAAACCATTAAGAAAATAAAGAGGTAATCCATTCTCAGTGCAGGAAATGATATTCATAGCATATACATCTGACACATACTGAAACTGTGTGAAAAACTGCTATAATTCAATGAGAAAAAAGACAGACAATAGAAAAATGTGCAAAAGCCTTGAACAGGTACTTCACAAAATCATCAGTCTGCTGGAAGCAGGTCTTTTATAGAATCCTGACTTAACACTTTTGGTTTTATCTTGATAGCAACAATTTTTCCAATCATGATCCAAGTAGAATGATTCCCACTCACATCAGTATCACCTAGTGGACTTGTGAAAAAGGAAAAATTATTCTTTCCAATGTGTGGGGATGGTAGCCAAATCACTGGGAACTCCACAGTTTTTGACTTTTCATGTGATTGCTATGCATTCTAATTGCTTTTGTTCATCTAGAGCCCTGGAAGGCTGTTGCTGTTTTTGGGTTTTTAATGTTATAATTTTTGAATTATGTTTGTTTTGTTTTTAATCATGTCCAACAAAGTGTAGGGTGAAAATTCGGAATGTATTTTCTCTAGGGGAGATAAAGGAGAGAGTGGTTGCTGCAAAATAAGTACCCCATAGTCAACCTGTAGATCACTGTTGATCTTACAAAGATCAGTATTAAAGATATCCTGACATGAAATCTGTGGGAGGTAAGGGTATGTTGGTGGTGAGTGTATAGACCTGAAGTTCCCAAAGTGTGACCACCACCTGGTATCTCATTAGAAATGCAAATTTTTGGTCATACCTTACAATTGCTTACTCAGAAATTCTGAAAGTACACCCAGAAATCTGTGTTTTAGCCAGTCCTTCAGTTGATTCTGATGTATGCTGAAGTTTGAGAATGACATGTAGAGACAATTATTTTAAGAAATTTAGCTGGGAGGAAAAGATGCCTAAGCATATTTAAATGCTGTTGAAAAAGAGTCTGTAGTGAAGAAGTGGTTGAAACTATAGTAATAAAAAGGAAATTCCACTGGATAATATTCTTGGGCAGTTATAAGGTGATGGAATTCAATCTCAATTCAAAGTAGAGGGTTATTGATGCATTGTAATAAAAATGAAAGGCAAAAAGGATGGGTTTAGATAATAACAGCTAAAATTTAGTGAATTCTTGTCATATGCCAAATATTGTCCTAATATATTCAAAAGACTAAATTCTTATACTTTTGTAACTATTCTGTGTAGGACTGTTATTATCTTTATCTTACTGATGAGGAGATAGAATCAGAGAGAGGTTAAATTACTTTCCCCAAATCATAAGTGATAATGCTAGGCTTCAGACACAGGTAGCTTTAGAGTCTATGTTGTTAACCATCATGTTATGCTATATTTTATATTTAGGTAGATTTTTAGATATGGTATATGGAAGCTGAGAGAATTTCTATTAGATGGCTTATATTTTCTCTGAGAAATAATCTGTTTTAGGTGAATGAGGAGGAGGATGAGAGATCAGATATTTAAAGCCAATGGACCTAATTTTAAAATAATCATTATATGACATGGGAGAGCAAATTGAGAAAAAAATATATCTTAAAATGGCCAAAGTAGTTGGGGGCCTATTTAAGGTTGGTGACAATTAATTTAGAATCTTACCCAAATCCTCATCATATTGTTTCCTCTGGCAGTGATCAGCTGTCTGTGTGTAAGCAGAGAGATTGTGGATATTTGGTTTTATCCAGGGTTGTAATTTTGCCAAGAAGTTATAAAGAGAAGATAGAGGATCAGGATGTTTTCTGGGTTGGCAGTAAACATATGAAAATGATGGGCAATGGAATGTAATCTGGATATAGATGGAAGTTAAAATGAAATTGCTTATATTGTCAAGAAAGTTAGAAAAGAAAAAAATTGCCCATATTCTTGTAACTATTTTTAATTCACTGTTCTCTGGCAAGTCTTAAGCCATATGTATGAATATTTTACAATATTTAAACATACTGTGTCTTCAATTTTGTGCTGTTTCTTCATTTAGAAAAACGTTTTTTTCATTTCCTACAGTTTTTTATTTATCATTTTTTAATGGATGTTTTGAACAATTGATGTAGCACAACCTACTTAAGCCTTCCCCTATGTGGAACCATTAATGTTTTCTACAATTTTCTAATGCGAAGACATGTACATCTCTGTCCATAGGAATTTTTTCTTCTTTTTTTTTCTTCTTTTTTGAATAGGTTTCTTAAAGAAATTCCTTGAGTGAGATTATTGAAAGAAAGAATATAAGTAATTTTACATCTTCTGACATGTTGATAAAATTTCATATTACTATCCAGAATAACTATTCCAATTTCCCTCACCACTAGAAAAGTGTGACTATACCAGTTTTTTTGCATGCTACTTCATTATTAAGCTTTGACAAAATATACCTAAAATAGTTTTCTAATTTAATAGGGATAGAATAATACTTGCTCTTATTGTAATGATTATTACTATTATTATTAGTCAGATGAAAAAGGTTCCTTATGGCTGTTTGCCTTATATATTTCCTTTATAGTAAAACATCTTTTCATCTCTTTTGCCTATATCTATTAGGGTCTTGGTGTTGTTCTTATTTGAATAAACTTAATAAAAAGTAGATAATAAAATCCTTCTTCTCAGATATCATAAATATGATAGATTCTTGCAAAATGAAGTATAAATTCCCAGTAGTTCTGAGTGTCCATTTTATTACTTCAGTTCATGCACAAATTTATAGCTTTGGAAATATTCTTGTATTAGCATGACATTCACATATGGCAGCTGAGGAATCTTTTGCAATATTAAATAATTCATATAATTCTTAAATTTGCAATTATGGAAGTATACATATGGCACATATGAAGTGTGATAGGAAGCATAACATTTTTATTAATTAACTGTACTACACACTTACATATTTTTTCTCTATTTTTTCACTACATAATCACTAATTTCCTTTACCCATGAAAATGATTTTGTAATATTTTCTATAGAAAGAATAAGAAGATAAATCAGTCTTTATTATAATATGGTTAATACCAGTTTTTAAAATTTTGACAATTTAGAACAGTTTCTTTCAGTTTCATAACTCATAATTGAGAATACCGTTTAACTTTTAGGATTTTATCAGACTTGGGAAACCTCTATCAAATATTTTTCATATGTCAGATGTAAGATTTCAAGGGCATTTCAAGTTTTCCTGTACAGTGACAACTCCTAAGTAATCTTAGAATTGACAGTACTCATTATCCAGTTTGTCACCAATGTCCTTGTTTTACTGATGGATTTTGAGTTTTATGTTACTTTTGTCAATGTCAGTAATTCACATTAAATCAGCAAGAAATTTAAATATTTTTCCAGTGTGGTCATATGATTCATTTCTCATTAATTAAATTATCAAAAAATCCAAGAGCCTATTAATTATTTCTATTAGAAGTTTATCCTTTCCTCTTAATGAATTACTGCTTTGATTTGATTTGGATTTATTTATTAATTATTGAGACAGAGTCTCACTCTGTTGCCTGGGCTAGAGTGCCATAGCGTCAGCCTAGCTCACAGCAACCTCAAACTCCTGGGCTTAAGTGATGCTCCTGCCTCAGCCTCCCGAGTAGCTGGGACTACAGGCATATGCCACCACACCTGGCTAATTTTTTCTACGTATTTTTAGCTGTCCAATTAATTTCTTTCTATTTTTAGTAGAGACAGGGTCTCACTCTTGCTCAGGCTGGTCTCGGACTCCTGAGCTCAAACAATCCAGCCGCCTCAGCCTCCCAGAGTGCTAGGATTACAGGCGTGAGCCACTGCGGCCGGCTTTGGATTTATTTTTATGATTGACTTCATGATATCAGAACAATTTCTATTGTGTCATCACTCCATTTTATTGTTTTTGTAATCTCTTAATTATTTTTATTTGAATTGTCTTTAATAAATTTTGAGATGGTAATATAAAGTATCTTTTAACTATGTCTAAGCTGAGAGTTCATAATTTCTCATTTGTTTTATTGAAACATTTCAAATTGTTTTCCCAATTGCAGTTAAAATGGCATATCTCTAATTCAACTTCACCTCTGGTTTATCCCCAAAATGACATGTGAAGGAAAGAAAATTGAGTGGAAAAAAATCATAATCATATCTTGTGGTTAAAATATCTTACACATTCAAATTTTGCAAACACACGACCATGTGAACACATTGCTAGGCCCCATCCCACTGTACCTTAGCTTCATGGTAAGTCAGCCTATGGATCTGACCAAAAAAGGTTTCTTTAAATGATGAATGGGGACTTAGTCTCATGCTATCAGTTGTCTTATATTAATACCAATAAACCTTTCCTTACAGTCCTTGAACAGTGATTTTTTTGGCCGTAATTTCATATGATCTAAGATCTTACAATTAGAAGGGACCTCAAGATAGCCAGTTTAGACACGTGTATGTAATCATGTAAGTTATTATTAACCCAATTTAATTTATGAGGCAATGAGGCTGAGGGATTTTCTAGAACTTAGTTAAGTTTACACACACACACACACACATACACACACACACACATCATTGTGAATTAGGAATTAAAAGTCATGACTTAGACTTATTAAATAGTTTTATCTGGGGAATGTCACAGTGCCAAGAGTATTTCAACCAGGAATCAAAAGGGGCAAAGCTACAATAATATGCATTAGAATGAATAGTTATATTTCTCTTTATAAAAATAATAATATTCATTGTAGAAAATTAATTAAATACAATAAACAAAAAGAAGAAAATAAAACTGAATCCACATAACAGCTATCGGAGATAATCGTTATTGTCACATTATTATTTAGCCTTCCAATATTTGAGCTATTTCCAAATTTTAATTTCTGTAAATAATTGTGCAATGAGCACCCTTGTATAAAGTTTGCTACACACCCATGATTATTTCCTAAGAATAAATTCATAAATGAATTTTCTAAGAGTCCCGATATATATGGCTAAATTGTCCTCAAGAAAGGCCTCAATTTTTATCCTTCCCCCAAACTGTTAAATGTGTTTCTGCTTCTCCACTGTATTTTATGAATCATTTTCCATCAGAATATATGTCTAGTCTTTCAGAAATATGACCATACAAGATGGAAATAAACTTTCTAGAAAACTCGGTAGTACACAGGTACACATTATTCAGATACTCTGTGTATCCAAGAAACTCTCTTCAATCATTTTGCTGTTATGCCTTGAGCTTATAGATCAAATCATTAAATTGAAATGGGAAAAACACACATAAATGATAATAGAGGCCTAGAAAGTATTAGAAATCTGTTGCAGTGATATTTATTTATGATAATATATCAGGTAATATTATTGTATATTTATGGTGTTTAAATGCCAGATGGTTGAAAAAAAATATAGCCCTGAACATCTGGAAAGAATAGCTAAGTACAATTCTGGGTGAATAGGTTGGACTGCAACTAAACACTAATTAGGGTTATTGCCTGAATAGGAAAGACCTTGCTTTTGCATGTTATATAAAAATAATTACTTTAAAATTATCTAAAATTCTGGTGAGGTTTGTAACAACAAAGAGACAAAGAATAGCATGTAGTAATGTAAACTATTACTCTTATGATAGTGCAAAATAAACTTCAAATAGTATGAATTTATGTATAAATACAAAATTTTGGAACTAATATATGAGAAGATAATTGTCTTACATTAGTTACCATGTGCAAAAGTTCCTTGAAACAGTTATAAATTCAGCAGGAGAGCAGAAATAGAAAGAGATGGGCTTTTCTATTGCTTAAAGAATTTACCAAACAGATCAACAGAGCAAATAGTCTTTAAAGTACTAACCACTTTTATCCAGGCAGAAACACTTAATCAACATATTATTAGGCCACATCTATAGGAATCTAATAACTAAATTCACTATAAATCCCTTTAGAACAAAAAGCCATAAACTACTGTGAGGCCTGACACTGATTGAACAAATTTTAGCTTTAAAAAAATTATTATTTTCAAAGAAAATATTTAGTTGGGATAGCTATATACTACAGATTACATTTTCTAGGAAAATAATCTGTATTTAAAGAAATGGACCCCCCATGGGGTACATTTCCCTGTCACTCTAATCTAACCTCTAGGGAATTTTGTTTCTAGTGCTGCAGTTTTAATTATTAATACATACAATAAAATACAGTCCAGTTAAAAGAATACCACAATGAAGATAAAAAGCTAGAGAAAATCTCCGAGACAGTACTTACAAAATACAAGCACATCCCAAATAAACAAAACAAACAAAAAATAAATAGATCACAAGCTTGATTCTTATACTTCTCATACAGATTCAAGACATCACAGTGACATAATGATAATGAAGTTTAAATTATATAAAATCTCAAAATACTAATTCTTTTAAATTAAGTGAACAATAAGAAAATATTTGTGAATCAAGTATAGAACATAGCTAACAACAGCTGTGAGAGGAAGCAAATAACTCAGATACAGTTCTTATCCTTCAGGAATTTATAGTATAGTTAAGGGAAAATATTCTACTATGAAAATATTCTAAATGTAAATTAAATTTACCAGGCAGTGCAAAACAATAGAGTACCTATGCAAGTATTAAAAGGACATAAATAACAAAAATGATCAGAATGGGTGTGTTAGTATCTGTTGATTTAAGGAGTGTGTTAAATCTCTTCATGGATACCTGTTGACTGAGAAGGGCTCCAGAACAAACTATAGTAGTTTAACATGAAAGAGCTGTTCTAAAATGCTTTTTGCATGTTAAGTCATTGAAGCCTCACAACAATTTATTTAGTGGGTGCTATTGTTAAAATCATTTTACAGAAGAAAAAACAGCTAAAAAATGGGCTAGATATTTTACTCATGTCTATATGACTAGTAAATGGCAGAGCTACAGTTCCAGCCAGTTTGGCCTCTATGAAGGTAGGAGTAATGTCTCTAGGGAGTTGAGAACAAATATGATCTATATCTGAGCTACCTCTCCTTTAAAAAAGTAAGTGTATTGCCTTTAAAAGTGCATGGGTCCATAGAAAAAGACCAAGACAGATAGATCTGAATACAGTTTAGCACAAGAACCTGCCCACTCTGAGCTAAGTCAACATAAGCAGGGTCATTGAGGTCATTGACGACATAAATAGGAGCAATAGACACATTAGGGTTAGGGTCATGCATAGTTTTTACAGAATTAAATAATAATGTACAGCTTGCTAGGCATTTTTTAGGCCTTGTCTCTTTTTAGTCTTTGCAACAACTCCAAGAGTAGGTATATTCATTAGGATTTTTGGTTGCAAATAACTGAAACAAACTTGAACTAGATTAACAAAGAAAAGGGACATTCATTGTTAGGATACAAGAGTGTTTCATGACACCCAAAAGTGTGAATGGAAAGGCTTCAGAAAAGAACTGAAATGAGAAAATTGGAAGCTTTCAGGAAGCCAAGGAGCATTCTGCCTTCGTTTCTTGATTCTGCCAAAAAAGTCTGACGGTCTGATTTATTCCCATCGCTCTTCAGAATAGTTCTGTTAGTCTCCATGGCAGAAGGTGGCAATCCACAGCCTCCAAGTTCATTTACAGTTCCAAGCAGGTGAGTGCAGTGGGGATATTGGTTCAGCCTGAATCCAACCCAGGTTGAATGACTGAGGATAGGTCATGTAGTATATATAAGCTTGGCTATTTGTGGTCCACTTCTGTGGACCAGGATTTCCATTAAGGGGAGCACTATGAGCCTAGGTGCAACAGATGTTATTATTTATCTTACAGCTGTGAGAAAAAAATGAGTCTCAATAGGCCAAGTAGCTTCTCACAAAGTTACAACCAAAGCAGAAATGAACTTTGAACCCACATCCTTATGCTCACAAAGCAATCAGACTTTTCACCATTCCATAACATCTTCCTAGAGCAAGAAGTATTATTAGACAGGTTGAGAACTGGATACTTTTGCAGTGGTTTAGTGGATTAGCATGGTGGCATTGCTGTAGGCAGGGATCAAAATAGATTGTATTCAGATGATATATTGCTTCAGGCTCAAAACAGATCACAACAGGATCAATGGATGAGACTTATTAAGGCTTGAACAGGTGCAGGGAAGACAGAAACAGAGGTGTGGCTTGATAGTATTCCAGTGTTTAAGTCATAACTAAGTACAACTACCAATAGGCTTTGTGGCTTTTTATGCCTAGCTTTTGAAGCAGTGACTGTGGGATCTTAATAGTCCTGGTCTATTAAGGCATTCATTCACCAAGTACTTATTGAACATCTACTCTACCAGTGTTCTAGGTGCTGTGGTTACAGCAGTGAACAAAATGGACAAAATTCCTGGACTCAAGGAATTTATATTCTCGTGTGTGTTGGGTAGATAATAAATAATAAATAGTATGTCAAGTAGTGATAAGTGCTAGGAAGAAGAGTTAGGCAGAGTAATGGGATAGAGAGTGAAGAGGATTTACAAATTTAGTTAGAGTGGAGGGTGGTTAGGAAGGGTCTCTCTGAAGAGTGGAAGCTTAAGCAGAAAGTAAATGATTTCATACAGAAAGCCATGCAGATATCCGGGGGCAGATATTTCCCAGTCCTCCATTTGAAAGCCTGCTTCATGGGTGTTCAGACTTTGTACCAATTGGGGTATTCCAATTCTGGGTAACACTGAAATCCTTGGGGTTCTATTTTACTAGAATATTCTTGTGGTATGTTGATTATAAAATTGGTACAAATCTCTACTACTCTTGATACCTATGCCCTTAGCAGTGTGGCTTTATAGCTTCTCCCATCAATAGTTGAGAGCCGATTTCCCATTCCTTAAATCTGGGCTAGCACCCAAATGATCCAGTGACACTCTACAAAAAAGACACCTGCACTCGAATGTTTATAGCAGCACAATTCATAATTGCAAGGCTGTGGAAACAGCCCAAGTGCCCATCAATCCAAGAATGGATTAATAAAATGTGGTATATGTATACCATGGAGTACTATTCAGCTCTAAGAAACAACGGTGATATAGCACATCTTATACTTTCCTGGTTAGAGCTGGAACCCATACTACTGAGTGAAGTATCCCAAGAATGGAAAAACAAGCACCAGATATATTCTCCAGCAAACTGGTATTAACTGAGTAGCACCTAAGTGGACACACAGGTGCTACAGTAATAGGGTATTGGGGAGGTGGGAGGGGGGAGGGGGGCGGGTATATACATACATAATGAGTGAGATGTGCACCATCTGGGGGATGGTCATGATGGAGACTCAGACTTTTGGGGGGAGGGGGGGAAATGGGCATTTATTGAAACCTTAAAATCTGTACCCCCATAATATGCCAAAATAAAAAAAAAAAAAAAGGAAGAGACACAAATCAATAAAAAAAACAAGCAACAACAACAACAAAAAAAAATCTGGGCTAGCTCTGTGACTTCATTTGGCAAATGAAATATAGCAGATGATGGAGGCCTCTGCCACCTCCACTTTATATCAGGACCCCTGTCTCTTCCGTAAGAACAGAACCAGGCTGTCCTGCTGGAGGACATGGAAGCATGTAGAGCAGAGCCTATTCAGCCCAGTGGACTCAAATAAGGTCCCAATTACGTGAGAAAGCCAATATCAGTCATGTTACCCAGCTGACCTGCAGATCCACGAGTAATCCCTGTCAAATTTAACTAATATGAGAAATTCCCAGCCAACACATTGAATTCTGAGCAATAATACATTGCTATTAATTTAGGTTATTTAGTTGTATAATGGTTTGTTATGTAGCATTTTTTTATGGCAGCATATAACTGACGCTCTTTTTGCTTTATAGCCAATGAGTAATAATAGCACTCAGAAGTTAGGGGAACATGACTGTTCAAGTTTGGAATGTATATTTACAACTCAGCCTGGGACACTAACCTCAGTTTTGATTGTGTGTGTGTATGTGTTTTCAAAGTGTATGTATCACGGATGAAAGGTCAAGAATAGAGAATGAGAAGGTAATGAATGTTGAGAGGGTCACAGCAAGTTTCCTGTTAGCCAGACATGCAAATTTGAAAGACCTCTTTTCATCACTTGTGAACACATGATGATGTGGTGAAACCAGTATACATAAGTTCATAACCACGGGTTGGTAGAATGTGACAGGAGCCTCAGAGGCTTTCTTGCATTCTTTCATTTAGGCTGCACTCTGGTTACTAACAGTGCTTCTGTCCCAACCCCCTCAATCTAGATAAAAGCCCGTATATTGTCATTGTAAACAACATTGCTAGAAACCAAATCTCTCACACTCACTATGAAAAACACATATGAAAGATGACAAAAGCTAAATTACAGCCTTCACTTTCACCACATCAATCTTCTCTGTGCCTTTTGTAATGTCACTTTACAAAACAATTCCAATTATATTGTACAAAAACACTAAAAATTTCCTAAGCTTGCAAAATTCTCCTGTTTTTTTTTCATTTCATAATGGATTTTTCTGTAGGCTTCCTCTCATTCTGTTTATTAAAACAACAACATGATGCTTTGTGTATAAAAAAAATGCTCTGAACCATCCATAAGATATTTGCTTTGAGCTGAGCTTTTCACTTGAAGGCATGGATTTGAACTGATGACCTTCCTTCCTTTCTCCCAACCTTCAAGTTTGCTGGTGTAAGGACTGCTTTACATTGTCATGGAAATATAGAAAACAAAAGTGACTCCTGGCCATATTAGTACTGTATCCTCAGCAATTAAGCAGGTCCTGATCTTGATTGTAATAGAACCACTTGGTATGATTTCAGAAAGTTTTTTCAACTGTTATTACATTCTGGCTTACAACTGATATGTTAGGCTGCTTATTTTAACTCCACAAATAAAAATTACTAAAAATATATTTTAGCAAACTCAGACTACTTTCTTCAACAATAGTTTGTGGTATTGTGACAGAGGTAAAGGTCTGAAAAGGGGCAAAATGTTTTATTGTTTGTCTCTTTAAAACCACCACCCTTTTTGGAAATTAAAACCTGCATTCCTGCCAGAGGCCAGTAATCAAAGGGGCAGGAAAATGTTCTTTGCTGTTTTTGTTTTCTCACATCTTAAACCAAGGGAAATGGTGCAACAGAATTGTCCGGACAAAGGTCATCAGATTGTCTTCACCAGAAATAAGGTTTACCTAAACCACCAACTGTAGTCCAACAATAGCCAGAAGCCACGACATATCACACTGTTCACAGAGACCTGGGCCCAACCACCAAAACCCCTCTCCCCTTTAAAAAGCCCTGTATTTCTGTTTAAAGGCAGGATGGCCATCTTTTGATACACTAGTCTGCCGCCCTCCTCATTTGCCTGCAAATTAATAAACTTCTCTTTCCTATTCTTCAAACTACTTGTTCTTCATCCTCACTGATTCAGACTCAAGGACAGGAACAGTGTTATCTTCAACTACTTTTCTCTTGCTGGATGATCATATTTGTATGAAAGTGATAAACTTAGCCTGCAATTATTTCAAGGATAATATTTTAAAAAGTGGTACACTTATACTGTATGTAATTAATATTACTTATATTTATGAATTGGCCTTTAACAATGGTCTGAGATAATGTTTCACCAAATCAGAGATTAACATAGCCATCTGTATGCATATATTTTATCTCCTATTTCAATGTACTTATTTATTTGTACCTTATTCCAAAAACAAGATTTGAAGTGAGATAATTCAAAGATAAATATTATAATATTTGAATAAAAATTCTTTCATAAATGATTTTTCCATTAAAAACATGTTCTTTTGAGATCTGAGAATTTTTAAAAGTTACAGTAAGAAAATATTACATATTTTCACAGATTATCCTAATACCCACTGGAAAATGCACAAATGTTTACATAAAGAATCCAGGCAAAAACTCTATGCAAATTTTAAAAAGTGTTTTTGTTGGCAATTTAAAAAAATAGACACTGTTATCGAAACCACAAAGGTGTTTTGGACTAGATCCAGTTGCTCATTGCACAAAGATTCAATTATTGAAACAATGAGGATTGCCAAAGAAGAAAGGAATTTTAACGTAAAAGATGTCCTTTGGGAGGAAGGGAGGAAATAGTCTCAAATCAGTTTCCCCAACCAAAAGAGATCATGGACTTTTTAAGGAGGGAGCATGTGCATTGCGGCAGGTTACATGCATTGGGGTAGGTCGCATTGGGGTAGGTCGTGGGGGATGGTGATTTTTGGCATCAGGAATCTTTCTCAGGGGTCTTCATAATCTCAACTCCTTTGTTTTACAAAAATTCCGCCATTTCTGGAAAATAACTCAAAAAGTTCAAGTAGTTAGTTAAAATAGAAGATTATAAAATAAAATAGGAGTCAGTGAAATTTGTTCATAGAGCCAGTTACTACAACATGGTCAATTTGCTCTTCTAAATGGTAATTAGTATGCTGAAAGTTTGTTAGTTTTTTAAATCTAAATAGTAATTTCCTATAAATTTATTTATTTGCAGCATACGAATGATTCAGCTCTATAATAAACATTACATTTTTGATCAGGAAACTATTACCTATGAACTATGATTGTTAAAATTTTTTGGCTTTAACACCACTGAAGTTTATTCTGAAGCTGATAACTGCTCTATTTTACGTGTGCTTGTTGGTGTTTTGTCCATACTCTAAATTGTGTCTCCAGCTTGAAAATGGCTCCTAAGTCATGGTGCATACATCTATTGGTGATTTTCATTACAGAGATGCGATATTAGATTTTCTATTTCCTCAAGAACAATTTGTCTTATCATATCTTTAGAAATCATTTCAACTACAGTTGAAGTTACCAGGAGAAAAGCACATTTTCTCCCTTTGGACAATACTAAAGAGTTGATTGAGCATGTGATGTTTGGCTTCATACAATATTGCTTGTAAAGTACTTGGAGCTCTGTCTCTGACTTTGGAAAAAATTTACTCGTGAGTAAGAGAACCTATAGAAATTAAGTCCGGATCTCTACTTGTAAGAAAGTCTTTAGCAAGTAAAGTCAAATTGTATGTTTTTTTTTTTTTTTTTTTGAGACAGAGTCTCACTTTTATTGCCCAGGCTAGAGTGAGTGCCGTGGCGTCAGCCTAGCTCACAGCAACCTCAAACTCCTGGGCTCAAACGATCCTCCTGCCTCAGCCTCCCAAGTAGCTGGGACTACAGGCATGTGCCACCATGCCCGGCTAGTTTTTTTGTATATATATTTTTAGTTGGTCAATTAATTTCTTTCTATTTTTAGTAGAGACGGGGTCTCGCTCAGGATGGTTTCGAACTCCCAACCTCGAGCAATCCGCCCGCCTCGGCCTCCCAGAGTGCTAGGATTACAGGCGTGAGCCACCGCGCCCGGCCAAATTGTATGTTTTTTAAAATAAACATTGTTTCTTTTATAGGCTGAATCTTAATTAATTTAAAGATATTCCCACAGCTTTAGCAATTTTATTCATAGGGATTTGTGGTGATTCTGATAGAAGGTAAGAAGATGCTAGTGTCCATTATTCGTTCTGTGATACGCAGTTATTTAATTGTTGGTGGCACTGTGGTAGAGAAAGAACCTTATTCTGCAATTTATAAAATTTGGTTTGGAATCATTGCCCCACCACTAACAAGCCATATCCTCTTAGTCAAGTAAGAATTTTGCTAAGGCTCTGTTTACCTTCTCTAAAAATGATGCCATTAGTACTTCATCTACCTTCCACTGGAATGGTTGGAAAGAGTGAATGTATAATATATTTAGAAGCTTATTGTAAATGGTAAAGGGATTTTTAAATAAAAGCTAGTACTTTTCTGAGGTAAGTAGTATTCTCACTACCATATATTATGCTAAGTCAACCTGTCTCCCAACCTTACTTTCTCCATGTGAGTTTACATTAATACAACATAAACTGAATCCTTTTATACACAACTTATAATGTGATAAACACATTAGTGTCAAGAATTTACATTGCCTTTGCTATATAAGTAATCTAAACATTTGTACCCCTACAATATGCTGAAATTTAAAAAAAATTAAAAAAGAATGTACAATAATACAGGTTATACTACTTTCAATGGCTGTGATTTTTGTGAGATGCAGTTTGTTCTCACAAGATTAAACAGAGAGGTTGAGGGGGTAGGTGCCATCACACTTCTTTTCTTCAATCTGGAGAAACTTGGGGATACTCTAGAGGTTTTTGAAAAGGAAGAAGAAGATTGTTTGCCAGGGTTGGGATGACAAGGATTTCCTGGTAAATCACATCAAGTTAAAAGTGAAAAAAACATGATCAACACCTAAGTGGACATATAGGAATAACATTTATCGGGCATGGGGCAGATGGGAGGGGGGAGGAGGGAATGGGTATATACATACATAATGAGTGCGGTGTACACCATTGGGGGAATGGACAGGCTTTAAGCTCTGACTCTAGGGCAGGGAAGGGGGAGAAAGGGCAATATAGGTAACCTAAACATTTGTACCCCCATCATATGCTGAAATAAAAAATAAATAAATAATAAACATTTACTGAGTATCCATTTAAAAAAAAGTGAAAAAACCAGATGAAAGGAGCAGTGAGGTTGACATGGACTGAACTCAAATAACAGGCAAAAAGAAATCATGAAAGGAAACACTTCTGGAAGTCTGACATATTTTAATGAAAGACTTTTTAGTAGAGAGTAAGTGTGGTTTCAGTGGAGAAAACAAGAGGAAGCCACTATAAAGTGGAGGAGAAGGTGAATTATTGCTTAGAAAGACAGTGATATACCAGAGGCCTCTGGACAAGAAATAACCAGGCCTGGGATGGGAATTTTGGAGATTAACTTCTGTAACAGTGGATTATTCTTTTGAAAGAAACAGCTAGACTAAATAATGGCCTAAATCCACATTCTAAGTTTACAAGATAATTTTGTAACATACTCTTACCTTACCATTCTGATTTTCTTCTCATAGGCACCTATATACTACAGAAGCTGCTGAGCTCATAGATTGGTGTTTGCTTATGAAGAAATCTCAAGAGTTATATAAATGCCAGGTCTTAGTAACCATAAAAGGAAAAGCAGTCTACCTTTAAATAGACCAATATTTAACTGGCTATTTTCAGTCATCCTACAGTATAGAAAAGTGGAGAACTTTAAAATGTAATGCTTTACAGTTTTGATCAAACACGATTCCCTTTTCCTCTACATACAATAGCCTCTTATACCCAGCAGTGATTACACAGCCCTCATCACTGGCTGCTAGTGTTAGAAGCTATATCAGCATCTTCCATGGCAGCTGGATAAAAAGTTTCTATGTTTATCTTAAAAAAAATCTTTCATGCTACTGCCTTGTTATGCAGTCTGGAAATACATTCTGAATCGACTCTGAAAAGAAGACAGCTTAAATACTTGACAGCAGTTATATAGTCAAGGCAGGCCATAATTTCTGTTTCAGAAACCATGTGTGCAAGATGATTTTTCCTCTACAGCTAGAGTTTTAGGGCCAGATTTTCAAACAAGCATTTGTGTGCATAAAATGGGTAATTGCGCACACAAATGGGTAATTTTGTATGCAATTATCCATTTTGCATACACAATTATATGCTTCTGAGGGTATTACGCATGTACATGAAATTTGGTAAGCATACCCATTACACCTTCCTTTGAAAATCTGGTCCACATTGTAGGTTTATTGCATAGAAGAAAATTGGGCTTCTTCTTGTTTGATAACACAATTGTACTCATTGCTTTTCCTAATATCATACCTTTTAATCAAGGATCTCAAAGTCCATTAAATTATTAACTCAATCATTCCAATAGCTCTATTATCTATGGATGCTAAATGATATGACAATTTCATTTTAAAAATTAAGAAATCAAGACACAAAAGCTGGACTTCTTTAAATATTAACCACTATCCATTTAGGCTTCCTGACAAATGGTTCCCTATCATTCACCCTCCATCTGCCTGCTCAAATGCAAATCTCAAGGAACGATTAATGCAAATGGCAAAGGAATTGAGCATAAACACAAAGTTTCTTTCCTTCTGGCCCAACCATGCCAAACTTTATTCACATTTCTTCCCTGACAAAAAGCGTGCGTCGTTCCCTTCTTCAAGCATACATCTGGTAAGACAGCAAGTTTTAATAGGAGGGCTTGTTCACCTGGGAAATTTCTATGTCATTGTCAAAATGAGAGAATAAAACGTTCACTCACTTCATGGAAGTAAATCGTGTCTTTAGGTTTGCTGCGTGTTTTTTAGAAAGCTGATGAAAGAGGTTTATTTGACTGATAACAGCTTGAATTTTATGGCTACACATGTGGTTTTCTCACAAAGCTGAACGCAGTGTTCTTTGTGGCTTTGATAGCATGGAAAGAAGACAGACATTTTTGAATATTTGTTGTTGTGGTGGTGGTGGTTGTTGTAGTTAACTTATGTGCCCTTTCATATGCCTGCTTAACTTGCTATCTGTCTACCACATCATTGTACAGTCTGTGCTGACAGTATTGCAGAGGCAGAAAGCTCAAGTAGTTCTAGAGAAGGAAAGAACACAATCACTCCCCTGCAAGGAAGAAAAAAGTCAGATTAGATTTTTGGCATCTACTATACAAAGATTACAATTTAAAAGCAACTGTGCCTGAGACCTATGAATTGCTGATATTAAGTCAAATTAGGATACTTCTCAATGACCTTTTATTGAGGCATTATTGTGTAGTAGTAGTAGCAGAGGAGCAGAAGTAGCAGTGGCAACAGTAATAGTAGTGTAGTAGTAATAACAGTAGTTGCAGCAAGAGTTGTGGTAATAATAATAGTAGTAAAAGTAGGAATGATATCATTAATAACAAACACAGAAACACCTTACATTTCCTGACTTACTGTGTGCCAAGAAGTATGGCAGGTGTTTAAAATAAATAGTCTCTTTTAATAGTCACAGTAACTCTGAGAGATAGTTATTTTTATCTCCTTTTACAGATGAGGAAATGAGAAGTTAAAAAACTTGTCTGTTGGCATGTAAGTAGGAAGCAGTAGAACTGGGATTTGCCCCAATGCATTCAGATTTTAAAAGCTGTGGACATAAAAGTGAGTATAGTTCCATTTTAGCCATTTTGTTTTCATTCCTATGTAGTCACAGAAGATACAAGGGAAATGTTGGCAGATAGTTACGTATTTCTCAAAATGTCATTCAGAAGGCGTAGTTTTTTTAATTCATGCCTTTTAAAATTAAATCTTGCTAAGTAGTATTAAGTCAAAAACACCACCTTGTATAACAAGTCATGAATTAGAGACAGTGTTAGACTGAATGAGGGGCCTGACTTTGAGGCATACTATTATTTCTTGATGAAAAGAATTAAATTATTAGCCTTAAACTATATGTGTGCATGTTTGTGTGTGTGCATGTGTGTAATTGCAATTTCACTTGGGTGAGTTGGCTTTCTAAAGTACCTGACTCTGCCAATAACATTTGTTTCTTTCTTTAATAATAACTAAAATTAAGGAAGACCTCAAGGAATAAACTGCATGCTGCTCATTAGTCTTAAACCTTTCATGATGAGCATGTTTATTGAGATGTTTAATAATTTGTGTTTCCTAGAAACCTTTCATCTTAGAGTTCTAGTGTGCTCTAAAAACATTAATTCTCTTATCACTGCAACCAGGAAGATGTAGATGTGTATATATGGTTTAAATATGCCTCAAATAATTAAATGGTCTAACTTTAGGTCACAAAGTGTGAGAAAGTCAATTATAAAAGCCATTCTTTTATTGAATGATTTATTCTAAATGTGCATATATAATCATAATTTCAGAAGTATGTGTTTCTCAAAAATACATTTCTGCACATGACTGACTATATAATTGACAACTGTCTCCAAAACACTCTAGATATGAGCAAATTTATAAAATTCAGATCAGATCCTTAGCAGCTCAGGAATTTCAGTCATTCACATAATTAGAATGATCTAGAAAAGCTCTGTAGATAAGTCTGATGAGTTATAGTTATGTAAATAAATGTCCTTGTACATGCACACACAGAGAAATATCGGTTTTTTGACCTAATTACTTGGTCAAAGATGTTCCCCATTGGCCTGTATTTACCCAGGAGTCTTATGTCATACCTCATTCTTCACAAGCTCTTTATCTTCCTCATGTGCATAACAGAGAAGAATCTTTGTTAAATAGCTGTCATTTTACTTGGAATGCCTAATGAACCAGAAGGAGACTGCAACTAGGATGCTTCTATGTCATTTATGCAATGTGGCTATCTTATCTACAGAGTGAAAAGACTTTGTGTGAGTATAAGTAGTGGGGACTGGGAAATGTAACCTTAACTGCTGTGTTACAAAATGCATTTTTTTAAAAATCCTATACTGTGAAGTCAAGAGTTGAGTTCACACACAGATGTTTTGTTCGTTCCACACCCAAATTATACTTTTGCATGCCAATAGGCACACAGTTATCCTCTCAGAACATAAATTTGTAATTTTAAACACATACTACATGTTGAAATATTTACATAAAAATAGGCCTTGGAAACACATAACTTTTACCCTTGGTGAGCTGTTATAAAAAATATGCATGATCACATACATATAGGCAAAGTATAGTTTGGTTCCTTTGATTTGTTTCTTACCTTGCCAGCCTCCTTTTACGAGAGATACAATTCAATTTAAAAGTGAATGAGAGGGTTCCTTTAGTTTTTTCTTTTGCCCCATGCTTTTGCAAACTATCCATTCCCTAAGTAACAATTTCCACTAGGTGGGTTTCTCATCCTCATAATGCCTTTTATATTTCCTTTTCTAAGACAGTGTTTCTAGCAGGCTGTTTGTTCCTTAAAGCAGCTTCTATAAGCTTAAAGCAGTTTTAGCTGTTCACACAAAGTACTTTCTTTCATCCAAGAAAGCATCAAGGAAAGACAGAATTCTAAGGAAAGCACAAACAATCTGGCAAGCTTAGAAAAGGCTAATTTATTTAACTCCAGAAAAGGCAACATACAATGGTTTCTGAGGTTTGGTGACATTGACATTTGCATACACTGGTATGATTTAGTTCATTTCAGAAATGAAGAGAACACTGTTTTTTAGGGTCAGCAGTATTTACATTAGTTATGGCTACCACAGATAGTTTTAAGATAATATTATTTTGTTTATGCTAAAATGACCCAATTAAAAATTAACTGTAATTTTGGTTGGAAAACTTTGGGGGAATTTAATGCATAATCAGAATTCAACAAATAATATTCTCATCAGCAAAAGAGAGTAAGACCTTAACCCAAGGCCAAAAACAAATTACCCAATCACCCATCAGACAGCAGAGTGAGAAGATTTAGTGTGTATTTAACTGGAACGCATGTATTTTGCAGGCTCACTAGATGCAAAATCATGTAGAACAAGACATCACCAAGCTATTTGAGAATGAAATGGTAGTTTACTCATCACTGGGGATTTAGCAGTATTTCTGAACTGGGTGAAATAACTCAGGATAACCCCTCCTTTTTCAACTCTCATATCCTGAACAGATTTCAGGATTCTTAAAAATGGAGAACACAGGTCACCTTCCACAAAAGGATACATTTTTCAAGGTTATAATTTTATTGTGAACATTTGTTGCAGTGGTGGTCTGTTTATGAGGAGACACCAAGGTCAGGTGGTTGTGCATCATTAAGACACAGATGATCAAAGGAGGAACAACATACATTCATCAGCAAACCAATATAAAAATGAAAGGAAATTAACAAGAGAGAGCATGGGGCAATGGGTGAAAAAATGTCTATGGCCTCTCAATCAAAGCCAGATAATAATGCCTCATGGCTCTCTCAATTAGTTGCCCCCCTGTGCCATTGAGAGACACTCATTTCTCCCCCACCATTTATTTTAATTAAACAAAACTAAAGCTCATGTCCATTAATTGCCATTCATATTTTCTTGGCTTTTCTGACCCTCAGAAAAACCTCTTTAATATCAGCAGCACTCTCCTCTTTTACCTAGCTCTAGTATGTTCATTTTCAACATGATATGTAGTATTAGGCAGAGCAACAACTTCTGTTCCCCTTCATTGAAACCAGATATCTGTTTTTGTTCTGTGCGTTGCACTCAACATTTGCCCTTAATCGTCTATAAAGTCAAATATTATTCACTGTGTCTATTGACTTTGCTCTCACTGACAATCCTGTAAACACTCTGAAATTGCTTTATCCTGATGTCTTACACATGCCCCTTGGCATCCTCTGTACCATTTGCTTTCATTTAAGATGCTTTTTCACATGGCACCGTGAAATAACTATTCTATATGAGCAGGCATGTAGAAAAGTGATTATTAAGACCTATTTTTTACCTCATTTTCACCATTATATTTATATCCAAAGTCTCTCTCCTTTTTAGGGGAAGGTGTCTCTTAAGACATATTTGGCTAATAAATTCTTTCAAGGAATTTTTCACCTTCAGATTTATAGAATCATGTGTACCACTATAAAGTACCAAGTTCAAACCAAAGTGGAGGATTTCTCTTTGAGAAAGATCCCAACAGAAGCTAGAGTCTCAGCACCATAGATTTTCCCATGATGGCCAGATTATACATGGAAGTGATATTCAGTAATTTAATGACAGCAAATCCAAACATATAAGGTAAAACCTTCCCATCTGTGCCTAATTCTTTAGAAAGTGTTCACAATGCAAATGCTACAGGCTTTTCTAGGTCATTTGGCATTATGTGAGAAATCACCGCTCTGACCCCATATGGTGAAGCGTCAGTATCTAAACAGATTGGCAGGGCAGGGTCATAATACACTAGAATCCTTGAGGACATCAGTTGCTGTTTAGTCAATTCAGAAGCAGCTTGACATTCCTTTCACCAATGACATTGTTTATTTTGCTGTAATAGTTCTGTCATAAAAAGTAACTGCTGTGGGAAGATTTGGTTTAAATTTCCTGAAGTAGTTTTAACAGAAACAGAAAGGATATGTAATTTTATGTATAGATAAGTGTCATCAATTTATACGATGAGTATAACTTATATTTTACACATACTACACAGATGACATGTGTGTGTATATATGTATTCATATTTATGTAATGGAAGGCAGAACTAATCATTTAAGCTTATAGCTGTATGATCAGAATTTCTTGCTCAAAACATAAAATTTTAGACTTCTGTTAGGAGAAAATAAATGTAGGAGAAAAATTTAAATAAAAACATTTATATTATTTTTAGGATGATTGTCCAATAGCTTTAATCACACCCACTTCTCTGTAATTTAGGTAGAATGAGATACTAAATTAAAAGGTCATATAAGATATGAATTGACAAACATTTAAGAAAATTAAATCTTTAAAAATAGTAAATATGCTAAGGATGGGGAATGAGTCTTTGTTGCTTGATTTCTACACTTGGTCATTCACTCATTATTTATGCCAACATTTTTACTTAATTTAAGCTTACCCCTTAAAACTATTTGCCTTTTGACTATTTGTTAGCCTGCTCCTTAAATGCAAAATATTTTATGTTAACCTTCTTATTTTCTAATTTTTCATCATAATTCAACATAATGGTAATGGGGGGAAAACTCTTCCAGATATCAGTCTAGGCAAAGAATTTATGAAAAATGTCCCAATGGCAATCATGGACACAACAAAAATTAATAAATAGAATTTAATTAATTTGAAAAGCTTCTTCACAGCTAAAGAAACAATCAACAGAGAAAATAGAGAACCTACAGAATGGGAGAAAATGTTTACAAGCTACACATCTGATAAAAGGCTAATAACCAAAATCTATAAAGAACTCAAGCAAAGCAGCAAGATAAAAACAAAAAACCCTATTAAAAAGACATGAACATGTGCAGAAGATTAAAGTGAATGGATATGTTGTGTGTGTTACTGTGTGTGTAGCCTCACCACATGCCCTCAATCCCAAAATATGACTGAAATATACTCAGAAAAAAAAAATTAAAACCAGTAAGAATTTTTGATACTTTTCTGTAAAGGGTAATTTGAAAACAGTACAATTTAAAGTAACCTCAGTGATGCCGAGTTCCTGGGTGTTGTTTCTAGAATGAGTTTATCATACACATTCTTTCTACTATAGGAGAAAATGGATGCTATCTAGACTATTTTGTAATGTTAGGTCATAATCTGATTTGGAAATAAGTACATCTTTAAAAGTTACTACAGATTCCTGAGTTCATTATTTTGTTAAAAACTGCTCGTGGAGTACTTCCTTATGTAACAGAAGCCATCCTGAAATGAAACTAGTTTTAAAAAAATTCATTGTTCTGCATAGTTGCAGCTGTACCTGAAATAAAAATGTTATTGATGACTGAAAAAAACAAAACAAAACAAAAAACAAAACAAAACAAAACAAAAAAGACATGAACAGATGCTTCTCAAAAGGAGAAAGACAAATGGCCAATAAACATATGAAAAAATGCTCAAAGTCACTAATCATCAGGGAAATGCAAATTAAAACCGCAATGAGATATCATCTTACCCCAGTTAGAATGACTTTCAATAAAAAGTCCAAAAACAATAGATGCTGGCATGGATGCAGAGAGAAAGGAATGATTATACACTGTTGGTGGAACTGCAAATTAGTACAACCTCTATGGAAAACAGTGTGGACATTCCTCAAAGAACTAAAAGTGGACCTATCATTCAATCCAGCAATTCTATTACTGGGTATTTACCCAAGGGAAAAGAAGTCATTTTATCAAAAAGACACCTGCACTCAAATGTTTATTGTAGCACAATTCACAATAGCAAAGATGTAGAATCAACCTAACTGCCCATCAATTCATGAGTGGATTAATAAAACATGATATATGTACACCATGGAGTACTACTCAACCATAAAAAGATGAATTAATACCTTTTGCAATAATCTGGATGCAACTGGAGGCCATTATCCTAATTGAAGTATCTATAGAATAGAAAAACAAACACCACATGTACTCACTATTAAATTGGAACTAACTGATGAGCATACAAGTGCACAGAAGGTAGTAAAACTCAGTGGAAAGCAAATGGGGGTGGGGGGCAGAAGGGGAGGGGAACTAAACCAACCTAATGGGTACTATGAATATTTTTGAGTGATGGGCACACCTATAGCCAGGAATCAAGCATTGCAAAACAGATCCATGTAACCTAAAACATTTGTACCCCCTTAATCTTTTGAAATTAAAAAAGAAGGTAAAGGGGGAGGGCTTGGGATATACCACTAACTGGCACTACCAGAATATCTTCTTGTTGAATAAATTTATTTCAGAACTGTCACCAAACATAAACCCATGATATATGAAGTTCTATAAAATTTACAACACTTTATAATTCTGTAATTATGTCCATTACTTCAGTGTATGGTTAATGATCCAAATCTAAGCAAAGCTTATGTTATAACTAGTCACTATGTATTCTTAAATGACACTTGATATACATATATAGCTGACGAAAACAAATGGGGAAAATTGTCCACTTCCCCTCTAAAGTCTATATTTAGAATTTTATTTTTATATGCACAAAACAATTAAAAGTTAAAAAAGACAGCAAATTATAAAATACCTGTTCTTGCAAACACTTTAAATACATGGCTAATTAATGTTATTTTTGTATGTGCATAAAAATGTTTTGATTGATATGAAAGTTTGTTACAAAGAATGAGGTATCATTTCAGGATAGGATAATAACAAAAGACCTCTTTAAAACTATATTAAAATTAAGCAAATCATAAGCTTGAGGTAGACAAGTCCTCCTACTCATAACAACCAAAAGAACTAGCTAAAATACTTAATAATATATTTAAAAGTATCAAACAACTGATAATCAAAAAGTACTTGAGGGTAATATAGAGAAGGGAGTCACAGAGTAGTGAGTGAGAATTCTACAGTATTTGCTTATTTGTGGTCTGTTGTTCTGGCAGACAGCCACAACATAGGGCTGATGCTGAGTGAGAAAGAAACAAGTAGGACCTTTGGCAATCTTATGGGTCAGGAGAGACCAAAGTAGGAGTTATAGGCTTCTTTGAACAGCCAGTAAGAACTCAGTGAGAAGGGAGTTGCATCGAACTGAGCTTGACATACTGTTAGTTTTCCTTTTAAGTATTTGCCAAATTCTTGAACTGTGCAAAGCAGGAGGCTAAGAAACAAGAAGAAAAAGTATGAAGGGCTAAAAGGATCAATGCATCACAACACAGAGCAATTCTAAATGTTAGTGCACCAAACAACACAGCTTCAAAATACATGAAGCAAGACTGTTAGAGTTGAAAGAAAAAATAAACAAATCCACAATTATAGTTTGTGACTGCAAAACTACATTTGCAACATTTGATAGAACAACCAGACAAAAAATCAGCAAAGATATATAAGAACTGAATAATACCTTCAGCCAATATGATCTAATTGATATTTATAGATAATCCACCCAATAACAGCAGGATGCTCATTTTTTCAAGTATCCAGGCATTTTTCACCAAGATAGACCATATCCTGTGTCACAAACTTCAACAAATTTAAAAGAACTAAATCACAGAGTATATTCTATGAACAGAATGGGATCAAACTAGAAATCAGTAACTGATAGTAGGGAAATCTTAATTGTAAATTAAACAACACATTTCTAAACAATCCATGGATTAAAGAAGTCTAAGGGAAATTAAAAAACTATGTTGAACTGAATAAAATAAAAATACAGCTTAACAAAATATTTGGGACACAACTAAAGCAGTGCTGAATGATTTATAGCACTAAATTCTTACATTAGAAAAAGGGAAACACTTCAAACTAATAATCTGAGTTTCTAACTAGAGAAATCAGAAAATGAAGAGGAAAATAAGTGCAAAGGAAGCAGAAGGAGGAAATAGTAAGGATAAGAGCAGAAATCAGTAAAATTTAAAACAGGAAAATAATAAAGTCAATTTAAAAATAGCTTTCTTAAAAAACAAAAATAAAATAAGTAAACATTTATCAAGACTGACAGAGACAAAGAGGGAAGACATAAACCACAAATATCAAGAATGAAATATGAGGTATCCCAAAACCATTAAATCCCAAAACCATTAGAAGAATTCTAAGGGAATACCACAAACAACTCTACATACATGAATTTGATAACTTAGAAGAAATGGACTATTTTTTTTGAAAATAACAAGCTACCAAAATAGCACATAAGTATTGATCAATTACTACCAATATTATTTTGCTATGAAAACCAGAGAAAAACAGTACACAACAAGAAAACTACTGATCAATATTTCTCATGAACTTTGATAAAAAATCCACAATGAAATATTAACCAATCAATTTTAGCAATGTATAAATGAATAATATGCCATGCTCAAGTGAGATTTACTTCGTGTATGCAAGGTGGTTTCATCATTTGAAAATCATCAATGAAATCCAACATATCAACAGGTTAAATAAGAAAAATTATAAATCATGTCAATGGAAGCAGAAAAAACATTTGATAATTTAAGTCTAATTCCCCATAAAAACTTTGTAATCTGGGGATATAGAGGAATTTTCTCAACTTGATAAAGTGCATCTTAAAAAAAAAACTATAGCTAACATTATACTTAACAGTGAAAGACTGAAATATTTCACCTGAGACTGGGAACAAGTCAAGCATGTCTATTCTTCGCATTTTTTTTTTTTTTTTTTGAGACAGAGTCTCACTCTCGTTGCCCTGGCTAGAGTGAGTGCCGTGGCATCAGCCTAGCTCACAGCAACCTCAAACTCCTGGGCTTTCAGCGATCTTTCTACCTCAGCCTCCAGAGTAGCTGGGACTACAAAAGCATGTACCACCGTGCCCGGCTAATTTTCCTATATATTTTTAGTTGGTCAATTAATTTCTTTCTATTTTTAGTAGAAACGGGGTCTTGATTTTGCTCAGGCTGGTCTCGAACTCCTGAGCTCAAAGGCCTGAGGCCAGCCGCCTTGGCCTCCCAGAGTGCTAAGATTACAGGCGTGAGCCACCACGCCTGGCCATTCTTAGCATTCTTCTTCAACATGGAGCTGGAAGTTCTAGGCAGCCACAATAAGGTATGTAAAGGAAATAAAAGCACACAGATTGGAAAAGAAGAAATAAAACTGTCCCTATTTGCAGATGACACAATTGTCTACACAGAAATATCCTAAGGGAGCCACAAAATTAATCTTCTAAAACTAATAATGTGAGTTCAACAAGGCTGCAGGATATTATATAACATTTAAAAAAAATAAATTGTACGTTTATATGCTAACAATAAACATATGAACACTAAAATTAAAAATACAGTATTATTTTTAATTGTTCAAATAAAAAGAGAAAAAGAGAGGAATACATAGGTGTTATTTCAATAAAACATGCACAGGATTTCTTGGCTAAAAATTACACATTGCTGATAAAAGAAATCAAAGATCTATATAAATGGAGAGACAAACTATGTTCATGGATTGAAAGACTCAACGTTGTAAAGATGTCAATCCTCCTACATTGATATTAATATAAAATTTTTATCAAAATCTTAGGGTTTTTTTTGTAGTAATAGATAAGATTATTCTAAAACATATAGAAAAACAAACGAACTAGAGTAGTTAATGCAATTCTGAAAAAGTAGAATAAACTGGGAGGAATCAATCTATGTAATTTCAGGAATTATATAGCTGTAGTAATCCAGACTGTGTAGTATTGGTGGAGGGATAGGCACATAGATCAGTGGAATAGAATAGAGAACTTAGAAATAGAAATAGAATTTTTTTTCTCCCAGTCTGAAACTTGTCTTCTTTTAAACTTCAGTAGTTTTAGAGGGTACAAGTGTTTTATGTTACATAGATGAATTGTATAATGCTGAAATCAGGGCTTTCAGTGTACCTGTCACCAGAATAGTGTACATTGTACCCAACAGGCAGGTTTTTATCCCACAACCCCCTCCCACCCTCCCATTCTTAGTTTTCAATGTCCATTACACCACTTTATGACTATATATATACACATATATATATATTATATATATATATATCCCTTGTTTAGCTCCCACTTATAAGTGAGAACATGTGGTATTTGTTTTTTCATTCCTGAGATACTTCACTTAGGATAATAGTCTCCAGTTCCATCAAAGTTGCTGCAAAAGACATTATTTCATTTCTCTTTATGGCTGAGTAGTACTCCATGGTATATATACCACATTTTCTTTATCTATTCATCCATTGATGAATGAAATAATGTCTTTTTCGGACTGGGAGAAAAAAATTACAAACCACATATCTGACAAATGATAAATGACTCATATCCAGAGTACATAAAGCTCTCTCAAAATTCATTAGAAAAACAAAACAAAGCAAACCCCAAATAATTCAATGAGAAAATTGGCAAAGTACATGAAAATATATTTCACAAATTTCACTGAAGAGGATATACAGATGTCAAATAGGCATATGATGTTCAACATCATCAGTCATTAGGAACCACATCAGTCATTAAAACCACAATGAATCAATATGCACTCCTCAGAATGACTAAAATAAAAAAAATAGTAATAACAACAAATGCTGGAGAGTATGCAGAAAAGTTGGGTCCATACATTGCTGGTAGGGACGTAAAATGGAACAACCACTTTGATAGTTTGACAGTTTTTTAAAAACACTAAATATGCAACCACCATGCAATCTAGCAATTGTAAAGTATTCATCCTAGAGAAATGAAAACTTATTTCCACAGAAAAATCTGTTCAAGAATATTTATAGCAGTTTTACTTGTAATAGCCAAAAATTGAAACAACAAAAACCTCTAAAGTAGGTGAATAGTTACATAAATTCTGGTACAAACATATCATGGACTACTACCCAACAATAAAAAGGAACACGTTATTAATATGTGCAACAACTTGCATGGACCTCAAGGATTGTATTTTATAACATTCTTGAATGGAAGATATAAGATGGAGAAACTATGAGTGATTTTTAAGGATTAGGTATTGAGATGAGGTGTGGAAATGAATGTGGCCATAAATTAGTAGCACAAGGTTATCATATGGTGATAGAACAGTCATGTATATTGATTATGGTGGGAGTTATATAAAGCTACTCATGTGATAAAATTGAATAGAAACGCACACACACAAATGAGTGCATTTGTAACTTATGAAATATGAATAAGATCTGTGGATAGTATCAATGCCATTTTCTTGGTTTCAATATTGTACTATAGATTATGCAAAGTATCACTTTTGGGGGAGTTAGGGTGAAAGGTCCATGAAATCTCCTGCTACCTTTCTTTGTAACTTTCTGTAAATATGTAATTACTTCAAAATAAAAAGCTAAAATTATACAGAGAGAACTAAAATAAAAAATAACAATGACAAAGAAGGAAAGAAAATATAAAATGAATTTAAAATGTTCTTTGGTCTTGCTATTGTTTGAGACTGGATAAGAGAAGTCTAATTTACATTAAACTTCTGTAAGTCAAGTGTGCCTGTCTTATTTTCTAGGGAAGAAATTGGCAAAGTATATACCCTGGTCTGGCCACTAGCTTTTGAAATAAAGTTTTATTGGCACACAGCCACACCTATTCATTGACTCATTATCTGTCTCTTTTTGCAGTATCATGGCAGAATTGTGATTGTATGGCACATAAACCCTAAAATATTTCCTCTCTAGCCCTTTAAGGAAAAGTTTGTCCACTCTGTTTTGGGGCAAACAAGAATATGAAAAGAATGTATAACTAATAAGCTAATGAAGGGAAAGATGCTCTAAAAAATATTCCTGGTTAATTAAATGGAGAGTTAAAAGGGATTAAAACAGGAATGTAATGAGAAACTGAGTAAACAAATAAAAATTAAATATAAAGCCAGACTTGTTAATAGTTGTATTCAAAGTAAATGAATTAAATATGCCGATTAAGTGAAAAAATTGTCAAATTGTATATAAATTATATACTATTTACAGGAGACACTTAAAGGACATTGAAATTTAATGTAAAAGGATGGAAAAATATATACCATGCAAACACAAAGAATTACTTGAGATAAACATAAATATTTCATAAAGAAAAGAGTCCATCTACCAAGAAGACAGAACAATTCTACATTTTTTTTACTTAAGTATAACTTCAAAATATTGTGACAAAAATGGAAAGAACCAGGAGAAAGAAATAAATGCACAACATTAGTGGGAGAGTTTCACATGCCCGCATCAATAACTGAGACACTAAGTAGACAAAAAAATCAGTAATAATATAGACTAATTATAATTAAAAACCTTGACATTGTTCTTTTATATAGAAAAATGCATACAATAATGACAGAGTACACATACTTTTCAAGTGTAAATGAAATATATACCAAAATTAATAACAGGCTGGACATTAAAAGAAACCCCAACAATTTTTAAAAGGATTGAAATCATTCAGAGTATATTATCTAGCTATAGTAGGAATAAGCTAGAAATCAATAACAAAAATATTATGAGAATATCCCTAAATGTTTGGAAGAGTTTCAGGGATCCTAGGGGCTACTAGAACTACCCTTTGAAAAATTCTGCATTCACGAAATTAATTCTATTACTTTACAGCTTATCACATTGAAATCTAGTCCAGATGGTTTTACCAATGAATCAAACACTTAAGGAAGAAATAGCATCAATCTTGCAAAAACTCTTTCACAGAGTAAAAATAGAGAATATTTCCCAACTTATTTTATGAAGCAAGCAAAATTTTGATACCAAAACATTAAGACAGAGGTTGGAAACTTTTTCTGTAAGGGGCCAAATTGTAAATATTTAGGCTTTTCAGACCATACAATTTCTATTCCAACTCCTTGACTCTGCCATTATAGCACAAAAACAGCCATAGAAAATACAGAAATGAACTGGCAAAGTTGTTTTCTGATAAAGCTATATTCATGGTCACTAAAATGTGAATGTCACTTAGGTCCTTACTCACTATGCCAAGCCTTCCCTTCTTTGGAACACACATGTATTGGCTCTGACATCTCTTTCCTCTGGTCTGTCTTTATTGCATGGATGATCTTTTTACTCTGCTCAGACTCCATGCAATGCTGTTCCCATTCCCCCATGGATGACCTCTTTAGCTTGCTGAGGCTTGGAAACCCCACACCAGACTCTCCCTCCACAGGCATGCCATCTCTCCAGCTCAGACTCTGACTTCTGACAGTCGGCCATCTTGCCATGCAATGTCCTCCTCACTTTGCTTGGGCTAACACTCAAGCAGAGCTAATTACTCTCCCATAGGGATACCTTCCTCACCCCACTTGAGCTCTGATTCCTCACATGGAGGGTTTCCTCCTTCTGCTTGGGTTTGAGCTTCCTGTACCAGAAAGTTTTCCTATGCAGATGCCCTACTTACCAAGGCTGTGCTCTTATACCCTTACCATGGCCACCTCAGTTGCCCTTCAACTCACTAGTATGGAAGGCTATCTTACACTGCCCCACCCAATGACTTCAGGGCTGTATTGCTCAGTGAAGAAAGAGAATTGAAGGAAAGGAAAGAAAAGAAAAGGAAAAGGAAAGGTAAAGAAAAAGAAGAAAAGAGAAGAAAAGGGAAAGGAAGAAAAAGAGTCAATATATTTTAAAATGACATTTTAGAAGTATATTTTTCTTGCTACAAAACCAAGATATAGTTACAAATAAAATTAACATTAGGACAGGTCTTCACAACCTTTGTGTTGGCACATGATAGTGTTTCACAAATAACTGTTACCATATGCAAATTGTGTGGGTTTTCAAAAGTAATTTGGGACTAATAATGAAGTACCAAAATTTTCCCATAAATTTCTTTTTTGTTATAGTAGAGGACATTAAATACTATCTTTACAAAAGCAATCATTTCTTGCATTTGCACAAGGATAATTGGTCCTGAATGGAGGAAGTGAACTTATACTTACGTCTGGATATGTGGAAATGTATAACTCAAGTAAGTATCACTCAAAGCGGACTTTGTAGTAGGTAAGATGGTTGAGAATCAATTCATTAGAAAGGTAGTTCTAACTATTTCCAGGCTGAATATCAAACTGTTAAAATGAGTAAAAATAATATTAGGTTATTAAGTATGAAATGTCCAATTTCCTTTACAGTTGATATCTCTGACATTTCAATTTGACACTTCTTGTTTTATTTTTATTGTGAAAGTACATCCTCAGTCTTTCAAATGCACATTTGGATTGTGATTATCTTTCACATTTTTTAGAGCAACTTTTGTGAAACCATGGATAAGTCAAAAATTCATGTTATTTTCGAATGTGAGTTCCATCATGGAACAGGGTAGGCAGCTTGAAATATCAACGAAGTATCTGGAAAGGATGTGGCTAATAAACACACAGTAAGTTGATGGTTTGAGATGTTCTGTTCTGGTGATTGAATCTTGAAAAGGAGCCATGTGAGCAACCTGAGACCAGGGAGGATAACGATGAGCTAAAAGCTGTAGTGAAAGCAAATCCATCTCGACCTATGCGTGAATTAGCAGCAAGGTTTGACGTTACATTTCAATAATATTGGACCATTTGAAACAAATCAGCAAGATAAAGAAGCTGCATAGATGGGTACCGCATGAATTAAATAAGCCTCAGCAGAGAAATTGTCTGGAAGCTTGCTTTTCTTTGTTGTCGTAACATAAAGGCAAACCATTTCTACACCATAAAGTTATGTGTGATGAAGATGGATTCTTTTTTACAACCACAAGCATTCAGCACAATGGGCGGATAAAGATGAAGTGCCCAAGCACAGTCCAAAACTAAATATTCATCAAAAAAAGCTAATGGTGTGTCTGTTCGGTGGCCCAGCGCTGTTATTATCCACTACAGCTTCATGAAACCTGGTCAATCGATTACAGTGGATGTCTACTGCAATCAGCTGGATGAAATTATGAGGATGCTTGTGACTAAGCAGCTGAGATTGGTCAATAGAGACAGGCCTATCCTCTTGCAAGACAATGCTCCATGACATGACACAAACAACGCTGCTCAAACTACAGAAGGTGGACTTGGAAACTCTTTGTCATTTAATGTATTCACCAGACCTTGCACCAACTGACTACCACTTCTTCCAGGCTTTGGACCACTTCTTGTAAAGAAAAATATTCAATTCTCGACAAGCTGTGGAAAATGCCTTTTGTGATTTCATCACCACTTGCTCTCCATGCTTCTTTGCTGCTGGCATAAACAAGCTGCCATTTTTAATACATTCAGAATTTACATTACTCTTTAATTTATTTTCCTTGAGTTTGGGTTCACAGTTTGGTAGAGATGCTTTAAAAAAGAGGTAGTTAGTCAGGGTGAAGAGGAAACATTGTTTGTATCTAACAGCACCTTGGAAAATATGTAACATTTGCCATTTTGATCGCAATTAACATTTCTCTCTCTCCCTTGAATCTGCAAATGTAATAGAGGGAAATGATCCTCTTCCTTTTTATGGTTACCTGCTTGGACTCTCTCTCCTATTACATCATCCCCAGTATTATTATTACTACTCATAAAAATGAATAGCCACTCCAAAGATATGTTATAAAATAAACCCTTCAAAGTGGGGTTGTTTAGATTTAGAAGAGAAAGGCTCAACTGAGTAACTTTTACTCATACAGTCATTAGAGAAAATGAGCAAAATTTCCAGCAGCCTCAGGTACCTTTTCTCCCTGGACCCAGTTTACTTAAGTCATACCTATCAACTCTTTAGTCAAATCCAAGGCCTGGCTTTATGGCATCCTGACATCTAACACATGTAGAGAATGGCCCTGCATGAATGTTTTGGACCAAGTCTTAGCCTCCAGTCTTGTGACAGGCTGGTGGAATATGGCTTCATCAGATACTTGTGACAGGGATTGGAAACTTGCTCAGGCTTGATACTTGAAGGAAAAGGCAGTTCATTTGTTGAACAGACATCACAGAAGGTTCCTGTACAGTTCTTACACACATTGGTTCTGCCATCCTCCTGGTATAGCTGACACGCTGTGGCTCTTCAGAGAGCAGTGGCTGATCCTGTTCATCCATAGGGTGAGAATGCAGCCTGTGATTTTCTTTTAGGGGCTTTTTAGTTTAACATTTTCCTCTTGAATTTTGTGCTTCCCATCCATCTTGGGTTCTGGCTTCTGGGAACCCTTTCCTGGGATGTTACTGTCCTTTGGTAAACTTTCTTTTTCTGTTTTAGTTGTAAGTCAAGCTACCCGGTGAACTCCTCCACTTCCAGCTTCAGACTGTTGATCTTGTCTCCAAAATCCTGTTTGAGGACCTGGTTGTCCAACTCAGCAGATTGGTGGTCTTGCTCAGCCTGGAGCAATCTTTGGTTGAGTTGTTTAATGGTAGCAGCCATCTGATTAGTCATCACTTCCAAGTGACTGTTTAGTTCACTTTATTGTTTTACTCCTAAGTCTGAGCTCTGCAACTTAAAGGCAAGTTCATGCCTGAGAACCCTGAAGTCATCTAGCTGCTGCCAAAGAGACACCAGGGCAACCTATTTCTTATAGACATCCTCCAACGTCTTTGCAGCCAATTCTATCTACTATCTCATGCTGATCTGGACCTCCAATTCTTTTTCTTTTTCTTTTGGCATATTATAGGGGTACAAATTCCAAATGTTTATAGCAGCACAATTCACTATTGCATGGTCATGGAAGCAACCCAAGAGCCCATCAATTCATGAGTGGATAATTAAAATGTGGTATATCCTCACAATGGAATATTACTCAATCCTAAAAAATGATGGTGAGCTAGCACCGTTTATGTTATCCTGGATTAAGCTTAAACCCGTTATCCAAAGTGAGGCGACACAAGACATGGAAAATGGGCCCTACATCTACTCGCCATCAAATTGGTACTGACTGATTAAAACTATGGTTTTCAAACGGTGGCAATGCTCACCAGGGATTCGGGGGGGGGAACCCAATCTGAGGGAGGTGGCAAGTATTTTGGAAGGGAAGGGCATAACTCTAACCCTTCTTAGGGAGAGGCAAAGATATACAATGTAACCAAAATGTCAAAAAAAAAAAATCAAAACAAAACTTTTTATCGGGTGGTGGGCAGGCAGTAGGGGGGAGGAGGAAAGGGGTGTATGCTTCCATAATGTGTGTGATGCACACCACCGGGGGTTTGGACACATTGGGGGGAGGGAGGGGGCAGGGGCAATATTTGTAACTCTAATAATATTTGTACCTCCATAATATGATGAAATTAATAAAATAAAAAAAGTGCCCTTTCCCCCCTACCCCCACAAGTCTGAGTTTCCAGCATGACCATCTACCAGATGGTGCACATCTCACTCATTATGTATGTATACACCCGCCCTCCTCCCCCCTCCCACCTGCCCAGTGCCCTATTACTATAGTTCTTATGTGTCCACTTAGGTGTTTCTCAGTTAATACAAGTTTGCTGGTGAGTATATGTGGTGCTTGTTTTTCCATTCTTGGGATACTTCACTTAGTAGTATGGGTTCCAGCTCTAACCAGGAAAATACAAGATGTGCTATATCACCATTGTTTCTTAGAGCTGCATAGTACTCCATGATATACATATACCACATTTTATTAATCCACTCTTGGATTGATGGGCACTTGGGCTGTTTCCACAGCCTTGCAATTATGAATTGTGCTGCTATAAACATTTGAGTGCAGGTATCTTTTTTATAGAGTGTCATTGGATCTTTTGAGTGGATGCCCAGTAATGGGATTGCTGGATCAAATGGTAGATTCACTTGTATCGCTTTAAGGTATCTCCATATTGCTTTCCACAGAGGTTGAACTAGTTTGCAGTCCCACCAGCAGTGTAGGAGTGTTCCTCTCTCTTTGCATCCATGTCAGCATTTATTGTTTGGGGACTTTTTGATAAAGGCCATTCTCACTGGAGTTAAGTGATATCTCATTGTGGTTTTGATTTGCATTTCCCTGATGATTAGAGATGTTGAGCATTTTTTCATATGTTTGTTGGCCATTCTTCTGTCTTCTTTATAAAAGTTTATGTTCAAGTCCTTTGCCCACTTTTTGATAGGATTATTTGATTTTTTCTTGCTGATTTTTGTGAGTTCTAAGCATATTCTAGTTATCAGCCCCTTATCAGATGCGTAGGATGCAAAAAATAATCCATCATGACCAAATGGGCTTCATCCCAGTGATGTAGGGATGGTTCAACATACGTAAATCTATAAATGCAATTCACCCACATAAACAGAAGCAAAAACAAAGACCACGTGATTCTGCCAATAGATGCAGAAAAAGCTTTTGACAGAATTCAACACCCTTTCATGATATGAACACTTAATACAATAGGCATAGAAGGGACATAACTAAAAATGATGCAAGCCATATATGACAGACCCATAGCCAACATCATACTGAATGGGGAAAAATTAAAAGCATTCCCACTTAGAACTGGAACCAGACAAGGCTGTCCACTATCTCCACTTCTATTCAACATAGTGCTGGAAGTCCTGGCTACAGCAATCAGACAGGAAAGTGGAATTAAAGGTATCCAAATAGGGGCAGAAGAGATCAAACTTTCACTGTTTGCTGATGATATGATATTATATTTAGAAAACCCCAAAGATTCACCCAAGAAACTCCTGGAACTGATCATTGAATTTAGTAAAGTCTCAGGATACAAAATCAATACACAGAAATCAGAGGCATTCATATACGCCAACAACAATCAAATTGGGAACCAAATCAAAGGCTCAATACCCTTCACAATAGCAACAAAGAAATTAAAATACCTAGGAATATACTTAACCAAGGAGGTAAAAGACCTCTACAGGGAGAACTATGAAACACTGAGGAAGGAAATAGCAGAGGATGTAAACAGATGAAAATCCATACCATGCTCATGGGTCAGCAGACTCAACATCATTAAAATGTCTATACTACCCAAACTGATCTACAGATTCAATGCGATACCTATTAAAATCCCATCAGCATTCTTCACAGATATAGAAAAAGTAATTTTACACTTCGTATGGAACCAAAGAAGACCCCGAATATCAAAAGCAATTCTACAAAAACAAAATGGGAGGTATTAATATGCCAGATATCAAACTATACTAAAAAGCTATAGTAATTAAATCAATCTGGTATTGGCACAAAAATAGGAATATTGACCAGTGGAACAGATCTGAGAATCCTGATATAAAACCATCCTCATATAGCCATCTAATCTTTGACAAAGCAGACAAAAACATACGCTGGGGAAAAGAATCTCTCTTCAATAAATGGTGCTGGGAAAACTGGATAGCCACTTGTAGAAGGCTAAAGCAGTACCCACACCTTTCACCTCTCACAAAAACCAACTCACGCTGGATAACAGACTTAAACCTAAGATGTGAAACTATTAGAATTCTAGAGGAAAATGTTGGAAACACTCTCCTAGACATCGGCCTAGGCAAAGAATTTATGAAGAAGACCCCAAAGGCAATCACAGCAGCAACAAAAATAAATAAATGGGACATGATCAAACTAAAAATCTTCTGCACAGCCAAAGAAACAGTCATGAAAGTAAACAGACAACCTACAGAATGGGAGAAAATTTTTGCATCCAATTCTTTTTCAACATCAAATCGTAATTGTGTCTCCTCCTTTAAATACTGTCTTGCTTCACTTAGTGCTTGCCCTTCTGAAGTTCCTTAAGACCTTTTCGGTTGAATTCAAGTATGTAGAAACTTTCCTTTTTAACTCATTCAATTTCTTCTTGCAAGGTAATAATCCTGTTGTTTGCAACTGCAAGCTCCTCTGTCAGTTTAGTGCTGGATTTTTCTAATGCATCTACTTTTGCCTGAAGGTTATTTACGGTAGCATTCAGGTGTCTGTTGAGTTCTTCTACATAGTTCTTTTGGTCCAGAATTGCACTGATCTGACCATTTCCTTCACTACCTTTACTGCTGTTCTCATCCTTGAAACACATTGAAAAATTTATAATTTCAGGAGCAGAATATCCTGATCTTGGCCTACAAGGTTTTTCATTATGAGAAGAAGAAAGAACATTTGTCATTTTTCCACTTAATTACTTCAGAACTATCTGCCCTTTTCAAAATCTCCTACCACAAAACAAGCTAGCTCTCTTCCCTAGTCCCTCCCCCCCTCCTTTCCAAATTATAATGGAAATTGTTTTTAAAGATAGGGTTTGACTTTTACGAATAGGAAATATTGATTAAAGCAAAATCAAGTCAGGTATAGAGTAATACAAATTTAATTTGTTGATGATTGAGAAAAATTAGCTCAGAATATTTATTAAATTATTTCTTAAATAAAGGATTCCTTATTCTGAGGCAAGAATCAGAGCTGATAAACAGGTTTCTTGGAAAGGGCAGTATGGTCACCCCTCATTATCTATGGGATGCTAGTTCCAGGACTCCCCATAATCCACAAGTACTTGAGTCTCTTATATAAACTGATGTAGTATTTGCATATAACCTATGCACATCCTCCCATATATTTTAAATCATCTCTAGATTACTTATAGTACTGAATACAATGCCTATGCATCACTTCATTGTGTGGTTTCAATGTAGTACTTGGTACTGAGAATTCAAGTTTTGCTTTTTTCAAACTTTGTGGAATTTTTGTCCCCAAATATTTTTAATCAGCAGTTGGTTAAATCCATAGACATGGAACTCATGGATATGAAAAGCTGACTGTACTCAAATATCTCTTAGTAACAAACTATTTTGGGGAAAAGAGGGAAATGTATTCAGCAAGGGAATTAAAGAAATGGAATATACTATTTAGATTATGTTATGTATGTCTAGATTGTTTGATTCCAATTAAGATCTAAGAAGATATAATTCTGTGACTAGTTTAGAATTCTAGGATCCGAAAATCTGGAACCATCTTATTTGATAAATTCTGTCTCCTAGAAAGGGTTACAGCCTGGGAAAGAGTTGTTATTCCAGGAGTCTCGACTGTTACTTGGTGAAGGTGAAGAATACAAGGAAAAACCAAAATCTAATAATTCTAAAAAAAAAAGTTACTGGTAAGATGGCAAAACTGGGTCGACAGTTTAGGCTCTTACCTGATTGATTGTACTGCTTCTTGTTTGAGATATAATGAACTACACTTTTGATTCAAAATCATGCATTTCATATTTAATGACCTAATGAAACTTAAGCTTATAAATTTAGAGTAAATGAGTATTAACCAAGGAATGAAAGAACAGACTACAGAGTTTTGAACTTCGGTTGAACCAAAGCTATTTTACTACTAAATTTTACAGGAATAAAAAAGAAGCTCACTTTCAAAGGGAAATTTCATAAGATACTGTGTATATTTTAAATAATCTATGCACATTATGAGTGCTTCAGAGAAATATACTATGCAAAAGGAAAAAGAGTCACATGCTCACTTAAGAATGAATGAATAGATGACCTTTACACAGAATGCTGGCTTATGGGGATAGGCAGTAAGTTTTCAATGTTAACTATTTTGTATTTCAAATAAGATAGTTTTCCAGATTATGGCATAAAGCAAGAATTTAATTCAATTACAATAACTTGCTAAAGATATACCATTTTATTGCATATTAAAATTTATTGTTCTCCCTATATATGTCTCTCACCTCCTTCATTAAATATATTCCTAGATATTTAATTTTTTTGGTGCTATTATGAAAGGTATTGCATCTTTGATTTGATTTTCAGTTTGACTGTTATTAGTGTATATGAATGTCACTGATTTGTGTGCATTAATTTTGTATCCTGAGACTTTACTGAATTTATTTGTCAATTCCAGGAGTCTCTTGGATGAATCCTTGGGATTTTCTAGATAGCATTCCCACTTAGAACTGGAACCAGAGAAAGTTGCCCACTATCTCCACTTTTATTCTATATAGTGCTGGAAGTCCTTGCCAGAGCAATCAGACAAGAGAGGGGAATTAAGGCTGTCCAAATGGAGGCAGAAGAGGTCAAACTCTTCAATATCAATATTGATACAATATCATATTGTTAGTAAAGGGTGAGAGTTTGACCTCTTCTGCCTCCATTTGGACAGCCTTAATTCCCCTCTCTTGTCTGATTGCTCTGGCAGAAGAGGTCAAACTCTTCAATATCAATATTGATACAATATCATATTGTTAGTAAAGGGTGAGAGTTTGACCTCTTCTGCCTCCATTTGGACAGCCTTAATTCCCCTCTCTTGTCTGATTGCTCTGGCAGAAGAGGTCAAACTCTTTAATATCAATATTGATACAATATCATATTGCTAGTAAAGGGTGAGAGTTTGACCTCTTCTGCCTCCATTTGGACAGCCTTAATTCCCCTCTCTTGTCTGATTGCTCTGGCAAGGACTTCCAGCACTATATAGAATAAAAGTGGAGATAGTGGGCAACTTTCTCTGGTTCCAGTTCTAAGTGGGAATGCTTTCAATTTTTCCCCGTTCAGTATGATATTGGCTGTGGGTTTACTGTATATTACCTTAATAATTTTAAGGTATGCTCCATCTATATACCATCATCATTCTTTACAGATCTGGAAAAAATAATTCTATGCTTCGTATGGAACCAGAGAAGACCTTGTATAGGCAAAGTAATCTTAACCACTTTGGTACAGCGCTCACTGGCCACAAAACCTTGCCCACAGCCAGCATTCAGTCTGCACGATAGTTTGTGTTGTGCAGTGATGACGAATCCATTTTGCTCTCATGTGATGAGGAAAGCTTTAAAGCACTGAAAGCTTGTTTTACTTTACAGGCAGCTTTACTTGTAATGTAAATCAGAATAGGTAACATATACATATATGTTTTCATCACATTATTTTTAAATGTTCACAATTTTATTTTGATAAATGAAAAATTAGAAAAGCCATATCACGGTTGTTGGCTAAAGTCACTGTGCACGTTCATCTGTGGCTATCAACTATAGTCAACGCTGATACTGAAGTGTTTAAGCAAAAAGAACAAATTGGGAGGCACCAATCTACCAGACTTCAAGCTTTACTACAAGGATATAGTAACAAAAACAGCATGGCATTGGCACAAAGAACAGAGATATACACTTTTGGAACAGGACTGAGAACCCATAAATGAAACCATCTGCATATTGTCATCTAATCTTTGACAAAGCAGACAAAAATATACATTGGGGGAAATAATCTCTATTCAATAAATGGTGTTGGAAAAACTGGATATCCACATGCAGAAGATTGAAACTGGACCCTACCTCTCACCTCTCACAAAAGTTGATTCATGATGAATAATAGACTTCAACCTAAGGTGTGAAACCTTAAGAACTCTGGAAGAAAATGTTGGGAAGACTCTTTTAGACATAGGCCTAGATAAAGAATTTATGAAGAAGATCCCCAAAGCAATTGCAGCAGCAACAAAAACAAACTAATATGACCTGATCAAATTAAAAGGCTTCTGCACAGCTGAGGAATCTATCTTTAGAGCTAATAGACAACCTACAGAATGGGAGAAAATATTTGCTTTCTACAAATCTGATAAAGGGCTGATAATAAGAATCTATATAGAACTTAAGAAAATCAACAAGACAAAAACCAAACAACCCCATCAATAAATGGGCAAAGTACATGAACAGAAACTTTTCAAATATTTCAAAAGAAGCAAACATATAAAAAAGTGCTTAACATCTCTAATCATTATGGAAATGCAAATGAATGGCCTTTATCAAAAAGTGAGAATGGCCTTTATCAAAAAGTCACAGAAGAACAAACGCTGGTGTGGGTGTGGAGAGATTGGAATACTCTTACACTGCTGGTGGGACTGCAAATTAGTACAGCCCCTGTGGAAAGTAATTTGGAGATAACTCAAAGAGCTAAAAATAGAAATACCATTTGATCCAGTAATCCCACTACTAGATATCTACCCAAAGGAACAAAAGACATTCTATAATAAAGACATCTGCACTCGAATGTTTATGGCAGCACAATTCACAATTGTAAAGATGTGGAAACAATCCAGTATCCATCAATACATAAGTAGATTAATAAAATGTGGTATACGTATACCATGGAGTTCTATTCAGCTACAAAAAACAATGGCGATCTAGCACTTCTTATATTATCCTGGATAGAGCTTGAGCCCATCCTTCAAAGTGAGGTATCACAAGAATAGAAAAACAAGCACCACATGTACTCGCCATCAAACTGGTACTAATTGACCAACACTAAGGTGCTCATATGGTAGTGATACTCACTGGGTGCCAGTCAGGTGGGGAGGTGGGGGGCTAGGGGGTAGAGTGGGTGGGGTGAGTAAACCCACAGCTAATGGAGACAGGGTGCACTGTATGAGGGAAGGGCATGCTTGTAGCCCTGGTTTGGGCAAGGCAAAGGCATTACATGTAACCAAATATTTGTACCCCCATAATATTCTGAAATAAAAAAAATTTTCCTGACACAATCTCTCAAACATGTTTAAAATTTGGGTCATACTTGGCTTTACAATTAGATAAATATGCTCAGTTTCAAAAAGATTATTCTAAATTACATTTTTTATTTGCATTTATAATTTTTAATTATAATGAATATGTGTTAATTGTACATATTTATGAGGTACATTTGATATTTTAATATATGCATAAAATATGTATTAATAATAATCATATCAGAACAATTGGGACATCCATCACCTCAAGGTTGATCATGTCTTTGTGTTAGGAATATTCTAATTCAGCTCTTTTAATTGTTTGAAATATATAATAAATGTTTGTTAACTATAGTATCCCTGTTGTGTTTCCAAATGCAAGATCTTATTCTTTCTAACTGTATTTTTGTTCTCATTAACCATCCCTTCTTAATCTTATCTTTCCCACTACCCTTCCCAGCCTTTGGTAACCATCATTCTATCCTGTATCTCTATGAGTTCTTTTTTTCTTCTTTAGCTCTCATATATTAGTGAGAACATGAAATATTTGTTTTTCTATGTCTGACTTATCTCATTTAATATAATGTCCTCCAGTTCTATCCATGTTGTTGCAAATGATAGAATTTCATTCTTTTTAAAGCCGAATAGTTATATATATATAATTATATATATATATATATCACATTTTCTTTTTCCATTCATTTCTTTTTTCTTTTTAATTTTTTTTTACATTTTATAACTTTATTGATTTACCACCTGATCAAAGCATGGGATATTTTAACAGTATTATACATAATATTTTTATATAGAAAAATTTACATAGCATTTCATATTATATAATTCTGCTTATTCTTTCAAAAATGTATACATCCATTGGGCAAGGAATGCTTTTCATTAAATTACTAATATTAAATGCACTTAATCATTGTGTATAGATTAAACCAAAGTAACAATTAACTAACTTTTAGGCATTTTATGGAGGTAAAACATACATTTTGCACATAAACAAATATTTTATGCAAATATGAAGATAAAATTTTTTAAAAATTAAAACACTGAGAAAAACTACACCCTTGATAAAGAGTGTTCTGTTTCTTTTTGTTTTTGGAGAGCAAAGACTTCCAGATATATTCATTCTTTAAAATATTCAGCTTTGGTTTCTTTGTTTCCCAAATTGCAAAGTTACTAATAACAAATCTCTAGGATTTCATGTAATTTCATGAAATCCATTCATTTCTTGATGAGTACTTAAGTTAATTCCATATCTTGGCTATTGTTAATAGTGCTATGATAAACATGAGTGTACAGATATCTCTTCAATATACTAATTTCCTTTCTTTTGGATATATACCCAGCAGTGGGACTGCTGGATCATATGGTAGCTCTATTTTTAGTCTTTTGAGAAATCTCCATATTTTTTTCATAGTGATTGAATGAATATACATATCCACCAACAATGTATGAGGACTCCCCTTTTTCCACATTCTTTCCAGCACTCGTTATTTCCTATCTTTTTGATAAAATACATTCTAACTGAGGTAAGATAATATCTCATTTTAGTTTTGATTTGCATTTCTCTGATGATTAGCGATGTTGAACATTTTTCATATGTCAGTTGTTCATATGCTTTCTTCTGAGAAATGTCTATTCAGACCTTTTATCTACTTATAAAATTAGCTATTTGCTTTTTCCTGTTGAGTTGTTTAAGCCCCTTATATATTTTGGTTATTAATCCTTTGTCAGATGGATAGTTTGCAAATATTTTCTCCCATTCTGTGGGTTTTCTCTTCACTTTGTTGATTGTTTTCTTTCGTGTGCAGAGGCTTTTTAGCTTGATGTATTCTCATTTGTCCATTTTTGCTTTGGTTGTGTCTACTTTTGAGGCCTTACTAAGGACATCTTTGCCTAGACCAATGTCCTATACTGTTTCCCTAATGTTTTCTTCTAGTAGTTCCATAGTTTCAGGTCTTAGATTTAAGCCTTTAATCAATTTTGCTTGGATTTTTAAAATTTCATCATATTATAGGGGTTCAAATGTTGTTAAGGTTACATATATTGCCTTTGCCTCCCCTCTCTCCTCTAGTCAGCGCTTCAAGCATGTCCATCCCCCCATCCCCCAGGTGGTGTGCATTGCACTCATTATATACCCATCCTCTCTTCCCTCCTCCCACCTGCCTGACACCCAATAAATGTTTTTTTTTTTTTTTTTTTACATTTTGGTTACATTTTATATCTTTGTCTCTCCCTAGGAAGGGTTAGAGGTATGCTCTTTCCCTCCACAATGCTCACCACATTCCTCAGATGTGGGTCTACTCCCCCTACCCCCGAATCCCTGGTGAACACCACCACCATTTGAGCCCCATAGTGTTAATCAGTCAGTACCAATTTGATGGCAAGTACATGTGGAGCCCATTTTCCTGATCTTGTGTCACCTCACTTTGGATAATGGGCTTAAGCTTAATCCAGGATAGTATAAGTGGTGCTAGCTCGCTGTCCTTTCTAAGAATTGAATAATATTCCATTGCGAACATATATGAAATTTTAATAATCCACTCATGAATTGATGGGCACTTGGGTTGTTTACATGTCCTTGCAATAGTGAATTGTGCTGTCATAAACATTTGAGTGCTGATGTCTTTATAATAGATTGTCATATGCTCTTTGGGGTATATGCCTAATAGTGCTATTGCTGAATTGAATCCTATTTCTATTTTTAGTTCTTTGAGGTATCTCCAAATTCTTTTCCACAAAGGTTGCACTAATTTGCAGTCCCACCAGCAGTGTAAGAGTGTGCCTGTCTCTCCACATCCTCACCAGTATTTGTTGTTCTGGGATTTCTTGATACAGGCCATTCTCACTGGGGTTAGGTGGTATCTCATTGTGGTTTTGATTTGTATTTCCCTAATGATTAGAGATGTTGAGCATTTTTTTTTATATGTTTGCAGGCCATTATTCTGTCTTCTTTGGAGAAGTTTCTGTTCATTTCTGTTGCCCATTTCTTGATGGGGTTGTTTGATTTTTTTCTTGTTAATTCTTTTGAATTCTAGATAGATTATTATTATTTGGGAGTGGAAGTTTCCACTTCCATCAGAAGTGTAGAGAACAAATATTTTCTCCCATTCTGTAGGTTGTCTATTTGCTCTAATGATAGTTTCCTTGGCTGTGCAGAAGTGTTTTAATTTGATCAGATACCATTTGTTTATTTTTGTTGCTGCAGTGATTGCTTTGGGGGTCTTCTTCAAGAATTCTTTGCCTAGGCCAATGTCTGATAGGATTTTGCTTGGATTTTTATATATGGCAAGATATAGGGGTCTAGTTTCATTCTTCTGCATATGGATATCCAGTTTTCCCAGCACCTTTTGTCAAAGAGACAAATGGTCCTTCCCCCAGTGTAAGTTCTTGGCATCCTTGTTGAAGATAAGCTCACTAGAGATGTGTAGATTTATTTCTGGGTTCTGTATTTTGTTCCATTTTTGTCTATGTGGTTGTTTTTATGTCAGTACTATGCTGTTTTGCTTACTATAACTTCATAGTATAATTCGAAGTCAAGTAATATGATGCCTCGAGCTTGGTTCTTTTTACTCAGGATTGCTTTGCCTATTCTGGGTCTTTTGTGATACCATATAAATTTTAAGATTTTTTTTCTATTTTTATGAAGTATGTCATTTTTGTTTTGATAGGGATGGTATTGAATCTTTACATTGCTTTGAGTAGCATGGATATTTTTAAAATATTGATTATTCCAATCCATGAACATGAACTATCTTTCCATATTTTATGTATGTCCTTATAAATTTCTTTGACACATATTTTATATTTTTTATTGTAGAGCTATTTCACCTCTTTACTTAAGTGCATTCCTAGGCATTTTATTTTGTTTGTAGCCATTGTAAATGGGATTACTTTCTTGGTTTCTTTTTCAGATTGTTCACTTTTGGCATATAGAAATGCTACTGATTTTGTATCCTGCAAATTTACTAAATTTATTTATCAGTTCTAATAGTTTTTGGTAGAATCTATAGGATTTTTCTAAATGTAAGATTATATCATCTCCAAACAAGGATAATTTGACTTATCCTTTCCAATTTGGATGTACTTTATTTCTTTGTCTTGTCTAATTGCTCTGGCTAGAGCTTTCAGCATTATGTTGAATAAAAGTTGTGAAAGTGGGGATTCTTTTTTTATTCCATATCTTAGAGGAAGGGCTTTCATTTTTCTCTATTCATTATGATACTAGTTGTGAGTTTATCGTATACAACTTTCATTGTTTTGTGGTATGTTCCTTCTATACCCAATATTTTGAGAATTTTTCATCATGAGGGGATGAACATATTGAATATATTGGATGCTTTTTCAGCATCTATTGAAATGATCGTATTTTTGTATATTTGTTCTTAAGTCTGTTGATATGATGCATAACATTTATTAATTTGGATATGTTGAACCATCCTTGTATCCCTAGGATAAATTCTACTTGATTATCATGAATGATATTTTTTAATGTGTTGAATTCAATTTGCTAGCATTTTGTTGAGGAATTTTGCATCTATATTCATCAGAAATATTGGCCTGAAGTTTTCTTTTTTATTGTGTTTGTCTGGTTTTGGTTTTAGAGTTATATTTATCTCATAGAATAAGTTTGGAAGTGTTTCCTCCTCCTCAGTTTTTTGGAATAGTTTGAGTAGGACTGGTATTAAGTCTTCTTTAAGTGATTGGTAAAATTCAGCTGTGAAACCATCAAGTCCTGGGCTTTTCTTGGTGAGGCACCTTTTGTTACTGCTTCTATCTCATTACTTATTATTGGTCTATTCGGGTTTTGAATTTCTTCATGGTTCAATCTTGGTAGATTGTATTTTTCTAGGAATTTATCCATTTCTTCTAGGCTTTACAATTTATTGGCATATAGTTGCACATAATAGTCTCTAATGATTCTTTGAATTTCTGTGTTATCAGCTGTAATGTCTTCTTTTCATCTCTGATTTTATTTATTTGGGTCTTCTCTTTTCCTTTCTTAATCTGGCTAGAGGTTTGTTAATTCTTTTATTTTTTCAGAAAACAACTTTTCATTTTGTTGATCTTTTGTATTTTTTAGTATCAATTTCATTATTCCTGCTGTGATTTTTTATGACTTCTTTTCTTTTAATAATTTTGAGTTTGATTTGCTCTTTCTTGTCTAGTTCTTTGAGATACATTGTTAGGTTGTTATTTGAAGTCTCTCTACTTTTTTTTTTTTATTTCGGCATATTATGGGGGTACAGATTTTAAGGTTTCAATAAATGCCCATTTCCTCCCTCCCCCCAAAAGTCTGAGTCTCCATCATGACCATCCCCCAGATGGCACACATCTCAATCATTATGTATGTATATAACTGCCCCCCTCCCCCCTCCCACCTGCCCAATACCCTATTACTGCAGTACCTATGTGTCCACTTAGGTGCTACTCAGTTAATACCAGTTTGCTGGAGAATATATCTGGTGCTTATTTTTCCATTCTTGGGATACTTCACTCAGTAGTATGGGTTCCAGCTCTAACCAGGAAAATACAAGATGTGCTATATCACCATTGTTTCTTAGAGCTGACTAGTACTCCATGGTATACATATACCACATTTTATTAATCCATTCCTGGATTGATGGGCACTTGGGCTGTTTCCACAGCCTTGCAATTATGAATTGTGCTGCTATAAACATTCAAGTGCAGGTGTCTTTTTTGTAGAGTGTCACTGGATCATTTGGGTAGATGCCCAGCAATGGGATTGCTGGATCAAATGGTAGATTCACTTGTATCGCTTTAAGGTATCTCCATATTGCTTTCCACAGAGGTTGAACTAGTTTGCAGTCCCACCAGCAGTGTAGGAGTGTTCCTCTCTCTCCGCAACCACGCCAGCATTTATTGTTTGGAGATTTTTTGATAAAGGCCATTCTCACTGGGGTTAAGTGATATCTCATTGTGGTTTTGATTTGCATTTCCCTGATGATTAGAGATGTTGAGCATTTCTTCATATGTTTGTTGGCCATTCTTCTGTATTCTTTAGAAAAGTTTCTGTTCAAGTCCTTTGCCCACTTTTTAATGGGGTTATTTGATTTTTTCTTCCTAATTTTCGTGAGTTCTAAGTATATTCTAGTTATCAGTCCCTTATTGGATGCATAGGATGCAAAAATTGTCTCCCATTCTGTAGGTTGTCTGTTTACTTTCATGACTATTTCTTTGGCTGTGCAGAAGCTTTGTAGTTTGATCATGTCCCATTTATTTATTTTTGTTGCTGCTGTGATTGCCTTTGGGGATGAAGTCTCTCTACTTTTTGATGTAGATATCTATTACTATAAATTTCCCTCCTAGTACTGCTTTTCTTTATGCTATAGGTTTTTGTATGCTATGTTTTCACTTTCTTTAGTTTCAAGAAATTTTTAAACTTTCTTCTTAATTTTTTTCATTGACCAATGGTAGTTCAGGGGCATATTGTTAAATTTCCATGTTTTTGTATGGTTTCTGAAGTTTCTTTTGTTATTGACTTCTGAATTTGTTCCACTATGGTCAGCAAAGATATTTGATATGTTTTCAGTATTTTTGAATTTTTTGAGAATATTTTTGTGACCTATGTTCTATCCTTGAGAATGTACCAAGTATAATTTTCTTTATTTTTTAACACCCTTATTAGGTGTAATTGACATACAATAAACTCCACATATTTAAAGTATGTAATTTGATAAGTTTCACATATATTACTACCATCATCACAATCACGAAAACAAATGTATCTATCACTCCCCAAGTTTCCTTGTGACCTTTTGTAACCCCACTCTTTCCTCCCTACCACTCCCATCCCCAGAATACCATTGATCTAGTTTGCATTTTCTAAGATCTTTAATATACATTGGAGCTGGAGCCCATTCTCTGAAGTGAGGTATCACAAGAATGGAAAACAAACACCACATATACTCACCATCAAATCGTCACTAATTGATCGACACTTACCTGCACATATGGAAGTAATATTCATCAGGTGTCTGGCAAATGGGAAGGGGCTGGGTATATTTGCACTTAATGGGTGAGGTGTGCACTGTCTGGGGGATGGGCATGCTTGTAGCTCTGACTTGGGTGGTGCAAAGGCAATATATGTAACCCAAATATTTGTACCCCTGTAATATTCTGAAATAATAAAAAGAAGGAATACAGAATATATTCTTTTATATCTGGCTTCTTTCACTCACCATAATGCTCTTAAAATCCATTCAAGTTGTTTTGTGTATCAATTATTGCTTAGTAATATTCTATGATATTGATGTACCAGATGTGGTTTAACTACTCATCTACTGAAGGATTTTTGGGTTATTTCCAGTTTGGGACTATTATTAACACAATAAAGCTGCTATAGACATTAATGTATAGGTTTTATGTAAACGCAAGTTTTTATTTCTCTGAAATAATTATATAGAATTGGAATGGCAGGATTATATTTTAGGTCTGTTTTAAAATTCTCCAACAATGTATTTTTTTTTCCAGAACAAGCCAAGATTTTTGGCCTTTTGCTGCACCCAGAATTAGCAAATGTCCCCAGGGAAATTTAGTTGAATTCAGCTCACCTCTCCAAGGTTCTCTCTTCTTCAGAATCTTAGCCTCTGTAGTCCTCATTGCTTTAGCATCTCTCAGATACATTTTATCTATTATACAATTTTTATAATTGATCTTTCTCAAGCTGCACTGAGCTACAAAGAAGCACAGTATTAAATTTCACCTTTTAAATTAATGCATTTTATAAATATCTATTGTTAGCATATATATTAATAAACTTTCATATATTAATTATATACTTAAAAACTTTGCACAACTCTTTCATTAATTCCAATGATTTCTCTGTGAATTCTTTTGAGGTTTCATATAGGTAATACCATCACCAGCCTTTTGCTTTATCTTATTCATTTCTTACATATTTTATTTCTTTTTATTTTTCACTGCACTGACCAGAATCTCCAACGTAATGTTAAAAAATATGGTGAGTCTTGGTCTTGATTTTGTGAGGAATGCTTTAAAGATTTTATGGTTCACCTTCTAGTGAAACACAGGTTTTTGGGTGATGCCCTTCATCAATTTAAGGAAATCCCCTTCTACCCGTAAGTTGAGAAATTTTTCCTTTTATCAGAAATGATTATTCATTTTGTTAAATTATTTTCTTGCATTTTTAAAGATGATTATAAGTTTTGCCAGTCCTTCCCAGACTCCACTCCTCATCACAGATCCTTGTGAACCACTGTGCACACACATCCACCCAAAAAGCTTTTTAACAAGATGATTATTAGTTTCTACTTCTTTAATCTCTTTATGTACTAAGTTACATTAATAGATATTAAGTTCCCTTTGTATTCATGGAGAAAACATAATTTGTTCATAATGTGTTATTTATGAATGCATTGTTGTAATTTAATTTGCTAATATGTTATTCAGGATTTATTATCTCTCAATGTTTGTAAGTGTGTTTGGCCTGCAATTTTTTTTCTTATATTGTCTTTTTCTTGTTCTGGTGTCATGGTTATGTTATTTTCATAAAGAAATGTAGGAAGTGTTTTATTTTTGAAAATTTTCTTAAAGTCTTGTTTAAGTATGGAATCCTCTGTTCTTTGCACATTTGTCAGAACCTGTTTACAAAACCACTCAATCATTCATGTTTGCAATTGTTATTTATTTAGCTTTTTTTTTTTTTAATTATTTTTTTTATTTTGGCATATTATGGGGGTACAGATTTTAAGGTTTCAATAAATGCCCATTTCCCCCCCTCCCCCAAAAGTCTGAGTCTCCATCATGACCATCCCCCAGATGGTGCACATCTCACTCACTATGTATGTATATACCCGCCCCCCTCCCCCCTCCCACCTGCCCAATACCCTATTACTGTAGCACCTATGTGTCCACTTAGGTGCTACTCAGTTAATACCAGTTTGCTGGAGAATATATCTGGTGCTTGTTTTTCCATTCTTGGGATACTTCACTTAGTAGTATGGGTTCCAGCTCTAACCAGGAAAATATAAGGTGTGCTATATCACCATTGTTTCTTAGAGCTGAATAGTACTCCATGGTGTACATATACCACATTTTATTAATCCATTCTTTGATTGATGGGCACTTGGGCTGTTTCCACAGCCTTGCAATTATGAATTGTGCTGCTATAAACATTCGAGTGCAGGTGTCTTTTTTGTAGAGTGTCACTGGATCATTTGGGTAGATGCCCAGCAATGGGATTGCTGGATCAAATGGTAGATTCACTTGTATCGCTTTAAGGTATCTCCATATTGCTTTCCACAGGGGTTGAACTAGTTTGCAGTCCCACCAGCAGTGTAGGAGTGTTCCTCTCTCTCCGCAACCACGCCAGCATTTATTGTTTGGAGATTTTTTGATAAAGGCCATTCTCACTGGGGTTAAGTGATATCTCATTGTGGTTTTGATTTGCATTTCCCTGATGATTAGAGATGTTGAGCATTTCTTCATATGTTTGTTGGCCATTCTTCTGTCTTCTTTAGAAAAATTTCTGTTCAAGTCCTTTGCCCACTTTTTAATGGGGTTATTTGATTTTTTCTTCCTAATTTTTGTGAGTTCTAAGTATATTCTAGTTATCAGTCCCTTATCGGATGCATAGGATGCAAAAATTGTCTCCCATTCTGTAGGTTGTCTGTTTACTTTCATGACTATTTCTTTGGCTGTGCAGAAGCTTTGTAGTTTGATCATGTCCCATTTATTTATTTTTGTTGCTGCTGTGATTGCCTTTGGGGACTTCTTCATAAACTCTTTGCCCAGGCCGATGTCTAGGAGAGTGTTTCCAACTTTTTCCTCTAGAGTTCTAATAGTTTCATATCTTAGGTTTAAGTCTGTTATCCAGCGTGAGTTGGTTTTTGTGAGAGGTGAAAGGTGTGGGTCCTGTTTTAGCCTTCTACAGGTGGCTATCCAGTTTTCCCAGCACCATTTATTGAAGAGGGATTCTTTTCCCCAGCGTATGTTTTTGTCTGCTTTGTCAAAGATGAGATGGCTACATGAGGATGGTTTTATATCAGGATTCTCACATCTGTTCCACTGGTCAATATTCCTGTTTTTGTGCCAATACCATATTGTTTTAATTACTACAGCTTTGTAGTATAGTTTGATATCTGGCATATTAATGCCTCCCATTTTGTTTTTGTTGCCTAGAATTGCTCTTGATATTCGGGGTCTTCTTTGGTTCCATACGAAGCGTAAAATTATTTTTTCTATATCTGTGAAGAATGCTGATGGGATTTTAATAGGTATTGCATTGAATCTGTAGATCAGTTTGGGTAGTATAGACATTTTGATGATATTGAGTCTGCCGATCCACGAGCATGGTATGGATTTCCATCTGTTTACATCCTCTGCTATTTCCTTCCTCAGTGTTTCATAGTTCTCCCTGTAGAGGTCTTTTATCTCTTTGGTTAAATATATTCCTAGGTACTTTAATTTCTTTGTTGCTATTGTGAAGGGAATTGAGTCTTTGATTTGGTTCTCAATTAGATTGTTGTTGGCGTATATGAATGCCTCTGATTTCTGTGTATTAATTTTGTATCCTGAGACTTTACTAAATTCATTGATCAGTTCCAGGAGTTTCTTGGTTGAATCCTTGGGGTTTTCTAGATACAATATCATATCATCAGCAAACAGTGAAAGTTTGATCTCTTCTGCCCCTATTTGGATACCTTTGATTCCATTTTCCTGTCTGATTGCTGTAGCCAAGACTTCCAGCACTATGTTGAACAGAAGTGGAGATAGTGGGCAGCCTTGTCTGGTTCCAGTTCTAAGTGGGAATGATTTCAATCTTTCCCCATTCAGTATGATGTTGGCTATGGGTCTGTCATATATGGCTTGTATCATTTTTAGGTATGTCCCTTCTATGCCTATTTTCTTAAGTGTTCGTATCATGAAAGGGTGTTGAATTTTGTCAAAAGCTTTTTCTGCATCTATTGAAAGAATCATGTGGTCTTTGTTTTTGCTTCGGTTTATGTGGTGAATTGCATTTATAGATTTACGTATGTTGAACCATCCCTGCATCCCTGGGATGAAGCCCACTTGGTCGTGGTGGATTATTTTTTTGATAAGTGTCTGGATTCGGTTAGCTAAGATTTTGTTGAAAATTTTTGCATCTATATTCATTAGGGATATTGGTCTGTAGTTTTCTTTTTTTGTTGCATCCTTTCCTGGTTTTAGTATCAGAGTAATATTCGCTTCATAAAAGGTGTCGGGGAGGTTTCCGTTCTTCTCGATGTTGTGGAATAGTTTCTGCAAGATGGGTACTAGTTCTTCTTTATAGGTATGGTAAAATTCAGGTGTGAAGCCATCTGGACCGGGACTTTTCTTTTTAGGGAGATTTTTAATTGCTGTTTCTATTTCAGGTGTTGAGATTGGTCTGTTCAGGGAATCTATTTCTTCCTGGTTGAGCCTAGGGAGGCTGTGTGTTTCTAGAAATTTGTCCATTTCCTCCACATTTTCCAGTTTGTGTGCATAAAGATTTTTGTAGTATTCATAAATTGTATCTTGTATCTCTTTGGGATCAGTTGTGATATCTCCTTTTTTATTCCTGATGGAGCTTATTAGAGATTTCTCTTTTCTGCTTTTCGTTAGCTTAGCCAATGGCGTGTCAATCTTGTTTATTTTTTCAAAGAACCAACTTTTTGTTTTATTAATCTCCTGAATAGCTTTCCTGTTTTCAATTTCGTTTAGTTCTGATTTGATCTTGTTGATTTCACTTCTTCTGCTGGGTTTGGGGTTGGTCTGTTCTTCTTTTTCCAGCTCTTTGAGTCGTTTCATTAGATTGTCTATTTGTGATCTTCTTGCCTTTTGGTTATAGGCATTTATGGAGATAAACTTTCCTCTTAGAACTGCTTTAGCTGTGTCCCAGAGGAGTTGATAACTTGTCTCTCCATTGTCGTTTTCTTCATAGAAGTTTTTTATTTCCGTCTTGATTTCTTCATTTACGAAGTAATCATTTAGTAGGAGGTTGTTTAATTTCCACGTTTTTGTGTAGAAATGTGAGTTTCTGTTAGGGTTGATTTCTAGTTTTATTCCACTGTGATCTGAGAAGGTACATGGTATGATTTCTATTTTTTTAAATTTCTTGAGATTTTCTTTGTGTCCTAGGATATGGTCAATCTTAGAGAATGTCCCTTGAGCTGATGAGAAGAACGTATATTCAGTGGATTTTGGGTAGAATGTTCTGTAGATGTCTGTCAGACCCAATTGTTCTAGAGTTTTGTTTAAGTCCATTATTTCTTTATTAATTTTCTGTTTGGAGGATCTGTCTCGTGCCGTCAGTGGGGTGTTGAAATCCCCGGCTATTATGGAGTTGCTATTAATCCATTTGCTTAGCTCCAGTAAGGTTTGCTTTATGAATCTGGGTGCACCTAAGTTGGGTGCATATATATTTAAAATTGTTATCTCTTCTTGTTGGACTGTGCCCTTCACCATTATATAATGACCCTCTTTGTCTTTTACTACTTTTGTTGGTTTAAAAACTAAATCGTCTGAAATTAGAACTGCCACACCAGCCTTCTTTTGGCTTCTATTTGCTTGGAATATTGATCTCCACCCTTTTATTTTTAGTCTATGTGCATCCTTGCAGGTTAAATGTGTTTCCTGAAGACAGCATATACTTGGCCTGTATTTTCTTATCCATTCAGCCAGCCTATGTCTCTTGAGTGGAGAGTTTAAGCCATTCACATTTATTGAGAGAACTGATAGGTAAGGTAGATTACTGATCATTCTGTTGGGTTGGATGTTGTTGCTATGATTTCTGTCTTGAGCCATTGTAATATCTGGCCTTTAATATCTTTGGGTTTTGGTTGTTTTTATATCCGTGGGTTATTATTATGATGTTCCGCGCATAACGCTGTTTTAAGTACTTCTTGTAGGGCTGGTCTTGTCTTGGTGAATTCTCTGAGCCTTTGCTTGTCTGAGAATGTTTTTATTTCTCCTTCATATATGAAGCTTAGTTTTGCAGGGAATAATATTCTAGGCTGGGCATTGTTTTGTTTCAAAAGAGTGAGAATGGGGCCCCAGTCTCTCCTTGCTTGTAAAGTCTCATTAGAGAAGTCTGATGTTATTCGAATTGGCTTTCCCTTGTATGTCACTTGCTTCTTTTGTCTTACAGCTCTTAGAAGGGCCTCTTTAGTTGATACTTTGGTCAGTCTAATGACTGCATGACGTGACGTCTTCCTGTTTGCATTGAATCTCCCAGGGGTCCTCTGGGCTTCTTGAAATTGTATATCGAGCTTTTGAGCAAGGCCTGGGAAATTTTCCTCTACTATATCTTCAAACAGCTTGTCCAACCCTTGAGTGTTGTCTTCTTCCCCTTCTTGTAACCCTATGACCCTCACATTAGGTTTCTTCACATAATCCCACAGCTCTTGTAGGCTTTGCTCTTTTCTCTTGTTTTTCTGCTCTATTTCTGTGACTGATTTATTTAATTGGAGGGTGTTATCTTCAAGCTCTGAGATTCTTTCTTCTGTTTCATCTACCCTGTTCTTGAGACTTTCCACTGTATTTTGTAGTTCCTTGAATTGATTCTTCATTTCCAGGAGTTCGGCTACACTTTTCTTCAATGTTTCTATTTCTTTTCTCATATCCTGGAGATTTTTTGTGGTTTCTTGGTGTTGGTTATTGAGTTGTTGTTGCAGCTGGGTGAGTGTTCTTATGTTCCACATACGAAATTCCTCTTCTGTCATATTGGTTGCCTGATTTTGGTCGGTGTCCGTTTCTAGGGGGCTGGTGCTCCTCTTTGGGGGTGTGTTTTCCGTTTGGTTCTTCATATTTCCTGAGTTCTTTCTCTGATTTCTTCCCATGTCGATCAGTTGTTGTTTCTTTCCTTAGGTTATTGTTTGGGTATTCACACACCTTGTTTAGTTTCTGAGGCGTTAGGTGGTGCTTGTGGGTGAAATTGGACCACTCCCTGTATATTGAGTCAGTGGGTGCCGTGGAAAGGCTGTGCAAGATGCCGTCCCTGTCAGTAGGTGGCGTTTGCTTGGAGGAACAGGCTATGGTGTTGATTTTGAGTCCTGTTATCAGCTCTTGTTCTGGGCGGAGCTGGGTTGGGTAAGCCTGCCCTCAGGCCGTTAGCAGGGGTCAAAGTTCTGTTCTCTGCTTCCAGGGAGAGCTGTCAGGGCGGGGCTGGAATGATCCTGCTCAGCCAGAAAGTCTGGGTGTGGGGGTGGGGCTGTCTGAGACCCGCAGTCTGCAGCAGGCCTCGCTTCTTTCCACCCTCCCCAACTCCGCAGCTACTCCTGGGCCTCTGCCAGCAGGCCAGACCACAAGCCGCCAGGCCTCCCCGGACTGTGATGCCGGCGGGGAGATTCCCTGCACAGGAACGCCACCTGGGTTGGGCGCACGGCCTCCTCCTGGGAGGAGGGTTGCCCTCTAGGACCCGATCCGCCCCTGGAGGCACACAGACCTCAGTAGGCTGTTCACATATAACCCTTCTGTGCCCTGGGCAATGCTAGCCCTCGGTGCAGGGGATCTGGTCTGCAGGTCCGACCTCTGGGTCCCAGAGTTCAAACTGTATTCCCACCAGGGAGAGGATTTCCGGTCCTAATTCACCCACAGGGAGCCCAAGCTTGGTCTATGTCTCTCAGCCTCTGAGTCGGCACCGTTTTCCTGGGAACACGGTGCCAGCAGCACCTGGGAGGGCGGGCGGGGTCCCAAACGGGAAGGTCCCGTTCCCTGGAGGTGCCTCCGGCTGGTGGCTGTGTTGTCTCTCTGGGCAGCCGCGGGTAGGGTCGGCGGAGGGGAGGAGGAGGCAATATGGCGCCTGCCGCGCGGCTCGGGTCCGTGCACACGGAGGTGCCCGGAGGAAGTTGGGAACCTGGTGCCACGTCTGCTACAGGCTCACCATTGGCAGGCGGCGGCAGTCTCTGGGCTGGTGTCCGCAGGTCTCTCCACCCGCTGGGGAGCCCACCAGCAGTCCCGAATGCAGGGGAGGGGAAACTGCAGATCCACCTACCCTTGCCGCTGGTCTCCGGGCTGCTCCGGTGGTCTCAGCCTCCAGTTCTCCTCCGCAGCCTCCTCCCGTGGAGTCTCCCGGGGTCTCAGGTACCCCTCCTTCCGGCCCTTGTCCGCTGTATGCTCGTCTTCTTGCTTCTTTCCTCTAGTTTCTGCTAGAATCGGTCTTTTCTGCAGAGACCCTCTGTCTGGCGGTGTTATTCGTCCGCCATCTTGCTCCGCCCCTATTTATTTAGCTTTGATAGTTTAATAATTTTCTTGAATTTTTTCCATTTTACCTGTTTCAAAATTTATTGGCACAAAGCTCTTTACAATATTGTCTTCAATTTGAAATCTGTTTTATATGTAGTTATGTTTCTTTTTTCATTCCTAATGTTGTTTATTTGTACCTTTTCTCCATTTCCCCTTTTTAAGAGTTTGTTTTATGTCATTATTGTTTTCAGAGAATCAACTTTTGTCTTTATTGTTTTTCACTATTGTACCTTTGTTTTCTGTTTCATCAATTTCTCTTCAACGTTTTTTCTTATCATTTACTTTCTCCTAGTTTCTTTGGTTTCATGCTGTTAATATTTACTTAATTTGTCTTTGAATGTTTATTTTAACGAGAATAACATTTTTATGTCATTTTTTTCTCAGTACTTTGTAGGCATCATTTTGTAGTCATTTTGCTTCCTGGTTGCTGTTCAGAAATCTGCTGTCAATCTAAGCATTATTTCATTTAGATGATTTGATTAGATATGTATTGGATTCTCTCATACTAACCTCCATTAATATTAATGTTTCAATATGTCTTTGTTCTTCTAAATGATTTCCTGGTGATTTCTTTAGCTCTATTTTAAAATATACAGTCTTTCTCTTTAGCTTTGTTAAATCTTATGATTATACCATCTGTTGAGTTTTTAATTTCAGTGATTATATATTTTTTATTTCTACATGATCTACTTGGTTCTTTTTCTCATCCTGGACAGTTCTTATGTTTTCTTTTTATTCTCTCATTCATTTCCTTAACTGCTTCATATAAACTTATTTTATATTCTGAATGTGAAAACTTCAATATCTGTAATTATTATAAATTCTCTGAGCCTTATTTCTGTTGATTTTCATTTATAACTGCTTATTTCCTCATGTGCTTGGTAATTGTTTCTACTGTTACTTCATGTTTTTTTGTAAGTTGATCTGCAGATTCATCAATACTTTTATTAAAATGTGTTCTTCCAGAGTGAGTACTTCTTTTTATCATGTTCCCAGGGCCCTTCATTTTTTTTTCAAACTGAAATTTTGGCTTAGAGTTTTCAGGCTATACAAATAGTGTGAATTCAATCTCCAAAGATATGTGTGAACAAGCTCATAATTAGGAAATCTGAGGGAGTACATGGACATAGCCCACTGGCAATGGGCACCTCAGGTTTATAGGAGGAATCTCTGATCAGATCTTACTTCTTGCTTGAGTCCCAGGCTTTGGGACCTATTTCTCATTCATGTAACCTGTTATACTCTAAGCTGTAGATCACAAGGGATGAGGTGGTATTGAAAGGAAAGACTGGTTCCTTTTTTGTCTTATTTTGAAACATGCAAACTTTTTTGTTTCTGGTTTCTAAAGAACCTTGTTTCTTTACTTCCAAGTCATCTGTGCAGTAAGAAACACAATTTTAAATGTTAAAATAATATTTTTCCTTTCTTTTAGAGCACATTCAAAAATACCAGAGAAATATTTTATTATTTATTTTTTTACTGGAATTACATACTCTACCAGTGAATTCTCTTTCAATTACATGTGATACAAATCAATTCAAACTGCCTTTAAAAATAAGGATCAAAGGAAACAATTAACAGAGTGAAGAGAAAACTTGTTAAATGAGGGAAAATATTTGCATTTATTCATCTGACAAGGTATAATATCCATAACATGGAAGGAAGTCAAACAACTCAATAGCAAAAAAGCTAATAATCTTATTGAAAAGTGGGCAAAGGACATGTATAGACATTTTTCAAAAGAAGACATAAAAACGGCCAACAGGCATGAAAATATGATCCACATCACTAATCATCAGGGAAATGCAAATCAAAACCACAATGAAATATTATCGTACCCCAGTTAGAATGGTTACTGTTAAAATGACCAAAAACAACAGAAGATGCAAAGGATGTAGAGAAAATGGAACTCTTATCCACTGTTGGTGAGAACATAAATTAGTACAGACATTGTGGAAAACAGTATGGAGATTTTGCAAAAAACTATAAATGGAACTACCATATGATCCAGCAATCCCACTACTGGGTATTTATCCAAAGGAAAGGAAATAATTATATCACAAAGAAAGCTACACCACCATATTTATTGCAGCACTATTCACAATGGTCAAGCTATAGAATCAACTGAAGTGTCTATGAATGGATGAATAGATAAAGAAAATGTGATACATATACACAATGGAATACTATTCAGCCATAAAAAGAATGAAATCCTGTCATTTGCAGTAAAATGGATGGAACTGGAGGTCATTATGAAATGACTGCAGGCCATTATGAAATGATTTAGTGAAATAAGCCGGGCACAGAAAGATAAATATCACATATTCTCACTCATATGTGGGAGCTAAAAAAGTTGCTCTCATGAAGGTAGAGAGTAGAATGATAGATATCAATAATTTTTTTAAAAATGGGAGACAAAGATCTGTGTCCATATAAGAGTATTGTTGAGAATAGAGTACTGTGTGCCCTTTACCTAGCTTCTCCAAATGGAAACATCTTGTATAATTGTTGTATAATATCAAAACCAGGAAATTAATATTCATAATCCACAGGTTTTGCATTCTCAAATTTGAACAACTGTGAATTGGAAACATTTTTTAAAAAGGAACAAAAACAATATACAACAATAAAATAATATAAAATAACTATTTACACAGCATTTACATTGTATTAAGTATTATAAATAATCTAGAGATAATTTAAGGCATACAAGAGGTTATAAATAGGCTATATACAAACACTATGGTATTTTATATAAGGGACTTGAACATCCATGTATTTGAGTATCTGAGTATACTGTGTGGCAACTATATGTCCTAGAATTGCATTTTATAAACTCAAAAAACAACTTTAAGCAAATCATTTGATATATTATCTTGCCAAAAATATAATTCACAAGGAAAATAAGAATTTCAATAGTCATTACAAATTCTTTATTCTTTAGGCAATTTAAAATTTAAATATAATGAAAGTATTATCTATCATTGTTTTATATTTTTTATATTTTATGTTTTCATTATTTTTTATCCCTACATACTCTTCTGTTGTTTTCCAGGGTGTACTGTTCCCTGCCCTATTCTCTGCTCTTTCCTTGGGTGCTGTCATCCATGCCTTTAAAAATACTTTATGTTGATGACTCTAAAATCTACACCTCTCGCCCAATTTCATCCTAAGTTCCTACCCTACATTTCCCACTCACTATTTTAGATGTCTCTGCGATACCTCCAATTAACATATCACCAAAGTATTATCACTTATGCTTATCTTCCTTAATCTCTTTAATGTTCTCTTATAATTATTAATTTTACAGTCTTCTATCCAGCTGGCCTAACTAGGAATTTTGTCCTATTCTCCTACTGTTTCATTTCTCCTAATACCCAAATACAAGCTGGTCTCAGAGTCATTTCTAGTCTATCTGTGATGTGTCTCTCAACCTCCTTTCCATTTCCATTGTCAGTCTTATTTCATCACCTATCAATTTACTTGTTCTATCAAACAATTCAGAAAGGTTTCCTTAACTTCTATCTCCTCAATAATGCCACCAAACAATTCTTTACACTGACAACAGAGTTAACTTTCTAAAATAATTATGATCATATCGCTCTTCTGCTTAATACTTCCAATGGCAATAACTCTCAACTGTCTATGGTATAAAATCCAAACTCTAGTATGGCGTACATAGTTCTTCACAATTCCAACTCAATCAATCTCTCTATAGGGCTATTCCTACCTCAAAAACCTCTTCCTATTCTGCAGTTGTACATACCAAATTCCAGCTAGACTGAACTTCCTTGAACATGCCATCCCCTTTTATGTCTTTTAACCTTTACACTTGTATAGAGTGCCTTTTATTCCCTTATACTAGGAAAATCCTGCCTACCTCAAGACCCAGCTCATTATCATCTCCTCCATGAAGCCTCCCCAGACTTTCCAACAAAGTTATTATCTTCCTTTTTTAGTTCTTCCACAGCATTTTGTCCCTGCCTCTCTTATAATAGTTATCACATAGCATCTGTTTGACTGTAATTGTATTATCCCAATACATTGTATCCTTTCTAAGGCAGAGACCTTACTCAGCTTTGTATCTTCAGCACTTCAGAGTCATAAATGTTTATTAAATGAATAAATTTTAATTGAAATCCAAGAGCTCAAGGGATAACGCTTAATCTTTTATTCGCAGTTAATAACATGTACATGCATGTATATTTTATTTCGTATTGCCTATAAATACACAAATCAATGAAATTTACTTCCTTTTCTGGATTATTCACTTCCAAAGGCAGTGAAAACAAAAACGAAAACAAAATTTTAAAATGAGAAACTATTAAAGCCCATTTTTGTCTACTTTTTTTCTCTTAGAATTTGCATTTCATTAATAGAATACTTATCAAGTTACTTTTTAACTTGGGTTTTAATTAGTTGGTATAATAACTATCAATTTAGCTGTGAGGGTATGTTGGTGTTATTGATATGATAATTAAATATAAATGATTAGTCTATTAAGGATGTACTAATTGACTTCTGCCAAATACAACTAATTACAGCTGATTGGTCAAAATAGTGTGAGCTGTTACTTTAATTACTTAACATTGGGTTACACATTTTATTGCTTCATATAAGCATTTCTCTTTCTTCCTGAAAAAAAATTAACTACTGTATATTTTGTGTTGATTTAATTTAGAGCAAGAAGAATACTGAGAAAAGGTTTTGTGTGTTGATTGTTCTAATAATAAAATTAAAAGTTAATGTCAAGAAAGGAGAATGCAACTGTGGATTAGAATTTACTTTTGCAAAATACTGCAAAGTACTATTGAACAGGTTAACTATTTGGGGAGCAATTGCACACTACTATGAAAATTGTGTTTAAATTATTTAAAGTATCAGCTCACCTAGGAAATAGAACTCACCATATCTTTTTTCTTTTAACGAACTACTATGAATCATAGATCTCTCTTCTTTTTACTATTTGTCACTGGGATATAAATATGTATCAATAACAGTAAACATTTTTTGAGCTGTAAATTTAGTTTACATAAACGGACATTTATGTAACATATTCTAATAGTGCTTTCTGCTCTGTCCATGATAGTTATCAAATATAGCCTTTGCTAAGCTTTAGAGTAATCTACCATAATCATAAAATTAAATTTATTGGGACTCAAAAGCACAGCTCTGTAAACACAGAAATAAGCACTAACTTTTCCAGTTCCAGTGGTTGCTTGAATAGTGTCTTCTTACATACTGCTGGCAAGTAGCAATGCAAAATGAACCATGTCTTACCAAGGAAAAGGCCAATAAATGAAATATTCTGAAGGGAAAATTATCAATAAGGATTGATTAAGCACCAATTGTGTTACCAAAGTACTGTGCCAAGCACTGGGACAAAAATAGTAATAAATGTACTTATCATGATTTAAAAAGAGTGTAAAGATAAGAAAAGAACTTACATTTAGACTAAAGAATTGAAATTATGATTTATGACTGGTTAATGTAAATTTGCTCTATGTATGGCTAAATTACAATAATAAATGGAATTTTTGTACAAAAGTATTTTATGGTATTATTTCTACGGAACACTTTTACCTTTGCTCTTGATTTTTGGCATTGACTACCTATCTGCTTTTGGCTGAAATCCAAGTATTGATTTTAACCTACAAAAGCTCTTTTTTGCTATGGAAACTGGTTATCTTAGAAATCGGCCTTTTCCTATATATCAAGGTTTACTTCTTCAGGCAGTGCTAATATTTAATTTTATGTTGTTAGTGTTTGTTGGCCTAGGAGTGAACATGCCTACTTTAGAATACAATGTTCTCCTTTTCATGCAAAGAACAATGTAAAGTCCTTAATGTGGCCTTGGTTTAAAGATTTTGCAAATGAAGCTCTCTTGTTTTATACTCATGAACAAAGTATATGATTACTTGAAAAGTCTGTAAAGAAACCATAGAATGCACTGAAATAGATTATAAAAAACAAAAAACTTGTCATTTACCTTTTGATTATAACGATGATTTAGCAAATTTCTTCTCTATCGTTATCTCATTTAAACAAAGGTAGAGCAACAAAAACAACATTGAACATATTATCATTAAACAAAACATTATGTTTTCAATAATTCCAATAATTTCTTATGGTCATTCTTCTAGATGGATGGAAACTTGTTAGGTTCTTACAGCTTAAATGACTTTTCCATCATCTTTTTAGCTGAGAATTTAGTTTTGCTCCAGGCAAATCAATGAAAAAATCATCTAGTGAAATATAAAGTTTTGTTTATCTACATTCACAAGAGGCTAGTTTGAAACACACTTCAGTTGATAGACTATAAAATCAAATGCTTATCATAAGGCTTATGCTTTTTCTTCCTTTTTTTGAAGGAACAAATAGCATATTCTGTGTATTATATTTGAATGTAAATTAATGTAAATTAATTTTTTAAACCATCAATTTAGAAATAATTTTTTTAAATATTCAGATTAAAGAATCTCTTCTTAAAATGTAAAGCTTACTTTAAAAATCAAGTTCTAATTATGAATGTAGGACTAATGCAGTTTTAAGCTTAACATACATATCTTTGGAACATCAAGGAAAAAACTGTTTACCTAAATTTAGACTTAAATGGAAACCAAAACCATTCAATTTATTTTTATGCTAGCACTATCATATATAGTGTATTACAACTCAAATTCACAGTAAGACTTGGTAATAAAAGAAATGCTGAAAAGGAAAGTTTAAAACTGAGCATGAACAGAGGCAGTGATTCCATGGAAGGAATAGAGAAAAGTGTAGACCAATAAAGCAGGCTACTGTCCTCTTTTACAGAAATGTATCTTCTTTCCTTCATTCATTTTTGCTCCTCTCAGACCTATAGAGCTCCATTTAACGTACTCAGTAACCACAGTAACCACCTCAGTAACCACAATGTAATGATAATAATAGCTACTTTTAAATGTATGCATATTGTGTACATAGTATATTGCAGACAATATTCCTACAATTTTAAAGTATCGACTTATTTAATCTTTATAACAATCTCATGAGGCAGATGCTATTATTGTCCTAATTTTACACATATAGAAACTGGGACACAGAAAAGTTAAGTTGACTGCCTAAGTGGCAGAGTTGGGACTTTAAACCTAAGTCAGGATTTGAACATAGGCAGAACGGCTCCACAGTCAGTAGAGGTAATTGTTAAATATTGTGCCTCTTAACCATTTATAGTGTGTGTATCTATTGTTTTTACAATGATTACTTTAAGCAATGAATGAGTATATGCAAAGATAGTTATATTTTCCAGAAGCTCACATTTTAGAGGTGGTATGCTATATGCACAATGAAACTTTCTCGATTATTCTGTTGTAAAAAGTTTAACCAAATTGCTGTCTTTGGAAGGGATGTAGATGGGGTGAGGATAGAGGCAGAAAATCAGTTGGGTGACTCTTGTAGTAGTCACTAACTCAAACACTCTTTGAGACTTTTTGAATAGCTATGATGTCAGGTACTGATTAATATAAGTTTGTATTTTGAAGATAATATTAATCTAACTGGAGAATTATATATGCCAATGAATAATTGCAGTGGCGTATGATAAATACTAAAGGTGTAAAAGATATCATAAGAATGTAAGAGAGAGGGATTGAATTTGAGTAAAGAAGAAAAAGGACAGATTGAAGCAGGTGGTATAGAATGATTCCCATATTTGTCCCTTTCTAGAGATTCTGGCAAAGTTTTAGGGCCCAGGTAAACTTATACCTTCCAAACAAATCTATCCTAAAATACACTTATCTCTTTACTTTTACATTGTCTATAGCACTTATTTGTCAATGAACATTGCCTTGCACTGTGCCTTGGACAGACCAGTGCTCAAAACATAAATCACAGCTTAAATGACATTTCTTTCTTTTTCTTTCTTTTTTGAGACTGGGTCTTGCTCTGTTGTCCAGGCTAGAGTGCAGTGGTGTCATCATAGCTGACTGTAACCTCAAATTCCCGGGCTTAAGTAATCCTCCCACCTCAGCCTCCCAAGTAGCTAGGACTATATGTGTGCACCACCACATCTGGCTAATTTTTCTACTTTTTGTAGAGATGTGGTCTTGTTCTTTCTGAGGCTGGTCTCGAACTCCCAGACTCAAACAATCCTCCCACCTCAGCCTCCCAAAGTGCTAGTATTACAGATGTGAGCCACCGCACCCAGACTAAATATCAGTTCTTTATAGAAGCCTCCCTGACCATCCTAGTTAAACTAGCCAAGAGCCCCCAAGTCATTATTTTATTGCTTATTTCATTTTCTTCATTGTGCTTGTCACTAACTGAAATTACATTATTTATTTATTTATCATCTATTGTTTCCCACCAGAATATGAAGCCTAGGGCTGCATCAATTTTTTTTGTGTGTTCAGCATCAGAATGTGTCTGACATAATATGTGCCAATACAAGAATCATACATTACAATAAGCTATGAAGTGCTAAATATTGCATTTCTATTTTATTAAATTCTAGTCAAACCCAAATTAATAAGTTGTCCTTTAACTTCAGTTACATTCATTTCTTCTTATTCTTTGACACTTCTTAAAAATTCCATAATATATTTTTTAACTTTTAATGAAGTATAATTAGGATAAAAAAATCATTCATTCATTTCAATTGTGCAGTTCAATGTATTTTGACAATCAATTGTCCCCACTCCTATATAGGTATCAAGTGATATGATTTCCATCACTGTAGATTAATTTTACTCCTCTGAAACTTCACATGCAGTGTGTAGTCTTTTTGTGTTTGATTTCTTTTGCTTAGTATATGACTTTAAGACTTTCATGTTATTGCACATCTTATTGCAATTGTTTCTTTTATTGCTAAGTACTACCACATTGTATGAATATACCACAATTTACTGTTTCCAGTTTTGGATTATTATGAAGAAAGCTGCTATCAATATTCAGGTAAAAGTGTCTTTCTGAACATAGGTTTTCATTTCTTTGTTTAAATGCTTAGGAGTAGATTTGTTGCATCACATAGTAAGAATCTGCCAACTGTTTTTCAAAATGACTACACCATTTTGCATCTCACCAACAATGTATGAGGCTTTCATTTATTGTACATCCTCATCATCACTTTGTGTTGTCAGACTCTTAAATTTTACCCTTTCTAGTGTGTGTAATAACATCTTATTGTGGTTTTGATCTTATTTCTTCTAATGAGTTAAGATGTTTACCATCTTTTCATGTGCTTATTGGTTATTTATAACAACACTTTCATTTGTCAGATGTCTGTTCAAATTATTGCCTTTTAAAATACTAGGCTGTTTATCTTTGTGGGAGGCAGAATAATGTTCCCCTCAAGATATCTACATCCTAATCCCAACAATCTATGCGTAACTTGCATAGAAAAGGGGGCTTTTCAGGTGTGATTAAGTGTTACAGGTCTTGAGATGGGGGGATTACTCTGGTGGATCCAATCTAATATCAAAGGTCTTTACAAGAGGGAAGCAGGAGAGTCAGAGTCAGAGTCAGAGAAGATGTAACCACAGAAGTGGAGGGGGGAGGGAGGGAGGGAGGGAGGAAGAGAGAGAGAGAGAGAGAGAGAGATTTGAAGATACTTTGCTGTTGGCCTTGAAGGTGGAAAAAGGACCATGAGATAAAGAATGTAGGTGGCCTGTACAAAAACTGAAAAAAGGTAAAGAAACAGATTTTCTCCTAGAATGCCCAAAGGAAAGCAGCCTTGCTGACATCTTGATTTTATGTCTCTTACTTCTAAAACAATAAAATAATAAATTACTGTCTTTTCTATACCACTAAGTTTGTGGTAATTTGTTACAACAGCAATAGGAAACTAATACATCTTGTTATTGAATTGTAAGAGCTCTTTATATATTCTGGATATAAGTATTGCATTGGATATATGTAATGTAAATTTCCTAGTCTGTGATTTTCCTTTTCCTAGTCTATGGCTTGCCTTTTTAGTTTCTAAATATTACCTTTGAGGAGTGAAAGAAAGTTTAAAAAATTTTGATGAAGCCTATTTTCTTCTGTGATTATTGCTTCTGTGCCTTGTCTAACCAATCTTTGTCAACCACAAAGTTACAAAGTTATTCTACTGTTTGATTCCAGATATTTTGGAGTGCAGGTTTCTGTTTAACTCTATGATTCATTTTGAGTTAATTTTGCATATAATGTGTGGTGGTAACCAAACAGCCATAGACAATATGTAAACAAATGAACATGCCTCAGTTCCAATAGAACCTTATTTATGGACACTAAAATTTGAATTTCATACAATTTCCATGTGTCATAAAATATTCTTCTCTTTTTTATCAATTAAAAATTTAAATGTGAAAAACATTTTTAGCTCACAGGCTGTACAAAAATAGATGAGTCAGGCTGGATTTGGCACATAGGCCATATTTAGACAATTCCTACTTTGCGCATTACATCTAATTAAGTTTTAAAACCAACAATACAATTTTTTCAAAAGTTTTCTTTAAATAATTACACATATTTTAAGGAGATTAAAAGGAAAAGACAATTCTTCCAAATTTACCTTCATATTTTCAATTTCTGGTGATCGTCATTTAGAATGCCTGACATTCTAAATTTCCAACTAGTATTGTTTTCCTTCATCCAGAAAAAAAAATTCCTTTAGTATTTTCTGTAGCACAGCTCTGATGTAAGTACATTATTTTTATTTTCATATGAATCTGTCTGTAGTTTGCCTTCATTCTTAAAGTAAACTTTTGTTTTAAATATAATTCTAGATTGAATTTTTTTTCTGTTAACTATTTCTTGAAAGGTGTTGATTTACTGCTTTTGGGCTCTATTGTTTCTGATGAGAGGTCAATAATCATTGGAATTAATTTTTCTGAATATGTAATGTGGCATTTTTGGACTTTCAACGTTTGTTCTTTGTTTTTTACAACTCTGACTATGATGTGCATAGGTGTGTTTATATCAGACTTTTCTCTGCTCAGTGATCATTGAGATTCTTTAATCTATAAATTTATATTTTTAACCAAATGTGAGAAATTTGTATTTTCATTTTTTTCCTGCTCAAATTTTTCTCTTCTCTCACTCTAGGTCTCCAATTACATGTATGTTAGATCAATTAACTTTGTCCTTTAATTCTCCAAGAACCTAATTGGGGTTTTTTGGTAATTTTTTCCCTTTTAGTTCTTCGTATTGGATAATTTACATTGCTCTTCCTTCATATTCACTGACCCTTTCTTTGGTCATCTGTTGTTGACTCCATCAGTTACTTTGAAATTTGATATATTGTATATTTTAGTTCTAGAATTTATTTTTTTGTTAATTTTTAAAAAAATTCTCTCCTGATACTTTCTACTTTTCCACTTATTACATGCCTATTTTCCTTTGTGACTTGTAGCATATTTGTAATATCTGCTTTAAAATTCTTATGTGATAATTGCAACATCTTGGTCATCTCAATGCTGGTCTTTATTATTCATCTTCATACACAGAATTTGAGTATCCCCCTCTAACTTTGTTTTTTTATGGGGTCCCCTCCCCACACTTTCTATCTGCCATGCTAATCTCAACATCTGTTTTCTCTTTCTTCATGCCAATGAGACTGCAAATTTTCTATCTGAATTTTAGCCACTCAGGATGACACAAATTGGGCACTGCTTTTAGGCTAAAAGACATGAAAAAGGGGGAAACTCACTCAATGTAGTTATCTTCTTCCAAGTTTTGGCTCTCTTTCTTAAAAGTAATTTAAACCCTTTTCACTCACTTGCTTTTTTCTCAATTCCTTTATTCTACTCGGGATTTAATTTTTTAAATACCCCAGATTGTACAAAGCGTGACAGTAGAATAAAAAACTGGAGTTGTTTTTCATACAAACTTATTTATTTGGATTTTTTATATTTCAAATTTTTGATACATTCAAAGAGTAATTTTAATCTCTATAATTTTTGCTAACCGTGTCGAGTCACACTCGACATCCGAGTGCAAAGAGTTAAAAATGTATATTTCACAAAGCAAATTTTGTTCCACTAGCAAATACATCAACAAAGAGGTACTTACTTATGTTACCATGAATTAAAATGTGTTCTTTAATAAGATTACGCAAATGTCAGTTTTTACATTTTTTTTTACTTATGCAAAATCACAGAGTAGAAATAAGAAACCTGTCATATTCCTGAAAGAGAAGCTTTAGTGAATTTTGTTTCCAATTTGCAGAAACAAGGAGAATCTGGATTGTCCAAAGCCAAGAGTAATAAATGCCTCTTAACAAACAGAGACAGAATTATGTCCTGAGAATTTCTTTGCCTTGGCTTAAGAGTAGAAAAGTGAAGATACTACTTCTGTTTGTGTGTATGGGGGGGGGTTCCATTTAGGAAAGTATTTGAAATGCATTATATCTGGATTATTTCTGTTCTAGATGTTGTAAAGTTTTAAGGCAGCTGCTAATATTTGGAGAAAATCACTGTGTAATGCCTATATCTAAATATAGCCTTCTTATTAGACTTTAATATGGATAAAGAAAGATAATGCATTATATAATTGAAAAAGTCCAACTGTTAGCTAAATAATTATTTGAGGCTTAGAGCCCAGATGCAGGGGTATACAAATACATTTTTCATTCAGTACCCCTTCAGCTTGCATAGGAAAATAATAATGTTCTCTCTAGCCTACTTATATCACCCCATTGTGCCTCATTGGGTATAATAGGTCTTAAGATTTTTGGAGCTACCCACAATTTTGCCCCTCTTCTTTTTTGTCTAAGAAGCTTCTCTTCATTGGATTTTCTCCTGGGTCCCTCCTTAGGTATATCCTTTGTCTCTTGATTAGTTAATTAGATTTTTAAACTTGGTTTTACTTTCATTCGGTCCCTCTGCTTCCACTCATAGACCTGGAGACAACTTTGCATAATAAATTCTGTTATCTTTGGAAGAGTGTCGGGTAAGTGTTTTGAGTGGTGGATAAAGAGGTGATTTTCTCATTGGTCTGGCAAAATGTTTCTCAAGAGGGCACTATTCCCATAGTGTATGCACTGCAGAACATTTAGTATATCTAGCCCCAGAGTATTAAATGCCAGCAGTGATTCCCAATGATTGTGGAAAAATACCCAACATATTTCCAAACACCCCTGAAGGTTAATAACTCCTTGGATTATGAACCGCTGGTAACCTCCCTACATGTCAACAATAGATTTTGAGAATCATTATGTCTTTAAAATAAAACTTAATTCAAAGAATAAATATCTTCTTACTGCAAACCATGATTCTCTGTGTGTCACTCATTACTACTTCTCTGCTGGTAAGAAAAATCTATTGTTATTATAATGGATTCTTATTGCTTGCTAGGCATAGAGTAGATATTCCATAAATTATTGAATTAATGTACTGAATCAAGAAAAATGTACTTATCCTGTTGGTAAAGAAATTAGTAGGCTTTGGGATAAAATTTATTGATACCAGCTGTTACAGGTGAAAAAGACAAAAGTCAACCTTTATATACTTGCTTGGTTGTTCAGACATAATATGGAGGCTAAGAGCATTACTGTAATATATTATGAAATTATGATTGCATTAATGATAGGAAGGCATATATTTCTTAGCCATTTTTCATTTTTGCTCTTGGTACGTAGAGTTAAATGGTTCCAGAGTTCCTTAGGATCCTCCATTCTTTCAATCACTTCTTTAGACCCAGCAAGCTTGTCCTTTTTTTATGTGCCTAATTAGTTAAGCATTGAGTCACTTGTCCCTGCCTGCCAAATTGTTACAAACAAATAAAAACTTCACAGAGAAAATTATTCTAATTCTAATTTTTTTTTAGTATCACACTGGGAGGACAATTTCTTTTTTTCCCCCCTAACTTTAAAGGAGAAAGTCCAGCTATTCTACTTCCAAGAAATAAAGCAGCCAATGAAGCTGTTACCCTTGGCTGGAAGTGCAACAAAGCTGACATGTCAGTCCCTGATTAGTTTTCATGACATTGATACTACTGCTGCTGGTTGGGGCATAAATATTTGCTAAATCATATGACTTTATGTTGTTAAACATTACCTTGTTAATTTCAATTCACTTCAAAACATGGGATTAAACGTATAAATATTTGCCGAACCAGATGGTGACTATATAGGTGAAGAAGTGAAGATTATTTCCTGGCTTCTGGTGATACTTCCATAAATAAAGAAGTTAATTTTAACACATTAACTGTCATGTGAGTTGTATTTAACTCATGCTAGTTTTGAGTCTGGGGCCTCATGAAGCAAAACCTGGGCAAAACCCTGCAGTTGGTTAGTGAAAATCTTGCTTGTTGATGTTCTTATTGTTACAATTAATGTTGACAATTTAATTCTAAAAATGTGGATTAAATTATTTGAAGTCAATAAATTTCATTTTTCTATTTATGTTTACCTTTAAATTACATTTAAGCCTGACAAGTCAAGAAAATACTTTACCCTTATGAGCTATTTTTCAAGTTTTCACATTACTTTTTACATTACTAATTTTTAAGTTTTTAAATTACTTTTTTATTGAAAAAACACAGAAAACAATAAAATAACGAATTTTTCATTAAATTAGAAACAATCATTTTGTTTTCAAAGTTTTTGATCTATTTTCATAATAAAACACTGTGGCCCCCAGGAAATTTTTTTTCTAGTGTGGCAATGTGTTACTAATGAAAACTCTAAGCTATTGAATATAATACTGATCATTATTTTGAATTATTTCTTAAAATAAAACTATTGCTACATCAAGGTAGCAGATATATGAAACAGGCCTTAAATTTAGGGTAAAGATGAGGACTACATTTTGAGGCATGTTGAAAAAAATGCTTAATCATTGTACTCATTACTTTAAAGCCTGTTAAATTTTTGTAGTTTAAAAGTTACAACTGATAAAAGAGAAACCATTAGGTTAGAACATGATTACAGAAATGTATCAGTTTCTTATTGCTGCTGTAACAAGTCACCACAAACTTAGTGGCTTAAAACAACACAAGTTTATTATCTCATAGTTCTGCAAGTTAGAAGTCCAAAATAGATCTCACTGGACTAAAATCAAGGTGTTGGCCGGGCTGCTTTCCTTTTTAGAAGCTCTAGAGATCAATTTATTTTCTTGCCTTTTCTAGCTTCTAGAAGTTGCCCACATTCCTTGGCTCATGGGCCATTTCCTCCATCTTGAAAGCCAGAAATGTTGCATCTCTTTATGCCTTTCTGCCATAGTCACATCTGCTGATGTCCTCTTCTACTTTAAGGACTCTCATGATTAATTTGGATCCACTCAAATAATCAACTATAATCTCCCTGTTTTAAAGTCAACTGATTGGCAACCTTGATTTCATCTGCAACCTTAATTCCCCTTTGCTATGTGACCAAAAATAGTCACAGGTCCTGGAGATTAGAATCGAAGGAGGGTCATTATTTTGTCTACCATATCAACTATATGCTATGATACTAGAGAGAGAAGATTGCAGAAGGCTTCTTGGAGGATGCCAGCTGTAAATGGGACTTTGAAGGGAGGTTAAAATATGAACAGGATGTATATTAAGATGTGAGAGTGAACACCAAGTTGCAATTAATTCTGAGATGTTAATAATGTTAGTATAGCCAATTCCTTGGGTCATAAACCCTCCTTCCATCTTCACAGCCAGTAGTGTAGCTTCTTTAAATCTCTATCTGACTCTGGCCTTCCTTCCGTACTTTTTCACTTATAAAGAACTTGTGATTGTATATCTAGTCCATCCAGATTATCCAGGATCATCATCTTCTCATTTCAAACTCTGTAAGTTAATGACATCTACAAAGTTTGGTTTGCCATGTAAAATAACATATCCATAGGTTTTGGGGATTGGACATGAATATCTTTGGGGTGGGGCATTATTTCATTTACCACAGAAGATAAACAAAAGCAAACTTTTCTAAAACTTTCCCTTTGGTCAGTGCCAAAGATGATCTGTGATTTTATTTTCAGCAGTTTGAATGTGATATACTCTTTTCCCATTATTATTATTGTAATATTTTTTATTCTTGGTATTCTCAGAGCTTCTTGGATGTGTGGTTTGGTATCTGTCACTAATTTGGGGAAATTCTTGTTCATTATTTCTTTAAATTTTTTTTCTGCTTCATTCTTTCTCCCTTCTATGGTATTCCAATTTCTTCTAAGTTAGATCATTTGATAGTGTACCATTGTTAATGGATGCTTGGTTCTGTTTTTTAAATGTTTTTTCCCCCATCGATAATCCTCAAGCTTACTGATTCATTTCTCTGCCATTGCTGAGTCTAAAGATGAGTCCATTGAAGACATTCCTCATCTCTGTATAGTGTTTTTCATTTCCAGCATTTTCTTTTGATTATTTCTTAGTTGCCATCTTTTTGCTGAAATGACCCATCTGGTCTTACATGCTGTCCACATTTTCTACCAGAAGCTTTAATATATTAATCACAGCTTTTTAAAATTTCCTGTCAGTTTCAATGTTTTTGTCATGCCTAGGTCTGGTTATGATGCTTCTGGCCTTTTGGGCATGTGTTGTTTTTTCTTTTCATTTTTCATGCTTTGTAATTTTTTTGAAAGCCAAACATCTTGGTTAGGACAGTAGAAACTGAGGGAAATTATTTTTATGCCTGGAAATGTGCATGTTTTTCATTTTGCTAGGCTTCTAATTCAGGGGTTCCAGTTAATCTAATTAGGTGTTGGGCTGGGTTTGAAGTTTATTGTTGCTATGGTTACTCTCAGTTACCACAGGCTTTAAATTCTTCTAGTGATATCTTATGTTTAGGGTAGGGGCTGGTTTGTCACAGGGATTTTATCAATATGCAGTAGGCCCTCCCTATCTGCAAGTTTTCCATCTGTGGATTCAATCAACTGCATATCAAAAATATTTTAAAAAAGAAACAGTAAAACATAATGCAAACTTTAAAAATACAGTATAATAACTACTATCTTATGTAGCATTGACATTGTATTAGGTATTATGAGTAATATAGAGATTAATTATATGAGAGGATGTGCATAGGTTATACGCAAATATTAGGCCACTTTATGTAAGGTATTTGAGCATCTGGATTTTGGTGTCTATGGGGGGTCTGGGAAACAAGCTCTGTGGATACCTAGGGTCTCAGCCTTTGATCTTACCATTGTGCTGCTCCTCAGAATAAGTCTCTCTTTTGCAAATTACATGTTACTCCACCCTTCTTAGCCTCACAGTGGGGTTGGGGATGTTCTCTGTTGTTTTGATTAAACCTCAGTCATGTGCTGGCAACACTTCCCTGGGTTTGGGGTTGCGTGGCTTCCTCAATGTAGCTGCCCCTCCTAAAGCTATAATTCTAAAACCAGCAGGCATTTTGTACCCCACCCCAGTGGTAGAGGGTTGCTTTTTCTTATTTTCTTAAAGCCATAATGGGTTTTCACCAGGCTCCTAAAGCAATAGTGTTTCCTGCCCTTCAGCACTCCTAACCCACACAGATTAACCACTTCGGTACGGCACTCACCAGCGGGAAACCTTGCCCACAGCCGGCACTCATAGTCTGCACGATAGTTTGTGCTGTGCATTGACAACGAATCCGTTTTGCTCTTATGTGATGAGGAAAGCTTTAAAGCACAGAAAGCTTCTTTTACTTTATAGGCAGCTTTACTTGTAATATAAATCAGAATAGGTAACATATACATACATGCTTTCATGGTGTTATTTTTAAATGTTCACAATTTTATTTTAATAAATGAAAAATTAGAAAAGTCAATTCAAAATTATAATTTTATTTCATTCATATCATAAAGAAATAAAGCAAGTTTTTTAATATTACGATAAATTTTATTCTTTGGTATGATAAATTTCGAAGCATGGGACTACACATAGGCCAACATTACATTGTTTACAATAGTATCTAGTACTACGCCTTTTATTATTTTTGGAGCATACAATACATCTTAATGGATTTTTCCTTTTTGTTTTACCACTATTGTAAGGTGCTGGAAAATGTCTTTCTCTAAAACGCATGAGATTTTCTGATGCAGTACAAGGGTTGTATTGCCTCAATTTGGAGTACTGTTGTAGAAGTTTTGTTATTAACGCTAAAGTCAATGCTCGGCTGTGGGCGTTCATATCAGGGCTGTTGGCCAAAGTCAACGCTCATACCGAAGTGGTTAAGGCTTCTGCTCCTTAGGGCTGATGGGGAGAAAGGTCCTCATGAAGTTTTGTACCTCTCCTTCAGTGGCTGCTCTGTGCTTCTTCCCATTTCTGTACTACAAGAGGGACTTTCTCATTACTCTCCTAATCTTTTCAGCAAATTTCCAGTGGAAGAGTGGAGAAAAAGCCTGCAAGAAGGTGTGCGCTCCTAAATTTGAGTCCCCCAGGGGCTTTCACTTGGTAGCTCTCCTTACCAAGTGACTATCCTTACTAGTCACATTAGCTGAACTCTTAGTGATTTGGGGCTGCATCTTGCTGCAGCAAGTCAGTGCTCTGTCGTTCTTTTCCTGCAGGTGTCTGTCTCTCTTTTGACTTTGGGTCAGTTTGTTGCCCTGCAACATTAGCACTTGATGGGTTCAAGAATAGTTGTGAACTTGTTGTTTCTCTGGCTTTGCTTTCTTGTAAAGTTCGGAGTGAGGCTCTTTCTAGCTCTCTCTATCCCTCCTCCAGCCCTAGCAAAGACTTAAGTTCAAAATTATGGCTTTGAAGAAAGAAAAATCTGTGAAATATACTGAGAATTTAACAGACTTTTGCATTGACAGAATATATTAGGTAGGTTATTTGTCTAAATGGTATTCATAGGCAACTATATTAGAATCACTTTGAATGCTTGTAAATATAAAGTTTACTGTCTCACCCCAAACTTGTTTTTCTATTAAAATCATTTATATTTATTATTATATTTTAATTCAGGATATTATGGGGGTACAAACATTTTGGTTACATGAAATGCATTTTCCTCGCTGAAGCCAGGGCCACAAGCATGTCCCTCCCCCATACAGTGTGTCCTGTCTCCATTAGCTGTTAACTCACCCCACCCACTCTACCCCCACCCCAACCCCCCTGACTGGCACCCAGTGAGTATTACTACCATGTGAGCACCTTAGTGTTGGTCAATTAGTACCAGTTTGATGGCGAGTACATGTAGTGCATGTTTTTCCATCCTTGTGATATTTTGAAAGTCCCAAAATAACAAATGCTGGCGTGGATGTGGAGAGATTGGAACACTCTTCTACTGCTGGTGGGACTTCAAATTAGTACAGCCTCTGTGGAAAATAATTTGGAGATACCTCAAAGAACTAAAAATAGAAATACTATTTGATCCAGCAATCCCACTACTAGGCATCTATCCAAGGGAAAAAAAGACATTCTATGATAAAGAGATCTGCACTCGAATGTTTATTTATAGTAGCACAATTCACAATTGCAAAGATGTGGAAACAACCCAAGTACCCATCAATACATGAGTGGATTAATAAAATGTGGTATATGTATACCATGGAATACTACTCGACTGCAAAAAACAATGGTGATCTAGCACCTCTTATATAACCCTAAACTTAATGAATGAGATACTCTGAAAATGAGTCCAAAAATATGCATTTCAAACAACTTCTCTTGTGATTCTTATGTACTCAAATGTTTGAGAATCTCTGATACAGAGAATAAGTATCCAAACATTTATTACCCTATCATTTTTCACAAATGTGTAGAATTGTCAGTCCTGTTTGATTTTAATATATTTAAATACATTTCTATCCATTGGATATCTTCCAGATAGGGAAATCTGGGGAGGGCCATACCCAGTTGCTTACTATGTAATCCCCAAGCCTAAACACAATGTTTGTCATATAGTGGGTACTCAATAAGTGACAGTTGAAAGAAAGATGATTGACTACTTGATTTATTTGTTTTTGAACCATATTCAGGGTAGCATAAAACATGAATATGTTTCTTTTACGTTGGCATATAATATACTTGTTAGGGATAGAGATAGATATGTTCTCAAAAATCTCTGTAAGGGCTATGTATCATAGAAATTTTTCTGTAACTTTGAGAAGTCAGTCTATCCTGGTTGGGGACTTAGGAGGATATTTTGATATAAAAGCAAAAGGAATTCCTCAAGGAAGTATATTGCCAAATAGAAAGTGAGTAAACTGCTATTATTTGAGAATTTTAGAAGATGCAGGTAGATAATTTTTCACCACAAATTGAACTTGGATTCATTATCATAAATAAGAATTTCCTATACCCTTGCCTTAACTAATTCATAGAACAGACCCACCTCATACAAGAACCATATAGTCATAGCAATACACAGTTCTCATGTAATTGTATCTCATTCCTTCATTAACTGAGAGGATTCCAGGGTGAGGAAGGGTAGAATAGAAGTGTAAACAGTAAACCCAATAGTCCTGAACATTTCTTGGGGTATGAATGCTATGAAAGTTAATCTATTATGTGCTTTCTCCCCATTTATAGAATATAATAACAGTTTATATACAATTTCAGTTTAAGAAGCCCTAAGAGTATGTTAGTAGGTACAGATGGTCCCTGATTTATGATGGTTCAATTTATGAATTTTTGACTTTATGATGGTGTGAAAGTGGTATCCATTCAGTAGAAACCATACTTCACATATCCCTACAGCCAATCTGTTTTGCTTTTTCAGTGTAGTATTCAATAAATTACGTGAGATATTCAACACTTTATTGTAAAGTAGGCTTTGGGATGGATGATTGTGCTGAACTGTAGTTTAATGTAAGTTTTTTTAGCACATTTAAGGTAGGCTAGGATATACTACAATGTTCAGTAGGTTATATGTATTAAATGTATTTTTGACTTATGATATTTTCAGTTTATTAAGACAATGAGTTTGTCAAGATATAACTCCACTATAAGTTGAGGATCATCTGTATTTGTATGAGTGTGTGAAGGAGGATCTCTCAGTTTGCCTTTATCTGAATGTTACTAATGATACCTTCAAAAAGGATTTATACAGCAAGAAGTCATCAAAAAAGAGTACAGTTTTAAAGACACCTGCTCAAGAATGTTTATTGCAGCACAGTTCACAATTCCAAAGATGTGGAATCAACCCAAGTGGCCATCAATTCACAAACAGATTAACCAAATGTGATATATGTATACTATGGACTACTACACAGCCACGAAGAAGGATGAATTAAGGCCTCGACAATCATTTGGAAGGACTGGAGACCATTATCCTAAGTGAAGTATCTGAAGAATGGAAAAACACACACCACATGTACTTGCTATTAAATCAGAACTAACCAGTGAGCACACATGTACACAGAGGGTGTAAAACTGAGTGGAAATCAAGCAGGGGGGAGGGAGGAGGAGGTTATGGGTTAGAACCTACCTAATGGGTACAATGAACACTATATGGGTGATGGGCACACTTATAACCCTGACTCAAGCATAACAAAATTGATATACATAACCAAAAACATTTGTACCCCCATAATATTTTAAAATAAAAAAAATTTAAAAAAAGAAATTTGGAGGAAAGAAAACAAAAGGGTACAGTTTGAAAAGTGAAAAAGATTTGTGTCATTTTCTTCCTCCTATAAATTGGACAGAAAGAAGTTAATTCTTACATTTATATTTTGACCAAATTTGGCTAAATGCCACAGAACATTTCTGTCCTTGATTTAGTTACATGAAAGGGCAGCTATTGATCTTCTACTTTCCTTGTAGACCTGTATAGGTCATTAATTATAAAGCACACCTATGGAAATTGATGTTGCTCCTTCTATCAGACTGTTGTTTAAATTGCATCACTATTAGTTAGAACTTTTTGTGAACTTTTCTTAGAAAAAGATTTGCAGTCTTTGTGCATGAATCAATAGTAAATAGATGCAGTAAAGAATATTTTCTGTGTGTGGAAAACAAGAATTACCTTAACTTGAAGGGACTGGGTTTTTGTTTGAGACACAACCTTTTGGTTTAAATTTAACACATTAAGATCCAATTATAAGCCAGATATTCATACTAGTATTATTTCATTTAGTATTATTTAATCTCATTTAATCTTAATAACTATGTGAAATAGATAATATTTATTTCCATTTTTAAAGATGAGGAAACAGAAATCCAGAAAGTTAAGACAACCTGCCTAAAGGCTGTTCGATTTCAGTCTTCATATCTTTTTTCATTATGTCATGCTTTGTCCCAATAGATAAAAGCACATACTGGGTTGTCTTCTTCTGTAGGTATAATATAAGCCATAAAAATAGCTTCATAGATGTGAAGCCAGTGTGTCAAAACCCTTTCTGCTAGCCCTGAAACTTTCTAACACGTCTACTATTATGTCACTGTGGTAAGGACCATACTCAGTAGAATTAGCTGACTATCCTCATGTCACCCTTGAGAGAGGGATAACGTTGTATTTACCAAGGTAAGAGTGGGACTTTTGCCCTATTGGAAGGTCAAGTAAGAACATAACTGCTACAATGACTCTTGTAAGAAGAGTCAACAAGAACGGCCTGGCTTCTCAATCTCTGAAGAAGATAGACAAGCAGATTTATTGGGAATATACAATAGTGTTATGTCCCAGGCTGACTGATGCACCTAAAACAAGATACAGGGAAAATAGTATCAAAAATGCAGATGGAATTATAAGGCCCTGCTAAAATCCCTGGATTTGGCATTCTTCTAATCCTTGTAACTGAGTTAACTGATCTCTACCACAGTTGAGCCTTAGATTTTAAGTTATCAGAAAGCCTATAAAGAGCCTTGTCATTTACTTTTGTAAGGAAACTCATCACCCTTTTTAATAAAATTAATCCAAACCAAGGTTCTGTAATATTGCAGAATTTCTTTCCAGTATCATTTCTTCAACTTCACTCTTATCAACCATGCTTATATTCACAAACATTTCTTTCTACTTCCTGCCTGGCCCCTCTACATTTTAACTCCGTTTGGACCACGGGTAAATATAGTTGATTAGTACCTTTCTTCTTTTTAACCTTCTTGGGATAATAGCTCCATTATGGCTCTGCTTTTTCCATTTCAGTCACTGTACACTTATTCAAAAAGACTACTGGCTATATTCTAACTTTTACAATCCCTATCCCTTCATTCAACCCTGTAGATCCACCTGGATTTCAAGTTCCAGTGGGATCTCAGTCCCTGTTGTGATAGAAAGAATAATAGCTCATGAAATTTTGCTCATAGCTTCTCTCTGCATGACAGTTAAAAGAATGGTGTTTAGCTTTCACAAAATCTAATCCATTCTTTTCTGGGGTAAAGTGATATTTTGAAATTTCTTTCACCCAATAGTAAATGGAAATAAATATTCACAATGATTCTTTACTTTTTATCATATTTTCATCTAGCATTTTCAGATTTTTCACTTTAAAGTAAACTGTTGATTAGTGGCAACCATTTAAAATTACCTGACCTATGTAATGCATTTGCCCCACCCAAGCCAGGGCTACAAGCGTGTCCCTCCCCCATACAGTGGGTTCTGCTTCCATTAGTTGTGGGTTTCCAAAATGGTTGTACTCCCATGATATCCTGAATACAAAATAATAATAAAAAATTAAAATAAAAACAAAATTACCTGGTCTAACAAACACATGACCAAATGAAGAAAATTATTTCATGTACATAAATTTCTTATAAGAATTTCTTGTCTCCAACTACCCAATTAGTAATATATCTTTGCTTCTGGTGAAAATATGTTCAAGTCCTCAAAGCTACCTTTATCATTTGATGCCATTGTTTTCTTTGGTATTGACAGGAAAAAAAAAAACAGCTTCGAGGTATGCTCTTAGCTGCTATCATTATTGCTAATTAGTTTGTTCCCCTTAGACTGATATTACTTCTAGCATTTTTTGCTGATTAAAAAGAGCTTAGAAAATTCACTGCATAATAATATCAAATTTGAGTATGAAGCATATCCAGTTTTCCATGTTTAGATATGCTATAACCTTCATATATTAGTAAAACAGATTACAAAACAAGTATTTTGAATTTAAATTATGGAATTGATTATGATCTAAGCAATGCAACTGCATTCTTAGAAATAATGAAAAGTTGTATGTATTAGAATATCATAAATAATTGAAACAATGGAAATAAGGAGCTGAATAGCAAAGACAATTCTTTCTTTCTGTAAGGTCCTCATTAGACTCTGCTAAGCTCTGTTCATTTCCACAGGAAAGACACTTATGCTTAACTTAGTATTAATATCTATCCATTGTCCCCAAATAGTTCAATGGTATATATAATAATGATAGCTTAAGGGAATTGAGGTTATTTTGGTTTTAAAAACTGGCTTGGTGATGGCCTAATTACATTTTGCACAATTATGAAAGGATTTGAAAATGTTGACTAAGAGAGCAGTTATCTTGGTTAGTATTCAAAAGCTAGGAGAAAGTCTTACATGCCTCAAAATCATCAGCCCCTGGGTACTAGCATCTGGTGAATGAAGAGCTTCCCAACTTGCAGCCCACCTGTAGAAATTGGAAACCAAATCTGTGGGGGAGAAAACATTTATAGAATTTGAATATCAAATATTCAAAGAATTTGTCTTGCCTTTTGATTCTCTGTACATATCACTGTGGACTACATTACCATGCTGAAGAAAATTCATTGACACTTATTCTTATGATTCTCAAAAGTTATGGATTTCAGAACATTCTACAGGAATCCTTAGTCCTCATTCAGAGGCACTTCTGTAACTGGCTATAAGCATTTCAGTGTAGTGGTTTTGAGAGTATGTGCACAGGTGTCAGACTATCTGCATTCCAGGCTTAACTTTACCAATTACTAGCTATGTGACCTTGGACAAGTTACTTTCCCGAAAATGAAGTTAATAAGAATTTTTAGCTCAGAGGGTTATAATAATTCAATATGATAATCCATGAAAACCTAACACATTGCTGACAAACATTAGGTTTTGTTTTGTTTTGTTAGTTGCTGTTATGAGGAGGAGAATTAAAGGGCAGATATAGAGGTATTCGTCTAAATTTCAAAGTTGCTGAAAACGTCGAAGGAGAAGAGCTAAAAACTGACTAGGATATTGTACGTCTGTAAGGTCTACCTTGTTGTGTGCTAAGTAGGGTGCAAGGTGTATTTTTAACACCTTTCCTAAAAGGAAATAAATTTTGTAACTGAATAAAATGCATTCCAATCCTCCTGAGTATGGCCAAGGAACAGTGTGTGTATATCTTTTTTTTCTGCAAGAGAAAAATACTCACATACCTTGTACAAACTGGAATTATTGATTTGGCTGTAAAGGCTTATTGAAGAGATAGTTACCAGTAGCACTTCATCTAGTTTCATATTCTACTTCCTCCCTCTCTTTTTCAGAGACTGGATGGAAAAAAAGAGTTGCTAACCCAGAATCCTAAATGTAACGATTATGGGCATATCCAGGGGGCTTTGCAAGAGAGCCAAAGAGAATAAAAGCCCTTTTTGGACCCTTATTCAGATGAAAAATCAGAAGTAGATGAACTATTGAAATAATTGATTATTTTCCCAAAACAAGAAGAGTAGAATAATAAATAAAAAACTAAAAGAGTATTATTGGCCCTCACATAGAGATAAGAAAAAAGGGGTACTAATCAGAAGCCCCCTAAAAGGAATTTTTTCTACCTGATCATAAAAGGAAGGAAGAAATAAAGAAAAAAACAGCTATGTGATTAATAAAGTAAATGGGAATATTCAGCTTGGACCACTTTTTTTCAAAAAAGTAGCTGCGGATACCCCTGTGGATATCATGTAATGTTCTGATTTTCAGGGTTACAGTGGTAAAGAGAACACATTTAGTTAGCATTGAGAAGTGAAATGCTAGAATAATGGTCATGAACATTAGAAATGCAAAAGACCAATTGCTATCTACATCAATCCTTGAGAATCTGTGAAGGATTGCCCCCTTCTGTATATTCCCTAGTGCTTCGTCCAGGCCAATTTTAAATAGCTCCAGCAATAAATTTCTGCCATTTCTTCTGGGAAACTATTTCACTACCTAATTAAATCTCTGAGTTGACAACTTTTCCTGACATTCAGACTAAATTTCCCCGTGTTCAATTTCAACCTGCTATTTCTATTTCTACAGCACATGCTTGTATCAGCCCAAGTAACTCTCCTGCTTCCTCAGTGCTTACAGTTCTCAATACCTTCCTGAAATTTCAGGAGCCTGTTGCAGTAAATTTTTTTGTCAAAAATGATCATTTCAAGATCAGTGACTGTACCTGTTTTATTATAGACAAAAAAAAAAAAGCAACTTAGTTCTAAAAGCAAAGAGATGAGTTAGTGAGTGGAGAAGCATGATTTTAACAGGACCTAAAGCCATTAAGGAAATGGAAGCTCAGGACAGAAACAAATCCTGGACCTTCTTCTCTCCTTCAGGCCTAGAAGGTCACTAATAAAGCACTCCACTTTTCGCAGGGACAACAATTCTCCTTCTGCCCTTCTCTAGTATTACTGAGTATATGTGCACATACACTGGATTTTTAACAAGTGGGAGAGGCAGGAGATACAACTTAGTTTTAAACCTTGGGTGGGGGGTTGTGCAGACTCTTCTATGTCTCACCCACATGAGCTCCTTTGATCTCTAAAGATTTAACAAGGACTTAGCAAACACAACCTACAGAATTCTTTTAAGAAATTTTACTTCATTCTTAGGAATAAACTGTGTCTTGGAGTTTTCAATGCTAGAATAGAGAGAAATCTAGAATTTCACATTGTTTATAAATGTGGAAAAGATGTATTGATGTTGTTGTTTGGTTTTGATTTGTTATTTTCAAAATAAACTAGTTGCAATATGATTCATCCATGATTTAGATTTTAGGGATGAGTAAGGGATTATACAGTCCTTAAGTGGAATATTTTGGGTAATTTTTAAGCAAATAGGATAATTTCAGAGAAAATATATGCAAACTCCAGAGTGTTTGGCAGAATGTGGGCAGATAGATTTCTTACCATTATGGAAAATTGCCTGGTAGGCAAGACTCATATTAAAGTTAGAATACATAAAACTTTAAAGTGAAAATATTTGTTAAACTTTCAAAATATGAAGGAGTAGTCATGAAAGTAATTTTTAAAATTAACCTGGCTTTTTAAAAAAGCCACCAGTATTTGGCTATTTCCAAGACTTGCCAATGTCATTATTATTCTCTTGTTAGAGAGCATAAATTGTTTGAAGAGCAACACTCTAAAAGTTATTATTGGTAACATTTGGGAAAATTCTTTAAATCAGATAAAATTTACCTCAGGCAATATCTGTTTTTATTTATTGTCTTGCAGATATATGGTACATAATGAGTTAACCTGCATGTGCTGCATAGAAAAGTCACAGTTCTTACTGTCTAGGACTTTACATTTCATTGAGGATATAGCAAAATTAGACACTAAAATGACTAATAAAAACATGATAATTAGTCTTCTAAGCTTTGTACCTCTTAAGACCCCAACTCAAAATTGTACAGTTTTCACTAGATATTTCAAAGATTCAATAATGTAAAAATCAGAAAATATAAAACTCAAGAAAAAATACTTTTATATTATTTTTTCCTCCCTTCCTCCAGTCTCTGGCAACCACCAATCTAGTAACTATTTTCATGAAATCCACTTTTTCTTAGCTCCTGCATTTGAGTGAGAATATGCAATATTTGTCTTTCTGCACTTGACTTATTTTACTTAACCTAATGACCTCCAGCACCTTACATTTTGCTGAAAATGACATAATTTCATTCTATTTTGTGGCTGAATGATATTCTATTTTGTATATATACCCCATTTTCTTTATCCATTTATCCCTTGATCTCTTGATGGGGTTAGGTTGATTTCATATTTTGACTATTGTGAATAGTACTGCAGTAAACATGGGAATGTAGATATCTCTTTGATACATTGATTTTCTTTTTTGTTTTTAGGTGTATACCCAGTAGTGGAATCTCTGAATCATATGGAAGTTCTATTTTTAGTTTTGTGAGAAATCTCCATACTTTTCTCCATAGTGGCCATACTAATTTATATTCCTACCAAAAGTGTACAAGGGTTCCCTTTTCTCCACATCCTCACAAACATGTATTATTACTTGCCTTTTTTTATTTCAAAATATTAAAGGGTACAAATGTTTTTGTTACATGGATAGCTTTTATAAAACTTTAGTCAGCCTATAAGTGTGCCCATCACATGAATAGTGTTCATTGTATCTGTTAGGTAAGTTTTACCCCTCTCCTCCTCCCCCTTCCCACTTCTTGATTTCCAACAATTTTTACTTATTTCTGTGCTCATCAATTAGTTCTGAATTATTAGGGAGTACATGTGGTGGTTATTTTGCCATTATTCAGATATTTCATTTAGTGTAACGGTCTCCATTTGCATCCAAATTGCAGCAAAAGACATTAATTCATTTTCCTTTACAGTTGAGTAGTACTCTATGATATATATTTTTTAATCGACTCATGAATTGATGGGGCCTTGGGTTGATTTCACAACTTCGCGATTTTGAATTGTACTACAATAAACATTTGAGTGCAGGTGACTTTTTGATAGGATGACTTCTTTTCCTGTGAGTAGATACCCAATAGTGGGATTGCTGGATCAAAGAGTAGGTCTATTTTTAGTACTTTAAAATCTCCATACTGTTTTCCATAGAAGTTATACTAATTTGCAGTCTCACGAACAGTGTATAAGTGTTCCTTCCTCTCTGCATCCATGTCAGCATCTATTGGTTTTTAACTTTTTAATAAAAGTCATTCTAACAGGAGTAAGATGATATCTCATTGTCGTTTTAATTTGCATTTCCCTGATGATTAGTGACTTTGAGCATTCTTTCATATATTTGTTGGGCATATGTTTATCTTCTTTTGAAAAGCTACTGTTCATGTCTTCTGCCTACTTTTCCATGCATTTTTTAAATTTTTTCATGCTGATTAGTTTGAGTTCTTTGTAGATTCTAGATAATAGCTCTTTATCAGATACATAGTTTGTGAATATTTTCTCTCATTTGTAGGTTGTCTGTTTGCTTTGTTGATTATTTCCTTTGCTATGCAGAACCTTTTTAAATTTAATCAAGTTCCATCTATCTATTTTTATTGTCACTGTAATTGCTTTTGGGGGCTTACTCATAAATTCTTTGCCTAGGCCGATATCTAGAAGAGTTTTTAAAATATATTTTCTTCTAGAATTCTTGTGGTTTTGTGCCTTGGATTGAAGTCTTTTGTACGTCTTGAATTAATTTTTGTGCATGGTCCTGTTGTATTCTTCTGTGTGTGACTATGTGGCTATCCAATTTTTCCAGCACCGTTTATTGAATAGGGTTTCCTTTCCCCGGTGTATGTTGTCTGTTTTGTCGAAGACCAAAGTGGGTGGACGGTCTGATATCTAGGTTCTGTGTTCTGTGCCATTCGTCTCTGTCTCTATTTTTGTACCAATACAATGCTGCTTTGGTTACTATACCTTTGTAGTACAGTTTGAAGTCTGGTAATGTGAAACCTCTAGATTTGTTCTTTTGCTTAAGATTGCTTTGGCTATTTGGGCTCTTTTCTGGTTCCAAGTAAAGCATAGAATTATTATTTCTGGATCTGTGAAATATGACATTGGTATTATGATGGGGATTGCATTGAATCTATAAATCTCTTTGCACAGTATGGACATTTAAACAATCAACAATGTTGATTCTGTTTATCCATGAGCATGATATGTTTTTCCATTTGTATGTACGCTCTGAGATTTCTTTCCTTAGTGTTTCATAGTTCTCCTGGTAGAGATCTTTCACCTGCTTATTTAATTATATTCCTAAGTATTTTGTTTTCTTTGTAGCCATTGTGAATGGTATTAAGTCTTTGATTTCACTCTCAGCCTGACTGTGGTTGGTATGTGGAAATGCTACTGATTTGTGTGCATTTGTTTTGTAACCTGAGACTTTACTGAATTCATTTATCAATTCAAAGAGTCTCTTGGTATAAATTTTCTAGACACAATATCATATATTCAGCAAAAAGTGATAGTTTGAACTCCTCTTTTCCTATTTGAATACCTTTGTTTCTTTCCCCTGATTGCTCTGGCTAGGAGTTGAGGGATTTTATCATGAATAGAAGCGATGACAGTGGGCACTGTTGTCTTGTTCTAGTTCTTAATAAGATTAGTATGTTTCTCTCATTACTTCTATTTACCATTGTAGTAGAGAAAATAAATACTTATAAGGGTTAAAAAGGAAGAATCAAAATTGTTATTTGCAAGCAATATGTTTTTTTATATAAACATTCTAAGAAAATCTATAGCCACATTATTAGAATTAAGAATTGAATAATTGATCTTATCACCTATGAAAAGTGATAGTTTGACCTCCTCTTTCTCAATTTGGATATCCTTTTTTTCTTTCTATTGCCTGATTGCTCTGGCTAAGACTTCCAGTATTATGTTGAATAGAAATGATGACAGTGGGCATATTTGTCTTGTTTCAGTTCTTAGGAGAAATTCTTTCAACTTTTCCCCATTCAGTATGATGATCACTGTGGGTTTGTCATATGCAGTTTTTATAATTTTGAGATATATTCTTTCTATGCCTAGTTTGTTGAGGGTTTTTATCATGAAAGAGTGTTGAGAGGTTTGTCCAATGCTTTTTCTGTATCTATTGAGATGATCATATGGTCTTTGTTTTTGCTTGTGTTTATGTGATGAATCACATTTATTGATTTACTTATTTTGAATCATCCTTGTATCCCTGGAGTGAAGCCCACTTGAACATGGTGGTTTATTTTTGATGTGCTGTTGAATTTAGTTTGCTAGTATTTTGTTGAGGATTTTTCCATCTATATTTTTAAGGGATATTAGTCTACAGTTTTCTTTTCTTGTGTCCTTTCCTGGCTTTGGTATCAAGGTAATACTAGCTTCATACAATGACTTGAGTTGGATTCCCTCCTTCTCAATATTATGGAATAATTTCTGAAGAATTGGTACCAGCTTTTCTGTATAGGTCTGGTACAATTCAGGTGTGAATCCATCTGGTCTGGGGCTTTTTTTGATTAGAAGATTTTCATTACTGCTTCAATCTCACAGCTCATTATTGGTCTATTTAGGGGTTGTATTAGCTCCTGATTGAGCCTTGGGAGCTTGTGTGTTTTTAAGAATTTGTCCATTTTCTCTATGTTTTCTAGTTTATCTGCAAAGACATTTCCATAATATTTACAGATGATATTTCGTATTTCTTTGGTATCAGTTGTGATATCTCCTTTTTCATTTCTAATTGAGATTATTTGTGTCCTTTCTTTTTAAATCCTGGTTAATCTAGTAAGTGGTCTGTCAATTTTGTTTATCTTTCAAAGAATCAACTTTTAGTTTTCTTGATCTTTAGTATTCTTTTTCCATTTCATTTACTTCTGTTCTGACCTTTGTGATTTCTTGTCTTCTGTTCCTCTGTTGGCTTTGGGTGTGGTTTCCTCTTCCTTTTCTAGTCCCTTGATATGTGTCATTAGGTTGTGCTTTTGTGATCTTTTTGTCTTTTTAATGTAAGCATTTAAGGCTATGAATTTTCTCATAGACTGTCTTTGCAGAATCTCATACATTTAGATAGCTTGTGTCCCTGTGTCATTCAGTTCAGGGAATCTTTTGATTTCCATCTTAATTTCATTATTGACCTAATAATTGTTCAATAGCAGGTTGTTTAATTTTCATGACTTAGTGTAGATTTTAGTGTTTGTCTTATAGTTGATTTCTAATTTTGTCCACTGTGGTCTGAGAAGATACATGGTATAATTTTGTTTTTTTGAAATTTTTGGACATGTTTTGTTGCCTAAGATATGATAAATCTTGGAGAATGTTTCATGTGCTGATGAGAAGAATGTATATATAGTAGTTTTGGGGCAGAATGTTCTGTAAATGTCTGTTAGATACATTTGTTCTAGAGTGCCATTTTAATCCAGTGTTTCTTCATTTTTTCCTGCTTTGAGGCTTTGTTCAGCTGTGCCAGTGGGTTATTGAAGAGTCTGGCAATTATGATGCTGCTGTTTATTTCTTTGCTCAAATCAAATAGAATTTGCTTTATCTACCTGGGAGCTCCTGTGTTGGTGCATATATATTTAGGATTGTTACATTTTCTTGTGGAATTGCTCCCTTTGCCATTATGTAATAAGTATCTTTGTCTGTCTTTACCATTGTTGATTTAATGTCAATATTATTTGATATGATGGCTATACCTGTCCTCTTTTGGTTTCAATTTGCATAGAATATTTTTTTCCATCCCTTCACTTTGAATCTGTGTGTCCTCGAGGTTAGATGTGTTTCCTGGAGACAGCAGATACTTGGGTTGTATTTTTTCATTTATTCAGGCAGCCTATTTCTCTTGAGTGGTGCATTCAGACCATTAACTTTGATATAGTTGACATGTCGGATGCTGTTCTGTTCATCACATTGGGTTGTGGCTTATTCCTTTGTTTTGCTCTTGTGCTATTGTTTTATATGAGCAGTGAGCTTTAGCTTTTGGGTAGTTTTATACTGGTGTGTGTCTATTGTGCTGATCCATGTATAATATAATTCTGAATATTTCCTTCAGGGCACGTCTGGCCATGTCAAATTCCCTCAGTGTTTGCTTCTCTGGAAAAGTCTATTTATCCTTCATATATAAAACTCAGATTTACAGGATACAAAGTTCCAGGCTGGTAGTTGTTCTGTTTAGGAAGACTGAAGATGAGGCCCCAATCCCTTCTTGTTTATAAGGTCTTCATTGGGAAGTCTCCAGTTAGCCTGATCAGTTTTCCTTTGTAAGTTACTTGATGTTTTTGCCTCACAGATCACGGAAGTTCCTCCTTCATGCTGTCTGCCAGTCTGATGAGTGCCTATCTTGGTGATTCCCTCTTTGCAATGAATCTCCCAGGTGTTCATTGAGTTTCTTGTATCCGTATGTCTAAATCTTCTGCAAGACCAGGGAAGTTTTCCTCAATTATTCCCTCACATATGATTTCCAGACCTTGTGCTTTATTGAATTTGTTTATCAGTTCTATCAGCTTTTGTGGTGGAGTCCTTAGGGTTTTCTATTTACAAGATCATGTCATCTGCAAATAAGGCTGATTTTACTTCTTCCTTTCTGATATGGATGTCTTTTATTTCGTTCTCTTGTTCTAATTGCTCTGGCCAGGATTTCCAGTATTATTTTTAATAATAATGAGTAAAGTGGGCATCCTTTTCTTGTTCCAGTCTTTAGCAGAAAGGAGTTATATTTTTCCACATTCAGTACAATATAAAATTCTAAAGAATGGGGAAATAATAGAGAAAGAGCAGTGATTATAGTGGCAAAAGAGAATACTGAGTCTGCAAAGAGTAAAAATAATACAAATATATTAGCTGACACATAAAAACATAGATGATAATGGTAGCAATGCTTTCCAAGTTATTTACAGAGCTACAAAGCAGTAAGGAAAAGCAGATCAAGAAATATTTTTACTGATAAGTGAAGCCTGAATTGGTTAGAAATTAAATCATGGCAATTTTAATCACTTAGATGCTACTCAGATATTGTATGTGATATCAGTGATATAAAAGCATATTTTACAAACCAAACTGAATTTCTCTCTTAAATTATGTGAGATGGAAACTATTCCAAGTTCTTTTGGGCAGAGAAGGAAGCAGTTTAAGTTTGCATTATCTCATATGATGAGTTGTATGAGCATAAAAGAAGCAATGCAACATCCTGTGATTTTAGGGAAGGTGACTTTGAGGGAAAATTAGACTGTCCTTCAGATTTTTGAACATATTGTATAAAGATTTCTGTAATCTTATGTGAAGAATTTGCAGTATTTAAATAACATGAAGATTTCAAATAACACAACTTAATTAAAACTAAAGATGGTTAGAAAACAAAACAGGCCAAAAGATTAAGTAGGAATGCAAATAGTTGTGTAAACAATACACAGATGGTTTTTAAAAATATATTTGTTAGAAAGGAAAATTAGAGGGTCTGTAAAAAGCAGAAGGATGTTAAGAGAGATAAAAATACATAAATACACACATATTATTGAACATTAAACTGCTGAGAATATTTAAATATAAAACATTTTTCAAATATATTTCCAAAGTGAATGTGAAAAAATAAAAATGAAAAGGATACAGGATTAAGTAGCTATGAAGAATTTTACATAGAGAAAACAATCCACAATTTTTACAAATTGTAATCCTATTTTTAAAAAGAACTGGAGAGAATAATTTAGAATTCTTTTTTTCACATTTTAGTGCCTATATTATCAGGCTATTAGTATAAATAATATACATATATGCCATAAGAACAAGGCAGAAATCCTCTTCAATGTTATAACCTATATTGTACTTCCATGTTTCTAGGGAAATTATTTCTGTACCTAGAATTAGATGAAGGTCTAAAGATAGTGTGCACTACTAATTACAGTTATGTTTGGTTAATTACATCTAATTTTAAAAATGCAAGGTCTATTTAAGGGAAACTTAGCTATTTGCATGTAGAATTAATTGTAGGTACAATTTTTGTATTTCTTGTGTTGCTTCTACATCCACAAAACATTGTGTAAGCTTCTCCTGTTGCCCTTACCTTTGTGAATATAGGAATATGTTGTTTAATTGTGCTTTGCTTTATCATACTTTACAGATATCATACTTTTTACAATTTGAAGTGTCCAACTTGTGTTGAGCAAGTCAATCAGTGCCATATTCTAACAGCATGTGCTCACTCATGTCTCTGTGTCACATTTTGGTAATTCACCATATTTCAAACTTTCTCATTATTATTATATCTGTTACAGTGACCTTTAATCAGTGATCTTTTATGTTACTATTGTGATTGTTTGGGGGTACTGCAAACTTCACCCATATACTTAAGTGATAAGCACAGTGTGTGTTCTGACTATGGCCTTTGACTCATCAGTCTCCCTCTCCTAGAGCATCCCTATTCTCTGTGACAGAGCGGCGTTGGTGGTATAGTGGTGAGCATAGCTGCCTTCCTATTCCCTGTGACACAATAATACTGAAATTAGGGCAATTAATACCCACACAATGGCCTCTGAATGTTCAAGTGAAAGGAAGAGTCACATATCTCTCACTTGGAATCAAAAGCTAGAAATGATTAAACTTAGTGAAGAAGGCATGTCAAAAGTCAAGATAGGCCAAAATCTAGGCCTCTTGTGCCAAACAGCTAAGTTGTGAGTGCAAAGGAAAAGTTCTCCAAGAAGATAAAAAGTGCTACTTCAGTGAATATACAAATGATAAGAATGAAAACAGCCTTATTGTTGATATGGAGAAAGTTTAAGAGGTCAGATTAGAAAATCAAATCAGCCACAATATTCCTTTTAGGCAAAGCCTAATCTAGAGCAAGGAGTTAACTCTCCTCAATTCTATGAAGGCTGAGAGGTAAAAAAGTTGCAGAAGGAAAGTTGGAAGTGAGCAGAGGTTGGTTCATGAAGTCTAAGAAGCCTTCTCCATAATGTAAAAGTGTAAGATGAAGCAGCAAGCATTGATGTAACTGCAACAAGTTATCCAGAAAATCTAGCTAAGAAAAATGATGAAGATGTCTACACTAAACAATAATTTTTTAATGTAGAAAAAACATCCTTATATTGGAAGAAGATTCCATATAGGATTTTCATAGCTAGAGAGGACTAGTCAATGCCTGGTTTAAAGTTTCAAAGGACAGACTGTCTCTCTTGTTAGGGACTAATGTAACTCATGACTTTCAGTTGAAGCCAATAATCATTCTGAAAATCTTAGGACCTTTAGGAGTTATACTAAATTTATTCTGCCTGTGCTCTATAAATAAACAATGGCTGGATGACATCTGATTACAGCATAGTGTACTGAATATTTTAAGACCATTGTTAAGACCTACTGCCCAGAAAAAAAGATTCCTTTCAAAATATTACTGCTCACTGACAATGCACCTAGTTGCCCAAGAGCTCTGATGGAGATGTGCAAGGAGATGTTTTCATGGCTGCTAACACAATAACCATTCTGCAGCACGTGAATCAAGAAGCTATTTTGACTTTAATGTCTCATTACTCAATTTGTAGCTTAACCTTGTATATTTTTTGTATAAAAACGACAGCTCCTTGCAATAGTGAATTGTGCTGCCATAAACATTTGGGTGCAGATGTCATAAGTGGATTATTAAAATTTGGTATATATTTACAATGGAATATTACTCATTTCTAAGAAACAACAGTGAGCTAGCACCACTTATATTATCCTGGATGAGCTTAAGCCCATTATTCAAAGTGAGGTGACACAAGATTAGAAGAATGGGCTCCACATGTACTCGCCATCAATTTGGTACTGACTGATTAACACTATGGTGGTGGTGTTCACCAGGGGATTTGGGGGTTGTGGGGGTAGACCCACATCTGAGGGATGTGGTGAGCATTGTGGAGGGGAAGGGCATACTTCTATCCTTTGCTAGGGAGAGGCAAAGATATAAAATGTAAACAGAATGTTTAAAAAAAAACATTTATTGGGTGTCGGGCAGGTGGGAGGGGGGAGGAGGAGGGGATAGGTATTTACGTAAATAGTGAGTGTGGTGCATACTGTCTGGGAGATGGACACGATTGAAGCTCTGACTTGAGGGGGGAGGGGAGACAAGAGCAACGTATGTAACCTTAATGTTTGCATACCCATAATATGCTGAAATAAAAACAAAAAACAAAAAACCCTCTATAGCTCCATATATAGTGATTCCTCTGATGAATGTGGTCAAAGGAAATTGAAAATCTTCTTGAAAGGATTTACTACTCTAGATGTCATTAAAAACATTTGTGATTCATTGGAAGAGGTCAAAATATCAACATTCACAGGAGTTTGGATGAAATTGAACTCAACTGTTATGGATGACTTTGAGGGGTTCAAGAATTCAGTAGAGGAAGTCACTGCCGATGTGGTACAAATAACAAGAGAACTACAGTTAGAACTAGAGCCTGAAGATATGACTAAATTGCTTCAATCTCATGATAAAATTTGAACAGATGAGGAGTTGTTTCTTATGGATGAGCGAAGGAAGTGCTTTCTTGAGATGAAATTTACTCCTGGTAAAGACACTGTGAATACTGTTGAAACAAAAACAAAGGATTTAGAATATTACATAAACTTAGTTGTAAAGCAGTGGTAGGTTTGAGAGAACTCACTCTAAATTTGAAAGAAGTTCTACTATAGGTAAAATGCTATCAAATAGCATTACAGTCTACAGAGACATCTTTCATAAGAGGAAAAGTCAATCAATGTGGCAAACTTCAGTGTCTCATTTGTAAAAATTCCACAGCCACCCGAACCTTCAGCAACCACCACCTTGATAAGTCAACAGCCATCAACATGAGGCAGGACTTCCCACCAGTAAAAATGATTATATGACTTCCTGAAGGCTCAGATGATCATTAGCATTTTTTTATCAATAAGGTGTTTTATAATTAGGTATATATCTTGTTTTTCAGACATGATGCTATTGCACATTACATCAACTACAGTAAAGTGTAAATATAACCTTTATATGTAGTTGGAAACCAAAAAGTTTGTGTGACTCACTTTATTGTGATATTAACTTTACTGTGGTGGTCTGAAACCAAACCCCTAATATCACTAAGGTATACCTGTGTAAGTAAACTGGTATTCAAATAAGAACCTAGAAATTCACTTCAAGTGTAATGAAATAGGTAGGTTAAAATAAAAGGATCACAAAAGATATACTATATAAACCATAGTCATAACAAAGCTGGAGTGACTATATTAATATCAGACAAAGTTAACTTAAGAACAAATAAAATTAACAAGGTTAAGTTAAAGAGAGATATTTTATAATGACAAAAAGGGTCAGTCCACTAAGAAAACAGCAATTTTTCATGTTTATGCACCAAACAACATAGCTTCAAAATACATAAAGGAAAACCTGTCAAAACCAAAAGGAGAAATAAACAAATTCATATTTGCAGTGGAGTCCTCAATACTCCTCTTTTAGTAATAGAATTAATAGACAGAAAAATTAGCAAGGATATAAAAGAGCTAAATAACACATCAAGTAACAAGATCCAATTGACTTTCATAAAGAATTTTACAAAAAAAGTGCCAAATACACACTCTTTTAAAGTACACATAGGGGCCAGGGGTGGCTCACGCCTATAATTCTAGCACTTTGGGAAGCTGAGGCAGGAGGATTGCTTGAGGTCAGGAGTTCAAGACCAGCCTAAGAGTGAGATCCCATCTCTAAAAAATAGAAAAATTAGCCGGATGTGGTGACACATGTTTGTAGTCCCAGCTACTCTGGTGGCTGAGGGAGGAGGATCACTCGAAGCTAGGAGTTTGAGATTGCAGTGAGCTATGTTGATGCCACTGTACTCTAGCTGGGCTGACAGAGTGAGACCCTGTCACAAAAAAAAAATAAATAAAGTATGCATGGAACAATAACCAAGATACATGATATCCTGGTTTATAAAATAAACATTAACATATTTAAATAAATTGAAGTAATATAAAGTGTGTCCTCTGACAAAAATGGAACTAAACATACATTAATAAAGATGACAGGAAAATCTCAAAACACATAGAAATTAACATATTTTTATTAATCTATTTGTCAACAAGAAATGCTTAAGGGAAATTAGAGAATATTTTAAGCAGAATGAAAATGAAAACAAAATGTCAAGATTTGTGGGACAGCTAGAGCAGTGCTTAGAGATAAATTTATAGCACTAAATGCTTTTCATTTCCTTCAAAAATTATTCCTTTGTGTTCATATATTAAATACTTCTCAGCAATAAGAGGGAATAAACTAATGAAATATACAATTTAGATGAATCTCAAAGTCATTACACAGAAAAATGCAAGGTTCAAAATGTTCTATACCATATGATTCCATTTATATAACTATGAAAAGACAAAACGATTGTAATTTAAAACAAATTTGTGATTTCTAGGAATTAGGGATGGGTGGATGGTATGATCAGGATAGAACTGTGGATTTGGGTAGCTGGTGGTACTTTTCTGTATCCTGATTATGGTGGCAATGGTTACATAAATCTATACATATGTTACAATTCATATAATGGTAGATTAAAAATTAAATTTACTATATGAAAATTTAAAAAAGAAATTAGAAGAGCATTAGCATGAGGTGGGGAGGGGTAAAGAGAACTTATATTAGTGAAGGTCAGCTGTATGTTTGGCACCAAATTAGATACTTTAATGCATAGAAAAAATCTGAATAAATGTAAACAATTATTCATTATATTATCAGTTTTCTTGTTGATTTCCTTCAGTTTAATATATAGTGGGAATTTAACAATCATAATCATACAGTTTTCTCTTTAAATCAATTTTTTCTTCTTCTAAAATAAACTGGGGCAGTTGTTTTTTAAGGAGGCATCATTGCTTCTGATATAGTCTTACATTTTTAGAAAGTCATCTTAATAAAGTTTTATTTTCTTTTGGATTGATATTTAAAATGTGAAAGAAATTTGAAAGGGTTAAAACTTGGTATAATTTTGTACTCTTATAACTGTAGCATTACTGTAACTACTGTACGTGAAATAAAAAGGTAGATATGTCCAAAAAGCAAAGAAACATGCACATATATATAGAAAAATTAAGTATTATTTTCACAGAAATATGTGTATTAACTATTATTTCTCCTACAGTAACATCTTAATTTACAAGAAAATAAGCTATCTATCTAAGGCTTTTTACTTTTATTTGATTACTCTGTAACCACTTTGGTAGGAGCGTGGACTATAGTCAATAGCCACAGATGAACTCGCACGTCGACTTTAGCCGACAACCGTGATATGACTTTTCTAATTTTTCATTTATCAAAATAAAACTGTGAACATTTAAAAATAACGTGATGAAAACATATATGTATATGTTACCTATTCTGATTTACATTACAAGTAAAGCTGCCTATAAAGTAAAACAAGCTTTCAGTGCTTTAAAGCTTTCCTCATCACACAAGAGCAAAATGGATTTGTTGTCAATGCACAGCACAAACTATCATGCAGACTATGAGTGCCCACTGTGGGCAAGGTTTCGTGGCCGGTGAGCGCTGTACCAAAGTGGTTAATGCTTTTCCACATACTACATGGAATTCCAAGAGTCTATTAATGTATAATCTTCAGAAAATAAACACATTAATTAATAGTTTAGTTAATGTGGAAACATTTAAGATAATAAAGCTGGTTCAACAAGCATACTGAAGAACTGGGGTTATATAATTCACCAAAAAAAGGATTCTGAAATGTTTACTGAGTTAAAAACAAAATGGGTATTACTACCATGTGAGCACCTTAGTGTTGATCAATTAGTACCAGTTTGATAGGTGCTGGTCAGGTGGGGAGGTGGAGGGATGGGGGGGGTAAGCCCACAGTTAATGGAAACGGAACACACTGTGTAGGGGAAGGACACACTTGTAGCCCTGGCTTGAGAAAGGAAAACGCATTTCATGTAACCAAAATTTTGCACCCCCATAATACCCTGAATTTAAAAAAAAAAAGAAAAAAAAAGCTATCCGTGTAATAAAAACATAATTTGTAGCCCCTTAATATTTTGAAATAAAAAGATAAATAAAAAAATAATATTTAAAAAAATGGATAAATGTCTCCAGGGCAATAAAGCATGACTTTTGGTATTATCTTTTCTACATGAAAGAAACTGATAAGTGAAAAGGTAACTTCATACAGCCTAAGTTCTAATCAAATAATAAATTGCAAAGTAAAATACAGGTACATTATCTTAAATAAATGATTCTTGAGTTGAATTGTTAAATAAATTTGACAGAACATGCTACCTCTACCCTTCTCATTTTATTTTCACTTCTGGATAATTTTTCTTAATCTGACCCAGAAACTGAAAACAAAATACATAAATATAACTATCAAGTAGTTAGAAGTGCAGTGTTTTGTAAACATCAATAAATTAACTTTTAAATATCATAGAAATGAGTAATTTCAATACATTCTGGGAAATACTAGAGCCATATACTAGCACTGTAAATAGCTTCTTGCTTCTTCTTGCTCTAAAACAAAAATACTTGAGCATCAAAACTTAATCTTGAAAGAAAAATAAATGCTAAACACAAGCACAGACTTTCAAATATTTTGCAAATAATTTTCTTCTCTTCCTTCCTGTCTCACGAACAAAATGAAATGTGAATATTATCAAAATGTGGAGATCTAAAACAAGATCACTGTAGATGCTTGAATAATTTTAAAGTATTTTCCTTGCAAAACATTTCTTTTTATTTTTCGTCAACGTTTACTTCACACTTTCCTCAAGATTTTTAGTAGATATTTTTTAGAGAAGGATTCATTCAGTTCTGTTTCCATCTTCCTTTGAATTCTTATCTTTGTTATTGTATATTAGGAATATTTCTGTATGTGAGAATGCTACTCTGGCATTTGCAAAATGGGCAAAGTTTATAGCCTTTGGAAGAAAATAGGGCAATTAGGCATATTTAGCTGTTCAACTTTATGACCTTATCAGCCATATTTTCTCTATTGTTTCCCTTTTTTACAAGTAAGTGTTTATTCACCATCGATGCTATAACACTATTGTCAACTATTGAATTGACCTTTGGTTTTATAAACATCAGTATATCAACCATTAAAATGCAATGAAAATTTGTAACTGCAATTCATCATGAAAATTCCAGAGACAGTCTGCAGAGTAACACATTATTAATCATAATCGCAATCAGAGTTTTCCATGGCATCATGTCTGCTGCTAGCGTGGAGGCACCTGAAGATTTTGTAGCCCAAAGGTAAAAAATTTCAGAGTTTTAGACTTACTAGGAAAAAATAACATCTATGGTTATCACAAGAAGGAAGTGCAGGTAAGTAAATGAGTTTCACATTGAGAAGACAATATATATTTTTATTTTATTGTATTTGAAGGTCTTTTTTAAAGGAACTGGATATTTCTGATTTGGTAATATGTGTCCTTTATCATGTCCAGTTCTTTGGTGACTATAAATTAACTTCACTACAAACACTAGTAATTTGATCTGATTAGAAACAACTGACTTTTCTCCATGTTTTATTTTTTCTGTCTTTCGGATCCCTTCATTCAATGCCAGAAGTATTTTTTTCCAATTGTTTACCTATGTCATATTTGGCTTGGACAAGTATATATAAGGAGAATTTGTTAATTAATTTATACTATCAAATTATTAATAATTTACTGTTTTATTAATTATTAATAATTTATTAATCATTATTAATTAATAAATTATTATATTAATTAATAAATTAATAATAATTTGCTGTTTATGGGAAACAGCATTAAGACCATATATAATTAATATGTCCAGTATCCACAGAAAGTACCTAATTATAAATAGTAAGCAAAAACTTAACTTATAGAACATTAATCTATAAGCATTAGTAAATACATTACTAGTCTTGAGGAATAGTTCCTGTTGCTGCCTTGACTCCTATTTGCAATTATTTTTCTAATTTCTAGAAATGAGATGAGAAGATCAATGGCCCTTTGTCCCTTCATTGCCCCTACATACTTCTTTATCATGCCTTTGCTTTCATCCTATTCATATCCATCCACCTGCAAAGACCACCTGAAAATCTATAATTAATTTATTAGTGTTTTTAATAATATTAATAACCACTATATATGCTACGTGTGAGCTGTTGAAATAGACCTTTCATTCACTGTCTAATGTGACATGCACAACATGTATTTAAGAAATCATTATTCTAATTTTTACAGACAAGTAAAATGAATTTCAGCACAGAAATATTCAGCACCTAAAGTTTCAAACTCCGATATGTCAGTTTCCAAAATCAGTGCATTTTATATTGTTTTGTGTTTCTTTCTTATTAATATAGGTCTTTTTTTTCTTTTTTCTTTTTTAAGTATTTGGCTTCTGAAACATTAGAAGGGGCTCCCACTGGAAATGGGAGAGTATTAAACATATTTTTATATAAAAAATAAACATAGCATCCCTTTGTTCATTGAGCGATTATGGCTGTGTTATGTTTATCTCTGCTTAAAAATAGACTTAGGTAAATACTGAAAAGTCAGTGTTCTGAGGCAGTCTAATATGTATTTTACATGAGGATAAGAAAGTAAATTGAGTTTTTATGGAAATGCCCATTAGTGAATGTGAATGACAGAAAAGTGATAACGGGTAATACTTTGTTCTTAAAGTACTTAAATCACAGCATTCACACACACACACACACACACACACACACACACACACACACACACACACACACAAAGCAATAAGACTCCCTAGACATTCCCATATGGCGTATAGGAATTATGTGTCTTACTCCACTTATATGGAAGCTCTATTATAAAAACTATTACGATGATTGTCTTTCTCATGCTCCCTATCCTTGTCTGTACTTTTCTTGTTGACCAAACAAAATCTTGTTTTCATTAGATTTTTGACCTTGAAGGGACCTTAGAGGTGATATTATGCATCCTGCTATTTTCCAGATAGAAAAACTAAAGATGGAGGGGAAATTACTTATGGAAGGACTTGATTTTATAAAACTTTTTTCAGCATACTACATGGCATTGAATGGTGTTTTATCACTTAAAAATAAAACACAAATTATTCATTTCAATATATTCAAATCTCAGTCTAATATAAAGCAAACCTACTTTTTCCGTTTTTACCTATCACTATTTTTCTGAATTACAGCCATTCATGCATGCTTATGGTATTTTCTTACATAAATTTCTTTGTTTACTTATTTTCTATTGTATTCCCAGTCACTGATGATAAAATTATTATCCTCTCTTTCAAATTTCAGATTAAACACTACCTTGATCATTTAATTTGAAAGGCTTTGTTATTTACTCATGCTTATGGCAATTTTTAGCCTCTCAAAGCATAGACCTAATTCTTTTTTGTGTTCACATTATACCACTTCTATCTAATTGTAAGTTTTTGAACACGGATTCTGATCCTTGGACACCTATGGCCTAACACAGCACACTGCCTGTAATAGGTGCAAAATAAATATTTGTAGAATGAATGAATACATAAATGAATTAATTACCCCAAATTACCAGGGATTATTTCTACTTATTTTATCTGATGCCAAAACATCCACATATTTAGGACATTTGGATCATTGGCATCAAATAGTAAAACATATGCATGATTAACAGAATTTTCTTACATTTCGTTTGGATGCTTTGGCATTGGTAATATAGCTAAACTCTCTCAAACCATGCTATCAGTTTGGTACAGGCTATAGTAGTTTTTCTTTGATTGAATAAAGAGCCTCAATTAAGAAAACTGAATAAAACCTATTTTAAGACACATCTATTCAATAAAAAACACAACAGAAATCAATTTTTTGGCAAATATAGCATCAGTCAAATCTAAATAATGAATATAGTTGTGTGTGCATATGTGTGAATATTCTCTTCCTATCGACTGAAACTTTTGGCACTCCTTTCTACGAAGGCCTATGCACTTTTTGTGATATTTTCTTTTTATTGCAATGCTCAGATGGATTATGCATCAGCCATCAACAATCTGTTTATGAAAGAGGGAACACTCTGGGAATTGTCAGTAAGATCGTCTTCATATCAGTGCATACTAATGAACATTTGCTGTTCACTAAAACTGCTGGGCTTTGCAAAAGTAGATACTTGATAATATATTTAGTTTTCTTTTTAAAAAAGAATTTGTATTTACAGGAAATGGTAGAGGGAATAGATAATCATATTTTATACTACTCTGGGTAAATATTTGGGGAGAAAAAAACACATAAAAGAAAAAGAAAGAATGCACATCAAAAACATACCCTAATAATACATAAAATATTACGATATATAGGGAAAGTAAAATGTTAACAACTTTTCATGTTGCAGAACATAAAATCTTCAGCAATTCTCGTTATTCAAAACTGTATTTTTCTTTATGACTATTTAAACTTACACATTGCTACACTTTCTTTGAAGTATATTTCTAGTCTTACAATTCTTCTGTGAAAAAATTTGCACGATGTGCTTACAATGCCAAAATTATAAAAAGTATTTATCACAGTTTTCAACTTTGGCTCATATTACTGAGGGAGACTTTAAAGCAAAACTTCAGTGCTTGAAACCTATACCATAAGGAAAAATAAAAGGGGTGTGTGTGTGTGTGTGTGTGTGTGTGTGTGTGTGTGTGTGTAAAATTTGCTGTTTATTCCTTCCCAAAACTCTTTTGCAAATGTTGACCTTTGGGCCAAGTTAGAGTTAACCCATAACAAGCTCTGGGGGCATATAATTTGTGTTTGTTTAGAATGACAAAGTGACAAATACTGACAGATTACACACAATGCAGAATGAAATGATGAACAAACTGTGCAGCTAGTTCCCAAAGCTTAGTCACTTTAGAGATATATAGATATGGATAGCTCACAGATTTTCTAATATGGCTGTTATACAGTATAAACCATGCAAACAAGATAATACAGCCCCTTCAAAAAGTACAACTTTCTTTTTGTTCTCCTTTGGTATAAGTCTTCCCCAGTGATCAAACCGGCATCAATAAACTTCTCTTTTTATTCCAAGTAGAATTTAATTCATATTTTTACTGCTTTTCAGTTGCAGTCTTAAAGAATGACTGATTCTTTTATAAAATTTAGCTGTTTTCAAATCACTTTTGTTCAGAGTGTGGGTCTGGTTCCTAGATCTGCTTAATACTCTTCTGGTTACACTCCAGAGTGAGGTTAACGCAGTAAGCATGAGAGTGTAGTTTGGAAGAAAATAATTTCCTGTTTGCCTTTTTTTAAAAAATCAACTTTCCATTTTTTAATTTTTAAAAATTTTGAACTTCAACCTCAACATCTACCTGAGCTTTACTTTGGATATTGGTTTTGCTAATCTTATTTTTCCCAGTTTTCTGACTCTGGAAGTTTCCTTGGGTATGGCATTTTATGTTCTCTGTATCTTATGCCACAGTTCTACCCTCCCCCCCCTTTTTTATCCTAGGTTCCATCATTTACTCAAGACCTACTATTTGTAGACCTATTGAAATTAGCTGAAAATGCATTTTGTCTCCATGTACATTTTCTAAATAAGCCACAAGATAAAACATAATCTGAACATTTACTTTCAACTTTTTAGACAAAAGTACTTATTAGAATCCCATTTCCCATTTCTACATTCTATTCCTATTTACATGTCTAGTGTAATATGAGGCAGTTTTTGTATTACAGCATATTAGGGGGTACAAATGTTAAGGTTACATATATTGCCCTTGTCTCCCCTGCCGCCTTGAGTCAGAGCTTCAAGCATGTCCATCCCCTAGACGGTGCGCATCGCACTCACTATGTATGTATATACCTATCCCCTTCTCTCCTCTCCCACCTGTCCAACACCTGATAAATGTTTTTCCTATATGTCCCCATAGGTGTTGATCAGTGAAACCAATTTGCTGGTGAGTACATGTGGTGCTTATTTTTCCATTCTTGGGATACTTCACTTAATAGAATGGGTTCCAGCTCTATCCAGGAAAATACAAGAGGTGTTATATCACCGTTGTTTCTTAGAGCTGAATAGTACTCAATGGTATACATATACCACATTTTATTAATCCACTCATGTATTGATGGGCACTTGGGTTATTTCCACATCTTTGCAATTGTGAATTGTGCTGCTATAAACATTCGAGTGCAGGTGTCTTTTGTATAGAGTGTCTTTTGGGTACATGTCACTAATGGGATTGCTGGATCAAATGGTACATCTACTTGTATGTATCCCATTAAGGTATCTCCACATTGCTTTCCACAGGGGTTGCACTAGTTTGCAGTCTCACCAGCAATGTAGGAGTGTTCCTATCTCTCCACAACCACGCCAACATTTATTGCTTTGGGACTTTTTAATAAAGGCCATTCTCAATGGAGTAAGTGATATCTCATTGTGGTTTTGATTTGCATTTCCCTGATGATGAGAGATGTTGAGCATTTTTTCATATGTTTGTTGGCCATTATTCTGTCTTCTTTTGGAAAGTTTCTGTTCATGTCCTTTGCCCACTTTTTGATAGGGTTGTTTGATTTTTTTTCTTGCTGATTTTCTTGAGTTCTAAATAGATTCTAGTTATCAGCCCTTTATTGGATGTGTAGCTTATGAAAATTTTCTCTCATTCTGTAGGTTATCTGTTTGCTCTCTTGACAGTTTCTTTGGCTGTGCAGAAGCTTTTAAATTTGATCAGGTCTCATTTTTTTATTTTTGTTTTCACTGTGATTGCCTTTGGGGTCTTCTTCATAAATTCTTTGCCTAGGCCAATGTCTAGAAGAGAATTTCCAATGTTTTCCTCTATTTGTTTTTTAACTTACACCCAATTTTTCTGAAATTGTACGTAGCTTTCCTTCCATCTGATCAAGCATAGATTATAACCGTTTTTCATTAGCAATGTCTCTTTTTTACTTAGTCAAATAATCATCACAGTAAAGCTAATTAACATATCTGTCACTTCAGGCACAAGTTATCTTGTGTATGTGTGTGCGCATGTGCGTGCATGGTGAGAACACTTAGGATTTACCCTAATAGCAAATTTAAATTATACAGTACAGTATTGTTACCTATAGTCACCACACTATATGTCAGATCACTAGAACTCATTCATCTTGCCAAACTGAAACTTTGTGCCATTTGAGTAACATATACTTTTATTTCTTCTTCTATTTTTCCTAGAAGGAAAGATAACCTATTTAACTTCTTTGAGAAAAAGTGAATTTGATATTTTTTATTTCAATTTCTTCTAAAGAATAATTTGTATACAAAAAAGAATTTACATATTTATTTCAATAAATTGTTACAGTTTTATACACCCAAACAACTACCGCTCAGAGTAAGATTATCCCCATAAAGTTCTTGCATGCCCCTTTCCAGTCATTACCCTCTAACCCCACAAAAGACAGTCATTTTATGATTTCTATCACCATAGTTTTGCCTGTACATGGCCTTCATATAAAAAAGTATAGTATGAATTCCTTTGCATTTGATTTATTTTATTCAGTAATTTCATTGTGGTTAAAACACATAATATGAGATTTACCTTCCAAACAAATTTTAAGTGTACAGTATAGGATTGTTAACAATATGCACATTGTTGTACAACAGATCACTAGAACATTTTCATCTTGCATGTACCCATTGAGCAGCAATTCACCATTTCCCCACCCTATCCCCTACCCCCTGACAACCATCATTCTACTTTCTGCTTCTAGGGGTTTGACTACTTTAGATACCTTATATAGGTAGAATAATGCAATATTTGTCCTTATAGTGACTTGCTTATTTCATTTAGCATAATGTCTCCCAAGTTCATCCATGTTGTCAAAAATGGCATAATTTTCTTCTTTCTTAAGGCTAAGGTATGCATATACTACATTTTCTTTATGCATTTATCCAGAGATGATCATGTAGGTTGTTTTACCTCTTGGCTGTTGAGCAAATTGCTGTAATGAACAAGGGAGTGCAAATATCTCTTTAAGATCCTGTTTCAATACTTTTGTATAAATACTCAGAAGTGGGATTCTAGAACATATGACAGTCCTATTTTTAATATTTTTCTTTTTAAAAATTTTATTACAAAACCTGAACCAGACTATTTTTAATTTTTGAAGAAACTCCTTATTGTTTTCTGTAGCAGCTGTACTATTTATATTACCAGCAGTGTATAAGGGTTTAGATTTCTCCACATCCCCACCAAGTCTCTGATTTTGTGTTGTTTTGTTGTTGATAATGGCCATCCTAACACATATGAGGTGATAACTTACCATAATTTACCTTAATTTGTATTTCCTTCGTGGTTAGTGTTGTTGAGCATCTTTTCATGTAACTATTGGCCATTTGTATGTCTTCTTTGGAAAAATGTATTTGAGTCCTTTGCTCATTTTTAACCTAGTTATTTATACTTAGTTTGTTTGCTATTGAGTTTTAAAAGTTCATTATATGTTTTGGATATTAACCCTTATCAGATATAGGGCTTACAAATATTTTCCCCCATTCCAGATTGTCTTTTCACTCTGTGGATAGTTTCCTTTACTGTGAAGAAACTTGTTAGTTTGATGTAATCTTTCGTATTTATTTTGCTTTTGTTGTTTGTGCTTTCCATGTCGCATCTGAGAGATCTTTGACAAGACCAGTGTCACAAAGGTTTCTTCCTATGTTTTCATCTAAGAAATTTAGAGTTTGCGGGTCTTATGTTTAAGTTTTTAATCAATTTTGGATTAAATTTTGTGTATGCTGTAAGATATGGGTCCAATTTAATTTTCTTGCATGTGGATACCAAGTTTTACCAACACTATGTGTTGAAGAAACAATCCTTTCTGCATTATGTAGTTTTGACACCCTTGTTGAAATTCACAACTGTATATGCATGGTTTTATTTCTGGACTCTCTATTTTGTTCCATCGGTCTATATGTCTGTCTTTATGCCAGATTTGTTCTTTCTCAAGAATGGTTTGATTATGCCAGATTCTTTCTGGTTCCATATGAATTGTAGGATTGTTTTTTTCTATTTCTGTAAAAAATCATTGAGATTTTGATCAGGATTACATTGAATCTTTATATTGCTTTGAATAGTATGGACATTTTAACAATACTTAGTCTTCAGATTCATGAACATGGAATGGCTCTCCATTTATTTGTGTATTTAATTTCTTTTGGCAATGCTTTGTAGTTTTCAGTGTACACATTTTTGCCTTCTTGGTTAAGTATATTACTAAGTATTCTATTATTTTTACTGTTATTGTATGTGGGATTGTTTTATTAATTTCATTTTCAGATCATAGAGGTTAGTGTATAGAAATACAACTGATTTTTGTATGTTGATTTTGTATCCTGCAGTTTGCTGAAATTATTTATTGGGTTTTTTGTGTGTGTTGGAATCTTTAAGTTTTTCTATATATAAAATCATGTAATCTGTGAACAGAAATAATTTTCATTCACAAACCCACTTGGACATGAGGTATGATTTTTCTAATGTTCTGTTGAATTCAGTTTGTAATATTTTATTGAGGATTTTTTGCATCAGTATTTATTAGGGATGTCAGACTGTAGTTTTCTTGTAGTATCGTTTTTGGTTTTAATACCAGGGTATGCTGGCCTCATAAAATGAGTTTGGAAGTGTTTTCCCCTCTTTATTTTTATGAATGACTTTGAGAATTGTTGCCATTAATTCTTCTTTAAATGTTTAGTAGAATTTTCCAGTGAAGCCATATGGTCCTTGGCTTTTCCTTGTTGGAAGGTTCTTGAATAGTATTTCTACCTCCTTACAGTTATAGGCCTGCTCAGATCTTTTATTTTTTATGATTCAGTCTTATTAGGTTGTATGTTTCTAGGAATTTGTCCATTTCTTCTAGGCTATCCAATTGTAGTTGTATAATTGTCTATATTTGTCCCTTCAAAGCCTTTTTATTTCTATTTTATCACTTTAAATGTCTCCTCCTTCATTTCTAATTTTAGTTATCTGAGCCTTCTCTATTTTTCTTCTTAATCTAGAGAACGGTTAGTTGATTTTGTTGACCTTTTTATAAAAAACTCCTAGTTTTGTTGATTTTTTTCTATTGGTTTTCTTTTTTTCTATTTAATTTACTTTTTCTCTACTCTTTATTAATTTCTTCCTTCTGCTAACTTTGGATTTAGTTTGTTCTTCTTTATCTAGTTTCTTGAGGTGTAAACTTAGGTTGTTTATTTAAAATCTTTCTTTGCTAATGTCGCTATTTATAGCTAGAAACTTCCCTCTTAGTACTTCTTTTTCTGCATCCTGTAAGTTTTGTATGTTGTATTTGCATTTTCATTTGTCTCATGATATTTTTTAATTTCTGTTTTGATTTTATCTTTGACAATTTATTTTTTGCAAGTGTGTTGTTTTATTTCTCCATCTTTATAAATTTTCTATTTTTTCTTTTGTCATTAATTTCTAGTTTTATTCCATTATGATTGGAAAATATATTTGGAATGATTTCAGTGTTCTTATATTGTTAAGACTTTTCTTGTGATCTGTATGAGATCCATCCTGGAAAATGATCTATGTGTGCTTGAGAAGAAAGTGCATTATAGTGGTGTTCAGTGGAATGTTCTGTATATGTCTCTTAAGTACATTTGGTTTACAGTGTTTTTCAAGTCCTCTGTTTTTTATTAATATTGTATTTAGATGCTGTATTCACCATTGAAAGTGGAGTATTAGAATCTTCCGCTATTATTGTATTGCTTTCTATTTATTCTTTCAGTTTTTTCCTTGTTTGTCTCACATATTTTGGTGCTCTGATGTTGAGTCCATATATATTGACAATTCTATCTTCCTGGTCAATTGACCCTTTTCTCATTATACAATGTCACTCATTTTTTTTATGTGACAGTTCTGACTTAAAGTTTATTCTGTCTGAAATAAGTGTAGCCATCCTTTTTCTCTTTTGGTTACCACTTGCATAGAATGTCTATTTACATCCTTTCACTTTCAGTCTATTTGTGTCCTTAAATCTAAAGTGGTTCTTTTGTAGACAGCATATAGTCAGATCACATTTTTTTCATTCATTCAGCCACTCTCTGTCTTTTGATTGAGGAGTTTAACCCATTTACATTTAAAGTAACTCCTAATAGAAAAAGACTTAATATTGCCCCTTTGTTAATTGTTTTTGTCTTGTAGGTTTTTTTTGTTGTGGTTTTTTTTTTTGACAGAGTCTCACTCTGTTGTCCAGGCTAGAGTGCCCTGGAGTCAGTCTAGCTTACAGCAACCTCAAACTCCTGGGCTCAAGCAATCCTTCTGCCTCAGCCTCCCAAGTAGCTTGGACTATAGGCATGCGCCACCATGCCTGGCTAATTTTTTCTACATATTTTTAGTTGTCCAACTGATTTCTTTCTATCTTTTTAGTAGAGATGGGGTCTTGGTCTTGGTCTTGAACTGGTCTTGAACTCCTGAACTCAAATGATCCTCCCACCTTGGCCTCCCAGAGTGCTAGGATTGCAGGTATGAGCCACCGCGCCTGACCATCTTGTAGCTTTTTGAAATCTCTGTTTCTCTTTTGTTGTCTTCTTTTGTGTGTTGTTCACTTTTCTTGTAGTGACATACTTTGATTTTTTTCTCATGTTCTTTGGGTTTCATATGTAAACATATTTTGTGGTTATCATAGGACTTAGGTGAGACATCTAATAATCTATTTTAAGCTGATAATAACTTAACTTCAATCTCATACAAAATCTGTGCATTTTTACTCTCTCTACTGCCTGCACTTTCTGTTAGTGATGGCACAATTTACATATTTTATATTATATATTCATTAACATGTTTTACATTATAGTTATTTTTAATGAATTTATCTTTCACCCTTTGCATTAGAAATAAAAGTTATTTACACATCACCATCACAGTATTAAATTATTCTGTATTTGTCTCTATATTTACCTTTATCAGAGAGATTTATGCTTTAATATGTTTTTGTGTTGCTGTTTAGTATAATTTTGTTTCAATTTGTAGGATTACTTTTAGCATTTCTTATAAGGCAGGTCTACTGGTCATAAACTCTCTCACCTTTTGTTTATCTAGGAAACTATTTTTCTCTCCCTCATTTTTAAAGGATGGTTTTGCCTGATATAGTATTCTTGATTGGCAAGTTGTTCTTTCATCACTTTGAATATATCTTACCACTCCCTTCTGGCCTGCAAGGTTTCTTGCTGAGAAATCTACTGATAGTCTCATGGGGGCTTCCTTATATATAACAAATCACCTTTCCCCTGCTACTTCCAAAATTTTCTGTTTGTCTTTAATTTTAACAATTTGATTATAATGTTCCTTGATGTGGACTACTTTCTATTATTTTTACTTAGAATCCTTTGGACTTCTTGAATCTGCATGTCCATTTCCTTACTAAGATTTGAGAAGCTTTTGTCCATTCATTTTTCAAAAAATCTTTCTGCTCATTTCTCTTTTCTCTTTCTGAGACTCCACAATGCATATGTTGCTCTTCTTAATGATGTCCCATAAGTCCCTTCAACTTTCTTCACTCTTTTTCAATTTTTTTTTTGTTCCTGTGAGTGGATAAGTTCAAATAACTTGCCTTTGAGTTCACTGATTCTTTCTACTGCTTGATCAAGTCTGCCACTGAACCTCTGGTGGTGAATTTTTATATTCAGTTACTGTTTCTTCAGCTCCAAAATTTTTCTTTGGCTCTTTTAAATAGTTTTTTCTTCTTTGTTGATATTCTCATTATGCTTATACATCATTTTCCTGAGCTTATTGAACAACTTTATGTTGGTTATTTTAAATTCATTGTCAGTTAACGCATATATCTCTGTTTCTTTGGGATTTTTTTGTTGATTTCTGAAGATTTATTTTGGCCCTATGATTTGGCCGTGTTTCCTCTTTCTTTTTATGCCTGGTAATTTTGTCCTGTGGCCTGTGCATTTGATAAAACAGACACCTTTCCCAATCTTTACAGACTGTTTCATACATGGAAAGATATTCACCAATCAGCTGGCTAAAGATTCTGAGATCCTCTCATACCTTTCCTGTGTATGCATCATCTCTGGACTTGTTCATGTAAATTTCCAGTTGGAGAGATTCGCTGCTTTCTTTTTTTGAGAGATTCTATTATTTTCCTCTCTCTTATATCTGTCTGCAGGTTCTCTGGAGCAACCATGAGCAGCCCAACTTTCTTTTTTTCTCAGTGGTCCCAGGCTTCCAGTGTATGCTGGTCTTTTCAACACTGAGTTAAGCAAGATCGAAACTAGTACCTTTCGTAGAGCTCCAAAAACCTTGAATGCTGGACACATGATCAATTCTTTTCCCTGACTCTTCTCAAGAGAGAGGCCTCTCAGTTGTATTGGACTCTGTCCACTGTAACACAGGTCCTCTGGAGCAGCCTAAAGATACCAAGTTATCTTTTGTTCTTCACTTCATCCAGTTATCTAATTATGCCAGTTTCCATCAGGACTCTGAGATAAGCACGACAGATACCAACCTCTCATGCAGTCCCATGAAAAGCTAAAATACTGGACTCATGCTCCATTTCTTTCCCTCTCCAGGAAGAATCTGGGAATAGGGGGTTTTCTCTTGCTGGTTTATCACTGAGCCAGGGAACATGACTGTGGCAACTGAATGCACACTTGTCTAAATTGCTGCCTTTGTTCTCAGTGATCTTCAATCTGGTGCACTTTCCTGTCAGCAATTAGATACAGGTAAGTGAGAAACCAGTTCTTTGGGCAGCTCCCCCAAAAGTCTGAACATGGGGTGCATTTTTCAATCTTCTATTTTATCCACAGACAAAAGCTGTGAGTTTGTAGTTTACTTCCAATTATACTATACTGTAAAGGGGATAATAAATAGTGAGTGATTGCTATGGATTTTCCTACTGGCATTGATGTGCCCAGTTTCACACTCACCTGGAGTGCAGGACAATCTTAACTGTTTTCTGGATTTGTCATAAAAGGAATTTTTCTGTGTGCAGTTAAATCAGTGTCTCAGTGGGGGAAAGGGTGGTCTAAGGCTTCCTATTATCCCATCTTTCTGACATCACTCACATAAAATGTTTTTAAGATTCATAAATGATATTTCATGTTTCAGTAGTAAATTATTTTTTATTGTTCAGCAGTGCTTATATACTATATGTGTTTATCTGAATTTAAATTTTACATATTTAATCTTAAATATTATTTGACCTTCTAATGCAAAAATGTAGAATAGACAGAATTCAATTAGAAATTCTCTATATAATTCAAGAATCAGAGCTAAGAATTTGGCTTTGGGATTTTAAGGTAAAATATCTATTGCATTTCCTGCTATAATGTGCTAAAGTACATAATTGGAGTCTTCAGGTAACTTGTTAAAATAGTATGAACTATGAATATATTATCTTCCTTGCATTATCTAGGTAAAATCGAGTAATACAATAATTCAATCTATTACTTTCTAGAGTAATCAAAGAAATCTCTACTCATTGATTGATTTGATTTGGGGAACATAGTATATTTAATGTCACAAGGGGATCACTACATACTAATGTAAGAGCTAAGAAAACATTGAAAATGTGTAGTAAAAATAAAACATCAGGTAAAGAACTAACATATTCAACCATAGAAATAAAAAAAAAAATCATAGTAGGCCAGGTGCGGTGGCTCATACCTGTAATCCTAGCATTATGGGAGGCTGAGGCAGGAGGACTGCTTGAGGCCAGGAGTTTGAGATCCCCGTGAGCAAAAACAAGACATTGTCTCTGCAAAAAAATAGAAAAATTAGCCAGGCATGCTGGTACACACCTGCAGTCCCTGTTGTCTTGGAGGCTGAAGCAGGAGGATTGCTCAAGTCCAGAAGTTTGAGGTTTCAGTGAGATATGATGATGCCACTGCACTCTAGCCCAGGTGACAGAGCAGGATTCTATCTCAAAAATAATCATGGTAAAGATTTTCCTTGTATACCTAAACTCAGATGCACATAATATGCAAGTATTGAGATCTGATAAATCCCATTGCCTTTGTTAACTATAAATGTGAATATACTCAATTTAATAATTAGATAAAAGATAAAATTTACTTGATTTTTCTTAAAGGTACTATAAATAGCATTTAGTTTTTCTTAAAGAAAAACAATCTTTAAAGTATTTTCCAGTTGTTTTCAAAAGTAAGCATGAATTATTCCAAACATACAAAAAAGGTTGAAATCTGGAGGAAGATGACCAAATAAAAGCCTCCAGTAATTGTACCTCTGTAAGAGCAAAAAATTCAACAAGAAAGTACCTACAGAAGAACAAAAAATCAAGTGAGTGATTATTCTATCTGGTTTAAACATTATATCAGGGAAAGAATCACTGATGTGGGCAGAAAAGACAATCTTGTATTGCCTATGCCATCCCCTCCCCATCCCTTGGCAGTGACATAACAGCGCACCAAGTGGAGATAAAAATCTGTGCACCTGGGGGAGGGAGAGTAAAGTGATCGTGGGACTTTTCATTGAAACTCAGGACTGCTTTGGCACAGGGGAACACAGCACAGGACAGAGTTATGCCAGTGCCTATGTAGGGAACATTTAGACCAGCCTGGCCAGAGTAAAATCATCTGCCCGAAAACCTGAGTTCTTACTAGACCCATGACCAGCTCATAAAAGGTGGCATCAGTCCTGGACTAAATTTATAAGGCAATCAGGCCACAAAGGCTGCAGTCCTTGGGCAATTCCTGTGGCTGTGCTGGCTAGGAGCTGGTGGACTTGAGATGCACATGACACAGTGAGATACTAGTGGTGGCAGCCAAGGCAGTGCCTATATCATTCCTCCCCCAACTTTAGGCAGTGCAGCTCAGGGAGAGTCTTCTTCCACTTGGGAAAAGGAAAGGGAAGAGTTCAGAGGACTTTGTTTTGCAACATGGGTACCAGCTTAATCACAGTAAAATAAAATATCAAGCAGATTTGTAAAGCCCCTGAGTCCAGTCCTTAGTTCTTGGAAGGCATCTCTTAATCCACCCTGGACCAGAAGGAAATATGCTGCCCTGAAGGAAAAGACTAAGTCCTGGCAGTATTCACCACTTGCTAACTAAAGAGCCCCTGGGATTTGAATAAATGTCGGAGGTATCCAGGCAGCAGGCACCACTGGCTTTGGACAACACTGGACTTGCTTCAGGTGTGACCTGGCACTGGTGGCCATAAGGGAGTGCCCACATCACCCCTCCCCCAACTCCAGAGGTCCTGCACAGAAAGTGAAGGAAGAGATTGTGAGATTTTGGTAACCCAGGGAATTCTCCCACATATCACCCAAGTCTCCCAAGGTGGTAACACCAGTGGTCTCCAAGAGTCACAGCATTTCTGGGCTTGGGGCAACTCCAGTGCTGATAAAACTTCAGTGAACCCAAACACTTAGATAACAATACTCAATTCCCTTTGGATATCTGGAAAGCCTTCTCGCCAGAACAATCCTATAAGAAATGCTAAAAGGAGTTCTTTGATATGAAAGAAACAGCTGTTAATGAACAATAATTCATCTGAAGGTATATAACTCATTGGTAACAGTAAGTAAACAAATACAGATTACTCTATTGCTATAATTGTGGTGCATAAAACACATATCTTGGTAGGAAGACTAGAAGACCAACCTATATAAAATAACTACAGCAACATTTTCAGAGATAGATAGTATAAAAAGATGTGGATGGCAACAACAAAAGTTAAAAAATGAGTGGGAAGAAGTTAAAATATAGAATTTCAGTGAGATTTACATTTGTTTGTCTATAAGCAGAGTTGTCATGTGTTTAAAATAGTTGATTATAAAAGGTTTATTCAAGCCTTATGGTAACCTCAAATCAAAAACAAACAAAAGATACACAAAAAATAAAAATCAAGAAATTAAAACACACTACCAGAGCAAAATCACTTTTAACAAAGGAAGACAAGAAGGAAGAAAGGAAGAGAGGACTACATAACAAAGGGAAATCAAATAACAATATGGCAGTAGTAAGTCCTTACCTATCAATAATAACATTGAATGTGAATGGACTAAACTCTCCAATCAAAAGACATAGAGTGGCTAAATGGATAAAAAACAAATGCCAACCATATGTTGTCTACAAGAAACTCACTTCACTTATAAAGACACACATAGACTGAAAATAAAAGAATGGAAAAAGCTATTCCATGAAAATGGCAACCAGAAAAGGGCAAGAGTTTTACTTCTATTTTACTTCTATCAGATAAAATAGATTTCAAGACAAGTAATATAAAGAGAGACAAAGAAGGTCATTATACAATTCATAAAGAGGTCAATCAAGCAAAAAAGTATAACAATTTTAAAAATATATGCACCCAACACTGGAGCACCCAGATATGTAAAACAAAGATGACCATAGCTAAAGAGAGGGAAAGACCCCAATACATTAGTCACTGGAGGCTTCAACTCTCCACTTTCAACATTTGACACACCATCCAGGCAGCAAATCAACAAAAAAGCATTGGACTTAATTTGCAATATAGGCCAAATATATATTTACAGAATGTTTCATCCAAAGCTGCATAATACATGTTCTCCTCAGCTCATGTATTGTTTCAAGGATAGATCATATGTTAGGCCATGAAAGAAGTCTCAATAAATTTTTTAAAAATTTGAAATCATACCAAGTATTTTTTCTGACCACAATGGAATAAAACTAAAAGTTAATAACAAGAGAGGGCCAAATGTGAAGGCTCATGCCAGTAAACCTAGCACTCTGGGAGGCCGAGTTGGACAGATCGCTTGGGATGATGTAAAGCTGGACAAAATAAGAATTATAGATATCCCTGAGGGAGAAGAGGAAAAAGCAAAATGCATGAAAAACCTACTTGAGTTAATTATTGTGGAAAGGTTTTCTGGTATCAACAGAGGTTCAGATATCTAGATACAAGATGGTCATTAAACACCAGGAAGAATAATAGCAAATAGGACATCTCCAAGACACCTATTCATCAACCTGGCAAAAGGCAAAATCATGGAGAAAATTCTACAAGCTACAATACAAAAGCAACAATTAACAAAGGAAAACCCATCAAGCTAACAGCAGACTTCTTGGCAGGGACTTTATAAACCAGAAGGTATTGGGGCCCCATTTTTAGTCTTCTTAAACAGAACAACAGCCAGCCAAGACTTTTATATACTGCGAAACTAAGTTTCATAAATGATGGAGAAATAAAGACTTTTCCAGACAAGGAAGACGAAGGGAATTTGCCACTACTAGACCTGCCCTACAGAAAATATTCAAACCTATCTTATACATGGAAGAGCCCAACAGATAACTCGTATTGTAAAAATACCAGAAATTTAAAGCTCACACCTCTTATAAAACAATAGTACAAGAGAGAAAACAAAAAACAAGGTATCATCTAACATGATGAACAGAACAGTATTTCATATATCAATACTAACACTGACCATGAATGGTCTTAACACCCCAATTAACAGACATAGACTGGATGAATGGATAAAAAAATACACCACAAGTACATGCTATCTCCAAGAAACACATGTAACTTGCAAGAATTTGCACAGACTCAAGGTAAAGGGATAGAAAAAAAATATATCATGTATATGGAAACCGAAAGCAAACAGGTATAGCCATTCTCATAACAGATAAAATAGACTTTAAATCAATTATGGTAAAAAAGGAAAAGATGGTCCTTATATAATTATAAATGAAGTAATTCAACAAGAAGACATAGCAATCCTAAATATATGTGCACCTAAAAAAAGAGCATGCAGATTCATAAAGCAAATTCAAGTATATCTAAGCAAAGAAATAAACAGTAGCATTATAATTGACAGTGATGTCAACACACCACTGACAGAACTGAACAAAGAACAAAATCAATAAACACTGGACTTAAATGGGATTCTGGAGCAAATGACCTAACACACATTTATAGAACATTCTACCCCAAAACTACTGAATACACATTTTTCTCACCAGCACATAGGACATTTTCCAAGATTGATCAGACCTTAGGCCACAAAACAAGTCTCAGCAAATTCTAAAAAATCAAAATTATGCCATGTACCTTCTCAGACCACAGTGAAATAAAAAATATAAATCAACTCAAGAGAGTTGATAAATCAAGAGAAACACTCAAATCTACACAAAACTGTGGATACTAAGCAATATGCTTCTGAATGATCTTTGTGTCAATGATGAAATTAAAATGGAAATCAAGAGTCATCAAACTGAATGACAAAGGAGTCATAGGTCAAAATCTATGGGATACAGTAAAAGCAGTCCCAAGGGGAAAGTTTGTAGCCTTAAATGTCTACATCAGAAAGATAGAAAGTTCACAAATTAACAACCTAATGTCCCATTCAAGGAACTAGAAAAAGATGAACAAACAAAATTCAGAGCCAGCAGAAGAAAAGAAATATCAAAGATCAGAGCAGCACTAAAAGACATGGAAACCAAAAAAGCAATACAAAGCATCAGTGAAACAAAAAATTGGTTCTTTAAAAAGATAAACAAGATAGATAGACCACTAGCCAGATTAACCAGAAATTGAAGAGAAAGGACTCAAATAAGCTCAATCAAAAAGTAAAAAGGAGACATTACAACTGATACCACAGATACATATTATATCACCCACAAGTACTACAAAAATCTTTACACAAAGAAAAGAAAACCTAGAAGGAATGGACAAATTCTTGGAAACACATAACCTACCAAGCCTGAATCAGGAAGAAATATAAATCCTGAAAAGACCAACAATGAGCAATGTGATTGAAGCACTAATAAGAAATCTACCCCCCTCAAAAAGTGCCCCAGACAAGATGTATTCATACCAAATTCTACCAGACTACAAAGAACTGGTATCTATGCTATAGAAATTATTACATAACATTGAGAAAGAGGGAATCCTCCCTAACTCATTCTATAAAGCCAGTGTCACCTTATTAGCAAAGCAAAGATAGGACACATCCAAAAAAAAAAAAAACAAAAAAAAAACTACAGATCAGTAACTCTTTTGAATATAGAGGTTGGTTCATGAGGTTTAAGAAACAAAGTCAATTCCTTAAGATGAAAGTGCAAGGTGAAGCAGCAAGTGCTGAGGCAGAAGCTAAGCAAGATACTCAGAAGATTTACCTAAGATAATTGATGAAGATTTCTACACTAAACAATAACATTTCAATGTAGATTGAACAGCCTTTTATTGGAAGAAGGTGCCATATAGGACTTTTATAGCTAGAGAGAAATCAATGACTGGCTTCAAAACTTCAAATGGTAGGCCAACTCTTTTGTTGAAGACTAATGTAGCTGGTGACTGTAAGTCAAAGTGAATGCTCATTGACAATTCCAAAAATCCTAGTGTCCTTAAAAATTATGCCAAATCTATTCTGCCTATGGTCTAAAAATAGATCTACAAAGCCAGGGTAACAACACATCTGTTTATAACACATTTTACTGAATTTTTTAAATCCACTGCTAAGACCTACTGCTTAGAAAAAAAGATTCCTTTCAAATTATTACTGCCCATTGACAGTGTACCTGGTCATCCATGAGCTCTGATGAGTTGTACAGGAGATTAATGTTATTTCTATGCCTCCTAATATATTTATTCTGAGGCTCATGGATCAAGGAGTAATTTTGACATTCAAGTATTATTTAAGAAATACATTTCATAAGGCTATAGCTGCCATGAATAGTGATTTCTCTGATGGATCTGGGGAAAGTGCATTGAAAACCCTATAGAAAAAAAATCACCATTTTAGATGCCATTAAGAACATTTGTGATTCATAGGAGGAAGTTAAAATAGAGGTTTGGAATAAGTTGAATTCAACCTCCATGGATGACTTTGAGAGGTTCAAAACTTCAGTGGAGGAAGTAACTACAGATGTGGTAGAAATAGCAAGAGAACTAAAATTAGAAGTGGAACCTAAAAGATGTGACTGAACTGCTGCAATCTGAAGCTAAAACTTGAATGGATGAAGAATTGCTTCTTAAGGATGAGCAAATAAAGTTGTTTCTTTATCCACTTATTCATTGATGGGCACTTAGATTGATTCTATATCTTGGCTATTGTGAACAATGTAGTAATAAGCCACAAAAAGAATACAATCCTGTAATTTGCACAACATGAATGGAACTGGAGGTAATTATTTTAAGTGAAATAAATTAGTTGAAGAACGACAAAAGTCACATTTTGTCACTCATATGTGGAAGCTAAAAAAAAGTGGATTTAACGGAGATGGGCATAGAATATTGGTTGCCAGAAGATGAGAAGGAAAGGGGAAAGTGGAGAATGAAGAGAAGTTGGCTAATAGGTACAAAAATACATAGATATAAGAAATATTTTCTAGTATTTGATAGTACAATAGGCAAATTATAGTTAACAATAACTTATTGCATATTTCAAAATAGGTAGAATTGTAATGTTCTCAACACAGAGAAAAGATAAATGTTTGAGATGATGAATATCCCAATTGCTCTGATTTGATCATTACTCATTGGATACATGTACCAAAATGTCACATATACCCCTAAAATATGTAAAACTATTATATATCAATAAAAAATAAAAAATAACTGCAATAACAACAGAAAGAATATAGTTTCATAAGATGGAATTTAGTCCTGGTGAAGATTCTGTGAACTTTGTTGAAATGACATAAAAAGATTTTAGAATAGGCCATAAATTTAACTGATAAAGTAGGAGCAGGTTTTGAAAAGACTGATTCCAATTTTAAAAGAAGTCCTACAGTGGATAAGATGCTGTCAAACAGCACTGCATGCTACAGAGAAATCTTTTGTGAAAACAAGAGTCAATTGATGAGGCCAACTTCTTTGTTGCTTTATTTTAATGGAAAGACAAACACCACATGCACTAACTATTAAATTGGAACTGATGAGCACACATGTGCATAGAGGGAAGTAAAAGCCAATAAAAATGAAGGAGGAGGCGGTGGAGGGGAGGGGATGGATGAAAACCTACCTAATGGGTACAATGAACACTTATTGAGGTCATGGGCACACTTTTAACCCTGATTCAAACATTACAAAAGCAGTCCCTATAATAAAAAACATTCATACTCCCATAATACTTCAAAATTAAAAAAAAAGAAATTGCAACAGTCATCCCAATCTTCAGCAAGCACCACCCTGATCAGTCAACAGCCATGAACATCAAGGCAAGAACGTGCAGCAGCAAAAAGATTACTGTTCACTGAAGGCTCAGGTGATCATTAGCATTTTTCAGCAATACATTATTTTTTAAATCAGATATGTATATTGTTATTTTAGACATAATGCTATTGCACACTTAATAGACTACAGTGTAGTGTAAACATAAATTTTATACATGCTGGGAAAGCAAAAAATTTGTGTGACTTGCTTAATTTTCATATTTGGTTTCTTGTGGTAGTCTAGAATTGAACCTGCAATATCTCCAAGGTAAACCTATAGTATAATTTCAAATACTGGCTCCTATTTATTTATTTTTATTTACTTATGTAAACTATAGGTTTACCCTTGGTATTAAAGAATATTTGTAACCATAATGTAATTTTAATTAATATGTTATCCACTTCTTCTTCAAATAGTTAATTCTTAATGCTACATTTATTAAGCAGATGAGTAATTGAAAAGATGTACTTTGCCTAATTTTACTGGAACTGGAACTGAAATTAAAGGGACATTAGTCTACATTTAACCTAGAAGTAGCAAACAATCTTTAGTAAAGAACAGCAAAATCTTTTCAACTTAGTGTGCTTACTTTTTCTTCCAAATTGACTCTATAATTATATTATTGCCTGTGCAATCTTGATGTCCTTGGAAAAAAATGAAAAACTGATAAAATTTTCTTTCACAAAATAGAGAAATAAGCATTTTCATTAATCAGTAATATACACAATGAGCAATCAGGTAGCTTCAGGATCTTAAGTGCTAAATAACAAATACAGTTTAAAACTAAAATATTTATGGCAGGATACCAAATTGCAGTGTTAATGTTAGTCAAACTTATAAATGTGGCTACAAAGATGATTAGTTTTTTACCAATAAGAGATGAATAAACAACTAAAGAGCCCATATATAAACTTTACTTTGTAAAGAATTAGCCCCACATGAAATGAAATAGACTGAATTGGCAACATGCTCTTATTCTAATTATAATAATATTTAACTAATTGGCACCCATGCATATAAAACCCTCATCCATGAAATAGGTGTAAGGAGGGACAGGATAGTAATATTCAAACAATCTGAGTTCTAGGAAATATTTTGCTCTATGTAAGTCACATATATTCAGATCAAACACAGTGTATTATGCAATTAATTCACTAGTAATAATTAACAAGTTCTTTTTTGGGTTCTTCTGACACTAAATTTTTACCAGGGGATAGGATGGTGGGCTTCTCTGATTGTTTATTGTAATTTTGAGACAGGGAACTGGCAGGCACTGCTTTAGGCACTGCTTTTGGCAGTGCTTCAGGCATTGCTTTGGGCATTGCTTTGAGTATTGCTCTGGGCACTGCTTTAGGCATTGCTTTGGGCATTGCTTCAGGCACTATTCAATTGTGCAGGCATTGCCTAACTGAGTCAGAAAGTCTCAAAACTTTGTTTCAAGCTACCCTGATCAAAACAAGACAGAGGCAGGACAAGTGCCAACTGGTTAGAGCCAAGATGGTGGAAAAATTGACTGCTTCTTGAACTTACAGCTTCATTACCATAAAAGTTTCTAAGGATACCTCTCACTCCTATCACGTACCTGACACCATGACACTTCCTATTTGACCATATTTAGTCAAATGGAGGTTGTCACCCTAAAACACCACCCCTTTCCAAGAAATAACATGAATATTCATCCCCATAGTTAGCTTATAATTAAGCCATTGCTTAAATAGAAGGACGATGGGCCGTTCTTCTCTGTAGGCAGAACTAGCTTCTGTTCTGTCTATGGAATAGACTTTCTATACTTTCTCAATACATCTTGCTTTTACTGTATACTGTCCACTCACTCCTGAATTCTTTGTTGCACAAATCCAAGGACCCACTTGGACCTCAAGTGGCTCCCAGCATTGGGAGTCACGTTCCTGTGACAATTTGATTAACGACTCTTCTAGAATAGACATTAATTACATTGAAGGAGATATGCCATACTGAATATACAATGGTGGTATATTTTTCAGTATATATTGCAGCAACCCACCATGAGATCCTAAAGAAGCAGGTCCCTCATTGTTGACAAGGATGTAAGTGAAATGATCCTCTCTGGTATTTGGAGGGAAAATTTTCTTTTCCCCATTCTTTTGATCTATATATGAGTATGTGTTGTATTTGTCTGCAATTTGTTAGGACTATGGTAATTAAGCAATGTTAACTGAAGACTGTTCTCTTACAGATGATGAAAAGTTTCTGTAGTTCATAGTCCTATACTTTCTATTTTAATTTTGAAGGACTTTCAAAATACTTGGTTTTCCAGAATAGATCTTTGTTAAAATTTTGAAGGTTTTTGCTCTTTGGCCCAAGGTACAAAAAAGAAGGTTTTTTTGTGACAAAATATTGCATATGAATAAATTCAATTCATTGAACTTCTGAGCATGGCTCTTGAATGATGGTATGATGTTTTGGTTGGATGGGGTATTTTACAAGGGAACTATAGCCAAAATAGAAATTATTTGTATAGAAATATCCTGATATTAAAAATGTCTGAACATGTTTTCCCCAAGTAAGTTAATGATTTGTATAAATAAGTCTTTTTTGAGAAGCTTTTCGAAATTTATCTTAGGAAGCAAAAGATCCTAAAGCTTCTGATTTCTGATTCTCAGTAAAAAATAAAGAAGAAAGACAGTGTTAATTTAGCAAACATTTATCAAATACCTAATAAAAGACAGATGCATTTTAGGTTACTTTTACTTAGGTATTGTAAGAAATGAAAGAAAAATTCTTTTTCACTAAAAGTTCATTGTTTAGTAGGAAGAGATAAGGTGTACATAGGTAGTTAAAGGACTAGTACAGGACAGAATGTAACGAGTGCTATAAAATAAGTATACTGTTCCTAGAAAGGAGAGAGTACATTTGGAAGGTGGATAGGTCAGGGAAAGCTCTATAGTGGAGATTTCACTTTAAGTGGACCTTAAAGGGTAACTAAAGTTTAGGAAAAGAGAATTATCTCTATATATCAGTCTTTATCAGTCATAATTATCTTTTTAAAAAGGGATAGAAACCGAACAATAGCTTAGAAACACAAAATGGTTTATTTGCTCTTATGACACTAAGATCTACGATTATAAACCTAGCTTCAGTCATTGCTAGAATTCAGGGGATCAAAAGATAACATTAGGCAATTTCAATCTATTTTCTCCTCATTTCTTTCTGTTAGCATCATTTTCAGGCAAGTGGCTTCTGGTAGTTTTAGATTTATATAATAACAGACTTCCACCTCCAGGGGAAAAGGGGTCTGAAACTCTCAACAGTCCCAGTATAAGTGGCAGGATCAAATTTCATTGGTTTGGATTAGATCATGTGCTCATATTTAAACAAATTACTATGGCCAGAGGATGTAATGGTCTGATTAGCCACACCTACATTACACACTAAACTCTGGGGCTGAAAGCAGAGGTGGAAACATTGTCAACTGAACCACATAGAAAATCCATTACTAGAAGAAAGAGGACTTGAAAACGTAGTAGGGAAATAGAAGTCCCTACATACTGGGACATTGGGCAAGTTATTTAGCACATCAAAACTTTAGTTTTCTGATCTAAAAAAAGGGAATTATAAAACTAATTTCATTAAGTTATTATTAGGATGAAATTTCATGTTGTGTATAAAGCTTCTGGCACTTAGTGTGTTGTGATAAATGTTAATTATTCTCTTTCCCCTTCCATAGTCCATAAGCATTTAAGATTCTGGTTTGGACTACTATTAAAATAGGCACAGACATACACAGAGATTCATACCTATACATGCTCAAACATAACCATATACATAGAGATCCCTCTGGATGATGTGGTGAAATATGGCGTTAGTGCTATAAAATATGGCTCAGAAATTTTACCTGAGGCAATTCTCTCAGCCATTGCCTTTACACTTAATCAAATTGAGGCAAAATTGATAGTCTGAGTCTCAAAAATCTCAGCTTTAGAAACTGCTATTGGTCTAATACCAAAAAACTTACAAAACTGTTAGCAATTCTCAAGTTACTCTTAAAATTGAAATTGATTCCATAAAAATAGTTTCATCTGCTATGATTAGGGACAATACTATTTTAACCTATAATATGGAAGCTATGGAAAGGCATATTAAATCTGAGAATCTCTGTATATTAGGTGCTAAGAGGAGGAGAATGGGCACTGAATCTTCATTTAGGAGGATATAATCAAAATTGAATGGATACTAGACAGAGTAGAAATATCTATTCCTATTTCCTACTGGGATCTGTTGAGTTTAGACCAATGCATTTCTACATTTAACATAGCAGGGCATGTAGTTGAGACTTATAAATGTAAAGTGACCTCACAAATTGCACAGGAACACCAGCAAATCATTCAACTCCTATCAGAATTTGAATTGAAATCTTCCACAAAATCTTGTATATCAGGCACTGATGAATTCCAAAGTATGATTATAAACAATATTAGAACCAATGATATTCAGTGACCTATCACACTCTATATCACATTCTACGGGTAGCTTCAGATTATGCTTATGCTTAAGATTTGTCTCATTAGTGAATTCCCAGGATTTCCAACTAAACAGGCAGCCAGGTAAAATAAAAAAGTATTTTAATGTAAAATCTGCTGAAACACACAACAGAAATGAGAAAAACTGATGAAAACAGAAAGCATACAAAAAACAACAATAATAAAAAGATGGAAAGAATAACTCATCACTAAATATATCACTAATTATGATAAATATGAATGGGTTAATGTCACATGTTAAAAGACTGATACTTTACAACTGGTATAAAACAAACAAATAATAACCAGCAACATGCTTTTTAATGCTATTTACAGGTAACATACTTAAAATGGGATGGTTGAAAATAACAGCATAAAAAATATATGCCAGGCAAATTCTAATAAAAGGAAAGCAATTATACTAATATTAATAGGAAACAAAACATAATTCATGTAAAATAATTAAAAGAAATAATGAAGAACAGTAATTAATTATGAAACATTGACAAGATTTCATGAGTCCATATTAATAATACCTAACCAACTAAACAAATAAGCAACTAGATAAGGGGAGGAAAGATTCTTGCATAAAGTAGAATGGCAAACATTGGTGAATGTAGAGGGAGTACTAGAAAAACACTATTTTGCAGCCATCAGAGTAAAGACTGGAGCAGGCAACACTCATCAAATGATGCTAAATTTAGGAGAAAATGTTGATGAAGAGCATATTTACATGGTCTTAAAGTGTCTCCATTTATTGTTTTGGGACTCTTTGATAAAGGCCATTATCACTGGAGATAAGTGATATCTCATTGTGGTTTTGATTTGCATTTCCCTGATAATTAGAGATATTGACCATTTTTTCATGTATTGGTTGGCCATTAGTCTATCTTTTTTTGAAAAGTTTTATCAAAAAGTCCCAAAACAAATGTTGGCATGGAGGTGGAGAGATAGGGGCACTCATACATTGCTGATGGGACTGCAAACTAGTACGAGCTCTGTGGAAAGTAATATGGAGATACCTCAAAGAGCTACAAGTAGAACTACCATTTGATCCAGCAATCCCATTACTGGGCATTTACCCAAAAGAACAAAAGACATTCTGTAAAAAAGACATCTGCACTAGAATGTTTACAGTGGCGCAACTCACAATTGCAGAGATGTGAAAACAACCCAAGTGCCCATCAATACATGAGTAGATTAATAAAATGTAATTTTTCTTTATCTACTTGACACTTGCTGTCTTAAAGAAGGTTGATACTTCAAATGGTAACTCTGTATCTACATATCCATTCCTTGTGCAGTTTTTGTTTCATATATGTCAAGTAGATAAATAAAAATTAAATGTATAGGATTTGAATTAAATGACCAAGAAAATTTGTATTTAATTAGAAAATTCATTTTCTTTTCAAACAAAATGGAACATTCATAAAAATTGATCATATGCTAAACTTTTCTTAACGTTATGAAATCGAAGGGGTCTAGGCATTTCCTCCTCCTAACCACTAGTTTCTAATACATGTTAGGCAAGGCCAATTACATGCTCCTACCTCAAATTTGATAATAAGGAGGAAATTTTAAAAAGGGGCTGGAAGAGCTACACATTATATAAAGCCACTTTATATGATTTGAGAATCCAGAGGTGGCGTGGGGAATGTTGACTGGTGACAGGCCCAGGGACATTATTGCAAGTGCCCGAGTGTTTTCAGCTGCTTAGCTTCCTGCTGTTCTTGTCTGTTTTCTAAGCATTGCTTTTTAGTCTTCCCATTGTATAAGCTCCATGATATCATTATGATAATTTAATTTTCTACTTAAGTAAACCAGAATTGATATTTTAACCAACTAAAAACTTGCCTGATATACCATTAAATGGCAAATAAGAAGATAGAAAGATAACCAGATCACCTTATAAGGATAATATGAGGGATAGTGCAATAAAACTCTGAGAAAAATTTATTTGTAAGCAGGGATGCAAACAGCCTAAATAAATTTTAACAACTCAGATCTAACGGTGATTTAAAATAATAATATAAAATAATTATATCAGAGAATTTTAAAGATGTTTTGATATGAGCAAATGAAACAGTCTAATTCACCATGCTAACAGATTAAAAATTAAAAATTATATGACTATCCTAATATACATTGTTGAAGAAAATAGTTGAAAACATTCAAACCCCATTTATTATAAAATACTACCATCAAACAAGAATAAAATAGCATATCTTTAATTTGAAAAATAATACTAGAAAAAACACAATTCAAACAAACAAAATCCACAAAAATCCAAACATCAGGAAAAAAATGTAGTTAAATAATTCATGAGTCAAAGAAATAAAACCTGAAACTGTAGAAAATTCAGAGAATAACAATAATAAAGACATATCAGAGCCTAATAAAGTTGTTCTCAGAAGAAATATTATAGCATTTAATACTATTATTGATAACAAAACAATATTGAAAATACATTAATTAAGCATTCAACTGAAGAAATTAGGGGAGAAAGCAATAATATAAACTGAAGGAGACCATATAACATGATGGATAAAAACACAGAGCAGACTTCACATCGTGGTTCCACCACTGCACTAACTGGATGATCCCGGGCAAGTCACTTAACTTCTTTTGCATCAGTGTCCCAATCTGTGAAATGGGGATAAAAGTAATATCTATCTCCTAGGATTATATATTAATGTTAAATGTACTATTTTGAAAAGCATCTGTTTATATATATGTGTGTGTGTGTGTATGCGTGTGTGTATTAGTTATTACTAGTACCAGAAGAGCATAAAACAAAAAATTAATAAAGATAAAAGCTAGCATTAATGAATTAGAAAACTGAAAAAAGTGGTAGAATTAATGTATAAATGCAAAAGCTTTCTCTTCAAAATTAATGCTAAAATGGATAAACCATCAGCTAATTTAATCAAAAAGAAAAAGCACAAACACAATTAGAAATGGAAAAAGGCAAAATTACCTCTGTTACAGAGTAATGCAAAATAATTATATGAGATGACATTGCTCAACCTTGTACAAATATATTTAAAAAACCTCGATAAAACATATGATTTCCTATGAAAATAGAAATTAACATAAATTGACTTCAGATGGGGCTTTTTAAAAAATTAAATAAACCAATTGCCATTGAAAAAATCTATCTAGTCTTATTGAAGAGCTATGTTCTTTTCCCCAAACAAGCAACAGTTTCAAAGAGTTTTACAAGGTAACTTGTCTCAAACATTCAAGAAATAATTCATTCTGAAAGTATTTAAGCTGTTCCTGAGCATAGATAGAGGAAGCTTCTAATCTCTTGTTATAAAGTCAGCAATAACATTGAATCAAACCTTACAAAGATATCTTCCAAAAGAAAACTAACCTTTGATCTCACTTATGTATGTAGGTGCAAGAATCCTAGAATAAACATGGGCAATAAGAATCTATATGTAACAAAAACACAATGAGTGAGATGTGCAACGTTTGGAGGATGGTCACACTTGAAGCTCTGACTCAAGAGGGGAGGGGAGGCATGGGCAATATATACATAACCTTAACATTTGTACCCCAATAATATGCTGAAATAAAAAAAAAAGAATCTATATGTAATGAATAATACATCAAGACAATTTGGGTTCTTTCTAGGAAAGTAATAATGTTTAATATTAGGAAACATGAATGTGATTTACACATTAGTAGGTGCAGCAAACTGTACAGTTTTGTTCTACTGTGTTGATCCCACTTGCACAGACATATAACATTTCTAGAAGAACACAAAATAAGTAGCAAGACTGAGAAATCACTTCAAGGTGAGGGAGTGTCTTAGCCATTTTTGTGTTGCTATAAAGGAATACTGAGGCTGGGTAATACATAAGTAAAAGAGATTTATTGGGCTCATGATTCTGCAGACTATACCAAAAGCACCGCAACAGCATCTGCTTCTGGCGAGGGCTTTAGAAAGCTTACACTCATGGCAGAAGTCAGAAGGGGAGCAGACATCACATGGTGAGAGGAAAGAAAGAAGAGAGAAAGGAAGGAGACACCACACACTTTTTAACAACCAGATCTCATGGGAACTAACCTTGAGAACTCACTCACTCGGGCAAGAATGGCACTAAGCTATTCATGAGGGATCTACCCCCATGATCCAAACACCTCTCACCTGGCCCCACCTCCATCACTGGAGATCAAATGTCAACATAAGACTTAGTGGGGTCAAACGAATCATATCCAAACCATAGCAGGGAGGCTGACTTTTATATTAAGAAGAACTATTTAAAAATATACTTCTGCCATTGCCAAGTTTTGCCCTTTTCTCTATCTCCATTAGCATCTTTAGGCTTTTTTACTTTCAGTATCCATTTGTGGGAAAAGACTTGAGCAATGCTACTTGAGTAACAGGTGGAAAGCTACTGCAAAAATATTACCTCAATTCCTCCTGCAGTCTGTGCCTGAAAGTCCATTATTAGAGATTGATTTATTCAGCTTATATGCTCCTTAACTGTGTCTTATAAAATGCAAATACTTTGGGGAAATATAATATGCTAAACCAATTCACAACATGATTTCAGTAATGATAGAGTGTAAAATGAGCACTGGGAGTAGAGCTTAGTGGTTAAGGAATGGGAGTTCATAGTGAACCGACAGATTAAATCTTGTCTATAAAACTCACTAGTTGTTTGGCCTCTTTAAGCCAAATGAAAATAAAAATAATGAAGTTGCCTACTTCATGAGATTGCTGATATATTAATGAAATAATGCAAGTATTTAGAATAATGCTTTACATCTACTAAGCTTTGGGTAGATATGTGATGGATGTAAACTATTAGAAATGAAGCAATCAAGAAGTATTTGTTGAACACACTCTGTGAATAGGCACCATGCAGAACACACAGACATATAAGATATGTTCTTTGTTTCTGAGCAGCTTATGATAAATCTGTAGATCTGTTTTCCTCCTAACTGTAAACTCAAAGCATACAGACATGCTAAGTACTAGCAGCAAGAAGAGCTACTAAAAGTGGGAGACAGCATGCAGAGAATAGGGATGGGAGTCCAAAAAGACATTTCAATTCTGCCTCACACATGAAGTCAAAACTTATCTCAGGAAAAGAACCAGGTGTTCTAGAGGGGTGAAGGCATATAGAATTATTCTTTATTTTTTTTAAAATGAAAGACAGCAAGAAAGGTCAGAGTAAGACACCATTCTAGCTCACCACTTCCACAACACCAGTAGGATTGCAATGCAGATCTGTGATCTGTTTTTTCAGAGCTTACTTTTCATAGTCTTTCTCTAAAGCTGTTAGCATTTAGAAATAGATTATTCAGTTTCTTCCTTTTCAGTATTTAAAATCTCCCTTATGGCAATTCCATCATTTCTACTATGAGAAAATGTGGTGTTCCTAATAATTATCTTTTAAATTTGCATAATAAAATGGATTATAAAAGTCCAACTTATACTGTGCCCTTTGGTATAGTTTTCTTTTCACTCATGATGAAAAACACACAAATCAGGTTCACTTTAACAATATAAGCAAGAACATATTTTTAACTGCTTTGCTCCTATTTAAGCCTTTTAGCATTTCTACATTAAGGCATTTGGCACTATGAATGCATCAGTTTTACAGAAAGACGGAAGAATTTCTATGGCCCATATTTTCCTAATGTACTTGCACACACTCTTAGTTAGACTCTAATCAAATATGCATCTAAGAAATAAGATTGGTGGGGAAGGAGTTAGTTATAATTGGAATACTAGATCCAAGGCTAAGAAGAATTATTTTGAGATGCTGAGATGATGAGGCTAGTGAAGTCCCAGTTGGCATTGACTCAACACCTGGAACATGCGATGTCTGAAGATAGAGCACATCAGTGAGACTAGTTTCAGGAAATGGCCAAAAACAAAAGCAAGGGAAACTAGGACGTTCCATAGTAAATGTTATCTCCCTTATAAAGATTTCCTTCTTCTTCATAACCAGCTGTGTGTTTTCTATCCTGTGAATTCTCATATAATTGTCTATATAGCTTGATAGCAACTCTGAATACAAATTGTGTGTCATTCCCTAAACTATGCATTATACACTTTATATACTTCAAGTCTCTTAACAACCAGATATGGTAAGTATTATTTTCATCCCCACTTTATAGATAGGGAAACTGAGGCTTAGAGAAGATAAATAACTGACCCACCATTGCACAGCTAAGAAATGACAAAGCTGGGATTATAAACCCAAATCTGTCTATAGAGCCATCACTTTCAACCCTTACATTGCACTGCCTCCAAAGTTAGTCTACTGGATCTTATACTACAGTTATGGTTTTATTAGTTTCCTTCTTACAGGATTATAAACTGTTAGGGCAAGGATTATGATCAGATCTGTCTATACTATGAAGTTAGCAAGTAACTTTAAATACATTCAGACTTGTTTTAAAACATGACGTTTAGTATAACTCCCTGAAGAGTAAGGATTATAGCTCTTCATAGATCCAGAAGAATGAACAAATATATTTTGAATGATTGAATAAGAACATTGGAGAGTCAGCAAGCTTCAGCAAGAAAGGAGCAACATGGTGCTATACTGGCCTGTCATCATAGCATTCTTGGAAACTGGAATCAAACCAGATTTCTTCCCCTATTTGGGTTTTCTATTTCAGCCTAAAAACAAAATCAAATTGATTGCATCATGGACTTAATTTTTGCTAAAATAAGTCAGTAAAATGGATGATAAGTGAAAAAAACTTGAAAAACAACTTATTTGAGCTAAAATTGAGGTAAAATTGAGGTGCTAAAATTGAGGTACTAAAATTGAGGTGAAGAATTACAGTTTATTTTTAATTTTCTAGCCATGTGCCAATCAATTTACATGTGTGTCTCTCCTTTTAAAAAATAGACTTTATTTTTAGAGCAGTTTTAGGTTCACAGCAAATATGAGTGGAAAGTACAGAGATTTCCCATCTATCCTCTGATCCTATGTACACAGAGTCTCCCCATTATCAAAATCCTGCACCAGAATGGTACATTGTTATAATCAATGAACTTACATTGACACATCATTATTACCCCAAATCCATAGTTTACATTAGGGTTTACTCTTGATGTACATTCTATCGATTTTGATAAATGTATAATGACATGTATCCACCATTATAGTAAAGATTTCTTTTTTGACATGTTATTTAGAAGTTGTTTAATCTCCAAGTATGTGAAGATGCTTAAACTATCATTTTGTTGCTGATATCTAGTTTATTTCCATTGAGGTCTGAATGCAGACATTGTATGATTTCTATTCTTTTTCATGTATTGGTATATATTTTATGGCCCAGAATGTGGTATACCTTGGTGAATGTTCAATGTGAGCTTAAGATGAATGTGTATTTTGATGTTGTTGGATGAACTAGTAGATAGATGTCTGTTATATCCAGTTGATTGATGGTGCTATTGAGTTCAATTATGTCTTTACTGATTTTCTGCCTGCTATATCTGTCCATTTTTGTTAGAGGGGTCTTGAAATATCCAACTATAATAGTGTATTCATCTATGTTTCTTGGTTTTTTTTTTCAGTTTGACTCACATATTTTGATGTTCTGTTGTTAGGCACATATATATTAAGAATTGTTATATCTTCTTGAGAATTGATCCCTTTATCATTACATAATGCCCATTTTTATCCCAGGTAAATTTCATCATTCTAAAGTCTTCTCTTTCTGAAATTAATATACCACTCCTGCTTTCTTTTGATCAGTGTTAACATGATATATCTTTCTCTATCCCTTTACTTTTAATCCATATGTGTCTTTACATTTAAAGTGAATTTATTGCCAACATAGAGTTGGATCTTGTTTTTTCGATCCACTGTAACAATCTCCATTTTTCAATTGGTGTATTTAGACTAACTTAAAGTGATTATTGATGTAGTTGAATTAATATCTACCATAATTATTATTGTTTTCTATGTGCTGCCTTTGACCTTTATTCCTATTTTTCTTCTACTGTTTTCTGTCTTTTGTGGTTTTTTTTTTTTTTTTTTTTTTTTTTTTTGAGACAGAGTCTCGCTTTGTTGCCCAGGCTAGAGTGAGTGCCGTGGCGTCAGCCTAGCTCACAGCAACCTCAAACTCCTGGGCTCGAGTGATCCTTCTGCCTCAGCCTCCCGGGTAGCTGGGACTACAGGCATGCGCCACCATGCCCGGCTAATTTTTTTATATATATATCAGTTGGCCAATTAATTTCTTTCTATTTATAGTAGAGACAGGGTCTCGCTCTTGCTCAGGCTGGTTTCGAACTCCTGACCTTGAGCAATCCGCCCGCCTCGGCCTCCCAAGAGCTAGGATTACAGGCGTGAGCCACAGCGCCCGGCCTTTTGTGGTTTTAATTGAACATTTTATGTGATTCCATTTTCTATCCTTTCTTAGCATATCAGTTAGACTTCATTTTTCACTTTTTAAGTGGTTGCTCTACAGTTTGCAAAACACATTTACAATTAATTCAAGTCCACTTTCAAATAACACTTTACCATTTTATAGGTAGTGCAAGTATCTTATAACAACATAATCCTATTTTCCTTCTTGAATTCCTTATATCATTTCTGTCATTTCTTTAATTTGTACATAAGCATATACATATCTATTTACATCCACCTATCAATCGTATATCTATATATGTGCATACCTATTGAATACAATTTTGCTATTACTATTTTGAACAAACTGCTATCTTAGCTCAAGATTCATTCCTTAGCCATGCCTGGTCTATTAATAAGCCTATCAATGGCATCCTTAATTTCTGTTATGGTATTCTTATCTCTAGTATTTCTTTTTAATTATTTCTTAGAATTTTCACCTGTCTGCTTACATTGCCCATCTGTTATTGCAGGCTGCCTAGTTTATCCATTAGAAACATTACCGTATTACTTATAGTTGTTTTAAATTCCCAGTCTGATAACTTCAACATCCCTGTCATATCCAAGGATGATTCCAATGTTTTTACTGTCTCTTCTAACTGTGATTTCTGTCTTTTTGTATTACTTGCAGCTTTCTCTTGATGACTGGATATGATGTACTGGGTAAAAGGAACAGCTGTAGTAGTCTGTGGCGGTAAGGTGAGGGTAAACAGAAAGATTATATAGGCCGGGCGTGGTGGCTCACGCCTGTAATCCTAGCACTCTGGGAGGCCGAGGCGGGTGGATTGCTCGAGGTCAGGAGTTCAAAACCAGCCTGAGCAAGACCCCGTCTCTACTAAAAATAGAAAGAAATTAATTGGACAATTAAAAATATATATACAAAAAAATTAGCCGGGCATGGTGGCACATGCCTGTAGTCCCAGCTACTTGGGAGGCTGAGACAGGAGGATCGCCTGAGCCCAGGAGTTTGAGGTTGCTGTGAGCTAGGCTGACGCCATGGCACTCACTCTAGCCTGGGCAACAAAGTGAGACTCTGTCTCAAAAAAAAAAAAAAAGAAAGATTATATAGTTCCATGATAAGTTCTCAGTCTTTTAGTCATCCTGTGCCTCTGAACTATAAAATTCACAAGTATTTCTCAGCTCCCGATCCTAGGTATAACATGTTGACCAGAGTGACCTGGAGTTGAGTATTTCTCTTTCCCCAAGCCAGTTAGGCTCTGATAAAATTCCCATAGTTTAGGATTTAGTAAAACAGTTAATCTCGAAAATAGGTGTTGTAAAGAAGAATAGATTGTTTTAGCATATTTCACGATGTTTTCTTTTCCTCTTCCCTCTTGAAGAAGTATGAGGGGATTTTTCCCTGATATTTGCTGTGAGAATCTGGTCAAACTCCTAGAGGTAAAACTTAATAAAGTGTCAGGGTCCCGTTGTGACTGTGTCCCCCTGGAGATTTTATTTTGCAGACTTTTCCACACTGAACAGCTAGCAATTCATCAGTTACAGGTCATGTTTTCCTACCCTGATTTCTATGGAGGTTTTTTCAAGCATTTTTGCTGTGATAAGTTTTAATTCTCTGTATTTGCCTGTCTGTGTTTCCAATTTGGGGGGCAGTGGCTTGTCTTGTGACCTCATTTCTCTGCTGGATCTAAGAAGAGTTGTTGATTTTTCAGTTTGTTTAGCTTTTTACCTGCTGTTGGGATGTAGTGATGATTTCTAAGTTCCTTACATGCTGAATTAGAAACCAAGTCTCCATGAATTGTTTCCTTTTACCTTCATTATGATGCTATGTGTTAGGTGCCAATTTCATTATTTTCTTATACATGAGGGACTAAGTCTTGAAAGAGTTGTGGTACTTTTTCAAGGTTGCCCTTTATCAGTTATTACTGAAAAAGACAGGACTTGAAGCTAAGTCTGTCTAGCTCCAAAATCTGTTTTCCAAAATCTCTACCTTATACTATGCTAACATTATTGGCTTAGAAAGAATGCCTGAGAATAAATTATAATTTAATGTTCACCCTAATATCCTAACCTCTCCTCAAAGCCCTATTCAAGGCTTACCTCCTCCCAGGGGCCTTCTACAACATTCTCTAATATCTTAGTGTTTAGATTGTGGCAGGCTGAATAATGTCTCCCTTACATTCTAATTCCTGGAAGCTGTGAATATATTTGGTTAAATGGCAAAGATAAATTATGGTCGCAAAAATTAAAGTTACTAATTAGCTGACCTTAAAATAGGGAGGTTAACCTGGATTATTTAGGTGGGCCCAATATAATTGCAAGGGTCCTTAAAAATGGAAGAGAAGGTCATTCAGAGGAAGCTGTGACTGTGGAGGAAAGACAGAGAATTACAATATTACTGGTTTTGAAGATAGAGGGAGGACCCATGATCTAAGGAATACAGATGACCTCTAGAAGCTGGAAAAGCAAAGAAATAGATTCTCCATTGGATTCTCCAGAAACGAATGCAGTCCTACCAAAAACTTGATTTCAACCTAGTGTTACTGTGTCAAATTCCTACGCAACCGTAAGATAATAAATTTGGGTTGTTTTAAACCACTAAATATTTGGTAACTTCAGAAATTTTTCTAAAGAAGACAGAAGAATGGCCAACAAACATATGAAGAAATGCTCAACATCTCTAATCATCAGGGAAATGCAAATCAAAACCACAATGAGATATCACTTAACCCCAGTGAGAATGGCCTTTATCAAAAAATCTCCAAACAATAAATGCTGGCGTGGTTGCGGAGAGAGAGGAACACTCCTACACTGCTGGTGGGACTGCAAACTAGTTCAACCTCTGTGGAAAGCAATATGGAGATACCTTAAAGCGATACAACTGAATCTACCATTTGATCCAGCAATCCCATTGCTGGGCATCTACCCAAATGATCCAGTGACACTCTACAAAAAAGACACCTGCACTCGAATGTTTATAGCAGCACAATTCATAATTGCAAGGCTGTGGAAACAGCCCAAGTGCCCATCAATCAAAGAATGGATTAATAAAATGTGGTATATGTATACCATGGAGTACTACTCAGCTCTAAGAAACAATGGTGATATAGCACATCTTATATTTTCCTGGTTAGAGCTGGAACCCATACTACTAAATGAAGTATCCCAAGAATGGAAAAACAAGCACCAGATATATTCTCCAGCAAACTGGTATTAACTGAGTAGCACCTAAGTGGACACATAGGTGCTACAGTAATAGGGTATTGGGCAGGTGGGAGGGGGGAGGGGGGCGGGTATATACATACATAATGAGTGAGATGTGCACCATCTGGGGGATGGTCATGATGGAGACTCAGACATTTGGGGGGAGGGGGGGAAATGGGCATTTATTGAAACCTTAAAATCTGTACCCTTATAATATGCAAAAAAAAAAAATATTTGGTAACTTGTTAGAACAGCAGTAGGAACCCAATACACTTGATCCTTGTGAACTCCTACTGCAGCACACTGATTATCTTAACCACACCTTTATGAGGTCTTTAGTGGGGTGGCCTTGTACTGACATCCAACTTTTGAAGTATATGTTTTTTTTTTCTCTGCAGTTAGAATGCACATTCTTAGACAACAGTGAAAATGCCACATCTTTTGGTATCCACTGAATTGAGTACAGTCCTTTTGCACAGTAGGTGTTCAACAATACTGATGATGGTGACTCCTTACAAAAGTAAAGAATGTTGTTTGTTTTCCTCTAAATAAACACTTTCTGCCTCTCAACTGTAGATGGTGTGACAGGTCATTATGCCACAGATTCTTCTCCACTGTTTCTACATAGAGAAAGGTGGAGACTCTGCTTTTTTTAAGTTGAGAGTTTCAGGTGGAAGTATAATATTTGCAGCTTCCTTTTCTCATAACTCTACTGGAGACCAGTTATTTTAAAAATCAACATAAAATGAAAAATGTCAGCTTACTTTCCAGTTATTAAAGCACAAGCTATGCTTTTGGATGTTTTGCCAAACTTCAACTGAAAATTGGCTCACTTTAAAAAATGCAATTTTTCTGGTTGCCAGGTAGTTATTTTTTAAATGTGGAATACTGTCTTTGGGGGACATTTTGAATTAAGAGAGAGAGTTGTTTAAACAAAATAATCACTAAGCATAACCAGTAATTACTTATCAAGATTTTATTTAAGTTTCTTTTACTATGTTGATTTTCTGTGCAATTTATTATGGAATTACCATGATATTAACTATCTCATAATAACTTTAAGGAATGTATGCAGGGACTCAGTTATGATATCATTATAATAAGAGATTAGAATGAGAAAATCCATAAGGATACAAGTCCAAAAGGGATTCATTAAGATGCCAATTTGATGTCACAATGAATATCAAGGCAAAACTGTTATAGTGCAACCTTTGGAGAACCCACATTGAGGGATATAATTATAAAGAGATGTTAGTACATATTATAGTACATATGTGAGTGTTATATCAAGTTATGAAAAAAGTCAAATCATGGCTCATATATCAAGCTATAAACTATAGAAATACTAAGGCCAGACTCACCCTAATGTCTTTAGTAAGTATCAATGAAGATTAAGATGTTCAACAGAGAGTGGCATGTGAGCTGATAAACAATGATACTAAGCTCAGTTAGTCATTAACATGATGACTGACAAATCTTTCATGGTGACATATCTCTGTTCAAAATGGGCAACATATGAAGGGCTATGTCCTCCCTGCTAAAGATCAAGAAATAATTTCAGCATACAGTTCATTAGTTGGTGTCTCTGTCATACTGTTTTCTATACTCTTTTCAACCTTTTAATTCCTTCAACTATTGCCTAAGCATGGATAATTTAGAAGCTAATTAACAGCAAAACAGAAAACTGAATGTTTTATTTAAATATTTAAAGTAATTTGAGGTAGGAGGAAGGAATGATATTGAGTTTCATAACCTGGAGTTATAATCCTATGCTTCAGAAGGCCCATGAACTTCCTGAAATTATGTGCACAATTTTATGTGGCAATGCATATAGACATTTGGGAGTGGTGGTGGGATTCCCAAATGGTTTCACATCTGGAAAGATTTAAAGCAATGGTGCATGAGATCCTGTCTACTTCAGAAGGCAAGCAATGAAACTCCTGGATATCTAGAGCAGTAAGTACTGACATTAATTATGTGCAGATATCTAAAAGGAAGGGAAATTGTAATGACTGAAGTGAATGCTATGGTAGGAGCATATTGAAATAACAACATGCCATGATTTCATTTTATAAACACTGTTCCAAGGTTTTTATGGAAATATGGAGTATGCTTTACCTTGAAAATACTCCCTGATTTGTGATAGAGATTCAAGATATAAGTCCATCCATGGCCTAAGGGACCAGGCAGAACATCAAGAAAGCAGAGTCTGGATACTGATGAGTCAGAGGCCATATAGGCAATAAAAATGAAGTATTTATAAATAGCACAGACCAAAGTACTAAAAGTCCATGTAAACAGTCAGCTGTCAAGATATATATAGGAGATTAAGTAGTAGAATAAGATAAATAGTTAAATGATCACACAAAGAGTAAGCATGAAACCTAAATGAATTGAAGGAGAAATAATATGTCAGGCCAGCACAACGCTAGCTGCAGCGCTGACTGGAAAGAATAACTACAGTTATTGAACACTGAACGTGATCTCTACTGTCTCCACCAATCCTTCTAAAATGATTTTACATCCATTTTAGAGAAAAGGAAATAGAGGCTATATTAGTCTGCTCAAACTGCCAAAACAAAATACTATAAACTAGATGGCTTAAATAGCAGAAATTTATTTCTCATAGTTCTGAAGGCTGGGATATTTAAGATCAAGGTAGTAGACTGATTTGGTTTCTGGGGAGGGCTGTATTTCTGGCTTGCCATAGCAAACTTATAAAACCACTAATATCATTATTAGGGACCCACATTCATGAACTCAACTAACCTTAACTATCTCTCAAATGCCCGATCTCCAAATACCATCACCTTAGGAGTTAGAGATTCAAAACGTGAATTTCAGAGAAGACACAATTCAGTCAGTAACAGAGAGCCAAGTTCATACAGCTAGTAAGGGAGTTTTCCATCCTCAGATCTCTCTTTCTGCTTTAGCTCTTTGCTGCTTCTCGAAATGGTACTTGGTTCTAATAAATGTCCTCCTCATTAATGTTTAACCTCATATTGTTTTATTTATTTATTTAAAGAAAATATGAGAGCACAAACATTTTGATTGCATTTTATAACTTTGCCTCTCCCTAGCAAGGGTTAGAGGTATGCCCTTCCCCACCACAATGCTCACCACATTCCTCAGATGTGGGTCTACCCCCACAACCCCCGAATCCCTGGTGAATACCACCACCCTTTGAGCACCATAGTGTTAATTAGTCAGTACCAATTTGATGGCGAGTACATGTGGATCCCATTCTTCCAATCTTTTGTCACCTCACTTTGGATAATGGGCTTAAGCTTAATCCAGGATAATATAAGCGGTGCTAGCTCACCATCGCTTCTTACAATTGAGTAATATTCCATTGTAAACATATAAAAATTTTAATAATCCACTCATGAATTGACGGGCACTTGGGTTGTTTCCACATCCTTGCAACAGTGAATTGTGCTGCCCTAAACATTCGAGTGCAGATGTCTTTATAATAGAATGTCTTATGCTTTTTTGGGTAGATGCCTAATAATGCTCTTGCTGGATTGAATGGTATTTCTATTTTTAGTTCTTTGAGGTATCTCCAAATTCTTTTCCACAAAGGTTACACTAATTTGCAGTCACACCAGCAGTGTAAGAGTGTTCCTATCTCTCCACAACCTCGCCAGCATTTGTTGTTTGGGGATTTTTTGATAGAGGCCTATCTCACTGGGGTTAGGTGATATCTCATTGTGGTTTTGATTTGCATTTCTCTAATGGTTAGAGATGTTGAGCATTTTTTTACATGTTTGCTGGCCATTATTATGTTTTCTTTGGAAAAGTTTCTGTTCATTTCTGTTGCCCATTTCTTGATGAGGTTGTTTGATTTTTTCTTGTTAATTCTTTTGAGTTCTAGATAGATTCTTGTTATCAGACCTTTATTGAATGTGTAGAGAGCAAATATTTTCTCCCATTCTGTAGGTTGTCTATTTGCTCTAATGATAGTTTCCTTGGCTGTGTAGAAGCTTTTTAATATGATTAGATCCTATTTGTTTATTTTTGTTGCTATGGTGATTGCTTTAGGAGTCTTCTTCAAGAATTCTTTGCCTAAGTTGATATCAGAAAGTCTTCCCAACATCTTCTTCTAGGATTCTTAAGGTTTCATGCCTTAGGTTTAAGTATGTTATCCATCTTGAGCGGATTTTTGTGAGAGGTGAGAGGTAGAGATCCAGATTCATTGTTTTGAGGTAGCTATCCAGTTTTCCCAGCACCATTTATTGAAGAGAGATTCTTTTCCCTAATGTATATTTTTGTCTGCTTTATCAAAGATTAGGTTACTATATGCAGATTGTTTCATTTATGGAATCTCAGTCCTGTTCCAAAGATCAATGCAACTGTTCTTATGTCAGTCCTGTGATGATTTAATTATTACTGCTTGATAGTACAGCTTGAAGTCAGGAAGACTGATACCTCCCAGTTTGTTCTTTTTACTTAAGATTGCTTTGGCTATATGAGGTCTTTTCTGGTTCCACACAAAGTGAAGAATTATTTTTTTCTAGATCTGGAAAGAATGATGATGGTACGTTGATGGGGACTGCATTTATTCTATAGATCACTTTAGGTAATATTGACATTTTAACGATAATGATTCTACCAATCCATGAACAAGGTAGATTTTTCCATTTGTTTACATATTTTACAATTTCTTTTTTAGTGTTTTATAGTTCTCCTTGTATAAGTATTTCTTATCTTTCATTAAATTTATTCCTAGATATTTAATTTTCTTTGGGGCTATGGTAAAAGGTATTGCATTTTTTTTTTATTTCGGCATATTATGGGGGTACAGATTTTAAGGTTTCAATAAATGCCCATTTCCCCCCCTCCCCCCAAAAGTCTGAGTCTCCATCATGACCATCCCCCAGATGGTGCACATCTCACTCATTATGTATGTATATACCCGCCCCCTCCCCCCTCCCAGCTGCCCAATACCCTGTACTGTAGTACCTATGTGTCCACTTAGGTGCTACTCAGTTAATACCAGTTTGCTGGAGAATATATCTGGTGCTTGGTTTTCCATTCTTGGGATACTTCACTTAGTAGTATGGGTTCCAGCTCTAACCAGGAAAATATAAGATGTGCTATATCACCATTGTTTCCTAGAGCCGAATAGTACTCCATGGTATACATATACCACATTTTATTAATCCATTCTTGGATTGATGGGCACTTGGGCTGTTTCCACAGCCTTGCAATTATGAATTGTGCTGCTATAAACATTCGAATGCAGGTATCTTTTTTGCAGAGTGTCATTGGATCATTTGGGTAGATGCCCAGCGATAGGATTCCTGGATCAAATGGTAGATTCACTTGTATCGCTTTAAGGTATCTCCATATTGCTTTCCACAGAGGTTGAACTAGTTTGCAGTCCCACCAGCAGTTTAGGAGTGTTCCTCACTCTCCGCAACCACACCAGCATTTATTGTTTGGAGATTTTTTGATAAAGGCCATTCTCACTGGGGTTAAGTGATATCTCATTGTGGTTTTGATTTGCATTTCCCTGATGATTAGAGATGTTGAGCATTTCTTCATATGTTTGTTGGCCATTCTTCTGTCTTCTTTAGAAAAATTTCTGTTCAAGTCCTTTGCCCATTTTAATGGGGTTATTTGATTTTTTCTTCCTGATTTTCATGAGTTCTAAGTATATTCTAGTTATCAGTCCCTTATCGGATGCATAGGATGCAAAAATTTTCTCCCATTCTGTAGGTTGTCTGTTTACTTTCATGACTATTTCTTTGGCTGTGCAGAAGCTTTGTAATTTGATCATGTCCCATTTATTTATTTTTGTTGCTGCTGTGATTGCCTTTGGGGACTTCTTCATAAACTCTTTGCCCAGGCCGATGTCTAGGAGATTGTTTCCAACTTTTTCCTCTAGAGTTCTAATAGTTTCATACCTTAGGTTTAAGTCTGTTATCCAGCGTGAGTTGGTTTTTGTGAGAGGTGAAAGGTGTGGGTCCTGTTTTAGCCTTCTACAGGTGGCTATCCAGTTTTCCCAGCACCATTTATTGAGGAGGGATTCTTTTCCCCAGCGTATGTTTTTGTCTGCTTTGTCAAAGATTAGATGGCTATATGAGGATGGTTTTATATCAGGATTCTCACATCTGTTCCACTGGTCAATATTTCTATTTTTGTGCCAATGCCATATTGATTTAATTACTACAGCTTTGTAGTATAGTGTGATATCTGGCTTATTAATGCCTCCCATTTTGTTTTTGTTCCCTAGAATTGCTCTTGATATTCGGGGTCTTCTTTGGTTCCATACGAAACGTAAAATTATTTTTTCTATATCTGTGAAGAATGCTGATGGGATTTTAATAGGTATTGCATTGAATCTGTAGATCAGTTTGGGTAGTATAGACATTTTGATGATATTGAGTCTGCCGATCCACAAGCATGGTATGGATTTCCATCTGTTTACATCCTCTGCTATTTCCTTCCTCAGTGTTTCATAGTTCTCCCTGTAGAGGTCTTTTACGTCCTTGGTTAAGTATATTCCTAGGTACTTTAATTTCTTTGTTGCTATTGTGAAGGGAATTGAGTCTTTGATTTGGTTCTCAATTAGATTGTTGTTGGCGTATATGAATGCCTCAGATTTCTGTGTATTGATTTTGTATCCTGAGACTTTACTAAATTCATTGATCAGTTCCAGGAGTTTCTTGGTTGAATCCTTGGGGTTTTCTAGACACAATATCATATCATCAGCAAACAGTGAAAGTTTGATCTCTTCTGCCCCTATTTGGATACCTTTGATTCCATTTTCCTGTGTGATTGCTGTAGCCAAGACTTCCAGCACTATTTTGAACAGAAGTGGAGATAGTGGGCAGCCTTGTCTGGTTCCAGTTCTAAGTGGGAATGCTTTCAATTTTTCCCCATTCAGTATGATGTTGGCTATGGGTCTGTCATATATGGCTTGTATCATTTTTAGGTATGTCCCTTCTATGCCTATTTTCTTAAGTGTTCGTATCATGAAAGGGTGTTGAATTTTGTCAAAAGCTTTTTCTGTATCTATTGAAAGAATCATGTGGTCTTTGTTTTTGCTTCTGTTTATGTGGTGAATTGCATTTATAGAATTACGTATGTTGAACCATCCCTGCATCCCTGGGATGAAGCCCACTTGGTCGTGGTGGATTATTTTTTTGGTAAGTGTCTGGATTGGGTTACCTAAGATTTTGTTGAAAATTTTTGCATCTATATTCATTAGGGATATTGGTCTGCAGTTTTCTTTTTTTTTTGCATCCTTTCCTGGTTTTGTTATCAGAGTAATATTCGCTTCATAAAAGGTGTCGGGGAGGTTTCCGTTCTTCTCGATGTTGTGGAATAGTTTCTGCAAGATAGGTACTAGTTCTTCTTTGTAAGTATGGTAAAATTCAGGTGTGAAGCCATCTGAACCGGGACTTTTCTTTTTAGAGAGATTTTTGATTGCTATTTCTATTTCAGCTGTTGAGATTGGTCTGTTCAAGGAATCTATTTCTTCCTGGTTGATCCTAGGGAGGCTGTGTGTTTCTAGAAATTTGTCCATTTCCTCCACATTTTCTAGTTTGTGTGCATAAAGATTTTTGTAGTATTCATAAATTGTATCTTGTATCTCTTTGGGATCAGTTGTGATATCTCCTTTTTTATTCCTGATGGAGCTTATTAAAGATTTCTCTTTTCTGCTTTTCGTTAGCTTAGCCAATGGTGTGTCAATTTTGTTTATTTTTTCAAAGAACCAACTTTTTGTTGTATTAATCTCCTGAATAGCTTCCCTGTTTTCAATTTCGTTTAGTTCTGATTTGATCTTGTTGATTTCACTTCTTCTGCTGGGTTTGGGTTTGGTCTGTTCTTCTTTTTCTAGCTCTTTGAGTCGTTTCATAAGATTGTCTATTTGTGATCTTCTTGTCTTTTGGTTATAGGCATTTATGGAGATAAACTTTCCTCTCAGAACTGCTTTAGCTGTGTCCCAGAGGAGTTGATAACTTGTCTCTCCATTGTCGTTTTCTTCATAGAACTTTTTTATTTCCGTCTTGATTTCTTCATTTACGAAGTAATCATTTAGTAGGAGGTTGTTTAATTTCCACGTTTTTGTGTAGAAATGTGAGTTTCTGTTAGGGTTGATTTCTAGTTTTATTCCACTGTGATCTGAGAAGGTACATGGTATGATTTCTATTTTTTTTAAATTACTTGAGATTTTCTTTGTGTCCTAGGATATGGTCAATCTTAGAGAATGTCCCGTGAGCTGATGAGAAGAACGTATATTCAGTGGATTTTGGGTAGAATGTTCTGTAGATGTCTGTCAGACCCAATTGTTCTAGAGTTTTGTTTAAGTCCATTATTTCTTAATTAATTTTGTGTTTGGAGGATCTGTCTCGTGCCATCAGTGGGGTGTTGAAATCTCCGGCGATTATGGAGTTGCTATTAATCCATTTGCTTAGCTCCAGTAAGGTTTGCTTTATGAATCTGGGTGCACCTAAGTTGGGTGCATATATATTTAAAATTGTTATCTCTTCTTGTTGAACTGTGCCCTTCACCATTATATAATGACCCTCTTTGTCTTTTACTACTTTTGTTGATTTAAAAACTAAATCGTCTGAAATTAGAACTGCCACACCAGCCTTCTTTTGGCTTCTATTTGCTTGGAATATTGATCTCCACCCTTTTATTTTTAGTCTATATGCATCCTTGCAGGTTAGGTATGTTTCCTGAAGACAGCATATACTCGGCCTGTATTTTCTTATCCATTCAGCCAGCCTATGTCTCTTGAGTGGAGAGTTTAAGCCATTCACATTTATTGAGAGAACTGATAGGTAAGGTAGATTACTGATCATTCTGTTGGGTTGGATGTTGTTGCTATGATTTCTGTCTTGAGCCATTGTAATATCTGGCCTTTAATATCTTTGGGTTTTGGTTGTTTTTATATTCGTGGGTTATTATTATGATGTTCTGTGCATAACGCTGTTTTAAGTACTTCTTGTAGGGCTGGTCTTGTCTTGGTGAATTCTCTGAGCCTTTGCTTGTCTGAGAATGTTTTTATTTTTCCTTCATATACGAAGCTTAGTTTTGCAGGGAATAATATTCTAGGCTGGGCATTGTTTTGTTTCAAAAGAGTGAGAATGGGGCCCCAGTCTCTCCTTGCTTGTAAAGTCTCATTAGAGAAGTCTGATGTTATTCGAATTGGCTTTCCCTTGTATGTTACTTGCTTCTTTTGTCTTACAGCTCTTAGAAGGGCCTCTTTAGTTGATACTTTGGTCAGTCTGATGACTGCATGTCGTGACGTCTTCCTGTTTGCGTTGAATCTCCCAGGGGTCCTCTGAGCTTCTTGAACTTTTATATCAAGATTTTGAGGAAGGCCTGGGAAATTTTCCTCTATTATATCTTCAAACAGCTTGTCCAACCCTTGAGTGCTGTCTTCTTCCCCTTCTCGTAACCCTATGACCTTCACATTAGGTTTCTTCACATAATCCCACAGCTCTTGTAGGCTTTGCTCTTTTCTCTTGTTTCTCTGCTCTAGTTATGTGACTGATTTATTTAAGTGGAGGGTGTTATCTTCAAGCTCTGAGATTCTTTCTTCTGTTTGATCTACCCTTTTCTTGAGACTTTCCACTGTATTTTGTAGTTCCTTGAATTGATTCTTCATTTCCAGGAGTTCGGTTACACTTTTCTTCATTGTGTCTATTTCTTTTCCCATATCCTGGAGTCTTTTTGTGGTTTCTTTGTGTTGGTTATTGAGTTGTTGTTGCAGGTGGGTGAGTGTTCTTATGATCCACATACGAAATTCCTCTTCTGTCATATTGGTTGCCTGATTTTGGTTGGTGTCCGTTTCTAGGGGGCTGGTGCTCCTCTTTGGGGGTGTGTTTTCCATTTGGTTCTTCATATTTCCTGAGTTCTTTCGCTGATTTCTTCCCATGTCGATCAGTTCTTGTTTCTTTCCTTAGGTTATTGTTTGGGTATTCACACACCTTGTTTAGTTTCTGAGGCGTTAGGTGGTGTCTGTGGGTGAATTTGTACCACTTCCTGTATATTGAGTCAGTGGGTGCCGTGGAAACGCTGTGCAAGATGCCTTCCCTGTCAGTAGGTGGCGTTTGCTTGGAGGAACAGGCTATACTGTTGATTTTGTGTCCTGTTAACAGCTCTTGTTCTGGGCGGAGCTGGGTTGGGTAAGCCTGCCCTCAGGCCGTTAGCAGGGGTCAAAGTTCTGTGCTCTGCTTCCAGGGAAAGCTGTCAGGGCAGGGCTGGAATGGTCCCGCTCAGCCAGAAAAATCTGTGTGTGTGGGTGGGCTGTCTGAGACCCGCAGTCTAGAGCGGGCCCCGCTTCTTTCCACCCTCACCAACTCCGCAGCTACTCCTGGGCCTCTGCCAGTAGGCCAGAACACAAGCCACCAGGCCTCCTCGGACTGTGATGCCGGTGGGGAGGTTCCCTACACAGGAACGCCACCTGGGTTGGGCGCCTCCTCCTGGGAGGAAGGTTGCCCTCTAGGACGCCGATCCTCCCCTGGAGGCATACACACACCTCAGTAGGCTGTTCACGTATAACCCTTCTGTGCCCCGGGCAATGCTAGCCCTTGGTGCAGGGGATTTGGTCTGCAGGTCTGACCTCTGGGTCCCAGAGTTCAAACTGTATCCCCACCAGGGAGAGGATTTCCGGTCCCAATTCACCCACAGGGAGCCCAAGCTGGGTCTATGTCTCTCAGCCTCTGAGTCGGCACCGTTCTCCTGGGAACATGGTGCCAGCAGCACCTGGGAGGGCGGGCGGGTAGGGAGCTCACAGTCTGAGTTCCCCTGAGTCAGGTGTAGTGTCCCAAAGGGAAGGTCCCGTTCCCTGGAGGTGCCTCCTGCTGGTGGTTTTATTGTCTCTCTGGGAAGCCGCGGGTAGGGTCGGCGGAGGGGAGGAGGAGGCAATATGGCGCGTGCTGCGCTGCTCGGGTCTGTGCACACGGAGGTTCCCGGAGGAAGTTTGGAACCTGGTTCCACGTCTGGTACAGGCTCACTGTTGGCAGGCGGTGGCGGTCTCTGGGCTGGTGTCTGCAGGTCTCTCCATCCGCTGGGGAGCCCACCAGCAGTCCCGAATGCAGGGGAGGGGAAACAGCAAATCCACCTACCCTTGCCACTGGTGTCCGGGCTGCTCCGGTGGAATCAGCCTCCAGTTCTCCTCCGCAGCCTCCTCCTGTGGAGTCTCCCGGGGTCTCAGGTATCCCTACTTCCGGCCCTTGTCCGCTGTATGCTCGTCTTCTTGCTTCTTTCCTCTAATTTCTGCTAGAATCTGTCTTTTCTGCAGAGACACTCTGTCTAGCGGTGTTATTCGTCCGCCATCTTGCTCCGCCCCCCTCGGCATTGCATTTTTTTTTTTTTTTTTGAGACAGAGTCTCGCTTTGTTGTCCAGGATAGAGTGAGTGCCGTGGCGTCAGCCTAGCTCACAGCAACCTCAAACTCCTGGGCTCGAGGGATCCTTCTGCCTCAGCCTCCCGATTAGCCTGGACTACAGGCATGAGCCTCCATGCCCGGCTAATTTTTTATATATATATCAGTTGGCCAATTAATTTCTTTCTATTTATAGTAGAGACGGGATCTCGCTCTTGCTCAGGCTGGTTTTGAACTCCTGACCTTGAGCAATCCGCCCGCCTCGGCCTCCCAAGAGCTAGGATTACAGGTGTGAGCCACTGCGCCCTGCCAGCATTGCATTTTTGATTTGCATTTTTGCTTCACTGTTACTGGTGTATATGAATGCCTCTGATTTGTGTGTATTCATTTTATAGCTTGAGACTTTACTGAATTCATTTATCAAATCTAGGAGTCTCTTGGACAAATCCATGGGGTTTTCTAGATATAATATCATATCGTCGGTGAATAGCAAGAGTTTGACCTCATTTGCCCCCACTTAGATGCCCTTAATACCCCTCTCTTGATTGATTGCTATAGCTAGGACTTCGAGCACTATGCTGAATAGAATCGGAGATATTGGGCATCCTTGTCTAGTTCCAGTTCGAAGTGGGAATGTTTTCAATTTTTCCCTATTCAGTATGGTATTGGCCATAGGTTTGTCATAAATAGACTTGATAATTTTTAGGTATGAGCCTCCTATGAGTATTTTGTTAAGAGTTTTTATCATAAAGGTGTGTTGGACTTTGTCAAATTCTTTTTCTGCCTCTATTGAGATAATTATATGGTCTTTGTTCTTGTTTTTATTTATGAGGTAAATTGCATTTATAGACGTGTATGTTCAACCAACCTTGCTTCCCTGGAATAAAGTGCACATGGTCATGATGAATTATTTTTTTTATGTGCTGCTTAATTTTATTTGCTAAAACTTTTTTTTAGGATTTTTGCATCTGTATTCATGAGGGATATTGGTCTGTAATTTTCTTTTTTTGTTGGGTCCTTTCCTGCCTTTGGTATTAAGGTGACATTGGCTTCGTAGAATGAGTTAAGAAGGATGCCATCTTCTCACTGATGTGGAATAATTTCTGTAGCATAGGTATGAGTTCATCTTTGTATGTTTGGTAAAACTCTGAAGTGTAGCCATCTGGTGTGAGACTTTTCCATTTGAGGAGGTTATTAATTTCTGCTCCAATTTCTGCGATTGATATTGATCTATTCGGAAATTCTGTTACCTCCTGGGTAAACTTAAGGAGGTTATATGAATCCAAGAATTTGTCCATTTCCTCCTCGTTATGTAGTTTTTGGGTATATAGTTTTTTATAGTAACCAAGAACAGTGTTTTGTATTTCTGCGGTGTCTGTTGTGACCTCTCCTTTTTCATTTCTTATTGAGTTTATTGGAGTCCCTTCCCTTTGAGTTCTTGTCAATCTAGCAAGAGGGCTATCAATTTCATTTATTTTGTCAAAAAACAAGCTTCTGGTTTTGTTGATCTTCTGTATAATTGTCTTGTTCTCAATTTCAGTTAGTTCTTCTTTGATCTTAGTTATTTCTCTTCTTCTAATAGGATTGGAATTGGCTTGCTCTTCTTTTTCCAATTCCTTGAGTCTATTCATTGGGTTGTCAGTATCTAAACTTTCTTTTCTTTTGGATGTGAGCATTTAATGCTATTAGTTTTCCTCTCAGGTATGCTTTTGCTGTATCCCACAGGTTTTGGTAACATGTGTCTCTGTTATAATTTAGTTTGAAGAAACTCTTGATTTCCCTCTGAATTTCCTCCTTGACCCAATAATTCTTCAATAATAGATTGTTTAGTTTCCATGACTGTGAAGTGGTGAGTGGTTCTATAGGAATTGAACTCTAATTTTTTACCACTGTGGTTAGAGAAGACACATGGTATAATTTCAATTTTTTTGAATTTGTTGAAGTTGGATTTGTGGCCTAGCATGTGATGCATTTTGGAGAAGGTTCTATGGGCTGCTGAGAAGAATGTAAATTCAAGTTTATTTTGGTGGAATGTTCTGTAGAGCTCTGTCATACCTTTTTGTTCAAGAACTTGGTTTAAGCACATTATTTCTTTGCTTTTATTCTATTTGGAGGATCTATCCAGTACATTCAGTGGAGTGTTGAAATCCCCTGTTACTAAGGCAGTATTGTTTAACATGCTATTTAGATCAGACAAGGTTTGTTTTATGTCATTGGGTGCTCCTGCATTGGGTGCATAAATATTAAGAATTGTTAAATCTTCTTGTTGTATCTTTTCTTTCGCCATTATAAAGTGGCCATCTTTATCCATTTTTACTTTTGCTATTTTAAAGCTTATGTTATCTGCAAATAGTACAGCTACCCCTGCTTTCTTTTGACTTCCATTTGCCTGGATGATAGTTTTCTATACCTTGACCTTCAGCCAGAAGGCATCTTTGTGGATTAGATGAGTTTCCTGTAAACAGCAGATTCTAGGCTTGTGAATTTTTATCCACTCTGCCAGTCTATGTCTCTTCAGAGGACAGTTTAAGCCATTTACTTTTATTGAGAGGATTGAAATTGGAGGAAGATTTCCATTTGTATTGTTGGGTGACGACCTGTTGCTTTGTCTTACTCCTTGAGCCATCATGCAATTCAAGTTCTAGCCTTTAACTCTTTAAATATTTTACTTTGAGGAGTGTCTATTGCCCTGTTTGGTGTGAATGGCAGGCCTGAATGCTTCCTGCAGGGATGGTCTGGTCTTTGCAATTTCCTTCAGTGAATGCTTGCCTGAGAAGGACTTTATTTCTCCCTCATAGATGAAACTTAACTTTTCCAGATAAACAATTCTAGGTTGGGCTTTATTCTGTTTTAGAAGATTAAGGATAGGCACCCCATCCGTCTTGGCTTGTAAGGTTTCAGTTGAGATGTCTGCTGATAGTCTGATAGGCTTTCCTTTGTAGTTTATTTGTTTTTTTCATCTTGCTGCATGGAAGATTGCTTCTTTCATGTTTACTTTGGTCAGCCTCATAAACACATGATGAGGTGATTGCCTTGTAACATTGAGTCTCCCAGGAGTTCTGTGTGCTTCTTGTATCTGGATATCAAGATTTATAGCCAGGCCCGGCATATTTTCCTCCAGTATTCCGTGAAATAAGTTTTCCAGCCCATGTGAATGTTCCTCGTCCTGCTTCTGGGATCCCAATCAATCTGAGATTCGGCTTTTTACATAATCCCACATTTCTTTAAGCTTTGGTTTTGTCTCTTGTTTCTGTGTTCCCTTTCTTCCTCTAATTTGTTTAGCACATAGGCATAATCTTCAAGCTCTGAGATTCTTTCATCTGCATGATCCATCTTGTTCTTGAGGCTTTCCACTGTATTTTGGAGTTCCTTGAATGTTTCCTTCATTGTCAGGATTTCGGTCTGGTTTTTCTATATTATTTCAATTTCTTTGGAGAATTTTTCATTCATTTCCTCAATTGTTCTTGTGGTTTCTCTATGTTGGGATTCTATTTTCTCTTTAATTCCTTTGAGTTTTCTAATAATCCATATTTGGAATTCTTCCTCCATCAGTTTAATTATATCATGTAAGTTGGTGTCAGTTGGTGAAGATTGAGTATTTTATTTTGGAGTGACGTTTCTCTCTGATCCTTCATGTTTTCTGTGATCTTTTGCTGGTTCTTTCTCATCTGGGTGCTTTGTCAAGGACCAGAGGTGCTGGGACTGGATTATGAACTAAATCCTGGGATTCCAAAGGAATGATCCTTGGCAGAGCTGAGGAAATGTGCTCTGATCCTGTATTGTCTTAGAGGAGTTTGAGCCTGTTGGATTATCTTTGACCTGTGTTTTCACCTTCTGCTTACAGAGTTTAGTGGGTTTGGGCCCCCTGCTTAGACACCCAGGAGTTAGATCACTCTTGTGAGTGCAAGTCCTCTATCAAACACTAGGGTGAGGTTGGAGTAACTATGTTAGGTTCTGAGTTTACTCTCTCTTTTGTTACTTGTGGTTTGCAAGGAGGAGTCAGTTATCAAGGTATTCAAAACTCTTTGTATTGTGCTCTAAGTTTCCAAATAGGATATACAAGTATCTCAGTCTTTAGGGAATGTCCTGCCACTCCCAAGGGTTCCTAGAGACCTATTACTACTTTAGGAGGTGTGAGAGGAGCATCAGGTATCAGTGAGCCTAATAGAGAATATTTCAGAGATTGCTTGATCTTTAGCTAGGGGGAAGCTGTTAATATGCTATTCAGAGATCTTTTGTCACACTTTCAGAGGAGCTCCTGGTGGGGAGAGTCAATTGGTGCAATTGCTAAGGACTATGGTCAAGATTTTCATTCCTGAACCACAGGCCCATAAGTTGGCAACAATCTGGGTGCCAAGGGCAAGCCCTTGTGTTCTGAACTTATCAGATGATCAAAAACAACCAGCTGTATGTACATATCACTCTGTTTATTTACTAATTTGCTATATTTGACAGTGTTGAATTTTTTAATCATTCAACCAGTATCTGCAGAATTCATATGTTGAAGTCCTATCCCCAAATATGATATTAAGAGGGGGGACCTTAGGAGATTATTAGGACATGAGGGTGTAGCCTTCAAGAAAAAGATTTGTAGCCTTATTTAAAAGACCCCCAGAGAGTTCTCTGCCCCACTTTCCACCACTTGAGGACATGAGACGTTGGCAGTTTGCAACCTAGAAGGGGCCCTCACCAGAACGTGATCATCTTGGCTCTCTGATCTTGGACTTTCAGCCTCCAGAACTGTGGGAAATAAATTCTGTTATTTATAAGCCACTCAGTCTATGGTACTTTGTTATAGTAGCGTGAACTAAGTATCTTTTGAACATGTGCCAAACCTTAAGCTATTAATACATTTGTTAAGTTACCAAACTGAATAAGACACAGTTCTTATTTAAAAAAAAGTTTCCAGTTTAGCAGGGGAATGAGAAGAAAGAGTAAGCAAATAAAAATATTATATGAATGGGTACAAGGTGTAATGAAAACATTTCTCCTGATCAAGGAACTCATTTTTTTGTAAATGAAGTGCAGCAATCGACTCATGTTCATGGGACTTCTGGTCTTACTGCATTGACTGTTACCATTAAGCAGCTGATAGAACAGTAGAACAGCCCTTCGAAGTTACAATTATGATGCCAACTGAGTAGTAATACTCTGTAGAGTAAGAGTAACATTCTCCAGGATGGATGTCAATTATTTTCTACCTCAGTGACTAACACATGGTTTTGTTTCTCCCATATTAACTGGTCCAGGAAACAAATTACCCCTAATAATTTACTAGCAAATGTATTGCTTAATATTTCTGTCATTTTGAACCCCACTAGTCTAGACATTTTTAGTTCGTAAGGGAGAAATGCTTCTACCAGGAGACACAGCAAGGTTTCCATTAAACTAGAATTTGAGACTGCTTTCGGCCCACTTTGAACTTCTCATTTCAGTGACTCTACAGTCAAAAATGGAATATTGTACTAGCTAGGGTGATGGATTCTAGCTATGAAGGGGAAATTTTAGGTTACTCTTTCATAGGGTGGGGGGGTAAGGAAGAATATGTCTCTGATACACACATATTTTAAAACCTAGCCAAAATCTAAAACAGCTCAATGCTTGCAGGAGTGCTAATGGACAGACCCTTCAGAAATAAAGGGTTTAATCACTACCTCTACCAGGCAAGAACCAGTCAATGTGCTTGTTAAGGACAATAGGAATATGCAACATAATGCATGTAGGAAGTTAAAAAACTTCCTATTACCACATCAGCAGTTGCAAATAGGAGGAGTATTATATTTATGAGTATTTCTTCCTAATTTTAATATGATATATTTGGGTACACATAATCAATTTTTATTATTATTCCATTCCTCTACAATCTAACAGAAGATATGGCAATAGTAGTTACGCTTAGATCTCACTATTTGAGTTACAGGACATCAAAATCACAGTGGTGCTATGGGCTGACTTGTGTCTCCCACCAAATTCGTATGTTGAAGTCCAAGGACCCAATACCTCGGAATGTGACAATATTTGAAGATAGAGACTTTAAAGAGATTATGACGTTAAAATTAGGCTTTCAGGTTTGGCCCTAATCCAATTTGACTGATGTCCTTATAAAGAGAGGAAATTTGGGTATAAAAAGAGATAGTAGGGGTACACGTACATAGAGAAAAGGCCATATGAGGACACAGTAAGAAGGCAAATGTCTGCAAGCCAGAGAGAGAAGTCTCAGAAGAAACCAAACCTGCTGATACTTTGATCTTGGAATTCTAGCCTCCAGAACTATGGGAATATACAGGCGTACCTCAGAGATATTGTGGATTCAGTTCCAGATCACTGAAATAAAGTGAGTATCTCAATAAAGCAAGTCACAATTTTTTTGTTTCCCATTACTCATAAAAGTTGTGTTTAGACATATTATAGTCTATTTAGTGTGCCATAGCATTATGTCTAAAAATGTACATATACTAATTAAAAATACTTTATAGTGCTAAAAGTTCTAATGATCACCTGAACCTTCAGTTTGTTATATTATTTTTCCTGGTGGAAGGTCGTGCTTTCATATTGATGCCTGTTGACTGAACAGGGTAGTGGTTCAGTCTGAAAGCTAGGGTGGCCATGGCAATTTCTTAAAATTAGACAATATGAAGTCAACCCTTCCTTTCAGAAAATATGTTCTCTGTAGCATGTGATGTTGCTTGATAGCATTTTACCCACAGTAGAACTTTTTTCAAAATTGCAGTCAATCCTCTCAAACTCTGCACCTGCTTTATCAACTAAGTTTATGTAACATTATAAATACTTTCTTGTCATTTCAACAATGTTCACAGCATCTTCACAAGGAGTAGATTCCATCTCAAGAAACCACTTTCTTTATCTATAAGAAGCACCTCCTCATTCATTCATGTTTTATCATGAGACTGCAGCAATTGAGTCACATCTTCAGGCTCCATTTCTAGTTCTCCTTCTCTTACTGTTTCCACCATATCTGCAGTGACTTCCTCCACTGAAGTCTTGAACTCCTCAAAGTTATCCATGAAGGTAGGTATCAGCTTCTTCCAAACTCCTCCTATTGTTGATACTTTGACTTGTTCCCTTGAATCGATGATAGTCTTAATGGCATCTAGAATGGTGAATCCTTTCCAGAAAGTGTTCCATATATTCTGTCCATCAGAGGACAACCTGGCTTACAACCTAAGCCAACTATAGTTTTATGAAAAAAGTGGTTTTTAAATAATAAGACTTGAAAGTCAAAATTAGTCCTTGATCCATGGGCTTTAGAATGGATGTTGTGTTAGTAGGCATGAAAACAGCATTAAATATTTTTGTACATCTCCATCAAAGGTCTTTGGTGACTAGGTACAATGTTTATGGGCAGGAATATTTGAAAAGAATCCTTTTTCCTTAGGAGTAGGTCTCAACACTGCATGTAAAACATTCAGTAAACCATGCTATAAACAGATATGCTGCCATCTAGGCTTTGTTGCTCCATTTATAAAGCAACTCTATAGGCAGAATAGATTTAATATAATTCTTAAGGGTCTTAGGATTTTTGGAATGATCAACAAGAAGTGGCTTTAACTTAAAGTCTCCAGCTTCATTAGTCCCCAACAAGAGAGTCAGTCTGTTTTTCAAAGCTTTGAAGCCAAGAAGTGGCATCTCTTCTCTATCCATGAAAGTCCTAGATGGCATCTTCTCCCAAATGAAGGCTGTTTCTTATACACTGAAAATTTATTGTTTAGTGTAGCCATGTTTATCAATTATAGCAGCTAGATTTTATGGATATTTTACCACAGCTTCTACATCAGCACTTTCAGCTTTACCTTGCACTTCTATGTGATAGATATGGATTATTTCTTCACCTCTCTCAGAGTTCATAGAATTGAAGATAATTGGGGCCTTGCTCTGGATTAGACTTTGTACTGAGGCAATGTTGTGGTTGATTTGATCTTCTATCTAGACCACTGAATATTTTTTTTTCATATCAGAAATAAGGCTATTTCACTTTCTTATCCTTCATGTATCCATTGAAGTAGCCCTTTTAATTTCTTTAAAGAACATTTCCTTTGCATTCACAACATTACTAGCTGTTCAGCACATGAGGTGTGGCTTTTGGCCTACCTCAGCCTTTGACATGCCCATTTCACTAAGCTTAATCATTTTTCATTTCTTAATTAAGGTGGGAGATATACAGCTCCTTCTTTCACTGGAACACTTAGAGGCCACTGTAGGGTTATTAACTGGCTTAACTTCAATATTCTTGTGTCTCGGCCAGGCGTGGTGGCTCATGCCTGTAATCCTAGCACTTTGGGAGGCCGAGGTGGGTGGATTGCTGGAGGTCAGGAGTTCGAAACCAGCCTGAGCAAGAGCGAGACCCCATCTCTACTATAAATAGAAAGGAATTAATTGGCCAACTAATATATATATATATATTAGCTGGGCATGGTTGTGCATGCCTGTAGTCCCAGCTACTCGGGAGGCTGAGGCAGTAGAATTTCTTGAGCCCAGGAGTTTGAGGTTGCTGTGAGCTAGGCTGATGCCACAGCACTCACTCTAGCCTGGGAAACAAAGTGAGACTCTGTCTCAAAAAAAATATTCTTGTGTCTCAAGGAATAGAGGCTCAAGGACAGGGAGAGAGATGGGGGGAATAGCCAACTGGTGGAGCAGTCAGAACATACACATTTATGGATTAAATTTACCATCTTATATGGGCACAATGCATGGTGCACCAAAACTATTACAATAGCAACAGGTCTTACATTTAAGTCTTTACTCCATCTTGCATTAATTTTTTTTTTTTTTTGTATGGTGAGAGATGGGGATCCAGTTTCATTCTTCTGCATGTGGTTCTCCAATTTTCCCATCAACATTTATTGAATAGGGCATCCTTTCCCCACTGAATGTTTTTATCTGCTTTGTCAAACATCAGATAGTGGTAGGCAGATGGTTTAATTTCTGGGGTCTCTATACTGTTCCATTGATCTATGTGTCTACCTTTATAACAGTACCAAGCTGTTCTGGTTATTGTAGTCTTGTAGTATAATTTGAAGTTGGATAATTTTTTCCTTTTACTGAGGGTTGTTTTGGCTATTTGGGTCCTTTTTTGATTCTATATAAAGTTTAGGGTTCTTTTTCCTAATTCTGTGAGAAATACTGTTGGTATTGTGATGGGAATTGCATCTAATCTGTAAATCACTTTGGGCAAATATGGACAGTCCAACAACATTGATTCTTCCAGTCAATAAGCCTGGGATGTTATATCATTTGTTTGTGTCAACTGCAATTACATTTATCAGTGTTTTGTAATTCTATTTATAGAGATCTTTCACTCAGTTACGTATATTCCGAGGTTATTTTATTATTTTTTATAGCTATTGTAAATGACATTGAGTTCTTGACTCTCAGCTTGGCTATTATTAGTGTATAAAAATGCTACTGATTTGTGTATATTAATTTTGTAACCTGAGACTTTGCTGAATTTATGTAATAATTTTAGCAATCTTTTGGGGAGTCTTTAGGGTTTTATAGACATAATATCACATCATCAGTGAACAGAGATTGTTTGACCTCCTCTTTTCCTATTTGGTTGCACATTATTTCTTTCTCTTGCCTGATTGGTCTGATTAGGACTTTCAGTATTATGTTAAATAAGAGTAGTAAAAGTATGCATCCTTGTTATGTTCCAGTTCTTAGGGGGAATGCTTATAACTTTTCCCCATTCTGTATGATGTTGGCTGTGGGTTGGTCATAGATGGCTTTTATTGTTTTGAGGTGTGTTCCTTCTATGGTTAGTTTTAAAAGGTGTTTTTTTTTTTTTATCATGAAGGGGTGCTGGACTTTATAAAATACTTTTTCTGCATCTATTGAGATGATGATATGGTTTTATTTTTAATTCTCTCTATGTGGTGAATCACCTTTATTGGTTTTCAAATGCTGAACCAGGCTTGCATCCCTAGGATAAAATATATTGATCATAGTGAATTACTTTTTGGATGTTCTGTTAGATTCAATTTACTATTATTATTTTCTTGAGGGTTTTTGCAACTGTTTTCATAAGGAATATTGGTCTGTAGTTTCCTCCCTCCCTCTTTTCTTTTCTTTTCTTCTCTTTCTTCTTTCTTTTCTTTTGTTTATTTTTGTTGTGTTCTTTCCTGGCTTTGGTCTCAAGGTGATACTGGCTTCATAGAATGAGTTAAGACGCATTCCCTCCTTCTTGATGTTATAGAACAGTTTCAGTAGTGTAGGCACCAGTTCTTCTTTGTTTGTCTGGTATTGCTATGTGGGGCTGCTGCTGCTGCTGCTGCTGCTGCTGCTGCTGCTGCTGCTGCTGCTGCTGCTTCTTCTTCTTCTTCTTCTTCTTCTTCTTCTTCTTCTTCTTCTTCTTCTTCTTCTTCTTCTTCTTCTTCTTCTCCTTCTCCTCCTCCTTCTCCTTCTCCTGCTTCTCCTGCTTCTCCTCCTTCTTCTCCTTCTTCTTTTTTTGGTTGGATGATTTCTTCTATTACTAATTCAATCTCACTAATCATTATTGGTCTATTCAGGATTACTATTTCTTGCTGATTCATGTTTCAGAGGTTACATGTTTCTGAAAGTTTACCCATTTTCTCTGGATTTTCTGGTGTATGCATAGAGGCGTTCATAGTAGTCTCAGATGATCTTTCATATTTCTGTGGTATTAATTGTGTTGTCCTCCTTTTCATTTCTGATTAAACTTATTTGAATCTTTTCCCTCCTTGATTCTCCTTTCTTGGTGGTCTATTGATTTTGTTTATCTTTCCAAAGAACAATTTTTTTTGTTTCATTGATCTGTGTGCTGTTTTTTCAGTTTCATTTTCAGTTGGTTCTTCTCTGATCTTTGTTATTTCTTGTCTTCTGCTAGCTTTGGGTTTGGTTTGCTCTTGTTTTTCTAGTTCCCTGATGTGCGACACTAGGTTGTTAGTTTGTGATATTTCTTTTTTTTTTGATGTAGGCATTTATTGCTATGAACTTCCCTCTTAGTACTGCTTTTTCTGTATCCCAGAGATTTTGGCAGTTTGTGTCACCATTGTCATTCAATTCAAAAATTATTTTTATTTCCATCTTGATTTTGTTATTCATCAAATATCATTCAGCAGTAGATTATTTAACTTCCACATGTTTGTATAGTTTTGAGAGTTCTCTTGGAATTGATTTCTAGTTTTATTCCATTGTGGTTTGAGAAGATACTTGGTAAGATTTCACTTCTTAAAAATTTGGTAAGACTCATTTTGTGGCCTACTATATGGTCTATCTTGGAAAATTCCATATGATGATCAGAATAGTGTATATTCTGCTGTTTGGGGGTTAAATGTTCTGTAAATGTCTGTTAGGTCCATTTATTCTAGAGTCTGGTTTATGTACAATATTTCTTTGTTTATTTTCTAGTTTTTTCAGTGGAGTGTTGATATTATTTCCCACTATAATAATAATGATAATAATTTATTATTATGTTGCTGTTTATTATAAACTATTATTATGTTGCTGTTATTATGTTGCTATTATTATGTTTCTGTTTTATTATTATTATAAAATAAATTATTATTATGTTGCTGTTTATTTCATTTCTTAGGTTCAGTACTATGTATGAATGTGGAGCTCAGATATTAAGTGCATATATATTTATGATTATTATATCTTCTTGTTGAATCGATCCTTTATTTTTATATAATGACCACATTTGTCTTTTTTTTACTATTGCTGATTTAAAGTCTGTTTTATCTGATATAAGAATACCTACTTCTGCTTGCTTTTGTTTTTCATTTGCTTAGAAAACATTTTCCTCCTCTTTACCTTGAGTGTTTGCAACTCTTTATAAGTTAAAATGGTTTCTTGAAGACAACAGATATTTGGGTGGAGTTTTTAAATCCATTCCCTCAAGTCATATCATTTAAGTTGGGCATCTAGATGATTTATATTCAATGTTAAGATTGATAAATGAGATAGTGTTCCAATCATCATAATGATTGTTACCTAGTTTCTCTGGATTGTCCCTTGGCCTACTGTTTTATAAGAGTTGTGAGTTTTTACTTTTGAGTGTTTTTACACCAGTACATATCAACTGTTCTTTTCTGTGTTTAGAGAACTTTTGAGCATTTCTTATAGGGAAGGTCTAGTGACAACAAATTCCCTTAGTGTTTGCTTGTCTGGAAAAGACTTTATTTCTCCTTGATTTATGAAGCCTAGTTTTGCAGGATACACAATTCTTGGCTGATGGTTATTTGGTTTAGGAAGACTAAATATGGTACTCCAATCCCTTCTGGCTTATAATGCATCTGCTTAGAAGTCTGATGTTAGTCTGATGAGCTTTCCTTTGTAAGTTACTTGATGTTTTTGTCTTGCAGCTTGTAGGATTTTCTCCTTCACTTTGACTTTGGCCAGAGTGATGACTATGTGCCTTGGTGATTTCCTATTTGCAATGAATCTTCCAGGCATTTGATGATCTATTTGTATCTAGATGTCTAAATCTCTAGCAACACCAGGGAAGTTTTTCTCTATTAGTCCCTCAAATAGATTTTTCATGCTCTTTTGCTCTTTTTCTTCTCCTCCCTCAGGGATATCTATTATTATTATGTTTGGTCATTTTACATAGGCCCATATTTTTTGGCCATTTTGTTCATTTTTCTTGATTCATTTTCTTTAGTTTTGACTGGGTTAAATTGAAAGCTTTGTATTCAAGCTATGAAATTTTTTGGAAGACAAATATTGTTAATGGAAATGCACATGGATGTGAATTGACATGGATCAAATTTTACTAGTTTTGTACTGGATCAAAAATGTTCTACACTTTTAGAATTTCCTTCTGTGTTGGTTCGAAGTTAGAAATTGCCTCTAGAATCTTTTTTTTTTTTTTTGAGAATTGGAAAGTGAAAATAAAGAAGTAGCTATTATTCTCTAAAGGTTTGTATAGGTGTTGGGGTCCAGGAACCATTGCAGTTCATCCATGTTGTTACTGATCTGTTCATTTGTTAGCTTATAACAGCAGCCAGTCTTGTAGCTACTCCAGTTCCTACCAGATCTCTTTCAGCTTCTCTGACTTGTAGGTTAGGCACATGAGCAACTTCATGGCAAAAGTTTCCAGCTCTTTTTGCAGGTTACTTGCATTAATGAAGTCAAATGCTGTGATAGGCAAGCATGGGTTTCAGTGACCCTCTTGAATTTTTATTAGCCCTCATGGGTTACAGTCTTCCCTGACTCTCTCCTGCCTTAGGTCATGGTTTTCTTCTCAAAATACTTGCCTTACTGCCCCTTATTGATTTTAGGCCTATTACCAGATGCAAAGGCAACAGCCTTTCATAGTTTTCTTCATTAGCTACCGTGGATTCATAAGATCCAATGCCTGTAATAAATCCTTTGTTTCATATCACCGAAAGAGGCTCTGATTCCCTGATCAAATCCTAACTGATATACTCTGCTTAGTTTCTCAGGCTCTTAATAGCCATTTTGTCCTAGGCTTCTCCACATCTAGGTCTGTGCCACTTTTACACTTTGCTGAATATTTTGAGAGGAAAATCTGCTTTAACTATCAATTTACTTCTCTGCTCTTCCCTTTTCTTTGAGATCTTTGCTAGTCATTTATTGGCTTGTTTGGTAGCTGTGAGCTTCATTTTTTCCTCCTCAGTCTCATGAAAACTCCGTTCAACCTCTCTTACTCTTAGTAGCAACTTCTACACAGCTGCTTATCTTATCAGCCTCTCTCTCTGTTCATGCCACATAGGAATCAGCAAATGCCTTGAAGGAAATGCAATGCAAGATGTTTGATACATGCAGAGTTCATTTTCTCTCTTTTCTCAAATTTTGGTTCCTCAAGTTCTATCTTCCTCAGTATCTCTCTAACACTTTTAAACAGGTGTTTGTTCATATTTTTTCAGCATTTCTAATTGTTTTCTTTCTCTTTTTTTCATGAGTTTTCACAAACACATTTCTCCTATTAAACTTTCTTTAAGAACTGCCCTTCCTAAACACCAGATAGATGGTGGCTTCATTATTGATGTATTGATAACACTTCGCACAAAGCTCTTTTGGCATTTATTTCACTCTACTTTTATTAGTTAACATTTCTATACCCACTACTGGAATGTGAATTGCTTTAAGGCAAAAACTGTATCTGATTCAACATGTACCCCTGATCCTATGCATAGTGTCTGGCACTGGCAGGGTGCGGTTTCAGTGTTTAGTGAAAGAAGGGGTAAATTATATATAAATGCTTGCTCACTGACTCTAGAAATTCAAATTTTCTGTCTTTTTTGATATTTATAATTATAGTTGAAGTATACTGTTTTAAAATACAGTGGTACTTGAGAGAGGCAGTATCTAAAACTATTCACTTTTATCTATCTATTTAATACCTAATGACTCCTTGGTAATTTGTTTACACAGTTTTGCAATGAAGCAACATAACATCTATTCTGAAAAAAATATAGGATTTCAATAAAAAATAATTTTTATCGTGAATTATTCTTTTAATGATAACACAGAAAGGCCAGCAATTGACTTTGAGAATTATTGAGAATAGACTAATCATAGGTATCATCTAACCACTCCTCCCTCTCTGAGGTCTCATATTATATCTTCTGATTATCTTCTGGCTGTCAGTCTCCTCAGAGTGCCAGATGGAGTAATCTATACATGTTAACTGTGAGGGTGAACAATTTAGTCAATCATATGGAATCTTTGTCTAACCAACACAAAGCATCTGGATATTCGGAAACATCTAGATGATTGACTACATTTTTCACTTTACATCCAGATGTTTTGATGTCATGAAGACACAGTCTATTGCTCACAAAAATAGAATCTTGGTATAAATATTAACAAAAGTTCTTTTATTTTTTATTTTTTTACTTTTCTGAGAATTCTTTTTTTATTTCAGCATAATATGGGGATACGAATGATAAAGTTACATACATTACCCTTGCCACCCCTCCCCCTCGAGTCAGAGCTTCAAGCGTGTCCATCCCCCAGTTTTATTAAACAATATTATTTTCATTATTCTCATTTTCTTATGACTGATACTCAATTTATGCATGCTACTAGCATTAGCCAAACATTAGTAAACCCAAACCACACTATGCACAAAAAATAACAACTTTCTGAGTATATAATAAGGAAAGAAAATTTTGTTTCCTAGGACATATTTTATAAAGCAGACTATATATCCACTAGTTTATGCCCTTGACATATATACATTGCCACATATTGAGCTTGCATAAAATATAAATAACGCAGCAGGGGTACAACATTCACTACAAATAAATCATCTCATGGGTGCAACATGGCTACAACTTCAAACAGAAAGGATCCGTAGAAATCTTGGATTCATAAGTAAATGAGTTAACATGTTCTGTGAAAATTACACTACTGTTTTCCAACTTATCAATTGAAAAAAATTTTTCATTGAAGACAAACCTTTGAAGTATTCATGAAGCCAGAGACCCCCACAATCAGCATGCTATTTTTACTGAATATATGTAAATTTATAAAAGCTACAACCATTCCAATTTATTTTTTGGCTCTTGAAACCAGTAACATAACCTGTCATAAATTTGATTTCCGAATTTTCAGCCTTTCCTGGGATTGACTTATTGTTAAAGTACTTACAGTAGGGCTGACCAAATCTGTCACACAGGCAGTAGTAATAGCTGTATATAATGAAGTCCACTCATTCAAGTGTCTAGGTATATAAATTCATCTTTAATCATATGAAAAATGATCTCATAATTTACAGTATATGTGCAGTATACCATTTTAGATTAATTTCATAATTTTACATTGTTTAAAGGTCCTTTGTTCTCTGTGATTATGTGTCTACCTAGTAAAATCTATAACATATGACTTTGTTCTACAAACCATTAATTTATAATCATTTTGCATATGTCAGTTCTGATAATTATGGTCCTGTACAATCTGTATCAGTTGACAGTATTTTGGCAGAAGGAGCCACTTTTTATTATTATTATTTACATGGCAATTTCAGCTCTGTATTTTCATTTTATTCACAATTATCCTCTTTGGTTATTTTCATACCACTGAATAACAATGGCTGCTCTTCTTCATCTGTTTCAATACCAGTAAATTTAATGTCCTTTAACAACTTAATTTTTTAAACTAAAAAAAAAAGATTTTTTCCTAACTGAATGAGAAGTACTAAAGTTTTGTTGAGGCTAAAGTCATGTACACCATTTAATATTGCATTATATTATTTAACCACTCTTGGCCATCCTCCCTTATATTGCATTTTGCCAGAGTCTCCCCATTAGAAATGGAACTAGAAACTCAGTGAAGTTGGGTTTTGAGATACAAATGAGGATAAGAAAAAGACAAGCAGAACAAGCTGTTTGACCTATTATTTTTCCACACAAGTTCACATCTGGCTAATGAAATAATTCATGCATTTTAATGCTCATCATTACCCAAAGAATATTTTTATGTGTCAGGTTATTACTGATTATTATTTATATAACATAGTTTACTGGATTCAGGCAGAAGTGGAGGACATTATAGATTGAATACATAATTATATTTTGGTTAAAATAGATGATGAATTATTTTACATGCATAGTTGTCACACACAATAGTAAAAATTAGCTATGAATTAGTTTTCCAGGGGTTAAAGCTTCCTGTAAGCCCTCTAAACTTAGAATATAACTTAGAAGTGCAAGTAGGTTAGGTGTGGTTACATTCTTTGTAGGGAAAGGTGGAATTTTGACAGCCACAAATTCATTAAAACTAATATCAATTCAAAATTAGTTCTCAGAATGATCAAATCAATAGAAAAACTATAATAGTCTAGCCAGCTAATTAATATCAAGCAAACAAAATAACAAATGTCTGCTATATTATCATTTTTCAACTGATTCGGTTGAGATTGTGGAGGCACTGCCTGGGTCACATGATTAAAAGGATTCTGCTGTCAGGAATTATGTCTTAAACACACACATATACAGACACACACACACGCGCACACACAAATCCATCCAACCATTACTTATAGACACAATGAACAGTGCACTCAAGACTGGGCATGTCAAATAATGGCTGTCTCCAATTCCTGTTTTTTTACTGCTAGATCTAAAGCTGATGTATTGTGCTGCCACAGTAGAGTGTTTATCATGATCCAGCCCACGGACATCTTGGTTACACTAGTGGTTAGCAAAGTACTTCATGATATTTATGCCTAAATGATGCCCGACAGCTCAGGTTTCACTATCATGCCAGGAAGGAACTTCTTCCTACGCTTTCCATGACCTTGGATGATAAAAGTACATAAAGGGGAGTCTAACAACCTTCTCCATCTAAAAGGAAATGACATCTTTAAAAAATGATCTCATCTCTTTCTGCAGAAAATAAAGTTATTATCCTCCCTTCTCCTCCCTTCAGCTGCAGCCATTTTTTGCCCTCCAATATGTGAGGCCACCCATGACATGTAAAATTTAGTGCAGGTAAATTCAGCTCACTTGAGGAATGACCAGAGAAAAGAAAAGAAAAGAAGCTGGACAAGCTTGCTGATTGCTGGTGCATCAAAGCTAAAACAGCCAAAAGAAAGGACATCAACCAGAATGTCTTTCACACAAGTGGTAGTAAGGAGTAAAAACCGCCAGTGGGCAGAAGGTACAGGAAAAAGTGAAGCAATTTGGACTATTAAGTAACAATCTACCCAGGGAAATGTGGCTATTAAAGCTAACTGTTGGATAAACAAAGGAAATGGAAATTTACTTCTAAATTAATTTAATTTGGGAGCAAACATGTTTGAGGGGATAGAGGACTTGTCTAGTAGTCAGGTGCCTTAGATTTGCAACCATGCTACCAACTTTAGCAAATTGTTTTTCCACTTAAGTCCTTCACAGAGATAAAGGCAACTGTCCCTTGCTTTGTTTCCAAGGATGTTTTCAAGATGTACGACAATGTTCATAAAGTGTTTGAAGCTCTATAGGGAAAAGATCTAAATTTAAATATTCAATCCATTTGTAATTAGGCATCCAGTTTACAAATATTGTGAAACTAAAGAGGGGGTTGTTTCTGATGACACATAATAGGAAAAATCATTTGAACAGAGATGATATTTGAAATCATACATATACATGAAATCATCAGAGTGGAGATTATTGAAAAAGAATTGAAGAGACCTAAAGACAGACTTTAGGTAACTATTTATCACTACTTAGATAACTGTATGCCATTACTTAGTATATAGTACTGTGTTAGGTGTTGTGGAGAAATAGGAGTGAATAAGCCTACACTCTTGTATTCATGGAACTAACGATTGAATATCAAGTCTACTCACAAATATAAATAACTGTTATTTAGGCAATATAGGGCACATGCAATAAGAGAAACAAATATAGAATTCTGTAGGCCCATGCAAAGTAGCAATCACTCCCTACCAAAGGGAAACAGGTAAGACTTTGCAGAGAAAGGGAACCTTACATGAACTGTAAATGTTGTCTAAGATATTATTAAAAAACAAAGATGTGAGAAGGGCCTTTCTAGAGGAGAAGAAAACAGGAAGAAAAATAGTATCTGATTTGAAGAATGTTAAATAGTCTAGTTTAGTTATAGCACAGAGTGTATACAAGGAAGTAGCTGGGCATAAAGTTAGAAAATCTAAGTTAGAATTAGACTACAAGAACTTCCATATCAGGCTAAGGAATTTGGACCTCATTTATTTGGTAAGGAGAAGCTACATTATATATCTCTTTGAGCAAAATGGCTGGAGCTTCACTTTTGTAACTCTGAATGGATTGGAGTGGGAACACATTGTAGATCAGGTGTCTAAGGTGTTAAAGTAAGTCCAGGTGTGAGGTATTAGAAAGCTGAATAAACTGAATAGGCTAGTGGCATTGAGAATGAAAATAAGAAAGGGGAAAGAGAACAGGGTGGGAGAGATTAATTTCATAGATAGAATTAATAATAAGTAATTTTGACTGACTAGGTGTGTAATTTGAGGGAGAGCAAGAATTTAAAGATGACTCCTTGATTTATGAATCTAGAGGATTTGGAAAATGTAAATAAGTGGAAATGGACTGAAGATAATAATAATAAGCCAACTTTTGGATATGTCTTGTTTCAGGTATAAACATTTATCTAGGTGAAAATATTCAAATGCTCATTCAACATTTGAAACTTCGGTGCTGGGAGCTAAAGAGGGAGGTTATTTCTGATATTACATATTAGGAAAAATCATTTGAACAAAGATGATATTTGAAATCATTAGAGTGGAGATTATTGAAAGGGAATTGAAGAGACCCAAAGAGAGAACTTTAGTTAATACTTATAATACAGGAAACAGAAAAAAGCAATCAGGTCAGCAGAAGAGACATAGACAAATAATCAAAACAGTAGGAGAATCCAGAAGGCTGAGGAATCATGCAAACCAAAAGAGCAGGCAATTTCAATAAAGAGGGGTCAGTGTAATGAATTGTATTAAATATTGCAGAGAGGTCAAGCAAAATGAGCTTTAAGAAAAGACTGAAATTTAGCAATTAGAAGGACATTAATGACCTTTAAATAAAAACACTTTCAATAGAGGGATGGGGAGAAGTTGCTTGACTGTAAGTGGGTTGAAAAGTGGGTAGTGATAAGTAGAAGTGACTGTAGATTATATTTGAAATGGTTGCTGCTGAAAGGAAGGCTGGATATATGCCATAAGCTTCAGTGAATAGCAGTTCACAAGAAAAGAACTTTCAGTATAATTATTTCTGTTTTTCTTCTTTTTGGTGTCTTCTAGACCAGAGGATATTAGTGAGCATAGGGAAACACTAAAAATGCAAGGAAGAAGGGGCAAATGGATGAAATAATGGTATTAAAAGAGAACAGAAGGATAGGACAAAGGTAATCCCTTGGAAAGGAGAAGGAAATGTTTTCCTTACAGACAGAAGAAAGGAAAAGGTAATGAGGGGAAATCCAAAGACAATTTGAGGTGGAGAACAGATTCAAGAAAGCTCATGACGAGTAGTTTTTTTCTCAATAATGTAAGACATTAAGTTATTTATTGAACAGGGAGGTAAAATTGTGGCCGAAGGCTTAAGGAGAGTGGAAATGATTTAGAATAACTTTTGGAGAGATTACAGAATGGTATTAAGAAAAGATAAATGAAAGAATTGCTGAGCAGTGGAAAGGGCCAAATGACGGTAAACCTAATCGGTACAGTTTCTTGATTTTCATCAGCAATGCTCAGCAGCTTGCATAAAAGCTTGAAGGAAACAGACATTGTGAATTTATTCAGGGTTTAGGATTAGGTGCAGAAGAAAGTCAAAGGGGCTAAGAATTCTAAGATGCTATGAAAAATATTATTCAAATGTTTGACCATGACTTATAGAATAGGTATGGAATCATGTAAAACCAGAAAAACTCTGATAAAATAAGGACTTAAATAGCATTTAGTCACAATGATGGTGAAGTGTCAATTTAGTAAATATGAGGAAATGAAATATAAGGAGGTCTTAATATAAAAAGGAAAATTTCAGAGATCAGTACTTAGAAGTCACAAAATTCTAAACTATGACAAGTAATGGACTTTTACTGGCTTGATGAATGGTCATATACATGCAATACATATATAATCATAAATTGTATATGTATTATTATTACCCTTTAAAAAAAGAGTTGCTAGATATAAGTCCAAAATTAACAGGTTATGACCAATGACTTTATAAATCAAATGGTTGAGGTGCAGAAAGAAATCATTCATGGAAGGCTCATGTCTAGGCTATATATATCACCCCATTTACTCTTCCTTATAGTCCTATGAGATTGTCATTTCATGATTTCCCTAATTCACCCCCCCTTTTTAGTAAATAAACTTAAGTAACTTGCTCTAAGCCCTGTAGCTACTGAGTGGACAATGAATAGCCAAAATATTTATGAGCAAGGAGAACATAGCTGGAGGCATCACACTTCTTGATTTCAAAATACATTACAAGGCTACAGTAATCAAAACAGTATGTTAATGTCATAAAAATAGACCAATGGAACAGAATAGAGAGCCCATAAATAAACCCACATGTACAAAGTCAAGAATATAAAATGGGAAAATGATAGTCTCTCCAATAAATGATATTAAAAAAAACTGGATATCTACCTCCAAGAGAATGAAACTGTACCCTTATCTAACACCATACACAAAAATTAACTTAAAATGGATTAACTTAAATGTGAGGTCTGAAACCATAAAGCTGCTGAAAGAAAACATGGGGGAAAGCTTCCTGACAGTGATCTCAGAAAGAAGTTTTTGGTTATGACACCAAAAACCCAGGTAGAAAACTCAATAGGAAAAAAAACTTAATAATCAGATTAAAAAGTGTGCAAAGGACCTGAATGGACATTTTTCTAAAGAAGACATACAAATGGCCAGCAGTCATGTGAAAAGATGTTCAACATCACTAATCATCAGGGAAATACAAAACAAAACTGCAATGAGATGTTATATCACACCAGTTAGGATGGTCATTATCAAAATAAACCAAACCAAACCAAACCAACAAAAATCACCCCCCAAACGAAAACCCCAAAATAGCAAGTGCTGGAAGGTTGTGGAGAAATTGAAATCTATGTACACTGTTAGTGAGAATGTAAAATGATGCAGCTTTTATAGAAAATAGTTTCCTCAAAATTTAAAAATAGAACTAACATATGATACATCCATCTCACTTTTGGGTATATTTCTAAAAGAATTGAAATCAGTTGCAACGATGTGAAAACAACTCAAGTACACATCAATACACGAGTAGATTAAGAAAATTCAGTATATATACACCATGGAGTTCTACCCAGCCACAAAATCAATGGTGATATAGCACCTGTTGTATTATCCTGGATAGAGCTAGAACCCATTCTACTAAGGGAAATATACCAAGAATGGAAAAACAAGCACCACATGTACTCACCATCAAATTGGTTTTAACTGATCAACACCTAAGTGCACATATAGGAATAACATTCATCAAGTGTACGGCAGATGGGAGGGGGGTGAATGGGATGGATATCTACATACATAATGAGTGCAATGTGCACCGTCTGGGGGATGGACACGCTTAAAGCTCTGACTTGGGTGGGGCAATGGGAATATACGTAACCTAAACATTTGTACCTCCATAATATGCTGAAATAAAAAAATCAGTATATAAAAGAGATATCATTACTCCCATGTTAATTGCAGCATTATTCACAATAGCTAAGATATGGAAACAAATGTCTATTGATAAATGAATGGATAAAGAAAATGTAATATATATATGTATATAAAACATTATTCAGCCTTAAAAATGAATAAAATTCTACCATTTTCTACAACATGGGAAGAACTAGAAGATATTATGCTAAGTGAAATGTCAGTCACAAAAGGATAAATACTGCATGATTCCTCTTATATGAGGTATCTAAGATATCAAATTTATAGAAAGAGAAAATATAATGATATCTGTCAGGGGATAAGATAGGGAGATATGGGGAGTTGTTAAATGAATATAAAGTTACAGTTATACAAGATGAGTAAGTTTCAGAGATCTGCTGAACAACATAGTGCCTATAGTTTAACAATAAGGTATTGTGAACTTAAAAATTTATTAAAAGGATAGAATTCAGAGTAGGTGTTCTTAAGACACACACACACACACACACACACGAGCAAACAAATAAATAAAACCCAAAGGGATACAAGGAAACTTTTGGAGATGATGGATATGTTTATTATCTTGATTGTAGTGATGATAACATGAGTTTATACATGTGTCCAAACTTATCAAATTATGTACAGCTTTTAGTATATCAATTGTACTCAGTAAAGCTAGGGAACAAAAATAGAAAGTAAATAAATAAACTTAAGGTACTTGAACAAAGTCCTATAGCTACTGAGTGGACCATGAGACTGGAGGCCACGCTGGAATTTATGTCATTCTCTATTCACTAGGTCATGTTTTCTCAAAGAACTCACCTTGGCATAAACTGGTTATGAATAGTTTGATGAGATCACCATGGTTTATGTTTCCAACCTAATCAATTTATATGGTAGCTGAAGAATCCATTGTTAGGATATCATTTCCTTGTCTCACTAGGAGATATTTGCTAACGTAATGTAACTTGTAAATATGAGCTTTATTATGCTTGCAGGTCATGGAGACAGATAATGGTGAATTGAACCTGTCAAATAAGTGATTCTCCAGAGAATCACTTTGAACTTTGAAAGTAGATTTAGATTTAGGCTGAGATAGATGCTCATTTTCATCCTTTATCTCACCTTATTTAAATTTATCCTGCATCTACATGGCCCCAGAGACAAGAGGGAACTGAAAAGTTTTCCAAACACAGTATTTTATAAATCAAGCAGCTTAGTTCCTCAACATGTTAACATGGCAGAAAAAGCAAATATTTCCAGGCTTTCAGCTGATCTTGCACTGAGAAGGAAGGCCATGCTGATTGATTTTGATATGATCAAAAATCCTAAACCTAAAGTCATTTATCATCATATGAACAGCCATAACTTTAATTTCATAGAATTTCTTTCATTTTTGCACACCCTCAACATGATCTCAAATTTAAGTCATATTTTAATGCAATTTATGTAAATAAAGCTTATGTGTATATATGTCATCACAAATAAAAGTGATTGTATTTTAGCCTTGTTATTTTTATCAGAAAGAATTACACTAAGTTTACTCTATCTTGGGCTCCTGGAACAACATTTCTGACTCAATTAACTGGTCAATTCAATCAAACACTCAGTCATTACAGTCAAATTATTGGTTTAATGATGTTTTCTTTCCCCAGTTAACTGACTTGCTATTTGACTGAAGTTACTAAATCAATTGTATTTCAATATTAGTTGTACAAATCTGTGATGATTATCTAGGTAGAGCAGGCAAACTACCCTGATATTTATGCTAAAAGATTAAACAACAGAAGCAGTCTGATAAATGCTAAAACTAATGCCTTAAATGTATCGTTGTAGGAATAACCTTTATGTCACTTCATACTATTTGAATTCATTATTACTTTTAACGTTGATAAGTTTACATTTTTCAACCATACATTTGGCAGCCAGAAGAGATGAAATATTTTATGAGCATTTCCACAGTCATAAATTATGGACATCAAGCACATGCAATGATGCCAAATTACAGAAAGTCAAAGAACACCACAATTTGCATATTCATCTGAAGTTTCTACACCAATAGTAAAAAGTAAAGTTATTACATAAGTTACTTGCACACATCAAAGATTTATCTTAAACTTAGGAATGAACCAGTGCATTTATTCATTCAAGTAACTTTTCCATTCATTAAATGTCTCTTAAATGGTCTGTGTTTCTAGTTGCAAAGTCATCATGTGCTATTAAGCATTATGGAAAATGTCAGCATGCTATGATTCAACAACATTAAAAATGCTAAAAACAAGGACAAGTAGAAAGATAAGTTAAATTCAAAAGAAAAACTGTTCTATTACACTTGAGATTCTAATTTTAATTAACTTAAATCAAGTGACATGAAGAAAATTTAGGTTTGGATGCACTATGGTGAAATTCCAATCTATGAGAAAAAGTACTGATTCTTTCTGAATTTGGACAATCTTTTTTTTCATTTTTCTTAAAAATTTTATAAACCTATGGAAGAAACTAATATTAACAAGCTGAATACAAAGTATAATTGTGTTTCCATTAAGTTTTACATATGAGAATATGGGAGGGGAGAATAGTATTATTATTCCCATTTTATAGTTCAAATGAATTAGTTCAATAAAAGTCTATTTTTAAAGAATTCATCAATTGGTTCGTGAATAAAATTTTAAAACTTTTTTCTTCTGATTATTAAGTAGTAGTACATGTGCATTATAGAAAATTGAATATATAGAAAAAGATTTAGGAGAAAAATAATCCCCAAGAGTACCTATTGTTAACATTTTATTATATTTCCATAGTCTTCGTATGTGTGTGTGTGTGTGTATGTGTATTTGGTGGTGGTATGGGTTATATTATAATATTGCACAACTGGGATCATAATGCATATCATTGTTTTTCATACTTGATTTCTTCACTACTAGCATGTTTCACTTTCCTGTCCATTAAAACATCATTTTTTGAAGACTGCTTAATATCCTTTTATCATATATTTTATATTTTTATATATGAAACTTCTATAATTAGATATTTCATGAATTACTTGGCCTTCTCATGTTGATGAATTTGGACAATCTTAATGGCTTCTTGAATACCAAGATGTTGAAATAATAGTATTCTCCGTTCACAATCCTAGTTACATGCGTTGTGGTTTTTCTAACTACTCAATCTTTGGTTCCTTTCAGATTTTGTTGTTGTCATGTATTATTCAACTCAAATTGTCCCTGAACCAGAAATGGACTTGTGAACATTATAGAGCAGTCCTTGAAGTCCTTTCTATTGTTTTGCATTTTTATTCTTCTTTTCCTCCTTTTGTTGTTCTTTCCTTTCTAGAATTACATTATGTAATACAGTAGCCATTAGCCTCCTATTACTATTTAAGTTAAAAGTGATTAAATTTAAATAAAATTAAAAATTCAGTTTCTCAGTTGCACTAAGCATGTAACTATCATTCCAAAAGTTCTACTGGACAATGATGTCCCAGAAGCTTATGTTGTATGTGCCATTGCTCAGGATTATTATCTTCTCTACTAAGGTGGAAACAGAGTGTGTTAACATAATATTCTCATTCAGATACATTTGGGTATCTTTATCATTGTCTAATCATTAAAGAGCTATTAGAACGCCAAATGGTCCTTATAAGCCAAATAAATTTGGATTATAAATAGTGGAAATTCAGACCCTAAGAAAAGTAGATGAGGGATATTTTACAGCAATTTGTGAAACCATGGATAAGTCAAAAATTCATGTTATTTTAAAATATGAGTTCCATCATGGAACCAATGCAGTGTTGACAGCTTGAAATATCAATGAAGTGTTTGGAAGGGAATGGCTAATGAACGCATAATACGTAGATGTTTTGAGAAGTTCTATTCTGGTGATTTTAATCTTGAAAAGGAGCCACATGGCAGACCTGAGACCAAGGTGGATAATAATGAGCTGAAAGCTTTAGTGGAAGTAAATCCATCTTTTTTTTCTTTTTCTTTTTCTTTTTTCTTTTTTTTTTGAGACAAAGTCTCGCTTGTTGCCCAGGCTAGAGTGAGTGCCATGGTGTCAGCCTAGCTCACAGCAACCTCAAACTCCTGGGCTCAAGCAATCCTCCTGCCTCAGCCTCCCGAGTAGCTAGGACTACAGGCATGCGCCACCATGCCCAGCTAATTTTATATATATATTAGTTGGCCAATTAATTTCTTTCTATTTATAGTAGAGATGGGGTGTCGCTCTTGCTCAGGCTGGTTTCGAACTCCTGACCTTGAGCAATGCACCCGCCTAGGCCTCCCAGAGTGCTAGGATTATAGGCGTGAGCCACCACGCCCCGCCTGTAAATCCATCTTTAAACCTATGAATGAATTAGAAGCAAGGTTTGACATTACTATTCCAACAATATTGGACCATTTGAAACAAATGGGCAAGGTAAAGAAGCTGGATAGATCGTACCACATGAATTAAATGAGCATCAGAAAAGAAATCCTCTAGAAGCTTGCCTTTCTTTGCTGTCATGACATAAAGGTGAACCATTTCTACACCATATGTTTTTTAAATTTCAGAATATTATGGTGGTAATAATGCTTTGGTTACATAAATTGTCTTTGCACTACCTGAGTCAGAGCTACAAGCATGCCCATCCCCCAGACAGCACACACTACACCTATTGTTACGTGTGATGAAAAACAGATTCTTTTTGACAACTGTAAGCATTCAGCATAATGGTTGGATAAAGATGAAGTGCTGAAACACAGCCCAAAACTGAATATTCATCACAAAATGCTAATGGTATCTGTTTGGCGGTCCAGTGCTGGTATTATCCACCATAGCTTCATGAAATCTGGCCAATAGATTACAGCAGCTGTCTACTGCAACGAGTTGGATGAAATGATGAGAATGCTGTGATTAAGCAGCCGAGATTGGTCAATAAAGACAGGCCAATCCTCCTGTAAGACAATGATCCACCACATGTCACAAACAATGCTGCTCAAACTACAGAAGCTGGACTTGGAAACTCTCTGTCACCTACTGTATTCACCAGGCCTTGCAACAACTGACTACCACTTCTTCCAGGCTTTGGACCACTTCTTGCAAGGAAAGATATTCAATTCTCAACAAGCTGTGGAAAACGCCTTTTGCAATTTTATCGCCACTGGCTCTTCAGGCTTCTTCACTGCTGGCATAAGCAAGCTACCATTAAGGTGGCAAAACTGTGTTGATAGTTTAGGCGCATACTTTGATTAATGTACTGTTTCTTGTTTGAGATATAATAAACTACACTTTGAATTCAAAATCAGACATTTAATATTTAATGACCTAAAATACCTAAAATAATATCATACACAATGGTAGCCTTGCAGTCACTGATATGTGGCACTCTGTTTATTCACTCTTTTTTCTTTCTTTTTTTTTTTTTTGCTCCATTCATTCAATTGACTGTGTGGCTAACCCTTTCTGTGTGCTGGGGATATCATAATGATCAAAACAGATATGGTTTTAACCTCAATGAGCTTGTAGTCTAGAAAAGGACAGCCAGAATCAAATAGGAAATTGTATTATATGGTAAATGCTATGATAGAGACAGGAAAAGGGAACAGGTAAGAAATGTAGCCAGCATAGCTTGGAACAACAGTGAGAGTGGAAGCAACAAAATGAGGAATTTTTCTTGTTGCTATTGTTATTGTCATTGTTGTTATTATTTGAAAGTTAAAGGTAAGCTGAAATTTAAGGGATGGTGCACGAGTTAGTAATAGGAGCAAGAGGAGAAATGCTGTTGTAGAAAGAGTATATACAAAGTCTTAGAGGCAAGGTAATACTCATTATATCAGTTTGTGGCTAAATAGTGTTGGGAAAGCACTCTGGGAATATGGAGGAAAGACTCCAGATCTTGCCTTATACTATTCTATTTGATAGGATAGATGAATAAAGTGAAATGTCTTCTTCCATTTATTTTGACATCTTGGAATACTATGCTTAGCAGACTTCAGAGGCATCTATTTATTAATTATATGTAATGTATGCATTATGTCTATAGTTGCTATATTATTTATTATAGAAATAACTTCTAAGGTCTAACTGCTCAAAGTTGATTCTAAAAGTTTGAAGACACCTTAGGATACCTGTCACCAGCTCTTTCTCCTTACAAATTGAGATGATGTTGCCACTTCCCCTTGTCTCCTGGACTGATAAAATCTAAGAAGGTTTCCCTAATTCCTTTTCTGTTTTTACATGCTCTTTGGATATAATTTTGTTTCTTAAAGGAGCCAAACATATGATTTCAGCTTAAGTAACTTTCAAATTCTTCCTTCATATAATGAAATATAGGGGAAAAAAAAGAATTTCCTTTCTTCATGAACTTACCAGAAGAAAAGGTATGGTTGCAAATTATTTTGAGGGCCTTCAAATATTCTTCCCTACCTTTATTTGCATTTCTCTGCTGCCTAGCACATCTGTTTGACTCCTAGATTCCACATATTGGAGGACAGCCAGGTCTGTCCTCCTAGACCTTGCCAAAAATTTTCAAACTTGCCTGATGTCTTTTCCCTTCCTGATCAAAATTTGCTATTCTTTTGTCTTGTTTTTTATGGGCTCTTCCTAGGAGAATGGTTAGATAATGCAATTATGGATACAGGAATGGAAAATAGCCTACTTAATTATTCTTCTAATATAATATATGCATCTAAAGGGGCAACCTATGTTATAGACTAAAGAAGGAATCCTAAAACAATGAAATTGTATGCAAATCATCATTGTAACAGACTAGATAAGTGGCTTTCGAACTGTATTTCATAAAACAAGGTCATTGGAGGTGCCAATGGGCACCCTAGGATGGCAGGGGGGATTGGGACACTAAGTGTGTATGGTTTCATGTTCCTTCATTTCTTAACCAGAGAAGCTCCTCCTTTTTTCTGTTTTTGATCAAGAGTCTATGTAAGGTTTTATAAAATGCACAAACCCCTATACTACAAAACTCTTAAGTGAACAAACTTTCTCTTCATATTATGTTCTTCTCCCCATGTTAGTACAGTCCCTTAAACGGTACAGGTACTCAAGAAACATATATTGAAAGAGTGAGTGAATGAGTACATGAATAAAGTCACTGCATAGGAATTTCAGTTCCCTTCAGGCTTGTGTCCAGCATTGGGTTCTCACTATGAAATTTAGGCAACATATATCTTCTTTGAATTCCTCTTCTCAAGTTGTTTTTTAAATTATCATTTTAGTGACTTTAATTTGTTTTCTGTAGCATTTCAGATCTTAGTAAATTTGGGGATTATCATCAATGTCACTACCATACATGTTAATTTATCATTATTGTTTTTACTAATATTAATAACACAAATATTATTAAATGCTTATTTCACATATAATACCTTCTTTTATGTTCATCAGAAATCTTGGGGTAAGGGATATCTCTAATTTATAGACAAAAAACAAAGGTCAAATAATATGTCCTAAGTTACATGTAGCTAGTAAGAGAAAGAACTGGGATTCAAATCCAGATTTATATGATTCTAAATTGCATGCTCTAAATAATTACAGTAAACTAAACAACTTTATACTATACTGCTTTTTAAATTTCTTTTCTTCATGAATGTCATTAAATACATTGGCATAATCAATACCTATATTCATAAAGCTCTTGGTATGAGAAAAAATCTACGCTTGCTGACCTCTTAGTCTCTGCATTGCTGAATCATGATGCCTAATATTATCAACAAAGGAAGAGTATCTGATTATAATTGGCTGCATTTCTTAACAGCAAGCTGCAATTCAGCAAGCTTGGCTGAGTACCACTTTTAAGTGAGGAAAAGATGGGAATGATAAAAATTGACAGTTAAGTACACCAGCTCATGCCATACACAGCCACGGATGCTACAACTTGGGTGCTAAAATATCTAAATGGTCCCTTCATTGTTTCACCTTCTGAAAGTTGATTAAATTCTTTCAAAAACAAGTTATGTGCTTTGTCATGTGGACTATGCATTTGCATAGTATCAGAGAATCCAAAACTGACAATAGAATTCAATTATTGATAAGTAAATGGAATTGAATACCATTGTGTATACCTGTAGAAAGTAAAGGCTAGGTCAGTACACTTCATTTTTTTAAATTAATTAATTTTATTTCAGCATATTACGGGAGTACACTTTAAATAAATCATTCGGGGTATCACTTCTAAGTCTGTAAACTTAGAAACCAAGCCTGTATTGTATAAAGAAGCTTTAAACAAATGGGAGCTAGTTAAGCTCAGAAAAAAGAATAATCAATAAGGAAAAATCTATCAAAACAACGAGAGGCAAAAGTTTAGGAAGAGCAGGTGACCAGGAAGCTAAATATTAAATTGAACCATAGGACACTGCCATTTTGTAAGTCAAAACTGGTTGAATATTGGCTATTTCATATGGTTCAACACAATAACAGTTTCCCCAGAAGTAGAGAAGGAGAAAAGAAACATAGTGGAACCTGGAAAAGCTTCAAAATGTAAAACTAAAGATTTCAGGAGGGGAGAAAAAAAAAGAGTTTTATTTTCTTTTCTGACCCTTGGACTTTATAAAAAAAAGATTGCTCAAATGAAAGTAAATGTTTTAAATAAAAAAGAAAAAGAACTAGGAAAGGAGAGATGGAAATAGAGAGAAATAAGAAAGAGATTCTTTTGGCTAACTATGCAAGGGTTAGAAAAATTAAAAAAAGAAAAGTAAAAGATCCTGGCAGTTTCGGAAGAATCTCTTTTGTTCTCTGTGGTCAGAGCATTAAATATAGTGGATTGGAATTGAAATGGATGAAACAAATTGTTCTTGGATAAATCCAGTCACTGAGATTTTTCTGAAGGTCATTTTGGTTTTGCTTAGCTATACTTTGTGTGTGGCCTCTGTGAAATTTTTAAATCAGATAATGACAAATGTTTTATGTAAAGGACAAGATAGTAAATATTTTACATTTTATGGATCATGTATGGTCTCTGTCACATTTTTTTTTTCAAACAACCCTTTAAAAATTTAAAAGCTATTCCTAGCTTGAGGGCTGTACAAAAGCAGGCCATAGGCTAAATTTGGCCAGTAGTTGTAGTTTGTTTAGCCCACTTTAGGTAAAAGGTGGCGTATTTTATGTTTTCCTCCTTCAGATTCACTATTTTTTTCCCTTTGTTTTCTTACTTTCCATCCTACTCCCTTCCCTCTCTCCATTTTTTACAATTCATGCTAAGTTCTAACACTCTTTCTGTCAATGAGAAATGAAAGAACCTGGGTAAGTCACTTCTATAGATAGGACTTCCTCATCTAGAAAATAAACAGGTTGGACTCTGATCACTAAGGTTCGTTTCATATCTGACATCTTTTGATTATATTTTAACCAATGGATGGAAAAGTAAACAGAAAATATTGTACATATACATGCTGGGAAAGCCAAAGTTTCTAAAAAGGAAATATATTTTACTAAAGATTTAATCCCTGAATCGTATTTCTTTCCTCACACATGGGATTCAGAAGTATTTACTCTTCTAAGGATAAAGGAAGACAATATATTACTTTATGCTTTAAACATACCACTCCATATGTCCTTATTTTAAGCATGTTGCTTTCTTTCAAAATTTAATGGAAGTTTTCCAGCTGGACTCTTTTCATTTTCCATTACCATGACATCCAAAAGGAAGGAAAAATGAGGTCAGATGTCTCTCTCCTTCTTCTCCTGAAAGCAAAACAAAATTACTTCTAATGATTTTGGACAGATATTCTAACCTCCACATATTTGCCTTTGGAATTATGTTCCTTGGCCATAATGTAAAACTAGACCCCACCTAGTCAGTTATATCTTCAATTATTATGCTTGAACAAATAACTTTTTTCTATTGGGCTTCTAGGCTACCATTCTCAATCTTAATCAGATCACTAGTTGATTTCTTCAATATTAGACTTCAAAAGTGGTTATAACCTATATTACAGAAAAATAAATTGTGAAGGCATTGATAATATAACATAAAACAAAGAAATAGACATCTTTCTTTCCATTTACTGACTCTTAGATCACTGCACAACTCCCACGTAGTGGTAAGTTCACATGTAGTCTTATGGAATATCAAAACTGAAAAGTATTCAACTCTAATTTCTTAATTTTGAGATGATACTAAAGTCCAAGCATGAAACGACTTGACCTAGTTAACTAGCTATTTAATATCTCAGCCAGGACTAAAATCCAGTCCTCTAACTTTCAATCTGAGCTTTTCTAATCATACCATACCTCATGACCACTTAAAGTAACTTAATAGTAACTTAGTAATATGTTTATATGTTTAGAAGACTCATAAAGTCTGTAGTTGTGATTAGCAAAGAACATATCATCTATGTTTATTGCTTGGGCTTTTTATTTTATTTTATTATTATTTTTGAGACACGATCTCATTCTGTTACCCAGGTTCCAGTACACTGGTGCAATCATAGCTCACTGCAACCTCCAACTCCTGGGCCCAAGGGATCCTCTCACCTTAGCCTCCTATGTAGCTAAAATTACAGGTGCACACTGCCATGCTCAACAAATTTTTAAAATATTATTTATTAAGATGGGGTCTCACTGTGTTGCTGAAACTGATCTCTATTTCCTGGCCTCAATCCATCCTCCCACCTCAGCGTCCCAAAGCACTGGGATCATAGATGTGAGCCACTGCATCTGGATATTACTTGGATTTTAATAGAGGTGAAGAAATCTGCTTCAAAGATTTTAGGGTAATATGCACAGGGGAAGTTGCTTTTTCAAGCAATCAGCTCAAAGCCTCCAGAAAAATGGACTTCTCTTAGCTACTTGTACTAACCAGAAATAATTTATGGTATTTATAGTTAAAGTCTTAGATGCTTAGACATTTTTGCAAATAATTAGCACAGGAAAGGCACAGAAAATGCCCTTGCCACTTCTCTTGCATCTCCCGCCTAGCCCAGCACATAAAAAGAAACATTAATAACTAATCCTTGAGGGAGAGAGATATAACCTTCATGATCTTATTTTGCCCTTTTAAGCACTCTGCTATAGCATTTGAATTGAAGGAAGATGTAAACTGGCAGATAGGAGGGACCGCATCTATTTAATTTGTATCGTATAGTACTTAGCATGGCGCCATGTATATATGGGCACTTGATGAATATCACTTGAAGAGAAATGCATTCCAAATGCATTTGTTGGCAATAAGCTTAGTTTTCATCCCTTTACTGATTGGGGATATAAATGTCACATTCTTCCCTCTTTATGCTTCTTAAACGAAGATTTCACTTTTCCCCTTGGTACAAGAAAAGTTTTTTTGAGAGTAGACCAGTCTTACAAGTGAGAGAGCTTCACAGACGGCCAGAATGAGAGCAAGTCCTAAAAAACTCTGTTTTAACTACAGACCACCCAAAATAGAAGATGTAGAGACACTAGTTGAAATCTTTAAGGATAATAACATTTTCCTCTCACTTTTCTTAGCAGTGGGAAAGGAACTTTCTCAGTTTCAACATCATATAGACCATGACTTACTGAAATGAATTTTATTGTCAAAGTAGGGATTTACCAATTCTAGTGTGCTCTATTCTTTCTTTGTCTTAAGTACCTACATCTATTAGCTTGAATGGAAACTCTGAACTGCAGGCAAGTACAGAATAGAGTATATAAGTGAATAAAAATTTTTTCACGATATTTTATTCTAAGTCACAACAAGTCAGGGTGAGTTACTGTGGAGAAACCAAAACTTAAAGGCATCATACTAAGTGGACCTTGAAATCAAAAAGGAAAACATCAAAGTGAAATAACTAATCTCATTTCATTATCCAACCTAAAAAGAGAGCAAAATAGTAAGAAGTTATTTTGATTTGAAGTACACCTGCCTTAGTAATGTAGGCAGGGACACTTTTAAATATAGGCCTTTCATCTTATTTGTGCCTCTTGAAGAACTTTTTGAAAAAATAAGTGAAATAACTATCATCAATTTTGAAAAATATTCCCCAATCTCAAGCCAATGCTGGCAGAGCCCTCACAGTAGTAGTGTCTGTCATTATACTCATGTGCATAACCTACATATATAAAACAATGTATTGGTCCCTGTAACATTTATGTTTGTTATTATTAATTTAATTTTCTTTAGCAATCAGCAGCTGATGCAGCAATCATCTCGCTTACATAGAATGCAAACAAATAGCCCCATGTAATGCCTAAACACAGTTTATGAAACATTATAGATGGTGTGGAAAAGAAGTGTAATGGTAGAGAAGAGCAGAGGACAACCTATCTGTGGGAGAATTGCTCTTACTAAGTGGCCTGTAGAATAGAGAGACAGTTTTCAAAGCTTTTGCCCAGAGTCATTCATTCCCCAGTGTATATTAGGCATGAAACAAATTTAAGCAGTCTATTTTGTAAATGAACTAACCTCACTCATCATATGGCTACAGATGAAACCATATTGGTGATGCTATTTATCAAAGCCTCTTTTCTTCTGGTAATAAATAGCTAAGCCGCCTTTTGCCACCAAATAAATATAAAAAGGGAGCATGAGCCAATGAGCAGACTGAAGAAAACTGTGCAATGTTGCAAAACTCCAACCAGAAATGTGTGGAAGTTAAACCTACTTTGGCCAAGTGCACAGCTTTAATTGGCAATTTGAGCCTAATACTGTCCATTAAGAATGTACTCAAAGCATCCCAGCAGTATGGTGCAGTATACAATCATGGGATGTGTTCTTTAAGCCAAATTTCCAGCTTTGAGAATGCCTGCATCTGTAGTTCAGGATGTTCCTTCCATCTCTGGGTTCAAGCCCCCAATGTAATAAGGCTGAGAAAGCCACAGCTCCAAAAAGCCAACTCAGCAGGCAAAGCATGACAGGCAGCACTAGAATAATTAATAGAATGCCTTTCTGACATCCCTATCTGTCAGAGGTACAACTAACATCGTCTTAGTTACTGAGACTCAGAACCGTGACCTGACCCTTCCTCTTTTTCGTCTTTCATACTGAGGTTATTTAACAATATCTGTTGATTTTTCCTTTATTTTTTCCAGACACTAGTCTCTTTATTTCCACTAATACTGTAATCCAGGGTCTTGTTATCTCATGCCTGGATTACTAAAGAAGATTTTAGCTGCCTTCTCTGCCCAACCTTTCCCCACCATAACAATTTGCCCCATTAAACAGTATCACTACTATTTATCCTACATATCACTGTTAGATCTTTCTAAAACACCATTGTTCATCATGTTATTCTGCTACTCAAAAGTTTTCACTGATTCCAAATCGTCAATCCAAACCTCTCTGCTTGACTTTTAAGGTCTTTGATAATATATTCTAATACAAACTTATTTCTTACTAGCATATACATGGTGCATTTAGTCAGGGTTACATTCATGTTGTTAGGGGAAATATATGTTCTCATTTACACATATCTGTGCACATTGAACCAACCACCTAGTACTTCTGTGTACCTCAGTTTCTTCAACTATATAATAGGGATTATAAGCTTGTTATGAGGATTAAATGAGTTGCTTAGAGCAATGCCTGGTATATCCAATTCTTCTGCTTATTAAAATTCTATCAGTGAACTCAAGTGCCACTTACAGCATAACTAAATTTTCACTTTCCACTCCATTGCTCGTGAAGCTCATGCCTCTTTGAACCCTTACCTGTATTCTGTACTGCCAAATATAATGCTCAATTGTATGTTGCCTTATATTGTTTACTGTTGTTTCAATGGTATACATCCAATCATTCCAGTCAATTGTAAGTTCTTTGAGGTCAGGGACTTTTACCTCTCCAGTCTTCTGTAGTGCAATATTTAATACACGGTGGACACTGAAATACCTAATAATTATTAGAGTAAGGGGAAAATGTGCAGTTACTAGTCATTTATTACCAGGCCAGGGAATAGCCTGCACTAGTCTCTCCTCTCCTATCCTCTGAAATTTTTGTGAGAACCATCTAAAAGTCAACATAATTTGTATGCCTTCCAATCACATCCTTTCCCTCTGAGCAAATTCTAGAGCACACAGGACAGAAAGCACTAATCCAAATCAACATTTCGGATCTTGGCAAGGCTTCCAATTACTGTTTACTTCTTCCTTAGTAAAGATTGAGCAAACATCACTTGCTATACTTCAAAAGAAGTATTTTGCCTATAGTTTGCCTATAAATTGACATCTACTCTGCCTAACAACAGACATGTTTTCATAGAAACTCACTTTAATCTTATAGTCCAGTAAGCATTTAGATCTTTCATGCCAAGGTCACATATTAGATTGGTATTAAATTACTGCATGATAAAACAATAGCTAAAAGGCTGTTTAGTTATGCTGCACAGGAAGGAGATGGAAGATGGAGTCTACTCAAAATTTTCAGATAGTATACTATATCTTATAAGTCATTTAATTTAATCTTTATACCAACTTGCCACATTTATATACTATATTAAGTAGATATCATTATGGGAGTTTAGTACTCAGAGAGGTTAAGAAACTCAACTTAAGTTGCACAGAAGGTGGGGTTGGAATTCTGTACTGGAATAATTATTATTAATAACTGTTTATAATTTTTGAACTCACTATGTGACCGGCACTGTGCTAATTAATTTATATGTGCTCTCTGTTTAACTGCAACCATGGCCTACCCGCCCCCTGAAATATACTACTTTCCTGTGTTCTACTAGCAAACACCTATAGCAGAATGTTTTGAAGAGGATGCTTTGAGGAAAATGAATTTCATTAAGTTTTAACATTTGTACAGATTTTTGCAGTAGTATAATGACTAGAATTATACAAGGACAAATGATAATGACTTCATATTTTAACAGTAAAACTTCACACAATTTGCAGACGAAGAGATTGATTTGTCTGACACGGATTGTTGTGGACATCTGTAAGATATGAATCAGTGTTTAAATACAGAATTTAGTCAACAGATCAAACAAAATGGACAAAGGAGGGAGGAGAACTTTGGCAGGAGTAGACAGAAATTATTCCCTTAGTCATAGCAAAATACTGAATTCCTTAGTGAGAAGGAACTGACATTTATATTGGATTTATACTGTGCTTATATCTTATTTAATGCCACCTAAGTTAATAATCAAATTTATTAATGATTAATAATCATATATACTTTATTCGATAGTGTATCTTCTGCTATTATCACAAAAATGTCCTTGTTGCTATTTATATGAAATTATCAGTTAAAGAAGCTTTGTTAAGAAAAAGAATACCTAAATGAAGTAGACTTAACTGATAATTGCACTCAGAATTGTAAAACCCTGAAGTGCCTATCTAGGAAAGTGGTATATCTCATGTATAATGCCTGAAGACAACCTATTCCTCTTGGATGAGCCACAAATGACATTGACAAAGAATCATTCCCTATCTTACATCTTTAGAGTAACAAAGAAATCAGTTTTATTCTGTCTTAGATATTTGATCTGTGACAAAAGCAACAAATGCTTATTTCTCATTAAAAGGTGTGTGTCAGGTTGGGGGGTTAGCAGAGAGGCAAGCAGAGTGAAAGGGTTCAATCAGATGTTGCCTGATTGTTTTAGAAGGGCCTCTTTAGTTGATACTTTGGTCAGTCTGATGACTGCATGTCGTGACGTCTTCCTGTTGGCGTTGAATCTCCCAGGGGTCCTCTGAGCTTCTTGAACTTGTATATCAAGATTTTGAGCAAGGCCTGGGAAATTTTCCTCTATTATATCTTCAAACAGCTTGTCCAACCCTTGAGTGTTGTCTTCTTCCCCTTCTTGTAACCCTATGACCCTCACATTAGGTTTCTTCACATAATCCCACAGCTCTTGTAGGCTTTGCTCTTTTCTCTTGTTTCTCTGCTCTATTTCTGTGACTGATTTATTTAATTGGAGGGTGTTATCTTCAAGCTCTGAGATTCTTTCTTCTGTTTCATCTACCCTGTTCTTGAGACTTTCCACTGTATTTTGTAGTTCCTTGAATTGATTCTTCATTTCCAGGAGTTCGGTTACACTTTTCTTCATTGTGTCTATTTCTTTTCCCATATCCTAGAGACTTTTTGTGGTTTCTTTGTGTTGGTTATTGAGTTGTTGTTGCAGCTGGGTGAGTGTTCTTATGATCCACATACGAAATTCCTCTTCTGTCATATTGGTTGCCTGATTTTGGTCGGTGTTCATTTCTAGGGGGCTGGTGCTCCTCTTTGGGGGTGTGTTTTCCGTTTGGTTCTTCATATTTCCTGAGTTCTTTCGCTGATTTCTTCCCATGTCGATCAGTTGTTGTTTCTTTCCTTAGGTTATTGTTTGGGTATTCACACACCTTGTTTAGTTTCTGAGGCGTTAGGTGGTGTCTGTGGGTGAAATTGGACCACTCCCTGTATATTGAGTCAATGGGTGCCGTGGAAACGCTGTGCAAGATGCCTTCCCTGTCAGTAGGTGGCGTTTGCTTGGAGGAACAGGCTATACTGTTGATTTTGTGTCCTGTTATCAGCTCTCGTTCTGGGCGGAGCTGTGTTGGGTAAGCCTGCCCTCAGGCTGTTAGCAGGGGTCAAAGTTCTGTGCTCTGCTTCCAGGGAAAGCTGTCAGGGCGGGGCTGGAATGGTCCCGCTCAGCCAGAAAGTCTGTGTGTGGGGGTGGGGCTGTCTGAGACCCGCAGTCTGCAGCAGGCCTCGCTTCTTTCCACCCTCTCCAACTCCGCAGCTACTCCTGGGCCTCTGCCAGCAGGCCAGACCACAAGCCACCAGGCCTCCCTGGACTGTGATGCTGGCGGGGAGGTTCCCTGCACAGGAACGCCACCTGGTTTGGGCACAAGGCCTCCTCCTGGGAGGAGGGTTGCCCTCTAGGACGCCAATCCGCCCCTGGAGGCACACACACCTCAGTAGGCTGTTCACGTATAACCCTTCTGTGCCCCGGGCAATGCTAGCCCTCGGTGCAGGGGATCTGGTCTGCAGGTCTGACCTCTGGGTCCCAGAGTTCAAACTGTATCCCCACCAGGGAGAGGATTTCCGGTCCCAATTCACCCACAGGGAGCTCAAGCTGGGTCTATGTCTCTCAGCCTCTGAGTCAGCACCGTTCTCCTGGAAACACGGTGCCAGCAGCACCTGGGAGGGCGGGCGGGTAGGGAGCTCACAGTCTGAGTTCCCCTGAGTCAGGTGTAGGGTCCCAAACAGGAAGGTCCCGTTCCCTGGAGGTGCCTCCGGCTGGTGGCTGTATTGTCTCTCTGGGCAGCCGTGGGTAGGGTCGGCGGAGGGGAGGAGGAGGCAATATGGTGCGTGCTGCGCGGCTCGGGTCTGTGCACATGGAGGTGCCCGGAGGAAGTTGGGAACCTGGTGCCACGTCTGCTACAGGCTCACCATTGGCAGGCGGCGGCGGTCTCTGGGCTGGTGTCTGCAGGTCTCTCCACCCGCTGGGGAGCCCACCAGCAGTCCCAAATGCAGGGGAGGGGAAACAGCAAATCCACCTACCCTTGCCGCTGGTCTCCGGGCTGCTCCGGTGGTCTCAGCCTCCAGTTCTCCTCCGCAGCCTCCTCCCGTGGAGTCTCCCGGGGTCTCAGGTACCCCTCCTTCCGGCCCTTGTCCGCTGTATGCTCGTCTTCTTGCTTCTTTCCTCTAATTTCTGCTAGAATCTGTCTTTTCTGCAGAGACGCTCTGTCTAGCAGTGTTATTCGTCCGCCATCTTGCTCCGCCCCCCTGCCTGATTGTTTTAATAAATACTCTTACTCTAAATGAACTCATCCATTTCCATGGCTTCAAATTCCACATGTGTCTTTGGACAGGTGAGTTTCTTTAGGTAAAATCAAATAGAATCAGAAAGAATGCCACCCCCTCCCCCATATTTCTTATTCCTTTTTTAGTCTCAATTGCACACTGTGGCTATTACTGGATACCTGCCAAAATTCACATTGGTGAGACGCAATGTTTTGAGGAAAAATTGAAAGCATATTTCTCCATATAACTAGAGGGAAAAATGATCTAATAATCAGTAATGGGTAAAGATCTTTCCAGGAGGACATATTGAAAAAGGACAAATACTGACTTATAAAACATTAGGCAACCTGCAGAGATAACATACTTGATCTCACACTGAGACACAGCAGGAGATTTGCAGAAGGAGTTTCAGTCTTAATTTAGTCTTTACCATAATGTTTATGTTTTATGTCTTCCCAACAGGTCACTCTTGGGAATCATTTGCCCTTTAGCGATCATGATTGGCCGGTGATCTGTTTGTCTTATATCAGAAAGCCCAATAAGCTATGAAAAAGAGGGCTTAGGAGAAAGCAGTTATTTCCTCCCAAAGTTAAAACATGGAATTCAAGATTATTATTGACTAGACTTTAGTAACAAATTATACTTAGTTAGGCTAAGTTTCAGGTATATCCAAAGCATGAATGCTAGAAAACTAAACCATTCAACTTTGTCCACAAGAATCACAACCTATCCACAAAAGTAGCCTGCTCAGCTAATTTGCTGAGGAGATACATCAGACAAAAAAATGTTGTAGTCAAAATTAAATCCTAGTCTACAAGTCTTCTTATATAAATATAGGCAGTACAATAATCTTTGGCATAGTATTGAGGACTCAGGAAGGCCATAGAAATAAATAGTACTTCTCCACGTTTGATCTATTTAGGTGCCTGAAGAGTTGATATTATGGTCGATGAGTCTCAACCTTTTCCTATACACCAAGATATTTTATTACCATTAAAAAAAAAACTTGCTAATCTCTATGATCAACTTTATGACTTTTATATTTATTTTTATGCTGCTTTTTTACTAAATATATTTACGATAGTCTGCACAAATATGAACAATGCAATAAGACTTTCCTTAAGTAAATGAGGAAATCATGGTGAAGGAATTAGATAGGTTACTAAAACAAGATTAATCCAGAGGTGATCTTACTATAAAAAAATACATGCTGTGAGATAGAGAAAGACGCCTAAACTTTACATAAACTACAGCACATAATATTTAAAAAATTGTTCCAGAGAATTAAAATTATTTTCAGAAATACAAGAGAGAAAATTTTTATTATAATTCTTCCTGTCTATTATAATGTATTATGTAGTGACTAATATCCTCAACAATTTTATAGAAAACAACCAACATCAACAGGCTGTTTTATAATATCTCTCAATGTATAACAATAGTATTATTCTATTATGACTAAACCTGGTGCCATAAAAGAAATTTTACACGTGTTTGGGACTGGATGAGGTGAGTAACGTGGCAAGCAAGGTCTAACTTGAACCAAAGTCAATTGGAAGATTATCTAGAGAAATGTATTGTCTTTAGTTCTTTCATTCTTCCAGAAATAATCTCTCACTTAAGTTTTGGTATTTATTTCATGGTAGAGACTTTTGGGTAATACTCTTTGTCAAGCCTGGGAGTAAAGCTAATCAGCTAATCTGTATTGCTTCTTAGGTGAAGGCAGATATACTTTAATAATCAACTAAAATAGGGTAGAGTCTATGTCCTCTTGGTAAAATTGAGGACACTTAGCCAAAGAGAAGTTTGCTGATTTTTTCTTTCTTTCTTTCTTTCTTTCTTTCTTTCTTTCTTTCTTTCTTTCTTTCTTTCTTTCTTTCTTTCTTTCTTTCTTTCTTTCTTTCTTTCTTTCTTTCTTTCTTTCTTTCTTTCTTTCTTTCTTTCTCTCTTTCTCTCTTTCTTCTCTCTTTCTCTCCTCTTTCTCTCTTTCTCTCTTTCTCTCTTTCTCTCTTTCTCTCTTTCTCTCTTTCTCTCTTTCTCTCTTTCTCTCTTTCTCTCTTTCTCTCTTTCTCTCTTTCTCTCTTTCTCTTTCTCTCTTCTCTTTCTCTCTTTTCTCTTTCTCTCTTTCTTTCTTTCTTTCTTTCTTTCTTTCTTTCTTTCTTTCTTTCTTTCTTTCTTTCTTCTTTTCTTTTTGTTTTTGCAAAAATGAGCCAAGGCAGAACCTGCAAGAAGGAGCAAGAGATCTCCCCAAAATTGTTAAAGTCAGCTTCATTCCATAATGAACAAGCAGTTAAGTTCCAAAGGTTTGCATTAAGTGCATTTCCTTATTATTTTTAATTTGGACTATTTTTTAACAGACTATAACTAAATACCCTACTTATCTTTTTAAAAAGCTTATTAAAAACACTCTTAAAACTCAAGCAACACAACTCTCTGGTGACCTAAGACTAGCTGATTGAAAAACATAATTGTAGTTAACTGAAGAAATCTGCCAGTTGTATAGGGTGGTTATCAATAAGACAGTCAAATATTGGGAAATACCTACCAAAAATGATGACTTTTGTGGTAGTGGATCTTAAGTCACCTTTTCTGGAAGCAATTGGATAATGAGACTAGTCATTTAGTACAGCCACAAGTAGATCATTACAGTAAAACTCTTCCATCTGCATATTAGAGCATATTTATTATTTTAGCCTTTATAGGGGTAAAGGAATATGCATGTGGGCATTATGAGCAAGTACAATTTGTGTGTCTAATACAGTACTGTGATTCCCATATGCATGAAGTAAGTTTTACATTATTAGATAAATTTGTGAGATGATAGATAGGATCACCTATTTCCTGAAAAGATTTCTCCCTCCCCCCCCCCATTTTGGGCTATGGTAGCTGTAAATCTATTTCTAGGAGTGAAGTTATTTAGGTCCTTATTACCTAGGGAAAGAGAATACCATACATCTGTAAATTACAAACTGTATTTTGAATCAGACTCACCTGGAACCCATTACAAAGTCAGATTCTTTACCACATCCCCAAATCTTTTGCTTCAGTAGTTCTGGGGTTAGACCCAGAGAGTGCATTTTAACAATAGCCTTAGAGATAATTCCAATACAAGGCATCCTTACATCTCACCTTGAGAAACATTCCTTAGGGCATTATCCCATAGCACCATAATTAGGGGAAATTAGTTGATGGCTAGACCCTGGAATAGTGAGATATAAACCACTCCTAGAGTGTGAGAGTAGTGAATATTCACAATAGATATGGAAAAATACAAATGGTATCAGCTAGTTCATAAGGTAGCTCAGGGCCATCCCTGGCTGCCTTCCCAGCCACGGTTTTACCATTACAAAGAATTATATGAATTTGGAGTTTAGTCCCTCTGGGTATTTCCATACACTTTGAAAGTCAGGGGTGCAGGTGTATATAGGACAGTAGCACCAAAAATTTATAGACCAGAACTTTCTGTATTTCACTATTACTAACGCTATAAGGAAGAGTTGGCATGATAGTGATTTCTAAAAAGTAACTTTTCCCCCTTAGCTTCCAGAATGCAAATCAGTTCACTTATCCCATAATCAGAAAGGTAGTCTCATATTTTCATTTTCTTCAGTGTAGTAAAAATATTTAATGGCACATCCTATTAGACATTTCTCTTGCAACTCACATGACAGAAATCAACACAGCTAAAATATTGTTGCAGCAGATCTTTCTACAACACATATTCACTTTCAAATCTTTGGACTATAATGTGAGATATAAATATACAATAAAATGGAAAAGCGGCATTATCATTTGTCATAGCAAAAACACATTCAGTGATCAAGTAGTTGGTGTAATATACTTAGTGATTTGGAAAATGAGACCTTAAAGAAGAGTAGAGTATAATACAAAGAAGAGAGAAAGAAGGCTTAGATGTTTTCAAATAAAATTATGAAATGCCTTTTACCAGGAATAAAGACTACACAGAAGCAAATGCACACTGACAAAATTAGAGTCCTTAGGCTAAAACATCTCTAGGGGAGAAAACCAAAAAGAGAGGAAACACAAACCATACATAATAATACTAAAAATGGATAATAATTCCCTTGAACACTTACTGAGTTTCTACTCCTTTTTATGTACAGTTAGAGGTCCTGAGGTTACAATAAATAAATGAATAAATAAATAGGACTTCTGTCACGAAAGAGCACACAATCTAGTAGAGGAGACAGGAAGGGGGCAGATAGTTACAGTACAGACTAGTTAGTACAGTAATATAGTCTCAGAACTTGTAGGAGAGCACAGAACAAGGAGGTAATGACCCTGCCTGTGAAGAGAGGAAGTTAAGGAAGGCTTCATAGAGAACCTGCGGTAAGAGAAGATATGTTTACATAGGCAATAGTTTCTTAGGCCAAACTAAGATGACAGCCACAGTGTTTTTCTGGCCTGGCCTTCAGGCAAGCCAGCCTTCTAGGGAGGCATGAGTCAGCACACTTATGTAACCAAGGTGTTATCTCCTATGTGAACCCATGTGATCACGCTTTCCCATGGCATGTTGTCATTATTGTTCTGAGCCATATAGAAGTGCTAGCCATATTCTCATGCTGTTGCTTCTGTATCTCAACAATAAAGAGCATTTCTCACCTACCCGCTGATGCTTGCTTCTTCTTCCAATTTCTGAAGCCTGCTCTTGTGTGTTAGCTAGCCACAGAGCTCCCTCCCCACAGTTGGCATAGTCAGAAGGATACAGCTGGAATAAGTGTCCCCTCTACCCCAGCAGGGGAGGATATGTGGCCTCCTACAGGCTTGTGGCAGCCAGTGGCAGTGGTTCTCATGTCGTGGGCCCCTGCCATGGAGTGGGAACAGGTGGAATGTACACCTGCTGCCCTAGAAAAGACCTTATGAGCCTTGGAAGAGTTGCTGCAGCCTAGGGCATGAGCAGCGACTGGTTAGGTGGGCTGGCTCTTCCTTACAGCCCTCTGGGAGCAGCATGAGGAAACCCTGTGGTGGGAAGCCCAGGTAAGGGAGTTACAAATAACAAAGGAAAACCTGGTAGCCTGGGAGCCTGGGAGCAGGTGTTGGAGAAGGAGTTAATGAGTGTTTCAGCAGTGAATGCTGATGAAACTGCAAGTATGCAGGAGACTGAGGGAGAGGCTCCCCCCCACCCCTGCTGCGTGCCCTCCCAGTTGTGAAACAAAGAATGGAGCATGTGCAACCCATGGGGCCCACTGGGGGTGGTGCAGGGCATGCCTACGGTAATGAAGCGTATCTCTTACTCCACTACATGCCAGCAGAGCTACAGAAACTGGAGAAACAGTGCAGACAATGCCCTGAGGAAACCGTGCCTGCCTGGTTGTCATGCTTATGGGATGAAGGGACAAACAGTGTCCTGTGTTCCCCAAGGCAGATGGAGCAATTGGCATCCATAACTATACATCTTTCCCTGAGGCAGAGGCTGAAGACGTGATCTCCATGGCAAGGTTACCCCTCCTTGCTTGAATAGCTTATGGCTGCCACCTGCCACAGTATAGGATGATGCTGGAGAACTACCCAAAACAGTGAGTATGTGGATTTCATACACAGACTTAATTCATATTCTTTGGGAACTGGGGATGTGCCAAGCCATTTTTACAATAGACAACTGGTGGGGGCCTGATGTGGAACACTTCACTATATGCATGTATGACCTAATCTTAGCCACAGTTCCCCCTGGTTCTTTGGCTCGCTGGCAGCTATGCTCACTCCCTATGTGGGGAAGTGGGTACATGAGATCACCACTGCCATGGTGGCTCCTGGAGATGCCAAAGAGTGGAAATGGAGGAAGTAATGAGCACATATGCTACCAGGATCCAAGAAGGGCCTGCAAGCTCATGGCTCCCTGCAGAAGACAGTAGAAGGGGCCCAGAAGGTGTCTCGAATGCAGATGTGGCTAGACCTCCTACTAGCATGAGTAAATAAAGAGAAAATAGATAAACAGCCTAATGAGATATTGCTGGCTTTGTGGAATCAGCTGGTTCCCCACTAGCCCAGAGATTCATGAAAGCACCCAAGAGGCGGGCAACTTAGATGCCTGCCAAAGAGATCTGCAATGTGCAGCTGCAAGATTTTATGGTTGAAGCCCTCCTCTTTGATATGGATTAGGGGTTAGACTGAGGTACCCAGTTAGAGGGGACCCCTGATGACCAGAGGCTTCACATGAAACTTGCTATTCATTGGTCCCCTACTAATGTACAGAGGGTTTTGGCCTTGGTGGACACAGGAGCTGACTGCTCCCTAATCTATGGAAACCCTGAGCAGTTGGCTGCACAAATAGCCTACATACATGGCTATGGTGGGCAAACTGTCGAAGTTAAGCAAGTGACTATTCCATTAGGGGTAGGGTGTTTAGCCCCTAGGCCTTACACTATGTATGTGTCCGCCATGAAGGAATATATTTTGGGTGTTGATATTCTGTGTGGCTTAACTCTACCTCTGCAGGTGAGTTTCATCTCCAGGTTAGGGTTGTGAATCCTGTAGTGCATGGCCACTCCCATCACTCACTGCAGGTGTTGCCCACACCTCGTCATGTGGTATGCATCTGACAGTATCATTTGCCCAGGGGGCATGAAGAAATCTCACAAAGCATATTGCAGCTGGAAAAGGCCAGCGTGGTACATCCTGCTCACAGTACTTTTAACTCTTCTGTTTGGCCACTTAAGAAATCAGATGGAACTTGGAGAATGACAGCAGAGTACTGGGAACTGAATAAAGTGACTCCCCCACTGCATGCAGCATTGCTGTCCATACTGGATCTGATGAATCAGTTGATTTTGTTACTTGGACAGTACCTCTATATGGTGGACCTAGCCAATGCCTTTTTCTCCAATGACATAGCTATGGACAGTCAAGACCAGTTTGCCTTCATGTGGGAAGGATGACAATGGACATATGTGGTATTACCGCAAGGTTACTCCCACAGCCCACCCATATGTCATGGTTTGGTCCCACAGGACTTGCCCAAATGGGATCAGCAGTCCTCAGTGTACTTGTTTCATTATATTGATGATATAATGTTAACCTCTAATTACCTTACAGATCTAGAAGAAGCTGCCACCAGTCTTCCAACCTCATTGGAGCAATGGGGTTGAGCAGTCAACAGCTCCAAGGGCCAGGGACCTGGCTTGTCGGTCAAATTCTTGAATGTTGTTTGGTTGGTTAAGACAAAAGCAATTGCCAAGGCAGTTATAGATAAAATTCAAGCCTTTCCCCAACCCACTACAGTGAAACAGTTACAGGTGTTTGTGGGGCTTTTGCGGTATTGGTGTATATTCATTCCCCACTTGGCCCAACTGTTATGGTCTTTGCAGTCATTATGTAAAAAGGGGACACAGTGGTACTTGTCCTCAAAGGCAGAGGTCTCTTTTATGGCAGCCCAGAGGGCTGTTGCACAGGCTCAGATGCTACAAGTAGTTGATGGCTCACAGCTGTTTGACCTTGATGTAACAGTCAACTCAAGCAGGATGGGCTGGGGTTTGTGGTAGGGCCAGCATAAGCGGCAGGTCCATATTGGGTTTTGGTCCCAGACTTAGAAGGGCCCCCAAGAGTGTTATTCCTTGATGGAAAAGCAGCTGGCAGCGGTGTATGCTGTCCTTCAGGCCTATGAAGCTATAACTGGGCAGTCTAAGGTGCTAGTACACACCACATAGCCCATAGCAAGATGGGTGAAGTCATGGATAAGCAGCCCACAGTCATGGGTAGCTCAGATGCCCATGCTGGTGAAGTGGAGAGCTTACTTGGAGCAATGAACAGAGTTCAGCTCGAGCCCTTTGACAGCAGAGTTGTAGACAGTATTAGGTCGTGTTGAATTTGTGTCTGATGCTGACCCTCAAACCACAGTAATACCTAGGGAAGAGAGCCCATACCTTGAAGAACAGGATTCCCCTCCAGTGGAGGCATGGTTTACCAATGGATCCAGTCATGGCCCCTTAGCCCAATGGATGGCAGTGGCTGTCTAGTCAGATCATGATGAAATTTGGTTTGAAACGGGACAGAGGCAGAGCAGCCAATGGGCCGAATTGTGTGCCATGTGGATTGTAGTTGTGCATGAGCTATCCCCTTTATGTGTCTGCACTAATAGCTGGGCCATGTTTCAGGGCCTGTCCAGTTACCTACATGGAAAGTCCAAGGTTGGCTAGTAGGGTACTGCCCAGTATGGGGACAGGCAATGTGGGAGGACTTGCTGCAGCAAGGACACCAGAAGGAGGTCTGGATGTATCATGTTTCCGGACATAGACCTCTAGTCAGCCCCAGCAATGATGAGGCTGACACCCTGGAAAAGGCGTGATGTATCAGGTCATCCTTGCTGGCTGACAAAGCCCTGTGGTTACACCATCGTCTGGGCCACACCAATGTAAAAACTATGGCTCAAGTGAACCAAGAGTGGAATCTACACATACGTATGGCAGATTTATGGATGACTTGTCACCAATGGGAGGTATGTGCACAACAGTATCTACACCATAGGCATCTCCCCACCAATCTTGGACATGTCCAATGGGGAGACCATGCTTTGGAGAGATGGTAGGTTAGCTATGTTGGTTCCCTGCCTCAGTCTAACATGGTAGCATATGCCTTCACAGCGGTTGATACTGCTACTGGCCTCCTTTTTGCCTACTTGGTGGCCTAGGCTGATCAAACATCTTTCATGAAGGCATTGAAACATTTAACTGCTCTATATGGGCAACTCCTCACTATAGACAGTGATCGGGGTACTCATTTTATGGAACATGAAGTCCAACAGTGGGCATGCCAAATAGACATTGAGCGGATAGCCCACGTGCCCTACTGGCCTCAGTCTGCTGGCATGATAGAGCAATACAATGGTTTGTTGAAGGAGAAGGTACAAAATGGAAAATTTCGCTCATCTCTCTCACATTGGACATGGAGATTGGATCAGGCAGTTCGGGTGCTAGTTGAGCAGCCCCAAAAGGATGGGCTTGTCCCCTTAGACTATTTAGCCTACAAGCAGACCACTCTCCTCCAACTGACAGATGTTGCTGAGGACCCGTTGATGTGACCCCAGGTAGTTCAGGACGGAACTGTTCTGCTCCTGGCCCCAAATCCCCTCAAGGAAGGAGAGACAAAAACCTGGACATGGTCATGGAGTATAATGGACCCTGAACCCCAGTAGATTGGTCTGTTAGCCCTGTGGGGGTATGTGTATGCAGTACCTTTCAAACATGTCACCTGCTATGCTCACCCCTGAGCAGCAATTGGTGATAGTCACGGTGGGCCACCATGAAAAGGGTACCCTCCTGACAGGCACATTAGTTCTTGCCCTATGGGTAATTCCCCGGGTCCCCCTGGTCTTGGCACCTGAAACTACCAAACCTATTATAGGTGAGACTGTGTGGTGCCATAGCCCAGGACAAAAGGCAATTCCAGCCACAACCTTGTCCCAGGACAGACAGGTAGCCTATGTGCTGCCTGAAGGGCATAAGTTACCCTTAGTGGTTCCCCTGTCTGCTCTTTCTTACCAACCAGGGCAATCCAGGCTAACAGCATCACCTCCTGGGCTCACACTTGCACTCAAGTCATGAATATTTCTCACTGCTGCGTCTGTATGGAGTTCCTAGTGAAAACCTGTGGTGGCCTGCCCTGGAGCATTCCCCCTGCTTCTCTGCAGAACTGGACTTTCCTGGCCATATAGGGGCCCCAGCACGCTGACTATGACCCTGTTTGCGGGGTAGTTGAGAAACACCTGCAGTGGACTTCGTGTCCACATCCCACTTTGGGATATGCCATTTGGGACAGTCGGGGTTGGCTAACAGGGGAATAAGTAGAACTATGCCAAGTGACCCTCTTATGTATAGAAGAGAATATGGGATTGAGGAATTGCACTATGGGATGGATCTCAAAAGAGTTCTGTGTAAACATTACCCAGAATAAAAATGCCACCCACTGGTGGAGTAAAAAATCTTTGGTGGGGACTATCCCTACCCATAGAGTGTCCCCAGGACTTTTGTGGGTATATGAAAGACATAAGTGGCTTTATCTTCCCACTTGTTGGATGGGAAGATGAATGTGGGGACAGCCATACATGTTGGGAAAGGTTCTCTCCACCTTTACTGAGAAGCCACATAACTGGGAGGCCGTGTTCTCCATTTGGCATCAGGTGAAACAAACTCTATGGTTCGTTTTTATCCATATTTATTCTTGGGGGTGGAACCATTAAGGTAGAAATAAAAGTGAATGCCCTAACAGAGCATACTGCTTGGGCCCTGAATCAAACCAGACAGGCCTTAACCCTTTTGATGGATGAGGTCACCTAGATGAGAAAGGTGGTTTTGCAAAATCACATGGCCCTTGATCTTCTCATTGCAGCTCAAGGAGGCACATGTGCAGTCATACATACCGAATGCTGTATATATATATATAGCTGATCACCAAGAGGATATCTCCACTGCATTGAAGCAAGATGATGGCGGGGTACAGGCCATCCAACAGGTAACTGGAAACCCATTATAACAATGATGGGAGCACCTCTCATCATGCTGGCATTGGACTCTTTTAGTGTTAGGAGCTGCTTGCTGTGGTCTGGTAACTGGAAACCCATTATAACAATGATGGGAACACCTCTCATTATGCTGGCATTGGACTCTTTTAGTGTTAGGAGCTGCTTGCTGTGGTCTGGTAATACTATGTTGTTCTCCGTATTGTTGTTGTGGCCTATGTGCCCAGGAGGCCTCCCTACAGGCCCATGTGTTGGTGGCAAAACCTATTACCTAGAGGGTAGAATATAAAGGAAAATCTATTTATATAGGCAATAGGTTTCTTAGGCCAAACTAAGATGACTACCACAGTATTTTTCCAACCCCGTCCCCCAGCAAGCCAGCCTTCTAAGGAGGCATGAGATGTAACCAAGGTGTTATCTCCTATATAGACCCATATGATCGTGCTTTCCCATGGCATGTTGCCACTATTGGTCAGAGCCATATATAAGTGCTTGCCACGTTCTCAGCCATGCTTTTCGCCATTGCTGTATCCCCTCAACAATAAAGAGCATGTCTCACTTGCCCACTGCCACTTACCTCTTCTTCCAATTTCTGAAGCCTGTGCCAGTGCACTCGCTAGCCACAGAGCTTCCTCCCCACACCTGACTTTTGAATGTTGAGTATAATTTGTAAAGCATACAATTCTTAGGTAAGGGCATAATCCCCTAGCTCTATAATGAGGAATAACTGCTATCAAGATTAGGGCCAGGCACTGTAAGAATAGGACACAAAACAATCCTGAATTTTGAGGAAATGAGCACTTAGTGGTAAAATGAGAAAGTACAAATGGCATCACCTACTTCATAATGTGGCCCAGTCCAACAATATTCAGGTACTTTATCATATTGCCAGTGAAGCTGTACTGTTATTCTTTAGGGTAAGTATATCTTACATACATTTCCAGGAGTAAATGACTAAATCTAAACTTCCACTATCCCAAACTATTATTTTCAGCTTGGTAACTTTTTTTATTCTTGTGTGTGTATGTGTATATGTGTGTGTGTGTGTGTGTGTGTGGAAAGGCTTTTTATTTTTCTATTTTCTGGATAGTATATTCTATTCTTCGATTCTCTTGGAATTCTTTTCTGCACTCTGTGGTAGCCTTGTGTTTTAATTTCTATGACATTGCTAAAATCTCTCTAATATTCTGTCCATGTCCTTCCCTATTTTACTTAATTGTCTGCCTCCAGCCATATTAATTCTCCTGGAGGAAACTTCCAAATGTCTCTGCCTTTCCAAGCATCACAAGACCATCAGCAATGGAGGAGAAAAACAGGCTTTTCTGAGTGGGGTCAGGTGGAAAGCAGGGCAGGATGGCTAGGAGAAGGGGAGAAGATTACATTTGAATGGCATCTATGGGGCTGAGTGGGCAGAAAAAGATTCTCAGAGGAATTAGTGCAGCAATAAAATCCAGAGCATGCCAGATTATTTTACCAATTCAGCACAGGAATATTCTCTTCATGGTGTCTATTACCTACAAAATTAAATCCTTTAGGTGCCTGACATTTCCTTTGTCAATGTGGAACCGTCTTTGATATGAAATACCCCTGCTTTTCTCCGAGTGCTTCCTTCTACTTCTACACTACAAACATTTACCGCTTTCTATTTGTTTTTGTCTTGACCTGATCTAGCTACAAACTTCTCTTCTTATCTTCTTAATTTGCTGGCCCTCAAATAATCAAGAAATGTTGTAAAAACTTCAAATAATCTTGAGAAGGACAGATGCTTTAATCCTCATCCTGGTATTGCATGTGCCTGGAGGAAACAGGAAAATGTTTAAAATGGTTCCAGCTAATTTCAAAGAGAAAGGCACAAACTGCTGCCTGAAGCAGAAGGCTGGAGAAGACTGCCTATGTCATCATAAGCAGCTGCTCTCATCCAAAACAGGAGAATGAGGAAGGACTCAGATTCCAGCTGGGTAACGGAAGTGGAGAGATTAAATACATCATTTTGATTAAAATCTTTCTTCTGTAACTTTCACACATATTTCTCTGTAAACATTTTCCTTTTTTAGCCTCAAATAAGAGTCAATGTGGCTCAATGAGGAAACGCATGCATATACACACACACATAAAATAACGGGGACTATGAGTTTTAGATTCATCCGAGATTCTTTGTATGAGCTTGAGCCAGCATCTTCACCTCCATGTGTTATATTATACTCACTTGAAAAAAATTGCAAAGCAAATTCAGGATCAATTTTGTAATTTCTCTGTGAAAGAGAAAACATGATTTTCACCCTGGTAAAAGTGTGTTTTTTAAATTCATAAAAAATATTATACTTTTACTTTTAGATAAACATGGACTATTAATTAAAAGTAGAGAAGTAACAGATGGCATTTAAAAGATTATAAATGACATAGTTTTGAGTATATAATAATTGTAAAGTTAAATCCTCACATGGAAGATAATCACAGAAGATACATATCTGTGGGTTGCTGCAATAAATGATAGGTTTTTAAAAACAAGAAAAATTGAGAATTATTGAAAGAAATTAGGATGACATATAAGGGAATAAATTGAAAATAACCAAAGGCATTCTTAAGCAAGACAGAAAACCTATAAGCCATAAAAGAAAAGGTTGACTAATATGACTACTAAATTTTTAAATTTCTGTGTGACTTAAACACCATTAGCATATTTCAATGACAAGTGATATAACTGGAAACTATTATTTTCATAATATACAACAAAGGGAATGAAAATATTTCTCTATATAAAAAGCTTTTATAATTCAGTAAAAAAAATATCTGAAAGAAAATTTATCATTTATGATAGAAGAAAATTTACAGATAAAATACAGTCAATAAACATGACAAGGTAGTCAGTCTCACCAATAATCAGGAAATAAATATTAAAACAAAGTAGTTTTATAAGTATAAGGGGTACTCTCATGAAGTGCTGACAGATGTGTAAATGATTACAGCTTTTTTGGCACCTAAATATCTTTAAGAAAAGCATTTCCATTATAAAAAATTTCCCTGTCCTACAGAAACACTCATATATGTGCACAGATATATGAATATGTATATTTAGTACAGCATTTTTGTAGTAGAAAAATATTTGAAATACTCTATTTTCCAAAACCAAGAGGCTGATTACATAATTTGTATAGATGAAAGTATGCAGCCATTAAAAAGAGTGATATAAAACTGTCAAGAACTGTCAAGAGTTTGAGATTTTACTCTTCTTGCAAGTTAATGAGTTATTCTCCCATAGTTTCATGGGTGCTAGAAGAAAACATGAGACTCCAGGGTCAGAGAAGAAGAATTTTATTATTTATAGCACAGCAAACATTATAAACTTCATATAGTTGTAGGTTCTCCTTGATCATGGAGGTGATGTGGACAGGACTCCTTGGATGCTACACACATAGTAGGCTTGTATCACAGCTGAGGAACCTGAAGGTTAGAGGACCAGAATCTTTTATTAATATCAATGGCTTGTAAGAAAACCTGCTTGAATTTTGTCTTGGAGGGATACATTATCTATATTATACTGGACAGTGAACAAACATGCCTTTTTCTCTAAAAGGGAGACATCTCCATATTTGAAGACTAATTTTTTTTTTTTTTACAAACATCCTTACAAAAGTAATCCTGAACAAAAGGCAAGTTAGTGCCTCTGCCCTCAAGCTGTGTGGAAACAAAAGATATATGGAAAGTTGTCTCCCAACAATATCTACCCTTTGTTTCCACACCATTTTGACATCTGTCAAATTTTCCCGTGACTGTGCCACTACATCAGCCACTCTGATTAATCTGATCAATAAGGTTAAGATCAAATAAGTTCACTAGATTTTGTATGTCATTTAATTAAGGTTACTATCAAAAGGCTCCAAGCATCAGAATGAAACAAATCTGTAATATTGACTTCAATTATGCCTCCCTTCTTCCCCCAATCACCAAATTCTTAAATCTAACCAGTTGAGTGAATGCTAAATGTATATGCTAAATCTCTATAGGTGGCTCATTTCTAACTGGGATAATCCACACCAGTATAAACAAATAAGGAAGACAAACATATAACATTAAATTCTATTATAAATTTACATGTAGAAGCAAGAGCAATATTAAATGTTCCAAAAGATCCCACTTCCCTACTATGAATCTAGTCTAAAGTCTTTTGGTTTAATCTCGGTTCCCCCGCCCCCAAAGGGATTAAGTAGAATGGTGATTTGGATATCTGTATCCAACAGAGTCATCAAAGTTTCAATCATTTTCTTTTCTAAAGTTCCTAGAATATTCCTTTAAATACATATAGTCCTTGGGCCCTATCTGGGACAAGCTCCATGTCTATTCATCTTTGTAGTTAAAGTAACTTAGGTTGGTATTAAAAGAGGTTAGGGAGACAGGGGACATGGAGGGAAACAGTGGCTCCATTACAGTAAACAAGACACTACCAGCTTTGAGAAGCCTTGTGGCTGCTCGTGATTTAACTAAGTGAGCTTTAATGTCTCTGATTCACCAAACATTCTATATATTCATGTTGACACCATTTATTTCAGCTTTGTGGACACCTTGACTTAGTTACTGCAGCCACATTGCATTTCAGATGGAACCTAGGGCTTACTACTCCATTGTCATGATAAAATTATTTCCTCTTCCCTTCTGGAGAATAGTAGGAACAATTGAAACACCATTTCAATAGCATTGTTGGGCATCTACCCAAAAGAACATAAGACATTCTATTATAAAGACATCTGCACCCCAATGTTTATGGCAGCACAATTCACTATTGCAAGGTCATGGAAACAACCCAAGTGCCCGTCAATTCATGAGTGGATAACTAAAATGTGGTATATGCTCACAATAGAGTATTACTCAATTCTAAGAAACGACAGTGAGCTAGCACTGTTTATGCTATCCTGGATTAAGCTTAAGACCGTTATACAAAGCCAGGCTACACAAGATCTGGAAAATGGGCTTACACATGTACTTGCCATCAAATTAGTACTGACGGATTAAAACTATGATGCTCAAATAGTGGTAGTGTTCACCAGGGATTCAGTGGGGGGAGACCCACTTCTTAGGGATATGGCGAGCATTGTGGGGGAGAAGGGATTACCTCTAACCCATTTTAGGGAGAGGCAAAGATATACAATGTAACCAAAATGTCTAAAAAAAACCTGTCATCAGGAGGTGGGCAGGTGGGAGGGGGGAGTAGGGGAAGGGTGTATACTTACATAATGGGTGCGGTGTGCACCACCTGGGGGTTGGACACGCTTGAAGCTCTGGCATGGTGGGGTAGGGGAGGGGTGGCAGGGGCAATATATGTAACCCTAACAATATTTGTACCCCCATAATATGAGGAAATAAAAAGAAAAATTATTAAAAAAAGAAACACCATTTCAGAAGCTTGTTTTAATCTTACCACACATTGCTCAGACTCTAAATACTCAGGAAGAGGTAAGACAAGTGAGGGCCCTTTACTTCTTGCCCCCCATTACTTTGTAACAGTAGGCACTAATGGATCTCAGATAGTCATTTTATATTTCTAACCTGGCTTGCATGCAAGGCCTTCATCCTATCTATTCTGGAGAGCCATGTCTCTTTCACTATGCTATCACCATCATCAAAAGCTGTCCAGGTCTGTGAAGGGTCAGAGTTTTTATTCTACTGGCCAGATGACAAGTTATCCTGCTAGTTTCATGGATTCTGGTTGAAGACATGAGACTCCTAGATCAGAGATAAAAATGCTATTACTCATAGTATAGCAAGCAGCATGAGCTTTATGTTTGTTTGTATTTATTCCCCTTGACCCCAAGTCCCAAAGGGGTGACAGAAAAAGGCACAAATGGATCCTGTGCACAGTGGGTTTGTGTCACACCCAAGGAAAGCCAAATTTAGGGAATCATAATCTTTTAAAATGAGCTTTAAACAACCTACTTGAAATTTGCATTGGATGTAGACATTATCTGTATTATACTGAATGTGAAAATTATCTATTCTTTTCTCTGGAAAGAGATAGTATCACTATCTCTTTCCAGGCTGTTTGCTCTGTAAACATCCTTGAAAAGATAGTCCTGAAAAAAATGGCAGTTAATACCATGTTCTCTGTTCACAGAAACATAACACATGAAAACTTGTGTTTTAACAAGTATATGTATTGTAATGTAACAATATACAAGTTATAGCTTTAAGTAATGAAGTTTCAAAGGAAGATGTGTAATATGATTTCAATTATGTAAGAATTATGATATTTGAGTTGTACTCCCCTAAATGTTTACACAAAATCTCAAACAAGATTGTTTTCAGGTATTATTTATATAATAATAAACTTTAAAAAATAAATTGAAGAGATAAAGTACCTATAAAACATTAAGATTTTTAAAGTATATAAGTGTTTCATATAAGTTATAATAACTATTATTATGTTTATTAAATAATTTGAAAGCCATGCTCAAGAAAGTCTAGGTGTTCAAATGGGTTCTGTTTCAAGTTATGATGATATGTATTTTGCTGAGGCAAGCTTTGAAAATTTATTGCCTTTCTAGAAGATCATAGAGCTTATATTTTAAGGAATACAGCAAATACAATGCAAGTATCTGTTGTTAAGGATTTTTTTCCTCTTCTTCAGAGCAAAGGAAAGGGAGTCTATGTCCTCCTGACTGAAAAAAATTGTATGTGTGTATTATATATAATATTCATATGTATATACATACATGTGCATGCATATCTATACATGCACATGCACACATGCATGGGTTTGTGTGTGTATATATGTGTGTGTGCTTTATACCCACACATAGAGACATAAGCTCTATTTTTTATACTTTCGGTCTCCATTTTTATTTATGTGAAAAATAACAAAGGATTTTATTTTCTAGCCATACAGAGGTTAACATGATAGTCTGTCATCACAGAATTTATATTCTAATGGTGGGAAACCAAAAATAAACAAACAAATATGCATTCTAAAGTGCTAGAAAGAATAAAAAGTAGAGTAAAGAAAGAAAACTTTATAAATATGTTCCTAAAGATAGATTATTAAGGGAAGGGCTCTGTGTGGAACAAACACATGAAAGAAATAAGAGAATGAACCATGAAAAGTTGATAGAAAAAGAATGTGGTCACACAAAAAATGAAGTCTTAAACTTAAATTTTCACTGTTGACAGGTGTGAAAAACCACAAAGATTTTAAATGCTCAATGGTCATAAATTGTAGAAAAGATATCAACTCAGTAATTATCTTTCCAAAATAAGATTGTGAGAGTGTTAGAAAAGAATATTATAATGAACCTTAAAAATAAGAACAGGATTATGTTGAGCCATGATAATTTGAAAGGAAATGAATCTGTAAAAAGTTATTTACCTTTTCAAACATTACTCTGTTTTTGAATTTTTACGTTAATGTATTTCATATTGAATGTTATACAGAATAATATTTAAAATAATGTAATAAACACATATCTGTGTACCATCCAGCTTTCTCAAATATTATCATTTCATTTGCTTTATATATGATTTTAAAGAAATAAAATACTACATATATGGTTGAAGACTCTCATACACTTTCCAGCTCTTCTAAACCTATTTCTCCTACCTTCTCCTTTAGCTGCAAACCCTACCTTGCATTTTGTATTTGAATGCAAGGGGTCAACTGTATCACGCACTTCTGAGGCACACCCTCAGTTCTTCTTGATATCACCTTTTTCTTATTCTTGCCACCTCTGTAGATACCATTATTGTGCCAGATATGATCAGTTTTATGCAGATACAGTCTGATAGCATCTCACCTCAGGCTCAAATTGTATACTTTTTGGTCCCAACCCAGGGCTCCTCTGATACTGCAGTGGCCATGAAACACTACAGGCATCTATTCAAGTTTCATGCAAGTTTCATACAGTCTGAAAGTGTGAAAGAGTAAATAACCCATGAGGCAAAAAATTGATCATCAGTATGGAATCTAGTAGAAAAATCCCATCCCCTTATTACCTCTAAACAGAGTACTGAGATGTGTTTCATATGGCTAATCAAATGGTCCCATGAGATAGAACAACCAGTGACTTGCAGAAGTTTCCAACTTGATAATGCATTCTTGCCTTGGCTCTCCCATTTTTCTTGCTTTCTTTTCCCTGTCCCTCAGTCCTGTTCCCCGAGATCACACACCCTGATAAATCATTTACACATAAACTTTTGTATTATGCTTTACTTTCTGGGGAATTTGGGATGAGAGAATTGTTTTTGATGTACCAGACCTTTTAATTTTAATATAGTCAGTTTATACTTCTTTTTGTCTGTGCTTTGTCTTGTGCAAGAAGTTTAAGAAATTCTCCCCTACCCTAAGGGCATGAATATATTCTTTTATATTTTCTTCCAAATGTTTGCTACAAAATAAGAATTTTAAAATGTAACCAAACTGTTTGTACCCTCATAATACCATGAAATAAAAAAGAATCTACTTTATTTTCTAAATACACAGTTATCTAATAACTTTTACTGAATGAATAACCCATCCTTTCTGAATATTTTATTATGAAAATTTTCAAGTATACAGAGAAGTTGAATAAACAGTATATTGTCTGCTACAAATTAAATGTTTATTCCTCCCCAAATTCATATTTTAAAGCCTAATCCCCAATGTTATGGTATATAGAAGTGGGACCTTAGCGAGGTGATTAGTGCTCTGACAAAAGAGATACTAGGGAGCTTTCTTGCACTTTCTTTTATGCCGAGGACACAATGAAAAGACGATCAATGATGAACCAGGAACCAAGCCCTAACAAGATACTGAATTTGCTGGTGCCTTGATATTGGACTTACCAATCTCCAGAACTGAGAGAAATAAATTTGTGTTGTTTATAAACCATCCTATATGATATTCTGTTATAGTAGCCTAAAGAGACTAAGACATTATTCAATGATCATATAACTATTATTTATTCCTAATATATTGCTATACTGGCTTGAATTGTGTTTCTCTGTATGCATAAATGTCCTTTATAACTGCTTTAAAAAAACTAGGATACAGTCGATCTTAATGTATTTGAAGTCTTTGAAACTTTAAGTCAATTCTCTTATTTTTTTCTTTTCTATGACAATGATATTTTGAAAACATCAGGCCAGTTATACAGAATAACCCCATTCTTGATCTGATTGTGTCCTCTGAATATTATTTAACATGGTCTGTCATCCCCTGTAGTTCTTCTAAACTGGAAGTTTAGAAGTTACAGGCTTTATTGGAATCAGGTTAAATATATACTTGCAAACAATTCATAAGTGATGCTGTGTGCTTCATATCATATCATGTCAGGATATGTGCAATGTCAGGTTCTACCACTATTCATGATACTAAGTTTGATTACTTGGTTGAAATAGTGACTGCCAGTTCTAGTAATATTAAAGATACTTTTTTCCCGTTGTAATTACCAATGTATTCTTCCCTTAGCACATTCCTACCTAACACTTAGGGCAGCAGCCCCCAACCTTTTTGGTGCTAGGGACCAGTTTTATGGAAGACAATTTTTCCATGGACCGGGATAGAGGTAGTTTCGGGATGATTCAAGCACATTACACTAATTGTGCAGTCAAACCTCTCTGCTAATGGTAATCTGTATTTGCAGTCACTGCCCAGCACTGGCATCACCACCTCAGATCATCAGGCCTTAGATTCTCATAGGGAGCATGTAACCTAGATCCCTTGCATGCAGAATTTACAGTAGGGTTTGCGCTTCTATGAGAATCTGATCCTGCCACTGATCTGACGGGTGGAAGAGCTCAGGTAGTGATGTGAGTAACTTGGAGCAGCTATAAATACAGATAAAGCTTTACTCACTCACCTGCTGCTCACCTCCTGCTGTGTGGCCCAGTTCCTAACAGGCCCTGGACTGGTACTGGTCAATGGCCTAGGGATTGAGGACCACAGCCCTAGAGAATAACCATTACCCTGTATTTAATGTATATTATTTTCATGTGTTCCCTCGAATATTTACTGTATCTTTATCTTATTTTGTTAAACAATGGGTAGTATTATACACATTGTAATGAATAGTATTTAAATTTGTATATAAACTTCATCATCCTTTATGTTTTTTTCTACAATATACTTTTTGAATTGAATATTATGTTTCTGAGATTCATCCATATTGACTCATAAATGCTCTACTTTTTTGGTTTTTACTGTAGTATGAGATTCTACTATAGAGACCATTAATGAATGAAAATTACCCAGGGATAATAATGTATCGGGCTGTAATGTGTAATGAAATTAATCATTATCTTTGTCCTCAGAGGCAGGTCGAAAAGAGAAGGCTCTAAGGATTACTGTTTCAGTCTTGCTACTACTTATTGTCTTTGAATAAAATTTTGTTACTCAGTGTGCAAGGGTAAGAGGAGAGAGAGATTTCTTTCTCCAAAGATCTCATACATGAGTCATGAATTTCTTATTCCCCCTTCTGTGTGATATCACTTTCTCTGTCTCATCCATTACAATTCTTATATTCACAGTCAGTTCCATGGCAGTCCTTGTCTTTAGGATTCCAGTTACCTCCAAATGTTAAAGAGAACAACTGCATCTCCTGTACACTAAAAACTATAAAACACTGAAAGAAACTGAAGAAGATACAAATAAATAGAAACATGTCTCCTGTTCATTAACTGGAATAATTAATATCATTAATATGTTCATCCTATCAAAAACAATCTACAGATTCAATTCAATCCCTATGAAAGTTCCAATGGCATTTTGCACAGAAATAGAATACAAACAAACCTAAATTCATTTGGAACAATAAAAGACCCCAAATAGCCAAAGCAATCTTGTGCAAAAAGAACAAAGCCAGAGGTGTCACACTACCTGATTTCAAAATCTACTATAAAGCTATAGTAATCAAAAGAGCATGGTTATGGCATAAAAACACAGACCAAAGAAACAGAAGAGAAAACACAGAAATAAGTTCATGCATTTATGATTAATAGATTTTTAACAAAGATGCCAAGAACATACAATGGGGAAAGGGCAGTCTCTTTAATAAATGATGCTAAGAAAATTAGATATTCATATGTAAAAGAATTAAATTAGAACTTTATCTCACACCATATACCAAAATCAACTCAATATGGATTAAAGACTTAAATGTAAGCCTGATGCTATAAAACTACTAGAAGAAAACATAGAGGAAAAGCTTCTTGACAATGATCTGGACAATAGTTTTTTCAGACATGATTTTAAAAGCACAGGTAACAAAAGCTAAAGTAGACAAATGAGATTACATCAAACTAAAAATCTTCTGTATAGTCAGAGAAAGAATCAACAGAGTGAAGAGTTGACCTACAGATTAGGAGAATATATTTATAAATCATATATCTATTAGGGGTTAATATCCAAAAATATAAGGAACTCAATTTAATATTATTGTAAGAAGACAAGTAATCTAGTTAAAAATGAGCAAGGAACTTGAAATAGAAAAAAAAAAAAGAAGCCATACAAATGGCCAACAAGTATGTGAAAAAATGCTCAATATCACTGATAATTAGGGAAACGCAAACTAAAACCACAATGAGATATCACCTCACATCTGTTAAAATGGCTGCTATCAAAAAGGCCAAAGATAAGTATTGGAGAGTGTGTGGAGAAAAGGGAATCCTTGTATACTGTTGGTGAGAATACAAATTAGGATAGCTGTTATGGAAAACTGAATGAAGGTAACTCAAAAAATTAAAAATAGTACTACTATATGATCCAGCATCCCATTACTGAGTATATATTCAAAGGATATGAAACTAGTATGTTGAAGAGGTATCTGCACTTCCATGTTCATTGCAGCATTATTAACAACAGCCAAGATACAGAAACAACCTAAGTGTCTATCTAAGGACTAATGAATAAAGAAAATGTGCTATACAGATGATTATGACTTATGATGGGCAGTTAGATTCAATATTTTTTTGACTTTATGATGGTGCAAATGCAATATGCACTCAGTAGAAACTGTACTTGCAATACCTATACAACCATTCTGCTTTTTTACTTTCAGTACAGTATTCAGTAAATTACATGAGATATTCAACACTTTTTTTATAAAATACGCTTTGTGTTAGGTGATTTTGCCCATCTCTAAGCTAATGTAAGTGTTCTGAGCACGTTTAACATAGGCTAGGCTACACTATGATATTTGGTAGGTTGAGTGTATTAAATGTATTTTTGACTTACAATATTTTCAATTCACAATGAGTTTGTCAGGATGTAGACCATCATAAGACAAGGAGCACCTATACACAATGGGATACCATTCAGCCTTTAAAAAGAAGGAAATCCTGTCATTTGTGACAACATGGATGAACCAAGCTGACATCATGTTAAGTGAAATGAGCCAGTTACAGAAAGACAAATACCACATGCTCTCACATATGTGGAATCTAAAAAAGCCAAACTCAGAAACAGAGAGTAAAATGGTGGTTACCAGATGGCTGGGAGTGGAAGGATTGGGAAGATATTGGTCAAAAGACACAAAATTTCATTTAAACAAGAGGAATAAGTTCAAGAGATCTATTGTACAACAGAGTGACTTCAGTTAATAGCAATGTATTGTATACTGGAAAATTGCTAAAAAAGTAGATTTTAAGTGTTCTTACCACAAAAAAATGGTAAGTATGTGAGATGATGGCTATGTTAAATGGCTTGATTTAGCTATTTCACAATATATACATACATCAACACATCATGCTGTCCATCATAAATATATACAAGCTTTGCTTGTCAATTAAAAGAAGACAACCACCATTTCTCACACATTAGAATTCTCTTTATCTATACATTTTTATTTAATCAATACTGGAAATTTGTACTATTCAATTTTGTCTTTGGATCACTCTTTAATTGCAACTGCTCTTTGGAGAATATTTGGGTGAGATAAAACCTCAAATGTTAAAAAGTGTCAGAAAATACCTGAGCCAGAGAAAAAGCAAAAGCAAGACAGACTCCCTAGTTTTCATAACCTAATCTTGAAAGTGAAATCTCATTCCTTTATGGTATTCTATTTATTAGATGCAACTAACTTGGGCAAGTATTCATTCAAGGGGAAGAGGTTACGTAAGGACACACATATCAGGAGTCTAGAATCATTGTAAGCCAGCTTAGAAGATACTTACCACAATGCTTGATGGTAAATGAGTAAATTTGTTATTTTAAGTCTGTATTTCTAAAGCCTTGAACAGTAAAGCTAATATTTAGAAAGGAGAGTGAAAAACATTAACTTTCATAAAAATGTGTTAATTTCCTAAAAATGAAAATACAGAAAAACAAAAAATTCACCTATATGGTTCCATTACCCAGAAAAAATCATGCTTCTTTCATACATTAATGTGCAGTATTTTTTCTAAATAGGTTGGTTTTGTTTGTGTAAGTCCATAATAATATTGCATATCAAATCACAGAGCTTACCTTTTCTATTTAACATTATAACATGAGCATCCACACTGTTTTTATAAACTCTTGCAATTATCATTTTAATTGCTGATAGCTCAATGAGTAAGCATTCCATCATTTATTTAAATTAACACCTATATTTTTATATTCATATTGTTTTCAGATTTGCTATTATAAATGAACATCGATATATGGTTGAAGTGATAATTTTCAAATAAAGATATACTTCTAAATGGCAAGGATTTTATATATTAAAAAAAAATAAGGCCAAAAAAAAAAGGCAGGGAAGAAGGAGAAAATGTAGATGGTTAAAAAATATATGTAAGGAAATAACATACAAATGGGAAAGCCACAAAAAATAGGAAACAAATCATTAGCGAAAGTATAATAAACACCTAAATTATGTACATTTGAATAGTCAAAGTGAGACACATTATAAGTGGAACATAAAGAAGAGTATCTAATGCATACTGAATGAGGGAAATAAAGAATTGAGTGCTTGGCAGGCCTAGCAGGGAAATGAATGGCAGAATGCTAAACTAGGAATGGCTAGATCTTGATGAGAAAATCACTTAAATAAACTAGATGAATTTTAAAGTGTAGGCACTCATTGATTATATCTATGGCTATTTAAGAAAACGACTATTGCAGTTACATTCTTGATCTTGTTTTCAGAGGTACATCTTCAAGAGCCAAAAGAATACAAAATAATTATTTTTCGGAAACATTATAGATTACTTTATATGACCTTTGTTCCTGTATCTGAAAAGGTTTTTATAAAATTAATAAGAAAATGAAATGAAGTTTTAAAAAGAATACTTATCCATATGAGGCGTAATATTATATTGACCAAAATAATCTAACTTCCATTATTTCACATACATACACAGGGGGAAAGAGAAGGCAAATATCTTTGGTCATAGCAGAAAAAATATCTAAATATATCAGGAAAACAGGTTTTTATGCCTCAATTATCAAGATAACTAAGAATATATTTGTTGATTTAATTGTTTTTATATGTGTGTTCTGTGAACCAAATATATGATGGTGGTGTGGTAAGCTTACACTATAAAGAAAAACAACTCCTGATTTTAGTAAAGCTGTATCTTATTAAGGTAAGGAGGGAGAGAAAGGAGATGAGGATGGGGGGGGAGAGAGAGAGAGAGAGAGAGAGAGAGAGAGAGAGAGAGAGAGAGAGAGAATTCAACTGTAAACACTTGAAAGAAAAATCTATTTTAGATATCAAGGATTATAAGCTTTTGATGAGAAGGATAAAGGGATTATTCTCTTATTCCTTTTTTTCCTTTACTCCCAAATCATTGTGTGAAGATGAATGCATTTTGGATCAGGGATAAGCTCCTTCTGGGGAATATCTTTTTTTGGCTTTCTAGACCTAGAGAGAAGACTCAGCAGGGGGTGGGGGGAGGTTGGAGAATGCCAACATAGGCAGTTAAAGGCCAGCTCTGGCTCTGGAGGGGGTTTCAGAACAAGTAGATAAAAATGGTCATTAGGGTTCTTGCCTGGTCCATCTCATTTTGTAAGGATAGGAATGCAGACTGGTATATAGAATAGAAACAAATTCCAGAAAGACACTTTTCTACCCTTCACTGTTGATGCTTCATGTCTTTGCTCAGTTGTCACATCACAAAAGTCTTCCCTAATCTAAGTCAATTTCTCATATTATATGCTGTCATAGCATGATATAGCTCTTTTAGCACTTATCACATTGGCTAATTTGCATGTATTATTATTAATCATCTCCACCGACCTGCAAGCTCCATGAGGGCTTTCTTTCCCTCCCTTCCTTCCTTCCTTCCTTCCTTCCTTCCTTCCTTCCTTCCTTCCTTCTTTCCTTCCTTCCTTCCTTCCTTCCTTCCTTCCTTCCTTCCTTCCTTCCTCCCTCCCTCCTCCTCCTCCTTCTTCCTTCCTGCCTTCCTGCCTTCCTGCCTTCCTGCCTTCTTTCCTTCCTCCTTACCTTCCCTTTCCTCCTTCCTGTTTTTCCTATTTTCCCTTGTATCCAGTTAGTACAATACTTGTTACAAAGTAGATAGTTAATAATATTTTTTGAATGAATGAATGCTTATGAGCTCTATTTGTGCCCCTTCTATTATCTCTCCAAAAGTTTAACAGGGGCAGTAATCACAGGAATTATAAAGAGCCAGATAAAGGGCTAAAACACCTACAATAATTATCCAGGTTAGGTGAGCACGTAGCTTGTTTATAGTAGTACTGTGATTTTAACTATCAGTGATTTGTCAGCCTGATGGATTTTAATCACTAGTGTTTTTGCTTTGTTTTGATTTGTTTTGCAAAGGTCAGTTTCAGGTTCATGTTTTTCTGTAATGGAGAAACAGAATAGGGAACACACTCGTTTCAGTTAGAATGGAAATATGATTCCCATCTTCCTCAGTCAAACACAAGTCATTATTGTCTGGTATAAAATAACTATACTGTGAAGTCCCATCCAGGTTTTAATCTATTTAATATTTAAGTATATATATGATGCTTCAGGAGGTATGGACAGGTCTAGATTTTTTTTTACACACTCTGGATACATGGTAGATGTGGTCTTACTATAAATCAAAAGATTTGTGAGAAAAATATAGGCGGCTTGAGAATTCTTAGGGTCCTTCTTCTCCTTTAGTATAATATAATTCTTTTCTGTACTAGCTCTTGATATTTTCTCTCCTGTCCAGGACAAATTCACCTTTAGGTTGAACTTCCCAATTATTTTGCAAATAGATTATTTTTCCCCCACAGAAAAAGGACAAGCCATCCTCTGTCATCCTTTGTGATCATCAGGGATTTTTTTCCTTTGAAAGAAACCTTTGCTGAGAAAACAAGATTGCCAGAAAAAAATCTTCTTTGGGGAAAAAAAGGAGGGAGGAGAGGTTTTGAACTTCTATGTGAGGAACTAAATCAATATAAGGTCAAACAAAAACAGAGACCTTTTTCCTCCTGCAAACTAATGGATAAAAACCAATGTAATCTTTGCTCTTTCGCCCTCCTGACTTTCTCTACTTGATAGAAAAATAATAAAATATGTATTGTATCTTTAAGGCATTCATTTTATTCATTTATTTCATTTTCACTTATATTTTCATAGTATGTTTATTTTACAATTAAATTGGATTTTACCCCCTTGTTATTTTTGTTCTTTATTTAGCTGAGTATTTAAAACCAGTCACAGGTATTTGGGTTTTCATAACAATATACAATTTTTGTGATTCAGATTTGCTGTTTTATCTGACCTCATAAAAACTTAATGATATACAGTCTCATCCTTACCTAACAAGGTAACATTTTAGATGTAAGTACAGATGCTACAAAGCAAAATAAAAGTATATAAAAAGTTTCTACTAATTTCAAATTGATTTTTATAGGCAATGTTCACATTTTATTAAATAAAAAAATACTCCAAAAATATTATTAGTTTTTGCTTTTGTTCTTATGGTCTATAATATAGGGAGCCTGTCTCAGGCTTACATAGTTCCATGAGTTTCTTCCTTGTCCCACATTCTTGTATAGATATTAGCTGCTTCCCATTGGAGCTTCACAGATCCCAGCTGATATATTTGCCCTATCTACTCTATCTACCCAGTATGGCAGTCAATGTTATAAAGAATTAAAGAGGAAGAAAGAGTGGGGAGGTAAGTGGTTAATTATTCAGTGCAGATGCAAGTCCCTATAATTTTCTTTAAATCAGCAATCTGGCTATCAAATGACAAAGCATAGCTTAAAATGTTTCTTGTCAAGTGCAGAGCATTTAATTATACTTAACAAAATATCCTCATTAATAAAAAATGTTTTTGTGTTCCTGGCAACTCCACTGTTAAATGCCAATGAGGAAGACTAAACTATAGGCATGTGGACATCAGATATCAGAATGGGGCTCTGGAGGTAGACACAAAGTGAATTGCTTTCTGACCTCTTCTTTGAGAATAACCTCCAGCTCACTATCTTTTATACCATTTTTCTGGCTGTGGGACTTGGAGACTGCTATGGCTGGCTAAAAAGCTCTAGGCAAATTATTCTGCTATTTTACACAATTCCCAGGAACTGTGATCACATTTGCCAATCTAAAATCAGACCTAGGGATCTGATAAAAGTTGTGTTAGTCTATTTTCTGGAAATATTGTTAGTGCACAAATATATTGTAATTTATGTGATTTTTGATGAGATATGGTGACAGTCCTCATTTCAAATATTCTACCTTAGAAAATTCAGAATGAATGATCTTATTGCCAGTAACACTTTTCTGTTAATCTGCATAAAATGCATTTAATGAACAAATAATAAATGTCATACATGACACTTTGCCTGTGATAGCTTGTTCAATCCGTACCAACCACAGAGGACATTTTACAACTTCCACTCTACTCCCAGTTTTATAATGTTCTCATGTAGAAAGGTAAATAATTCTTTCAAGAATTAATCCGTTTTAAGGGCAGTTTTACTGAGTGCCTGCCATGAGTGGTGGTACCCTTTAATATATACTCTGATGCAGGAATTCTGAGTCCTATTTTACACATAAAAAATGAGGCTTTGATAGGTTAAGAGTCATTTTTAAAGTCTCATTGCTACTTGTGCAGCCAGAATTTGAAACCAGGTTTGTTTCTCTTAATAGCCTAAGTAGTTCTTGATACATCTAAATGACTTCATAACAGGGTTATTATAGTCCTGTATGCAGAAAAATGAACTAGATTAGGTTATAGTTACTGGTATTAGATTTTATTGGATGCCAATGAGAGTCAGCAAAAGCAGAAAGAAAATGAAAAAGAATGGAAGAGAAAAAGAAGAAAAGTGTATGTGGACAATTATCACTAAAAGTTGTTTCATAGGCACCTAAGATGGCTGGTAAACTAATTTCTCAATATACCTTCAAGTCCTAGAATTCTGTGATGTATTTTGTACCACTAAACACTAGCACAGCAGATGGACTAAATTTCTAATAGAGAACTTCCCTCATTGCCTATAATCTAACATATATCACTTTTGCATTTCAAAGAGACATTTGGAGGTTGAATAGCAGTGTACAGAATTGGGAAAACTTACCTAAAAGCCTTGAATATGTTTCACCTAAGGCATTTGATGACCCATCAGTAACCCTCTAATGGAGAATGCTAACTTCTCACACCTGGGCAAGGCTCTAGTGGCATGAACATTTCCCTCCAATGGTGATAGGGTTGCACTGATTATCTGAATAGCTGATAAAGATAAAAGAGCTTGTGGAACAAAATCTTTCAAAACAATTCCCTCTCCAGTTCTTCTTCATGTTAAAATAAAGTGATTCACAAACACAGTGACAGCCAACCTCTTTTGGAAAGCAAGCCACACATTTTTTAAATCAATAAGTGTCCCTGCAGCCAACACACAATCCGCCTATGAACCAAGTTCAGATGGAACTTCTTAAACCACAACCATGAGACCAGGTGTCAGGATTCTCATGCAAAGGTGGAGCACTTCCCACTGAGCAGGTTCTCTGAGCCTCACCACAGGGTGATGAAATAGTATTGTTTGGTCACTAATAAGGAGGCTGTAACTGATCCAAACTTGAAATGGCAAAGATATGAACTTTTTGTTAAAAGTAGAAAAATAAACCTCCATTGTTAACAAAGTAAAGAATAGCAAGAGGAGGAAAAAATCCTTTCTCACAGCTTTAACTCAACAAATCAGCTTTACTTTCTGAGATGCTCAGAATGCCTGGAGCAGTGGTTTTGAAACTGTACTTTATATTAGAAGTATCTAGTGGTACCTGTTCACACTATAGTTTGTAACAGAATCATCTGGGGTTATCTTAGAAACTGGTGAAAGGGTGGTAAGTCTACTGAATCTGCATTTTAAACAAGTTCTCTAGGTAATTTTGAGCTAGGTATTCTGAATATCATCCTCTGGAGCTACTGTTTTATAGTGAAAAAAAAAAAACACTTCATCTTGCCTGCTTTCTTATTTTGAGATGCCAAATCTTCAAGAAATAAAGCAAAAATATAAATATGGATAGGAATTATTTAACTCAACAAACTTGTTTTGTTTCCATAAGTAATTTTCCTGATAGTGCAACTGTTGGTAGTTTACTCTTTAGAAAGTATAGACCTGCCTACCTGCAGCTTAAAATAAGAATTAGAGAGCCACCTTGAACACCATGATTATCACTGAACTCCTGACATCCAGGTCATTGAACAAGCTCAAGTCTGTCTCTTCATTCTTAAATAATGATGTACTATAGAGAAACAATATTATTCAATTTGTGCTCAGTTAATACTCAACTTTTATGAGTGCCCACCATGATGAGTTTGCAACCTTATGATAGAATACTGGAAAGTCTTGAGTATTTCTAGCAAAACTGAACTAGGAGGACAACATCTCATACATCCTTAGGAAAGAGCATCACATTGATGAGAGAGAAATAAATTCTATTTCACAAGACAGAATTTCTGCTAGGTCTCTCTCAGGTAGATTCTATTTTCTTGCCAGCAATGAGATAAACTGAGAAATAAACAAAATAAAAAATGGAAGATATTGCCACTATTTAAAGCATGATTTCTCTGGAGTGACCCAGTTTTGCTATATGGCATAGATGCATCTGGATAAAGAATGTAGGAATAGATTATAAAGTTGGCTCATAAGGCAAATAGAACATAGCTATAATTATTCTAGGGAAGAGCAATTTTGGAGAGCTACATACTATATCAGTGCGTTCACTTCAGACAGTTTCTATTTCCTGTTGGAACAGATCACTGTGTCTTCCGCTGAGCACCAGATGAAATAGTTGGATTATATTTAGGGGACATACTGCATGAAAAATACATATCATGATAAAAAAGAAACACACTGAGTATGGTAAGATGTTTGCATTAGAAGAGATATGTTGAAACAGACTGAGAGGTCAGCAAAGTTTCATGTACCATCTCTCAATCACTCCAAGAAATATGCTCATTGAATAGAATGTCAAGTGGAATTGTTCATTCAATTTAAAGTCTCTATTATCTAAGTCCAACTCCTATGGCAAGGAACTATATAATTGCATTTGAATAAAGTTAAATGTGTAAAACATACAATTCCAATATAGATAAGAGGTTATAAATTGAGGAACTCTTATATTAATGAAATATTATCTAGTTGAAATTGTATATAATGTACATTTAGATATTGTAAAATAGAGGTGAGGACCGTTTGATAAGGGGCAAATATAAGAAGTACATGGATAATTGAAATCTGAAAATTCTTCACTAGGAAGTCTCTAGTAGGGTCCAGCAATCTACACCTTTCTAAGGTAAATAAATAATTTAATTAATGATTGGGGTAAGGACATTCAGGATATGACTGGATGAGTTAACATATGATATGATTAAGAAATCAAAAGAATTCAATAGGCTGGAATAATGAGATGAATCTAACAAGGCAGAATAAAACCAAAGTATAATTTGTCTTAAAAATTCTAGTGATAGATATGACTTTTAGAATGATGGAGTAAAGACCTTTGGAAATCTATTGCTTCATAGTAATCATGAAAACATTGAAAGCATTATAAAAAATCAACATTCTCAGAACTTGGGAAATTAACCAAAGTCTTATAATACTCTCAAAGAGGTTTATACAAGAAAATTAATTAACCTCAGTAAAAAGAGAAAGATTTTTTTCATTTTTAACTTGGCCTACTCACAAATACCTCCACCCAGTTCAGTTGTAGCTGTGAAAAACAGTAGTCTTTCAGCCACATGTGGGAGGGCAGACAGAGTTATAAGGTTCTGAAAAGTTTCATCCCCATAGCATTGTCACAGTTTGACCAGTCTGGAAGCTTCCTGTAAAAGCTTATACACAGGTATTGTTATTTGATCTAACACAGAGCTCACTCCCTGGGAAAATTCCCATCCCCAGGGTGTTTTCTGAAAACAAACAGCTACAATTGTTTAACATTTCAGCTGCCTAAAGCCATGATATTAATTGGCACAAACAAGAGCCCAGCCAAATATTCAAAAGAAAGATCTAGTAACAAGATGTCCATGATGGTTTGAAAAGATCTGACAAATTCTTGGAGATCTAGAAGGCTATGTAAACAGGACTGTGTACATGTCCAGGAAAGACCTGAGGAGACCCTAATATCTCATCTCTGGCTAATATTGAGACATTGCACAAAAAATAAGTATAGGTTATGGCAGTTTTATAAATTGGGCCAGGGTGTTGAAGGCATACCACAACAAAGTACAGAGCCCCTCAGCAAATTGTATAAGACTAATCAATTAAAGGTATTTGAGGAAATTCCTGACCAACTGTTAGGTGGTCATTTATCTAACTGAGCATAAATAACAATAGCTTCAGACTAAAGGGAATACAGACTTTAGATAATCTAAAAACTTACTTAAAAAAATAGCACTAATAAAAGACTAAAAACAGTAAGCATATGTAGGGGAGGGGGTTTTATTAATGAAGTTGCTACATCATATATATAAAATGTCTGGGTTTTGCCAACAAAATTATGAGACATACAACGAAACAGGAAAGTATGGCCTATATATGGCTACAAAGAGTTAATAGAAACCATCCCCAAAGGTACACAGCTAATGGACTTACCAGAAAGTTGTTTTTAAATTAAGTATAATAAATCTGTACAAAGAATTGAAAATGCCTAAAGAATTGAAGGAAAATAAGAGAGTGATATCTTACCAAATAGAAGATATCAATAAAAAGATACAATTTATGAAAAGTAATTAAATAGAAATTCTGAAGTTGAAGGGGGGTGACATCATCTAGATGGTAGAATAGAAAGTCCCATCCCTAATTCCTCCACAGAAGCATCACTTTAACAAAGAAATATGAACTAAAACCCCTTTAAGAGAAGTTAAGAATTTAGTTAAGAAGTTTTAATACTCCAGACTAGCACAGAACAGAGAAAGTCACATTGGACCAGGGGGGAAGAGCAAATTTTAATTTACCTTCATGAATTCTAACTCCAAGCTGTGACTTCTCCCTTGGGGTTAAAGAGAGAGTATAGAGCATATGCCCAATATCCCCAGCCTTTTGGTTCACTGCCCACAGGCCCAGTTTTTATTTTGCCTCACTGGGAACACTGACAGAACTGGCATAGTTAAAATGCCTGGGGCAGCTGAGAACAAAGATAAGGAGTGAATATCTTGCTGTGGCCAGCACAAGTCTGAGCAATTGGGAGAAGACAAACAGCTCAAGAATTTTCCCTAGGGAGGGAAGGAAAGTATGAAAAAAATGTCTTCAACATCCTAGCCCACATTACAATAGTCAGACATAAGAGAAAGCAAGAGATATGGACTCCTGAAAAAAAGAGAGAAACCACTAAGTCCTTCTAATTGGGAATCTACATGCACTAGTCCAGAAAATACACATCCATAGACAATGTTTAAGAGGCTCTGAGAATTTCTAGCAAAGCTTATTGGTGAAGGTATTAATATTTCTCTGTCAGATCCAGTCTGTTAATACAGAGAAAAGTGGGTGTTTCTTCAAATGCCCAAATATAAATGCAAAGTTACAAAAAACATAAAGAAACAGGGAAACACAGCCCAATTAAACAACCAAAATAAATCTATAGTAACCAACCCTAAAGAATAAAATTTATGAATTAGCAGAAAAAATAAAAATAATCATATTAAAGAAGCTCAGTGAGTTATAAAATAATACAGTATACAATGAAATGAAATAGAGAAAATAACTCATGAACAAAATGAGAATATCAACACAGATAGAAACTACAAAAAAACTAAACAAATTCTGCAGCTAAAAGAATAAAAGGACTAAATTTAAAAATTCATTAGAGGAAATGAGCAGCAGACAGTATATTTGAAATTATCTAGTAGGAGAAGCAATTTTTTTTTAATGGAAAAGAGTGAGAAAGGCAAAATGTATTTATGGAACACCATGAAGTGAACAAATATATGCATTATGGAAGTCCCAGGAGAAGAGAGAAAGAAAGAGGAGGAGGGCTTACTTGAAGAAATAATGGCTAAAAGCTAGGGAGGGATATGGACATACAGATTCAAGAAGCCCAAAGAAATGTTCTAATAGGGTGAATTCAGAGTCTACACAGAGATACATCACAGTCAAATTGTCAAAAGTCAAAACAAGGAAAGAATTTTGAAAGTAGCAAGAGAACAGTGAGTTGCAACATATAAGGGAGTTCCTATTAGCCTATCTGCTAATATTTATCAGCAGAACCTTGCAGGGTAGAAAGCATTGTGATGATATAGTCAAAATGCTGAATGAATAAAACTGCCAAGAAAGAACAAATGTACATCAAAATTATCCTTCAAAGAAACTCAAAAGCATGTGAAGGTACAAAAATCACTGGTAAAGGTGATAATGCTATAATAGTGGTGTTTAAATCATTTTTATATCTAGTACAAAAGGCAAAAGACAAAGTATTAAAAATAACCATAATTATAAAAATTTATTACTGTATGCATACTATAAAAAGATGTATATTGTGACAGTGATATATATATGTGTGTGTGTGTGTGTATATATATATACATACATATATATATATATATATATATATAAAGAGAGAGTATGGAAGAATGTAAAGCTGTAGAATATTGTATGTAATTGAAGTTAATTTGTATGAGTTAAAAATAGACATATCTATTATAGACTTTAGAAAGATTTATGTTCTCATCTTGGCCAGGCATGGTGGCTCAAGCCTGTAATCCTAGCATTCTGGGAGGCCGAGGCAGGGGATCGATTGAGGTCAGGAGTTCGAGACCAGCTTGAGCAAGAGTGAGACCCCATCTCCATTAAAAATAGAAAAATTAGGTGGTCGTGGTGGCACATGCCTGTAGTCTCAGCTACTAGGGAGGCTTGAGCCCAGGAGTTTGAATTGCAGTGAGCTATGGTGATTCCACTGCACTCTAGCCAGAGCAACAGAGTAAGACTCTGTCTCAAAAAACAAACAAACAAAAAGATTTACATTATCATTTTATAAGATGGTTTATGTAAGCCTCATGGAAACCAAAAGAAAATACATATTAGAAGATACACACTCAAAAAAGAGAAGTAATCAAAGCATATTACCACAAAAGATTGACAAAACATGAAGGAAGACAGCAAAGGAAGAAAAACATGGTAAAAGAACTACAAGACAAACAGAAAATAGTTAAATGGCAATAATAAGTCCTTCCCTATCAATAATTGCTTTGTAAGTAAGTGGATTAAAATCCACAATTAAAAGACATGTTGCCTAGAATTACTTTTGTTATTCGGGGTCTTCTTTGGTTCCATACGAAGCGTAAAATTATTTTTTCTATATCTGTGAAGAATGCTGATGGGATTCTAATAGGTATTGCATTGAATCTGTAGATCAGTTTGGGTAGTATAGACATTTTGATGATGTTGAGTCTGCCGATCCACGAGCATGGTATGGATTTCTATCTGTTTACATCCTCTGCTATTTCCTTCCTCAGTGTTTCATAGTTCTCCCTGTAGAGGTCTTTTACCTCCTTGGTTAAGTATATTCCTATGTACTTTAATTTCTTTGTTGCTATAGTGAAGGAAATTGAGCCTTTCATTTGATTCCCAATTTGATTGTTGTTGGCATATATGAATGCCTCTGATTTCTGTGTATTGATTTTGTATCCTGAGACTTTACTAAATTCATTTATCAGTTTCAGGAGTTTCTTGGTTGAATCTTTGGGGTTTTCTAGATATAGTATAATATCATCAGCAAACAGTGAAAGTTTGAGCTCTTCTGCCCCTATTTGGATACGTTTAATTCCATTTTCCTGTCTGATTGCTGTAGCCAAGACTTCCAGCACTATATTGAACAGAAGTGGAGATAGTGGGCAGCCATGTCTGGTTCCAGTTCTAAGTGGGAATGATTTCAATTTTTCCCCATTCAGTATGATGTTGGCTACGGGTCTGTCATATATGGCTTGTATCATTTTTAGGTATGTCCCTTCTATGCCTATTTTCTTCAGTGTTCGTATCATGAAAGGGTGTTGAATTTTGTCAAAAGCTTTTTCTGCATCTAGGCATTAATATGCCAGATATCAAACTATACTACAAAGCTGTAGTAATTAAATCAATCTGGTATTGGCACAAAAATAGGAATATGGACCAGTGGAACAGATGTGAGAATCTTGATATAAAACCATCCTCATATAGCCATCTAATCTTTGACAAAGCAGACAAAAACATACGCTGGGGAAAAGAATCCCTTTTCAATAAATGGTGCTGGGAAAAGTGGATAGCCACTTGTAGAAGGCTAAAACAGGACCCACACCTTTCACCTCTCACAAAAATCAACTCACGCTGGATAACAGACTTAAACCTAAGGTATGAAACTATTAGAATTCTAAAGGAAAATGTTGGAAACACTCTCCTAGACATCGGCCTAGGCAAAGAGTTTATGAAGAAGTCCCCAAAGGCAATCACAGCAGCAACAAAAATAAATAAATGGGACATGATCAAACTACAAAGCTTCTGCACAGCCAAAGAAATAGTCATGAAAGTAAACAGACAACCTACAGAATGGGAGAAAATTTTTGCATCCTATGCATCCGATAAGGGACTGATAACTAGAATATACTTAGAACTCATGAAAATCAGGAAGAAAAAATCAAATAACCCTATTAAAAAGTGGGCAAAGGACTTGAACAGAAACTTTTCTAAAGAAGACAGAAGCATGGCCAACAAACATATGAAAAAATGCTCAACATCTCTAATCATCAGGGAAATGCAAATCAAAACCACAATGAGATATCACTTAACCCCAGTGAGAATGGCCTTTATCAAAAAATCTCCAAACAATAAATGCTGGCGTGGTTGCGGAGAGAGAGGAACACTCCTACACTGCTGGTGGGACTGCAAACTAGTTCAACCTCTGTGGAAAGCAATATGGAGATACCTTAAAGCGATACAAGTGAATCTACCGTTTGATCCAGCAACCCCATTGCTGGGCATCTACCCAAATGATCCAGTGACACTCTACAAAAAAGACACCTGCACTCGAATGTTTATAGCAGCACAATTCATAATTGCAAGGCTGTGGAAACAGCCCAAGTGCCCATCAATCAAAGAATGGATTAATAAAATGTGGTATATGTACACCATGGAGTACTATTCAGCTCTAAGAAACAATGGTGATATAGCACACTTTATATTTTCCTGGTTAGAGCTGGAACCCATACTACTAAGTGAAGTATCCCAAGAATGGAAAAACAAGCACCAGATATATTCTCCAGCAAACTGGTATTAACTGAGTAGCACCTAAGTGGACACATAGGTGCTACAGTAATAGGGTATTGGGCAGGTGGGAGGGGGGAGGGGGGCGGGTATATACATACATAGTGAGTGAGATGTGCACCATCTGGGGGATGGTCATGATGGAGACTCAGACTTTTGGGGGGAGGGGGGGAAATGGGCATTTATTGAAACCTTAAAATCTGTACCCCCATAATATACCAAAATAAAAAAAATAATTAAAAAAAAAAAGTTAATGTGAAATAGATTAAAGACTTAAACATAAGACCTGAATCTACAAAACTCTTAGAAGAAAACTTAAGACAAAACCTTCTTGCTGTTGGTGTTTGCAGTTATTTCCTTGATATTATCTAAAAACATAGGCAACAAAAGCAAAATAAAGTGGGATTACATCAAACTAAAAAGTTTCTGCACAACAAAGGAAACAGCAAAATAAAAAGGGATAAAATGCATTTATTGTTTTTGCTGTACTTTCAACTTAATAATTTCTTTTTAAAAATAGCTTTAAATTACAATTGACACATAAGAAACTATACATATTTAAAGTATCCAATTTGGTGAGTTTTGACACATGTAAATAGTAAAAGGCACAACAAAGGAATTAAAATGGTACACAAGAATAGCGGTCCCCAAACTTTTTGGTACCAGGGACAAGTTTCTTGGAAGATAATTTTCCACAGATGGGGTTGGGTGAAGTAGAGCTCCAGCAGTGATGTGTGGCCAGTTCCTAACAGGCTGCAGACTGGTACTGGCTTGTAGCCCAGTGGCTGGGGACTGCAGCATTAGAAAATATCTACTTAACACAAAGGAAGGCAGTAATTGAGAAACTGTGAGAAAAAAGACATAAAAAATATGGAAAACAAATAGTAAAATGCCAAACTTTAAAAAAATAATGACATTAAATGTAAGTGGATTTAACTCATCAATTAAAAGGTTGAGATTAGAAGAATGCATTTTTAAAAAATGATCAAATTATAAACTTTGTACAGGAGACCAGGACTTACACCCCATTGATCCCCCTGGTTCTCTGGAGAACCCTGACTGATACAGATATTAGTATCAAGAGTGGTTCTAGAGAAACAGAATTATAATGATGAGTTTTCTGATGTGCTTATGGGGTTTGTGACATTAGCTCTTTAATTTGATGAAAGATGCTAACGTCCCAATTTCAGTAATAAAGGGGACAGTTATAGTCCACAGTGTGAAATATTTATAGATATATGCAAAATATTTGAATTAGATATTTCTAATCAACCACTTATAAGAAACAAAGAACTAAATAACTCTGCATATGATACTTTTGACCATTTTTGGAAAACTAAGGAATATAATGACATTGATTGGTTGCTCCTAGTGTCTCTGTATGACATGGTGAAAAAAAGGGATGAGTTCAGGCATTTGAATTCCCAGCTCAAGCACATAATAAATAACCTAAGAGCTTCTAAGTTTGCCCTGAAGAAGAGCCTATGTCCTGTAACTCCAAGGGTGAAATTCTTGAAAATTAAATGTAGAAAGTCATCCTGTGATTGGCTGAATTTCAATGCAAGTTTAACTCCTAGGTTCATGAGTTGTCTACTGTTCTTATAAGTTGAGGGAATTTGTTAAAAAAGAATTGGATCCTGTAAGTTGAAATGGGAAGGTGTGGGAATACCGTTATGAAGCTAGGGACAATAAGTCCCTAAATTCTAGTGAGTCTTCTTTGCTAATAGAAGAGGTATCCTCACCCCTATCAAAAGTGGCCTCCCCATACCTAGTAAAAGTAGCTTCTTCAGCCAGCAGAAGTGTCATCTCAACTACAGAGACAACAGCATCCCCATCCATGGTTATATTAGACTTGTTGCCTCCATCTGAAGAGATTTATCCTGAATTGCCTGAGAGAATGGCAATGGCCTCCCCTGAGGCAGTTGGCATGCAAGACAATGCTAATTTTCCTCATGATCCACCTTTACCACTCCTCTTTCCTTCTAGACCTGTAACTAGACACAAGTCTCAGTAGGCCCTTAAAGGTGAGGTTCAAAGTGTGACCCATGAAAAAATGTACTGCACTCCAAAGGAACTCCTTTATCTTTCTAATATAAACAATCAGAAATCCAGGGAACATGTGTGGCAATAGATATAAAGGCTGTGGATGATAAGTGGAAGGAATGGAAAGTTATATCAGGTTGAATTTATTAATATGTGTCCACTAAACAGAGTCTGTATTTAATGTTGTATATTAGAAAGGGCTCTAAAAGTTTGGTTGATTGACTAAAACATAGACACAAAGATGCCCCCCTACTGGTGAAAATGCCTGACCTCTCTTGCTTTAATCTAGAGAAAGGGACTAAAAGGCTTATGATGATTAGAATGTTGTTACTGCCCAACTGGGTTCTTTGCCTGCTTCACAGGTGAAAACCAATACACTGAGATACCAGAGGTTGCAGTGGAGAAAGAGTTCAATATCACAGGGCACTGATTGAGAAGACAGGAGGAATTTCTCAAATCTGTCTCTTTGAGAATTTGGGGGCCAGAGTTTTTAAAGATAGTTTGGTGGACAAAGGGCTAGGAAATTGAATGTGCTGATTGGCTCACAGGTTTGGGACTGACTGATGCCAATTGGACCAGTGGCCGTACATGTGAACTGACTCAATGCTCTGGAAAATATCTGAAAGACCAGATTAGGTTTTAAACAGCAATGTTATTTATAGGAGCAATTAGGGAACTTACAAATCTGATGCCAGTCATAGCTAAAAGTTAACCAGGTACAAATCTTATGTGATTCCTAAGCAGTAAGCAATTACAGCAAAGGAAGTGATGAAACAATGGCTGGTTAACTTTTAGTTATGCCTAAACTTCTGTAGAAATTAGACTTCTACCACAATTCTTACCTTATGGCCCTACACTACTTTAATATAGGTGATTTCGGTACCCCCTCACCTTGATCACATCTCATTCCTGAGGTGTGAGGCAATGAGGTAGAGAAGGGCTGATGACTGTTCTTGCTTCTTCCAGCTAACAAGCAGTGGAGTTGTGGTTGGACCTGGGGTTAGAGGAATAGAATTATTTTGCAATTGTAAGTATTCACAGGAGCCAGATTGGAGACCCAAATTTTGCATATCAAAGACCTCCATCCTCTTTCCACTGCTTTAGTGCAGCACTTAAGGGAGCAGAAGATGAGGAGGTAAATAAGGAGCCCTGTCAGAAGGAGTGAGAGTCTCAACTTTAAAAAGCCTTGTAGAAGTGATATGAAACCTTGGAGGATCTAGCTGAATAACCCTGAAAACTAATCAATCATGGGGTCACTGGTAGGGACCTCCTGTAGCCACACAGCTTGTTGGGAAATATTTTCTATATTGGTTTTAACTTATCCTGAGGTATTTATATAGGTGCATGAAATGACATTTAGCATCACAAAACTCCCCCCTTTTTAGCCAACTGGAAATCTAAGGCTACTTGATTGTCAAGGACTACCTGTTCCAGTAAGTTAAGAGATTTCTATTTGGCCCTAAGGTTTTTTGAAATTTCCTTGGCAATCAATCCCGAGGTGGCAGACAAGTTTCTGGTCATGTCTCTATTTGTGTACAATTCATAGCTAGGAACCATTATTCTCAGAATGCTCTGCTACCGAACATCCTGGTATCCTCCAGGTATCCCTCTCTTTAATCTACAAGGCCGTGGCTGGGACCTTTTGTCATTAGTATAGATAGAGAATGGGATCACAGAGTGTCCCAATAAATAGAAACCTTTTATGTATAGACTGGTAAGGCAGTGATGGGCCCACTCTTGGAAAGGAGGATCTGATCCCATGCCACAGACAAAGGTATACCCAGTGGGTATACAGGTAATACTCCCTAGGGTACAGGTATTAATAGACTCATTCATAGGGAACATGCATAATATAGAGTTAAGCCAGAAATCATGTTGTTATGCAAGCTTTCCACCCAAATGGATGGTCTATTGGTATAACAAAGTCCTACTCATACCCCAATTGTGCACTGGGTCAAGGTTACATTTGTTAATCTAATAGCTTAAGGACCATAGGGGTCCTGTGGTCCAGTAAAGACATAGGATAGTTTGAAACAAAAGATAAGTATATCTTGGTTTATGACTAATTGAACTTGAAAAGTGGACAGGGAGAAGGGTGGTCTGTATATGAAGTGGCATTGGGAACATCTAAGAAATCTGTGATGAGTATTACCAGTGGTAAATGTTTATCTTGGATAGACTAGGGGAGGCATTGACAAATAGAGTGGTCTGACAGATTTCTTCCTGTAGCAATACTCTGAGATAGTTTGACTGTAGGATTGCCATGCCACTCTGGGCCTTGTGACAAACAAATGAGGCATGAGGATAGTTATATCCATAGCAGCAGGGAGACATATCTTACATGAACCTTAAGCTTCAAAGATGTCTAAATAAGGAGAGATAAGGAACTATTCTCATGTGGCACAAGATGTCTAGAAAGCAAATGATTCTAGCAACAATAATCAAAGCAATAATGAAATACATGTATGGATTGCACATCTAGTAGAGAAAGAAAGAAAGGTGTGGACGGGTATCACACCACTTTGCATAAAGCAACCACCATAGTAAAGATTTCTATGATGCTCTAAATAATGGTTATAATCAGGATGGTATATATTTTCATTTATACTCTATTAAAGGATAAATAAAATTACTTATCTAGGATTTCTCTTGAAGAAATATTTAAGGTCTGACAGGGGCTTTCTTGTACACTCATGAGAGCCCAAAATATCCTCTTGGTTTTTCTTGCTAGGATAGGAATCAAGTGGGGCCAGCTCCACTTGACTATGATAAATTCAGGGTTTTAATACCATGGGCTAGACAGAGGAATGGGTCTCCAGCAAGACTTCACAGGGCCTCTTCCACTGGGGCATTAGTTGGTTTGATGGATGTTGATTTCTCCATGTATTAAGCAGTATCCTATCTCTAGGTCAGATGTGATATGATGGAACATCAACTAGGAACTGCAATCTGCTAGAAGGAAACTCATGAATAACAGAGTCAGACCTATGAATTGTATATATATATATATATAATGATATCTAACCCTGACAAATAAGCTGTTGGAGTCTCATAGTCTAGAGCTAGCACACAGGAAAAGTCTCTTGTATAGAATTTCAGAAGGGCTCGATTTGAGCCCTCTTCCAGGGGATACTCTTACTCAAAGTAGGGCAATAGGCAATGCCTTATCCCAGATCAGATTATTAATAGTTTTTTGGAAAATCTTAGATGAGTTGCTTTTTACCGTATGATTAATCTCTTCAGTTTTTCCAGTGGACTATGGCCTCTAGGCTGTATGCAGGTTCCAAGTTCTATTGAGGACTTGGAAAATATCCTGCATAATATGGGCCATGACAGCAGCATCATTGTCACTCTGGTGACGTGGAAACTGATACTCCAAACTGAAGAATATTTTATTAAGGCCTAATGCCTTCAGAAATTATTTCTGTCCGGCAAGGAAAGGTCTTGACCCAGCCTGAAAAAGTATCTACAAAAATGAGTAGATATTTAAAATTGCTTGCTACCTTTGGCATCATAGTGAAATCAACTTGCCAGTCCTCTGTTGGCCCTTACCCCTGGCCTGAACTCCTTGTGCTAAGGGAGAAGGGCTAGTTTTAGAGTTGTTCTGAGCACAGAGGAGACATTTTTTCTGTAGCTTTCTGAATAGTCTTTTTCATTCATGGGCCAGTGACATATTTCTGCATCCATTGGTGGACAAAGGGTTAGGGAATTAGGTATGCTGATTAGCTGGGGATGAAGTCATAGGATTAGGAAGCAGAAATTATCTTCTTGTGCTGAGACAGTTACTGGTAGAGGATCATAGCACCTGTTGAGTCAGTTCACATGTATGGCCACTGGTCCAGTTGGCATCAGTTGGTCCCCATTAATGCTGTCTGGAAAATGTCTCAAAGACTAGTCTTAGGTTTCACAATCTATAGAAGGAATTAGGGAACTTACAAATCGTATGCCAGTCAGGGTTATGTGACTTCTAGGCAGTAAGCAATTATAGGAAGGGAAGCAATAAAACAATGGCTGGTTAACTTTTAGCTATGCCTATACCTCTATAGAAATTAGACTTCTACCACAGTTCGTGCCTTATGGCCCTAGATTACCTTAATACAGTCAGTTTCAATTTAAGAGTCAATTTTTAATTTAAGACCTAATCACCTACACTGAGAGGGTCCAGAAGATATATCATTCACCAGTACCTTGACAAATAAATTTGTGAGGTGAGCCCCAGAATTTTTCAAGAGCTTCATGATTGTTCTTCTCTGTAGGCCAGACCTTGAAGTGGGAGCCTCATCAACTCAATTGGAAAACCTAAATGCAATGGGGTAATTGGATCCCCAGGGTGGCAGGGGCCACGTCATGGCACTCTACTGCTAAATGCAAGGTAGGTTTAGTTACCATAAGGGACAGCAGAGTTAAAGCAGGAAGCTGAATAGTCTGAATTGGCTAGATTTATAGTGTTGCCTAATTAATCATGGTCTTTATGAAAGTAAAGGAGATAGAAAGCTTACTAAATTATTACTTGATTTGTATAAGCAGAAAACTTCTAGGGCAAGTGAACAAAAGACTAACATGAGTCCTCAAAACAGAGTAATGGCTTCTCAATCAATTCTCATACTTATGCCAGTTTATGAATCTAGAACTCCTTAAATAAAGGGTAGGCTAGGTTCCCTCAAGGAAGGGCCTTTGTACATTACTGAAAATTTATACTCTTAATCTTTCTCTTAGCCTTCCTCAAAGGGGCCTATAGCCTTTTACCAGAGTAGCTGTGCACTGGGAAAAAGAAAATAATCATATCTTTTGGGAACTAATGGACACTTGCTCTGAACTAACACTGACTCCAAGAGGCCCAAAATATCACTGTGGCCCTACAATCAGAGTTGGTGCTATGGAGTTCAGATGATCAATGGAGTTTGGCTCAGGTCCATCTAACAATGTGTCCATGGATCCCTGAATGCAATCTGTGATTATTTTTCCCAGTCCCATAATGCATAATTGGAATAGACACACTTAGTAATTGGTAGAATGCTCACATTGGTTTTCCTACCTACAGAGTGAAGGCTGTTATGGTGGGAAAGGCTAGGTGAAAGCCATTAGAATTGACTCTACTAGGAAAATAGTAAATAAAAAGGAATACTCCATCCCTGGAGGGATTGCAGAGATTGTTACCATAAGCAAGTCATTGAAAGGTGTAGGGGTGTTGATTTCCACTACATCCTCATTCAGTCCTCCTATTTGACCTCTGTAAAAGACAACTAGGTCTTGGCAAATGACTATAAACTATTACAAGCCTAACCAAGTGCTGACTCCAGTGGCAGCTGCTGTATCAGATGTAGTTCTGTTGCTTGAGAAAATTGGCACATCTTCTGGCACCTGGTATACAACTATTGATCTGGAAAATGCCTTCTTCTCCATAAAGCCCACCATAAGTAGTTCACTTTCCACTGGCATGGCCAGTAATACATGCTCACTGTCCTACCTCAGGAGTATATCAAATCTCCACTCCAATGTCATAATTTAGTTTTCAGGGATCTTGATCACTTCCTCAAGATATCGTTTCCCGTCCATAGACATCACAGTGGTTCATCACATTTATGACATTATGCTGATTAGACACAATAAGTGAGAAGTGTTAAGTACTCTAAGACATTTGTGTGAGAACTAGGTGTGAGAAATAAACATGACTGAAATTTAAGGGCTTTCTAGTTCACTGAAATTTCTAGGGGTCCAGTGCTGTAAGGCATGGCCAGATACTCCTTGTAAGGTGAAGGATAAATTGTTGTGGCATCATGCCTCTCCTACAACCAAGAAAGGGGCACAATGACTAGTGTGCCTATTTGGGGTTTGGAGGCAATATATTTCCTCATTTGGGTATGTTACTCTGGCCCATTTACCAAATGACCTGAAAAGCTGCTAGTTTTGAATTGGGTCCAGGACAAAAGAGGGCTGTGCAACAGGTCCAAGATGGTGTACAAGTTGCTCTGCTACTTGTGCCATATGATCCAATGAATCCAATGGCACTTGAAATATCAGTGGCAGATAGGAGTCTACTTGAAAATTTTGGCAGGCCCCTTATAGGTAAATCACAGAACAGACCTTTAGAATTTTGGAGCAAAGACCTGCCATTATCCACATATAACTACTACTTTCTTATTGAGAGACAAATCTTGTCCTGCTGTGTGCCTTAGTAGAGACTGAAATGTTGACTGTGGGCCATCAAGTTATCATGTGAACTGAGTTTCACATCATGGACTGTGTGTTATCTGATCCAACAAGCCATAAAGTTGGGCATACATTCAGCAACATTCAGTTATACATCATCATATACATGTATATATTCATATATGTGATCAGGCCTGAGCAATCTCTAAAAGCACAAGTACATTACCTGAAAAAGTAGTCTGATGCCCATGGTACCCAGTCCTGTTGCTCTGTTTCTTACTCCCAGCCTGTATGTATGGCTTCATGGGGAGTTCTCTATGTTCAGTTAACAGAGAAAGAGAAGATTTAGGACTGATTTACAGAGGAATCTGCATGCTATGTGGGCACCATTTGAAAATGGACAGTTGCAACTCTACAGCCCCTCTCTGTTACATCACTACAGTACAATAGGAAAGGGAAATCCTCCAGTGTACAAAACTTCAGGCAGTATAACTTGTGTACTTTGCTTGGAAAGGATAAATGGTCAGACATGTGATTATGTACTGATTCATGTGCTATAGCCAATGATTTGGCTGAATGGTTAGGAACTTGGAAGGCACATGATTGGAAAATTGGTGACAGATCATCAAATTGGAACTAATCAATCATCACTTGTGTACACATATGGAAATAATACATCAGAAATCAAACAGGTGGAAGGGGGGGTTGGGATAGGGAAAATTCACACCTAACAGATAAGTGCACACTATCTGGGTGATCGGCATATTTATAACTTTGACTCAAATGATACAAAAGCAATTTATGTAACCAAAACATTTGCACCCCTGTAATATTCTGAAATAAAATTTAAGAAAAGAAATTTGGTGACAGAAATTTGGAGAAGTATGTGGAGAAATCTCTCTAAATGAACAGAATATTTGAAGATATCTGTATCTTATGTGAATGTTCATCAAAGGGTGACCTCAGTAAGAGGAATACTTTAATAATTAAGTGAATAAGATGACCAGTTCTGTGAATACCAGTCAGCCTCTTTTTCCATCCACCCCACCACTGCATTGCCCAATAGGCTCATAAACAAAGTGGTATGGTGGCAGGGATGGAGGTTATACATGAGTTCAGCAACATGGACTTCCATTCACCAAGGCCAACCTGGCTGTGGACACTGCTGAATTCCTAATCTACCAGCAGCAGAGACCAACACTAAGCCGCCATTATGGCATCATTCCTTGAGGTAATCAGCCAAATACACGGTGGCAAGCTGATTACATTAGACTGCTACCATCATGGAAGAGGCAGCATTTTGTTTTTACTAGAATAGACATTTATTGTTGATATGTATTTGCGTTTTTGGTGAGCAATGCTTCTGCCAAAATTATCATCTGTGAACTTACAGAATGCCTTAATCCACAAACAAGTTATGTTTTTTGTTGTTGGGTTGCTTTTTGGTTTTTTTTAAGATATTAAAATATTTTTTAATTTTTTTATTGATTTATAATAGATGTGCATAGTTTGGGGGTACATTTGATAATTAAATACATTCATATAATTTGTAAAAGTCAAATAAGTGTAATTTATGATATCTGCCACCTTAAATATTTGCCTTTTCTTTATGCTAGAACCACTGAAATTTTTTTCTGCTACCCATTTTGAAATATACAGCAGAATATTATAAATTACAGCCATGCTACTTATCTATCTAACACCAGGTCTTATTTTTTCTATTAATTCATAGATTTGTATCCATTAATCAACTTCTCTTCACCCCCCCAACTCTTCTGGTCTATGGGAACCACAAATCTACTCTCTATCTTCATGGGATCCACTTTTTAAACTCCTACAAGAGTGAGATTATGAGATATTGGCCTTTCTATGTGTGGCTTATTTTCTCTAACATAATGACCTCCACCTCCATCCATGTTGCTACAGATGAAAGAATTTCATTCTTTATTTATGGCCAAATAATATTTCATTGTGTATATATACCACATTTTCTTTATCCATTGATGGGCGCTTAGGTTGATTCCATGTTTTGGCTATTGTGAATATTGCTGCAATAAACATGGAGTGCAGATGTCTTTTTGAAATATTTATTCCCTTTCTTTTGTATATACACACATAGCAGAATTGCTAGAACATGTGGTAGTTCTATTTTTAGTTTTTTGAGGAACCTCCATACTATTTTCTGTAGTAGCCGTATTAATTTACATTCCCACCAACAAGTGTACAAGAGTTCCCTTTTCTCAGTATCCTCACCAGCATCTATTATTTCCTGTCTTTTTGATAAAAGCCATTTTACCTGAGATGAGATGAGATGATATCACATTGTAGCAGTATTGCTTATGATTAAGGAACTCACGTCACAGAAAAAGAAGTGGGGCTCAGGCCCATATTAATGAAATTCACTGTTCTTAACATGTTTCCCACTATTGTGAAGCAATTGGCTTGACAGAATGTGGAGTGGCATTTTGAAAACTCAGTTACAGTGCCAGCTAGGCAGCAATAACTTGGAGGCCTGGAGAAAGGTTCTCCAGAAGACTGTATATGCTCTGAATTAGTGTCCAATATACAGTACTGTAAGTGTACTCTGATAGCCAGGATTCTTGGGTCCAGGAATCAAGAGGTAGAAATAGGAATGGCACTATTCACTATTAGCCCTAGTACCACTAACAAAATTTTGCTTCCTATTTTTATGTCTTTATGCTCTGCTGACCTAGAGGTCTTAGTTCCAGGAGGAGAAATGGTTTTATCAAGAGACTCAACAATGATTCTATTGAAATGGAAGTTCAGACTGCCACCAGACCACTTTGGGTTCCTAATGCTTATAAATCAGCCCAAGAAGGAAGTGCAAGTGTTGTCCTGGGTGATTGATCCAGACTTCCAAGGGGAAATTGGACTACTTATCTACAGTGGAGGAAGAAAGAATATTTTGGAAATTCTGGAGACCCTTTAGAGTGTCTCTTGGTATTACCACACCCTGTGATTAAGTTCAATGAAAAACCACCCCAACCAAATCCAGGCAGGGCTACTAATGTCCTAGACCTTTCAGAAGTGAGAGTTTGGGCCACTCCACCAGGTAAACAACCATGACTAGCTGAGGTGCTTAATGAAGGCAAAGGGACTACAGAATGGATAATGGTAGAAGAAAGTAACTATAAATACCAGCTATGACCATGTGACTAGTTATGGAAACAAGGATTATAATTATAGTATTTCCTCCTTAATTTTATGAATAAATTTGTCTCTCTATATAAATATATTAATAAGTATCTTTGTTCTCTCTTGTTCCCTCATCATGTGACATAAAATATGTTGACTTTTTATCAGTGTTTAAGTATAATTAATATTACATGATAGTATTTAAATTACAGAATATCAAGAAAAGAGTAAATATTACTCAAGGACTTTATCCTCTTTTTTGGAGAAGGGATTACTATGTTTTCAATTGTACATTGGACATCTTTATCATGTTAGGTGGAATTATAACTTGATTATCTTTATTTGGAGATTATGCTTGGTTTAAGAAGATGTATATGGGTGCCAAATTGACAAGTAGTGGATTCATGATTATTAGTTTTATGTTCAAACTCAACTGGGATTAGAATGCCCAGATAATTGGTAAAGTGTTATTTCTGGGTGTGTCTGTGATGGTCTTTGAATAAGAAAACTGAGTAAGATTGCCCTCAACAATGTGAATGGGCATCATCCAATTTGTTGAGTGCCAGAAAATAACAAAAAGGTAGAAGAAGGGATGTTCTCTTTGAGCTGGGACATCTATCTTCTCCTGTCCTTGGACATTGGTGCTCCTTGTTCTTAAGCTTTCAGACTTGAACCAGGACTTACACCCTCAGCTCCTCTGGTTCTCACGCCTTTGGACTCAGATGGAATTACACGATTGGCTTTATACAGCTTGCAGATGGCAGATTGTAGGACTTCACAGCCTCCATAATCATGTAAGCCAAATCACATAATAATTCTAGTGTGTGTGTGCATATGATATATATAATGAGATGTATACCTAGATATAGAAATCTCTTATTAATTCTGTTTCTTAGGATAACTCTAATACACAGCTAGGTTAAAAGTAATCATTGCATTTCTGTCTCTGTATGTGTATCTTTCTATTTTTCATACATATGTACATATACACACACAGAAGATTTATATCATAGCACCTCAACTTGTGGTCTTATGCTTTTTGTTCTGGAGAAATAATTTTTATTTCAATTTGGAAGCACAAAAATAATTGATGTGGAGGGCATCACTCAAACATATCTCCATTTCCTTGAATTACAAGAAGCATTTGGGGTTAAATTACCTAGCACAGGGGCATCATATTGTGAAATCATTCATGGGTTATAAACATTAAATATTTGAAGGTCTTTATTTAGCATCAGCATATGGTATTGTGCCAAGAGCTATACATGATAAGCACACAGACACAATATCTTTGTTCTGGGAGATAAATTTTCTTTCCTTATAGTACCTTAATCACCTAAGTTTCCGTTGATTAATAAAATGCACACACAAAGATAAAATTAAGAGCCATACATATCACTGAAAGCTTACTGAGGAAGGATTGTCACCAAATCTCTGAAACAATTGCTAATCTGCTGAAGAGTTCATCCTTTGTAGCCAATATGTGGAGTTTGCACCCTCTCACTTATGTGTAAATAAAAGGGAAATAACCACAAAAATAAGAACCTCTGTGGGTTGTGATGTTACCAGAAGTGCTAATAAAACCAAATGCTTCACAGATTTTTGTATGACTTTGAAATAAAATACAATAAAAATCAGTTGTTTTTTACATTTTGGAAAGAGTTAGATAAACAAGGTGAAGGCTTTCATTGACCCAAAGTTAAATGTACAAATAGCAGAACTCCTAAATTTCATTATTTGCCATATTAATAAAAAAAATTATATTAAAAATGTAAAATTGTGGACCTTGAAAGGGTATCAGAGGTCATCTAGTCCACTTTTACCCAATTGCTAGCCTCAGAATGGATTCCTAAATATTACCCAGGTGTTTGGTTAAAAGTAACCAAGCCCCAAAGCTACATATTATGACACATGTATGCACTTGGTTTATGGTAGAATCCAAGAATCTGTACTTTATAATAAGATCCTCAAGATAAGGCTGACATACAGGTTTGACAAATGCTGATTTGTAGTAAGATGTAATAACTTGTGGCAGATAAATTTTCTTGCAAAGAGCAACTGGGACATTCACATATATGTTTAAATTAAAATCTGTAAAAGTATGTACAGATATAGATAAATAGGTAGATAGATAAATAGATATCTGCATTAGACAGCCATTGAAGCAACCAGAATTTGAATAGATAAAATTCTAGAGAATGAGAAAACACATAGAAGTGAGGTAACATTATGAAACCACATTTTTTTCCTACAAAAATTTGCTAATATTGAGCACTAGGCAAAAAGGCTGAGATTGCAGACCTCTACTCTCCTATCCCTCACCCATGTGAAGAACCTCTACCATGAAGCACAAAACAAAACAAAATAGCAACGTTTTTAGTAACTTAATTGGGTTACAGTAAAAAATAAATAAAAGTAGATACTGAAGGATCCAGGATTCCACTGAGAATGAAGGATGGTTGGTTTACCTCTAATAACATTTGCTAAATTTTGAAGTTGTATAAGGCAAACCCTATCTGTCTTGCAAAAAGAAAAATGACCACTTTCTGAAGGAAGATAATGCCAATGATCATAAACAAATTTTTATACACAAAGTCTGACCATCCAACAAAAACATAAAAGGCATGCCCAGGAACAGGACCAGATCACCCAAATCCACGATAAAATAGAAGGATAGAAAAAGACCCAAAGATGATTCAGATATTGATGATAGCAGAAAAAGACTACAAAGTAACCATGATTATTAATTAATATATTCAATAAAATAAAGGGAAGTATGAAGAAAATAAATGAAAATATCACAAATTTCTCCAGAGAATTTGATAGAAATTCTAGAATCAAAAACTACAGTATCTGAAAATAAAAATAAAGTAGTTGGCTATAACATAAGATTAGAGAAAACAAGAGGATTGGCAAGCTGGAAGATAGATAATAGAAAAGCTCAGAGAAAAAATTAGATGGAAATTCTGAGAGGAGTATGAGATATATAGGATGGGATGACAAGGCATAAGTGAGAAAATAATAGCTCATTGTGTTTTTATTTGGACAGTAGTAAGTACAGTAATCTTCAAAGTGGGCATAGGTGTGCCCATATGGTATACAAGATAACTCAGTGATGTGCAAGAAGTAAATATTAAAACTTCTACTTAGTATTTTAAAGTCATTATTTTAAAATTTCTAAAAGATTGAAAGCATTCCCACTTAGAACTGGAAGCATAAAACGTTGCCCACTATCTCCACTTCTATTCATCACAGTGCTGGAAGTCCTTGACAGGGCAATTAGACAAGAGAGTGGAATTAAGGGTGTATGAATGGGGGCAGAAGTTGTCAAACTCTCACTTTTTGCTGATGATATGCTAGTATATCTAGAAAATCACAAGGATTCAACTCAGAGACTCCTGGAATTGATAATTGAATTCAGTAAAGTCGCAGTATACAAAATTAATCCACACAAATCAGTGACATTCATTAACTCCAATAACAATCAAGCCAAAAATCAAATTAAAAATGCAGTATCTTTCACAATAGCATCGAAGAAAATTAAATATTTAGAAATATATTTAATGAAGGAGGTGAGAGACATATATAGGGAGAAGTACTGAACACTGAGAAAAGAAATTGTAGAAGATGTAAGCAGATGGAAAACCCTACCATGCTCATGCATTGGCAGAATCAATATTGTTGAAATGTCCATACTACCTAAAGTGATCTACAGAATTAAGGCAATCCCTATCAAAATACCATCATCACTCTTTACAGATCTAGAAAAAATAATTATACGCTGTGGGGCGCGGTAGCAACGCCATTCCAAGATGGCGCCCGCTTCCTGGTCACACCCTGCTGTTAGTCTGACAAACAAGTGCTCAGCGCATGTGCAGAGTTTGTCTCCTCCCTTCCAAGTGCCTTATCCAATCAGACAATGCCCAGTGTACTTACTGCCTTTATAAGCAGCCGCCGAGAACGCCTCGGCGTCTTCCGTATCATGTAAGCCTAAAGGGAACCCCATTAAAGCACGGTCAGAAGAACTCCGGTTGCCGAGTCTTCCTTGCTGGCGAGGCGGGCGTGACAAGTGGTGCCGAAACCCGGGACTGCCTAGGAATGTTTATCGTAGGCTCTTGCCCAGAAGCGTTATGTGACACCAGTCATTATAATACGCTTTGTATGGAACCAGAGAAGACCTCGTATAGCCAAAGCAACCTTAAGCAAAAAGAAGAAATTGGGAGACATCAGTCTACTAGACTCCAAGCTATACTGTAATACAAGGCAATAGTAACCAAAACAGCATGGTATTAGCACAAGAAAAGAGATATAGATCTTTGGAACAGAACTCAGAACCCAGATATAAAACCATTCTCATATGGTCATCTAATTTTTGATAAAAGCAGACAAAAATATACATTGTGTAAAATAATCGTTATTCAATAAATGGTGCTGGGAAAACTGTATAACCACATTCAGAAGAGTGAAACTGGATCACCACCTCTCACCTCTCAAAAAAATCAACTCACTATGGATAATAGACTTAAATCTAAGGTGTGAAACGTTAAGAATTCTGGAAGAAAATGTTGGAAAAACCCTTATGGACATTGGCCTAGGGAAAAAATTCATGAAGAAGACCCCCAAAGCAATCACAGCAGCAACAAAAATAAATAAATGGGACCTGATCAAATTAAAAGGCTTCTGAATAGCCAAGGAAACTATCATTAGAGCGATTAGACAATGTACAGAATGGGAGAAAATATTTGCATTCTATGCAGCCAATAAAGGGCTGATAAAAAGAATCGATATAGAACTTAAGAAAATTAACAAGAAAAAATCAAACAATCCCATAAATAAATGGGCAAAGGGCCTGAACAGAAACTTTTCAAAAGAAAACAGAATAATGGACATCAAACATATAACAAAGTGCTCAACATCTCTAATCATTAGGGAAATGCAAATCAAAACCACAATGAGATATCACTTAACTCCAGTGAGAATAGCCTCTATCAAAAAGTCCCAAAACAGGCCGGGCGCTGTGGCTCACGCCTGTAATCCTAGCTCTTGGGAGGCCGAGGCGGGCGGATTGCTCAAGGTCAGGAGTTCAAAACCAGCCTGAGCAAGAGCGAGACCCCGTCTCTACTATAAATAGAAAGAAATTAATTGGCCAACTGATATATATATAAAAAATTAGCCGGGCATGGTGGCGCATGCCTGTAGTCCCAGCTACTCGGGAGGCTGAGGCAGGAGGATCGCTTGAGCCCAGGAGTTTGAGGTTGCTATGAGCTAGGCTGACGCCATGGCACTCACTCTAGCCTGGACAACAAAGTGAGACTCTGTCTCAAATAAAAAGAAATTATAAAAAAATTATAAAAAAAAAAAGTCCCAAAACAGCAAATGCTGGCATAGATGTGGAGAGATTAGAACAGTCTTACACTGCTGGTGGGACTGCAAATTAGTGAACCCCTGTAGAGAGTAATTTGGGGATATCACAAAGAGCTAAAAATAGAAATACCATTTGATCCAGCAATCCCATTACTGGGAATCTACCCAAAATAACAAAAGTCACTCTATGAAAAAGACACCTGCACTAGAATGTTTATAGCAGCACAATTCACAATTGCAAAGTCGTGGAAACAACCCAAGTGCCCATCAATACATGAGTGGATTAATATAATGTGGTATATGTATACCATGGAGTACTATTCAGCTATAAGAAACAGTGGTGATGTAGTACCTCTTGTATTTTCCTGGATAGAGCTGGAACCCATTCTACTAAGTGAAGTTTCCCAAGAATGGAAAAATAAGCACCACATGTACTTACCAGCAAATTGGTATTAACTGATCAACACCTAAGTGGACATATAGGAATAACATTTATCGGGTGTCGGGCAGGTGGGGGGGGATGGGTATACACATACATAATGAATGTGCTGTGCACCAACTGGGGGATGGACATGCTTGAAGCTCTGACTTTAGGGGGCAGAGGTGGCAAGGGCAATATATGTAACCTTAACTTTTTACCCCCACAATATGCTAGAAAAAAAGTTTCTGTCATGTTTCTAGACCTTGCATAATCTGGCTCTTCTCAACCAAATGATTTTCTGCTATTCCCTAGCATGTACCCTACCTTCCATGTATTTCTAATGCTATTTCCCTTATCCTGAATATTCCCATAGCTCATTTCTGCCTATCTAAACCAAAGCCACTATTTCTTGAGAAAGGATTCTTTTATTTATTTTTAAGGTAAAAATGTATATAATTAAGGTATACAACATGATGTTGTGATATACATCTACATAGTGAAATGACAAACCCATTCTTAAAGGCTGACCTAATGCCCAAAGGACTCCATGAAAAGTTCTCAAGGTATCCAGTCCCGTGTTTACTTCACCCTTCTCTGCAACCATTTTGCTCCTTAAAATCAGTAGATTTGTACCATAGTGTAACACTTCATTGATTTCTGATTTTTTTCATGTGTATAACATCTATTTCATCAGCAGTATGCTCTTTTTGCATCTTGTTAGGATCTAATACAATTCGGGGCTCTCCACATATATTTAATAAATTCTTGTTGATTACTGAAATTGGTTAAAAATCTATAGTACATACAATTTATTGAAAACTATGCAGGTTTAATGAATTCAAAAATATACAGCAAACAGACAAAGCCATCAAGTAGAGGTTCTGCTACAATACTTAAGAATTTTTCACCTTTGACACAGCCTTTTTATGCAAATAGAAATAACTAAATTGCCTCAAAACAATTTATTTAATTTAATCAACTGAATATATTAATATTACTTGCCATAGTTAGAAACACTGAATGAGTGGACTCCACATTAGTAAAGTCTGAGGGACTGCTTAGGTTAAAATTGAAATATAAACTGATATTTTACCTCATATAGATATTTAAATTTGCTTGCAAATGCCCTCTGCCCATACTTCCACTCCCCTCAATCTACAATATTATGCAGATGCATGCATAAGTAGATTTAATATATAATATGATAGTGTTTGCACTGAGGCATTGTTGCACTAGCTGTTTTCTTATTGATGCAAAACCTCCAAATTGCAGCAAAATTTTTCATAGGCAAAATAAAACATGTCTTTTGTCATTCCTAAAACTCTTTATCCAGTTCAATTGTAAACTTTTGTAATGAGCTCTCACGCAGTAGTGCTTATTGTCTTGAAGTCTTTTTGAAACCTGCAGAGCTGAATCTCTTTGAATTTGGACATAAAAATTCTGGTTTGCTCGGCACTAAAACAATTCTATTGTTGTTCCCAGGCTTGCATTGTTTAGGAGATCTCTTGGTGGATGTAAAGAAAACTGATCAAATATTTGGCTTATAAATAATATTTGGAAACACCACATGACACAGTATCAGTTGGTTTGTATTTGTGATGAAAAGAAATGAAAGAGAATTTCAGACAAACTTCTCTTCATCAGAGTTCCAACATTTCTTCCTGAGTCTGCAGCTTATTCAACTGTTTTATCTGTTACATCAACATTTATCTCTCACTAAAGGACTCACATACCAGATAATGTGCTTTAATTAAAAATGGATCCTAAACACCAAAATCCGCTAATGAAAACAGAGGATTCACATTGGAATGCCAAATCTAAAACTGCTAGTTTTGAACTTCTTGCTCAACTTCTTACTCTCTGAAAGACTATCTAGAGAGTAAACCTTGAAACCATTGACCAACAAATATAGTGGAGCTGGTTTTGGGGGGGTGTTGAATGTAGTTGTTTCCCTTTTACCAGCCCTTTTAAAATTCATACTCTGCTACTCTTATACCCTTATCCATTCTTAAATAGAAAAGGTATTTTTAGGAGATTAAATGAAATTCTTAAAAACTTTCTGTTTTATAATAATCTTTCATATTGTCTCCATGCAAAAATAATGCCCACGATTCCAAAACTTGTGTCTTTATTTTGTTTCATTTTATGTTATAAATGATATTTGGCATCATATCTTATGGTTACTGCGAGTTTATTCTTATTGCTTTCAAGAACACAGAAAGGATTTATATGAGAAATAATAAACTAGTAAAGCACATTATAGGTGGTCTGACAGTATAATTAATAAGTATTAATAAATCAACAATTTGGCTGTCTAGAGTGTCCACTGCATAATCTGAAATTATTTGCTTAAGGGATGGGATTTTATCAGAGAGAGAAAGAGGGTTTGTGCTCAAAAGGGAAGTCCTTTTCAGCATTCTTCTCCCATATGGTATGACATATTGCCAGGAAATAAAATATTGGCTAATCAGAAAAGTGAGTCAGCTGAAGTACTTTAAGTATAATATCTAAATTATGTTTTAGGTTATCATCAGCATCAACACAACAGGTGGGTGGATTCATATTTTATGTAATTGTGTGTTGCAGATTTGCTCTCACTTTGAACCTTTTCCATCTTCCTTTAAACTCTGGAACAATAGCTCCTTCTCAACTCATAGCAATAAAGTGAAAGAGACAATTCAATTGCGGAATGTTCTGTATAACAATGGGCCACTTAAAAAATACTCATGGAGATGTTCAGGATAAGATGAAAAGCTATGGTACTTGGCACTTTATTTCTTTCAGATCCTGCAACTCTTAGTGTATGTGTTTGTGCTGAGAGGGTGTAATGCCAGTGAACGATGGAGAGTAAGACAGGAGGGAGTGAGACCTGGACATGATACAAGGATAATGATAATACTTTACTGCTGGTTTTATCAAAATATTTTCACAGTAAAATATGCTCTCCCTGAAAGCCTTGACAGATGGAGTAAAGTAAAACAATCTACCATACCTGAGAACCCTGCACAGTGCCAGCTGGACCCATTTAGAAGCTGTGAAGAAATGTCAGTCATTATTAAGGGAAGTCCTCTGAGACCAGGAAGCAGAAGATTGGTTTGCAAATGCCTCCCTTGCAGGGGCTCTGATAATGTACTGCAAGCTGATCCTGTGACCATCACTCATTAACTCCGGTGCTAGTGGATCATTTGGTGTAATGCAGCTCCAGCTAATACTGATGATCCATTGATTGTATTTCATGAACTTACTCAATTCACTTGGAAATACAAGGGGTGGATGTTTGCTCCAGGCATTATATAATACTTTTCTCCTGAGGATTAATGTGTTAGTATTTGTAATGCACACTGAAGATGAAAATTGCCATATAAATAATAGCCATTATCTTGTGATACATACAGCAGCAGCTACTCCATTAGGAAAGGGGAAAAAAAAGGGACAATATATAACCATGATGAAAAGTCAGATACAGACTGCCACACTAGCCATGCCCCCACACCAACATCCACTGAGGTAAGGCAGTTGCCTTAAAATGTGCCAAAGTTCAGTAAACCAAATCTGAAGAGAAGAAAGACTTCATGGTTAGCAGAAAGCAAGATGTCTCCATATCCCCACTATGCTTGCAGGGTTGCAAGTAGTTTAATGCTTCAATCTGAGCCTGGCTGCCAGCCAGAAGATTGGCATAGCAATGTTTTGCTCAGTTCCTGCTGCTAGCATGGTGCTTTGGGAGTGAAAAAGGTCCCTGCCATGGTTACTGCCTCCCCCAGGTCTCTGGCATGACCTGTGCTGCTACTAAGTGAAGTTACAAATGATAAAACTAAACTCAAATTGAAGTGGCAGTTCAATTGTAATTAAAGTGCAAATTGAATTGGAAGCCTAGATGAAAATCCAGTGTGTCATCCAAAAAGGCACATTGACTTGTCTCTCATTCCATGAGTGAACCACCAGAAGGCTCACAGAGCAGCTTTGTGTTTAAAAAGCTTCTTAATGCTAAGCAGCACTTAAGGCCTGAGTCTCAAATCTCAGGGAACCTCTAGACTGGAATATGTTTCTAAAGCACTTGTACCCAGATTTTTGGATTTCACACAACTTTAGAATGTTAATATATATTTATCATCTATTACTATAAACATTTCAAAAAATAAAGTACATTTAAAAATCTAAGAAGTAGGAAAGACAGATACAGAATAAATGGACTGTCATAAGAAAGAACATGTAGCAAACTAAGAGCCATATATAATTATATAAGCTGTCACTCCCTTCAGGATCTTCATCTCTAAAATGAGTAAATAGTGCTATGTGTTATGAAAAGTAGAGGAATTAATATATAAAGTTCTTAGAACAGAACCTAGCACCCTATATTCAAGACATAAGAACATACTCTTTCTCTTTCTCTGTATTAGTTCCTTATTAACATTAAAAAATTTTTATTACCATAGACTGATGATAATCTTACAACACTGATCCATGGAACTGCATTTGGAAACATTATTCTAGAAGACCCACAATGGCCTATTATACCAGAGAGTTCTACTAGGGTACTGTACTACTTTGTAACAATTAAATAATTAAAATTCCCTAAAGATGGAAATGCTTCATCCTAATGAGTGCTGACTAAAATGGTTATCAACATACAAAAAATCTTCAGCATCATATCCCAAATATTTTTGTCTGTTATTTGGATAAAGATATATAGGCATATCACAAAGATATTACAGGTTCAGTTTCATAATATCACAATAAAGCAAATATTACAATAAAGTAAGTAAAACTTTTTTTTGGTTTTTGGTTTTCTATTAACTGTGAAATAACATTATGTCTGAAACACAATGTACATACCCTAATTTTAAAAATATTGCTAAAAAATGTTAACGACCATCAGAGATCTCAGTAAGTTACGATACTTTTGCTGGTGGAAGGTCTTGTTTCCATGTTGATGGTTGCTGACTTATCAGGGCGGAAGTTCGTAAAGGTCGGGGTGTCTGTGGCAATTTTTAAAAATAAGGCAAAAATTAAGTTTACCACATCAATTGACTCTTCATTTTACGAAAGATTTATCTGTAGCATGCAATGCTATTTGATAGCATTTCACCCACAGAAGAACTTGTTTTGAAATTGGAGTCAATCCTCTTAACACCTACCACTGTTTTATCAATTAACTTTACATTGTATTTAAATCCTTTGCTATTGTTTCAACAATGGTCACAGTATCTTCATAAGGTGTAGATTCCATCTGGAGAGGTCTCTTTGCTTATTCATAAGAAGCAATTCATCATCTGGTCAAGTTTTATTATGAGATTGCAACAATTCAGTTATATCTTCAGGATCTACTTCTAATTCTAATTCTCTTGCTATTTCTGCTTCATCTTGCACTTTTATATTATGAAGATGGCTTCTTTCCTTAAACTTCATGAACCAACCTCTGTTAGCTTCAGACTTTTCTTCTGAAGCTTCCTCACCTCTCTCAGCTTTCAAGGAATTGAAGAGAGTTAGGGCCCTGCTCTGGATTAGATTTTGGTTTAAGGGAATATTGTGGCTGGTTTGATCAATCCAGACCACAAAAACTTTTTACATATCAGCAATAAGGCCTTTTAGCTTTCTTATCATTCGTGTGTTCACTGGAACAGCACTTTTAATTTTCTTCAATAACTTTTCTTTGCATCCAAAGCTTGGTTAACTGGCCCAAGACACCTAGCTTTCAGCCTATCTCAGTTTGTGATACGCTTACTTCATTAGGCTCAGTCATTTTCAGCTTTTGATTTGAAGTGAGCAACAAGCAAGTATTCCTTTTACTTGAACACTTAGAGGTCATTATAGGGTTATTAACTGGCCTCATTTCAATATTGTAGTGTCTCAGGGAATAGGGAGGGCCAAGGAGAAGGAGAGAGATGGGGAATAGCCAGTTAGGGAGAAGTCAGAACATACATATTTATCAATTAAGTGTTAGATGTGTTGGTTCATGGTACCCCAAAACAATTACAATAGTAACATCAAAGATCACTTATCACAGATCACTATAACAGATATAATACTAAGGAGAATGTTTAAAATATTGCGAGAATTACTAAAATATGACAGTGGCACAAAGTGAGCATGTGCTGTTGAAAAATGACACCAATTGACTTGATCAATGTAGGGTTGCCACAGACTTTTAAGGTTTAAAAATTCAATATCTGTGAACCTCAATAAAGTGAAGTGCAGTAAAATGAGATGTATACATCTCTCTGCTTGAAGCACTATTCTCCAAGTTATTGATTGTAGATGGCTCATCCTTTCATGCAAACTTTAGCATAAATAATGCTTCTTTAAAGATGTTTCCCCTCACTCATTCTCCTTTGTCCCTTTGATCTATTTTTTAAATAAAATATGACACTTTCTGAAATTATTTCATTTATCAATTTGTTTATATGTTTATTGTCCTGCTCTTTAACCTCAGAATGTACATTATGTGAAGGGTCTTGTGTGTTTTGTTCAAAGGTATATAACTACTATGTCTTAGAATAGTGACTGAAAAATACCACTCAATAAATGTTTATTGAATGAATAAATGACTCTTCCACTCATATTCAATTCTTTATAAGCATTATTTTTATAAAAATATGTGTATGTAATCTACATAATAGCACTATGAAGTAGGCTTGTCATTGTTCTCATAATATAGATAAGGTGAGTATAGCCAGTTAAGTAACTTCTCAAAGACAATGGAGACAATAAATACTGGGACCTAGATGCAGGATTTAACTAGATCTGATTCCAGAGCCCATTCTCTTAAGTTAATGCTATACTCCTTCTTATCTAACTTAATAAGGAAATTCTTATCAAGTTTCCAGATTTAAAAAAATCTTAAAAATAATCAAATACATTGGAGGACTGCATTACAACCCCAAAAGTTCACTACCACAGATTGGAATGATGACCCAACACTAATAAAATGACACATAATAGGAATAAACTTGAAGTTCCACCCTTAATTTTTAGTGAATCAGCTGAGAAAGAATAAATGAGAGGAAGCTTGGCTTATAAACAGTGTTTGTGTAAAATGACTTGGAGGTTTTATTTGACTTTAAGCTCAACATGAATGAGTCAAAGGATGACATGGCTGACACAAAACAAAACAAAATGCAAATTACTACAAATAGGCTGCATTAATAAGTCTATATTCCAAGTACAGCCACAGATTTTTCATTGGTCATAGTATCACAATAAATTATGGATTCTGTGAGGAATATAGGCAAAGTAGTCCTTGATCAACAGAAAGTGACCAAGATGATGAAGGGTCTGAACTGAATGAAAAATAAGTAACTATTAGGGGAGCTAGGTGTGTATAGCCTAGTTCAGAAAAGAAATAGGTTATGAATGTTAAGGGACCACCATTTAGGGACTGATTATTCATTATTTTTCTATAATGAAGAACTGTGGCCAGTGAATAGAATTTAAGAGGAGATAGATCACAGATCAACATGTAGAACAAATTTCTAATACAGTACTTTATGTTGACAATGGACACAGTTGATTTACAAAAGGTGAGATTCTGTCACTAGAAATTTTCAAACAGAGGCAAGAAAGCACTTGACAGAAACACTGTAGACACATTTTTACATAGGAAGTGGAGTTGGACTAGACTGGCAATTCTCAAACCTTAGTCCAGTAACCGGTGCCAGGCTGTAAAAAATACAGATACCTAGTCAACAACCAATAGATCTGTCAAGTGTACACAATGATATGCATTTTCCAAAAATATTCCTAGGATGCTGTGGGACCTTGAGAAAATTCTACAATAATTCTCAAGTCCTCAGTATCTGATAGACTTTGAAAATCTCATTCACTCAAACTTCTCAGTTGTAAGCTGCTTTATAATAAGGACTGCATCATTATTTCCTGTAAAATGTCTAACACACAGTAGGCACTCAATAAATGTTTGTTAAAAGTATTAAAATTTTGTGAATAGATGAATTAAAATTCTTAGATATATTTGTATAGAGCAAAGGAGCCTTCTAAATGTCCTTATCAGAAAGCAAATAGAATACCTACAAAAGTTCAGGCTTGAAAAATGCAAAATAGTGCTGAAAAGTTTGTCATTTTTCTACTATTTAAAGGTAGCTTTCTCAAAATAGAAGACAATATTGCTTAGCTTTCTGTAACAGTGGGAAATGGAAGTAATGGAAGGTCTATTAGTTTCCTGGGGCTGCTGCAACAAATTTACCACAACTTGGTGGCTTGAAGCAACAGAAATTTATTCTCTCACAGTCCTGGAGGCCAGAAGTCAGAAATCAGGGTGTCAGCAGGGCTCTACTCCCTCTGAAGACTCTAGGGAGAAAACTTCCTTGGTTATTCCAGCTTCTGCTGGCTCTGGAATTCCTTGGTTTGTGGTGGCATAACTCTAATCTCTGCTTCCATCTTTACGTGGGCTTCTTCCCTGTGTCTCTTGAGTCTTAAATAGTGTTCTCTTTTCTCTTACAGGACACCAATCATTGGATTTAGGGCCCACGCTAAATCTAAAATAATCTCGCCACAAGATTCTGAGCTTAATTACATCTGCAAGGACCCTGTTTCCAAATAAGGTCACATTCACAGCTACGAGGGAGTGGTTTGTTAGAACTTGGACATATCTTTTAAGATGACACAATTCAACCCACTATAGGAGGAAACAATATAATCTCTAACAATAACAGCAAACATTTGGTGAGTGCATAATATGGGTAAGGCACTCTTTAAGGCACTTTGAATACATCAGTCCATTTAATTCTCACAAGGACTAGATGAGGTAGAAACAAGCCCCCAGAGGTGTTTTACTTTTCCAGGTCACTTAATGCTAAGTGGAAAAACTGAAATTAAAAACCATTCTGGCTCCAGATCTCATGCTCTTAACTGCCCCACTATGCTACTTCTTAATTATTGTTAATACTATTAATTTAATATTAATAAATAGAACTGCTACTATTGAGAGGCATGTACCAGGCACTGAGTTTAGCACTTGACATGCATTAATTACTTCACCTAAGTCTCACAACCACCTTGTAAAGCAATTACTTTTATAATTTCCATTTATTTTATAGTCAAGAAAACTGAAGCTCAGAGAGCTTAAGGAAAGTTTCCAAGATTATGTATCTAGGAAGTGGTGGGTTTAAAATTAGGTGACCTGACTCTAAAGTTGGGATGCTCAACAACTATGTAACATGGACTGATTCTATGATTGAAACTTACTTACTTATTAACCATTCATCTCTTTCTTCCACAGTATCTTGTGCATGTATTGTGCTTAGTGAAATACTATAAATGAATGAACTAGATTAATAATGTTGTAATAGTCACATTTTGTCCAAAGTCTCAGTCTGTTTCTCTATTCTAACTTCTCAGTGTGTCAGTCTCTGTCTAACACTATCTCCTCCTTCATTCCCATATGTCAGTATTGACAAATATGTTGTTCTTCAAGGACTTCTGTGATGCAGCCAGATGGATCTTTGGAAAGGAAGTTTTTAAGAGACATGTCCACAGGGAGACATGCTTCCAAGTGTTGTATCCAACCAAACTGATCCAATTCAAATCTTAGTGTTATCAAATTATTTCTAAGAAAAAATTGGAAGCCACACCAAATACACTGAAAAGATTTCACTAGGATAGTCCATATGCCAAATCAACTGGATGTCTACATCTTCCCTACTATGCTCATATTTCAACTGTCAAGTCAATAATTGTTTTTTAAATCCTCCAATTAATGCCTAAGGAGAGAATTAAAGTACCATGCTTTCTACCAGCCTTGTTTCACCTTATCTCTTTGAAACTAATAATTAATGTAAAGATCTAACTCAAATACAGATATCACTTAAAGATACTAATAAGATATTAGAAGTCAAATTTAAATTTGCGAGAATTTCTCCAGTCCCAAATGTAGCCTCTAAATAGCAGCAGTAGTGCCAGGCATATTGTACAACTCCAGGGGGTCAGTATTTTCCTTACAGTCTGTTTGAACGGCATCCCCTGGAGTTGTAAAGTGCACAACCTACAGGGCAGTATTTGGATCCCTGGTCAGCAGAACTGATTTAGGATAACAAAGGACCAATGCAAAAAAGCAATTGATTACAAAGAGTGCTGACCCACGCTAGTGATATTTCAAGTTTTAGCAAAGGCAAAGAGACTGCTATGCTTGCAGCTTGTTAAACTTGAGCACTAGTCTGACCTGGCTTTGATGAGCTGAAGGAATTCTAGTGAAGGGCAAGGCTCAAAAATTTGGAGTTTTATCTGAACCTTTTCTCAACTCTGCAAACTTTCAAGTGCTAGATACCTCATGGGAACTAGCTTTCTTCTAAGATTTTGTTGTAATTTCCATTAAAGCTTGTTAGGAAGAGAAAAACAAATATCTTAAGAGACTAACTGAAGGCATTCCAGTACTTCTAATGATGACAGGAAACCTGGCCATGCATAAAGACCTAGGAGATCAAAGCCAGTTCTGCAAACAAGGAGGCACTATGCTGGTCATGGGCTTATAGTGGCTGGGCACTTCCTGCCTTTCTATTATTTGGGGACAACTGCTGCAAAATCTCTCCCAATTTGTATTATCCTCCCACCCAGTTTTCTGTGATATTTGACTATTGCTTCTGCCTCGTAACTCTTTTCCAATGGCTGACTAGCATTTAGTTTGTATCTGAGAATACCTTTGGTTTGGTTTTGGTTTGATTATCCAGTCTTCCATAAATGGTAAATGTGAGAAACAGACTTTTAAAAATACTACAATTATACAATGCATACCATGTGCCTGAGGGAGATTTAAATGATATTATACATCATCTTAGTGCTGCAAATCAAATCTAGAACTGTTTGACACCACAACCCATGCTATTACCATACTAAACAGTACTATCTTTGCACAAATAGGCTTAACACATTGGTAGGTCCATTAACATACTCATGTTTACAAAATCTCTACTCATCCAAAATATCTACCCTGGTTTCCTCCCTCACTCCTTTCCCATCTTCCTCATTTATTTCTCCTTTGGCATCAGGTAAGGAGGACACAGAACCTTGACAAAGAACTCGGGAGTTTTTCCAGATATACATTCCCATGAAATAACAAAATACAGAAGAGAAACCAGAGACATTAAAATTTTTCTCAAGCCTATCACAATCTTTTGATTAATTCTTACATCCAAAACTATAATTTCTGTATATATTTTATGGTGTGGAAAAACTGAGAGGTTTATTTTCATGACTTCATTATTATCTTTAGTCTTCATTGCAAACAGACAATTTACAAAATTTTTATAATGAAGTAAGAGCCAGAAAGTCATTGTTATTTCCATTTTACAGGAAAGGAAAAAAAGATATAGTGAGGCAAAATTCCCTAATCTACTTTTGACAGGAATCATGGAATCAAAGAACTATTTGGGCTAAAAATGACTTTAAAAAGTTTTACATCTCCTGAATAGATTCTTAAACTTTCCATAGATTCCGGCATCCAACTTTATTTCAAGGTTCTCCTAATGTGGACTATGGAAACTACAGAAAATATTACAGTTGCATATGATTCTAAATTGAAAATAACCTGCAGCTGCAGCACCCTCAAAAGTCAGCAACAGTAGATAAAAATGACATTAAAATATTTGGAATGGATGAGTGAGTGTGGTTCCCTAGTCTCCTAGGAATTTGAGAGCTGTGTGCAGAATATTATAGTTTTCCTAACCTATTTCTACCTAGCCCTATACCATCCATTCCTCCTCAAATTCCTATTTATTACCCCTGATGTTAGCAATGTGGTAGAGATCCAGCAGTACTGCATTTCTTGGTTGGACATATATCAAGTCTTGAAAATTCCTGACCTATAGCCACAAAATAGGCCCATAAATAATTTATTCATTCCTTGGGTATAAATCTGAACAATAATAACAGACATCATTTGATTGTCAGCTAAAAATAAGCCTTTTTATAATCATGTCTATTCCTTACAACTATCCTGTAAATTAGGCAGTATAAACTCCATTTAACAGAAAAGAAAACTGAGTCTCAGTGATACTTGCAGAAGTTAGAAATTGAATTCAGCCAGGCATGGTGGATCATGTCTGTAATCCTAGCACTCTGGGAGGCTGAAGTGGGAGGATTGCTTGCTCTCAGGAGTTCAAGTGTGAGACCCTATCTCTACTAAAACAAACAAACAAACAAACAAACAAAAAATAGAAAAATTAGCCAGCTGTCATGGTGCACACCTATAGTCCCAGATACTCAGAATGCTGATGGAAGAGGATCACTTGAGCCCTGTAGTTTGAAGCTGTAGTGAGCTACGATGACACCACTACACTCTACCCAGGGCAATATAGTGAAACTCTATCTCAAGAAAAAAAAAATTGAATGAAAATCCCTTTCATTTGGAATAAGGTTTAAATTCCATGATCTTCTAATGTCTAAATTAAATTTCATCTACTGTCTTTTAGACCTATTCCTTTTTGTTCTGTCCTTAGAGGGCAGAGAAAGTAAGGTTTCTGATTCTCAAGCCAATTTTTTCTTTTTGAATCTATATTCTTTCATTCTTAAAACAATACCAACAAATAAAGAAATATAAACTGAATATAAACTTCTTGTGTCACAGAAACTCTCCAGTGTGGTTTGCTGGGTTAAATTCAATATTGAGGCAAAGGTTCAAGTAGGTTCATATTCCAGCCACTTTAAACTGATCTTCTACTTCCTCCCTCCTGTATGCTTTTTCAATCTCCTCTTTCCTTTAAAGAATAAATGTGAAAAGAGAAGGCTGCATTATGAAAAACAACATAGAGGTCCATTTTATTCTCTCTCCATCCCTTTCTTGTCATGAATAATCAGAAAAGCAGAATAGTTTATGGGCATCCTGCTCTTCAATTGTCCACACTCAGATCAGATGGACAATCTTTTCTCATTAGAAAGGAGTTGCCAAAATATATTCCACCGTTTAGCTAGAAGTACAATTAAATATGCTAAAGTTGTTTGGTGGTCAATTTTCCCCTGCATACTGCTAGGTTGTCCCATGCAGAAGCTCAGATATTTCCTGTCAGTTTCTTTGTGAACAGACCTACCCGGCCCTTAGTTTCCTCTCCTGCCTCCTCTCTCCTCTCCTCTCTTTCTCTCTGTTTGCCTTTTCTGCCCTGCTGTGTTCTCTTCTTTCTCTCCCTCTCTCTGTCTCTATCTCTATCTCTATCTACCTTCTCTATCTCTAACTCTCAATCTCATCCTATCAAATCAATTGCAAAGGTCTTTAACTTAAATGTACATGAAAGGCAAGAAGATTTTTCTGCTTTATCGTGTCTGACCTTCAACTGGAATTTTTGCTTGGAATACTATATAACTGGACACTATTGACATTCACCCTTGTTTTGCCCTTAGAAGACATATGACACGCATTCATGAATTTTAAGAATAGTTCCCTCTCTTGATCCCTCAGTCAAGAAGACATGTTGCTATGTGAAACTATAACCATTTCTTTGCCCAGAGATACTATATAGCTTAGGGACCATTGTATGTCCTGCAAAACACTGGCAAGTAAAATTAGTCTCAAAGAAGAAATGATAATAAAAGTATTTATTCAAATACTGGCAGAAATCTTGGAGAAAATGAATTATTTCATTTTGAGTTATTTCATTTATTTTCTAATAACAATTCTATGAATGTCTCATGTTTGATTTTTAAAATTTTCCACTATATTATATTCTATAAATATTCCATATGTGTTTACACATGGAGACAGGCTGGTAACTTGGGGATTGTGCTTTATACTCCCTCTTTGGGGGCACAGCTGGGTTTTTAAAGAAGTTGATTTCCCTCTTTAATACAATTTGACTACTTATTAATAAATATATTATGCTACTCCCCAGAGGCCCCCCTCTGATGATAACTGGGAAGACACTACTAGGCACCCAAGGAGCAAGATGTCCTCATCATTTCTTAGAAACACCAATGGCAAATATATGAGGGTCGGAATTGCAGAGAAGAGAGGCATATGCAAAAACTAATGATGGAAACTTAAGGATTGGTAGCAAGGTGATAGAGAGTCCTCTAAATACTCAGATCTTTAGAAGAGTGAGGACTAAGCTTCATATACAAGATTATAGCAATAATTCATGACATTGTTTCTACCACTTCAATTTGCATTTCTCACAATATCAGAGGTTTTATTGTGTGTCATCTCTGATAAAGCTGGCCAAATGCCAAGTTCATGAAGTTGATTCAATAAAATGAGAGAGAATAAGATCATACAGAAAATATTTAAGCATTGGGTGTTCCTTTCTGGGTTGCTCTATTGAGTCATTCTTTTGAGATGAGAGCTATAGCTCTAATGTTATACCACATGGCTCATGGTTGCAAACTTTAAAGCCAAGATACAAGCAGCAGCTACACCCTTGATACAACTCTAAACCCAGAGTGATCACTGGTTAACTGTGGAAGGCGAGTATGTCACTTTGTAACATTCCACTGCAGTGGCAGAAGCAGCAATCAGCAGATTGAGCAGCTTTTCCCCATTCAATGCCAGACTGAAAAGCTTTGCAGCAATGCTGGGACCTTTCTGTTTGCCCAGTGATATTGAATGAAGATGGGACCAGGTCAAGTATGAGATCTCTGCTCAGAATGGACTCATTGAAAGATCAGAAAGGCATTCTGATTTGAGCTCTCAAGATCTGTGTATTTTAAAGGGAAACATTTATGAATTGGCTAAGCATTATAAAATGCAATTGTTTAATCAGTAAAATACATGCCACAAAACTGAATGTAGCACAAAGTGGAAGGATTTCAAAAATAACCACATTGTCTGCAAAATGTACAAGCTCTCATAGCTCTACCTGGAACAAAATTCTGTCATCTATCCAAACATTAGTTGTTCCTAGGAAGGATTTTTGGACACTTTACAAAGGTAAACACATTTCCTTATTGTCCGTATTTATTCTAGCCAAGCCTTTGAAAAAAAGGCCCGTAATTAACTCTTCAGGTGCTGGAGCAAATGCAAATGAAATGGAAATATAATAAAACTACTAGCTTACGTCTTTATTGCTAGTCCTTGTGATAATTGTATTGTCTATAAAATCTCATTTAAAGCTCACAACAATCTTATAAAGGGAGCCCTATTACTCAAATACCTGGCCTGCCACAAAAACCCTACTATGCTAATTGCTTTCAAGATAGTTAAAGACCAAGATTCCTTTGGGTCTCATCTGCTGTCTGAGAAGACACTACTCGGATAATAATGTGAATGGGAAGACATATATTTCCATGCTCATTTTTTAATTTGCCTCTAGTCTATACTTTCAGCTTTGTCCTTAGAAATATGCCTCTCAAAGAGGACATGAACTCCTGCAAAGTGCAGTGAGAAGGAATTGTTTGAGATACAGGTACATTTAGACAAATTTGAGTGTTAGCTTTAATCCTATTGTATTAAAAGGGACCAATTTACATTTCCAAATGTGAGAATATAAAGTATATGCATTGCCAATGTTTTGGAGTTTCTGAATTATGATGGTCAATCAGATCTTGCTGAAGAGACCGAAAGCAGCATTTCCCCATAATGTCTCTGTCCAGAAATGCAAGCAGTTTTCATATTCTCATATTTTCTAAATTTAAAAAAAGTTTTGTCATTTTGTACTTTGCCTTTTCAGCTAGACCTACAGTTAGCAAAAGACACTATACTGTATGCAGAGATGCTTTATTTTAAGGGGTGGCTCTCAAGGAGATATAAAGAGCTAATAATATATTTATAAGCCTTCTAAAGATGGTGTACAGGAATGTGCAACTACCTTACAAATAATTTACAATATATTTACAGCAAAGAAGTTAAAACACATCAATGGCTCTTGCAAATGCATTTCTTGCAATTTTGGATTTCTACATTTCATTAAAAATAACTTAAATATGTTCAAGTAAGCTATTTATAATGAAATGGAGGCTTCAGAAATAACAATCAATGTGTAGCAATTGTTGACCACACAAAGGTATGGTAAACAACTCAAGATCAGATTTTTATCCATGAATACATACAAATCAAACCACACTTAATAAGTCCTGTAAAAATCTAAATCTCTTAAAGGGAAAGTACAAGTTTGAAAGGAGGGAATTTGTACCATAACTGAGCAACGTAAATAGAACAGAAAACTCCCACAATATTTCTCTTTATTGACTACTGAAAACATTTGCCATGAATTTACCTAACCTCTCCCAAACTGATTTTTCCTCCTCAGATATAAAACTAAATAAAGACTTGCCTACAAACCTGAGTGGATCTTAAAGATATTTTCTGTAGGACTATATGGTCTATTCTCATCTCTTTTTTATTTCCCCAGCATATATGTACAGGCCCCAAATTCTGCCATTTGCCTTTAAAAAGTCCTAAATTCTCAATACCTAGTTATATTTTGGAAGTAATTTCATAGTGGTCATGATGTTCATATTTTGTACAATGGGGATCTAGAGGTGACAAGGGCATATACAGTTTACCATTTTTTCCATATATAAATTCACAAGGTCAATGTATAGCTTCTTTATCAGCCTCAAATCTAAGTTTCAAGTTATCTATCGTGTAGCCCACATTAGCCTCTTCCCAACTAATTCTTTATCTTTGAGCATTTTCTACTGGTGTTTATGAGCCTTAAAGATACTTTCCTAGTAAAATTATCCAAGCATGTTTTTATTATCCCTGCATTTTGATTTGAGGACTTCTGAAGGCCAAGCCTAAGACTCTTATAATTTTTCTAAATGTCCTAGGACTTACCACAGTACCCTGAGCACCAAAGGTGCTTAATAAAGATATATGTTTGAAGAAACTATACTTCAAGTTTCCTTCTACAGTCCCCACAACATAAACTGCACACTATTATTCATGATGCTGAATAAAAGCATTTATATGAAGTATAAAAAGCAGTGGATTGAAATCATTAATTTCCATGTATCCAAATGGTTCTGACCTGAAGTTGGTCACTTGATGTCAGAGGGGCTGCTATTTTCTCTGTTGCAGGGTAGGAACTAAACTAAGAATGAATAGCTGGCACCAGACTATAGCGGAAAGTGGCAGGAGGGAAAAAGCAAGAATCATCCGAAACTTGCATAATACGCACTAAATCCATGGAAAAGTTCTTATCTCAGCGCTCTGAAACAAAACAACAAATGCAAAATTGATTTTGTTCTCCACCAGGATTGACAAGGGCTTTGAAGCGTGTGCATGTTATAACCTACACAATGTTGGAAAAAGAAAGATAAAATGAGGCTTTCCTGTTAATGGTTATCTATTCCTGAATGGCAAGCTGTACACGCTTCTATCTCCCACAAGATTCATTTCTTGAAGCAGACAAAAAGCTCCATGGGTTCTCTGTGATTTGTCTGAACTGTTCTGCCTGTCTCTGATCCTGCCTTTGCAAAGCTGGCTGACAGCATGAGGTTTTGTTTTGTAACTCAAAATTTTCAAACTAACGATGTTGAATTGCAGATGTAGGATACAATTGGATAGTCTACATGAATCTTAAAGCTTTTTACTTGAATTAACACTTAAGCCATATTTATTAGGCTGATTTGTACAAATGATGGTAAAAAAGGAAAAGAATACAATTAAAAGATCAGTAAGTAAATTCGATGTAGAAGATTTCAAGAGTTTTGGGTTAGCTTGTACCTGGACTCTGGAACTCCCCCAAGTATGTAAATTGTCCCCAATGTTTCAACTATCTCATCTTTTGAAAGATCAGAGAATTCCAGCTAGATGCTGGCAGAGCTGCAGCTGTTAAAGCATCCTAGCCAACCTAGCAGAGAAGCCAGGAGAGCACAAAATGAGAAATCTGCATGTTCTCTTTCCTCCAGCCTGACCATCTGTGTATGGACATAGAGCATCAAAGTTGTGCAGCTGTACTGATAATGCCCTATAATGGAAGGAGATAATTTATCTTCAGATGCAATTCATTTCTCTGTTGTCAGTAGCTATCAGACAATGCTGAGGCAGAGGTAGGGGGTTTGGGGTGGGGACAGAGTATGAAGATTCATCATGTATTTTTACATGAATATTATAAGCCCATGATGTAACGATGATGATTTGGGCTTGAAGGGAGTCTCTTCTAAAATCCACCTGCATTGATTCAATTATCAGTGTGCAGGTGGCAAGCACATGTTTATTGTGAACACTTTGTTTCTGCAATGTGAAGCAGCATTTTTTAAATGTCACGGGGACATTGCAATGATAACCTGCCTGGTTTTCTGAAAGCAATTTTGTTCAAAGAGTTAGTATCCACTTTGGTTCAAAGAATTTAGAGAAAACAGAGCAAATCTTCATACTCAACATATATATGTGTGTATGTATTCTTAATATGCAGGAGTATAGAATGTTTTACAACTAAAATAAAAAGCATTTATAAGTCCTAATCTACAGTGAAAGCGGCATCCATTATGATGTGACTACTAGTGATTTTCAATCCAAATACTAGTGATTTTCGTATATGTTAAACCATTAACAAAGTTAGGTTGACAATGTGTTTCCTCAATTCCAACAGGACAATATTTCATAGAAAAATCATGTCATCTGTCTTTGAAACTCCTAGGTAACTTCCAGCAGACACAATTTCTGCTTGCTTATTTGTCTGTTTTTTCTAACCCTTGAGCAGGAAGATTGAAAACTGCTTCAGGGCTAAGTCAAGATCCAGACAGAGGAATGTTTTATTTTTTAAAAAATCAAGGCTACAAGCATTCAGGACTTCATGAGTCTCCTTAGTCTCAACAATTATTCCATTTAGGCTATATATTTAAAAACACAAAATCAGAGGGAACAACATGTTTTTTTAAAAAACTTCGAGCCCAAAGGAAAACAGAAAGGGTAAGTCTTTCAAGGGGAGGAAAATCCTTTAAAATAATACATGAATTAGAACTGCTTGTTATGAAATATATGAGGAAATTTCATTTAGTGGTCTACTCCCAGGTCTATATTTTCATGCTACATATCTGTAGTCACCATTTTATGTATAGCAGAGATCTGATGATATGGAACATTAAATTCTATAGAGCAAGAGGAAGGCTTGGGGAAACTTAATCAGACCCCTAGGCAGGAAAATGATATATACCATAAATACCTACTTTTTGCTGGGCTATAGTTAATGAGTAATACCATACTACCACTAGTGTCTGTTCTTTATGGTTCAGCAAAGCAGAACTTATAATTTTCTTCTCCTGTTTGGTTGCATGTCTCTTTTTGCAGTAACATTGCTAATATGAAAAATTAAGTTTGATGATTTCAGTCTGTCAAGCCTCCTGAATCTTGTGCTCAATATATTTTGAGATGTTGATACCATTCCATTGGGAAAAAAATCCTTGTTAATTGTTAATTATTAAAAAATCCTTAATACAATATATTAACATAGTATTTTGAAATCTGAAAGACAGTAGAGACAGAGTAAAAACAAACAGAAAAGAGCAAAAGCTTTACCATTTTTTACTCTAGTAAGAAAACACATTGTGAGATCTACCCTCTTAAATTTTTAAGTGTATATCAGGGTACTGCTAACTATAAGCATAGTGTTACACAGCATATCTCTGCAATGTTTTCACCTTGAATGACTGAAACACTAACCTATTGAACAGCAACATCTCATTTATCCTTTTCCCCAGAACTTGGCAATCACCATATTACTTTCTGTTCCTGTGAGTTTGACTAGTTAAGGTACCTCATATAAGTGGAATCACATTGTATTTGTTTTATTTGACATATAACTTAGAACTGTGGTCACCAATCCCCGGGCCACAGATTGGTACCGGTCCATGGCCTGTTAGGAACTGGGCCACGCAGCAAGAGATGAGCTGCTGGTGACAAAGCAAAGCATTATCTGTATTTACAGCTGCTCCCTACCACTGACATCACTGCATAAACTCCACCTCCTGTCAGATCAGTGGCAGCATTAGATTCTCATAGGAGCATGAACCCTATTGTAAACTGCACGTGTGAAGGATCTAGGTTGCGTGCTCCTTATGAGAATCTAAAGCCTGATGATCTGAGGTGGAGCTGAGGTGGTGATGCTAGCACTGGGGAGTGGCTACAGATACAGATCATCATTAACAGAGAGGTTTGACTGCACAATAAATGTATTGCACTTGAAGGATCACAAAACCACCTTCCTACCTCCCGGTCTGTGGAAAAATGATCTTCCATAAAACTGGTCTCTGGTGCCAAAAAGTTTGGGGACTGCTGACTTAGAATAATGTCCTCAAGGCTCATCCATGTTGTAGCACAATACAGGATTTACTTATTTTTTATGTATGAATAATGATCCTTGGTATGTATATACTATATTTGTGTTATCCACTCGTATGGAGATAGACATTAGGGTTATTTTCATATTTAAATATCGTGAATAGTGCTACAATGAACACGGGAGTGCAAATATCTCTCTGAGATCCTGATTTCAGGTGTTTCAGCTAAATATCCAGAAGTGGCCTTGCTAGAAAATATGGTAGTTCTATTTTAATTTTTTGAAGGAACTTCAAACTGTTTCCCATAGTGGATGCACCATTCTATATTCCCAACAGTGCACAAGGTTTCCAATTTTTCTGCATCCTCATAAAAATTTGAATTTTCTGGGTTTTTGTTTTTGTTTTTACAATGGCCACCTTAATAGGTGTGAGATGATGCCTCATTGTGGTTTTACCTTGCATATCCCATATAATTAGTGATGTTGAGAATATTTTTATATACCCATCAGCCATTTGTATACTTTCTTTGGAGAAATATCTATTTAAGTCTTTTGCATATATTTCAATTAAGTTGTTAGTTTTTCTGCTATTGAGTTGTAAGTGTTCTTTATGTATTTTGGATGTTAAACCTTTATCAGATTTGTGGTTTGCAAATATCTTCTCCAATTCCATAGGTTTCCTTTCATTCTGTTGTTTGTTTTATGTGCTATGCAGAAACTTTTTAAGTTGGATATAGTTCTGGTTGTTATTTTTGCTTTTACTGTTTCTGCTTGTTGTCACATCCAAAAAAAAAAATTATTGCCTAGACCAATGTCATGAAGCTTTTCTCCTATGTTTTCTTCTAGTATTTTATAATTTCAGGTCTTATGTTTAAAGTTTTAATCTATTTTGAGTTCAATTTTGTTTGTGGTGCAAGATAAGCATCCAATTTCATTCTTTTGCATATGGATATTCAGTTTTCCCAACACCATTAACTGAAAAGACTATCCTTTCCTCGTTGTATAGTTTTGGCATCTTTGTTGAAGATCATATAACTATAAATGGGTGGGTGTATTTCTAGGCTTTATATTTTGTTCCATTTATCTATATCCCTGGTCTATGCCAGTACCACACTGTCTTTTCTTACTATTGAATTGTAATATGTTTTGAACTCAAGTAGTGTGAATCCTCTAGCTTTGTTCTTCTTTCTTAAGGTTACTTTGATTATTTGGGGTCCTCCGTTATTCCATATAAATTTTATGGCTGTCTTTTCTATTTTTGTTAAAAATGCCATTGGGATTTTGATAGAGATTTCATTGGATCTATAGAGTGTTTTGGGTAGTATGGACATTTTAACAAGATCAAGTCTTCCATCCATGAACATGGGATATCTTTGCATTTATTTGTGTCTAATTTCTTTCAGGAATGTTTTGTAGTTGCCAGTGTACAATCCTTTTGCCTCCTTGGCTAAGCTTATTCCTATGTATTTATCTTTTTTGATGCAATTGTAAATATGAGTATTTTCTAAATTTCCCTTTTGGATTGTCCATTCTTAATGCATAGAAAAGAAACTGATTTTTGTATGATGATTTTGTATCCCGTAACTTTGCTGAAATTCTTTATTAATTCTAATATTTTTGAGTGTGGAATCTTTGAAGTTTTCTACATATGAGATGTCTTCTGTGAAGAAAGATCATTTATTTATTTTTATTTTTTATTTCAAAATATTAAGGAAGTACAAACATTTTTGGTTACATGAATTGCTTTTGTAATACTTCAGTCACAGATATATGTGTGCCCATTACCCAAATGTGTACATTGTACCCCCTATCCTCTGCTTTATTTCCTCTGAGTTATACTTCCCTCTGTGCACATGTGTGCTCATTGGTTAGTTCCAAATTAATAGTGAATACCTGCCATGTTTGTTTTTCCATTCTTTAGATAATTCGCTTAGGATAATGGTCTCCAGTTCCATCAAAATTTTTGCAAAAGTCATTAATTCATACTTTTTTATGGCTGAAGAGCATACCATGACATATATATATATATACACACACACACACCATATGTTGTTAATCCACTCATGAATCTATGGACACTTGGGTTTATTCCACATCTTTGCAACTGAGAATTGTGTAGAAATAAATATTTGAGTGCAAGTGTCCTTTTAATAAAATGACTTCCTTTGGATAGATACTCAGTAGTGGAATTGCTGGATTGAATGGTAGGTCTACTTTTAGTTCTTTGAAGTATCTCCATATTGTTTTCCATAGAGGTTGTACTAATTTGCAGTCCCATCAACAGTGCATACGCATTCCTTTCTTTCTGCATCCATACCAGCATCTATGTATGGTTTTTGGCTTTTATAAATGCCATTTTAACAGGGGTAAGGTGATATCTCATTGTGGTTTTAATTTGCATTTCCCTGATTATTAGGGACATTGAGCATGTTTTCATATGTTTATTGTCCATTTTTCTACTTTCTTTTGAAAAGCTTCTGTTTATGTCTCTTATTTATTTATTTATTTATTTATTTATTTTGAGACAGAGTCTGGCTCTGTTACCCAGCTAGAGTGCCGTGGCATCAGCCTAGCTCACAGCAACCTCAAACTCCTGGGCTCAAGCAATCCTTCTGCCTCAGCCTCCCGAGGAGCTGGGACTATAGGCATGTGCCACCATGTCCGGCTAATTTTTTTTTGAATATATATTTTTTTAGTTGTCCAGCTAATTTATTTCTATTTTTAGTAGAGATGGGATCTTGCTGTTGCTCAGGCTGGTTTTGAACTCCTGACCTTGAGCGATCCTCCCACCTCGGCCTCCCAAAGTGCTAGGATTACAGGCATGAGCCACCACACCTGGCCTTTTTATGTCTTTTATACTTCCTTTCTGATTTAGATGCATTTCATTTCTTTTTCTTGCTTAATTGCTTTTGCTAGGACTTCCAGTAATATGTTAAGTAGAAATAGTAAGGGTGGGCATATTTACCTTGTTCCTTATATTAGAGGAAAAGCTTTAAATTTTTTATATTGTGTATGATATTACAAGTGGGCTTTTAATATATGGCCTTTATTATTTTGAGATAATTTTTTCTATTTCTCATTAGTGAAAGTTTTATCATGAAAGGGTGTCAAATTTTGTCAAATACTTCTTCTGCATCTATTGAGATGAAATGTGATTGATTTTCAGTCTTCATTCTTTTTATTTGCTACATCATATGATTTATTTCTGTATGTCAAGCTATTCTTGCATCCCAGGGATAAGTCTCACTTGCTCATGGCGTATGATCTTTTAATGTGTTGTTGAATTCAGTTTGTGGACATTTTGTTGAATATTTTTGGTTCTATATTTATCAAGGATATTGAACTGTAGTTTTATTTTCTTAAAATGCATTTTTTATGGCTTTGACATCAAGATATACTGGTCTCATAAATGAGTTTGGGTGTATTTGTTCATCTTTGATTTTTTGAAAAAGCATGAGAATGGTTGCTGTTAATTCTTCTTTAAATGTTTGGTGGAAATCTCCAATGAAGCCATTTGATCCTGGGCTTTTATTTCTTGGGATTTTTTTTGATTATTCAATCAACTTCTTTACTAATTATAATCTGTTCAAATTGTCTATTTCTTCATGATTCAGTATTAGTAGATTTGATGTTTGTAGGAATTTATCCATTTCCTCTAGGTTGACCTATTTGTTGGTATATAAATGTTTATAGTAGTCTCATATGGTCATTTCCTTTTTCTGACATCAGTTGTAATGTCTCCTCCTTCATTTATGATCTTAGCTATTTGAGTGCTATTTCTCTTTTTTCTTAGTCTAGCTATTGGTTTATTGATTTTGTTCATCTTTTTAAAGACCAATTCTTAGTTTTGTTGAGTTATTATATCATTTGCTTCTATACTTTATTTCATTTATTTCCACTCTTATATTAATTATTTTATTAATTATGCTAACTTTGGGCTTATTTTATTCTTCATTTTCTGTTTCCTTGAGGTGTAAAGTTAGGTTGTTTATTTTAATTTTTTATTATTTTTATTTTCTATTTCAGCATATTACAGGTGTACAAATGTTTACATTACATATATTGCCTTTGCCTCACCTGAGTCAGAGCTTCAAGTGTGTCCATCCCCTAGATGGTGTACTCATTAGGTGTGTGTATACCCACCCCTTCCTCTCCCCTCCCATCTCCCAGACACCCATGTTGCTGTACGTTTTAATTATCCCTAGATTTCTTATATTACCTAATACAATACAGATATAGTTTGTTATACAGTACTTTGATTTGTGTTATTTTTATTTTAAAAAAATATTTTTGATCCACGGTTGGTTGAGTCTATAAATGTGGAACCCAAGGATATGGAATACGAATTGTATTAACAAATTCTACTTTAAACATTTTAGTTATATTAATTTAGTTCTCTTTATAGCACTTCAAGGCAAGTACACACACTCACACAACATATGTTAAAATAAAATAAAATAAAAGTTTAGGTTTCATTGTTTTTAACTTAAAAGACATGTTGTGCTCTTATGTAATATTTTTAGGCTTATTTTTCATTTTTGTTATTATACTGCTAAGCTTCATCTATATCAATGCTTATAGCTCTATTTCTTTCTATTGACTAATGTATAACATTTCATTGTTTTAATTAACCATAATTTACTTATCCATACTCCTCTTCATGGGCATTTGTATCATTTATGGAATTTTGAATTTATAAAGTCTTGTACTATGATTTTTTTTAATTTTTTTTTTTTTTTGAGACAGGGTCTCCCTTTGTTGCCCAGGCTAGAGTGAGTGCCGTGCCTTCAGCCTCACTCACAGCAACCTCAAACTCCTGGATTCAAGCAATTCTCCTGCTTCAGCCTCCTGAGTAGTTGGGACTACAGGCCTGCGCCACCATGCCCGGCTAATTTTTTCTATATATATTAGTTGGCCAATTAATTTCTTTCTATTTATAGTAGAGACGGGGTCTCGCTCTTGCTCAGGCTGGTTTCAAACTCCTGACCTCAAGCAATCCACCTGCCTCGGCCTCCCAGAGTGCTAGGAATATAAGCGTGAGCCACGGCGCCCGGCCTTAAAGTCTTGTACTATGAACGATCTTGTGCATGTCCTCTGGTGAATATATGTATTTCTCTTAAGCCTACAAAAAGAAGTGAAAATACTAGCTCACATGGTATATGAATATTCAGTTTATAATATCAAAAGTTTTTTGAAGTGATCAAACTGTTTTATAATCCAACTAGCAATGTATGTGTCATACTTGTTGTTCCACATTTTCTGTAACAGTATTAATTGATATTTTAGTTATATATAAATATTATAGTCCTTTATTTTTTAATTTTAATTTTATGATGGTTTTAATTCTATAAAGATATACCGTTTCAGATTTTCTGTAGGGTCGGATCCCTAAATTTTTTCTAAATTTCCTCTTTTATCTTTGTTAGGTCTTAATCTTTCGTAATTAAACCTTTCTTCAAATACATTATGAAACTTGGGTGTTCATTTATAGTTAAGAGTGATGCACTAAAAATGTAATCAAAAGCTTTGTGTGCCTTGGGTAGGCCTGTGTGCCTTGGTGGGCCTCACAATAATGCAGTTGAGTACAAACCTGGCCATTTCACCAGGGACTTCCAAGCATCAGTCTTTTGAGGGTTCAGTTTCTTTGGATGGAATCTCTAATTGCCTATATGAAAAACTGTAAACCTAATTGTCAGTGTTCTGGGAGTTAAACAGAGAGAGGAAGGGGACTTGGCATTTCACCGTGCAGTATGTTGCTTTTCATTAAATTGCCCTATTTCAATATGATACCTCTTACCTCTCTTTCACTGTGTCTGATATAGTGTCCCTCACTTTAGAGCCTCTGTGATTTTTTTGCTGCAAATGTGGGGAATGAGGTTCAAGCACTCCTCATATTTTATCTTCTTCCTCACCCCCTGGCTTCTGAAATAGCAGATGCCTCCAATTTTTGATATTTTCTGGAATTCTGTGGCCCAAATTAACTGGATTTTTGGGTTTTTTTTTTTTTGGCATTTTTCTCTGCAAGCCTTTAGATTCTAGATTTCTTCCATCTCTCAAGCCATTACAACTCATCTGTCCACTGTATATCTTCCTCAAATGTGTGGACATCTCTTATCTACTGCCGTCATCTCCTTTCTCATTATTTTTATGGTTGTAGCTATATACTTTTAAAATTTCCTATTTTTGCCATTTTACTGGAGTTTCTGGAGATAGCAGAGAAATAAGACAATCTGCTGTGTTTAATCAGAAGATTCAAATCAGTTAGTTCTTCAATTTACACTATATAGGTGTAACTTTAGTAACTATAGTCCTACACTATATAGGACAACACAGAATTCTGCATGTGGTTGCGTCGGTAGTTGTTGCTAAGTACAAAACTGATTAAATTATAAAATAACTGATTTCATTAATTATAACAATAGTCCAAATAAGTGGTTTCACTTTGACATCATGTTCTTATCTCAAGCTATCTGTATAAAAACATCATATTGTGGTACTGATCACATCTACTGTTACTATAGATACTCAAAACAATAATTCCTAGGTGATTTAGCTTTGCTATGCAGACAGGATTTGTTTTATTTTTAGATCAAGTTTGATGAAAAAATAACTTTATGTTTGAATGTTAAGCACTTATATACTCCATCAGATTCTAATATCACCAAATAAAGTATATTGCAATACTTTTTAAGTACAATGTAAGAAAATCAGCACTTATAGGTAATTTTTGAGTTACCTAAATGACTAACAATTACTTTTTTGCTCCATGTGTTAAAGAAAGAAACAGACATAATAGGTTTCCTCTAAGTTTCTGTATCTGGAATGTCATCAATCAAACTTTCAAGAGAATATTTGCACTGAAATGAAGAAAGTAATCTTACCTCTAATTATATTTTTAAAAATTATTTTAAAACAAGACTTACTAAACAATTTTGTTTTTAAATCTAATTAATACTTAAATATAATTTCTGTGGTCTTCTAAACAAAAAATGAAATTAGGAACTAAGATTAAAATAGTCACAATCACTCTCCTTACCTTGCTGTGAATATAGTAACTTCAGAAATTTAATTAGCTGAATATTTTTATTTTTTCTCAATATCCTCTAATCTCTAGACTGTGTGGTTCATTGCCTATATATAAGACATGGGACATTATCTATAGAAGTGCAATTTAATAATGATCTGTGTCATTTTTGAAATTTGAACAAGCAATAACACATTATATAAATAAAATGACTAGATTCTTTATTTGTCTGAAAGCAACCCATAAAAGGAAGTTTTTTTTTTTTAATTTTTTTTTATTTTGGCATATTATGGGGGTACAGATTTTAAGGTATCAATAAATGCCCATTTCCCCCCCTCCCCCCAAAAGTCTGAGTCTCCATCATGACCATCCCCGAGATGGTGCACATCTCACTCATTATGTATGTATATACCCACCCCCTCCCCCCTCCCCCCTCCCACCTGCCCAATACCCTATTACTGTAGTACCTATGTGTCCACTTAGGTGCTACTCAGTTAATACCAGTTTTCTGGAGAATATATCTGGTGCTTGTTTTTCCATTCTTGGGATACTTCACTTAGTAGTATGGGTTCCAGCTCTAACCAGGAAAATATAAGATGTGCTATATCACCATTGTTTCTTAGAGCTGAATAGTACTCCATGGTATACATATACCACATTTTATTAATCCATTCTTGGATTGATGGGCACTTGGGCTGTTTCCACAGCCTTGCAATTATGAATTGTGCTGCTATAAACATTCGAGTGCAGGTGTCTTTTTTGTAGAGTGTCACTGGATCATTTGGGTAGATGCCCAGCAATGGGATTGCTGGATCAAATGGTAGATTCACTTGTATTGCTTTAAGGTATCTCCATATTGCTTTCCACAAAGGTTGAACTAGTTTGCAGTCCCACCAGCAGTGTAGGAGTGTTCCTCTCTCTCCGCAACCACGCCAGCATTTATTGTTTGGAGATTTTTTTTTTTTATTTTGGCATATTATGGGGGTACAGATTTTAAGGTTTCAATAAATGCCCATTGCCCCCCTCCCCCAAAAGTCTGAGTCTCCATCATGACCATCCCCCAGATGGTGCACATCTCACTCATTATGTATGTATATGCCCGCCCCCCTCCCCCCTCCCCCCTCCCACCTGCCCAATACCCTATTACTGTAGTACCTATGTGTCCACTTAGGTGCTACTCAGTTAATACCAGTTTTCTGGAGAATATATCTGGTGCTTGTTTTTCCATTCTTGGGATACTTCACTTAGTAGTATGGGTTCCAGCTCTAACCAGCAAAATATAAGATGTGCTATATCACCATTGTTTCTTAGAGCTGAATAGTACTCCATGGTATACATATACCACATTTTATTAATCCATTCTTGGATTGATGGGCACTTGGGCTGTTTCCACAGCCTTGCAATTATGAATTGTGCTGCTATAAACATTCGAGTGCAGGTGTCTTTTTTGTAGAGTGTCACTGGATCATTTGGGTAGATGCCCAGCAATGGGATTGCTGGATCAAATGGTAGATTCAGTTGTATCGCTTTAAGGTATCTCCATATTGCTTTCCACAGAGGTTGAACTAGTTTGCAGTCCCACCAGCAGTGTAGGAGTGTTCCTCTCTCTCCGCAACCACGCCAGCATTTATTGTTTGGAGATTTTTTGATAAAGGCCATTCTCACTGGGGTTAAGTGATATCTCATTGTGGTTTTGATTTGCATTTCCCTGATGATTAGAGATGTTGAGCATTTCTTCATATGTTTGTTGGCCATTCTTCTGTCTTCTTTAGAAAAATTTCTGTTCAAGTCTTTTGCCCACTTTTTAATGGGGTTATTTGATTTTTTCTTCCTAATTTTCGTGAGTTCTAAGTATATTCTAGTTATCAGTCCCTTATCGGATGCATAGGATGCAAAAATTTTCTCCCATTCTGTAGGTTGTCTGTTTACTTTCATGACTATTTCTTTGGCTGTGCAGAAGCTTTGTAGTTTGATCATGTCCCATTTATTTATTTTTGTTGCTGCTGTGATTGCCTTTGGGGACTTCTTCATAAACTCTTTGCCCAGGCCGATGTCTAGGAGAGTGTTTCCAACTTTTTCCTCTAGAGTTCTAATAGTTTCATATCTTAGGTTTAAGTCTGTTATCCAGCGTGAGTTGGTTTTTGTGAGAGGTGAAAGGTGTGGGTCCTGTTTTAGCCTTCTACAGGTGGCTATCCAGTTTTCCCAGCACCATTTATTGAAGAGAGATTCTTTTCCCCATCGTATGTTTTTGTCTGCTTTGTCAAAGATGAGATGGCTATATGAGGATGGTTTTATATCAGGATTCTCACATCTGTTCCACTGGTCAATATTCCTGTTTTTGTGCCAATACCATATTGTTTTAATTACTACAGCTTTGTAGTATAGTTTGATATCTGGCATATTAATGCCTCCCATTTTGTTTTTGTTGCCTAGAATTGCTCTTGATATTCGAGGTCTTCTTTGGTTCCATACGAAGCGTAAAATTATTTTTTCTATATCTGTGAAGAATGCTGATGGGATTTTAATAGGTATTGCATTGAATCTGTAGATCAGTTTGGGTAGTATAGACATTTTGATGATATTGAGTCTGCCGATCCACGAGCATGGTATGGATTTCCATCTGTTTACATCCTCTGCTATTTCCTTCCTCAGTGTTTCATAGTTCTCCCTGTAGAGGTCTTTTACCTCTTTGGTTAAATATATTCCTAGGTACTTTAATTTTTTTGTTGCTATTGTGAAGGGAATTGAGTCTTTGATTTGGTTCTCAATTAGATTGTTGTTGGCGTATATGAATGCCTCTGATTTCTGTGTATTGATTTTGTATCCTGAGACTTTACTAAATTCATTGATCAGTTCCAGGAGTTTCTTGGTTGAATCCTTGGGGTTTTCTAGATACAATATCATATCATCAGCAAACAGTGAAAGTTTGATCTCTTCTGCCCCTATTTGGATACCTTTGATTCCATTTTCGTGTCTGATTGCTGTAGCCAAGACTTCCAGCACTATGTTGAACAGAAGTGGAGATAGTGGGCAGCCTTGTCTGGTTCCAGTTCTAAGTGGGAATGATTTCAATTTTTCCCCATTCAGTATGATGTTGGCTATGGGTCTGTCATATATGGCTTGTATCATTTTTAGGTATGTCCCTTCTATGCCTATTTTCTTCAGTGTTCGTATCATGAAAGGGTGTTGAATTTTGTCAAAAGCTTTTTCTGCATCTATTGAAAGAATCATGTGGTCTTTGTTTTTGCTTCTGTTTATGCGGTGAATTGCATTTATAGATTTACGTATGTTGAACCATCCCTGCATCCCTGGGATGAAGCCCACTTGGTCGTGGTGGATTATTTTTTTGATAAGTGTCTGGATTCGGTTAGCTAAGATTTTGTTGAAAATTTTTGCATCTATATTCATTAGGGATATTGGTCTGTAGTTTTCTTTTTTTGTTGCATCCTTTTCTGGTTTTGGTATCAGAGTAATATTTGCTTCATAAAAGGTGTCGGGGAGGTTTCCGTTCTTCTCGATGTTGTGGAATAGTTTCTGCAAGATAGGTACTAGTTCTTCTTTGTAAGTATGGTAAAATTCAGGTGTGAAGCCATCTGGACCGGGACTTTTCTTTTTAGGGAGATTTTTAATTGCTGTTTCTATTTCAGCTGTTGAGATTGGTCTGTTCAGGGAATCTATTTCTTCCTGGTTGAGCCTAGGGAGGCTGTGTGTTTCTAGAAATTTGTCCATTTCCTCCACATTTTCCAGTTTGTGTGCATAAAGATATTTGTAGTATTCATAAATTGTATCTTGTATCTCTTTGGGATCAGTTGTGATATCTCCTTTTTTATTCCTGATGGAGCTTATTAGAGATTTCTCTTTTCTGCTTTTCGTTAGCTTAGCCAATGGTGTGTCAATTTTGTTTATTTTTTCAAAGAACCAACTTTTTGTTTTATTAATCTCCTGAATAGCTTTCCTGTTTTCAATTTCGTTTAGTTCTGATTTGATCTTGTTGATTTCACTTCTTCTGCTGGGTTTGGGGTTGGTCTGTTCTTCTTTTTCCAGCTCTTTGAGTCGTTTCATTAGATTGTCTATTTGTGATCTTCTTGTCTTTTGGTTATAGGCATTTATGGAGATAAACTTTTCTCTCAGAACTGCTTTAGCCTTGTCCCAGAGGAGTTGATAACTTGTCTCTCCATTGTCGTTTTCTTCATAGAAGTTTTTTATTTCTGTCTTGATTTCTTCATTTACGAAGTAATCATTTAGTAGGAGGTTGTTTAATTTCCACATTTTTGTGTAGAAATGTGAGTTTCTGTTAGGGTTGATTTCTAGTTTTATTCCACTGTGATCTGAGAAGGTACATGGTATGATTTCTAGTTTTTTAAATTTCTTGAGATTTTCTTTGTGTCCTAGGATATGGTCAATCTTAGAGAATGTCCCGTGAGCTGATGAGAAGAACGTATATTCAGTGGATTTTGGGTAGAATGTTCTGTAGATGTCTGTCAGAACCAATTGTTCTAGAGTTTTGTTTAAGTCCATTATTTCTTTATTAATTTTCTGTTTGGAGGATCTGTCTCGTGCCGTCAGTGGGGTGTTGAAATCTCCGGCGATTATGGAGTTGCTATTAATCCATTTGCTTAGCTCCAGTAAGGTTTGCTTTATGAATCTGGGTGCACCTAAGTTGGGTGCATATATATTTAAAATTGTTATGTCTTTTTGTTGGACTGTACCCTTCACCATTATATAATGACCCTCTTTGTCTTTTACTACTTTTGTTGGTTTAAGAACTAAATCGTCTGAAATTAGAACTGCCACACCAGCCTTCTTTTGGCTTCTATTTGCTTGGAATATTGATCTCCACCCTTTGATTTTTAGTCTATATGCATCCTTGCACGTTAGATGTGTTTCCTGAAGACAGCATATACTTGGCCTGTATTTTCTTATCCATTCAGCCAGCCTATGTGTCTTGAGTGGAGAGTTTAAGCCATTCACATTTATTGAGAGAACTGATAGGTAAGGTAGATTACTGATCATTCTGTTGGGTTGGATGTTGTTGCTATGATTTCTGTCTTGAGCCATTGTAATATCTGGCCTTTAATATCTTTGGGTTTTGGCTGTTTTTATATTTGTGGGTTATTTTTATGATGTTCCGTGCATAACGCTGTTTTAAGTACTTCTTGTAGGGCTGGTCTTGTCTTGGTGAATTCTCTGAGCCTTTGCTTGTCTGAGAATGTTTTTATTTCTCCTTCATATACGAAGCTTAGTTTTGCAGGGAATAATATTCTAGGCTGGGCATTGTTTTGTTTCAAAAGAGTGAGAATGGGGCCCCAGTCTCTCCTTGCTTGTAAAGTCTCATTAGAGAAGTCTGATGTTATTCGAATTGGCTTTCCCTTGTATGTTACTTGCTTCTTTTGTCTTACAGCTCTTAGAAGGGCCTCTTTAGTTGATACTTTGGTCAGTCTGATGACTGCATGTCGTGACGTCTTCCTGTTTGCGTTGAATCTCCCAGGGGTCCTCTGAGCTTCTTGAACTTGTATATCAAGATTTTGAGCAAGGCCTGGGAAATTTTCCTCTATTATATCTTCAAACAGCTTGTCCAACCCTTGAGTGTTGTCTTCTTCCCCTTCCTGTAACCCTATGACCCTCACATTAGGTTTCTTCACATAATCCCACAGCTCTTGTAGACTTTGCTCTTTTCTCTTATTTCTCTGCTCTATTTCTGTGACTGATTTATTTAATTGGAGGGTGTTATCTTCAAGCTCTGAGATTCTTTCTTCTGTTTCATCTACCCTGTTCTTGAGACTTTCCACTGTATTTTGTAGTTCCTTGAATTGATTCTTCATTTCCAGGAGTTCGGTTACACTTTTCTTCAACGTGTCTATTTCCTTTCTCATATCCTGGAGACTTTTTGTGGTTTCTTGGTGTTGGTTGTTCAGTTGTTGTTGCAGCTGGGTGAGTGTTCTTATGTTCCACATACGAAATTCCTCTTCTGTCATATTGGTTGCCTGCTTTTGGTCGGTGTCCGTTTCTAGGGGGCTGGTGTTCCTCTTTGGGGGTGTGTTTTCCGTTTGGTTCTTCATATTTCCTGAGTTCTTTCGCTGATTTCTTCCCATGTCGATCAGTTGTTGTTTCTTTCCTTAGGTTATTGTTTGGGTATTCACACACCTTGTTTAGTTTCTGAGGCGTTAGGTGGTGCCTGTGGGTGAAATTGGACCACTCCCTGTATATTGAGTCAGTGGGTGCCGTGGAAATGCTGTGCAAGATGCCGTCCCTGTCAGTAGGTGGCGTTTGCTTGGAGTAACAGGCTATACTGTTGATTTTGAGTCCTGTTATCAGCTCTCGTTCTGGGCGGAGCTGGGTTGGGTAAGCCTGCCCTCAGGCCGTTAGCAGGGGTCAAAGTTCTGTGCTCTGCTTCCAGGGAAAGCTGTCAGGGCGGGGCTGGAATGGTCCCGCTCAGCCAGAAAGTCTGTGTGTGGGGGTGGGGCTGTCCGAGACCCGCAGTCTGCAGCAGGCCTCGCTTCTTTCCACCCTCTCCAACTCCGCAGCTACTCCTGGGCCTCTGCCAGCAGGCCAGACCACAAGCCAACAGGCCTCCCTGGACTGTGATGCTGGCGGGGAGGTTCCCTGCACAGGAACGCCACCTGGTTTGGGCGCAAGGCCTCCTCCTGGGAGGAGGGTTGCCCTCTAGTACGCCAATCCGCCCCTGGAGGCACACACACCTCAGTAGGCTGTTCAGGTATAACCCTTCTGTGCCCCGGGCAATGCTAGCCCTCGGTTCAGGGGATCTGGTCTGCAGGTCTGACCTCTGGGTCCCAGAGTTCAAACTGTATCCCCACCAGGGAGAGGATTTCCAGTCCCAATTCACCCACAGGGAGCCCAAGCTGGGTTTATGTCTCTCAGCCTCTGAGTCAGCACCGTTCTCCTGGAAACACGGTGCCAGCAGCACCTGGGAGGGCGGGCGGGTAGGGAGCTCACAGTCTGAGTTCCCCTGAGTGAGGTGTAGGGTCCCAAACAGGAAGGTCCCGTTCCCTGGAGGTGCCTCCCGCTGGTGGCTGTATTGTCTCTCTGGGCAGCCGTGGGTAGGGTCGGCGGAGGGGAGGAGGAGGCAATATGGTGCATGCTGCGCGGCTCGGGTCTGTGCACACGGATGTGCCCGGAGGAAGTTGGGAACCTGGTGCCACGTCTGCTACAGGCTCACCGCTGCCTGGTGGCGGCGGTCTCTGGCTGGCTGCTGCAGGTCTCTCCACCCGCTGGGGAGCCCACCAGCAGTCCCAAATGCAGGGGAGGGGAAACAGCAAATCCACCTACCCTTGCTGCTGGTCTCCGGGCTGCTCCGGTGGTCTCAGCCTCCAGTTCTCCTCCGCAGCCTCCTCCCGTGGAGTCTCCCGGGGTCTCAGGTACCCCTCCTTCCGGCCCTTGTCCGCTGTATGCTCGTCTTCTTGCTTCTTTCCTCTAGTTTCTGCTAGAATCTGTCTTTTCTGCAGAGACCCTCTGTCTGGTGATGTTATTCGTCCGCCATGTTGCACGGGGAAGTTTTAATGGTTAATTTTACGCGTCAACTTAGCTTGGCCATGGTGTTCAGATATTTGATCAAACACTATTTTGGAATTTTATGTGAAGGTACTCTTGAATGAAATTAATATTTAAATCAGAGATTGTTAGTACAGCAGATTATTCTCTATAATATAGGTTGACCTCATCAAATCTGTTGAAGGCCTTAATAGAACTAAGACAGACCTTCTGGGAGCAAAAAGGAATTCTTCCAGCAGGCTGCCTTTGGCTTTGAAATTCAACTCTTCCCTGAGTCTCCAGCCTTCTAGTCTATTCCAAGAGATTTTGCATTTGCCAAGCCTCCACGATTATGTAAGCCAATTTCTTAAAATCTCTTTTTCTCTTTTCTTCTCTCTCTCTCTCTACATATTTAGATAGATCAAGTCATCTTATCTCTTGGAGAAATAGTTTCAATTGGATGACTGTGGTGATGAAAAATTGAGATGAGGCTTTTTGTGGCACACAATAATACATGGCACATAGTAGGTAATCAATATGTGTTTCTGGACATTATAACAATATGTTGGATTTTTATTATGAATATAATATATAAAAACATGCTTGCTCTAATAAATAAAAAATATAAAGAAAATATTTTCCCACCTCACCCCTTCTCAGATAAGCAATGTTAATATTTCCTCAGTGTTGTTTCTCTGCACTCACATAAAGATGTACAAATATACGTATATGTAATGTTTTTACCTTTGCTTTGACAAAAATGAGATTATATTATGTGCATGATTTACTTACGACATCGACATCTCTCTATGTCAATACATGTGGAAGTAGGCTTTTTTCACCAATAACTGAATTGTCTCGGTGCACTGTATCTAACCACACAATGTGTATTTCTTCAATGGTTACTGCATTGTCCTTAAACAATAGCAAGAGTGACTCCTGCTGAGTGCTGTGTGCTTCAAAGGGCCTCATATTAGCACCACTTCAATTACTCTACTCCAATAGAATAAAGAATCGTAGAACCAAGGGAGTTTCCCACCAAAATCCTTCAACATAGATGACATTTTGTCATTCAGGAAATTGCTTACCCAATTTCCCTAAACCCTCTTCCAGGCTTCCTAAACCTCTACCCCAAGATATGTTCTACTATTGCATACACCACTAGGCCAAACAGTAACCAAGGATCAGTTGCTTGTAGAAATTGTGCATGGACTTCAAGTTAAGACTTAGAATTTCCTGCATGTGCACATAAGGTTCATTTTGAGTTGGACAAAACCGTATGTGGGAAGAAAAGGGGAGTGGGCCACAGGCCATGGCTGTGGATAATAGGTGTGCCTGAACTTCCATGTTCTGGTACAGAATTCTGAGAAGTCCAATTTTTTTCTTTTCTTTTCTTTCTTTTTTAAAATTTCTGTATATTATGTGGGTACCAATGTTTAGGTAACATATTTTGCCCTTGCCCCCCTTCCCCCTTGAGCCAGAGCTTCAAGCATGTCCATCCCAAGATGGTGCGCATTACACTCATTATGTATATATATACCCATCCCCTTCTCCCCTCTTTGATCTGCCCAATGCCTGATAAATGTTATTCCTATATGTCCACTTAGGTGTTGATGAGTGAAACCAATTTGCTGGTGAGTACATGTACTTATTTTTCCATTCTTGGAATACTTCACTTAGTAGAATGGGTTCCAGCTCTATCCAGGAAAATACAAGAGGTGCTAGATCCCCACTGTTTCTTAGAGCTGAATAGTACTCCATGGTATACATATACCACATTTTATTAATCCACTCATGTATTGATGGGCACTTGGGTTGTTTCCACATCTTTGCAATTGTGAATTGTGCTGCTATAAACATTCAAGTGTAGATGTCTTTTTGATAGAATGTCTTTTGTTCTTTTGGGTAGAAGCCCACTAATGAGATTGCTGGATCAAGTGATAGATCTGCTTGTATCTCTTTAAGGTATCTCCATATTGCTTTCCACGGAGGTTGCACTAGTTTGCAGTCCCACCAGCAGTGTGAGTGTTCCTATCTATGTGCATCCATGCCAACATTTATTGTTTTGGGAATTTTTGATAAAGGCCATTCTCACTGGAGATAAGTGATATGTCATTGTGACTTTGATTTGCATTTTCCTGATGATTAGAGATGTGGAGCACTTTTTCATCTCTTTTTTGGTCATTTTTCTGTCTTCTTTTGAAAAGTTTCTGTTTATGTCCTTTGCCCACTTTTTGATAGGGTTGTTTGATTTTTTATTGCTGATTTTTCTGAGTTCTAAATAGATTTTAGTTATCAGCCCTTTATCATATGTGTAGCATGCCAATATTTTCTCCCATTCTGTAGGTTGTCTGTTTCCTCTCATGACAGTTTCTTTGGCTATGCAGAAGCTTTTAAATTTGAACAGGTTCCATTTATTTATTTTTGTTGTTAGTGTGATTGCCTTTGAAGTCTTATTCATAAGTTCTTTGCCATGGTCAATGTGTATAAGAGATTTCCAGCATTTTCGTCTATAATTCTAATAGTTTCTCACCTTAGGTTTAAGTCTGTTACCCAGTGTGAGTTGATTTTGGTGAGAGGTGAAAGGTGTGGATCCTGTTTCAGTCTTCTACGTGTGGCTATCCAGTTTTCCCAGCACCATTTATTGAATAAGAATTCTTTTCCCCAGTATAGGTTTTTACCTGCTTTGTCAAAGTTTAGATGGCTATATGAGGATGGATTTATATTTGGGTTCTCAGTTCTGTTCCAATGGTCAATGCCCCTGTTCTTGTGCAAGTGAAAAGCTGTTTTAATTGTTATCGCCTTGTAGTATAGTTTGAAGTCTGGTAAATTGATGCCTCCCATTTTGTTTTTATTGCCTAGGATTGGTTTCACTGTATGGGATCCTCTCTGGTTCCATACAAAGCGTAAAATCATTTTTTCTATATCTGTGAAAAATGATGTTGGTATTTTAATAGGGATTGCATTGACTCTTTTACTTCCTCTGCTATTTCCTTCCTCAGTGTTTCATAGTTCTCCCTTTAGAAATCTTTTACCTCCTTAGTTAAATATATTCCTACATACTTTATTTTCTTTGTTGCAATTGTGAATGATATTGAATCTTTGATTTGGTTCTCAGTTTGACTGTTATTGCTGTATATGAATGCCTCCAATTTGTGTGTATTGATTTTGTATCAGAGACTTTACTGAATTCATATATCAATTCCAGGAGTCCCTTGGTTGAATCCATGAGGTTTTCTAGATATCAAATCATCAGCAAAGAGTGAGAGTTTGGTCTCTTCTGCCCCCATTTGGATGCCCTTAATTCCACTCTCTTATCTAATTGCTATAGCAAGGACTTCCAGCACTATGTTGAATAGAAGTGGAGATAGCGGATAACCTTGACTGGTTCCAGTTCTAAGTGAGAATGCTTTCAATTTTTCCCCATTCAGTGTAATGTTGGCTGTGTGTTTCTCCTGAATGGCTTATATCATTTTTAGATAAGCCCCGTCTATGCATATTTTGGTAAGTGTTCTTATCATAAAAGGGTGTTGAATTTTGTCAAATGCTTTTTCTGCATCTATTGAGAGGATCATATGGTCTTTATTTTTGTTTCTATTTATATGTTGAATTACATTTATATATTTACATATGTTGAACCATCCCTGCATCTCTGGGATGAAGCCCAATTTATATACAGCATTTCAGGTCATTTTGAAAGTTTACTGGTCAGAGAAAGTAAATAAAATATTTTACTTAAAATTTTCTTAGTCATCTCAAAATTTAGAAATTGTATGTGAGCATCCATTTTGTACTCTTGCCTGGAACTCCACAAATATTAGTGACATGCCTGCATAATTAAGATGTAGGCTTGTATTTTACACTACTTGAAGAGGAATAATTTATCTTGTGCCATTATGTATTTATTATAGAAACTAGGATAAAATCTTGCACATAGCAGATACTTAATACTTGTTTACTGAATGAATTATTGAATGAATTATTTTTTCTAGTATATATTACATTAGTTTAGATCAAATAAGCATTTAATATATGCTGTTGAGTAGACTAATAAGTCTGTGCTTTTTATTATATGAAGTTCTTTCTTTTCTAAAGCATGAATACTTTCAGCAAAAAAGAAAAATACAATTGTATTCCAATGTCTCTTTTGTATAATCAGGAAAATTGATTTTTAATGATGAAGATACATTCCCTTCTTATAATTTATTTAAACTTATTTTTAATTATAAATTCTAAATTTATCTTTTGCATGAAGAAATTATACTTTATGGCCTTGTTGTCCTTCAGGTTATGCTTCCCAGCTTGACTAGGAGAGTATTAAATTATCTTCATAGACACAAAGTGAGTTCCCACTGTATTGTATCAACATACCACCTCCAGCTTGTAATTTCACTTAGAAAAGCCTATTCTAGTAAGTTTGATAGTTATTGTCATGAAAAACAAAACATTATCCATTCTAGGCTATTTTGCCTATCCCAAATGATTGGCAATGCAATGAAGAAAACCCAATATATAATTTAAAATATGTTTAGGTCTTTGCCTTTTTATTTATTTAAGCTTAAGTTAAAGCAAAAAACTTTAAAAATAATTGATTTTTAAACACCTTTTTGTAATTTCCATAAAAAAGGAGAACATTGGCCCTAGTGATGGAAAAAGGTATAAACTAAGGTGCCATATTTCACAAGTATGCCTTTAACTGGTGCCTACGAGGACACTGTTTTGTGTTTTCAGTCCAGCTTTTCTAATAGAACTGGATTTTCATGGCCAATGAATGGATCAGTAACTACTCAAAAAGGAAAACAAGAAGTATTCAAGATCACATAAAATACAATAAACATAGGTACAAGAACTTTTGCTATCATGTGAAGAAAGAAAAATTTAGGTAATTTCTGTCACCTCTTGCTATTTACCACCTTCCTCTAAAAGGACTGTTCACCTCTCATCATGTTTTTCTCCTATCAAACTGCTTCCTAACAGAAGAGATAAAGTACTCCTTAACAGCTTAGAAATTCCTACTGCTACTGGTGTGAGAGTGGGAAAGTGAATAGGCCCCTACTACTTATATACAAAGATTGTGCTATATGTTATGGCCCTCTAACCATTAACATGTCAAGAATTTTAAGAATTTTCCTATTTATTTCTTTAATATCTTTCACATCAAACTCACTGTACTCTTAGTCACTTGACAACAAATCCCATATAGGAATGCCAATACCTAGATAAATCAGGTATTGAAATTATCTGATAGGAATTTTCAGCAGCCATCATAAAAGTACTTCCACAAACAACAAAAAACTATTGGAAAAATTAGAAAGTATTAGCATGGAAATAAACTTTACAAAAAAGAGCCAAAGAAAAATTATAGAATTGAAAATACAATAACCAAAACAAAACAAAACCAAAACCTCGAAGACAGTCACAATAGTAGAGTGGAGATGGAAGAAAATAGAGCCAATGAGCTTGAAGACAAATTAATTGAATTTACCCAATCTGTACAATAGAAACAAAATAGACTGAAAAAATTGATAAACAGAATCTTATGTATCTGTAAGTCAATGACAAAAAGTTAATATTCATAGCATTGAAGTACCTAAAGAAGAGGAAAGAAAAAAATATCTGGAAAAAATATTTGAAGGCATAGAATCAGAAAATTTTCCAGATTGGGCAAAAGATAAAAAAGTAAACATTCTACAAGCTGAGTGAACCCAAATAGGATAAAGTTAAAGGAATTCATGCCAAGGTCATGTTTGAACTTTTGAAAACTAAAGACAAAGAAATAATTTAAAAGTAACCAGAGATAAATAAAATATTACTTATAGGGGAACATTAATATAAATGGAAATATATTTTTCAATGGAAACTATGAAGACCAGAAGGAAGTGGCACACTATTTTTCAAGTACTAGAAGAAAAGAACTGTCAGACATGAATTCTATATCAAGCAAAATATCTTTTATAAGAGAAAGGTTTGAAATAAAGACAATCTCAGATGAAAGCAAACTAAAGAGTATTTGCCAAAAAAAAAAATCTATCCTTAAAGAATGACTAAAAGAATATATTTAAACAAAATATATATAAGAATATATTTAAACAAAAAGGGCATGATAAAAATAGTCCTAGAATATCAGAAAAGAAAAAGTATTGGACTGGGTGAAAGTAGGGATAAATGTGATAAACTATTCTTCACATGATTTTCTTAAATCACATTAAATATTTGAAACAGAAATTATAACACCATCTGATATAGTGCTTACTTTAATTAGGGAAGATATTAAAGATGATTCTTTAAATTAGGAGGGCCAAGGTCAATGGAAGTAAGTATTCTACATTTTCCTTAAATTGTTAAGATATTAGTATTGGTAGATTGTGATGCATTACATATATACATACATCACATACATACAGCACTATAAATAAATCCAGATGGAATTTGAAAACCATGTTCATGCAACCCCCAGAAAGGCAAGAAAAAAAAGCAGAGGAAAAATAAACAAGGGAAAAACAAAAAAACAAGCATTAAATGGCAGCTTTGAGCCCTAATATATTAATAATCATATTACATGTAACTAGACTAAATGTTCCAGTAATGAGATAGAAGTTAGCAGAATGTTTAAGTAAAAAATAATCCTTTATAAAAAATATTCACTTCTAATACAATATAAATAGGTTTAAAGTAAATGGATTAAGAACTATATACTTTGGCATAAATATGAATTTCAAAAAGCTTCTAGATATATATCTAAGTCTATTTTGTGCTGTTATAACAGAATACCTGAATCTGCATAATTTATAATAAACAGAAATTTATTGACTCACAATTCTGAAGTCTGAAAGGTCCAATATCAAGGTGCTGGCATCTGGCAAGGACCTTCTTGCTATATCATCACATGGCAGAAAAGCAGGAAACAAAAGAGAGAGGGAAATAAAGCAAAAGGGGGCAGAATTCATGTTTTTATGATGGCATTAATCCCATCCATGAAGGCAAAGACCTCATGGCCTAATCATCTCTTAAAATTCCCACCTCTTAATATTCTTACAATGGAAATTAAGTTTTAACATGGGTTTTGGAGAGTAAAAACATTCCTGTCATAGCATTCTGTCACTAGTGCCCGAAAACACATGTGCTTCACACATGCAAAATGCATTTATTCAATCCCAATAGTCCCCAAATTCTTAACTCATTTCAACATCAACTCAAAAGTCCGGTGTCTCATCTAAATCAAATGGGGGTGAGACTCAAGGTATAAATATTTTGAGGCAAATTTCTCCCTAGCGGTGAGCCTATGAAATTAACACAACTTGTGTGCTTCCAAAATACAATGATGGGACAGGCATAGAATAGACAATCCATTACAAAGGAGCAAGAGGAAAAAAGAATGGGGAAACAGGTCCCAAGTAAGTAAAAAAGCCACAACAGAGTAAACAACATTAAATCTTAAGGCTCCAGGATAATTTCCTTTGAGTCCATGTCAAAAGTAAAGACTCCATGTCTTCTGTGATTCCTTCAGGGATTGGGCCATAAGGCCTTAGATAGCCCTGCTCCTATGACTTTGCTGCTCTCAGCCCACACAGCAGCTCTCACACATTGGAGTCTCTTGATTATAGCTCTCCTAGTCTGGCATTGTACACTGGTGACTCTACAGTTCTAAAGGTCTTGGGGACAGCTCCACTCCCACAGTTCCACTAGGCATTGCTCTAGTGGTGTCTCTACCTCTGGGGCAAGTTTTGCCTGGATCACAGGCTATTCACAATACCCTTTGAAATGTTGGTAGAGGAAGCCATGTCCCCACAGCTCTTACACTCTGTGCACCAGCAGCATTATCACCACGTGGATATTGCTAAAGATCACCATTTGGATCATCTAGAGCAGTGGGTTGAACCACCCCTGAGCCCACTTGAACCATGGCTAAAGTGATCAAGGGGTTGTGTGCCAGAATGTGGGGAGAGGAGACCCCATGCAGCCCTGGGAAGTGGGCTCCTAGGGGCATTTCAAACCCATTTCACAAAGTCACACTGCCATTTGCCCATCATCTTGATGAATAGCACCTGGCTTCCTTTTATCCATACCAATCTGTTTATCAAATGACTGCTTATTCACAGCCCTGATTTTCTCTCCCAAACACTTTTTAATTTTTTTTTACTGGCTAGGTTAAGAGTTTTTCAAATCTTTTACACTGTTCCCCTGTTAATTATAAATTTTGTCTTTGAATCATTTATTCCTCTTACATTTTATGATAAGCAGCTAAGAGAAGCCATACAGTGTCCAGAATGCTATTTTGCTTAGAGATTTCTTCTGCCTAATATCCTAGTTCATTGTTCTTAAGTTCTGCCTTCCACAAGGCCGAAGGAAACAAATACAATTTTCAGCCAAGTTCTTTGCTACTTTACAACAAAGATGGACCTTCCTCCAGTGTCCAATAACTTATTCCTTATTTCCACCTGAGATCTCATCAGAATGGCCTTCATAGTCCATATTCCTATCAGCATTCTGGTCATAACTACTTAAGTAAACTCTAAGAAGATTGATAATTTTCCTACATCTAGCCTTTTCTTCTAAGCCCTCACCAGAATCACTCTTAATGCTTAGCTCATGGAAATACAAGCTTTTAAAAAATTTATTTCAAAACTATTTCATCCTTTACTTATTACTCAGTTCCAAAGCCACTTCCACATTTTCAGGTATTTGTTATAGCAGCAGTCCCACTCCTTGGTATCAATTTCTGTCTTAGTCCATTTTATGCTGCTATAACAAAATATATGAAACTGAGTAATTTATATCTGGTACTGAACATAATAATAAACAAAAATTTATTGTCTCATAGTTCTGGAGGCTGGGAAGTTCAACATCAACGTGCCAGCATCTTGTGGGAACCTTCCTATCGTATGATCACATACCACAAGAGAGGAAAGACAAAGAGAGCAAGAGGGGCTCAAATTTACATTTTTATAATTAATCCTATCCATGAAGGCAGATCCCTCATGACCTAATTGCCCCTTGAAAATCCCACCTCTTAATACTGTTATGATGGAAATTAAATTATAACATGAGTTTTGGAAGGGGCAAATATTCAAACTATAGCAGTATATTAATACCAGATGAAGCAAATTTTAAAGCAAATAAAATTATTAGACAAAGGTGAGACAACACATAATAGCAGAATAAAAATTCCCCACGAAGACACAACTGTCTTATTCATGTGGACATCAAACAACATGAACACATGAAATAAAATACATGAAGCAAACTGATAGAACTGAAAGGAAAAATAGACAAATTCATAATTATACTTGAGGACATCGGCATTCCACTCTCAACAATGCTAGACCATCTAGACAGAAAATAAACCAAAATAAAAAAATTAAAACTTAAAAAAAGAAATAAATGCTAGATACAATTGAATGTTACCAAAAGAATCTATTCAATATATACAGACCACTTCATCCACCAATAGCAGAATACAGAATTGTTTGATACGTTCACAGAACATGAACCAAGATAGCCCATATCAGGAAACATAAGAAAACTGAATACATTGAAAATAATTGATATCACATAATGTGTTCTGTGACGATTCTCAAATCAAATTAGAAAAATAATAAGAAAATCTATAAACATTTGGAAATTTAAAAATATATTTCTAATTAATCTATTAGTCAAAGAGAAAGTTCTAATAAAAATATACAGAACTGAATTATAGTAAAAATTCAACATATTGTAACATGTGGGATACCTCTAAAGCAGTCTGAGAGGGAAATTTATGCCAAATAAATGCTTATATTAGAAAATAGGGAGGGATTTTTTATAAATTATCTAAATTTCTACATCAAGAAACAGAAAAACAGAGCAAAATAAATCCAATACAAGAAAAAGAAATAAAAAATATTGGAAATCAATAAAATTAACACAGGAAAATCATTTTAAAAATCAAGGAAATAAATGTTTCTTAAAAAAATCAATAAATTTGATAAACCTTTAGTAGTACTGACAAAGACAAAAGAGAAGGCATACATTATTAATATAGGGAATGTAATTATATAGGATGAATAAATCTAGAGAGCTAAGGTAAAGTATCAAGACTATAGTTAATATTGTGTACTGAAAATTTGCCAAGAGAATATATTTTAAGGGTTCTTACCCACATGCACACAAAAGTAACTTTGTGTGGTAATGAATATGTTAACTTGCTTGACTGTAGTAATCTTTGTATTATGTATATGAATATCAAACTTCATGTTGTAAAATTCAAATACATACAATAAAAAAGAAAAAACAATGGGGCAGAAGATATCATTAAAAATACTGCACTATTAAAAAGATAATGAAGGACCACTCATATATACTCATAATTTTACACTCATAAATTCAACAAGACAGAAGAAATGAATCAATTGCTTGTAAACTGCAAAGAAAGTATCAAACATCAAGCAAAATGAAATAGAATAGTCCTATAACCATGATAGAAATTAGATTCATAACTAAAAAGCCTTCCTCCCCAAAGTTTCTGTGTCCAGATGATTTTGGTGAAAAATTTTACAAAATATTTAGAGAAAAATTAACTTCAAATTTATATAATCTATTTCAGAAAATAATAGAAGAAATAATACTTTGTAACATATTTTATGAGGTCATGTTTACATTAATACTCAAACTAGACAAAGACAGTACTAAAAAAGGATATATACAAGCCAATATTCCTCATGAACATAAATGTAAAAATCTTTAACAAAATATTGGGAAATCAAATCCATTAATGTACAAAAAGAATTATACAACATGACCAAGTGGGATTTATTACAGGCATGTAATAGAGAATATTTCACTATTCAAAATTCAATTATTTCTTCATATCAAAAAGGCTAAAGAAGAAACACCATATGGTCCTACAAATTCAAGCAAATATGTCACCAAAGAGGGAATACAGATGTCAAACAAGTATATGCAATAAAGCATTTGACAAACCCAACACTTACTTTGGATAAAGTCTCTTAGCAAACTGTGAGTAGAGTGGAGCTCTCTTAATTTGATAAAGATTATCCACAAAAAGCTCCCAAACAAGCAAGCAAGCAAGCAAACAAACAAAAAACCCTACAGCTAACCTAATTAACAGTAAAAACAGGATGCTTTCCCTGAAGATTGGAAATAAAGCAAGGATATTTTTTCTTACCACTCTTATTAAAAGAGTGGAATTCTAGCCACTGCATTAAGACATGAAAAGAAAATAGTAGACATATAGATTGGAAAGGAAGAAACAAAACTATCATATTTGCAGATAACATAAATTTCTACATCAAAAAACCAAAGAATATATTAATACAAAAACTTCCTAGAATTAATGTGAGTTTAGCAATATTTAAGAATACAAGATCAATACACACATTTTAAAAGTTATTCACATTTCTATATATCAATTAAATTGTGGAAGCTAAAATAAAAATACAATACCATTTATAATCACTACAAAGATAATTGAAATGATTAGGAAAAATTAGCAAAACATATACAGGATCTGTAAGATGAAAATTATAAAATGATGTAAAGGAAAATAAAAAAATATTAAATAAATGGAAAGATACTCTATGTTTCTATATAAGATGACTTAGCATAGTAAAGATCTCAATTGTTCCAAAATTGATCTATAGATTTAATGCAGTTCCTATCAAAATCCTAGCAAAGTTTTTGCTACCTAGGAACAAGCTTAATTACAATTTATAAAGAAAGCACAGTATGTAGAATTGTTGTATACAGAAAACATTAAAGACTACTATATAGCTACTTTAATAAAGATAGTGTGGTATTTGCGTTGAGACAGAGACATAGATCAAAAGAACAATGTAGAGAACCTAGAAATTGAACTACATAAATATGTTCAATGGATTTTTGACACAAGCACAAAAGAAAGTCAATGGAGGAAAGATAGCCTTTTCAACAAATAGTGCTGGAACAATTAGAAATCCATAGGCAAAATTAAACTTTGACCTCATAGATCTCATATCTAACATACAAATTTATTCAAATAGCAGACATAAGTATAAAATATGAAACTATGACACTTTTAGAAACAAAACATAGGAAACATTCTTAGGATCTTGGGCTACGGAAAAAAGTTCTTAGATTCTAAATAAAAAATATGATTCATAGAATGAAAAAATGATAGGTTAGACCTAATAAATGACTTTTGCTCTGTAAAGGACTTGTGAAGAGGTTCAAAATGTAAATTACAGACTGGAAAAATTATTTGCACACTACATATTCCACCAAGAACTGGTATATAGAAAATATAAAGAACTCTCAAAACTCAACAGAAATAAATCCATTTAGAAAGTGGGAATAGGACATAAAAAGTATTTCACCAAAGAGGATATACAGATGGCAAATAAGCACATGAAAAGATGTTCAACATCATTACCTGTATTAGTTAGGGTTCCTCAGAGAAAGAAGACTAATAAAGTGAGTGAGTGTGTGTGTGTGTGTGTGTGTGTGTGTGTGTGTGTGTGTGTGTGTATTTGGAGATGGTGGGGGAGCAGATCAATAGAGAGAGAGGGAGAGAGAGAGATAAAGGGAGAGGCAGAGAGAGACAGAGATTCCAAGAAGTACCAAATCAGCAGAGTGGGACATCAGGCTGGAGACCCAGGCAAAAGACAATGTTGCAGTTCATTTTTAAAAGTCATTCACTGCAGAATTCCTTCTCCTTTGGATGGGATCAGTCTTTGCTATATTAAGGCCTTTAATTGTTTGGATGAGACCCACTCACATTATGGAAGGAAATCTTCATTATTCAAAGCCCACTGATTTAAAAGTTAATTTCATCAAAAATAAACAAGCAAACAAACAAACACAAAAAACACCCTTCCAGAAGCATCCAAAATAATGTTTGACTAGATGTTTTGGTATTTTGGCTCAGCCAAGTTCACACATAAAGTTAACTATCGCATCGAAATGCAACAAATACCGGAAAGAGATATCATCAGTACATGTCTATCAGAATGGCTAAAATTTAAAAAATGGCAGCACCAAATGCTGGTCAGGATGCAGAGAAACGAATCAGATCACTTTTAGATTGCTGATGGGAATATATTAATATTAATAAAATTATACTGCCACTTTAGAACACAGGTAGTCATTTTCTCATAATACAAAATATGCAATTACCATAATATCCAGCAATTGCACTTCTGGATACTTATCCCAAATAGATGAATACTTCACACAAAAGTCTGTACACAAATGTTACAGCAGCTTTACATATAATAAGAAAAAAACCTAGAAACAACCAGATGGCCTTTAACAAGTAAACTGTTAAACAAATTAGGTGTATGCTTACCATGGAATACTATTCAACCATAAAAAATAATGAACTATTGATACATGTAAGAACTTGGATGAATATACAAGAATTATTCTGATAAAAATGCAATCCAACAAGACTATATACTGTATAATTCCAGTTGTACAACCTTTTTGAAAAGACAATGTTTTAGAAATGGAGAACAGATTAGTGTTTGCCAGGAATTAGGGACAAGGAAGACCTAGTACAAGAAGAAAGTGCATGTGGTTATAGAAAGGTAACTTGAGGGATCCTCATGGTGATGGAACTCTCTGAAACTTGCCTGTGGTGGAAAATACATTAGTTATACAAGTGATAAAATTATACTGAACTAAACAAGTACCACCCCCCCCCCACATACAAATACACACAAAGTTACAAATGAATTGTGCTGCTATAAACATTCAGGTGCAGGAGTCTTTTTTATAAAATATCCTTTTTTCCTTTGGGTAAATGCCCAGTAGTGGGATTGCTGGATAAAATGGAAGGTCTACTTTTAGTTATTTGAGGTATCTCCACACTATTTTCCACAGAGAAAAAACAATCACCACAAGTACTCACTATCAAATTGGAACTAATCAAACAACACTTATGCACATATGGAAATAAAATTCACTGGAAATCAAGCAGGTGGGAGAGGGGAGGAGGGGATGAGTAAATGCACATCTAATGGGTCCAGTGTGCACTGTCTGGGTGATGGGCAAACTTATAACTTTGACTCATACTGTACAAAAGCAGTTTATGTAACCAAAATTTTAATACCCCTATAATACTCTAAAATAAAATAAAATAAAATATAAAAAAATAAAAACAGGTAAAAAATGCAAGTGAAACTAAGAAAATCTGAATGATATTGATGAGTTAAGTAAATGTCAATATTCTGGTTGCATTGTACTATAATTTTTTTGTTGTTGTTGTTTTCTTTTTTTTTTATTTCGGCATATTATGGGGGTACAGATTTTAAGGTTTCAAGAAATGCCCATTTCCCCCCCTCCCCCCAAAAGTCTGAGTCTCCATCATGACCATCCCCTAGATGGTGCACATCTCACTAATTATATATGTATATACCCGCCCCCCTCCCCCCTCCCACCTGCCCAATACCCTATTACTGTAGTACCTATGTGTCCACTTAGGTGCTACTCAGTTAATACGAGTTTGCTGGAGAATATATCTGGTGCTTATTTTTCCATTCTTGGGATATTTCACTTAGTAGTATGGGTTCCAGCTCTAACCAGCAAAATATAAGATGTGCTATATCACCATTGTTTCTTAGAGCTGAATAGTACTCCATGGTATACATATACCACATTTTATTAATCCATTCTTGGATTGATGGGCACTTGGGCTGTTTCCACAGCCTTGCAATTATGAATTGTGCTGCTATAAACATTCGAGTGCAGGTGTCTTTTTTGTAGAGTGTCATTGAATCATTTGGGTAGATGCCCAGTAATAAGATTGCTGGATCAAATGGTAGATTCACATGTATTGCTTTAAGGTATCTCCATATTGCTTTCCACAGAGGTTGAACTAGTTTGCAGTCCCACCAGCAGTGTAGGAGTATTCCTCTCTCTCCGCAACCACGCCAGCATTTATTGTTTGGAGATTTTTTGATAAAGGCCATTCTCACTGGGGTTAAGTGATATCTCATTGTGGTTTTGATTAGCATTTCCCTGATCATTAAAGATGCTGAGCATTTCTTCATATGTTTGTTGGCCATTCTTCTGTCTTCTTTAGAAAACTTTCTGTTCAAGTCCTTTGCCCACTTTTTAATGGGGTTATTTGATTTTTTCTTCCTAATTTTCGTGAGTTCTAAGTATATTCTAGTTATCAGTCCCTTATCGGATGCATAGGATGCAAAAATTTTCTCCCATTCTGTAGGTTGTCTGTTTACTTTCATGACTATTTCTTTGGCTGTGCAGAAGCTTTGTAGTTTGATCATGTCCCATTTATTTATTTTTGTTGCTGCTGTGATTGCCTTTGGGGACTTCTTCATAAACTCTTTGCCCAGGCCAATATCTAGGAGAGTGTTTCTAACTTTTTCCTCTAGAGTTCTAATAGTTTCATACCCTAGGTTTAAGTCTGTTATCCAGCGTGAGTTGGTTTTTGTGAGAGGTGAAAGGTGTGGGTCCTGTTTTAGCCTTCTACATGTGGCTATCCAGTTTTCCTAGCACCATTTATTGAAGAGGGATTCTTTTCCCCAGCGTATGTTTTTGTCTGCTTTGTCAAAGATTAGATGGCTATATGAGGATAATTTTATATCAGGATTCTCACATCTGTTCCACTGGTCAATATAACTATTTTTGTGCCAATACCATATTGTTTTAATTACTACAGCTTTGTAGTATAGTTTGATATCTGGCATATTAATGCCTCCCATTTTGTTTTTGTTGCCTAGAATTGCTCTTGATATTCGGGGTCTTCTTTGGTTCCATACGAAGCGTAAAATTATTTTTTCTATATCTGTGAAGAATGCTGATGGGATTTTAATAGGTACTGCATTGAATCTGTAGATCAGTTTGGGTAGTATAGACATTTTGATGATATTGAGTCTGCTGATCCACGAGCATGGTATGGATTTCCATCTGTTTACATCCTCTGCTATTTCCTTCCTCAGTGTTTCATAGTTCTCCCTGTAGAGGTCTTTTACGTCCTTGGTTAAGTATATTCCTAGATACTTTAATTTCTTTGTTGCTATTGTGAAGGGAATTGAGTCTTTGATTTGGTTCTCAATTAGATTGTTGTTGGCGTATATGAATGCCTCTGATTTCTGTGTATTGATTTTGTATCCTGAGACTTTACTAAATTCATTGATCAGTTCCAGGAGTTTCTTGGTTTTATCCTTGGGGTTTTCTAGATACAATAGCATATCATCAGCAAACAGTGAAAGTTTGATCTTTTCTGCCCCTATTTGGATACCTTTGATTCCATTTTCCTGTCTGATTGCTGTAGCCAAGACTTCCAGTACTATGTTGAACAGAAGTGGAGATAGTGGGCAGCCTTGTCTGGTTCCAGTTCTAAGTGGGAATGATTTCAATCTTTCCCCATTCAGTATGATGTTGGCTATGGGTCTGTCATATATGGCTTGTATCATTTTTAGGTATTTCCCTTCTATGCCTATTTTCTTAAGTGTTCATATCATGAAAGGGTGTTGAATTTTGTCAAAAGCTTTTTCTGCATCTATTGAAAGAATCATGTGGTCTTTGTTTTTGCTTCTCTTTATGTGGTGAATTGCACTTATAGATTTACGTATGTTGAACCATCCCTGCATCCCTGGGATGAAGCCCACTTGGTCGTGGTGGATTATTTTTTTGATAAGTGTCTGGATTCGGTTAGCTAAGATTTTGTTGAAAATTTTTGCATCTATATTCATTAGGGATATTGGTCTGTAGTTTTCTTTTTTTGTTGCATCCTTTCTTGGTTTTGGTGTCAGAGTAATATTCGCTTCATAAAAGGTGTCGGGGAGGTTTCCGTTCTTCTCGATGTTGTGGAATAGTTTCTGCAAGATAGGTACTAGTTCTTCTTTGTAAGTATGGTAAAATTCAGGTGTGAAGCCATCTGGACCGGGACTTTTCTTTTTAGGGAGATTTTTAATTGCTGTTTCTATTTCAGCTGTTGAGACTGGTCTGTTCAGGGAGTCTATTTGTTCCTGGTTGAGCCTAGGGAGGCTGTGTGTTTCTAGAAATTTGTCCATTTCCTCCACATTTTCTAGTTTGTGTGCATAAAGATTTTTGTAGTATTCATAAATTGTATCTTGTATCTCTTTGGGATCAGTTGTGATATCTCCTTTTTTATTCCTGATGGAGCTTATTAGAGATTTCTCTTTTCTGCTTTTCGTTAGCTTAGCCAATGGTGTGTCAATTTTGTTTATTTTTTCAAAGAACCAACTTTTTGTTTTATTAATCTCCTGAATAGCTTTCCTGTTTTCAATTTCGTTTAGTTCTGATTTGATCTTGTTGATTTCACTTCTTCTGCTGGGTTTGGGGTTGGTCTGTTCTTCTTTTTCCAGCTCTTTGTGTCGTTTCATTAGATTATCTATTTGTGATCTTCTTGTCTTTTGGTTATAGGCATTTATGGAGATAAACTTTTCTCTCAGAACTGCTTTAGCCTTGTCCCAGAGGAGTTGATAACTTGTCTCTCCATTGTCGTTTTCTTCATAGAACTTTTTTATTTCCGTCTTGATTTCTTCATTTACGAAGTAATCATTTAGTAGGAGGTTGTTTAATTTCCACGTTTTTCTGTAGAAATGTAAGTTTCTGTTAGGGTTGATTTCTAGTTTTATTCCACTGTGATCTGAGAAGGTACATGGTATGATTTCTAGTTTTTTAAATTTCTTGAGATTTTCTTTGTGTCCTAGGATATGGTCAATCTTAGAGAATGTCCCGTGAGCTGATGAGAAGAACGTATATTCAGTGGATTTTGGGTAGAATGTTCTGTAGATGTCTGTCAGAACCAATTGTTCTAGAGTTTTGTTTAAGTCCATTATTTCTTTATTAATTTTCTGTTTGGAGGATCTGTCTCGTGCCGTCAGTGGGGTGTTGAAATCTCCGGCGATTATGGAGTTGCTATTAATCCATTTGCTTAGCTCCAGTAAGGTTTGCTTTATGAATCTGAGTGCACCTAAGTTGGGTGCATATATATTTAAAATTGTTATGTCTTCTTGTTGGACTGTGCCCTTCACCATTATATAATGACCCTCTTTGTCTTTTACTACTTTTGTTGGTTTAAAAACTAAATCGTCTGAAATTAGAACTGCCACCCCAGCCTTCTTTTGGCTTCTATTTGCTTGGAATATTGATCTCCACCCTTTTATTTTTAGTCTATATGCATCCTTGCAGGTTAGATGTGTTTCCTGAAGACAGCATATACTCGGCCTGTATTTTCTTATCCATTCAGCCAGCCTATGTCTCTTGAGTGGAGAGTTTAAGCCATTCACATTTATTGAGAGAACTGATAGGTAAGGTAGATTACTGATCATTCTGTTGGGTTGGATGTTGTTGCTGTGATTTCTGTCTTGAGCCATTGTAATATCTGGCCTTTAATATCTTTGGGTTTTGGCTGTTTTTATATTCGTGGGTTATTATTATGATGTTCCGTGCATAACGCTGTTTTAAGTACTTCTTGTAGGGCTGGTCTTGTCTTGGTGAATTCTCTGAGCCTTTGCTTGTCTGAGAATGTTTTTATTTCTCCTTCATATACGAAGCTTAGTTTTGCAGGGAATAATATTCTAGGCTGGGCATTGTTTTGTTTCAAAAGAGTGAGAATGGGGCCCCAGTCTCTCCTTGCTTGTAAAGTCTCATTACAGAAGTCTGTTGTTATTCGAATTGGCTTTCCCTTGTATGTTACTTGCTTCTTTTGTCTTATAGCTCTTAGAAGGGCCTCTTTAGTTGATACTTTGGTCAGTCTGATGACTGCATGTCGTGACGTCTTCCTGTTTGCGTTGAATCTCCCAGGAGTCCTCTGAGCTTCTTGAACTTGTATATCAAGATTTTGAGCAAGGCCTGGGAAATTTTCCTCTATTATATCTTCAAACATCTTTTCCAACCCTTGAGTGTTGTCTTCTTCCCCTTCTTGTAACCCTATGACCCTCACATTAGGTTTCTTCACATAATCCCACAGCTCTTGTAGGCTTTGCTCTTTTCTCTTGTTTCTCTGCTCTATTTCTGTGACTGATTTATTTAATTGGAGGGTGTTATCTTCAAGCTCTGAGATTCTTTCTTCTGTTTCATCTACCCTGTTCTTGAGACTTTCCACTGTATTTTGTAGTTCCTTGAATTGATTCTTCATTTCCAGGAGTTCGGTTACACTTTTCTTCATTGTGTCTATTTCTTTTCCCATATCCTGGAGACTTTTTGTGGTTTCTTTGTGTTGGTTATTGAGTTGTTGTTGCAGCTCTGTGAGTGTTCTTATGATCCACATACGAAATTCCTCTTCTGTCATATTGGTTGCCCGATTTTGGTTGGTGTCCGTTTCTAGGGGGCTGGTGCTCCTCTTTGGGGGTGTGTTTTCCGTTTGGTTCTTCATATTTCCTGAGTTCTTTCGCTGATTTCTTCCCATGTTGATCAGTTGTTGTTTCTTTCTTTAGGTTATTGTTTGGGTATTCACACACCTTGTTTAGTTTCTGAGGCGTTAGGTGGTGCCTGTGGGTGAAATTGGACCACTCCCTGTATATTGAGTCAATGGGTGCCGTGGAAAGGCTGTGCAAGATGCCGTCCCTATCAGTAGTTGGCGTTTGCTTGGAGGAACAGGCTATACTGTTGATTTTGTGTCCTTTTAACAGCTCTTGTTCTGGGCGGAGCTGTATTGGGTATGCCTGCCCTCAGGCTGTTAGCAGGGGTCAAAGTTCTGTGCTCTGCTTCCAGGGAAAGCTGTCAGGGCAGGGCTGGAATGGTCCCACTCAGCCAGAAAGTCTGTGTGTGGGGGTGGGGCTGTCTGAGACCCGTAGTCTGGATCTGGCATTGCTTCTTTCCACCCTCCCCAACTCCGCAGCTACTCCTGGGCCTCTGTCAGCAGGGCAGACCACAAGCCACCAGTCCTCCCTGGACTGTGATGCCCGTGGGGAGGTTCCCTGCACAGGAACGCCCCCTTGGTTGGGTGCACGGCCTCCTTCTGGGAGGAGGGTTGCCCTCTAGGACGCCGATCCGCCCCTAGAGGCACACACACCTCAGTAGGCTGTTCACGTATAACCCTTCTGTGCTCCGGGCAATGCTAGCCCTCGGTGCAGGGGATCTGGTCTGCAGGTCCGACCTCTGGGTCCCAGAGTTCAAACTGTTTCCCCACCAGGGAGAGGATTTCCGGTCCCAATTCACCCACAGGGAGCCCAAGCTGGGTGTATGTCTCTCAGCCTCTGAGTCGGCACCGTTCTCCTGGGAACACGGTGCCAGCAGCACCTGGGAGGGTGGGCGGGTAGGGAGCTCACAGTCTGAGTTCCCCTGAGTCAGGTGTAGAGTCCCAATTGGGAAGGTCCCGTTCCCTGGAGGTGCCTCTGGCTGGTGGCTGTATTGTCTCTCTGGGCAGCCGTGGGTAGGGTCAGCGGAGGGGAGGAGGAGGCAATATGGCGCCTGCCGTGCGGCTCGGGTCTGTGCACACGGAGGTGCCCGGAGGAAGTTGGGAACCTAGTGCCACGTCTGCTACAGGCTCACCGCTGGCTGGCGGCTGTGGTCTCTGGGCTGGTGTCCGCAGCTCTCTCCACCCGCTGGGGAGCCCACCAGCAGTCCTGAATGCAGGGGAGGGGAAACAGCAAATCCACCTACCCTTGCCACTGGTCTCCGGGCTGCTCCGGTGGTCTTAGCCTCCAGTTCTCCTCCGCAGCCTCCTCCCGTGGAGTCTCCCGGGGTCTCAGGTACCCCTCCTTCCGGCCCTTGTCCGCTGTATGCTCGTCTTCTTGCTTCTCTCCTCTAATTTCTGCTAGAATCTGTCTTTTTTGCAGAGACACTCTGTCTGGCGGTGTTATTCGTCTGCCATCTTGCTCCGCCCCCTCTGTACTATAATTTTATAAGCTGTTACCATTGAGTGAAACAGGGTAAAAGGTACATGGGAATCCTGTGTGTTAATTCCTACAACATACGATAATCTCAAAATAAAAATTTTAATTAAAAAATGAAAAACTATTTTCAGATAATCAAGGCCTTAGAAAAATTATAAATGGTTGTATTGCATGGTATGTGAATTATACGTCAATAAAACTGTTTTTTGAAAAAATCATAGCAATTTTGAAAAATAAAAGTACTCAAAACTTTCCAACATATAAATAAAAAATATTTAAAGAAAGGGAAAATCATGGGGATGAACATTAACTCCTGTGAAATATAAAATTGTCTCAAATCATATAGAGAGTTGTAACAAGGCAAAACAAATGCTGGAAAATAATTTTTGAATAAAAACAGAAAGAATATAATCTTAATAATTTAATAATGATATTATTGACCAAATTTACAAATTATACCCAAAAACACCCAGGAAGAATTATTGACGAACAAGTGTATAATGTGATTACATGCAAATACTCTGTTTTTGTATACACATTTTAAAAAACTTTTAATTCTAGATAATTAGGAAGTATGAGTTCATACACAAAAGAGTGTATTGCCCAAATAACAAATGAAATATTTTTAAAAACAATAAATAAACCATAATTCTTATATCAAAAAATGAAAAATAAAGGTAAAAAATCAAAATATATAAAGCAGTACTATAAAAGGAAATTTCCAACATAGAAATTGTGAAAATAAATGTAAATGGGTTGAACTGGCTCAGTCAAACACAGAACTGTCAAATTTAATAAAATACAAAATTCAATTATAGATCTTTATAAGATATGCAGCTACAAAAATAAGCCTCAGAAAATAATGATTCAAAGAATGGTCCAACCTATGCCATAAAAATGCAAATAAAAGAATTCTCAGGTCATAATAATTTTAAAAAATAATAGTATTAAAGCCAAAATACAATAAGCAGGGGAAAGAGGCACATACATTTATATTGAATAACAGCCTTAAAATTTCATGTACCAATGTGTAACATAGTGTTAACATATATAATCTTGGAATAAACAAACACAAAAGCTGAAGAAATACAAATTATAAGCAGTAGAAAATTATGAAGGATACACTAACCATAATGTAAGAAAACTAGAAATCCACATAAATCATGATTCAAATAATTGAACATCTCAAAATACTTCCCAAAATATCTTGAGGCATGTAAGGATGTGTGTGCGTGCATGTGTGTATGCAAACAAAATCAAAATGGATATATTTCAAGCTGTTACTATAGGACATACAGGGATGGGCTTACATAAAGTTTTGCTTTTCTATTTATATGTTGAAATCCTTACCCCCAAGGTGACTGTATTAGGAGGGCTTCGGGGAGGTGATTATGTCTTGGGGGCACAGCTTTCATGAATGGGAATAGTGCCTTTGTAAAAGAGGCCTGAAAAACACCCCTTGCCCCTTCTACCATGTAAAGTTTAAGCAAGAAGAAGGCTGTCAATGACGAAGCAGACCCTCAACAGACACTGCATCTGCTGACACCTTGAACTTGCACTTCTCAGCCTACAGAACTTGTGAGAGATACATTTCTGTTGTTTATAAGCCACCCAGTATGTGGTGTTTTGTAATAGCAGCCTGGCAGACTAAGACACATGCCAAGTAATTCAGAGATGTATAAAAAATGTAATAATTTCATCCTATTCCCTCATGATAATAATAATTTGATCCTAACTTCCCAAGACAACCTATGTAAATATTTGATACCTATTCTGTATTTTCCTGTATGACCATGTAGCATATACAAACATTTATAGCCATATATAATTTTTAGTAATAAAAGAGGATCATACACATTATACACATAGTTCTGCAACTAAGTTTTCTCACTCAATCTACACCAGACATACTTCCATGCCATCACATATTATCCTACTTATTTTAATACTGACAAACTTTATAAAGCATCTGATTTATCACAACATTCCCAATGATTTCCTTACAGAGACACATTGAGATTATTTTCAGTATAATAAATATAATTGAACATGTGGCCATAGTACTGGTACTTTTATTTCTGTAATAAAGTATATTAGATTTAAACTACCGCATAACAAATTAACACAAATTTAGCAGCTTAAAACAACACCTATTTATTCATTCACAGCTAGGTAAGAATTCCAGCATGGTGTTGCTTGATTATCTGCACAGGATCCTTCAAAAGCAAAGTCAGTGTGTTGCTAGCTATCTTCTTTTCTGGAGGCTTGACTATGGAGGTATCCACTTCAATGTTCTTACATGTTGTTGGGAGAATCCAGTTTCTTGAGGTTGTAAAACTGAGATTCCCGTTTTCTTGTAGTAAGGGCATTCTCTCTTTTCCTAGAGGATGTTCATATTCCTCATCACATGGGCCCCACCATCTTCATAGCCAAAATACCAATTCTTTATCATGCTCTAAATCTCTGAATTCCTCTGTCTCTGACTCAGATTTAAAAGGCTCATGTGTTTAGGGCATGTGCACTCAGATTATTTCCCTTTAGATTAACTCAAATTATTTTAATAGACAATTTAACTACATCTTCAAAATCTCTTTTGCCATATATGTAACATAATCTTGGGAGTGATATTTCATTATATCCATAGGTTCCACAAACAGCAGCAGGAGATGATACAGAATGAAGTTCAAAGATGGTCATCTTAGAATTCCCAAATGTGGAATTGCTGAGTCTGTTTTGGACATTTTTCGTTTTCTATTTTCAATAATTTCTCATTTTCTCATAACCAGAAGGTTTTGGTTGGTGATGGGTAGACTGTGATTTCCTTCCCTAAATTTTGTGTGTTGTTTTTGAGGAGGGAATAGAGTTTTTTATTTTTCATTTATAGATTTAGGGGTTACAAGTGTAGTTTTGTTTCATGGACAATAGATATAGTGAGTAGTGGTAAAGTATGGGATTTTAGTGCAACTGTTATCCAAATTGTGTCCATTGTACCCATTAAGTACTTTTTTCACCCAACATACGCCTTCTACCCTCTCACCCTTCCAAGTCTCCAATGTCTATTATTCTACTCTCTATGACCCTGTGTACACACTATCTAGCTCTCACTTATAAATAAGACCATTCAGCGTTTGACTTTCTGAGTTATTTCACTTAAGATAATGGGACCCAGTTCCATCCACATTGCTGCAAAAGCCATGATTTTATTCTTTTCTATGGCCAAGTAGTATTCCATGGTGTGTGTGTATACACACACACATATATAAATAATAGACATACTTTATGTCTATTTTACATATATATATACATGTATATGTGTCACATGTTCTTTATCCAATCATCCACTGATGGACACTTGATTTGATTCCATATCTTTGGTATTGTAAAGAGCACAGTGATAAACATACAAACGCAGGTATCTTTTTGATCTAATTATTTGTTTTACTTTGGATAGATATATAGTATTTGGATTGCTGGATTGATTGCCAGTTCTATTATTGTTTTTCTGAGAAATCTTCATACTGTCTTCCGTAGAGGTTATACTGATTTACATCGCATCCAATGGTGTACAAGCATTCCTTTTTCTCTGCATCCTTGCCAACATCTGATATTTTTTGACTTTTTATTAATAGCCATTCTTACTGGTATAAGATGGTATCTCATTTTGGTTTTAATTTGCATTTCTCTGATATCAGTGATGTTGAGCATTTTTCATATACTTCTTGGCCATTTGTATGACTTCTTTTGAAAAATGTCTGTTCCGGTCCTTTTCTCACTTTTTAATGGGGTTATTTGGTTTTTTTGTGTGGATGCTGTTGAGTTGTTTGAGTTCCTTATAGGTTCTGCATATTAGTCCTTTGTCAAGTTCATGGTGTGTAATATTTTCTTCCATTCTTTAGGTTGTCTGTTCATTCTTTTGATTATTTCTTTTGCTGTGCAGAAGCTTTTCAGTTTAATTTTAAGTCCTATTTGTCTATTTTTGTTTTTGTTGCATTTGCTTTTGAGGTCTTAATCAAGAAGCTTTGAGTCTTAATCAAGAAGCTCAATGAGATCTAAGAGAAATCTGGAAACCAATGCAAAGAAATCAGAAAATAAATTCAGGATATGAATGAGAAATTTACCAAAGTGATAAATATTTTTTAAAAACTACAACTTCTAGAAATGAAAAATTCATTGAAGGAATTACAAAATATAGTTGAAAACTGCAACAACAGATTAAGTGGAAGAAAGAATCTCAGAACTTTAAGACAGATCTTTCAAATAAATCCAATCAGACAAAAAGAATTAAAATTTATAGCAAGAAATTTCCACCAAGTGATGCATGTATTTCTACTATAAATGCTCAAGGAACATCAAAGACACAGATATCAGAGCACATTCAAATTTCAGCTCCACCATTTATAACTTTTGGGATTCTAGAAACATCATTAATCTCATTATTAATCTCACTGAGAAAATAGTGATAAATCTTCATAAAGTTGTTTAAAAATCAAATGAGACAATGTGTTAAAAACATTAAAACAGTTCATAGTATCATTATAGTAACTGCTCAATGTATATAAATTATTTTATTTTTCCTCACATTTGCCTGTACAGTCAAGGGAAGGACATGAACTTAAGCTCAGCAAACAAGACAAATGAGACACACACTTCTGGACTTATGAATCCTTAGCAATTGATGCAAGCACAGAAGAAACTGTTGTATTTTCAAAGTATTCTTCTCAGCAGTGGTAACCTGATCTATACCTGTCATGGGCTATGCTAAGTATACTACTTACCAGTAATGTAGGATCTTGTTTCCTATTTTCAAATCTAGTTTGCAAGTCTTCCCATATATTCTGTGTACATCTAATATTTTTTCAATAAATCCTCATCCTGTTTAATTTGGCTTCTAAATTTTGTGTGGTTTATAACTGTATTTAAAACTTTAAGAATTATTGTCACATTACCTCACAAAGTAGTTGTATCAATTCACAAACACCAGTGATATATGAAACTTTACATTTTCCCCAATGCTCATCAGCATCAAATGTTATTATCATTTTTAAATTGTAATGATCTAAGTAAAAATGATATCTCATAATTTTAAATTATTATTCCCCCAACAACCAGAGTCACTGAGAATTTTTCATATGAATTATCTCATTTTCCCTATTTCTCTCATTTTTTCTGTTGGTTTCATCATCTTTTTCTCACCAGTCTGCAGAGGTTCTTTAAGGATATCAACACTCTTTCAGTAATATATATTGCTAATATTTTTCCTTAACCCATTATTTGTTTTTGACATTTTTAGTTGTACCACATGTGACATATTTTTATTATGGCAATGCACATTATAAAAATTTCAAGGAATATCAAATAATCTAACAAATATATAAACAAGTCACCATAGATGTGTCATAATCCAGAAACAATGGTAGTATGTGGTGAAAATTGCTAAACACATACATCTCTCTACACAGATCAGGAAGGCATAAAGATAGATAGATACATGTGTAGAGTTTAATGAGAATGAGCTATTATCACACAATGTTTTGAATGAAAACATTAAAACAAGTTCACTTGATTAAAAAACAGAACTAATAAATATATAAAATGGAAAGAATTGATGCAATTCAACAGTTGCTTGGGTGAAGAAATCATTAATCATTAAGACAGGAGTTTAAAGAAACTGTTACAAAGAGGATGCCATTTAAAATCATATATTCCATTTTTGCCATGAATTTAGTTTCTATGAATGATAAGGTAATTATCATGCTTCACATTTCTTCCCCTTCTCCTAATTTTTATTATGTTAGTTTGATACTGTAAGAGTTTATGAAGTGTACTTTTTATTCTATAGCCATAATTCTTTCAGTAAGTAATAGGTACCATGTTCAGGAGTAAGAAAACTCAATATCATAAAGATGTTATTTATCCTACATTAATACATAATTCAAATGCAATTACAGCCAAAATTATAATGAGATTGAATTTTATACCTTGACAAACTCTAAAAACTGTTTGAGAAATAATACAGAAAAAATTAATGTGTTTTCCAACTAGATGTCAAATTATAATAATTAAAGACAGTATAGTATTGATGTATCATTTAAACACAAGAGAGAACCAAATCTGAATTTGTGTGACAGTTGATATATAAAACAGGTAGAATTTGAAAACACTGGAAAATAAGTGGCAATTCTATAAATAAAGATTGGTGAAATTAACTTTCCATGTGGGAAAAATAAACATTAGATGACTTTCTTACACCATATACCAAAACAGGAGTCAAGAAATCAGAGATATAAATCAAAGACCTAATATTTTGAAGGGAAGGAATCAAAAGTATTAGAAAACATATAGATAAGTATTTTATTGATATGTAATTCACATGGATTAGAAAAGTTAATATTTTTATATGTCCATACTGCCTAATTTACAGATTCATTGTGATTCCTATTAAAATACCAATGTCATTTTTCAGAGAATTAGAATTAGTAACAATCCTAAAATTCATATGGAACCAAAAATAAGCATGAATAACCACAGCAATCCTAAATTAAAGGTACAAATCTGGAGGCATCACGTTACCTGACATCAAATTATGCTACAAGGATATAGTAACCAAAACTGCATGCTACTGATATAAAAGACACATAGACCAATGTAACAGAATATAAAACCCAGAAATACAGTCAAATTCCCACAGCCCACTAGTCTTTGACAAAGCAAACAAAACCACATGCTGGGGAAAGGATGTCCTATTCAATAAATGGTACTGGAAAAAATTGTACAGATTCATGCAGAAGAATGAAACGGGATGCCTATCTCTCGCTATAAAAAAATTTACTCAAGATGTATCTTTGGCGTAAATGTAAGACCTGAAATCATAAAAATATTTGAAGAAAACCTTAAAAAATATACTCAACATTGGCCTAGGTAAAGAATTTATGACTAAGACCCCAAAAGTAAAAAAATAAATCGGGATTAATTAAATTAAAAAGCTTCTGTACAGAAAAAGATATAATAAAAACAGAAATGGGAGACATTTTTACAAAGCTATATATCTGACAAAGGACTAAGAGCCAGAATTTTTAAGGAACCCAACAAATTACCAAAAAAAAAAAAAAAAATCATCCCAGTAAAAAGTAGGCAAAAAATATGAACGGATACTTTTCAAAAGAAAAATGACCAACAAAATTTAATATGGTCAAAATAACTAATCATCAATGAAATGTAAATTAAAACTCAATGAGATATCACCTTGCACATGTCAGAATGGCCACTATCAAAAAAGTCATAAAACAACAGATGCTGGCATAGATATGGTAAACTTATATGTGCACATAAGTATTGATCAATTAGTACCAATTTGAATGATTTAGTATCTGTGGTCCTAGTTTTTCCATTCTTCTTATACTTCACTTAAGAAATATGGGCTTCAGCACCACCCAGAATAATACAAGCGGTGCTAGTTCACCATTGTTTTTTGTGGCTCAGTAGTTTTCCATGGTATACATATACCACATTTTATTAATCCGCTCATGTATTGATGGCCACTTAGGTTGTTTCCACATCTTTGCAATTGTGAATTTTGCTGCTATAAACATTCAAGTGCAGATGTCTTTATTATAAAATGTCGTTTTTTCCTTTGGGTAAATGCGAAGTAGTGAGATTCCTGGATGAAATAGTAGTTCTACTTTTAGCTCTTTGAGGTATCTCTATATTACGTTCCATAGAGGTTGTACTAGTGTGCAGTCCCACCAACAGTGTATGAGTGTTCTTACCTCTCTGCATCCATGCCAACATTTGTTGTTTTGAAACTTTTTGATAAAATCCACTCTCATTGGAGTTAAGTGGTATCTCATTGTGGTTTTGATTTGCATTTCCCTGATGATTAGAAATATTGAGCATTTCTTTTCAATATTTCTTGCCCATTAGTCTATCTTCTTTTGAAAAGTTTCTGTTCATATCCTTTACCCACTTTTTAATGGAGTTGTTTGATTTTTTTTGATGATTTTTCAGAGTAATATATAGATTCTAATTATCAGTTCTTTATCATATATGTAGCATGCAAATATATTCTTCCATTCCGTAGGTTGTCTATTTGCTCTAGTGATAGTTTCTTTGGCTGTGCGGAAGCTTTTTAATTTGATCAGGTCACATTTATTTATTTTTGTTGTTGCTGTGATTGCTTTTTGGGTCTTCTTCAAAAAATCTTTACCTAGGCCGATGTCGATTAAGAGTTTTTCCAGAGTTTTCTTCTGGAATTGTTATGGTTTCAAGCTTTAGGTTTAAATCTGTTATCCATCATGAGTTGGTTTGTGAGAGGTGAAAGGTGTGGATCCCATTTCAGTTTTCTACACGTGGCTATCCAATTTTCACAGCACCATTTATTGAATAGGGATTCTTTTCTCAGTGTCTGTTTTTGTCTCCTTTGTCAAAGATAAGATGACTATATAAGGATGGTTTTATATCTGGGTTCTCATTCTTGTGTCTTGGTCTATGTCTCTGTTCTTGTGCCAATAACATGCTGTTTTAGTTACTATGCCTTGTAGTATAGCTTGAAGTCTGGTAAATTTATGCCTCCAAGTTTGTTCATTTTTGCTTAAGGTTGCTTGAGCTATACAGGGTCCTCTCTGGTTCTATACAAAGTGTAGAATTATTTTTCTAGATCTGCAAAAAATGATGTTGGTATTTTAATAGATATTACATTGAATATGTAGATTACGTTGGGTAGGATAGACATTTTAACAATGTTGATTCTGCCAATCCATGAGTATGATATTGTTTTCTATCTGTTTATGTTCTCTGCTATTTCCTTCCTCAGTGTTTCACAATTATCCCTGTATAGAACTTTCACCTCCTTAGTTAAATGTATTCCTAGGTATTTTATTTTCTTTGCTGCTATTGTGAAAAGTATTGAGTCTTTGATTTGGTCTTCAGTTTGACTGTTTTTGTCATATATGAATGCTACAGATTTGAATACATTGATTTTGTAACCTGAGACTTTACTGAACTCATTTATCAACTCCAGTAGTCTCTTGGCAGACATTTTCTGGTTCTTCTAGATATAAGATCATATTGTCAGCAAAGAGTGATAGTTTTACATATTCTGCCCCATTTGGGTGCCCCACATTTCCTTCTCTTGTCTGATTGCTCTGGGTAGGATTTCCAGCACTATGTTGAATAGAAGTGGTGATAGAGTGCAACCTTGTCTGGCATCGGTTCTAAATGAAATACTTTCAACTTTTCCCTGTTCAGTATGATGTTGGCCCCGGGTTTGTTGTATGTGGCTTTTATCATTTTGAGATAAGTCTGGTCTATGACTACTTTGTTAAATATTCTTATCATAAAAGGGTGCTCAATTTTGTTGAATGCTATTTCTGTGTCTATTAAGAGGAACATATGGTCTTTGTTTTTGCTTCTGTTTATGTGGTGAATTACATTTATAGAGTTCTTTATGTTGAACCATTCCTGAGTCTCTGGGATGAAGCCGACTTGGTCATGACGGATTTTGTTTTTTTGATGAGCAACTGAACTCAACTTGCTACCATTTTATGGAGAATTTTTGTGTCTATGTTCATAAGGGATATTGGTCGGTAGTTTTCTTTATTTTGATAAGTCATTTCCTGGTTTTGCTATCAAGGTGATGTTGGCTTTTTGAAATGTGTTGGGGAGAATTCCTTCCTTCTCAATGTTGTTGAATGATGTCTGCAGGATAGGCATCAAGTTTTCTTTGTAGGTCTGGTAGAATTCATGTGTGAAACCATCTGGTCTGGAACATTTTTTTAAGGAAGGATTTTTAATAGTACTTCAATTTTGGTACTTGATATTGGTCTGTTCAGGACTTCTATTTTTTTCTGTTTGAGCCTAGGGAGGTTGTGTTTTTCTAAGAATTTGTCAATTTTCTCCATGTTTTGAAGTTGATGTACATGGTGATTTTTACAGTATTCGGAGATGATCTTTTGTATTTTTGTGGTATCAGCTGTAATTGCTCATTTTTCATTCTTAATTTAGTTTATTAGAATTTTTTTTTTGAGACAGAGTCTCACTCTGTTGCCTGAGCTAGAGTGCCATGGCATCAGCCTAGCTCACAGCAACCTCAAACTCCTGGGCTCAAGCAATCCTTCTGCCTCAGCCTCCCAAGTAGCTGGGACTACAGGCATGCACCATCATGCCCAGCTAATTTTTTCTATATCGTTTTAGTTGGCCAATTAATTTGTTTCTATTTTTAGTAGAGACGGGGTCTCACTCTTGCTCAGGCTGGTTTCAAACTCCTGACCTTGAGCGATCCACCTGCCTTGGCCTCCCAGAGTGCTAGGATTACAGGCGTGAGCCACTGTGTGTGCTCTGGTTAATCTAGTGAGAGGCCTGTCAATTTTGTTTATCATTTCAAAAAACAAGCTTTTGTTTCATTAATCTTTCATATAGTTCTCTTGTTACTAATTTCATTTAGTTCTGCTCTCATCTTGGTTATTTCTTTTCTTCTACTGGGTTTGGGATTGGTTTGCTCTTCTTTTTCCAGTTCCTTGAGTTGATTCAGTAGACTGTTGATTTGTGATTTTTCAGTATTTTGGATATAGGCATTTAAGGCTATGCATTTTTCTCTAGGGACTGCTTTAGCTTTGTACCACATATTTTGGTAACTTGTGTCCCCTTTGTCATTTAGTTCAAAGAATCTTTTGATTTCCTTCTTCATTTCCTCCTTGACACAGTAATCATTCAGCAGTAGGTTTTTCAGTTTCCACGACTTCTTGTAGAGATTAGTGTTTCTGTTGGTGGTGATTCTAATTTTATTCCATTGTTGTCTAAGAAGATGCATGGTATAATTTATATATATATATTTAATTTATTGGGACATGTTTTGTGGCTTAGGCAGGTCAATCTTAGAGACTGTTCCATGAAGTGATAACAAGAAGGTGTATTCAGTGATTTTTGGGTAGAAAACTCTGTAAATATCTGTTAGGGCAATTTTTTCTAGTGTTCTGTGGTCCATTGTTTCTTTCTTTGTGTTCTGTATGGATGATTTGTTCTATTCTGTCAGTGGGGTGTTGAAATACCTGGCTATTACCATGCTGTTGTTTATCATTTTGCTTATATCAAGTAGGATTTGCTTTATGAATCTGGGCACAGCTGTGTTGGGTATGTAAATATTTACAATTGTCGTGTCTTCTTGTTGAATTGTTCCCTTTATCATTATGTAATGATCATCTTTGTCTTTCATTACTTTTGTTGATTTGAAAACTAAGTAATCTGATATGAGAACTGCTACACCAGCTTTCTTTTGGTATCCATTTTCATGGAATATTGTTTTGCATCTCTTCACCTTGAGTCTGAATGCATCCTTGTGGGTTAGATGTCTTTTCTGAAGACAGCAGATACTTGACTTGTGTATATTTATCCACTCAACCAGCCTAAGTCTCTTTAGTGGGCAGTTCAAGCCATTCACATTTATTGAATGAATTGATAATTCAGGTGGATTTCTGTTCATTCTGTTGATTAGAACTTTGTTGCTTTGTTTTATATCTTGAATTCTTGTGATATCTGGCCTTTGACCTTTTGCTTTTGGATCATTTTACACTGGTGAGTGTCTTTTGGGCTGTTCCATGTGTAATGCAGTTCTGAGTACTTCCTGTAGGGCAGGTCTTGTTTTGAGGAATTCCTTAAGTGTTTGCTTGTTGAGGATGACTTTATTTCCCCCTCATAAATGAAACTTAGTTTTGCAGGATTTAAAATTCTAGGTCAGGCATTTTTCTGTTTAGGAAGACTGAAAATGGGTCTCCATTCCCTTCTGGCTTAGAAGGTCTCAGTTGAGAAGTCTACAGTTAGTCTGGTGGGTTTTCCTTTGTAGGTTACCTGCTGCTTTTGCCTTATGTTTTGTAGGAGTTCCTATTTTATGTTTATTTTGGACAGCTTGATGACTAGGTATCATGGTGTTTGCCTCATTAAAGAGAAGATTTAAGTCATTTGGTAAATTTATTTTTATATTTCTGAACTTCCAGACTGCTTTCCAAAGTGCCTGAACCATTTTACATTTCCCCTGGCAATATATTAGTGTTCCAATTTCTCCACATCCTCACCAAGACTTACGTTTTCCATCTTTTTTATTTTACACATCATAGTGGGTATAAAGTGATATCTCATGTGTTGTTTTAATTTGAATTTCCTTAATATATAATCATTTTAAGCATACTTTCTTGGTTTTAGAGGCAATATAGTATATATTCTTAGTTGAAATGTCTAATCAGAGCCTTTGATCATTTTAATTTAATTTTATTTTTTGTCTTTTTATTTTGAGGTGTAACAGTTCCTTACATATTCTGGATACAAGTTCCTTTTAAGAGATGTGCTTTGCAAATATTTTCTCCCATTCTGTGATTTGCCTTTTCATTATTTCCATGGTGTTTTCAGAAGCACAAATATTTTCGATAAAATCCATTTTATCTACGTTTTCCTTTTGTTGCTTCATTTTCAGGTGTCATGTGTAAAAATTGGTGAATTCAACATCAGGGATATTTATATCTATCTTTTCTTTTAATAATTTCATACTTTTAGCTTACATTTAGCTTACATTTAGGTATTTGATTGATTTTGTGTTAATTTTTATATATGGTATAAGGCAATGGTCCAATAATTACTTGTCACAGAATAATTCATTGAAAGGACTGTAATTCTCCCAAATAATTATTTTGGCATTCTTGTGAAAAATAATTGACCATAATGCAAGGATTTCGTACTGTACTGTCCATTCTATTATGTTTATATATGTGTCTAAGTATATTCTGATGCTTTAAAAAATGAAGTAATTTCCTTAATTTTATTTTCACACTGTCTATTGTGTATAGAAATGAATTCATTTTTATATGTTCATTTTATCTTCTTTAACTTTGTTGAGCTTATCAGTTCTAATAATTGTCAATTCTTTAGCTTTTTTCTATTAATAAGATCATGTCATCTGCACAAGATGACAAAACAAGAAGTTTCACTTCTTCCTTCTAAATAAAATGAAACAACTTCCTCTCATTCCAAATGAAGTGACTTTTTTTTAATGGCCAATTGCCCTGGCTGAAACCTCCAATAGAATTCTGAAAAACTATGGTAAAAACAGACCTCTGTATCTTGTTCCTGATCTTAGGGGGAACATTTTCTGATTTTTCACCATTAAGTAGGATGTTTGCTGTGAGTATTTTGTAGATGCTCTTCATCAGTTTGAGGAAGTTTCTTTCTATTCCTAGTTTATTAAGTTGTTTAATCTTGAAAGAGTATTGGCTTTTGTCAAAATTTTGTGTGTGTCTATTGAGATAATTCTGTCTTTTTGTCATTTATTATAATCATATAGCATATTACATTGATTAATTTCAAACCATTAAACCAACCTTGCATTACTGGAATGAATCCCACTTGATCAAAGTGAATAACTCTTTCCATATGTTACTAGATTCAGTTTGTTAGTACTTGGTTGAGGATATTTGCATTTATTTTCAAAAGTATTTTTTTTCTTATAATGTTTTTGTGTGATTTTTTTAAATTTCAGAATATTATGGGGTACAAACATTTAGGTCACATATATTGCATTTGCACGCCTGCATCAGAACTACAAGTGTGCTCATCCCCCAAACAGTGTGCACCACTGTTAGTTAGAATGTAGTCTACCTTCTTCTATTTCTTGAAAAATTGTTGAATATTGGTGTTAATTCTCCCTTAAACTTTCAATGGACTTCAGCATTGAATCCATCTATTCCTAGACTTTTCTTTGTAGGGAGCTTTTGATTACTAATTTTTCTCTTTACTTGCTATAGATATATTCATATTTTCTATTTCCTTAGTCAACATTATGAGTTCATGTCATTCTAAAAATCCATCAATGTTATTTAGGTTATCTAATTATTTGGCATGTAAATTTGTTTATATTTTTCTTTTACAATTCTTTTTATTTCTGTCATATCAGTTGCTATATCCTCTCTTTCATTCCTAGTGTTGCTAATTTGAGTCTTCACTCTTTTTTTAACTTGATTAATCTAGCTAAACATTTCTCAATTTTTTGTATTTTTTTAAAAAAATAGAGCTTTCTTTATTGATTTTCTCTATTGTTTTTCTAGTCTCTATTTTATTTATTTTCTATATTACTTTTATCATTTTCTTCCATTTGCTTTGAATTTACTTTGCTCTACATGTCTAGTTTCTTAAGGTGGATAGTTAGGCTATTGATTTGTGATCTTTCTTCTTCTTTTTTTTTTTTAGCTTGAACATTCCTCTGAAATCTTTCTTCTTTTTTAATATCAGCATTGATAGCGAAAAATTCCATCTAACCACTGCTTATTTTCATTTTTTACATTTAAGTATATTATGTTTTTACTTTAATTCATTCAAAGTATTCCAAAATTTTTTTTTATTTCTCCTTTGACCTATTAATTTTTTATGTGCATATTGTTTAAATTCCCTGAATGATTTTTTTCATTTTTTTTTTAAATTTCAGCATATTATGGGGGTAGAAATGTTTAGGTTATGTGTGCTATCTTTTCCCACCTTCCCCCCACCTGGAGTCAGAGCTTGAAGTGTGTCCATCCCCCAGATGGTGCACATCACACTCATTATATATGTATATACCCATCCCCTTGTCTCCCCTTCCATCTGCCCAACGCCCGATGAATGTTATCCCTATACGTACACTTAGGTGTTGATCAGTTAATACCAATTTGCTGGCGAGTACATATGGTGCGTATTTTTCCATTCTTGGGATACTTCACTTAGTAGAATGGGTTCCAGCTCTATCCAGGGTAATACAAGAAGTGCTATATCACTGTTGTTTCTTATAGCTGAGTAGTACTCCATGGTATACATATACCACATTTTTATTAATCCATTCTTGGATTGATGGGCACTTGGGTTATTTCCACATCTTTGCAATTGTGAATTGTGCTGCTATAAACATTCGAGTGCAGGTCTCTTTTTTGTAGAGTGTCTTTTGTTCTTTTAGGTAGATGCCCAGTAATGCGATTGCTGGTTCAAATGGTAGATCTACTTGTATCTCTTTAAGGTATCTCCATATTGCTTTCCACAGAGGTTGAACTAGTTTGCAGTCCCACCAGCAGTGTATGAGTGTTCCTATCTCTCCACATCCATGCCAATATTTATATTGTCTTTTATGTTATTGATGTGCTTATAATTACTTCTGCTCTTTATTTCTGCACATGGCTTTGAATTATCATCTCATACCCTTTTATTTATGCCTGAAAAACTCTTTTGTATTTCTTATAGGGCTAGTGACATATTTTCTTGGGTTTTGTTTATATACAAATGTCTTAATTTCTCCTTTATTTGTGATTGATAGGTTTTCTGAATATAGGGTTCTTGGTTCACAGGGTTTTTTTTTTAACACTTTAATTATACCATTGCACTGCCTCTGATTTCCATGATTATTGAGCATCTGATATATCTGATTTGTTTTTTTACTGGTTTTAAGACTCTCTGTTTTTGTCATTTAACATTTCGATTATGCTGTGTTTAGGTATAAATATCTTTAACTTTATTTTATGTAAAACTTATTGAGCTTTGTGGATGATTAGATTATGATTTTTCATCAATTTTGCAGGTATATTGCCTATTATATACACTTTCTTCAACTTGATCCCTCTCTTTATTTTTATGGCTTTCATTATGTGTAGTTTGGTAACCTATTGGTAGATCTTGCCTCACAGTTTTCTAGAGCCCTGTTCAATTTTTTTAGATTTATTATTTTCTCTTCCATAGCCTGGATGATCTCAATTGTATTATGTCTGAGTTAGCTCATTGTTTGTTCTGCCAGCTCAAATATACTGTTGGACACCTCCTCTACATTTTTAATTTAATTTATTTTTTTGAGATTTTTATTTTTTACTTATTTTATTTATTTATTTTATTTCAGTGTATTATGGAGCTACAAATGTTTAGTTTACAGATATTGTCTTTGCCCCACCCAAGTCAGAGCTTCAAGTGTGTCCATCTCCCAGACAGTGTGCACCAAATCCATTAGGTGTGTATATACCCATCCCCTCTCCCCCATCTGCCCAACACTGTATGTATATGACTATTATATGTCCACTTAAGTGTGGATCAGTTAATACCAATTTGATGGTGAGTACATATGGTGCTTGTTTTTCCATTATTATGATACTTCACTTAATAGAATGGGCTCCAGCTCTATCCAGGATAATAGAAGAGGTGCTAGATCACCATTGTGTTTGTGGCTGAGTAGAACTCCATGGTATACATATGCCACCTATTCTTAATCCACTCATATATTAATGGTAAAAATATAGAAATTATAAAAAAGACAAACTAAAAACTGGAATGAAAAACAATTTTTAGCTTGTCTTTTTTATAATTTCTATATTTTTATTAATATTCTTTCTTGAGATCATTTTCTCATAATTTTCTTTAAATCTTCAGACATGAATTTCTTTAGTTATTTGAATATATATAAAATAGCTAATTTTAAGTATTTTTCTAATAAATACAATATCTGTGTTTCCTCAGAGACAGTTTCTCTTGATGGCTTTCATCCCTGTGTATGGGCTATACAATATAGTTTCTTCATATTGTCATAATTTTTTGATGAAAGCTTGACAATTTAAATATTATAATGTGGCACCTCTGAGAATCAGTTTTCCCTTCCCAGCCCTATGTTCTTTTGTTATTTTGTTGTTGTTGTTGTTCTTGCTGTTTCTTTATTTAGTGGCTTTTCTGAACTAATTTTGTAAAATACGTATCCTTATGATATATGAACACTGAAATCTCTATTTGGTTAGCTAAGTGCTCCACTAATGATTGAAAGGGATTTTCTTAAACATCTTGGACCTAAAATTCTCGCAGACTCTGTAGAGTTCTGTGTGTGTATGTGCTAGGGAATGCCTTCAATGCTCAGGTAGACAGATTACAATCTGTCTATCCTTTATTTCTTGCTTGTGCAGAGATGCAAAGTAAGCCAGAATTAAGAGTATAGGCTTTCTCAGATCTTTCCTGGGTATCTGCAAATCCTGGGCTTGCATACATGCCTGCATATGTGCCTTTCCACCTAGATTCCCAGGAATCTGTCAGAGCTTTTCAAGCTTCCTATTGATATCTTATTCTTCACCTTTTCCTTCTGAGTTTTTTGGTCAGCTTCTTGTTTTCCCCAGTTCTTATTGCCACCTCAGGCCACTACAATATATCAATTGTTGCTGATTGTTTTTAACAAATTCCCCAAAGAAAAGGCTATTTGCACTGAGAAAGCTCTGAGTCAGATTAAGTCAAGATAAGCCCTGTGAATGGGAGTTTACAAGGACCTGCCAGTCAGATCAAATAATGAAAATTCTTTCAGAATGAGTCTTTTGGAGAGTTCCAAGACCACTTTGCTTCATTCTGTACTGCTATGCTTCTTGTTTTCACCATGTTTATGGAACTGTTGGTTTTCAAGGAACTGGACAGAGGGGGAAGAGAATAAAAAATTAAATCATCACTAAGCTCAACATTTGTAGCAAGAATTTAACAGTTTTTCTTCAATAAGCACTCTTTGGACTGTTGCAAGCCTTTTGTTAACTTTCACAATTTTAAAACTGTTGATTTTGCCAAGTGTTTTTTGTTTTGTTTTGTTTTTGCTGGAGCTTGCTGCTTTTATGGAGGAATGGACTTTCAGATGTACTTATAATATTTTGCCATTTGTAGTGTTTTCAATCCTAGAAGAATATCTTTCACTACTTGGGTTAAAAATAATATCTCATAAAAAGACATAAAACATAAATCACAAGAAAAAAGTTTGAAAAATTTACTACATTAACATTTTAGAAATAATGATTTATGGCAATAGATTGTTAAGAGAAACTTATGAGCTTAAGAGACTACCCACAAACTATAATAAGATAATTGCAGCATACAGAACATAGGATAAATTGTGATCTGAAATATACATTGATAACAAAAATTTAAGAAAAATGGACATAAAAACCAAAAAGGAAGAAGAATGAGCAAAATATATGAATAGACTATACAAAAGTGGAAACCAAAATGGTCAATTTACATGTAATTATTATTCCTTCAATCTCACTATCATACCAGTTGGAGTCTATTACTTTAAACAGCAGATAAAAACTCTACCTAGTTTAAGGGAAAAATAGTTGAAAGTTATTGTACAGCTCATAGAATCAATGCCTGGATGACTAAAGATCAGAACATAGGCAGAGACAAAGAAAGCCTACCCTCAGCTAGGATCCCACCACAGGAATAGTCTGCATAGGGTACCATTAGTGGAAGAATGACTTTCTTTCATCACTGCTGCCATCACTGCTGTACAACACTTTTATACTCCTAAATTCAATGTAGCAGCTGTGGAAAGATATGAGAACACCCAACTGTTGGACCTAAATAAAATTCTTATGTCTTAGCTTCCAGAGAACTGGAAAGGGGAACACCTGCTCCCATTTCCACTCTCAGATTCTATAGTAGGAGACAGATTCTGCATTTAACCTATCTTGGTTTCCTTCAAATCAGAAGTGAGTTTAGATACTAAAAATTCCCACTCCCCATAATGATAAATATCTGCTACATGGATGATCATGAGAATTGATGTTAAAATAGCAATTAGATTTTATCCACTGTAGTAGCAAAAATAAAAAGTCTGACAATACCAATGTTAGTTGAGATGTAGGAAAAAAGGATTTTCATACATATTCTGGTAGGAGTGGAAACTGATGCAATCCTTTGGATAGTGATTTGGTATTATGAAGTTGAAAATATTCATATTCTATAAACCAGATATTCTGCTCATAGGTATATATCCTAGATTAACTATTGTACATGTGTACCAACAGATCTGTACAAGGATACAAATTGTAAAAGTGAAAAATTGGAGAACAGATTAATTATGGTTTAATAAACCTGACTCACATAAAAAGAATGAATTTTATATAAATATATCAAAAATAATCAAAGCATAATTTTGAGTGAAAATCAACTTGCAGAATAATATATAGACTGTGATAACACTTGTATACTTTTAAAAAATATTCAAAGCAATACTGTATTGCTTTTGGATATACGTATTAAATAAAAGTAAAAATATCGATAAGTGTGATGGTTAGTTTCATGTGTCAATTTGATTTGGTCAATCATTATTTTGGGTGACTTTGTGAGAGTATTGTGGATGTGACTAACATTTAACTTGATAGGATGAATAAAGTAGATTGCCTTCTCTAATGTGGATGGGCCTTGATCAATCAGTAGAAAGGTCTGAATAGAACAGAAAGGCTGACCCTCCCCCAAGAAAGATAATTCTTTCTGTTTGATGGCCTTCAAGCCTAGACATTAACTTTTTTCCTGCTTTCAGACTTGAACTGAATTTCACATCTGCTGAACTTTGGACTGAAGCTACACCATCAGCTTTCCTGGGTTTCCAGCTTTTCAACTCACCACGCAGATCTTGGGACTTGCCAGCCTCTGTAATGGCATGAGCCAATTCTTTATAATAAATCAATCTCTGTCTCTCTCTCTCTCTCTCTCTCTCTCTCTCTATATATATATATATATATATATATATACACACACACACACATATATATGTATATACACACATTAAAACACTGAGATGACATATATAGATGTGTGCATATATATATGTATATAGTTATAATTTCTCCTATTTGTTCTGTTTCTGTACAGAATCCTGACTAATACAGGAGGATATATACCACCATCATGAAAGAAGAGGCTTCAGGGAAACTAGGGAGAAATAAGGGATTGGTGAGGAGAACAGTAAAACTCCAACTTTACTTTTATGATCTTTGCTTCTAAATAATAAAAAAGTAAAACAAAAATAACAAAATTTTAACATTTTTAATTATGTAAAATTTTGTTATATTGTTCTCTGTATATTTCTATACTTTAAAGCTTTTCTAATATTGTTTTGCTACATAGTATTTTCATTGGTATTCAATTACAAATACTTATTGTTTCCATTGTAATATTTTCCTTTATCCTGTGAGTTATTTAGCAGTGTATTGGGATTTTTAAAAAAAACTCTTAAATATTAACTTCCAATTTATTTAAATCATGGTTAGTGACTGTGGTGTGCATGTTACCTATCATATTAGAATTCTGTTAAGTCATTTGTGCCCTAATATGCAGTCAAATTTGTAAATCTTTGTGTACCTCAAGATAGTCTATGTTCTCTACTTTTTGAGTACTTGATGAAGTTAATTGTTGTTTTTCTTTTAATGTTCTATGTGTTTAGCAGCTTTCTGTCTATGTAATCCATCAGTTTCAGTGAAAATGTGATAACATAGCTTACTATTTTTTTATGATCTAGGTGTGAGATTATCCATGGACCCAAAATTATTCTATCCTGTTTCTCTGCCAACACTAGGATATTTACCATATGCATGATCTAGACAAGCTTATCATTTTGAAAATATTCCAAGTAGTAAAATAAAAGAAAGGAGGAAGGTTTATCTACTTTAAGGACACAATTCAGAAATTTCACACCTTGCCTCTTGTCATATGTTTTTAGTCCAAACTTGGTCACATGGCTACACATGGATGTAAGGGAGGCTGAGAAATGTATACTTTATTCTTAGTGATCATGTGTGGACCTCATCAGTGGTAGTAACACTAAGGGAGATAGGAATCTAGGACTTAGGAATCAACTAGCAGCCTCTGTCATAGTCATTTTGGTCAGGAGCCCACTGTCAGAATGGAAGAATCCCAATTGTTTTCAGTATCTTTGTGTTTCAGCTCAAGTCATATTCCATGGAAGAAGCACCTAATTGCATAACATCTGCACATCTTTTAGCCAGAGGTGGGGATATAGGTGAATGCTGATTACTTTCCAACCAGATTGTCTCAAATGAGGAAGAGACAGTTGATCAAAATTAAATTGGAGTGGTCTTAGGAAGAATGAATAGATACTAAATAATCAAAAATGAGCAAATGTCCACTACAAGAGTTAATAAAATTTATTCAGCCACAAAGAACCATTTGAGAAGCTGATACTATTCACCAAGGATCATACATTATACTACACATACAAAAATGAGTAAGGTGTCATCTGTATCTCCATAAAACTCATAGTTTAATGCAAAAGCTGAAGGTTCTATAATGTAAGAAATTTTATAAAGATAAATAACAGATAATGTATATAAATTTATCTTGCACAACACCTGGAAACAAGTAACCTCTCTAACCACATGATACAGTTTATAGGTGAAAAAATGCTCTGGGTTTACGAGAAAATCCAGTTGATTCATTCCTTGAATTTGTTTTCTTTTTGAATCATAGGTTATTATAAAGCTTTCAAAAAATGCTGTATATTTTGCAACAGCAATTATTTTTTCCTTTTTATCTTTATTTTTTTTTTTTTTTTTTTTTTTTTTTTTTTTGTTAGTTTTATTTTTTTTTTTTATTTATTTATTTTTTTTTTATTTTGGCATATTATGGGGGTACAGATTTTAAGGTTTCAATAAATGCCCATTCCCCCCTCCCCCCAAAAGTCTGAGTCTCCATCATGACCATCCCCCAGATGGTGCACATCTCACTCACTATGTATGTATATACCCGCCCCCCTCCCCCCTCCCACCTGCCCAATACCCTATTACTGTAGCACCTATGTGTCTACTTAGGTGCTACTCAGTTAATACCAGTTTGCTGGAGAATATATCTGGTGCTTGTTTTTCCATTCTTGGGATACTTCACTTAGTAGTATGGGTTCCAGCTCTAACCAGGAAAATATAAGGTGTGCTATATCACCATTGTTTCTTAGAGCTGAATAGTACTCCATGGTGGACATATACCACATTTTATTAATCCATTCTTTGATTGATGGGCACTTGGGCTGTTTCCACAGCCTTGCAATTATGAATTGTGCTGCTATAAACATTCGAGTGCAGGTGTCTTTTTTGTAGAGTGTCACTGGATCATTTGGGTAGATGCCCAGCAATGGGATTGCTGGATCAAATGGTAGATTCACTTGTATTGCTTTAAGGTATCTCCATATTGCTTTCCACAGAGGTTGAACTAATTTGCAGTCCCACCAGCAGTGTAGGAGTGTTCCTCTCTCTCCGCAACCACGCCAGCATTTATTGTTTGGAGATTTTTTGATAAAGGCCATTCTCACTGGGGTTAAGTGATATCTCATTGTGGTTTTGATTTGCATTTCCCTGATGATTAGAGATGTTGAGCATTTCTTCATATGTTTGTTGGCCATTCTTCTGTCTTCTTTAGAAAAATTTCTGTTCAAGTCCTTTGCCCACTTTTTAATGGGGTTATTTGATTTTTTCTTCCTAATTTTCGTGAGTTCTAAGTATATTCTAGTTATCAGTCCCTTATCGGATGCATAGGATGCAAAAATTTTCTCCCATTCTGTAGGCTGTCTGTTTACTTTCATGACTATTTCTTTGGCTGTGCAGAAGCTTTGTAGTTTGATCATGTCCCATTTATTTATTTTTGTTGCTGCTGTGATTGCCTTTGGGGACTTCTTCATAAACTCTTTGCCCAGGCCGATGTCTAGGAGAGTGTTTCCAACTTTTTCTTCTAGAGTTCTAATAGTTTCATATCTTAGGTTTAAGTCTGTTATCCAGCGTGAGTTGGTTTTTGTGAGAGGTGAAAGGTGTGGGTCCTGTTTCAGCCTTCTACAGGTGGCTATCCAGTTTTCCCAGCACCATTTATTGAAGAGGGATTCTTTTCCCCAGCGTATGTTTTTGTCTGCTTTGTCAAAGATGAGATGGCTATATGAGGATGGTTTTATATCAGGATTCTCACATCTGTTCCACTGGTCAATATTCCTGTTCTTGTGCCAATACCATATTGTTTTAATTACTACAGCTTTGTAGTATAGTTTGATATCTGGCATATTAATGCCTCCCATTTTGTTTTTGTTGCCTAGAATTGCTCTTGATATTCGGGGTCTTCTTTGGTTCCATACGAAGCGTAAAATTATTTTTTCTATATCTGTGAAGAATGCTGATGGGATTTTAATAGGTATTGCATTGAATCTGTAGATCAGTTTGGGTAGTATAGACATTTTGATGATATTGAGTCTGCCGATCCACGAGCATGGTATGGATTTCCATCTGTTTACATCCTCTGCTATTTCCTTCCTCAGTGTTTCATAGTTCTCCCTGTAGAGGTCTTTTACCTCTTTGGTTAAATATATTCCTAGGTACTTTAATTTCTTTGTTGCTATTGTGAAGGGAATTGAGTCTTTGATTTGGTTCTCAATTAGATTGTTGTTGGCGTATATGAATGCCTCTGATTTCTGTGTATTAATTTTGTATCCTGAGACTTTACTAAATTCATTGATCAGTTCCAGGAGTTTCTTGGTTGAATCCTTGGGGTTTTCTAGATACAATATCATATCATCAGCAAACAGTGAAAGTTTGATCTCTTCTGCCCCTATTTGGATACCTTTGATTCCATTTTCTTGTCTGATTGCTGTAGCCAAGACTTCCAGCACTATGTTGAACAGAAGTGGAGATAGTGGGCAGCCTTGTCTGGTTCCAGTTCTAAGTGGGAATGATTTCAATCTTTCCCCATTCAGTATGATGTTGGCTATGGGTCTGTCATATATGGCTTGTATCATTTTTAGGTATGTCCCTTCTATGCCTATTTTCTTAAGTGTTCGTATCATGAAAGGGTGTTGAATTTTGTCAAAAGCTTTTTCTGCATCTATTGAAAGGATCATGTGATCTTTGTTTTTGCTTCTGTTTATGTGGTGAATTGCATTTATAGATTTACGTATGTTGAACCATCCCTGCATCCCTGGGATGAAGCCCACTTGGTCGTGGTGGATTATTTTTTTGATAAGTGTCTGTATTCGGTTAGCTAAGATTTTGTTGAAAATTTTTGCATCTATATTCATTAGGGATATTGGTCTGTAGTTTTCTTTTTTTGTTGCATCCTTTCCTGGTTTTGGTATCAGGGTAATATTCGCTTCATAAAAGGTGTCGGGGAGGTTTCCGTTCTTCTCGATGTTGTGGAATAGTTTCTGCAAGATAGGTACTAGTTCTTCTTTGTAAGTATGGTAAAATTCAGGTGTGAAGCCATCTGGACCGGGACTTTTCTTTTTAGGGAGATTTTTAATTGCTGTTTCTATTTCAGCTGTTGAGATTGGTCTGTTCAGGGAATCTATTTCTTCCTGGTTGAGCCTAGGGAGGCTGTGTGTTTCTAGAAATTTGTCCATTTCCTCCACATTTTCCAGTTTGTGTGCATAAAGATTTTTGTAGTATTCATAAATTGTATCTTGTATCTCTTTGGGATCAGTTGTGATATCTCCTTTTTTATTCCTGATGGAGCTTATTAGAGATTTCTCTTTTCTGCTTTTCGTTAGCTTAGCCAACGGCGTGTCAATCTTGTTTATTTTTTCAAAGAACCAACTTTTTGTTTTATTAATCTCCTGAATAGCTTTCCTGTTTTCAATTTCGTTTAGTTCTGATTTGATCTTGTTGATTTCACTTCTTCTGCTGGGTTTGGGGTTGGTCTGTTCTTCTTTTTCCAGCTCTTTGAGTCGTTTCATTAGATTGTCTATTTGTGATCTTCTTGCCTTTTGGTTATAGGCATTTATGGAGATAAACTTTCCTCTCAGAACTGCTTTAGCTGTGTCCCAGAGGAGTTGATAACTTGTCTCTCCATTGTCGTTTTCTTCATAGAAGTTTTTTATTTCCGTCTTGATTTCTTCATTTACGAAGTAATCATTTAGTAGGAGGTTGTTTAATTTCCACGTTTTTGTGTAGAAATGTGAGTTTCTGTTAGGGTTGATTTCTAGTTTTATTCCACTATGATCTGAGAAGGTACATGGTATGATTTCTATTTTTTTAAATTTCTTGAGATTTTCTTTGTGTCCTAGGATATGGTCAATCTTAGAGAATGTCCCGTGAGCTGATGAGAAGAACGTATATTCAGTGGATTTTGGGTAGAATGTTCTGTAGATGTCTGTCAGACCCAATTGTTCTAGAGTTTTGTTTAAGTCCATTATTTCTTTATTAATTTTCTGTTTGGAGGATCTGTCTCGTGCCGTCAGTGGGGTGTTGAAATCCCCGGCGATTATGGAGTTGCTATTAATCCATTTGCTTAGCTCCAGTAAGGTTTGCTTTATGAATCTGGGTGCACCTAAGTTGGGTGCATATATATTTAAAATTGTTATCTCTTCTTGTTGGACTGTGCCCTTCACCATTATATAATGACCCTCTTTGTCTTTTACTACTTTTGTTGGTTTAAAAACTAAATCGTCTGAAATTAGAACTGCCACACCAGCCTTCTTTTGGCTTCTGTTTGCTTGGAATATTGATCTCCACCCTTTTATTTTTAGTCTATGTGCATCCTTGCAGGTTAAATGTGTTTCCTGAAGACAGCATATACTTGGCCTGTATTTTCTTATCCATTCAGCCAGCCTATGTCTCTTGAGTGGAGAGTTTAAGCCATTCACATTTATTGAGAGAACTGATAGGTAAGGTAGATTACTGATCATTCTGTTGGGTTGGATGTTGTTGCTATGATTTGTGTCTTGAGCCATTGTAATATCTGGCCTTTAATATCTTTGGGTTTTGGTTGTTTTTATATCCGTGGATTATTATTATGATGTTCCGTGCATAACGCTGTTTTAAGTACTTCTTGTAGGGCTGGTCTTGTCTTGGTGAATTCTCTGAGCCTTTGCTTGTCTGCGAATGTTTTTATTTCTCCTTCATATGTGAAGCTTAGTTTTGCAGGGAATAATATTCTAGGCTGGGCATTGTTTTGTTTCAAAAGAGTGAGAATGGGGCCCCAGTCTCTCCTTGCTTGTAAAGTCTCATTAGAGAAGTCTGATGTTATTCGAATTGGCTTTCCCTTGTATGTCACTTGCTTCTTTTGTCTTACAGCTCTTAGAAGGGCCTCTTTAGTTGATACTTTGGTCAGTCTGATGACTGCATGACGTGACGTCTTCCTGTTTGCATTGAATCTCCCAGGGGTCCTCTGGGCTTCTTGAACTTGTATATCGAGATTTTGAGCAAGACCTGGGAAATTTTCCTCTATTATATCTTCAAAAAGCTTGTCCAGCCCTTGAGTGCTGTCTTCCTCCCCTTCGGCTAAACCTATGACCCTCACGTTAGGTTTTTTCACATAATCCCACAGCTCTTGTAGACTTTGATCTTTTCTCTTGTTTCTCTGCTGTATTTCTGTGACTGATTTATTTAATTGGAAGGTGTTATCTTCAAGCTCTGAGATTCTTTCTTCTGCTTGATCCACCCTGTTCTTGAGACTTTCCACAGTATTTTGTAGTTCTCTGAGTTGATTCTTCATCTCCAGGACTTCGGTTAAAGTTTTCTTCACTGTGTCAATCTCTTTGTTGAACCTTTGTTCCATTTCTTGGAGGTTTTTTGTGTTTTCTTGGTGTTGGTTATTGAGTTGTTGTTGCAGCTGGGTGAGTGTTCTTATGATCCACATACGAAATTCCTTTTCTGTCATATTGGTTGCCTGATTTTGGTCGGTGTCCGTTTCTAGGGGGCTGGTGCTCCTCCTTGGGGGTGTGTTTTCCGTTTGGTTCTTCATATTTCCTGAGTTCTTTCGCTGATTTCTTCCCATGTCGATCAGTTGTTGTTTCTTTCCTTAGGTTATTGTTTGGGTATTCACACACCTTGTTTAGTTTCTGAGGCGTTAGCTGGTGCCTGTGGGTGAAATTGGACCACTCCCTGTATATTGAGTCAGTGGGTGCCGTGGAAAGGCTGTGCAAGATGCTGTCCCTGTCAGTAGGTGGCGTTTGCTTGGAGGAACAGGCTATGGTGTTGATTTTGAGTCCTGTTATCAGCTCTCGTTCTGGGCGGAGCTGGGTTGGGTAAGCCTGCCCTCAGGCCGTTAGCAGGGGTCAAAGTTCTGTTCTCTGCTGTCAGGGCGGGGCTGGGATGGTCCCGCTCAGCCAGAAAGTCTGGGTGTGGGGGTGGGGCTGTCTGAGACCCACAGTCTGCAGCAGGCCTCGCTTCTTTCCACCCTCCCCAACTCCGCAGCTACTCCTGAGCCTCTGCCAGCAGGCCAGACCACAAGCCACCAGGCCTCCCCGGACTGTGATGCCGGCGGGGAGGTTCCCTGCACAGGAACGCCACCTGGGTTGGGCGCACGGCCTCCTCCTGGGACGTTCCGCCCGATCCGCCCCTGGAGGCACACAGACCTCTAGGACGCCGATCCGCCCCTGGAGGCACACAGACCTCAGTAGGCTGTTCACGTATAATCCTTCTGTGCCCCGGGCAATGCTAGCCCTCGGTGCAGGGGATCTGGTCTGCAGGTCCGACCTCTGGGTCCCAGAGTTCAAACTGTATTCCCACCAGGGAGAGGGTTTCCGGTCCTAATTCACCCACAGGGAGCCCAAGCTGGGTCTATGTCTCTCAGCCTCTGAGTCGGCACCGTTTTCCTGGGAACAAGGTGCCAGCAGCACCTGGGAGGGCGGGCGGGGTCCCAAACGGGAAGGTCCCGTTCCCTGGAGGTGCCTCCGGCTGGTGGCTGTATTGTCTCTCTGGGCAGCCGCGGGTAGGGTCGGCGGAGGGGGGGAGGAGGCAATATGGCGCCTGCCGCGCGGCTCTCCGTGCACACGGAGGTGCCCGGAGGAAGTTGGGAACCTGGTGCCACGTCTGTTACAGGCTCACCGTTGGCAGGCGGCGGCAGTCTCTGGGCTGATGTCCGCAGGTCTCTCCACCCGCTGGGGAGCCCACCAGCAGTCCCGAATGCAGGGGAGGGGAAATAGCAAATCCACCTACCCTTGCCGCTGGTCTCCGGGCTGCTCCGGTGGTCTCAGCCTCCAGTTCTCCTCCGCAGCCTCCTCCCGTGGAGTCTCCCGGGGTCTCAGGTACCCCTCCTTCCGGCCCTTGTCCGCTGTATGCTCGTCTTCTTGCTTCTTTTCTCTAGTTTCTGCTAGAATCGGTCTTTTCTGCAGAGACCCTCTGTCTGGCGGTGTTATTCGTCCGCCATCTTGCTCCGCCCCCTTTATTTTGAAATAAGTTGAAAATTATTACATAATACAATAAATTGCAAAACTAGTATGGAGAGTTTCCATATACTCTTCATCCAGCTTCTTCCAATGATAATAACTTACATAATCACATTTCATTGTTTGGATATCCTTTTTTTTGATTTAAAACTTATTTTATTTCTTATAGATATTGACATGAATATTTAAGGCTGTGCATTTCTCTGTGATTACTGATTTATGTATATCGCTCATATTTTATTGTGTGCTACTTTCCTTTTTTTCTTTAATTTTTTATTTTTTCATATTATGGGGATATCCTTTTAACTACTTCGGTACGGCGATCACCGGCCGGGAAACCTTGCCCACAGCCGGCACTCATAGTCTGCAGATAGTCTGTGCTGTGCATTGAGGACGAATCCATTTTGCTCTTGTGTGATGAGGAAAGCTTTAAAGCACTGAAAGCTTGTTTTACTTTACAGGCAGCTTTACTTGTAAATCGGAATAGGTAACATATGCATATATGTTTTCGTTATGTTATTTTTAAATGTTCACACATTTATTTTGATAAATGAAAATTTAGAAAAGTCATATCATGGCTGTTGGCTAAAGTTGACGCTCTGCTGTGCGTGTTCCTATCATGGCTGTTGGCTAAAATCGCTGTACTCGTTCATCTGTGGCTATCGACTATAGTCGACACTGGTACTGAAGTGGTTAAAAGCATATTAAGTATTTTTTAATTTATTTTTTTCAGCATTTTATGGGGGTACAAATGTTAACATTACGTATATTGCCCTTGTCCCCCCTACCCCCTTGTATCAGAGCTTCAGATGTGTCCATCCCCCAGATGGAAGCATATTAAGTATTTTTCTTATTGAGAGTATATATGTACACACATACACACTAGTTGTACTATCTTACATTTCTCTATCCTTCTCTGGCCAATTTTAATTACATTAACTGGCATGATTAGGCATGTAAGAGCTGCATATTATATTTCCTGGTTATTAAGAGTTTCTAATAGAAAAGGAGTTAGCATGGCTTAATTGTCCAGCCTGTAGCTTTCCCATTTAGCCGTGTGTGTGTGTGTGTGTGTGTGTGTGTGTGTGTGTGTAGAGAAAGAGAGAGAGAGAGAGAGAGAGAGAGAGAGAGAGAGAGAGAGAGAGAGAGAGAGAGAGGATCACAGCCACCAGTTTTGTATAACCTTCTCTGATTTTAGAAATAAATCTATTTTCTTTCCTATTTTTTGGAATCACTATTAAATTTATTTTCTTATACCCAACCTGAGGTATGTGAGACAAAATTATTTTGGTTGAAATAAAGTAGGCACAAATGTTACCAAATACTTAATTGTATTAATTCCTGGTCAATAGATTGTGTGTGCTCAAGTACTATCAAGAAAATAATTGTTTCTCCTTGGACCAAAATGTATAAAGGGACATTGGTTTAAACGCTAAATAATCACAATGAACTACCTACCCTGTTAGATAAACAAGGCTCTGTGACAGTAAATATAGCTAATATAATGACTTAGGTACCTGTGTACTTACTGACTCCTTCACCAAATCACTAACTCACTTACATGAAGAGGCAAGTGTGTATGGTAGAATAATGACTGCTTACACCCTGACTTTGGATAACCAGATGGGCCAGTAGTTAATACATCCTCCTACTGCTGGAAATTGGCTGAATGGAATTAGTGTTTTGCACCACTCCCATCCTCCCTAAAAATTTGATCTGGACTAAGGAAAATAGAAATGATAATCTAAAATCTTATCTGGATCTTTGAGTAGCCAAAATGTAAACTACAGGGCTGGATGTTTCTGCTGTTTAGAATGGGCATAGTAACAAGATCTATTTCCTATTGGTAGATGTTTGTTATATATAGATATATATATAGATATATATAGATATATAATAGAAGCCATGAAATAAGTTATAGGGAGAAATGAAACCATTCTGATGCATAATAATATAAATGCAAAATTGTATTATATATAATGTTGTATTTATAATAATGTAAATATAAAATCATCATAATGATGTAAAATGCTTTCTAGACCATGCAGAATATATTTGTGTCAATTCTTAATATTAACCTAATCTCTACCCCCTCTGGTAATTATGTTTTTTTCTTGGCAAGTATGCCTGTGTGTGTGTGAGAGAGAGAGAGAGAGAATAAGAGAGAGGATAGAAAAGAGAAATTATAGTTAAAATTTTAATGATCATAAGACATACAATCAGAGGAAGCAATATGTTCACCTTGCACTCAGGGAAAGATCTCATGTGACTGGATCTTGGGGGGCAAAGCCCATAGACTGTTCTGCTAAAGAGTTAACTCTCCTCACCCAAACAGTTCATCTACTTCATCCATGGGTATAAAGTTGTTATTCTAACTAAAATTTTGGGAAATGCACTAGTTTACATCATTGTGTCCTATGGATTATACTTGGTGATAGTGGTGGAGGGGAATACATCCTGGAGAAAAGTCCAGCCTTGTAGTTAAACAGTGGGATTTCTTAATGGTTTAGTGGATAGTTGAAAACTGGTACTGTGGACTCTTGAAAAAGAGCATTCTCTGAGAAGAGAGTAGAAAGAGTTGAAGCAGAGGATTAAGGCTAGAAACTATTGAGGCCCATGAGTAAAACACACATGACAAGGTTAAGATATTTTTCCTTTAGACTATTGGTACAATCATATTTATTATTTTTTTTCTACCACACATTAGATTCAATATTATAGAATTTCATAACAGTGAAACCATACAGTAAATGTACTTTTGCATACTCTTATGTCAGGAATATATTCTACTATGTATTCTAAAGCATATATAATTTTAAGTTTTTATGTTTGAGTCTATTATCTATTCCATTTTGCTTTTTACATATGATTCAATTTTTTCCTATATAGACTTCCATTTGTTACAGTATCTTTTGTTGGAAAGAACTTTTCTTCTTAATTGGTCTTGCTCTTATAGTTTTGTAAAAAATCAGATGGCCTCATCAATTTGGTCTATTTTTGGGCCCTCTATTGCATTCAGTTGGTATATTTGTAAATTCTTAGGCTAGTATCATGCAGTATTGCTTACTGTGTCTATAATTTTTAAGTACAGAAAGTATAATTCCCTCAATATTGTTCATTTTAACAATTGTTTTAGATAGTCGATGTCCTTTACATGTCCAAGTGCATTTTACAAGCAGCTTTTCAATTTCTATAAAAAAAAAAAGACTGTGGAAATTTTTCAGTAAGGTTGTGCTGAATTTATAGGTCCCTTTATGTTTTTTATTTTTATTTATTTATTTATTTATTTATTTATTTATTTATTTATTTATTTTTGAGACAGAGTCCCACTCTGTTGCCTGGGCTAGAGTGCTGTGGGGTCAGCCTAGCTCACAGCAACCTCAAACTCCTGGGCTCAAGCAATCCTTCTGCCTCAGCCTCCCTAGTAGCTGGGACTACAGATATATGCCACCATGCCTGGCTAATTTTTTGTATATATTTTTAGTTGTCTGATTAATTTATTTCTATTTTTAGTAGAGACGGGGTCTTGCTCTTGCTCAGGCTGGTCTCAAACTCCTGACCTTGAGCTATCCTCCCACCTCGCCCTCCCAGAGTGCTAGAATTACAGGTGTGAGCCACCGCGCCGGTCCTTATAGGTCCACCACTACAGGTCCCTTTAAAAGAGTAGTCTTCTGAAAAAATACTGGGTCTTTCAATTCATGGATATTTTTCAGATCTTCATGCATTTGGTATACTTGAATAATTTCTGAGTATTTTTGAAAATTTTCCGAGTACAGTTCTGCAGTACATCTGTTGCTAAATTTATTTCTCACTATTACGTTTTGATACTATTTTAAAATTTTGTATTTCAATTGCTTGCTACTAAAGTATAAAAATAAAATATATTTGTGCATATTGACTCTGTATCCAGCAACATTGTTAAATTTACTTAATAGCTCCACTAGTTGTTTTATCCTTTTCTTTTCTTTTTTTGAATTTTAAAATATTACAGGGCTACAAATGTTTTTGGTTACATGAATCACTTGAGTCAGGGTTATAAGTGTGCCCATCACCCAGATAGTGTTCACTGTACCTGTAAGGTAGATTTTTACCCATCCCCTTCTCCCTCTCCCCCAGCTTGATTTCCACTGAGATTTACTTTCCTGTGTATACATGTGTGCTCATCGGGTAGTTCTAATTTAATAGTGAGTACATGTGATTTTTTTCCCCATTTTTCAGATACTTGACTTATAAAATTGTTTCCAGTTCCATCCAATTGTCAGAAAAGTCATTAATTAATCATTTTTATGGCTGAGTAGTTAGTATATCATGGTATACATATACCACATTTCGTCAGTCCATTCATGAATTGACAGGCACTTGGGTTAATTCCACATCTTTGTAATTGTGAATTGTGCTGCAATAAACATTTGAGTGCAGGTGTCTTTTTGATAAAATGACTTTTTTTTCCTTTGGGTAAATACCCAGTAGTAGGATTGCTGGATCGAATGGTAGGTCTACTTTAGTTCTTTGAGGAATTTCCATACTGTTTTCCGTAGAGGTTGTACTAATTTACAGTCCCACCCAATAGTATAGAAGTACTCCTTTCTCTCTGCATCCATGTCATCATTTGCTGCTTGGGGACTTTTTTATATGAAGCCAACATCACCTTGATAACAAAGCCAAGAAAGGATTCACCATCAACAAAAAAATAAATAAAGAAGAAAATACAGACCAATATCACTCATGAATATAGATGCAAAAATTCTCAATAAAATCCTAGCAACCTGAATTCAGCTGCTCATCAAAAAAAAAAAAAAAATCCATCAAGACCAAGTGGGCTTCATCCCAGAGATGAAAGATGGTTCAACATATGCAAATCTGTACATGCAATTCACCACATCAATAGAAGTAAAAACAAAAAACGTATGATCCTCTCAATAGACACAGAAAAGGCATTTGACAAAATTCAGCACCCTTTTATGATAAAAACACTTAAGAAAATGGGCATAGATGGGACTTACTTAAAAGAACATTTCATTTCCAGTTTTATTTGTTTTTTTTTTAATGGTTTGACCTCTTTAGTGAATTTTTTTTCATTCATTTCCTGAATTTTCTTTTTCTTTCTTTTTGTTGAGTTTGTTTTCCATTTTCTCTTTGATTTCATTTAGCTTCCTTACAATCCATATTTGTAATTTTTTATCTGTCATTTCAATATTTTCATTTTGATTGGTATCCATTGCTAGAGAGCTGATGTTCCCTTTTGGGGATGTCTTTTCATTCTGATTTTTCATATTTTCTTTTACTGAGTTCTTTTACTGATTCTTTCTCTTATGGAGCAGCTGTCACTTCTTATTTTTGTATTTTCTTTTGTTTAGATGGAGCTTCCCCTACCCTGCTCAGCCATAAGGGTGTGTCTGTAGCATACGTTGGGTAAGAAACCTTGGCTTTGCTTGTGGGTGCTTTGATGGGGGTCTAGGTTCTGGATGGATGCCTTGGTTATAGATATGCTTATTGGGGTGGTTTTCTCAGTTGTTAGTTGTTTGTAGGCTGTAGCAGTTGTGAGCAATCTCTGTGGGCAGATTCCCTGTCTCTTGTGGACGAGGGAGAGTGAAGGTTTAACATCCTTTCTCTTTCCCCAGCCCTGAGGTCTTCTTAACAGTGTGAATTATATTGGCACACCCAGTTTATTCTCTGAGACATTAGGGGGTAATTGAGGGTAAGAATCAACTACATCCTGTGTAAGTCAGGGAATGTTGTAACAGGCTGTGCAAATTAAACTCCCTACCAGTAGGAGACATTTGCAGGAAAGAAGCTGCAGTGTTGAATTTGGGATCTGTAACCAGCTCTGCCCCTTAGGAGAAGTACTTGAATGCCCCAGGTAGTGGGTGGGGCCCTGGAACTTCCAGATGAGTACTTATTCTCCACCACAGTACTGGAGGATGGAGGAGTAAGGCTGGGTGGGACTGGATTCTTGAGTCTGCCCTCAGGTTCCACAAAAGCTGATAAGGTAGCTGTCTCTGCAGGGGTAGGGGTCTAAGGTCCACTCCCAAGCTTCCTGGGAAAGCTGCCAGCAGGCGCAGAAGCCCTACCTAGCTAGAAACTGTGCTTTTGGGGGAGGGGCCATCTGAGGTTCACAATCTGGCTGTCAGGAGTGGGTTTAGCTCTTATCCTCCCTCCCTTGCTCCATAGTCTCCTCTGACATCGGCCAGCAGGCAAGAGCTCAAACTTGCTAAGCCCCGCCCCCATGATGGTGCTGCAGGTTGGGAGCTTCGCTATCCAGGATCCCACTCTGGGCCAAGAGCATGGCCTTCTTGGGGGGGGGGGCGGCGGGGGAAGGGTGCTCCATGAGTGTCCTGTGGGTTGGGAACCACACTGCACTCTTTTTTCAGTTATGCCCATGAGGGCTCCTTCAGCTCCTGAGATTAATACACAAATCTCCCGTCTGTGCTCCGGAGCAACATGATTGAGTCCTGGGGGTACAGGTTATGGCCTATGGGCCTGTCCTGTGGTCTCTGAACAATAATCCCTGACTGTGCCAGGGAGAAACTGGTCCCAAGTTGTGCTGGTCCCAAGTTGCCTATAGGGTGCTCAGGCAGGTTTGATGTCCCTCTACTTTGGGGTGTGACCTGCTTTGATGGAGCAGCCAGGCAAGCAGCACCAGGGAGGGCTGGTGAGCAGTGAGCTCACAGTGTGAGCACCCCTCAATCTGCCGTAAGTCTTTAAGAGGAAAGGTTTGAGCCCCATTCTCTGTAGAGAGATAAGCCTAGGTCTGGTGAATGCACAAACACAGGGGAAGCAGCCACTCCTGAGAGACTTGGCTCAATCGCCTCTCTCAGTAGCTATGGTCAGAAAAGGGGAAGGGGAGAAAAAGAGTCTGAATGGAGGAAAGATAGCACTCTGGTCATCTCTTTCCCTCTCTCCAGACATCAGCCTGCCTGGGATTTATTGGCTCTGGAGTCACATAGATCCCCTGGGACGCAATGGCCCCTGTGCCTCCTACAGTCTGGGCTAGGGTTTGGAAATGTTTATGTGGGAATGAGCAAGATGAAAACTGAGGGGCTGAATCCTCATGGGGAGGATGAAGACTCACAGTGGGTGAAGAAACACCAGCTCTTCTCAGTTTTGTGGTGACAGGAAATGACCCCAAGGTGGCTGGCAGCCTGATGCTTTGTCCTCAAGAAGCTTTCAGTTCACTGGTGGCAGCAGCTTTCCAGCTTGTGGTGTAGAAAGGTTCTCAGCAGTTCAGGAGCCTGCTGACTACCAGAGATTTGAGGCAGGGAAAAACAAACCACACCACCTACCCTTTTCGCTGGACTCCGAGCCTCTCTGGGGTTGATTTCTGCCAATATCTTGCTCCTTCTTGTTCTGCTTTGCAACTGCTTCCTGTGAAGTCTCTGGTAGGTCCTGGCACTTTTCCCTGGGAATTACACCTGATCTATGTTTATTTGTTTGGTTTTTCTTTTTCATCTAAAACATTTCCTTTTTTTCTGAGATGATCTGGCAGCTAATGTCTCTGGTCAGCCATCTTTAGCATGTGGGCAGTGCAATCATATTTAACACACAAGTTTACATTTTTCTGTCCAATATTATAAGTTCCTTTTATCACTTGTAATATTTTATTGAAGTCTACTTTTATATGTTTTAAAAACTTAGCACCATTGTACTGTGCAGATATAACAAAGATAAAGGTATATATTTCTACATCATCCTCTCCATATAGACAAATGTGTTGGTAGCAGAATCACATGAAGTAGTAAATAGTCCTAGAGTTTCAGCTAGTGTGGTGCACCCAAGCAAACAGTGGTTCTCAGTGAAGGTAGGAGCAACAAGGAAGAATATACCAGACTGAGAAGTAGCTATCAAGTGAATAATTCAAGAGAATGTGTGAAACAAAAATGTATTTTTTTCCAAATATACTAGATGAAGTTGATTCTTGGGGGCTCTGGAGAAGAGGTTGACTTTGGGTTACCAAATCTAGTAATTTATATTCAAGTACTTTCTCAAATAAACAGCTTTATTAACACAGTAGCATTCATAGTAATGTACCCTTTTTGCTCTTTGAAGCTTCCCACAGTGAATAATAAAATGGTCTGTCTTATGAGAGTTAGTGAAGCTGGCCCCAGGACTATCATCCCTGTAGTGATGGCTTTATATCAGGCCAAGAGCTGGGGACCAATATATAAAGCAGGCTCTGAGGCTGCCTACTTTGCTCAGAATTGCATTTTTCCCTGAATTCTCAGTTATGTGCTCAAAGAACTAAATACAGATTTGGGTGACATTAGCTCTGAAAATGTACTAAATGATATGCAGGTAGATAGCTATTTACCACTGATGGATTTCTTTTCCTTGATGTACAAGCTTCCTCTCTTGTTATTCACTTTGGCACATAACAGGGCCCACTCATTTTTTTCTTTTATCTTTTTTTTTTTTTTTTTGAGACAGAGTCTCACTCTGTTGCCTGGGCTAGAGTGCTGTGGCATCAGCCTAGCTCACAGCAACCTCAAACTCCTGGGCTCAAGCAATCCTACTGCCTCAGCCTCCAGAGTAACTGGGACTACAGGCATGCTCCACCATGCCCAGCTAATTTTTTTTCTATATATTTTTAGTTGTCAAATTAATTTCTTTCAATTTTTGGTAGAGACAGGGGTCTTACTCTTGCTCAGGCTGGTTTCGAAATCTTGACCTTGGGCCATCTGCCCACCGCGCCCTCCCAGAGTGCTAGGGTTACAGGCGTGAGCCTCCATGTCTGGCCTACTCACTTTTTTCAATACTCTCTGATGACTATTAATGTATTCTGCATTGCCATTTAAAGTAATACCAGGACTAATAGGAGCTTGATAAATTAGTGCCTACATTTAATTCCATTTTTATTTTATGATCTATGTTTTTGAGAAAGAAGCAAATTATGAGAATATAAGTCAATACCAGAGTTTTATAAGTTTTGTTATTTGTTTTTGTATAGGCCTCTTGTTCTGGACAGACCTGATTCAAATTTCAGCACCTTTTATACCTAAAAAGGAAAACTTTCTGAGCAAAATATTTAATTTGGCTACACAATAAAAGCTACCACCAATCATTTGCCCATTATATTTCAACTCTTTAGGCCCTTTCTTATCTTTCACAAGACCCCTATTAAAAATAGCAATAATACTAAGATGATATGTGCCTTAAACTGGTTATTTCTAACATCCTAATTATTAGGTATCAACTGAGTTGACATCCAAGTGACAAGAGACATTGGCTCCAAAATAGGCAACCGGGTAGGGAGAAGAAACATCCAGGTGACTAGAGAAGTTGGATAGAAAATAGGCAACTGGATAGAGAGAAGAGCATGCCCCCAAAAGGAAGATGTTGATGAGGGTCATAGAAGTAGGAAAATAGCCAAAGACAAGCTTGGCTTCCTTCACGGTTTTGTTGGCAGCCAGGCCCTGTTTATATCAACAAGAGCTAGTATAAACTAAGATAAGGATAAGGCAACTGAACAATCCCAATTCATTAATGGAAATATTAGATTTTGTTGGCTAGGTAAAAGAATGGGTGTATTATTATTAAAAAGGGGTTCCCAAGCAAATTCATAACAGACAATATAATTCAAAATGAAGGTAAATTAATGGTTCCATTGCATTAGAGAATGGGTATATGATTTCTAAAGATTTTTCTTTCTCTCTATCTTCATTTCATGCATAAAACTGGTTTTCAAATATTAATCACTTGATATGTTTATACTGAAAATACTTTAACAAGTTATACTGAAATATACTTTAACATGTTATACTGAAAATACTTTAACAAGTCCTACAAAAAGCACACTCAACACCAAGTTATCATGTTCACTTTGAAATTCCATCATACATGTCCTTGAAACAATTATATAATATAAAGAAATTACTTACCACACTTAATTTATACCATTTTTAATCAATTATTTTATTTGAGATGGAACAAATATATCATTAATCACTTTTCAGATGTTGGTACTGAAGCACAAAAAGATTTAGTAACTTGTTCAAGCTCACTCAGCTGGTAATGGAACCAGAGTGCAAACCTCAAATCTTCTGACTCAAAACCCATACTCTTTTCACCACACTTTGCTTTTTCTGTTAATAGTAAAAGATGATATGATGAAGGAACTTCTTTTTTTGACCAATATTATATTTTTTCTAGGTTGGACCAGCGAAATAAATGCAATAATCAGAGTAAAATGACATCCTATAAAACTTGCATGCAACGCCTTTTTTAACTCAGTTGACCATACTCTGTTTTGAGAAAAAGGGCTAAACAATGAATTTTGGGACTAAAGACCAAGTGGGTAGTATTGTAAGAAAACAGCATCCACATTAATTAGTGCCCCATCGTTAACTTTATCACAAAGGATAAGTTTAACTAGGACCCTGTCCTTGATTTCCATTGTCATCTTGTGAAAACATTGCCTGTCCTATTAGAAATCAAGCCTCTTAAATTTACACTTAATTATGAAAGTCAAGCACACTTTCATTTACTGACAGCTACTGAAGCTTCTAATGAAGTCAGGTGACTTTAGTTCAAATAAACAAATGATTATGGTTGACAGCAAAAGTGTAAACAAGGTTCTAATTAAATTAATGAATATGCTAACTGTTGTGGTTGTCCCCTAGGACACAACAACTTGTATTTAGTTAACAAGATTCCTATACAAAGGGGGAAAAAAATGAATGTCCACGGTCAGAAAGTCAATGCCATAGGCTGGTAAGTAGGTAAAAGAGTAGGAATCATAGGCATTTTGCCAGTTTATGGACTTCTACATGTAGATGGATGGTTATATTCTCTTTTAACCTTTCGAGCAAACTGCTCAAAACAGTGAGGATTAAAGGCATCTTTTCAGGTTTGCATTATACTTGCCCTTTGGCATTAAGAAAAGAGCATATTACACAACCCTACTCTCATATTCTAGTAAAATTATTGGGCTTTAAGCAAAAGAAAAATCCTCTGGGCATATAGATAAAAAATGACATGTGACTTTTAATGGAATGAAAATTAGATTATCATCAGATTTTTTTTAAAACAATGCTTTATGACACAAGTGGGATGATATATCTAAAGTACTCAAGAAAAGAAAATGTGAGCCAAAAGTTTGCCTTCAAGAGAACTGACTTGAAGAGTAAATTGCAAAAAAATGTCATCAACATGCAAGAACTCAAGGAATATCTTTCCCAGATCCCTTTCTGAGGAATCTGGAGAATAAGCTTCAAACAATCAAATTGATTAGAGGGACAACAGCATAGGGACGAGTGGTGACAATTTACCTGTGGAAATGAGACTAAATGAATGTTAAAACAGAAAAAGTATGTATGTAAATGGTTATAAATAATCTCAGTGGAGACATAACACAATGATTAAAAAATAAAGAGGAGGTGGAGAGACAGCATATACAAAAAATTTAATTATTTGTAATCATCAAATTGGGGTGATAGTTTTAGTATTGTTTTCTGGAACTGTTTTGTATACTACTGGATCAAGCAAATGAGCAATTATGTGATAGTTAAATTCTATTTTCCTTTGTGTTTTTAAGAAGCAGGATTTTTTTATGTAAAAAGGAGATAAAATGCTATATTAAAGGATAAATAAAAAGACCTATACTAGCATTGGAAGTATTGATATGCACTCATAAATACTTACATACATAGATAGGAAATTATATATATGTAAGTTATACATAAAATTCTAATGATATGTGTATATTATAGGTTTTATATATTACATTTCCTATATTATAAATACATAATTTATATATAATGTATATATTTTCTATATAGATATTTATAACACATAATCTTAATTTCATACATTATTTTTATATACCTGTGATTTCATATCTCTATAGAAAGGGTCTAGAAACAATGGCCAATGCAGTAGTGATGATCCTGAAATATCAGTTCCCACTAAAATTAAAATAGGTTCTTTTGGATAAATAGTTGATTCCATTTTTCTACAGAGAAAAAGTCTTGGGTAGGAAAGGTACCTGATAAGCTTATAAAATATGGTTATTTCAGATAACAGGAAGCTCTAAAAGTCTACTTTGGTTTTGTCAAATTGGACTCAAGAGTAAAAATAAAGAGGCTTCTACTAGGCAAAGATGGGACAATTTGAACTTCAAAAGAAACAGTAGTTAAATGGTATGAAATTCATCAAATATGTTTAAATACATTATTTCATAATATTAATAAATAATAATTAATAACCTAATTAAGATAATAGTTAACCAATTCATTTTTTTGTAAATAAAGGAAAGGACACAAGGATTTGTTTTTTCTTTTCTATAAAAATTATTACCACTGTGTAACCAATTAATATGTGGAGCAATTTTGTTATGAAAGCATACCACTAATAATTGAAACAGAAATGAGAGAATTAGAATATCACCATATTACAAATGCAATGAATTAATAAATGTAAGGATTGAGCATTAAGAGCTGCTAATAATAGAAAAAGGGATAGTCAGACCTTACGTGTCTCCTGAGAAAAGATTACTATATGACTGGATCTTGCCAAAGGGATCAAATTCAAGTCTTACCAGGCTTTTGGATTCAGTTGCCAATTTTCAGGAAATACTAAGGAGACAGGAAAATATTAAATGACACCATGAGAATGCAATTAGCAATACCCAGACTGTGGGAAACTGCAAGTCAAATGACTCAAATTGTGCAACAGATAAATTTTAAAGGGAAAATTTAAAAAAACGAAGGAGAAACTTGTAGAATAAAAAAAGGCTTAAAGGACATATCAAGTAAAAAAATAGAAATGACTAAACCATGATATCTAGGGATGCACCTTTGGGTGATACAACTATTTAATATAAAGAGGTGTGAGGAAATGTTTTACTTTTGTGGTTACTTTGGGAGAAAGAAGGATTGAGATTAGGATGAGGCAAAGGAGGGGCTTTTGGGTGGCTGATAAAATTTTAGTTTTTGACCTGGGTGGTAGTTACAAAGATGTTTGCCTCATAATACTTCATTAAGCTTCATTTGTATGTGTGTTTTCTATCTATGTTTTATTTTACAATGAAAAGATTACTTCAAAAATGATTGCATTTTATGTGAATGAAAGCTCAAAATATGATTAAATTGAGATGTTTGGAAATAAATTGAATGCAGTAATCAAGTTCAGACCAGAAGTCAAATAGCAATCTCTAGGGCCAAAAGAAAAAGCTTGAAAGGAATGGGGCACAAGATTGGGTTCGCTGGAAGACTCTGAGGTAGAGACTAGAATGCAGGAGGAGATTATTGGAGAGTGCTCTTGGGATCTCTACCAGAGAAAGGGACAAGAAGAAAGCAAAATTGAGAAGGAGAAATTGGACTGTGATGTAGTCTCAGGAAAGTACTCAAATGATTTCATGGGGATTTTAGAATTTAAAGTAACCCTTCAATGTTGAGCCACAATGGACAAAGGGGCTAGGTTTTTATATTTCTCCCTACTAGAGGACAAACTATTCTGAGAGGAAGGGCATAGATAGGACAGAACCAAGACAATTCTGAAGAGGGCTGAAAGATGAGACATCTGCTCACAGCACTCCCAGAAGCTGAGGGAGTAAGTTTTTCCATTATCTGTATAGTAGAGCACTGCATTCACTACAGTGATTATTTCCTGCTTCTATCTCTATCCTTTCTTGCTTCTATATATATATCTATCTCTAAACTATGCTATTCACTTCACTAACAAGGTTGTAAATAATCTCAGCATCTTTATTATTTGGAAAGATCTTGTTCCTATTTTATAGACAGGAAAAAATGGTTCAGAAAGGTAAACAGTTATATTATACTAACACTGCATTGTGGCCTAACTTTGGACCAAGCATATTATCCACATTATTTTATTTGATTATCTCAATAGCCTTATGAGTTAAGCACAGTGGTTCCCTCATTTTACTGATGAGGTCAATGAAGGTTGTAGAAGTTAAATGATTTGCTCAGGTAGTCATTAGTGGAGCCAGGATTCTAATCAGGTCTGTATGAACCCAGCGCCCTACTCTCAACCAACGTTACATACTTCTGGAGAAATCATCTAGACTCACAGTATGAGTAAAAGGCTGATTCAGGAATTTAACTCTGATTGCCCATCTCCAGGTGTTCAATCCCTCTCCTATAACTTCACCACTGTCCCATATTCTCAGAAAGGGCTTTATTTAAGGAGTTAATGGTGATTTAATATATTACCACTCTTAACTAGCAAATAAGGGTCTTCAGTGACTTAATCCAAAGAAGTCTCAAAGGTAAACACTGCATTCAAACTGTTGGACTGTTAGAAAAAAGGGTTTTGGGGGCATAGAGGCCTTTTGTACCTCTGAGATGCCACCAAGCCTGCTGTACCAATTGTTCCTATGGAGAGGTCAACCCTACAGGCCATGAAATAATTAACGGAATAGAGGGCATAATCAGTAAGAACAAACTATAAAAGATCAAAAGTCATCAGTCTGGATGAAATGAAGATCAAAAGTGAACTTTTCTAAAGTAAGTAAAAGTCTAGATTACATGCAAAAGAGGAGAGCTGACATTCCTTACATCTCAGGGTATTAGAAATAAAGGGGTAGTTTTTGAAGATTCAAAGAAATCAATTGGGACAAATAGAAAGGAGATATTACTCTAAACTCTAGGTAGCTAACCACCAAAGTTTGTTACACCTCACCTCAAAAAATAGTATAGGCTGTCATAGATTGATCCAAGATGATTCAAATAAATGTATAGATGAGAAATCTAGAATAAGAGAAGTGACAAATGGCCCCCATCTGAGTAGAACTTGTGGGAGACAAATCTATCTTTCCTCATGCTATCCTTTGGTATATTTTTTTAAGCTGCAGTTCTGGTCTATGTGGACCATGGCCCTAATTTATACTATACATGAAGAGAAAGGGATTCCTTTCTCTTCCCCCCAAATACCAAACTCCTTATGCCTCAGGGCAGTTACCTCTGCTGGGCATGCTCTTCCCTCCACTTTTTGTGTAGCTGGTTCCTTCTCATTCTTCACATCTCAGGTTACAAGCAACTTCCTGCTCCCAGCCCAAGCCCTGTCACTCTTTAAGTTATCATCTTCTTTTCTTTTCTTCAGAGCACAATCTGTAATTATCTTGTATACTTATTTGTTTGCTTGTTTATTATCTATTTTGTCACGTAGACAATAAGTTTTATGAGAGGAGGGCACTTCAGAGTTTTGTTCACAATCACAACTCTGGTATCTAACCCTGTGCCTATCATAGACATATGTATTTATTGAGTAAATGTATTTATTGAATAAATGTATTTATTGAGTAAATTGAGTAAGTGAATAAATAAATGGATGCTAAAATAAAATACAATCATTTAGAATTTTTTCTTATTTTTATTTTATCTGTTACGTTTTTGAGGCTCATGATTTTTTGTACTTTTTGTGCTATCCTTCTAAGAAATAATTTCACATATTAGCACAGACACACACAAACACAAAGAGAAAAACAGAAACATTGCTCCTTTTGTTTGTTTTGGAGAGTCTTGGTGAGTGTGGATAAATATGTATACATTCAGTATGCATATCTGGTCTTGAGTGCTTTATCTTGTCCATCAGCTTTCCTAAAACACTTATTCAAATCAGCCACATACTAGCAACATCCAAGGCTTATCTGGTTGCCCAAGGACCTACACACCTAGGGTGTTACTGCAGAACATGTTCTACTTCTTGACAGCCTCCCTAAAGTATAATACTTGGAATGCCTAGGAAGTATATTTCCTTAGAAGAAACCTCCCTGAATTAAAATAGACATTTGATTACTGTGGTTGCCAGAATACATGCATCATCCAGGAGCAAAAGAGAGCTTCATAAAGAGACAGTCAGTTCAGCTTACAGCAAGTAACTAACTAAAAAACTAAGTATAAAGTAAACTAGATAGATAGAGTAAAATAAAAATGATTCCAGTACTTTGGATTAAAGTCCAGAGATCTAAATGTATTTGACTTATGGAATCTGGAGATTTCAATTGTTCAAAGTGAATTCCAATTTGCTGTTCTCTTTAGGATGGAGCAGCTCTGATTATTTATAAAGAGCAACATTGCTGTTCCTTCAGGGTACTGCTCACTATAGACAACTCACAGAGCTTTTTAACTCACCAGCAGTCATCTCAGGGCTGGTGTTGATTTAGACATGAATATTGAGGAAGAAATAGGCCTCAAAGGGATCTTCTTTTAGAATTTTTTCAGTAACAGGAGGCTAGACATGCTCCTGTGGGTTCCTTTGTTCTGTAGCCTCTGCAGTCCCACAATGCACTTGGACGTATCTCAGCTTCTTAATGAAGTGCACCCAGTGTGCAGCAGTGAGCACAGGGCCAGTCAGGATATTTTAGGCTGACTGCTATTGGGATGTTAGCAACTGATTATGTGAAAATGGATCATTGAGAGTCAGCTGGAAAAAATGCAACTCATTAGCAACCTCCTTTCCTAAGAAAATGATAGTACCAATCTGCTGAAGTCCAAGCACTCAGGAAGCTGCTGGACAAAATCTGATGGTAGCAATGGGAAATAGGAGAGGCAGGGAAGTGGGATGTAGAAAAGGGGGCTTATTTCTGTAAACTTTCTGTGTTTTGTTATCTGATTTGTGCATTTTGCATCACTGAGGGGTTATGTAATTTTATTTTAAATATTTTATGTCCTTGAACCCAAATTCTAATGTCCATGACAAACAAGGATAAAATTCTTCATAAATTTCAGAGACCCTATATTGTTTATGGATCCTTTTTTAGTCAAAATTATGAAAAATGCAGGCAACTGTTCTCTAAATATGAAAATTTCAGGACACCTGCCAACACTGCACCAAATAGGTTAAGGCGAGTCAGAAATTTCTGCCAATGCTTTCCTTCTGTTGTTATTCAGCTATGCTGCCCCTTTCAGAGAATTACTTAACACTTTCATAGAAAGGTAGGAGGTAAGCAAGGTCTTGGGAAAGTGATTACATAAACCCAGTAAGCATCAGAGTTTCAATAAGTACCCCCTGTTAAAAAATTTTTTTAAAAAAAATTAAACCTCAATTCATTCCTCTTCCAATTGAATTTAAGGGTGGAAAAATACTTTGATTACTTTATTTCTCAAATAAGTTATATCCTATAGAGCTGAAAGAAAAGGCAACCAAGATGGCATGTAGTAAATGGCACATGTCATCGATAAGACTAGATGGAATGTTTTGTCCTTAGTTCCCTCGACTCATGCCATGATCTGGCATGCTCCTAGATGCTTCCTCTGCCCATTTGTGCTCATCAGAATGAGTATGCTAGATACTATTGTATTAATGTCAGTCTCTGCTTGGGAAAGTGTTTTCAAGATGCAATAATGTCAACCTCATACATATGGTCAAAAGTTCCCCTTGTATAATGTTATCGATACAGAACAGCATTGCTTTTTCCCCCTGTAGTTGCATGCATGCCATTTCAGTGGCATTTCAGGTTCACAGGGAAGTTCCCTGGGAATTGTTATGTCTAAATCCTTGGAGCCCAGAGCTCTACAATCAATTGCCAGTGTGGAAAAAGATATATCGTAACATTCCTGGCCAGTCAGCTAACTGTGTTGTGACTTTTCTGTTACCCCATCTATAAACCATCGGGTTTACACATGTCACCTCAGGAAGGTATTATGAGAGTTAATGAACCAGAGGTTGTAAGGGGGATTTAGCCTGTCGGATGAAAGGTGCTGCTTAAGTATAGAGCATCCCCGTTTTATGTGACCTGATTCTTCAGGGCCAAAGCAACATATCAGGAAGTCATGGTACTGCTATTAAGGGGCAGAGGGCACTATCAATACATTCTCAATGTAAGGTGTAAACACAATCTCCAAAAGGAGCGGTTTGGAATTTTATAACTTACTGTTCAGTGGTGGCTCCTTTCTTTGCTGCAGCTGCCACATCCCTTGCATGATAAAATTAGTCTCATTTTGCCCAATTTGTCCTTGGTTCCCTTGATACAACATGCATTCCCTCAAAATCCCTTCTGGATGAAATGAGCTATGGTACAGAAATATAAGGTGTACAAATACATCAGCTAAAATGGATGATAAGAGAACAAACCTGCAAGGCAAGCAGTGCCTCTGGCAGGTTTTTAGCTGTTACTTTTGAGATACAAAAGAAAGAGGACATCTGCAGCTAAGATGCATTAAAAGGTTTTTGTTATCACAACAGTAAGAGAAGGTACAGCAAGCCAAATGGGGCACATGTAATATGCCAACTCCAAGTAGCATTTGTGAGTTTTGTATCACAGAAGAGACTAACGCTTGGATTATGAGATCTTCCTAAGGGCCTCTCATTCAGTTTACATTACTTAACATTGTGACAGTTCTTCAGGGTCCACTCTATTTGACTTGGAGTTCACTTTCTGCTGAGCAGTTCCCTTTATTGGCCACATTAGTTCTCATCCGCTTTGACTACAACCTTTTCTGTCCTCCACTGGCCACTATCAATAATCTCTCCCAAAAAGCTCCTGCTGAGGCACCCAGGGTTCACTTTTCGTTGAGACATTTATTTATTAACATTTAAAATTATTTTGTTTTAAATATATTCAAGAAAAGTTCACATTTATAATGAGATTAGCTGGAAGGGATTTAGAATGTATTTCCTTTTGTTTGCAATTTCTACAGACACTTCTCACTTTCCATAATAAAGCTGGTTTTCCTAACCAGAGGAAAAGACCATAAATATTCACAAGTTTGGAGAAAAATCTATTTTTTTCTTGAATAATGAAATAAAAACCAGCAGTCAGAAAACAGAGAAGTAGGGGAACTGTGTTTCATGTTTGTTTGTGTTTTTTCCCCCTCTGTGTAGGCTCCTCACATTCTTTCCTTTACTGAGTTCTACCATTTTTGTAAGAGTTAAGTAAAGCAAAAATAAAAGACTCCCTCTTGGTTTCCCCCCACTCTGAGATACCCTAAGGCTTACAAGATGATACTTTCTGCATTATAGCCAGTCGCTGTAAATCATCTGTGTGAATAAGAACACCTGAATCCTTCTAGACCTGCATGTTTACTAAGTTTTACAAGCTGAAAAGCATGGGCTCTTGGGGTATTAGGGGCTGTTTTAACATTAAAACAGCTCTGCCTGATGCTGTGAATACAGCTACAAAAACACAAAAACAAGTTTTCTCCTTCCTTTGACATGGAGCTTCAATTTTCCCCAGGAGCCTTTGACACTTTCTACTTTATGCACTGTTTCCTCTGATAGCATATAATCTCTTTCATATTCTTTTAAAAAATGTTTTAATGTTCAGCATTCATTCACTTTTTAATGGGAAGAAAACACAATTTTGCATGTTTTTGAGGATTAAGAGTATTTACCCTCAATGAAACATAGTTAAATCACTTTGGTCACTGCCTGTATTCTGTCTGTGTTGCAGAGGCTGTGGAGATATCTGTAGTGTTACGTCTCAACGCTTTTAAGTTCCTGTTCTGCTTTGAGGGAAGATTTCAGGTCACTGTGATGTGTATGGAATAGCAGAATGAAATTTGTCTCTTTTGCAGAGCATGGGGCTTAGGGAACCTGATAAATGACTGAATTTTCAATGAGTCAAATATCAGGAAAGAAGATGTTTCTTTCATTTTCCTTTGCACTAGTTAATTTGCAGAGGTGCTGATTTTTCTTTTCAGATTTATAAAGCCGAGAGACACATTTCTGAAGTGACACAAAAGAATCAGAGGGGGAAAACTGCCTAACTAAAAAGGAAGAGATGCATATATATCCTAATGGGTAAATTCTAGACAGTGTTTTGGTTTGGTTTTGTTTTGCTTCCATGCCTATTAAAGTTTGGATGTATAAAAGTACTCTGTGCTTTTAAAGTGTAGATCAAAGGTTTGATGGAATTGTACCTTTGCCGCTTGATGCCATGCATGAAACATTAACATAGCAATGTTACATTGTGGGTATGATTTCTTTGCTGGATTTAACTCCAATTTGAGCATCGTGCCATTGGCTTGTAAAGTTTTTTTATTTAAAATTTGAGCAGATAGAAGTGATCTTTTTTGAAAATAATGTAAATGAAAGAAATGAAAAATTATACACCATAGATCTGGATATTACTCAATCATCCACGACAGTTCATGAAATAAAATCAGGGACCAATTTTCACCAGAGATTCTTGTCATTGAATAAAGAAGAAGAGAACCTCCGGCGTGATTTACATTTCAAAATGTAAGCTCTAGGAGGATCTCAGACAGAGCTATGATATGTCCTTCCTGATCTGAAAGGATGCATTTGTTGTAAAAGTAAAGTTATTGTACTTGTACAATACAAGAAGGCTTTTTGTTTATTTGGAAACACAGGCAAAATAATTCATTAGTTTTCAAATGAATCTGTTTCTGTCATACTATCATGAACTTATGAACATATTCTAGCGCCCACTGACTATGTCCAAGAAAGAGGATATAAAAGCAAATCTCCAACTCCATAATAACTAGTCAAATTTGGAAGCTGCCAAGTATATTCTTATTCAGTGCACATTCAGCTTGGCTTCCTCCCCCTCTCCCCCACCTTCTCTCACACCTTCTCTCACTTTCTTCATTCTTCTCCTCCTTGTTGTTACATGCACATACCTATTTCACTTTCTAGCTTCTCAATTCCCTTGAGAGTATTTTGTTAATCTGAGTTAGCAGATACAGGTAAGCGAAAACATTAAGTGGATGGGTTATACTCTAACTTCTACAAAACTCAAGGTTTCCTACCTTTCGGTTGGCCCCTTCCAGAATGAAAATAAGCAACAGAACTAGGACACATGGCCTCTGGTGGATAGAATAAAGAGATTTTGAGTAGAATTTAACCATCAATCTCTTGCTTTTTGCTATTGAATTTCTTTGAATTGACCTCTTCTTCATTTCCTTTTATGAGGAGCTTATGTAAGATAAACCTATAAGAGGAAATGTCTTCCTAATTTCCCACTGCTGTCCTTAGAGTAGAGTAAGCAAAAACCAAGGAAGGCCCAAGAAAAAATTAGGACAGGAGGCCACTGCCCTTGCTTTATTCACTGACTTCAACCAATACTTATTATGTACCAACTATGTGCCAAAACCTTCTCTAGGCACTGGGAGATAGTAGTGAAGAAGATCAACAGGGCCTCTGCCTTTCTGAAGCTTAAAGTATTATATAATTAGGGAGACAGGCAAGTCAAATGCTTCTAGTCTTGTTCTGAAGATAGAGGAGAAAAAGAGTGTCAACAGTCATAATTAGTCTTAAGCTAGTCAGAGTTTGAAACCCAATTTTCAGCTAGTGTTAAATATTTATTTGCCTATAATCTCCTCTTAGTATTATATTGTTGGAAGGGAAAAGCTGGCTATTTCCAGTAACTCTAGGCCAGTGGTCAAAAGTTTGGGGAGTTTGGATATTGGCTGTTTTTCTGAAGAATATTGTAACTATCAGGGAAGGTTCTGCATCTGCTGAGACGGGAAAGAAAAAATGGATACCTCTTTTCCTTCTAATAAGGATGTTTAGAAGAGCAGTGGTTGAACAGAGACCCCTCATTTTTATGCTACCAGGGGTTTCTACTTGTCCTGCCAGTGGCCCATATGATGGTCCCAACTAAGGTAATGTAGAGAACAGATGTTTTTATTTTAAATTTAATACTTAAAGACAACTTCTTTTTATACAAGAAGAAAGAATGGAATTTTATAGATGTATTTTGTGTAGTTTTTTTGTTGTTGTTGTGGTTGTTCCTTTTTCTTTTACTTTTTTGTTTCTTTTTCTCTTGATAAGCATATTTTGGGAACTAAACAAGGGTCAGACTTATGTTTAATTTTTTTTTAGAGCATCAATCTCATGTCTTATTGCCATAACTAATTGTATTTTCTTTATTTGTTTCTTTAAGTACTGTCTTCTTACTTGCTTTATTTGGTTATTTTATATTTATGTGCATTTAAATATCAGAAGCACACAAAGAGTCTCTTTTTTAATGCATGTCTAATGCATTAGTAAATGTCCTTGCTTCTTTTAGTCCCAAATATGAGGACTTTAATGGCATTGTCTTTACTCCCACATCTACTATTTTTATATTTTAAGCAAAAATCTTATTTTTCAAAGCACACAAGTTTTACTCTTTTAAGTTTCCTAATCTTATACAAATCACTTTTCTCATCAGACTAATAATATGACACTGTTTTCTGGGGAACTTTTGGCATTAAAATTTCCATAAAAAGATCATCATTTTCTGAAGATAAATCATTAGATAATTTACTGCTTGGCTTAATTTGGCTTTGTTCCTATTTGGAGTGCTTTGAAAAACAGTGAGAACATGGTCCTCTTTCAATTGTTAATATAAAGAGCATAATTTTGATTTAGATTTCATAAGGTCTATTTGTGTGTTCACAAACAGTTGCAACAAACAAATGAAATAAACAGCCTAGAAGATGAAATAGTCTTCTGCATATTAAAGTTTGCGGCATGTTGCTAGGTGCCCATAACCAATTGTATCTCCACACGTGCTTGAAATTTCCACTTCTTTTTTTATCTATTCATTCATTAATTCATTCAATGATATTTTATTGAATTCTTGGCCTATTCTATGCCTGTACTTGTCATAAACACTGGAAGAAATATTTTAAAATGAGCTCACAGTCTAGTAAAGCACAGAGAGAGAAGGAGAGAGAGGGGTATATGAGTAATGATTCAACAGTGTATGTACTATGACATAAGAATAAGGAAGGTTTTTCAGCTCATGGATGGGCATGAGAAAAGGAAGTTGAGGGGAAATATTTGGGTAACTTTATCTATATACTTTGCTGACTTAATTGGCATGCATGAAGTCCCTCACTCAACCCCATCTTAACCCACTCCAACTTTCATTTAAAGAGTACTGAATATAAGCTATTACCCAAATATTTCTCATATTAGAAGTTCTAAGTTACTCTGTACCTACAAAAACCTGCAGAGTCTTAACTACCCCAAAGGTGGAGATCAACAATCTTATATTAAAAGAAGTCTTTAGAGTTGAAAGATTTTAATGGAGTCCAGAGCTATTAAAGACTTCAATTTTATGGCTTTCTCAACTCATGACCCCATTAATGCCCTACTCTCATCTATTGGGAAACTTCTGTTAAGATCTGGCAGGGTTAGGTGATTATGGCAGGGATAGAATGTGAGATGATCATTTGCTCCTAAAACTCAATAGTCTTCCTCATCTAAAGGATGCAGTTAGCATTTAATACCAGTAAAAGATATTCTGTGTTGTTTTCTTCAGGCGCACACATCACATATGAAATAAATTTGAGCTCTTTAAAGCCAGAGACTATAAATTATATAGTACTTCTTTTTACCCTTCATAGATTTGGTCCCAGTCACTTATACATGGTAGTCTTGCAAAAATACCTATTGTTTTTAGACTTGGAAAAAGATAAAGCAATGCAGGAAGTATGGTATAGGAGTGGATTGATTTAAGGATGTGGTCTAAGTGCACAAAGAAAAACTAGCTGCCAAATATGTCTCTTGAAAACATGGAGGCAGCATTTTGACTATTCCAAGATTAGTATTTAGGTTCATCAAGTATTAACAAGAAATCTTTACACTCCATCCACTAGAGGGCAATCAATACATTAGGCACAGACACTTCCCCCACCCTGACCTGGAACCTAGTAACTTTAAGAAGATCAGGTTAGACACAAAGAAGAGTGAGATATGTGTAGAACTCTTCTCACCAAAAAAAAGCATTGTATTCTCTTGGACTCCCTTCACGGATAGTGGGCCAGGAAGAGGCAACTAAAATTGAGCTAGACCCTTCCCTTTGGCTTTAAAACTAAGTCTCTTCCAGACACTTAAGATAGCTCACAAGTAAATAAGCATACCCCTGAGGTAAATGAGATTTCACTTTAAATGAAACAGCATTTGAATTTGTCAGATAGTTCACTCTGCCACTTCTGCCAGGAAGCAATGGTAAAATACATACAGATCAAATGCTGGGAAAGCCATTTTGATGATTAGATTTTTTTCTCTTCTGATGATCTTTTCTACTATGAAATCTCTCACTATCATTTGCTAAGACTGACATGAATGCAAAAATTGTTTAAATAATAAAATTTTAATACTTTTATGATTGATAAAATACTGAAAGAACTTGGAATCAGAAAAGCACATATGACCTGCTGTTTTTACAGGGAACAATCATGTTAAACATGTCTGACCCTGTGGCCAGTTGTTCTTGAAGTTTCAGTAAATTACTGACTTTTCTACTAATTCACTGTGAAGTCCCAAATCAGTTGTGGTTCACTCATTCCTCTTCTATGAATGAGTACAATAATATTTTTCCAAGTCATTCATAGGCTTTATGAAATTCTCACAAGTCACAAAATATTTTGGGATTCTTAAGAATGTCAAGGAGGTATCTTCCTTCAGTGTTGGCTATGAAACCATATGTGCACACAGGATCTTTTTTTACTTTTTGACATATTATGAAATTGTAGATGTGTTCCTCCACAAACAATAAGTACCATTTATATAGTAAAATCTTTCTTAGGAATTTATCACACCCTTTAAATATATGTATTCAAAGTATATTAGGTATTCTTAAAAATAAAAATTGGTCAGTGTTCTCAACATATTTTGCAAGATGAAGATACTAGAATGTATGACAATTGCTTTGTGAGACTAGTTTTTAATGGTTTCTCAATTTAATAACAATGTTCATTCATCCTGGGCCTGTTTACACTTTCCTAGGTACCTTAGGAATCCTTTCCTGGGAAATGGCTGCTGAATTTAATGCAGAGACCTAGTTTCCTAGTTTCCATGGATACAACATGAATTTCTAAGCTCCAGCTTTTCTCTGGACTTAGATTATCTAATATCTAGAACTATAGGCATGTGTTAACACATCTACTTTGCACCCATTCCCAACTTCCTCAATGTGTCTAATTTTAAATCTAAGGTAATGCTTCCAATTTTATTTCTAAGGTAAATGAATATATAAATTTTTTTGGCACTTCTGCTATCACTGGTACATAGTGACTGCTTTCTAGATAGATTTCAGCTTTCGGATTAACATAAAGGTTGCAAATAAGGAGGAATATGCATTTGTGTTACCCTGAAATAATCACTGGCTTTGCAATCAGACCCATGACTTTGACTTTTGGCACTACAATTTACTTTAACTCTTGGCACTATGGTTTACTAACTCATGGTTTTGCAGTCAGACCCATGATTTTGACTCTTAGCACTACAGTTTACTAACTGACCATTAATAAACTTTTCAGATTGCCCACTTTGGATAAGTGCTTAACTTTTCTGACCCTGTTGTTCCTCATTTTAAAATGAGGACTATGAAACTTTTATATATACATACATATATATATCTGTGGTCTATCATGGAGATTTAAAGCATACAATAGATAATAAATGATGGATTCTTTCCTTTTGCTAAATTCATAATATAAGCATCTCAACAAAGATTTTGTTATCCTCTCAGTCCTTTTCTATCCCCACCTTCACTGTCCCATAAATCCTTAGACAAAAATTAAAATCACCTTATATCTTTTTTCTTCTTCAAAATGAAAAAAACACATTATAGCCGCTGACAAAAAAATAAATAAATGGTCACAGCATAGAAACTCTATCATTTTTTATTTTCTCATAATTATTTTGTTTAATTCTCTGCTTTTTAAAAATCTCTATGATGTGCAAAAACACTGTGCTAGGCTCAGGGGAAAACAAATTTGTTTTTCCAGCCCTTGCAGGAGAAGGAAGCATACATCTGCATTGTGACTGATTCAAAGCAGATTGAAGTAAGTTTTGTCACCTGAGTGTCAATCAAATGTTTTAAGAGTACGTGCCTTCATCCATTTTGAATTTTTAGTGGTGAAAGTCTGAGGAGAGCCAGAAGCCGGGCTTTTGTTCTGAATCAGAGACACAGAAAGTACTATGAGTAGTTAGGTGAACATAAGGTTGCTTTAGCCTCTTTCTACAATCACTGCTTTATATTTTAGTAAAATTGTCTATAAAACATAATATCCTTATAGTGTGATGCATTGTTCCATTGATTTTAGTACAATCTAGTTCTCCTACCATATTCCCCTGAGTGTCTAAAACCACACTACCTCCTTCTCAGCAGACATCTCTGTTGGTGTCTGCTGTTGATGTTACAGAGCATTCAGGCAGTGAATTGGCACTGTAGCAAATTCCTACCTGTCCCCCATAGTCACCATTACCTGAAAGGGACAATCTCTAATGCAGAAAGCTAGTGATAGCCTTAGGGACACCTGGGGGAGAAAGTCATCTAATCTGAGCACTAATCCAGGGAGCAGCAGTAGATGGCATTGAGAGTGTTAAAGCTGTCAGCTACTTATGCTGCATTGGCAGCCTCCAGAATTGGCCTGGATTTGAAAAGATCCAGAGAGTTGAGCTGCTTTTTTAGCATTCAAAACTTTTTTCATGCTACACGGGAAAAATAGTTAAGTTCGGGTATTATGTATTTCCCCATATCATCATGTTTTGGTATTCCACTGCTTTGAGTTTTCTCAGAAGGATGGTTGCTCAGAAATTTGCTTTACTTTGGTTTGAATTTCCCTCCCAAGGAATTTACTTTTATAATAAAAAATGTTACATAGATTTAAATCTGTAGGACCATTATATATATATATATATATATATATATATATATATATATATATATATATAAACCCTAACATTTTGTTTTTTTAAAAAACTTAAGAAATTGCCAAGGAAAACATGTATCTAAATAATATACATAGATGTTCTCCTGTAAATATATAAATATTAATTTCCACATGTATTTTATAAAAACATTTCTAGCCAGAGATATTTTCCTTCCAAAGCTTGATAGTATGCTAATAGTATATACAAGTCTTAGAGGAGGTCACCTGGGTGCTCACTAGAGTATTCCTGGTGATTGGCTATATTGGCCTTAGTTTCCAATCTATCAGTAGTAATTTTTGGCTAACTTACATTATTGGGTAGGAACATCTGTCTTGTGCCAGGCAATTTTATTTTCCCACCTTACACAACAACCCTGTAAAGTAAGTATTGTTATCTTTATTCATAGTGAGGAACTGAGAGAACTGATGAAAGTTCATACAGCTAATAAGTGAATGAATTGGGTTTTGGACCCTATGTAGAGCTGATTCTAAAGCTAGCTAATACTTTCTCTCAGCAACCAAAAAACAATTAACTGTTTCTGAAGAGCAAAATAAAAGCTACTTTCTTACTGACCATTACTAAACTTTGATCTCTTTTATTTTAGTGGCAGTATGGCAAGGTGCAGGGCGTGGTTGGTTTTCTAGTCATTCAAATGGGAATTTAGCTTCAGAGGGTATTATGGTTATGAAATGTCTACAAAATTAAGATCAAAATGTGCAGATTAAAACCTGATGGAGATGTAGCAATGGCACATTGCCCAGCATGCCTTCATTTATAGAGGGATAGTGAAGTATAACTTATCAATATATGAATATACTCACCACAAAAGCCTTTCTTTCCTTTTAAAAGCATGCTTATGCATGTGCACAAACACACGGATTTTAAATGTACAGATATGCTTGCCCTGAAAGAATGAACAATGCAGTAAGGAGTAAAAATAGGCTTTTTCTGTGTCATTCTTGATATTAATTTAAGTGCAATAATTATGAGCCTGGTTTTTATGAACAAATAGTGTGTCACATCTACATTATCATAGCAAGATTAAAACACGGTGGCTGTGTGTTCTCAGCATTAGCAAGCTACAATCAAAAATACATTCTAAATATATGCGTGTTGCCAATGAGTGGGATAGCAGGAAAGCATAAGATGAAGGATTTTAAAAAGCAACAGAAAAACTATCCTCAAACATTTATTATTTCTTTGCACTAATTACCCTGATTTTATCATTACACATTGTATGCATGTATTGAAATATCACACTGTACCCCATAAATACATATAATTATTATGTGTCAATTAAAAATAATAAGGAATGCAAAAAACCCCTATCCTTATTATCTTGAGCTCCAAACACAAGTAGAAATATGAAATTCCCATTTTTTGCACAGTAACTCAATATTTAGGGCTAAGAATATTAATTCACAGAGGGTCTCCAGATTCTTATTGGAGATTTTGCCTGTTTGGGCTGATTTTTTATTTTCTTAAGTGAGGAACAAGCACGTACAAAGAACATCATTCTTAAGCATTTCACTTCATCAGAATTCATTAGAGCAGATCTGAAGGTTTCATTATTCTTTAAGAGTACATTAATAAAACCACCGCACACTTATTTTTAATACTATGTATATGAATTATTCTGACAGTCAGTTGCAAAGCCAACATATCAATCCTGAAATTAAAAATGTAGTAGGACAAATTAGTATGTTCCAGCCACCACAGACCAAGCTGAACAATACACTCTCTGCTTGGGACTCAGGACAGAGCTATCCTCCAGATGAAAAATGATAGTGACCACTAAATTGGCAAGAGGCTAAGGCTTAATTGACATCCGAATAAAAAGAATGCATTTCTACATACCAAATGTTGTTTCTTTCTAGCCCTGCAGTTTATCTCTAGCCCTTCACAAGTACCCTCCCAAAAGCAAGCTTTCAGCCATGCCACTTGCATTTAGGATGCCCATTTGTGAAAATCCTGGCAGTGTTTACAGCTTAGACATCACAGAATTGGCAATGACAATCTTTTTGTTTTTAGCTTCCCTCTGTGTGTATGTGTGTGTGACAAACCACATTAAAAAATATTTGGAATCAAAGCGGGTTGCTAACTTCTTGCTCCATGAAGTAACGCTCCGCACTAGGTTGCATCAGTTCTCTAGGCCTAATCTAGCTTTCCCCAGTGGCTCCTGGTGCCCAGGGGACAGATACTGTATCTGTTCCATTTATGAGTAGAAAGATTAATGGTTTTGCCCTTAATAAATGTAAAGGACTAGATGAAGAGCTCAGGACAACCTGCTTTTTACTCCCTTAAGCAGCAAGACCTTTTTAATCCTCCTCATTCCCTCTTCCACTAATTTTGCATGAACTGTGCTGTTAGCCACATAAGATGATGAATGTTTGAAATAGTCCAGGAAGGCTGAGCTAATGAGAGTGTTGTCATTAAAACTGTGAACTATAGCTAAGAGGCAGGACCCAAACTTCTGAGGACACTTAGGTTTTATACTTTTTTTTTTCCTCACTGCTGCTGATGTAGCACTACATATTTAGTCTTTCTCAGCATTGAGGCTTACTTAGTCTATGGAGAGACAATTTCTCAACCAAGGCTGATGATGTTTTTGATTGCACTTAGCAAGGGTTTTAGCTGTGTCCTCTGTGCTACAGGGCTCTGAGTGTTCCCTATGCAGCAGCTGTGTGCCAAGCCTATCCCTACAGTGTCACACTATGTACTGTTACTGTTAATAAACTACTTACTGAGCATTATATTTTACAAGTTGTTACACTTCCTGAGGTAGAGAAGAATAGATGGAGGGGTTATACATGAAGCTGAAATGCTTTATATCTTGTTAGGAAAAATCATGCGACTGTGAGAGAGGCAGTTTCTAAACCTCTGCTTTAAGCTAGGACAGATAAAAACACAATAGAATAAAATAAGTTGATCAGCAGTAATTATAATCATCAATTATGTGGATATATATATATATTTGAATTTATAAAGGTACACATCATTGTACACCCTTTGGGTACAATTAAAAAAGTTAATTAAAAGTGTGGTATAGTAGAGCAGTTGACTTTCTCTACTTCAATAAATCCTTTCTGTTTCAAATCCTACTAGGGATATAGTTCAACATTAAGTCCAAATGTTTACTCCTCTGGTTTCTCTCTTCTTTTTAAAATTCAATGAGGAGAAGGTAAATGTATGTCTGAATACCTGTTTACTCCCTCATCTGTTTAATATGATTTCCTTCCTTCCTCCCCCACAAAACTATTAGAATATCACACAAATAAAGAATGGAAGCCAGTATTTAAAATTATTCTGATTTTAAACATCATAACACATCAACATGAAGCAACTATACATAGTTTATGAGCAACTATATATAGTTATATAATTGGAAAAAATGAGAACCTTCTTAAATAGTACAAAAAAATCACATTATTTATTTTACAGTCTAAAGTGGTAAAAGAAAAAGAAAGAAAAAGAAAGAGAGAGAGAGGAAGGGAGGGAGAGTGGAAGGGAGGAAGAAATAAAAAACCAAAAGCAGCTTTTTATCATATGGAATTAATTTCAGACTTTGTCAGATTATCACATCAAAGTGAGTTGATGTACTTAAATTAATGATACTAAGATTATTATATAAGTCCTTTGATGCCTTAAACCTTTAAATCCAAGAATTTCCAAACTTTTCCCTCTCCCTATTCCTCTTTCTGTCCTTTTCCTCCTCCCTCTCCTTTTCAGAAACCACTATAAGGTTTCTCTACATCTAACACAGTTTTTGTTACATTTTTTGGGGGTGGTACATTGGTTAAGAGAATATGAAGCAGAAGCAGCAAAACATGATTTTTACAGAACTATTACTTTAATTGGTCATGCAGCAGTCTAAATTATTCATGTGATGAGCTAATGCAGCTGGTACAACTGTTAAAACAACTATACCAACCAACTATGTGCAATTGTCTTCAAATATGTTAATATTTGAGCTATAAAGATATGGCTTGAGTCTACCAAAACAGGAAATGAAAGGAATAGTTGAATATTAGTTACTGAAGAAAGGCAGGTGAGATAATTTGGACTTGGTACCAAAGGCCTTTGTTATCTACCTTATATATATATATATATATATATATATATATATATTTAATAAGATTTATACAAAAAAACTATATTTTGTCCTATAGACATAGTCTCAGTGAAGATCCAGTTTTCTTAGTTCAGTTCCCTGAAATTTTTTCGAATTTCCAATTCATTTCAATGATCAAATTAACTGGATCCATTTTTTAAAAACCAACATATTTTGCCCTAGTAGCTATAGAGTCTCAGTGAAGATCCAATTATCTTAGTCCAGCTCTCTGATTATCCTTTAATTTTGTCAATTTCTTTGAAGTCATGAGCAGTTTGGACATCAAACTATCAGGAGAATCAAAGGGGATATTGTCTCAGCTTTATATAGAACACCAGATGTCATCATATTCAGATTTAAAAATTACAATTTGTTACAAATATTCCAATTTCAGTATTCCTACAAAGATCTCTTTAATTTTTTTTCATCTATTCATTTTCTGAAAAAGACTGTGGGTTATTCAATTCAGTCACATTTTTATTGTCTTCATGATAGAGCATAATCATCAACAATACAAAAACAACATAGTCTTTTATTTTAAAACTGCATAGCTGTTCCAGGATCTATTTATGTCACCTGTTGTGGCTGATGCCAATCTGACATCAAAATAATAGATCAATTCTGTCAGCACCATTCATCTCAGTGGAATAATTTGTTGTAATAATTGATAGACTGAATTGACCATTAAATCCCTGTCAGCATTTAATCAATTTAGTAGCAACATTTATATATATATATATATATATATATATAAATATAGTGTAGACTTATGTTTAAGCTATGCCCATAAAGAAAAAAAAGGAAATAAAAGCAATCATTCTAGTATTTTTAATCACCTTAGCACTGAACAAGATCAAATCTAGACTCATTAATATAACTGGTTTGTAATTTAACCAGGAACTGGCCCTACAGACAAATATGAGGCTTAATAGTATGCCAATGTCAGAAAATAATAAATACAAAGAAATGAAAATTTATGTATAAGAAGAATGGCTTATTTTCTAAATTATAACATATATAACATATATGACAATACATAGGATTTGCATTATGTTCAATTTACCAATTTCTTATAAAATCACACAAAAAACCAATATTCAAAATATGAAGGATCTTAAGCTCATCTAAAGGATACTACTGCCTAGATCCAATGCCCGCCTTGTGGCCCAGAAACCCCATCACTCCCTTTCCACTGGCTGGCAGTGTAGAGACCACACGACGCCTAGAGTTACTGTAAAAGATGTGAACCAGCAGGAGTTTGTCAGAGCTCTGGCAGCCTTCCTCAAAACATCCGGAAAGCTGAAAGTCCCCAGACGGGTGGACACAGTCAAGCTGGCCAAGCATAAGGAGTTTGCTCCCTACAATGAGAACTGGTTCTACACATGAGCTGCTTCCACAACACAGAACCTGTACCTCTGGGGTGGTGCTGGGGTTGGCTCCATGACCAAGATCTCCAGGGAACATCAGATAAATGGTGTCATGCCCAGCCACTCCAGCCAAGCCTCCCAGAGTGTGGCCCACTGTGTCCTCCAAGCCCTGAGGAGGGGGGCTAAAAATTATGGAAAAGGACCAAAATGGGGGGCACAAACTGACACCTCAGGGACAGAGAGACCTGGACAGAATCGCCAGACAGGTGGCAGCTGCCAACAAAAAGCATTAAAACAAATGATGCTGGGTTAATCAATTGCCTCATTTGGGAAAAAAAGTACTACCATGTGTGACTGCAAGGCTTTGCATTTCATTTAACTAAAAAGAAAAATGTCTTCTAACACTTATAGATTCATATCATCTTCTTGGAGACCAGTAAAATAAGGACATGACTTTAGAACACAAGATTATTGAATAATGGCAAGCTTGGTCAGGGCAAACAAAGATCACAACGTACGAAGTTAGCTGTTGCATGTAGATCACAGTAGCAATGACTCAAGAAAAGTTATATGTGTTTCAAACAACCCCATTCCATATGCTCTCAAGTGACTCTGTTTTGCTGGACCAAGTTACTAGGATGGCTTATATAGTATTTCATGTCTCTCTGTACATTTAGTAATAGCCAGGGTGCTGCTGCTGCAGCTCATAGTGATGACGGTGGTGGTGGTGCTGTAATGGTGGTAAATGTGGCAATTTAATAAGAGCTCCTTTCAAATTCAAATGAACAGAAATGTGTTTTATAAAATCAACTTCCCTGCTTTGCTAAGATATATACCAGAAGTTAATGTATTTGTGGTGAGGTTAAAATAGATCCTAGACAGCAGAATAGATTGGTTTTCTTTTGGCAGTAAACAGAAACTATCGTTAACAAACACATTGATAGCTAAGCCTACACCCAAATAGCTGAACAACATTTCTTCCACTGTACCTTTTAACTCATTCTCGGAATTGATGCATAGTAGCTAAAAAATGATACAGTTAATGAGATTTTTTAAAAAACCTATTTAGACCCAATCATTTTTTAAAAGATACCTCCTGTTCTTGATCTCTAAGACTAACTTTTAATTGATAACCATTACATAACCAAGGGCAAAAGGATATAACCCTATTAGTACCTACTTAGGAAGTCAAATATATAGAACTTCCAGTGGCAATTTTTTTAAATCCTGAGCTATTGTCTCCTATTTTTTACCAGGAATGTTTCCTCCACCTACCCACTAACATCTGCAGTTGTGTACACATAAAAATAAAAATTTAGAGGAAACACAAGAGTATTAATAAGGGATTTTTCCTAATTCTTAATAGTTGATGAGTTTCCAAGAGGATTTGATGTACCACCTTTCATTTATATAGCCATTATAGTTAAAAGTTCTTCAGTTAAACAACAACAACAAAATTAAAGGAAATTGCTCGGAAAGACTTGGCTTTATATTCTGATACTGATTTTGGCTTTCATCCCATTCTTAGGCAAATTAAAACTCCTATTTGTGGAGTTATTACTCAGACAATCCTAACTAACATTTTTCCAGTTGTTAATTCATGCAGACAAAATGCAAATAGAAAAATGTTCTAATGTTCTTTTCAAATGGATAATTGAATCATAATGAGTGTGATTTTTCTTAGGTATCCTTGGGAATGAAAAGGTGTAAGGGCACAGAAAGGAGTCACAGATATAAATCCATCCAGAAAGGAGAGTTTGAGAGAGGGCATAAACTGGAAGATGCTTACATCCTTTATGTTTAGTACCAATTTCTTTGGGTCTAATCAAGAAAACCAAGGATATTCCATCCTTCAAGCTTTGGTTTCATACTTTCCTCTGCAGACTGAGGAATCAATGTCATCACCTATCTGTTTTTATGTTACATGTTTGTCTCTACTATCAAGACTAGTATGGGCTTTCCCCAAAGAAACAGTATTTCACTGTTTACCAGAAGAACTTTTTATATGATGACATGACTTGGCTGCTAAAGAATCCATGTAATTTGCAATTCTGGCCAAGTTAGAATAATGGGGACCATATATACCTTTATACCTAAAACAACCCAAAGAACTAGATGACAAAAATAAAATAATGATTTTCAAGACACTGAATCTCAGGTGGCGCCAGCCTAGCTCACAGCAACCTCAAACTCCTGGGCTCAAGCAATCCTCCTGCCTCAGCCTCCCAAGTAGCTGGGACTACAGGCATGTGCCACCATGCCCGGCTAATTTTTTCTATATATGTATTAGTTGGCCAATTAATTTCTTTCTATTTATAGTAGAGACGGGGTCTCGCTCTTGCTCAGGTTGGTTTCCAACTCCTGACTTCCAGCAATCTGCCCGCCTCGGCCTCCCAGAGTGCTAGGATTACAGGCTTGAGTCACCGCGCCCGGCCCCACCTAAGAAATCTTGAAAGCAAAACCTGAAAGGATCAAATAGTTTCTAAGTAATTTTAACTGTATCTCAGAACCAAACTCAAGAATATTTTAAAATACAAAAATATGTAACACCCAAGGTCAGCTACATAATTTATAGAGTTCAGTGGAAAATGAAATGTGAGGACCTTGTCTAAAAAGCAGCAAAGAGTATTATTAATGGCATTACAGTATAAAGCTTGCTTTTTAATTTTTCTGATCACTTATTATGGTGTTTTTTATTTGCCATTTAATATCTATCTAAGTAAAGAAAAAATATATATATATTTATTTCGGCATATTTTGGGGGTACAGATTTTAAGGTTTCAATAAATGCCCTTCCCCCCCTCCCCCCACAAGTCTGAGTCTCCAGCATGACCATCCCCCAGATGGTGCACATCTCACTCATTATGTATGCATATACCCGCCCCCCCTCCCCTACCCAATACCGTATTACTGTAGTACCTATGTGTCCACTTAGGTGCTGCTCAGTTAATACCAGTTTGCTGGTGAGTCTATGTGGTGCTTGTTATTCCATTCTTGGGATACTTCACTTAGTAGTATGGGCTCCAGCTCTAACCAGGAAAATATAAGATGTGCTATATCACCATTGTTTCTTAGAGCTGAATAGTACTCCATGGGATACATATACCACATTTTATTAATCCATTCTTGGATTGATGGGCACTTGGGCTGTTTCCACAGCCTTGCAATTATGAATTATGCTGCTGTAAACATTCGAGTGCAGGTGTCTTTTTTGTAGAGTGTCATTGGATCTTTTGGGTAGATGCCCAGTAGTGGGATTGCTGGATCAAATGGTAGATTCACTTGTATCGCTTTAAGGTATCTCCATATTGCTTTCCACAGAGGTTGAACTAGTTTGCAGTCCCACCAGCAGTGTAGGAGTGTTCCTCTCTCTCCGCATCCACGCCAGCATTTATTGTTTGGGGACTTTTTGATACAGGCCTTTCTCACTGGAGTTAAGTGATATCTCATTGTGGTTTTGATTTGCATTTCCCTGATGGTTAGAGATGTTGAGCATTTTTTCATATGTTTTTTGGCCATTCTTCTGTCTTCTTTAGAAAAGTTTCTGTTCAAGTCCTTTGCCCACTTTTTAATAGGGTTATTTGATTTTTTCTTGCTGATTTTCGTGAGTTCTAAGTATATTCTAGTTATCAGTCCCTTATCGGATGCATAGGATGCAAAAATTTTCTCCCATTCTGTAGGTTGTCTGTTTACTTTCATGACTATTTCTTTGGCTGTGCAGAAGCTTTGTAGTTTGATCATGTCCCATTTATTTATTTTTGTTGCTGCTGTGATTGCCTTTGGGGACTTCTTCATAAACTCTTTGCCCAGGCCGATGTCTAGGAGAGTGTTTCCAACTTTTTCCTCTAGAGTTCTAATAGTTTCATACCTTAGGTTTAAGTCTGTTATCCAGCGTGAGTTGATTTTTGTGAGAGGTGAAAGGTGTGGGTCCTGCTTTAGCCTTCTACATGTGGCTATCCAGTTTTCCCAGCACCATTTATTGAAAAGGGATTCTTTTCCCCAGCGTTTGTTTTTGTCTGCTTTGTCAAAAATTAGATGGCTATATGAGGATGGTTTTATATCAGGATTCTCAGATCTGTTCCACTGTTCAATATTCCTATTTTTGTGCCAATATCAGATTTATTTAATTACTACAGCTTTGTAGTATAGTTTGATATCTGGTATATTAATCCCTCCCATTTTGTTTTTGTTGCCTAGAATTGCTTTTTATATTCGGGGTCTTCTTTGGTTCCATCCGAAGCATAAAATTATAATTTTAAGTTATTAGGTGAGACTTCATCATTCATCTTTATATTATGCAATGACAGTTTTAAATGAAAATATAAGAACATTTAACTCATATTCAGAATCACCAAAATAACACAATTTCTCCTCAACCCAGTCAGAACAGACAAATGCAAACCAAACTTAGGAAATTTGGAAAAAGGGAGGGTCCTTCCAAGCATGGACTCAGCTAAAGGGAGCTCTCCCTTGGGCATAATGTATGGGTAAGCTCGGGGACAGAAGGAAGGCACAGAAGGAAGATCCTAAGAGGCACTTGGTGCCCCTCTTCTTTGACTTATGGCATGCACACTCACTTGGGCCTGATAACTGCTGGGTCTCCCTTTTAGCTAGCTGCCAGACTTACATGCTGCATGAAGCTCTGGGGAATGCCAGGCAGGAGTCTCCTCTTCCGACACATTGCCACTCCAATCCACAGTGGATGGGCGACTTCCAGGAGTTTTGAAATTTGCTGTGATGGGATATGCTAGGTACCAAAATTGGGGTTGAATGAGAGGTTCATCCCATCTGGACACAGCTTCCTTCAGAGAGGTCACTAGACAGGATCGTACTGCCAACCCAGAGCAGGGGTGGCTGCTGCCTTGCCTTGCTCAGAGAAATCTCGGGGTATACATTGCTGACCTCTCCCTAAGCCTACACCTAGAGCCCCAATGTTGTGAAGCCATTTCTTCAAATGAAAATTTAAAGAGAAATCAAATATCTAAAACTGATCAATGTGAATCTGATTTTGTCAAAGTGGGAGGTGGATGTCATGCCCTGACATTTCTCTGTAGAAACCTCAAGGATCCTCAGAACACAGTTTAAAAACATTGCTCTGGCCAACGGCAAAGAACTAGGATAGCTAGAAAGAAGCTCTGTGTATTGGTCTAAGTTTAAAAGCACCAGGGGATTGTTTCCCCATCTTTGCAGTTGTGAATTGTGCTGCTATAAACTTTCAACTGCAGATGTCATTATTATAGAATGTCTTTTTTTCTTTTGGATAGGTGACTAGTAGTAGGAGGGAAGGATAAACACAGTACATGTAACCAAAATGTCCTCCCATAATATACTGAATAAATAAATAAACAAAAAATAAGCACCAGGGGTATAGATGACATTCTGCATCAGAAGGTAATGTCTTTGTGCTTTGGTATGCTTCTCCGCACCTATGTTTAATCGTTGTACACACTCTGTAGCACTGCACTAGATTCTTCCCCACTGATAGCAGCTGGTTGGACCAAATGTGAACCCCTGATCCAAAGGTAGCATGAAAATGATTGTGAAGTGACCACAAATGAGAACCTCAGCCTGTCCATGGATGAACTAAGGCAATTTGACTCTCATTTTTCAAGAATGAAAATTAGGAACTAAGGAGGGGAGCTCAAGAAGAAAGCAAGTGTAGAAAGAGGACACGAGATTGGGTAGGGGCTGCAAAGAGTCATTATCAAAGGAAAGATACAAAATACTAATAGAAACTATAAACAACAACTATACGTTAGAGAAAAATATGTAGAGAGGGAAAAAGCCATATGGTCAGGAGAAAAGTAAGACTTATATTTCCTACAACTAGAAGAGTCAAACAAATCAGATGTTTTTCAGGATGAGTGACTACTTTTAGTCTTGAGGTACTGGTAGCTTTCTACCCAGCCAAGATATGTTCTTGATATAGGAGATAAACATGGACTGTTGACTCCATGTCATTAAAAGATCTTCAGTGGGCCGGGCGCGGTGGCTCACGCCTGTAATCCTAGCTCTTGGGAGGCCGAGGCGGGCGGATTTCTCAAGGTCAGGAGTTCAAAACCAGCCTGAGCAAGAGCGAGACTCTGTGTCTACTATAAATAGAAAGAAATTAATTGGCCAACTGATATATATATATAAAAAAATTAGCCGGGCATGGTGGCGCATGCCTGTAGTCCCAGCTACTCGGGAGGCTGAGGCAGAAGGATCGCTCGAGCCCAGGAGTTTGAGGTTGCTGTGAGCTAGGCTGACGCCACGGCACTCACTCTAGCCTGGACAACAAAGCAAGACTCTGTCTCAAAAAAAAAAAAAAAAAAAAAAAAGATCTTCAGTGAGTTCAAATATAAAACCCTGGCTCTGAGAAAATTGGTGGTGGGGGTGGGAGCTAAGTGTGAGGATATTAATAAGATTATTTTTCTCTCATTTTTGTGATTAAGGAAGTTGTATTCTCTGGCTTATGATGAAGAACCAGACTCTCTATGTTCTTTTATAGGGGACATCAATATTCTCTATCAAGCTAGTTCATCCAGAAGCTTATGATTAAAATCACTGTCATCTCTCATTTGGGCATCAGGCTGTCCACCTCTAGGCAATATTTTTTCACACTTTGAATATGACTACCTGGTGTGCAAATCAGACCTGGTACTTGTGCAAACCTCTATAAGAAGTCCTCAAATAGTGTTCATGGTGGTGCAAAGACGAGTTAGAGATCGGTGTTAGGCATTTAAGCAGTGGAAAGGAAGATGATAATGTGGCAGAACTGCTGATCTATACAAGTTGATGCCACCAAAATCCTTCATGTTTCCCAGGGCCATCTCAGATCACTTTTCTCTTGCTTTCTATATTCCAACTACACTGGGCATTTTTCATTTTCTGGAATAAGTCAGGTTTCCTCCTGCCTTAAAGACTTGGAGCAGTCTTTATTCTTACCCTGCAATGTGGTTTCCTTCTTTCACCCAGTTAACTGCTACTCATTCTTCAAATCACAACTCAAAAAGTACTTCCACATGAAGCCTTCTATTATAGTCTCTATCACCCTCTTCTAGGTCAGAAAACTTGTTCCATTCCTCCAGAACATTTATCTACATTTGTAATTATACATTCAGCAGTGTGATTTCAAATAAAATACATGTCAGTATTTCTCATTATTTTCTAAGCTAAGTGACAGGAGAGATGTTGTCTATGTGTTGCTTACCATTGCATTCCTACCAAGTGAAAAGTATTTGTGGAAGGAAGGTAAGAAAGGAAGGAGCAAAGGAGAAAAGAAAGCAAAAGTCAAAGGAGTTGAGGGAGGAGCAGAAAGCTACAAATAGATATGTCATATACTGTAGCAACTATAGCTATATCATTCTGGATAAAGGATTGTGAGGCAACCAGGGAAAGGGTGTTCCCTCTCTTCAGTTACTTGGGTTATTGTAGCATACTTCGCCAGAAGGCAAAAATTAAGGAGTATCTTGCTTCTGCCATAGCATCTTCAGAAAACTAAAATGCTCATTTATTCAAACAAACTTTCCCTTTATAAGTTAATTTACAATCTTTGATGTTGCTTTTGTGGAAATAACCATTTGATAGTTATTAAATTATGTTTAGGTGCATTGATAGTAATACATTTTGTCATGACAACTGATCCATTAATATATGAAGTTGTTACATTTAGACTGCATTCTCCTTAAGCCTATATTATTTACTATCTGTACACAACATTGGTATAACACTAGTTTTGGAAAAACAAAATATGTTTCTGTTAGAGCTATCCTTTTCTTTTAATACAAACCCATTTAGGGACATTTTGTAAAATAATATATTTGATAAAAGAGGTTTTAATGGCTTGTTTAGAGTCATCATGGGCCATCATGTCTCAATGCTTCCTATCATAAAGTAATGTTTTTTCAATGGTCTGATCTCTAATTGTCCTATTCTATAGAGGATGGCTGCAAAGCAATGAAAGGTTTTCTGTTTGTTTGTTTGTTTTGTGTTACTGAACTAACACAAATTACAGAATGATATTTTCAGTGTGGCAAGGCTAACACAACTTTTATTTCTAACCATCTAGAATAACAACATAGGCAGTAGTGGCTGAGTGGATGTTCTGGAGCCCAGATTGCCTCGGTTCAAATCTTGGCTCTATCATTTATTAGCGTGGGGACCTTGGAGAAGTTCCTTAACCACTCTATACTTTAATTAGTTTAACTATAAAACAGGTATAGCAACAGTGTTAATCTCCTAGGTTGATTTAGTAAATATCCCACAAGTTCATAAATTTGAAAAGCTTAGGACAGTGACTGATATAAAGCAAGGGACTCAGTAAATGTTAGCTATCTTCATTATTATTAATTGTAGTTAAGATGGTGATTAGAATTCAGAGGTACTTGAGTAAATGGACTAAAATCATGTTGGTTGGGTATACTATGAAATTTGATATTGATGAGTTTTTTTTACTACCTGGTACTAGGTGTAAGAGTATTGAGCTTAGCTTCAGGAGAACACCTAATGGTTGAATGGGTAACTAATTTGGTGCAATTACCATATCTTCTCCGAGTTTTAGTCCACCCCCCTGCAATGAGAGATGTGATCTTTCCTGTTGTCTTTAAAGACTTCTTGGGAAAACTAAATGAAATAATATTTCTGGGCTGGGTGCAGTGGCTCATGCCTGTAATCCTATCACTCTGAGAGGCTGAAGTGGGAGGATTGCTTGAGTTCAGGAGTTTGAGACCAGCCTGAGCAAGAGCAAGACCCCATCTCTACTAGAAATAGAAAAAAAATTAACCAGGGGTGGTGGTGTGTGTCTCCAGTCCTAGCTACTCAGGAGGATCGCTTCAGGTCAGGAGTTCAAGACCAGCCTGAGCAAGAACAAGACCCCATCTCTACTAAAAACAGAAAAAAATTAACCGGTGTGTGTGTGTGTGTGTGTGTGTGTGTGTGTGTGTGTGCGCGCGCGCGCGCCTGTAGTCCCAGCTACTCAAGAGGCTGAGGCAAGAGGATTGCTTGAGTCCAGGTGTTTGAAGTTGCTGTGATGCCACGGTACTCTAGCCCAGATGACAGAGTAAGACTCTGTCTCAAAAAAAAAAAAATATGTGTGAAAATGCAGTGTATACTGTAAAGCTCTATACAAATTTGAGGTGTTGTTATCAGAATGACCTTAAGCTTAATTTCTGGAAGAAGTATTGAGTCATTATGAACTACAACATGTGTATGCCTGTGATTGCTCCTACAGTTTGGAATGCCTTCATCCTCCCTAATGAAGTAAAAAACAAAATCACTGAACTGTCAGCTGATCAAGATTCTCTTTGTTGGATTGCCACCAATTATTTGCATGACCTGGGAAAAGTCAGTTCCCCTCTCTGTGTCTCAGTTTCCTGATGTAAAATGAATACCTGGAGTTAGTTGATCTCTGAGGTGCCTTCCAATTCTGACATCACACAATATTAATTAATCCCTATTAATCCTATTAAGTCTGATAGATTGCCAAAGAATGAGGAGGGGTGAATATCATCTTCTAAAGCCAGTAGTGAAAGTACATTTTTGCTTGAGCTCTTGAGTTCCATCAATACTGATAGCCAGAAGGGTACACAAGAATCAATTCAGGCAACCTCTTTTGGCAGCTATTATATTGGGTTCTGCGTATAGTCCAAGATTTAACCAGCGCCTAGGCGACAGAGCTGGTTTAATAAGTCTCCAACAAGTTTCACATATTGGAAGGAGACTCATAAAACCATTCTCAGACTTTGTTCATGGACTGCTAAAGATGTGTGGTCCCCTTGATGCTTTCCTCATGGAATTAAAATCAGGTCTTATTTAGAACTACTCAAGCTATATTCATGGGAGCTCATTATGTGCCGTTCCCCCCAGAACAGTATTTCTATCTGAGCCTTCAGGTGGTAGGCAACTTGAATGAGGAAGTTAAATATCACTGGCTGCCCTGCTGAAGCTTTGCTGGGCCTTCCATAGTGTATGGCATAGTCATTTGGGGACTTTAAGCTCTCAGTCGTCCTCTTAGAATAGTTGGAGCAATTACTTTAGTGGCAAACATGGACTAATCATTTTGAAATTCCAGTTTAAGTCCACAGCCTTTTTGAGTTACAGAAGCACTAAAATGACCACAAGAGATTCATGTCTCAGGGACTGGTGACAGCCCACAGCCCAGCACTGCTGGCAAATCTTTCAGCACCACAAAAATGTAAAAGTGCTTTCCTTTATTTCCCTACTTTAAAAGGGCATTGATAGAGCTCCAAGTAGCTTTTATGGTGGGGACTATACAATCCCTGAGACTAAAGAATGATTCCAAACTCAAAAGGATTATCCTTATTTCTTAATAATTATTAATAGCAAAGAGAGAGAAGACATTTTTTAGCTCTGATAAGACTCATCACTCATGGCTCTGAACTTACAAGATGTATCACTTGATTCATGAACTTATCAGTGAGTTCTACATCTAGAAGAGTAACTTCTGTCCCCACTGTTATAGTACTCAACAGTACTATAGTATTGAACAGTGATATTAAGGTTAATTATAAGCAATTCAATAATGGAGTCCTTATTTCTTTTAGAAAATGTCACAGTGGGTACCATTCCCATGATGAAAGCATCCAAGAATAAATCATATTGGTAGATTAGGCGTGCATTTCTATTGGTTGTCTGGAAGAGAATTGTGTCCATCTTAGGGACTGGAATGGGAACTAGGGAGTAGTCCTAAAGTGCAGCTAGTCCTTAAAATGTATAGTCAAGGGCTTGGCTGGCCAAGTGAGAAAGTGTGGAACCTTCAGATGGAGACTGCTAAAATTCATTTTACATCTCCAGAGCACATCTGCCTCAACCCCCTACCTCTGCTGACAATTCAGGCACCCATGAAAATATCCTTCCTCTAACTCTGGTTAAGTCTCATTTCTATGAACCAATGGTTATTTAAATATATTTTGTTTTGTTCATTAATTATTTTATGAACAGCTTTTTCTCTCTAGAGCACAAACACCTTTTGAGCAGGGAACATACCATATTTCCCTTGTACCCTTGTTGCAGTGGTGCTGAGCACATTCTTTGGCACATTAAAGATTTTCAATAAATCTCTTCTGGGTGACTGAGTTTTTTCATACATATAAACTAGGAGCTATATCTAATTGGATAACCTAGGGAGTTTATCTAATTTTGAAATGCTAATTTCTGGGCTAATTCTTATTCAGATTTGGCTCTTCAGATAGTGTTTACTCAAAAGCAGAAAAAGAGAAACTGTTCCTTCCTGGGGTCATTTGATTTCACAATCTGCTTCTTCCTGAACAATGAAGTGCAAGCTTTTTTATTTGCCAGTCTTTCTAAATGTTAAAAACTTGCATACAATTGTACTTAATATGAAACACCCTCTCTTCTGGAGGAGAGGTTGTTATTCTAACTCTGTGCTAAAGGGTGCAAGATCAAGTTACCAGATCAGTTAGTGCACTGTAAGGCATTCTGTTACTGGCTGGGTCTCAGTGCCTGAGAGTTAATGGCAAACTGAATGTCATCCAGTTCACAAGCTTCTAATCATGACCGGCTGGTGTTTATAGGTCTTTTGCCAATAAAGGCATCCAAAAATGACAAATGTAACTGGATCAGAGAGCATTTGGCTCCTACTCACTATCAATTAGAAATAAAATGATGGATTCCAGATTTTTTTCTGAATTTGTGTGTATATCAAATTTCTACCCCCCAAACAATCTCTGCAATGCAGCAAGAATTGGTATCATTTGAAAACTCATTCAGGATGAGGGGAGGCAACTTTATTTTTCACTGTTTGCATTTCTAGATAGTTCCAGTTTTTGTATTCTTCCTTTCCAAACCTTAATATTGCCCTCCTAACGGTAACAGACTTGGGTGGAGAAGAGGAAATGTTGCATTTTAACTTTCCTTGTAAAGACACGAAAACAGCAGAAAGAAACATGAATGAAGGAGATGAGCTTTCTGTGAACAATCATGACAAAGCTAAATCTTGTGGAATCTCTCGAATTCTTTCTTTTATATCACTGTTTAAAATTTAGTGTTATCTTTTAACTGTGTACTCATTGATAAAAATAGTCCTAGGTGCTATGGAGGCTCACTTAAAGAATAAAAGATATGATCTCTGTCCCAGCAGATCCAATGATGAGATTTGAGAGAGCCAAGGGAAACATTTAAAGACTATCTGATCAATAAGCATAGATTCATATTTGGCACTGGGAAATGAGTGCAAATGGATTTCTTAGTGAACAGAAGGGGAATCAATCACAGAAGGCTTCGGAATATCTGTTGAATTCCATAACTTCTATCCAAGACTCTAGTTCTGTTGGCCATTATCTCATATGAACTACTGAAAGAGATGCCTAACTGGTTTCAATTCTTCCTGTCCCGTACCCTTCCTATTAATCTCCCAAATGTTAGTCAAATTAGCTTTTCTAAAATGAAAATTTTAGACATTTGTCACTCCCTTCCTAAAACTCTTATATATCTTCTCATTTCTCCCAAGATAAAGTTCCAGCTCCTTATTATTTGCCTCTCACCCGTCAAAAATTCCTGTCATGATTTGATCATAATAACGCCTACTTCTTCTTCCTCATCTTTTATTAGTCTCATTTTTAATATCTACTCAACAAATATTTATTGAACACCTTCTATGTGTCAAGCACTGTTCTAAGTGCTGAAGATACAAAAGAAAGAAAAATATTTAAAAAATTTCCTATCCTCACTAAGATTACATTTAAGGGAGCCTAGAAAGAATATAAACAAAAATAAATAGCTGAAACATTTAAGTTGCCAGATGGTGATAAATTCTGTGTAGAAAAAGTATGGAAAGGGCATAGAGAGCATCAATAGAGAAGAGTTACAATTAAAAATAAAGCATCACTGAAGAAGGGACATTTGACAAGAGTTACAAGAGGTGCATGAGTGAGACTTGCTACTATATAGGCAAAGTGCACTCCAGGCATGGGAGACTGCAAGTTCAAAATCTCTCAGGTAGAAGCATTTTTTGAAGTGTTTACAAAGGAACAAGGGGCCAATGTTGTTGGAGAAGTGTGAGTGAGGGGATAGTAATAGGTGAAATGGTCAGAGAGGGGGCAGTTGGTATAGGATGCCATAGAGCACCATGAAGACTTGGCTTCTATTTCTAGTGAACTGAGGAGCCGTTGCACATTTTGGGCAGAGAAATGATATGATCTGATTTGTTTTTTAAAATCTTAGTTTTCTATTATTATTTTCCTTTTTAAAATTGAGGTAGGATTTATATACATTAAAATTCACATTCTTTAGTATACAGCCCTGAATTTGACAAATGCATGTAGTCAATTAATCACCATGAGAATCATCATATATATAGAACAGTTCCATCACCACCCGCATTGTGTGATTCCCTCAAGCCCCTTTGTAGTCAACATCTATCCCCAAGCCTAGTACCTGATACCTATTGTTCAGTTGATACCCTGGAATTGTGCCTTTTTCATGTGTTATATATGTAGAATCAGACCATTCATAGTCTTTTGAGTATGCCTTCTTTTACTTAGCAAAATGCATTTGAGATTCACTTGTGTTATTGTATGTGTATCAGTAATGCATTCCTGTTTATTGCTGAGTGGTATTCCATGGTCTGGATATGACAGTTTATTTAACCATTTGCCTATTAAAAGACCTTTAATTTATTTCTAATTTTTTGTTCTAATGAACAATGAAAAATGTTATAATCATTCACATAAAAGTCTTTTTATAATCATTTTATAATCATTCACATAAAAGTCTTTGGACATATGTTTCATTAACTTGAATAAATACCCAGAAATGGGATTGCTAGGTCTTATGGTAAGTGTATGGAAAATTGTTTTCCAAAATGGCTACAACATTTTGTATTCCCTGTGTATTAGAGTTGTTGATCATCATCCTTGGCATAGCATGTCAACTATATTTTGTTTCCATTTTAATAAACATACAGTGGTATCTCTTTGTAGATTTATTTTGATTTCCCCTAATGAAAAACGATGTGACTATCTCTTCATATTCTTATATGTAATCTACATATCCTTTTAGTGCAGGTTCTATTCAAATTGTCAGCCTAATTTTTTCCCCCCTCTCTCTTTTTTAATTTCAAAGTATTATGGGAATACAAATGTTTTCGGTTACAAGGATTACTTTTGTAATGCTCGGGTCAGGGTTATAAGTGTGCCCATCACCAACATAGTGTTAATTGTACCTGTTACCTAACAGGTAGGTTTTCATCTAGGTAGGTTTTCACCCATCATCTCCTCCCTTTTCCCCCCAATTGATTTCCATTGAGTTATACTTCCCTCTACGTACATGCATGCTCATAGGTTAGTTCCAATTTAATGGTGAGTACATGTGGTGTTTGTTTTTCCATTCTTTAGATACTTCACTTAGGATAATGGTGTCCAGTTCCATCCATATTGTCACAAAATGCATTAAGTTATCATTTGTCATAGCTGAGTAGTATTCCATGGTATATATATACCACATTTTGTTAATCCATTCATGAATTGATGGGGATTTGGGGGTGATTCCACATCTTTGCAATTGTGAATTGTGTTGCAATTAACATTCAAGTGCAGGTGTCTTTTAGATAAAATGACTTATTTTCCTTTGGGTAAAGACCCAGTAGTGGGATTACTGGATCAAGTGGTAGATACATGTTTAGTTCTTTGAGGAATCTCCATACTGTTTTCCTTAGAGGTTGTACTAACTTGCAGTTCCACCAACAATGTAGAAGCATTTCTTTCTCTCTGAATCCATCTATTGTTTTTGGAATTGTTAATAAAAGCCATTCTAACTGGGGTAAGGTAATATCTCATTGTGGTTTTAATTTGTATTTCCTGGATAATTAGTACTTGAACATTTTTTCATATGTTTATTAGCCATTTGTCTATCTCCTTTTGAGAAGCTTCTGTTTATGTTTTTGTCCATTTTTAGTGGGGTGGTTTGTTTTTTTCTTGTAAATTTACTTGGGTTCTTTGTAGATTCTGGTTATTAGTCTTTTATTGGATGTATAGCTTGCAAATATTTTTTCCCATTCTGTAGGTTGTATATTTGCTCTGTTGATTTCCTTGGCTGTGCAGAAGCTTTATAATTTAATAAAGTCCCATTTATTTATTTATTTTTTTGTTGCTGTGATTGCCATTGGGGTCTTATTCATAAATTCTTTTCCTAGGCCAATATCTAGAAGAGCTTTCCAACATTTTCTTCTAAAGTTTTTATGGTTTGATGCCTTACATTTAAGTCTTTTATCCATCAGGAACTAATTTTTGGGAATGTTGAGAGATGTGGATCTTCCTTCATCCTTCTAAAAGTGGCTATACAGTTATCCCAGCACCATTTATTGAATAGGAATTCTTTTCCCCAGTATATATTGTTGTCTGCTTTGTCAAAGATCAGTTGGCTGTATGTAGATGGTTTCATGTCTGGTTTTTCTGCTCTGTTCCATTGATCTATGTCTCTACTTTTGTGCCTATACCATGATGTTTTGGTTACTATAGCCTTGTAGTGCAGTTTGAAGTCTGGTAATATGATGCCACCAGATTTGTTCTTTTGCTTTAGATTGCTTTGGCTATTTGGGCTCTTTTCTGGTTCCAAAAGAAGCATAGAATTATTATTTCTAGATCTGTGAAATATGCCATTGGTATTTTGATGGGGTATTGTATTGAATCTGTAAATCACTTTGGGTAGTATTGACATTTTAACAATATTGATTCTATTGATCTATGAGCATGATATGCTTTTCCATTTGTTTGTGTCATCCATAAATTATTTCCTTAGTGTTTCCTAATTCTCCGTGTAGAGATCTTTTACCTCTTTAAGTATATTCCTAAGTATTTTATTTTCTTTGTAGCTATTGTGAATGGTATTGAGTCTTTGATTTGACTCTCAGCTTGACTATTATTGGTGTATAGGAATGCTACCGATTTGTGTATGTTGATTTTGTAACCTGAGAGTTTACTAAATTTATATATCAATTCCAGAAGTCTTTGGTGGAATTTTTTTTCCTTTATGCAGTAATGAAAGTTTAAATGTGTTGTAGAAGAGACAAATTGTACTGCTTTTCTCCCATTGACATGAGACTTGTGCTCAGTAGAAACATAGAGGGGAAGGATGTATGCATGGTGTCTTGACTTTCCTACAGCTGACACTGATCCTTTTACCCATTGTTATAGCAATGTGGTATTCTACTCTTGTTCCCATATTTCTCATGAGGGCACAGTAAGGTACATGGAGAAGAGATATGAGGTAGGCACAAACAACCCTGTATCTCTAGCTCTCAGACTTTCTATACTGTCATACTAATACTCATGATGCCTTAGTAATTGATTTAAAAATTTATTTTCACTATTCTTTCTTGTTTCTATGGCATCTATGTCTTCCTCCCAGGCTCTGCTCCTGGTGAACAAATGTGTGATTCTCATATCTCCTTGAAGACACCTTTCTTTCCTTAGATTTATTTCAGTTATTTGATGACTACAAGAAGAGTTATGATTTTGTAGATTTTCTAATTTATTTTATGGTCATTATTTCAGGAATGATTCTCTTTCCAGCTTTCTATAAGTACCCAAAGCCAAAAGTCTTGACTTCTATTGACTTCTATTTTTAAAGAATCATGTGGCTGTTGTGTTAAAATTGGATGAAGGGCCACAAGGGTGGGAGCATATAGTGTAGTTAGAAATGTATTGCAGAAATATAGGCAAGCAATTATGGTTATGTGACCAAAAGCTGTAGTGATAAAAGTGATGAAAATTGTACAGATTATGGATATATTTTAAAGTTAGAATCAACAGGATTTGTTCACGAAATGAGAAGTGTGTGTGTGTGTGTGTGGAGAGAGAGAGAGAGAGAGAGAGAGAGAGAGAGAGAGAGAGAGAGAGAGAGAGAGAGAGAGAGAGAGAGAGAAGTCAGGGGTTACTCTAAGATTCTGTTTTGAGCAAGTGGAAAGAGAGGATTAGCATTTATTAAAATAGGTAACTCTATGACAGGGGTAGGTTTTGTGGAAAGACTAGCAGGGATTTTTTGGAGGAAGCATGCTATATTTAAGGTGTCTATTAGACATTCAAGTAGGATATTTGAGTCTAAGGACATAATCTTAAGTTCAAAGGAGTCTGGATCAGATGTATATATTTGATGGTTATCAAAGTGTGGATAGTTTTTAAATTCCTGAGACTAGATGAGATCCCCAAGAAGAATGTTTGAGCATTAATAAGATAAGAGGCTCATGGTCTAATGCCAGAGTATTTCAACATGAGGTGGGCAAGAAGATGACAAACCAGTAAATGATACTGAGCTACAGAGATCATAAATATAGAAAGAAAAACTATAATAGTGAAGTGTTCTGAATTAGAAACCAGTATTTCAAGGATAAGGGATGAATCAACTCTATCAAATTCTTCTTATAGATTAAGTAAAATGAGCCCGAAGATTGACCAATGCCCTTGATTAGGCAGGAGAGGGTGAGATCTTCTTCATAAGTGGAATATTTCACTTTTGTGGGAGTAGAGACATGCCATACATTGGGAAAGTGGGAGAAGATATGTGCTACAGTTATTGGGAGTAGATGGATAGTGGCAGTAGAACCATGTGAGTTTGTGTATGTGCATGTGTGTGTGTGTGTGTGTGTGTGTGTGTGTGTGTGCGTGCGTGCGCGCACGCCTGCACATTGGGAAATAAGATCATCAGCAGAGATTAAAATGATGGAAATGAAGATATGAACATTTTTGGGAAAATACAATGTAAAACAGGAATCTAGATGAGTGGAAGAGTGAATAAATTAGGGAATTGTGATCAGATTGCCAAGAAGCATAAAGAGCTTTTATTAGGCTTTTGTAAGTTAGTTAACTGTCCTTGAGAAAACTGACAAATTCAAACATATGAAAAATAAATAATCTTTCCTTTCTACATGAACTAGCTCACAGATAGCCAATATTTTCTGTTCTCCCTATTAATACCTGGGTCTATATTCTATCCTTTGAATTTGTGCTGGCCTTGTGACTTGTTTACACTGATCGAATGCAACAAAAGTGAGGTTATGTAAGGCCTCTAAAAGCTTGCAGATTTCACTATAACTGTCTTAACACTGTTGCCATGTGAAAAATCATGGTAAGCCTCTTTGAGGATAGGTAACTATGTGGACAGAAAGGCACGCCTATTCAGTAATATGAACTGTATCAGCCTTTCCAGTCATTCCAGATGAGGCATCAGTCCTATGTGTAAGACCAGTGAAGATCACCTGGAGAAGATATAAGCCAAATCAGCTGGAAAAAGCTCAAATTGTCAACCTACAGAATCAGAATCATGAGTAAACTCTTGTTCTTTTAAGCTATAAGTTATTTTCTTTTTTCCTTATGCAGTGGAAGCAAAAAAAGAAATAACCCCCATCCAGACTGTCCTTAGACACAGTGGTTAAAGTGATTTCCTTCAAGACAGTCCTACATAGTTAATCTATTGTACTTGATATCAAGTGATGACCAGCTCAGATATTCCCTCCTCAGTAAGTTTCCAATGACCTCACCAAAGGGGTTTATGTGCCTGTGTTATGTGATCTGGTAGCAATCTGTACTTTCACTTTCACATCACTTAATTATAGTGACTGTTTACTTTTTGCTTTCCTGATAGACTGGAAACTCCATGAGGAAAAAGCATGAGTCTATCTTGCTGATTATTATATATGTCACATGAACAGTGCATAGTATTTGTTGTAACAATGAAAGTTAATAGACATTGGCTGATGAAATGGATAGGGTAGAGTATTCTACATAGACAAAACCATTGAATATATAAAGTATGAGAAAATTTAGCAATATTGCTGTATTCCTGTTTTAATCAGTCCTCATAGGTTACCAAAGCAGAAATTTTCTTCATACCTTCTGTCTCTGACAAGTGCTTCTGGTGAGATTATTTTTCTACAAAGGAACCAACTAGGAGAGAGGGTCAGTTTTGCTCATTTGTAGGCACTCATCAGGAAAACCAACTAGAACATTTTTTGGCTAATAGCTTATATTTCTAATAGGTATGTTCAATTTTCTTTTGTTATCTTTAGTTCAGTTTGTATTCTTTATTATTTTGGCCTACCTTTCATTCAGTTGGTCTTAACTTGCCTATAGTCATTTTATTTTTTTGTTAAGTAACATTCACATATTTTTATCATTTTATTTCCCCTTGTAACAGTTTTTTTATTTTAAAATATTATTTATTTTTAATTATATTGAACATATTTCTTATTTTTAAATTTTTTATTGATACCTAATAGATGTACATATTTTCATGGTACATGTGATAAATAAATCCTTATAATTTATAAAGATCAAATCAGTATAATTGGGATATTCATTAGCTTAAATATTAGTCTTTGTTTATGCTGGAAACATTGGAATTATTCTCATCTAGCTACTTTGAAATTTACAATAGATGATTGTAAACTATAGTCAACCTATTGATCTATAAAACACTAGGTCCTATTTATTCTGTCAAACTGCACATTTGAACGCATTAATCAACATCTCTTCATTCCTCCCTTCCCCCTAATCTTCCTGGCCTCTGCTAACCACCAATCTACTCTCTATTTTCATGATATTCGCTTTTTTTTTTTTTTTTTTTTTTTTTTTTTTTTTTTTACTCACACATGTGAGTGAGAATGTGCAACATTTGTCTTTCTGTGATTGGCTTATTTCACTTGACATAATGACTTCCAGTTCCATACACATTGCTGCAAATGACAGAATTTCATTCTTTTTTATGTCTGAATAATAATCCATTGTGTATATATGTACCACATGTTCTTTATGAATTTATCCATTCATGGTTATTTAGATTGATTCCATATTTTGGACATTGTGAATAATAATATCCTGTGAATATTGCAATAAACACCAGAGTGCAGACATCTCTTTGATATATTAATTTCCTTTCTTTTGGATATATACCAAATATTGGTATTGCTGAATCATATGTTAATTCTATTTTAAGTATCTTTGTGGAAACCCTATATATTTTTCCACAGTGGATGTACTAGTTTATATTCCCAGAAACAGTGTAAGAGCTCCCTTTCCCTACATCCTCATTAGCATTTGTTATTTTTTATCTTTTTGATAACAGCCAAACTAGGTAGAGTGAGATGGTATTTCATTGTGGTTTTAATGTGCATTTCTCTGATGATGAGTGGTATTGAGCATTTTTATATACCTGTTTACCATTTATATGTCTTCCTTTGAGAAATGTTTATTTGGATTATTTATGGATCTTTTGCTTTTTTAATTGGATTATTTGGGGTTTTATGCTATTGAGTTTGAGCTCCTTAAGTATTCTGTTCAAATGGATAATTTGCAAATATTTTCTCCTATTTAAAAGGTTTTTTCTTCACTCTGTCAGTTGTGTATTTTTGGTGTGCAGAAGGTCTTTAGCTTCATGTAATCTAATTTATCTATTTTTACTTTTGTGCTCTGTGCTTTTGAGGTCTCACACAAAAATTATTTGTACAGACCAATGTCCTGGTATTTGTACAGACCAATGTCCTGGTATTTGTACAGACCAATGTCCTGGAGTGTTTCCTCAATGTTTTTTTCCTAGTAGTTTCATAGTTTCAGGTCTTAGATTTAATGTATGTGCTGCTGAAGTGAGCTAGGTCTTAGATTTAAATAGTCAATCCCTGTTAATTTAATTTTTATATATGGTGAGAGACAGGGGTCTAGTTTCATTCTTTTGCCTATGTTTATTCAGTTTTATCAGCATAATTTATTGAAGAGACTGTCCTTTACCCATTGTATGTCCTTGACATCTTTGTCAAAAATAAGTTGGCTGTAAATTACTAGATTTTTATCTGGGTTGTCTATTTCATTTCATTGATCTATGTGTCTGTTTTTATTCAAATACAATGCTGATTTTGTTACTATAGATTTGTAGTATATTTTGAAGTCAGGTAGTATGATGTATCCCACTTTGTTCTTTTTGGTCAGGATTGCTTTGGCAATTTGGGGTCTTTTGTGGTTACATATAAATTTTAACATTATTTTTTCTATTTCTGTGAAAAATGTCATTGATACTTTGATAGGGATTGCATTGAATTTATAAATTGCTTTGAGTAGCATTTCCATTTTTACAATATTAATTCTTTTAATCCATGGCATGGAATATTTTTCCATTTTTTGTGTGTGTCCTTTTCAATTTCTTTCATCACTATTTTATAGTTTTCTTTTATAGATGCTTTACTTCTTTGGTCAAACTGATCCCTAGGTATTTGATATACTTTGTAATTATCATATATGGAATTGCTTTCTTGATTTAATTTTCAGATTGCTTGCTGCTGGTATATATAAATTCTACTGATTTTTGTATGTTGATTTTATATCCTGCAACTTACTGAATTTGTTTATCAGGTCTAACATTTTTTTGTTGGAGTCTTTAGGTTTTCCTAAGTATAATATCATGTCTTCTGTAAACAAGGCTAATTTTGATTTCTTCCTTTCCAATTTGCACACCACTTATTTATTTCCCTTGTCTAAATTCTTTGGCTATGACTTCCAGTATTACGCTAAATGCAAGTGGTGAAAATAAACATCTTGCATTGTCCCAGATCTTAGAAAAAGGCTTTTAATTTTTCCCCATTTAGTATGACATTAGTGGTGGGTTTGTGATGTGTGGATTTTATTATTTTGAGGTTTGTTCCTTCTTACCCACAATGTTGAGGGTTTTTTTTTATCTTAAAGGAATGTTGAATTTTACTGAATGATCATTTAGCGTATATCAAAATTATTTTTTTTGCTTCAGTTAATGTGATGTATCACATTTAATGACTGGCCTATGCTGAACCATCCTTGCATCCCTGAGATAATCCCACTTGATAATGGTGAGTAATCTTCTTAATAAGTTGTTGAATTCAGTTTACTAATATTTTGTTGAGGATTTTTGCATCTATGTGTAACAGTGATGTTGACCTGTAGTTTTGTTTTTGTTGTGTCGTTTTTTGTTTTTGGATCAGGGTAATGTTGGTCTTTTTGAATGAGTTTGGAAGTGTTCCCTACATTTCAATTTTTTTGAAGAGTGTGAGTAGAATTAGTATTAATGCATTAAATTTTTGGTAAAATTCAGCCGTGAAGCCATCAGATTCTTGGGCTTTTCAAAGATGGGAGACTTTTTAAATACAGCTTTGATCTTGTTACTTGTTATTTGTTTGTTGAGTTTTTCTGTTTCTTCATGGTTCATTATTGGTAGGTTGTATGTGCTCAGGAACTTACCCATTTCTTCTAGGTTTTCAATTTTTTTGGCATATACTTGTTTGTAATAGTCTCAAATGATTCTTGTATTTTTTTTTCATCTCAGTTTTTATGTCTCCCTTTTAATTCCTGGTTTTATTTACTCAGGTCTTCTTTTGTCTTTGTTACTCTAGCTGAAGGTATATCAATTTAATTTTTCTTTAAAAAAACAACTTTTATTGCTGGTGAGACTGCAAACTAGTACAACTTCTGTGGAAAGTAATATAGAGATACCTCAAAGAGATACAAGTAGAACTACCATTTGATCCAACAATCCCATCACTGGGCATTTACCCAAAGGAACAAAGGACATCCTATAAAAAACACATCTGCACTCAAATGTTTATAGCAGCACAATTCACAATTGCAAAGATGTGAAAACAACCCAAGTGCCCATCAATACATGAGTGGCTTAATAAAATGTGGTATGTGTATACCATGGAGTACTACTCAGCCACAAAAAATAACGGTGATCTAGCACCTCTTATGTTATCCTGGATAGAACTGGAGCCCATTCTACTAAGTGAAGTATCACAAGAATGGAAAAACAAGCCCCACATGTACTCACCAGCAAATTGGCATTAACTGATCAACACTTATGTGTATAGTAGCAACATTCATTGGCTGTTGGGCAGGTGGGCTGGGGAGGAGGGGTTGGGTATATTCACACCTAATGGGTGCAGTGCGCACTATCTTGGGGATGGACATGCTTGAAGCTGTGAGTTGGGTGTGGCACAGGCAATATATGTAACCTTAACATTCATACCCCCATAATATGCTGAAATTAAAAGAAAAATAAAAGAATCATCTGCCACAGATCAAGATTTTGGATATTTGGAAATGCTTTTATCATTATGTTATTTTGTTAACAGAATTTGCATGCATAATACAAAAAGCTCTCATATTTCTTCATGGAAAAAATACTGCTAAACTATGTTTGTTATTATTTTTTAAATCTCATAAATAAACTATTTAGATAAGCTTAAAATACATTTTTTAGGCCGGGCGCGGTGGCTCACGCCTGTAATCCTAGCTCTCTGGGAGGCCGAGGCGGGCGGATTGCTCGAGGTCAGGAGTTCAAAACCAGCCTGAGCAAGAGCAAGACCCCGTCTCTACTATAAATAGAAAGAAATTAATTGGCCAACTAATACATATATAGAAAAAATTAGCCGGGCATGGTGGCGCATGCCTGTAGTCCCAGCTACTTGGGAGGCTGAGGCAGGAGGATCGCTTGAGCCCAGGAGTTTGAGGTTGCTGTGAGCTAGGCTGACGCCATGGCACTCACTCTAGCCTGGACAACAAAGTGAGACTCTGTCTCAAAAAAAAAAAAAATACATTTTTTAAATAAAAATCAATGTCTTTTGATTTATTTAAGTTAACATGTATTTGTTATAAGAAAAATGGATATTTACTAGCCATAATCCATAAAAATCTTTTACACAATGGTCAGCTAGGATTTTACAGAGTAGATAAGTGCAATCACCAATAACCTTCCTTTACTTGGATATATATTTGCATTTATTCCTACCCATAAAGTTAAGTATTGATAATTTTATGTATAAAATTTATAATAACTCTTTTAATTTATAGAAATCTATTGTACTCTGAATGAGGTCTTTATGGCAATGTATTAAAAATACCGAAGCAAACTTGAAAAAAATCACATTCCTCTAATTGAAATATTATTAAAGTTGATGTTTCTTTTTATATCATTTATTTATTTATTTTTAATTTTTTTTTTGTCTTGTTAGGACCAGTCCGTATTTCCTTGTCTTCTTTGTTTGAATAGGTCATGGTTTCTTATTTGCCATTGTTTCTTTAGATGTAAGTCTTTGCTTTGAAAAATTAGTTATTTATTCAATTTTCTCTGTATGGCTTGTTTTGATTTTTATTATATATGTTTACCTAGAGATTTTTCATAATTTACCAGTTGACTTTCTTTTCGTTTTTTCCATTGGGTTGCTACCTCCTTTTAGGCACTGCATGATGCCTTAAGCCCAGGTTTGCCTTGGTCCTAGTAAACAATCAGATTGCTGTCCATTGCTAATGGGAGAGGTCCCAATGGTGATATTCTGGTATTATGGGAAGGTTGGCTAGCGGTTTCATGCCCAGGAGAACTGTGTGATAAACCTCTTACAGTGTATTGCTACTGAACAGCCACTTGGAATTGGAGTCTATTTCAGCTGAGTTACAAAGTAGTTTCCAGAGCTGGGGCCTTAATCCCACCTCTCCCATTTGTCTCTGGCTATCCTCACAGATATTTATTCCTTCAGACACCTCCCATGTTTTTTGTGGGTTGAGGAAGGGACAGGTCTCCTGCTGGAGAACTCAAGATGGTAAAGCTCATTGTCTACCTTAATTGTACTTTTCCAGTGTAAAAACTGAGTCAAGGGAAAATTTTTCAAGTGCTTCCTGGTGGCCAGATTGAGGGGAGGAGCATCATGTATATGGAAGTCCAATTCTCCTACCACCTGCTCTGAGTTTGTTCACTTCTCTGAGGCCTGAGAACTGTCTTATCTTCATATTTGAGTTCTGGAATATTTCTGGTGGCAATCTCAGCACTGTATATTTGGGTTCTTTGTTTTTTGTTTGTTTTCTTTTGGGGGGCAGTGAAGCCATTTTGCTTCTACACTGGCATTTTGGAACCAGAAGTCTCCAGGTGGTCAGGTGATCATACATTTTAACTTTCAATTTTTTTAATTCCCCAAATAATTTTTTCCTAAATATATATTTGTTTATTCTTATATTTGAAAGTATTTTTTGATAGCATTCAATAAATATTTCTGTTTAAAATTTCTATAATACATGCTATTTTATATTTTCTGTAATATAACCTATAGCAACTTCTCCCACTTTTATTTATGCTGATACCCCCAGACTCTGATACTTATAAAATAAAAATTCCAATTTATTTTGGTCCTAGTTACTTTACCCTAGATACTTTAGATACTTTACCTAGATACTTTAGAAAATATCAGATCCTCAGTGAGATGTAATACCTAGTACATCAGAAATACTCAAAAAGTTCCTGGGTAGAGCTTGAGCCCATTATCTGAAGTAGTGTATTACAAGATTGGAAGAATAGGCTCCACATGTACTCACCATCAAATTGGCACTGACTGATCAACACAATGGTGCTCACACGGTAGTAATATTCTCCAGGGATTAGGTGGTCATGAGGGGAGAGGTAAACTCACAACTAATGGATGTGGTGAGCATTGTAGAGGAAAGGGCACGCCTCTAATCCTCACTTGGATGAAGCAAAGACATAAAATGTAACCAAAATGTTTGTACACTCATAATATCCTGAAATAAAAAATTAAAAGTTATTTATTATTTTCAATAGGCCAGAATATAATTTTTCTTCCCTTCTCTCATTCCCTCAAAAAGATCAATCTATATTTAATGATATGATTACATTGTTGTAATTGTGTTGTTTTCTCATATCATAATTTCAATGTTAAATTTTGATTTTCAAACTTTAGTGTTCATCAGACTAATCTAGGCAACTTATTATAAGGTAGAATTTCAGGCCTTATCTTTTGAGGTATTGATTGAACAGAGCTAGAGAAGGCCTAGAATTAAGTATTTTAAGCAAGCACCCAGGACCATGAGTCACACTCTGAGAAATAGGCATCCACATGAAGATACAGATGTCTAATCATAATCTCTGTAGTCATTGGATTTGACTGTAGTCACTAGTCCCCACTCATACTCTTCTAGTGATAGAAAACCTCTTCTCTCATGAGAGAGCTCATTACATTTTTAATAATTCTTATTTGTATGTAGTCTTAGATTTATAATGTCCACTACTAATAGAGAGACCAAGCATCTAGGTTTGTCCAGGACTGAATGGATCCTGGGGACACAAAGCCTTCAGTGTTAAAACTGAGAAAAGCATGAGAAAAACAGAATAAGTTGGTCACTAACTCTTAAATTCTATTGTCTTTCTCTGAAATCATCCAGAAAAAAGAGAATACTGTCAAAACATTTTGGCTTAGCTCAGTTGGCAGTAAACCATACCAGGTTAGGAAGAACTGGGACTCAGATACAAGAATATTACTTCCAGGTGTAGGAAATAAATGGTCATGGAATAAAAACAAAAGCTATATCATCAAATGGCAGTCTTTCTCATATTTGGAGCAGATATTATGCCCTCCTCTTCTCCAGGTGAAATATCCACTGTTGTTTTAATTACTATTCATATTGCTTGATTTCCAAACCCTGATTGTCCTTTACAATGTCATGCTTTTTCATGTCTTGTCACATTAATTATAAAAATGTATCTTTTTAAAATCCCCATTTACAAAATGAGGAAAATGTAAGGCTACTATAATGATCGATTGATTGTCTGCTTATAGACTTTTATAATAACATTTTTTCCTCAGAAGTTTGAAGACATTCCTCTAAAGTATTTCTAGCATCCAGTATTGACAAGGAAAAACCATCAGCCAATCTGATTTATATCCCTTTGTATATTATCTTGTATTTATTTATTGTAAACTGTGGAAACTTTTAGGATTTTTTTAATTCTTAGTATTATGAAAATAATAGGAAGTTCTTATGTGGGTCTTTCTTTCACTCATCCTGAATGGCATGCTGCAGACTTTCAATTTGACAATTCAAATCAGACATCAGTTCTGAGAAGTAGTCTTTTATTATTTGCTCTATTATTTTTGGTTGGATCTCTTGGATTAATATTCTAACATGTGTATCTTCCTCTTATAGTATATATTTCTATGTCATGTGATTTACTTTAAGCCTTAGTTTTTCAATTCATAGGAGACTGGTACAACAATTCCCAGAAGAATAAATAGAACTCAAATCAGGACGGTGATTATAAAAATGGAATAGAATTGGTAAATTTGAGAGTAAGTTTGAGACTTAACTTACATCATAAACCAATACTTTAAAAATTACAAAAAAAGGCTTAAATGTAAAATCTGGAACCTGAGTAGATGAAATTAAAGAATTGGGGGGCATAGAGAATAAACATATCATCCCCTAACTGGAATATAAATATCTACTGATATTTTTTTCTAAACATACATAAAAGCAAAGGAAGAAGACTAATATATTTGATTAAGTAAATGTTAGAATAGTTTTTAATTATACAACAAAAATTTCTGCCTTAATAAAAAAAAAAAGCAAACTACAAACTAATGGAAACAGTTTCAATTTCTATGGTATATAATTGGTTGATACCTTTAATATGAATAAAACTCTTAGAGATTAATAGGAAACAATACAAATAAACCCTCAAAGGCCAAACAATGAGACCAAACAAACATTTAAAAGAAAATATTAGCATTCAATAAGCATGGAGCAGGGATACTTCCATATTCATTTCTGTATCCTCAGCAACAAGAGCAAGGCTTCTATGTTAAAGGCACTCAATTAAAATTTGTTGAACAAATAGATGAAAAATGGACCCTCACTTTTAATCATGTCAATGCAAATAAAATATGTAAGTTTTTTTAACCTATCAAATTAACAAAGCATTTTTAGATGATAATATAATTGTTGATAAGGTTACAGAAAAATAACTTCATATATGCTGCTAATGGTAATATAAAAATTATCAGAAAATTTCTGGGGAGGAATAAGAAAAGCCTTAAATTATCTTTTAACCAAGAAACTTAATTAGCCAAATAATCAGAGATGTTCCCAAAGATTTATCTAAAGTGTGTTCAGTAAAACGTATTTTATAATAAAACAATTTATAAACAAATTACCTACTATAATTAGTTAAATGAATTATGGTACATGAAAGGCTTGGAATGATATTTTGGAATTATGAATAATGTAGTCAAAACTATATAAAAATCTGTGGAAATGCTAAGATTCTTAGTGAAAAAGCAGAATAAAAATGTGTGTTGTTTCTAAACTTTATTGCCTTTAAAATAGTGGTAAGTCCTGTTTACTGGAGTACTTTTGCCATGCTGAGGACCTTGATGGAAATTATCATAAAAACTCAGGCATCAGGTGAGACATACCTGAATTATCCTGCAAAGCACCTGGTATAGCAGGTGAAATTATGTTGGGAAAATCCTGGAGAGAAAGAAATGAGCTAGTTAGAAAGTACAGAAAGAAAAAATGATATATGCTTGTTCTTAGCTTGACCAAGAAAAGACTTAAAAAGCAAAAATGTTTTATATAAATGGCAAATTATTTGCTCTATGTATTTGTTCATTGGGCATAGCAGTGAGGAAGGAGGGGAAATGTAAGGATATGATATAAACTTCCTCTTCTCACTCTTGTACAAAATACTCAATAAAGTTGACATTTCTTAATAAGGCTTTTATTCAAAGGAATCGTTTGTTCAAAACTGAGATTATACATAGGGTGAATGATTGAAGGACAACTGCACCTTGGGAATAAAAATTATTTTAAAAATCTAATCCCCATATTTTAAAAATGATTTGTGTGAATTTTATATGTATATTCATGGGCTGTTGGAGGAGGGAGATTGAGACTGCATGTACATATACAAAAATTATTGAGTGATTACCATTGAATGCTAGATTCATATGATATTAATTTTTTAGTTCATCTGTGTATTCTAATGCACATATAGAATAAAATATTTTGGTTTTTAAGTCAGAAAAATTCATAAAATTGCTGGAGACATTATATTAATATTATCATAAAATGTCTTTTGGGTCTTCTCTTCTTTTATATAAATACCTCCAATATACATATTGAAAACATTTAAAGAACCATGGAACTAAAGGTACATGAACTTTATCATGACATATTTTGAGAATTCTCATCCTTTTCAGACATGGCAGTACTTAAATCATCCAAACTGAAAAAATGTATTCTTTTAAAGTAGTTATTGATAAGAAATACCTTTTATATTTCCTGGCTTGGTTATGGTGAGATTCCAAAAGGATGAGGGAGCTAAGATAGATATTTCCCTTTGCTATGGTTTGAATGTGTTTTCTCCCAAATACATTTTGAAACTTATTCCCCATTGTGGTGGTATTAAGACATGGGCTCTTTTGGGAAATGATTAAGCAATGAGAGCTCTGCTTTCATGAATGGATCACTGCTTTATAAAAGGGCCAGAAGGAACTAGGTTAGTCCTTTTTTTTTTACCCATCCATCTCTTCCACCATGTGAGGACACAGTGTCTGTTACCTCTGAAGAATGCAGCAACAAGGCACCATCTTGGAAGCATAGTGTAGTCCTTACTAGACACCAAACCTGTGGTTGCATTGATCTTGGACTTCCCAGCCTCTAGAACTGTGAGGAAATAAATCTCTGTTCTTCACAAATTACCCAGTCTCAGATATTTTGTTATAGCAGCACAAATGGACTAAGACAACCTCCATCTGGGGCATATGATGAACAATTAGAGGTCTCTCAAGCCTGACAAAATAGAAATAAATACCATTTAAATAGAACCTCCAAAGTAGTGCTTCTCAATTATTCATGATGAAGAAATAGGTTTGTTGTTGTTGTTGTTGTTGTTGTTGTGCAAAACATTTGCAAAATATAATAAAAATTACCTATTAAAAATATTGACTTATAGATCCTTTCAACACAACCCTAAAAAGGTGAAAAGCTGTAAAAACATTCAAAATAAAAAATAAGCCCAAATATTTTATTATTAGATTAAACAAATATAAAATAATTCTCTCAAATGGCTATAATTTCTAAATATCAGCTTTTCACTTCTTCATGCATCTCTTTTTGGACTTATAATGGTTTGTGGATCAGCATGTACTACAGATCACACTTTGAATAGCTCTAAAGCACATGGTAGAAGGAGTAGATAAGAATAGGTAGAGAATTTTTTCTCCTGTTGTATTCACATTAGCTGGACTATGAGCATATACAATTTTAATCACTATTTGAAAATGGATGTTGAAGAATCTTGAAATTATAAGAAGAACAAGAAGATATAATGAATGGAAAACAACTTTCATAAATATGTGTTACAGCAATTAGGATTGTTAAACAGGAAAGAAAAAGAGAAAATTCTTCAAAAATATAAGAATTTTTTTGCTTTAGTTTACTTTTGCCTTTTTATAGTAAAAATAAAACACAGATACAGAAAACTACCCCCAACATTCTACAGCTTACCTTATTATGCAGCAAACATCCTTGTAATTACTAGCCAGGGCAAAAATTAGAATTTGTCAGCCACACAAGAAGCACCTTTTGTGTCCTATCCAAATCACAAACCTTCGTTTCCTCCAAAATCCTTCCTTTTCTCCAAAAAGTAACCGTTATTTTGACTTCTATAAAAATCTTGCTTGCATTTCTTCACAGACCTATCATTCAAGTTCTCCATTCATCTCTTTATTTCCTCTACAATTTATCTGCTAAAAGATCAGGACATTTAATCTGGACTTTACTGATTGCAGAATTATGGAACAGTTCAAATTGTCCTCTGATCTTTGTGTTTTCTACAAATTTGCATACAAATCCAGAGGCCTCATCAGATTGAGATTTGCTCCCTTTGGCAAGGTTATAGAAGGTGATATGAAATTTTTAATCAAAAGGTATAAAATGTCTGATTTCATTCTTATACTAATTAATGGTTGCAAAATGGTGATTATCAATCTTTAAAAAATTATCAGCTGAAATAATTTTGCACAGAGATACTTCTTCTTATCTAATATCTTGTTACCCAGTGGTACTGAGCATATGTAAATGGCACAAAAAGTGATTGTTTTTTATTTTTATTTAATCAATTTTCAAGATAATAAACTAGTTGTCATCCTCCTGAGATAACAATTTTGTATTTTTTCTTTACTTTATATTCCATAATTTCATTTTTTTGAGCTCAAATTCAAATTCAAGACTATATATTTTTTAACTTCTTCCATATTAAATCTCAAATTCTTTTATTCTATGCCAAGAATTCTGATTCTCTAAGACACATTGAATGATATAAATATAAGCACCCATAGTTTGCTCATTCCCTTTATCCCACATAAATCATGAAATAGTCTCATAGTTATACTACTACTGTTGCTACTATCAATTATCACTACTGAAAAGTAAGAAAAAAGGTCTGTATACACTATCTGTAATATGTCCCTATTATATTAAGGTTGTACTATATATTGTCAGATAATATAGTCATTTTATACTACTATTGTTTCCTTTCAACTCTCATTTAGTCTTAATTTTGCACAGAGGTAAATATTTAGTTCTCACTACCAGTCTTTATGTTACTGTACCTCGGTTGTTTTGGTTGTCTGAAACTTTTTAACATCTAGATTATTTAGGAAGGATCCCCTAGGAAAAATATTTCCTACGTTATTGCTGTTGATCACTTGGAAGTTTGTCTATTGGATTCAGGAAGATCCACAAACTGCTACCACCAGCACTATCATTTTCACAAGATCTAATAATTTATTTGAATAAAAAGTATTGAACTCTTTTTATTCTCCACAAAGAGCTGAGTGAAAATTGTCTTAAGTTAAGGATGAGGGTACTTCAGGATGACTTTCTTGAAAACTGAATAAATGGTAGAGCAAATGTTCTTGTGCCCTGGTACAGTTAGCAGATCATCTATATGAAAGCTATGGAAATATGAACTATTAATTGATGATCTCTCCAGATTTCTTCTGACTCTAGAATTGCAGAATATAGACTTGAGTTTTCCATAAAGGAATAGTGCCAATTTATATCTGAGTGCCTCTCAGGTTGTTTGGCATGTTGGTTAGAATAGATCCAGTAGCTGTAATTCATAATGTGATCCCCAGGAATTACCAACTTAACATGCCAGACTTGTACATTGTTTAAAGGCTTTCATCATTTCCTCTAAAACCAATCACCAAAATGACATTTTCTCAATGCCCCAGTATGGACTCAGGTAACCATAAGGAGAAAGAAATAAAATAAATAGATTGAGAAGCTCTAGAGGTATAAGCAACTTTGTAGTCAGAGGTGAGGAAGTTAAAATAAATTTAATTTTGCAGAAAGAAAATGTATTTACCTTTGCATTTTACACCAAGGAGAACCAATTCAATTCTGGTACAATAGAAATCTAGATATGAAAGTAATATCCTTGCAAGAATTTAGCTCTTTGTTCGGTAAAGAGAAATTTCCCTGGTTATAATTATTTCTTTCTGTGCTACCAAGAAATTTCTTCCTGTTATGATGTAGTCTGACAATTAAAGGTTTATTTTTATGACACTAGATAGTGCTACATTGTATACCTTATTTGACATATTCTGCAAAAGTTAGACCAAGCCTAGAAAATTGTGCTTTATTATGGCTGCCATTGTTTAAAAGTTTCGTTAACAAGCTGGCATATTTCCAAAGAAAGCCAACCAAAAAGTCTAAAGGTCTGATAGCCAGTTTACATAAAGATAGTTGAAATGGAGATTTTTCAGTCTAAAGAAAAGAAGTCTTAAAGAGAAAAGATTTAAAACTTGCTTTAAAAATTTGAAGGGTAAAAAAACAGGATAACTTACTCTGATTCCAGAAGGGAGAACTATTAATAGATCCAAAAAGTGCAAGTATTAGTGAAACAGATTTTTAGATCAATATAAAGAAGACCAGCAAGGACAATTTACCAAATGAAATAGACTTTCTCAAAAAGTAGTGAGTTTCCTGACAATGAAAGTAATTTATCAGAGATTGACTGAGAATGTTTGCATCTGTGAAAGGTTTTATGGAACTCTTGGAAAGGGAGTAAAGGCAGTTATAGCCCTGCTTTGAGAGTAAGACTGTGTATGTTATGTATGGCTTCAGACACACATTCTGAATCCAAAATGCAACATGTTAAAATGGACCACAGATAACTTTTTATAGTGAATTCCTGTTTGGATTTGACTTCTCCCTGTCATTTGAGAACAAAGTGTGATGATATCCTCAATCTATTATTTCATTCCAAAACTTTGATCCCTGGCATACATGAGTCCTAATCTAAATGCAGTGGCATTTTACTAAACCTTAGGACACTTACATTGTTACATATAACCTAGAATTCTTAAAATATTAAAAATAATAATGATGAAAGTTTTTATAATATTCATTCATTAATCAAATAAGCTTTAATTTTTTTCCAAAATAATGTATAAAATGCTAATAAAATAAGTTCAGCAATTGGAACTTATTTAGAGCAGTAGTCCCCAAACATTTGGCACCAGGGACCGGTTTCATGGAAGACAATTTTTTTCACAGACAGTAGTGGTGGGGTTTGGAATGATTCAAGTGCATTACATTTATTATGCACTTTATTTCCATTATTATTACATTGCAATATATAATGAAATAATTATATGATTCACCATAATACAGAATCAGTGGGAGCCCTGAGCTTGTTTTCATGCAATTTGATGGTCTCATCTGGGGGTGATGGAAGACAATGACACCTGAAGTGTGTTGTTTACATCCAGTCTGCTACATAATCTCATTTGGGTTGCTGTCACTGCAGAAAACCCTGCTTCACAAAGATAGGATGTTGGAAATGGAAGCAGACTTTTGAGTGCTTTTGTGACCATCTCAGGATATTCCACCTCAACTTTAATCCAGAGCATATGGAAATTTGAAGTTGTCTCAAACGCACCATCATTTGCAGTCTCAAGCAGTTGATCCTCTTCTAGCACGGACAAAGTCAATTCACCTGGCTTATTTACAAATGGGTCATGGATCCATTTCTTCCCAGTTTGAGGGTCTTTTGTGATTGGGAAGTAATGCTCAAACTCTTTTGAAAGCTGCGATAGGTGATCATGCACCACCTGGGAGAAAGAAGGCCCTGGTTCAGTCTCTTTCAAAATCTCCACTAATGTTTGAAATATGTCAAAAAATTCCAATGTTTACTCATTGACTCCATAATTCCAGTTTGGCTTTGAATGCAGTCACTTTATCTGATGACTTGAACACAGTTGTCATTATCCCTTGAAGTGACAGATTGAGTTTGTTGAGCAGGTTGAACGTGTGACACAAGGAAGAAAGTTTTGGGACCCATTCTCTGTCACTGAAATGTGCTATCAGTGGTGACTGTCTTGCTAAAAGAAATCTCTGGAGCATCTCTCATAACTAAAGAATTCTGACCAGTTATCTTTCTTTAGGAAGCCATCTGACTTCTGTGTATAAGAGAAGACATGTGTGCTCTGTATCCATCTCCTCACAGAGCTGCAAAAATGGATGTGAGTTAATCGCACGTACTTTAATGTGTTCGATAATTTTAATCACATCCTGCAAGACATTGTGCAGTTCAGGTGGCATTTTTCAGATAACCAGCATTTTCCTATGGATGACACAGTATGTAAACTCGCATTCAGAAGTGACCTCCTTGACCCTAGTAGTGAAATCAGACAGCCATCCAGTCATGGCAGCCACTCTGTCTGTGCATATACTGACACAAAATGAGCAATTCAGTTTTCCTGATATGTAATCATTCAAAGACTTGAATAATTCTGCAGCTGTGGTGTTGGCTGGCAACAAAAGTGCACATAACATATCCTCATGCACATCCTCCTGAAATATATATTGGACAAAACAAGCATTGTTGCCTTGTTGTCAACATTGATAGACTCATAAGCCTGGATTTTATACCACAGTGACTTATTAATCCTAACAATTTTGCCTCAATATGCTCTGCTATTTTGTCAATTCATCTAGTTATGATTCTAGCTGAAAAAGGAACATGTGCCACCTTTGAACTGCAGTCTCTCCTAAAAGTTCATGGCAAATGTTCTTAGCAGCAGGCAAAATCATCTCTTCACCACTAGTAAAGGTCTTTTTAGCTTTAGTAATGTGATAAGCCACTAAGAATTATGCTCTCAGTGCAGACACATTTGATGAAGTGGTGGCCTTCATTAATTGCTTCTGTTCTTCTTGCCCACATTTTTTTCTTTTGAAAAACTCCATAGTCTTGTCCTTTTTTTATTTTAGCATATTATAGGGGTATGGAGTCTTGTCTTTTAATGCAGGGTGCTTCATATCCATGTGGTGAAGCAGTTTTGAAGGTTTCATGGCTTCATTGGATAGCTGGTCATCACATATTATACAAAGCAGGCTTGGAGAATGTGAATCATCTGTTGCTATGAACCTGTAATTTAAGTAGGACAGTTGGTATTTTCTTTTAAATCCAGATGGGACTGCAAATTAGTGAAACCTATGTGGAAAAGAATTTGGAGATACCTCAAACAGCTAGAGATAGAAATACCATTTGACCCAGCAATAGCATTGTTATGTATCTACCCAAAAGAGAATAAGACATTCTATTATAAAGACATCTGCACCCGAATGTTTATGGTAGCACAATTCACTATTGCAAGGACATGGAAACAACCCAAGTGCATGTCAATTCATGAGTGGATAATGAAAATTTGGTATATGTTCACAATGGAATATTACTCAATTCTAAGAAACAACAGCAAGCTAGCACTGCTTGTACTGTCCTGGATTAAGCTTAAGTCCATTATCCAAAGTGAGGCGACACAAGTTCAGGAAAATGGGCTCCACATGTACTCGCCATCAAATTGGTACTGACTGATTAACACTAAGGTCCTCAAATGGTAGTAGTGTTCACCAGGGATTCTGGGGGGAGGGTAGACGCACATCTTAGAGATGTGGTGAGCACTGTGGAGGGGAAGAACATACCCCTAACACTTCTTAGGGAGAAGCAAAGATATAAAATGTAACCAAAATGTCAAAAAATAAATAAACTTTTATCGGGTGGTGGGCGGGTGGGGGGAGAGGAAGGGATGAGTGTATACCCACATAATGAGTGCGATGCGCACCACCTGGAGGATGCACATGCTTGAAGCTATGACTCGGTGGGGCGGGGGGCGGTGGCAAGGGCAATATATGTAACCTTAATTATATTTGTACCCCCATAATATGATGAAATAAAAAGAATTTAAAAAAAAATCCAGTTTTCATTTTATTGGCAGTCTTAGAGTCTTCTGCTGTCTCATCATTGGGTCTTTCCCCCTTTTCAAAGAAGTTCTCCAGTGATGTTTGTTCTTTACTCATTTTTGGTAGGGTTATCTTGCGGGCTTATGAAAACTATGACTGAGACAAGCGTGCAGTGTGGGAAAAGATGCAGATGGAAGTGGTAAATAAAATAATGGACGGGCCATTCAAAGACTAAAATAAGTGTCAGATTCTGACTTAAAGCCTGCCACAAAATGCAGCTGTATAATTGAAGTAAGAGGCTCCCTTGCCATTATAAACCCTGCCACCAGATGCAGCTTGTCACTTGCCACTAACTGATAGAGTTTTGATATGAGCCTGCAAGCAATTAATTTATTATAGTCTCTGTACAGCCAAACTTCTCTGCTAATCATAATCTGTATTTGCAGCTGCTTCCCGGCACTAGTATCACTGCCTCAGCTCCACCTCAGATCATCAGGCATTAGATTCTTATAAAGAGTGCATGGCCTAGATCCCCCGCATGTGCTGTCTACAGAAGAGTTCATTCTCCTAGAAAAATCTCATGCTTGCCACTGGTCTGACAGGAGGTGGAGCTCAGGTGGTGATACAAGTCATGGGGAGTGGCTATAAATGCAGAACCATTGGCATAAACTGGGTGAAGAGTACATGAGAGCTATCTGTACTATCTTTGCAACTTCTTGGGAATCTACAATTATTTCCAAATATAAAGTTCAAAGAGAAACAATGATGGATATGCTCCCAGGTGCTCACCAACTAGCTATACTTCCCTTTAAGTACTTCTTAATTCAGCAATTATGAAGGGTTTCAGGATACTTCACACTCATAAAATTATTGAGAATGCCCTAAATCTTCTGTTTTACTGATTTTATCTATTGATATTTACCATATAAGAACTTAAACCCAAAAGAGTTTTTAAATATATATTTTTAATATATCTAGGAAGGTATGTGATGACAAAATGATGATTCCTGAAAATCTGGAATGGCCCAATAAGGCTGGAAGGAGGAAAGTTAAAAACAGTAAGACTGTGGTCTTATGATTTTCACCTTGTTTGTCCTTCAAACCACTATTACATTAAATATTATTCTCTGTAATATATATATTTTTACTCAATCCTAAACTCTAGCCTTAAAATATGAAAAATATCTCCCATTCTTACCATGAAAACAAACAAACAAATCCTTCCTGTGGAGCAATAGATCAAGATACATTTTTAGGATTGTTGTGTTAGGTAGTAAGTATGACTTGGTAAAGATAATTAGTTTTGAGAATAAAAATAAAGTTTTTATCGTACAATATGAATAAGTTTTAGAGATTTGCTGTAGAATATTTTACCTCTAGTTAAAATATTGTATGGCAGACTTAAAAAATATTAAGAGGGTAAAAAATATTAAGAGGGCAGGTCTCATGATGTGTTTTTACAACAATAAAAGAAGAAAAGAGAGGGAGAACTTGCAGGTCTAAGAGAAAGAGACACTTGATGGAATGAGGCAAGAATAGGTAGGGACAATAGGAATGAGTATAAATTTGTGTGTAAATAAGCAAATATGAGAGAGCAGGAGATAAAAGTGTGGGGTAGATATAGATAGATATTTTTGGGAGGACATAATAAAGCATAAAGAAGCTATTTAGAATTTATTTTCTGTTAAACAAAACCTCAAAAATGCCATGTGCATAACATAATAAACATTTAAATTAAGAAATTACAAATAACTTTCTTATGAACTTACCATGTTCATTTTTACAATAATGACAAACAACCACAATATTTTAACTTAAATAATACTTATAACTATATTTTAAAAATAAGAATATAGTGAATGATATAGCATTGTTTTCTTTTTTGAAAATATATTCCATGTCTGACTTACTGAAGACAGCTGGATTCTACGATCTGCTTCTACATTCAATCCACTGCATTGTGTTATGGTAATTGAAGGATATGAGGAAGATCTACTCACAGAGATATGTAACTGGAAAATAGAATGTTAATAGCCAATTCAGACTATGGTTATTATTCTATAATACTAGACCAAAACTCAACATGTCAAAGTTTTCTAAAAGCTTGTCACAATGTACAATAAGAAATATCAATGAACTTCTTATGCTTTTCTCTATGAAAATCTATCTATTGGTCAATATTATAGTTTAATGGCGTTTTTATCCATACATGTATTTGTAATGTTATGTACTGGTAATGTGTTCAATGGCTTTTTTTTTTTTTTTTTTTTTTTTTTTTTTTGAGACAGAGTCTCACTTTGTTGCCCAGGCTAGAGTGAGTGCCATGGCGTCAGCCTAGCTCATAGCAACCTCAAACTCCTGGCTCAAGCAATCCTCCTGCCTCAGCCTCCCAAGTAGCTGGGACTACAGGCATTCGCCACCATGCCCGGCTAATTTTTTTTGTATATATATTAGTTGGCCAATTAATTTCTTTCTATTTTATAGTAGAGACGGGGTCTCGCTCTTGCTCAGGCTGGTTTCGAACTCCTGACCTCGAGCAATCCGCCCGCCTCGGCCTCCCAGAGAGCTAGGATTACAGGCGTGAGCCACCGCGCCCGGCCTGTTCAATGGCTTTTAATGTTAAATTTAAGTTCTTGGTAACTTTATACTAAATAATTAAAGCTTTTATTTAAAGTGCCTTACTTCAGACGTTAGCATGTTTTGTGTGTTATCATTTGAAAATTAAATTTTGATTTCTTTATTTTTTATGGTAAAGGGGCATGTTTATTTTTAAGAATTCCAATGTCAAATATCTCTGATTGGAGACAATTGGTGTATTAGTTCCCTAGGTATGCCATTTTAAAATATCCCATAAACTGGGTGGCTTAAAACAATAGCAATTTATTCTCTCATGATTCTAGAGGTTAGAAACCTAAAATAAAAATGTTGGTAGGTTCATGCTCTCTCTGAAAGTTTTAGGGACAGATCCTTCCTTGGTTCTTCTCAGCTTTTTGTGGTTGCTAGCAATCCTTGGTGTGTTTTTTTCCCCTGATAGATGCATTATTATAAACTATTCCTCCATTGTCACATGGCATTATCCCTCTGTGTCTCTGCTACTCTTCTTGTAAGGACACCAGTTATATTAAATTAAAAGCCCACTTTACTCTATATGACCTCATTTTAATTATTTACATCTGCAATGACCCTATTTCCAAATAAAGTCAGATTTTGACTTTCCAGGAAAGACATGATTTGGGGAAGAAACTATACAACCCAATACAGTTTTCCTTCCAAACCCCCAAATTCAATCTGTTCCATGTGTAAAATACATTCCCTTGATCTCAACATCCCCAAAGTCTTAATCCATTGGCATTAACTTTAAGTCCACAATGTTATCTAAATATCACCCAAATTAAGTACTGAGTCTCTGGGTATGGTCCATATGTGGGAAATTCACCTATGTCCTCAGATTTGTGAAACTAACTAATTAACTATAACATATACTATATATAAATATAATATATAATCTGCTTCCAAAGTATACTGGTGGGATATATATAGAATAGACATTCCCACTCTGAAAGGGAGAAAATTGGAGGAATAAAGTGGTTACTATTACAAAGTAGTCTGCAACCCAGAATAGAAAATTTGTTTAATTTGAAAGACTGGGGAACAATTGCTCTGGGGGCTTACTGCTCTGTTCCCTTCAGTACATACTGCCAATGTTTCTTCCTAGAGAGTTCATTGGATCCACAATCACCTACCTAATCTCTTTATCAGTAGGTTGTTCAGCTACATTTTTGGCCCTGTTTCCAGAACATACTATTGGGATTGGTTGAGAATTTTCCAAATCATTAAGCATTGGTTCCTTTTTGCTTAACATTTTATTTCTCCATTTATCTTTGTCTTCTCACATTTTACTATAAGCAGCTAGGAGAAGCCATACTGCAGCTTCCCTGTTTTGCTTGCAAATGTCCTCAGCAAAAAATACAAGTTAATCACTTACAATTTCTAATTTCCACAAAACAGTAGACTATAAGTCAGCCAAGTATTCTGCCATTTTTACAAGAAGGATTCCTTTTCCTCCTGTGCTCAAGAACATGTTTCTCATTTCTATCTGAGAACCCATCAGAAGTGGGTTCTAATGTTCATATATATACATATATCTAGCACAACATTCTGTTTGTGACAATATATTCCCTGAGATGATAGTAACTTTCTTTATAGCTCACCTCACTTTATTCTAGTCCTCACTGAGAGGGAGGAGGAGGAGATGAGTATATTCACACATAATGGGTGCGGTACTCACCATCTGAGGGATAGATATGCTTGTAGCTCTGACTTAGGCAGGGCAAAGGCAATATACATAATCTAAACATTTGTACCAAAGTAATATGCTGAAATAAAATAAATAAATAATTTGTTAAAAAAATTTTAAACAGTCATCTTTAAAGCTCATATTTCAATCAACAGTCTCCCAAGGAAATCTAGGCTTTTACTACCAAGAACCTCAAAATTCAATCAGCTTCTATCCACTACCCAATTTCAAAACCACATTTACATTTTAGATATTTGTTACAGTGGCATTGGAGTACCAAGTACCAAAGTATGTTTGTAGTTTGTCCCCTTTGATTGCTAAGTAGCATTCCATTATACACATTCACCACATTTTATCTATTCACCGATTGATAAACACTTAGATTATTTCCGTTTTATTGCTGTTATGAATAAAGTTGCTAAGAATATCTGGATGTAAGGCTTAGTGTTATGCTTTCGCTGCCCTTGGTAAACACCTAGGAGTAGAATTGCTGGGTTATATGGTGTAGTGATTAATTTTATGCCAACTTGACTTGACTAAGAAATGCCCAGATAGCTTATAAAATGCAATTTCTACTTGTGTCTGTAAGGATGTTCCCAGAAGAGATTAGCATTTGTTTTTCTTTATTTCAGAACACTGCAGGGATACGAACACTTTGGCTTCATATATTGCTTTTGCACCACCCCAGTCAGACATACAGGCATGTCCATCGCCCAGAAAGTGCACACTGAACCATTAGTTGTAAATTTAACCATCCCCTCATCCCTCCTTCCACCTCCCCAGCAGCAGATAAATGTTATTTCTATATATGCACATACGTGTTGATCAATTAGTGCCAATTTAATGATGAGTACATTGCTGCTTGTTTTTCCATTCTTGTGATACTTCATTTTGAAAAATAGGCACCAGCTCAATCCAGGATAATACAAAAGGTATTAGTCACCATTAACTTTTACAGCTGAGTAGTACTCCATGGTATCCATATACCACATTTTGTTAATTCACTCATGTATTGATGGAGAGTTGGGTTATTTTCACATCTTTGCAATTGTGAATTGTGTTGCAATAAACATTCAAGTGCAGATGTCTTTTTATAGAATGTCTTTTTTTCCCCTTTGGGTAAACACCCAGTAGTGGGATTGCTGGATCAAATGGTAGTTCTATTTTGAGTTCTTACTTTCCATAGAGGTTGTACTAATTCACAGTCTCACCAGCAGTGTAAGAGTGTTCCTATCTCTCTGTATCCACACCAACATTTGTTGATTTGGGACTTTTTTTTTAAATTTTAGAGTATTACAGGGGTATAAGTGTTAAGGTTATGTATATTGCCCATGCCCCACTCCCCCCTCGAGTCAGAGCTTCAAGCGTGTCCATCCCCCCATATGTTGCACATCTTATTCACTGTGTTTGTATATACCCATCCTCTCCTCCCCCCTCCCACCTGCCTGACATCCAATAAATGTTATTCCTATATGTCCACTTAGGTGTTGATCTATTAATACCAATTTGCTGGTGAGTACATTTTGGACTTTTTGATAAAAGTCATTCTCATTGGAGTTAAGTGATATCTCATTGTGGTTTTTATTTGCATTTCCCTGTTTAGAGATGTTGAGAAACTTTTCATATTTTAGTGGCCATTAGTCTATATTCTTTTGAAAATTTCTGTTCATGTACTTTGCCCATTTTTTATCAGGGTTGTTGGATTTTTTCTTGTTAATTTTCCCGAGTTCTGTACAGATTCTAGTTAACAGGCCTTTATCAGATGTGTAGCATGAAAATATTTTCTCCCATTCTATAGGATTCCTGTTCACTCCGGTGATAGTTTCATTGGCTGTGCAGAAGCTTTTTAGTTTGCTCAGGTCCCATTTATTTATTTTTGTTTCTGTTGTGATTGCTTTTGGAGTCTTCTTCATAAACTCTTTGTATAGGACCATGTCTATAAGAGTTTTTCCAAAATTTTCTTCTAGAATTTTATGGTTAAAGCTCTAGGTTTACATCTGTTATCCAACCTGAGATGAATGTTATAAGATGTAAGAGGTATGCATCCAGGTTCAGTCTTCTAAATGGGGCTATCCAATTTTCCCAGCACCACTTGTTAGGTAGAGTTTCTTTTCCTGAGTATATACTTTTGTTTTCTTTGTCAAAGATAAGATGGCATTATGAGGATGGTTTTATATCTCAGTTCTCTGTACTGATCCATTGGTCTATGTCTCTGTTTTTGTGCCAGTCCCATGCGATTCTGGTTACTATAGCCTTGTATTGTAGTATAGCTTGAAGTCTGGCAGATTAATGCCTCCCACTTGGTTCTTTTTTGCTTAACATTGCTTTGATTATACATGGTCTTCTCAGGTTTCATACAAAGCATAGAATTGTTTTTTTAGATAGGAGAAAAATGATGTTGATATTTTAATAGAAATTGCATTGAATCTTTAAATCACTTTGGGTAATATAAACATTTTAACAATGTTGATTCTGCCAATCCATGAGCATGATTGGTATTACATCTGCTTACATCCTCTTACATCTTCTTACACCCATTACATCCTCTACAATGTCTTTTCTCACAATATTGTACTTCTCCCTATATAGGTCTCTGACTTTCTTACTTAAAAATATTCCTAAATGTTTTATTTTCTTTGAATTTATTATGAAAGATATCACATCTTTGATGTGATTCTTAGCTTGACTGTTATTGTGTATATGAAAGCTACTAATTTGAGTGCATTGATTTTGTATCATGAGACTTTGCTGAATTCATTTATCAATTCCAGCCATTGGTTGAATTCTTGATGTTTTCTAGATGTAATAGTATATCATCAGCAAAGAGTAAGAGTTTGACCTCTTATGTCCCCATTTGGACACCCTTGATTCCCTGCTCTTGTCTGATCACTCTGGCAAGGACTTACAGCATTATGTTGAATAGAAGCGGAGATAGCAGGCAACCTTGTCTTGTTCTAGTTCTAAGTGGGAATGCTTTCATTTTTTTCCCCATTCAGTATGATGTTGGCTGTGGGTTTGCCATATATGGTTTTAATAATTTTAAAGTATATCGCTTCGCTTTTTTTACTCCCTTTTTATTATAATTTTTTATTTCAGCATATTATGGGGGTACAAATGTTTAGGTTACATGTGTTGCATTTCTCCCCATTCCACCCAGAGTCAGAGCTTTAAGCGTGTCCATCCCCCAGATGGTGCACATCGCACTCCTTATGTATGTATATACCCATCCTTTCCTCCCCCCTCCCATCTGCCCAATGCCCGATAAATGTTATTCCTATATGTCCACTTAGGTGTTGATCAGCTAATAGCAATTTGCTTGTGAGTACAGGTGGTGCTTGTTTTTCAATTCTTGGGATACTTTACTTAGTAGAATGAGTTCCAGCTCTAACCAGGAAAATACAAATGGTGCTATATCACCGTTGTTTCTTATAGCTGAATAGTACTCCATAGTATACATATACCACATTTTATTAATCCACTCATGTATTGATGGGCACTTGGGTTGTTTCCACATCTTTGCAATTGTGAATTGTGCTGCTATAAGCATTTGAGTGTAGGTGCCTTTTTTATAGAGTGTTTTTTGTTCTTTTGGGTAGATGCCCAGTAATGGAATTGAAGGAACGAATGGTAGATCTACTTGTAATGGTTTAAGGAATCTCCATATTGCTTTGCACAGAGGTTGAACTAGTTTGCAGTCCTACCAGTAGGGTGTGAGTGTTCCTATCTCTCTGCATCCACACCAACATTTATTGTTTTGAGACTTGTTAATAAAGGCCATTCTCACTGGAGATAAGTGATATCTCATTGTGGTTTTGATTTGCATTTCCCTGATGATTAGAGATATTGAGCATTTATTTATATGTTTTTTGGCCATTATTTTGTCTTCTTTCGTAAAGTTTCCATTCATGTACTGTGCCCACTTTTTGATAGCGTTGTTTGATTTTTTCTTACTGATCTTCCTGAGTTCTAAATAGATTCTATTTCTCAGCCCTTTATTGGATGTGTAGCTTGCAAAACTTTTCTCCCATTCTGTAGGTTGTCTGTTTGCTCTGGTAACAGTTTCTTTGGCTGTGCAGAAGCTTTTTAATTTGATCAGGTCCCATTTATTTATTTTTGTTGTTGCTGTGATTGCCTTTAGGGTCTTCTTCATAAAATGTTTGCCTAGGCCAATGTCTAGAAGAGTATTTCCAATGTTTTCCTCTAGAATTACAATAGTTTCAAACCTTAGGTTTAAGTCTGTTACACAGCATGAGCTGATTTTTGTGAGAGGTGAGAGGTGTACGTCCTGTTTCAGTCTTCTACATGTGGCTATCCAGTTTTCCCAGCACCATTTATTGAATAAGGATTCTTTTCCCCAGCGTATGTTTTTGTCTGCTTTGTCAAAAATTAGGTGGCTATATGAGGATGGTTTTATATGTGGGTTCTCTGTTCTGTTCCACTGGTCAATGTCCCTGTTCTTGTGCCAGTGACAAGCTGTTTTAACTACTTATAGCCTTGTAGTATCATTTGAAGTCTGATAAATTAATACCTTCCATTTTGTTTTTATTGCCTAAGATTGCTTTTGTTGTATGGTGTCTTCTCTGGTTCCATACAAAGCATAAAATTATTTTTTCTATATCTGTGAAAAATGATGTTGGTATTTTAATGGGGATTGCATTGACTCTGTAGATCACTTTGGGTAGTATAGACATTTTAACAATGTTGATTCTGCCAATCCACGAGCATGGTATGGTTTTCCACCTGTTTATAACCTCTGCTATTTCCTTCCTCAGTGTTTCATAGTTCTCCTTGTAGAGGTCTTTTACCTCCTTAGTTAAATATATTCTTAGGTACTTTATTTTCTTTGTTGCTATTGTGAAGGGAATTGAGTCTTTGATTTTGTTCTTAGACTGTTATTGCTGTATATGAATGCCTCTGATATGTGTGTATTGATTATGTATCCTGAGACTTTACTGAATTCATTTATCAATTCAAAGATTCTCTTCGTTGAATCCTTGGAATTTTCTAGGTATATCATATAATCAGCAAACATTGAGAGTTTGATCTCTTCTGTCCCCATTTTGCTTTTTTTTTTAAGCATTCTTATCATAAACTGGTGCTCACACACACCTCTTTGTGTTTAACATTCAATTTACAGATAATACCTAAATTCATCATTGTACTCAATTATATTAAAAGGAATATAGAATTCTTTGTAGAGGCAAATTCTTCCCTCAAGTGCCACTTATCATTATTGGAAGACTAATTTTGGCTCATTTTCTTCAAATGACAATATTTTGTACCAGAGGTGAAAATCTTAATAAAAAAGATGCACTGTAAAACTTCTATTAATCTCACTTCTTCCAGCTTTGCAGTCTGGAATGATGTGTTCCAAGGGCCATGGAAGAAAGAATTGAGAGTATTACAAACACATCCTAGCTCTTATAGTTGGGAATTTAGATGTGAAGTAGGGACATAAATAGAGAGTCACTGCCATTCTGCCAACACTCATTTTCAATGCTAATCTGAATATTTCTCATATAAGCAGCTTGAAAACTGTCAAATCACCACTGAAAATGTTTGAGAAAATGTGTGGCTCTCAAGATTCTTGTGGTTAGTAGTATTCGCTTTATTTTCTATATACCTGAATAAACCCAAGAAGAATGTCCCTTCTTAAGTTTGCATTGGTCTAAAAACAATGATAAATGAAAATTATTCACTAATCATATACCACAAAATTTGAGCCAGAATCTGTTAGATTAGAAAACTACTCCAAGGGCACTCAAGGTACACTTCTGGCTACTAGGAAAGCATTTAGAACAATGTGGAATTAAGCAAACAAAAAGTTGATTTGTGGAAATATATGCCAATGACTAGCATCTGGCTCCCAAACTTGTTAAGCTTCCTTATATATTTGTGAAGAAATGAGTAGAAAGAGGTGTTTCCCTAATTTGTGAGCTAAAAAGTGGATATATAGAGACAATTGAAGATTTCCTCCTCATGATTTGGCGACAAATGCAGAGGTAGAATTAATGCCATTTATTTCTTAATCTGAGCCTGCACAGCTAGGCTGAGTAGCTTTGGAATAATTAAGAAATCTGAAAGCACCTGGTTTACTTAAGTGATAATATTCACATTAAAAGAATTTTGGCTGTAATTTACTGTCTCTACATGTACATCAGTAAATGAAAAAGGTACAAGAGATGAATAAGATCATAACCTGAATCCTGCTGATCACAATGACACTGGCTTATACTCTTTTCTTTCCCCTGGTGTGCATACCTTGGTGAACTTCTGGAAGAGCTCCAGTTAGGGTATAGTAGAGCAGTCTACTTGAAGAGCAACATGAGCCATAGGGATCAAAGTACACCTGTACTCCATTTTTCCCATTGAATTTAATACAATGAATAGACTATGGAGAACTTATTATATTTATAGTATAGTGCTAGACTTAGAGATGTATACAATAATCACTGAAACATTGTCCTTGCTTCTATAGGAATATTGTCTTTTGAGTAAGTTTAAGGATCGCCTTCAAATGACTTTCTTTCTTTCTTTTCTTTTCTTTTTTCTTTAGATTTATTCCACTCTGGATCTTGTCTCCATGCAGTAATATTTGCTGAATGGTTTCAGTCATCCATTCATTCATTCATCCATTCTAAATCCCTTTTGTGGCATCCAACATGTTCTAGCATCTAGGCAATATAGTGCAGATGAAGCGATGACTAAGCCATAGGCTCTGTCCTAAAGAAGCTCAGAATCTATTAGAGAAGGACAGATAATATAAAACATAACCTTAATACAATGTGTTATTTTTAGGACACATTATATATTAAATATATACATAAATCTTTGCATGTATATTTGGCCAGAGAACATACTATCCATGTTATCTTGAAGATTTCATAAGTAAATTAACCACACAATCAAAGTAAATGATATTTTCTTCTTTTAAGATTGAATACTCAAGAAAAAAAGACTGAATAAAACAATAATTTTTAGGAAAAAACCATATCCTGCCACTTCATTTAGAATAAACCCAGATAAAATTTTCACAATTAGATTTCCATGGACAACATTCAATCTTGGCTCTAAAAAGCCTTATATTTAATAGTATCTTTAAAGTTTTTCTTATTTAACAAAAAAGAGGAAAACCAACTTATCCAAAAACATAATTTATATATATTGGGCATATCAATATCATAACTATTCAGCAAAACCTACTTCTAAATGTTTATAATATCCACAGAGGAACCTGAGGTTTTCCATAGATGTGTTATTTCCCAAACGAAATAAATTTGGAAAGGAGGAAATAGATTTAGTATATTATAGCCTTTTAAAAAAATAATTCATTTATAATTTTGAAAATTTAATATAATAGAACATTTTATTGAATAAGATTAAGTAAGTGAGGTAAAATCATCTGATAATTTTTTTCATATTTTTTTCTTCATACTCATTCAATAAATCTGTTTTCTTGGATAATTTTTTAGATTAGCCCCTAGTTTATTTGGTGAATTTCATGTTTTAACAGTCTTATTCACACACATTAACAATTCTAGTCTAATCTGAATAAAAAACCTAAATCTCACATTTAATTTTGAACTGTATTCATACACAGAGAAATTGTGTCTTAAATCTGGTTAAGAAACTTAATGAGAAAGGGAGGGAATGATCTGTACTTAATCATCCTGCTCCACCTCTTCAACTACTTGATTTGCTACTTCCAGTTCCTCCAGGTTGAGGTTGTGAAGGAAGGAAAGGTGGAACAGTTGAAAAAATATTACTTGAGCTAACGTAATCTATATTCTTTTGTTTATTTTTTAATGCTGTGACCTGAAGTTGGTGCCCTTTCTGTCATGTAGTTTATTTTTCCTTTCCACACATCTTCTCCACAGCCTGTGACCTTTGCCGCCGGTATCCGGCAGGGCAGTTACAGATGCTAAGCGCCAGCAGCGCCCTTCTTCCTGAGAGCCCAGGGGACCGCGACTAACCTAGGAACCCCAGCGGTTCCAAGCCGAACACGCAGCTGCCGGAAGTGCTGGCTGGAAGCAGCATGTTCTCTGTGGCTATAAGGACTGCCTGCGACAGAGAGCCCCTCACTTTAATGAGCACGACTTTACCCCAGATACATAATCAACCTTTGTCTAGAAACCTGGTATTTCTGGTTTCCTGATTAGACTTGTAAATTAAAATTTTTTTTTCTTCCAAAAACTGAATAACTTGAATCATCAACTCTAAGCCTGTAGAACAGCGTATCTCTGCATGATTCTTGTCCTTGGAAGGCAGCTCGGACGTAGATTTCCAGGAGACGCGCAGCTAGGCAGTCACTGCGGTTCAGAGACTGAACCAACGGCTGCCTGGGCCTACACGCGAAGGGGAGGCCGAGTTGAGCACGGTGCCTCAGACCACCCCCACGTACCCACACCCCCCTGCTTAGGTAGAAAAGTGAAGTCCTGCCATGTTCCCAGCTGGATGGAGATCGGGCCTCCAGCTCAAGGCCAGGTGGGTGGGGTTGGGCCCACAGCCCTGAGCGGGGCCCTGCTGTGTGCATCACTTTCCAGTGAGTTCCAGCACCTTCTTCACCATGGCCCTGATGCCATTGTGGATGTGGTGGAGGGCGGTCTCGCACATGAAACCGGGGTCGTGAACACCTTGTTCTTCAGCTCCACGTGAGCTTCGGCCACTCCCTTAACACAGTAATTGGCGCCCAAGGCCTTGATGGCCTCAGCGGTCCCGGCATAGGGCCACTTGCTGACCTCCTTCTGCTCGTGGCCCACGGTGACCCCCACGCCTCTGAGCACTTTGGCCGCGAGGACAGGTGCGATACAGCACAAGTCGATGGGCTTCCCGGCTGCGTGGAACTCCTTCAAGACACGCTCGACGTCTCTGTTAACTCGGCAATCTTTCCGGTCCACAGCAAACGTGCTCAGGTTTTTGGCAGCTCCAAAGCCTCCGGGAAAGATGGCGGCATCATGGTTGCCTGCACTGAGAGTGCCCAGGTCTGCGATCTTGCCCTGGGTATCCTCGCCGACTAGGTCAGAACGTTCCTGGTCTCGCTCTCAGAAGGCTGCCCCTTGGTGTGGTTGATCACGTGCATCTGAGGGACATCAGGAGCAAAGATCTGGACCTCGGCCCCCCATGGCTCAGGTGCACCAGTATCGCCGAGGCCTCATGGATTTGTTCATGCAGTGATTTGATGGCTTTCCTGGAGAAAGCCTGTAGGAACTTCCCACTGCACTAGTCTTTGAAAAGGATATGCATTCTCGGTTTATAGCTTCTAACTGTCTCTTAGATCCTAGTTCTAGAAATAAAGTCTGCACAGATCTGTCTGTTGGGTTAATCACACTGTGGCAAGTAGACTTCTTGGGGCGGGAGGTTGGTTAAGATGGTGCATGCCTAGCTACATTCATTAGTGCACATTCTGGCTCATAGGAAGCATTAGTGACTTCCTATTCACTCCTTCATCCCGCCCCTAGCAACAAGTAATTTACTTTGTGTCTCTGTGGATTTGCTTTTTTTTGGACATTTCATATAAATGGATCTATACAATATGTATCCTTCTGTTTCTAGCTTCTTTCACTAAGCATAATATTTAGAAGATTCATACACATTGTAGCATACATTAGATATTCATTCTTTTATATTGTCAAATAGTATCCCATTGTAAGAATACACCACATTTTGCATATCAATTTATCAGTCTATAGGCATTTGGATTGTTTCTGCCTTCTGGTTATTATGATTAATGGTGCTACAACTATTGCTTTACAATTTTTTTGCAGACAATTGCTTTCAATACTTTTGGGTATGAGTGTGAGTATTTGTATGTGTGTATGTGTGTGCACGTGTGTGTATGAAAAGAATTGTTGAATCATTTGGTAAATTTATATTTAACTTTTTGAGGAACCACCAAACTCTTTCTATAAGGGCTATACTACTTTATATTTTCACCAGCAATGCATGAGGGTTATAATTCCTCCATGATTTTACCAATAGTTGTTATTCTCGACTATAATATTTTTTTTAATTTCAGCATATTATGGGGATACAAACTTTAAGATTCATATAATGCCCTTGCCTCCCTCCCCCCTCAAGTCAGAGCTTCAAGCGTGACCATCTCCCAGATGGTACACATCTCACTCATTATGTATGTATATACCCATCCCCTCCTCACCCCTCCCACCTGCACAATGCCCAATAAATATTATTCCTATATGTCCACTTATATGCTGATCAGTTAATATCAGGTTGCTGTTGAGTATATGTGGTGCTTGTTTTCCCATTCTGGGGATACTTCACTTAGTAGTATGGGTTCCAGCTCTAGCCAGGAAAATACAAGATGTGCTATATCACCATTGTTTCTTAGAGCTGAATATAATAATTTGAATTAATTCTCTCTTCCTCTCTTTCAGTTTAGGTAGCATTTCATCATTTTTTTTTATTTTGAAATGACTTTTGTTTTACAGTTTGTCTTAAATTTTTCAATTTTTTTATATTTTATTTTTGCTGTAATCTTTATTATATTGTTCCATGGGCTTGGTTTATGTTAATTTGCTCTTTTTCTAGTTTCATAAGGTGAAAGATTAAGTTATTAATTTGAAATATTTATTTTTCTTTAATATTTTTATTTATAGCTACAGATTTTCCTCTGAATACTTCCTTTGCTGCATCATATATATTTTAATATATGGAGTTTGCATTTCATTTATCTGAAAGTATTATCTAATTTATCTTGTGATTTATTCTTTGACCCATGGGTTAAGAGTGTATTCTCTTTAGTTTTTACATTTTTATGAATTTCCAAAATTTCCCTTCATTATTGATTTCTGATTTTGTTACATTGTGTTTACAGAACATACTTTATATTATTTCAATCATTTTAAGTTTATTGAGACATATTTAATGGCTTAAAAGGTAGTCAATTCTGGAGAATGTTTTATATACGCCATAGAATGTTTGTCTTTTCCACTGTTGTTGGGTGGGGTATTATGGAGATGTTTTTTAAGTCTAGCTGGTTATAGGGTTGTTCAAGTATTATATTTACTTGTTTATCTTATACCTAATCATTCTATCCATTATTGAAAATGTAGTATTAAAATGTTCAACTATTATCTTTGAATTTTCTATTTGTACATCCAATTCTGTCAGTTTTGGTGCTTTTTTTTGTTCAATACATACATATTTACAATTATGTCTTCATGTTTGGCTGACTCTTTGATTATTATAAACTGGAATTCTTTGTTTCTAGTAGTAATATTTATGTCAAAATGTATTTAGTCTGATATTAATACAGTCACTCCAACTCTCTTTCAGTTACTATCTTCATAGTATACATCTTTTTTATACCTTTGCTTTCATCCTATATTGTCTTTGAATCTAAAGTGTGTGTTTTGCATGGTATTGAGTCTTTAATATGACTCTCAGCTTGACTGTTATTGATGTATAGGAATGCTACTGATTTGTATAACTACAGACTAATATTCCTTATGCATAGAAAAGAAATGTAAAAACCTTCAATACAATACTAGCAAACTGAATCAAAAGCATAATCAAATCAAAAGCATAATCAGCATAATCCACCATAACCAAGGGGGCTTCATCCCCTGGAGACAAGGATGGTTCAACAAATGGAAATAAATAATTGTGATTCAACACATAAATAGAAGCAAAGACTATATGATCCTCTCAATAGATGCAGAAAGACCATTCAAGAAAATCCAGCACTCTTTTATGATAAAAACCTTCAACAAATTAGGCATAGAAGGAATATATATCAAGATTATAAAAACTATATATGACAAACTCACAACCAAGGTTATCCTGAATGGGGAAAAGTTGAAAGCGTTCTCGCTAAGAACTGGAACAAGACAAGGATGCCCTCTGTCATTCCTTCTATTCAACATAGTGCTGAAAGTCTTAGCCAGAGCAATCAAGCAAGAGACAGAAATAAAGAGTATCCAAATTGGGAAAGAGGAGGTCAAATTATCGCTTTTTTCTGACCATATGATCTTATATCTAGAAAACCCAAACGACTCCACCAAGAGACTCCAGGAATTGGTAAATAAATTCAGCAAAGTCTCAGGTTACAAAATCGATATGTACATTTTGATAATCAAGAATTTCTTATTAATCCACTCATGCATTGATGGGCACTTGGGTTGTTTCCATGTCTTTGCAATTGTGAATTGCGCTGCTATAAACATTAGAGTGCAGATGTCTTTTTTATACAATGTATTTTGTTCTTTTGGGTATCCCAGTAAAGGGATTTGCTGGATCAAATGGTAGATCTACTTGTATCTCTTTGAGGCATCTCCATATTGCTTTCCACAGAGGTTGGACTAGTTTGCAGTCTCACGAGCAGTATATGAGTGTTCCTATTTCTCCACATCCACACCAACATTTATTGTTTTGGGACTTTTTGATAAAGGCCATTTTAACTGGAGATAAGTATATCATGGAGTACTATTCATCTATAAGAAACAATGGTGATATAGCACCTCTTGTATTTTCCTGGATAGAGCTGGAACGCATTCTACTAAGTGAAGTATCCTAAGAATGGAAAAATAATCACCACATGTACTCACCAGCAAATTGGTATTAACTGATCAACACCTAAGTGGACATATAGAAATAACATTTATCAGGCATTGGGCAGATGGGAGGGGGGAGGAAGGGATGGTTATATACATACATAATGAGTGTGATGCACACCATCTGGGGGATGGACACACTTAAAGCTCTGACTCTGGGATAGGAGGGGGCCCAAGGGCAACATACATAACCTAAACATTTGTACCCCCATAATATGCAGAAATAAAAAAAAGAATTTCTTAACTGAAATTCTAGAACTTTTCATTTCAACACTAGTTGTTCTTCACTGAAAGTTTTTATGTTGGAAAATGACATGAGAAGAAAAGTGATTTAGGAATGCTCACTAGTGGTGTGTATAAAAAATAAGATGGCAAGACTGAAAGATAAGGAACAATATAGGCTATAGTTATGAAGTCCTCTTAAACAGTAGAAGGTCCAAGTCTACAGAGGGAGGACTCAAATAAGGGCTGTGCTAGCATGAATGCAATTTAATAAGTAAATATGAGAAGAAAAATTAAGCATTATTATTTGGAAACTGGTTTATCAGGGCAATATATTTTAAATCCAGGTTTATCATTGCCTTTTTGGTAGCATGCAAGGAAACAGGTTTTTGAAAAGGAACCCCCTCCACATTAGATGTGAGTACAGGGAAACAGAGAAGGGAAAACATAAGAGATGAGATAATTCTATCCTATTCCATCATGTCACCTTCTTAAAAATCATTGAGTAGGATAATTTTTAGAAATAAATTAAAGCAGACCACATGTGATACTGAGGAAGCCAATGACTTCCACTAATGCCTTTCAGTTCCCAATAAGCAAGAAATATGGTCTATTACTCATCTGTCATAGTAATGTCTGCCTGTTCTACATGATTTTCTACTTATTTACATTTTGCTGCATGGGCCCTGTGTCCTATTTCTCTGACCAGATTGCCTTTAGGACTGGAGTTAAAAGAATATGCTATGTCATAACTCAATCTCTAAGTCAGATTGACTGAGTTTGAATTCAGGCTGTGCTATTTACAAGTTGTATGACCTTAGAAAAAGTTACCTTTATATGCCTGAGTTTTTTTTACATTTTAAAAATTGAGATGATAAATTATTCTACTTCACATAGTTGCTGTGAAAATAAAATGAAATATTTCATGTAATATGCTTAACATAGATCCTAGCATAGAGTAAGTTCTCAATTAGACATTAGTGTTTTTGTGCTTCTTTTGATATCTCATAGTGCCTAGCATTGTGTTGATTGTATAATAAATGCTTTTTAAAAACCCTTTTGAACTGAATTATAACTTGAACTGAATTATTAAACAAAATTAAATTTCTTCAGGGTAAATTTTTGTTAAAAGTTTAAACCTGTTTTTCTCAGTTATCTATTGTTACGTAGATGCTTCATCTACCCAGCAATCTGGATATTGTAATATAGCCACAATTGGTGATATTGTTCCATTTTTCAGGTGTTTGGCACGATGTGAGCACAATCACAATCTCTTGGGATTAAATTCATGCTTTATTTTCATTGTAGAATCATATAATACAGAAGAAGAAATATTCAAACAACCTTTGACTGTAAATTGGAATTGCTTGTATGTTCAGTTTAGTTCAGATAAAGCAGAAATAACAAAAAAAAAAACCCTGAGACCTCATAAATTTTGCTTATTAGAAAGCAGATATTTATTAAAATCTTTTTATTTTCTTGAGGGTGCTTGATTTTAAAAGACAATACTAAATGCTAAACTGAAAAAAAATCTCCATGTATATCATGTGAATTATTAAGAACAATGTAATGTCAGATAATTTCATCAAAAGATTTTTAAAACTAAGATTCTTTTGTAGTTCATAAGTATCATAATTAGGTGTTCAGGTGCATGTGTGAGATGTGCTTTCCTCAAACTTCATTACAACGTCAGCACATTACCTGTCTGACATAAAAAAAATACATAAAACTAAGAAATGTTGACTTTACTATTTGTAAAACTTATGCCATCATTTTAAATCACTTCAAATAAAATGTTGTTGCAAAAACGCCAAGTAGTTGCCTCAGATTCTCACACTCAATGGTAATGTTTTATCTCCATTCCATCCCAATGCAATATAAGAGTGCAGTTTTAGGAATGGGTCTTATAGCAGGAATTTAAGATATACCTATTTACTTTAGAGCCCCATTGAAAGCCCACCTCAAACATTGTTCAGTAATCTATAACAAGCTGTGATTCATTGCATTATGAGGCACAATCATAATGCACAGGTGCTGCTTGAGTAAGGCTATGATTATTGCCATGTTATATTAGAATCAATTTAAATTATTTTGGTAGGTAACAGAGAATCATCAGTAAGTGTTCTTTCATTTTGGTGCTATAACATTCATTTTAAACTAATTGTTTGGATACAATTTCAACCTTTCAGAAAAGTTGCAAATATTTTAATACAAATAAGATAATTTATTTTACCTAAAAAACCTCTGTATTCAATCTATATTCCCCCACCCCAGAAAATACAAAAAAAAAAAAAAGACTTTTATTTTGGCCACTTAGTCCACCTTTGCCAAAAATATTTCAAAATTCTCTTGACCTTAGTAGATAGCTTGGCTTTTAAAAGAAATCTCTAAGCCCCAGTTTTCTTTTCTTTTCTTTTCTTTTCTTTTCTTTTCTTTTCTTTTCTTTTCTTTTCTTTTCTTTTTTGCAAATTTAGTATGATTTATTTAATACAAGTCAATAAATATTTTTCTTTTTTTATTTCATCATATTATGGGGGTACAAATGTTGTTAAGGTTACATATATTGCCCTTGCCTCCCCTCACCCCTTGAGTCAGAGCTTCAAGCACGTCCATCCCCCAGGTGGTGCGCATTGCACTCACTATGTAAGTATATACCCATCCCCTTCTCCCCTCTCCCACCTGCCCGACACCCGATAAATGTTTTTTGTTGTTGTTGTTGTTGTTTGACATTTTGGTTACATTTTATATCTTTGTCTCTCCCTAGGAAGGGATGCTCACCACATCCCTAAGTTGTGGGTCTACCCCCCTTACCACCGAATTCCTGGTGAACCTACCACCATTGCTCAGACTTTCAGTTCAGAGCACATTTTTCTTGATGGCCCATTCACTATATTAGACTTACAAGAAATGAATTAAAGAATCAAGGAAATCTTCTTTCATATGCTTATACAAAAGTTGACTAATGAGTGACCATGCTAGTAATCAAAGATTCTTGGTAATGCACTTCATCTTTAAATACCTTCCAATATTCCTGATCCAGAAAAAGACTTTTCTTTTTCCCTGAATGCCTTCCTTTATTGCTGCTTTGTCTCTTTACTCTACTTTTCAAACTTTTTGTTGTTAATGCTTCCCTTTCTAAATTGTTTTCTTCATGCATTGAATTTTTGTCACATTTCTACCCACTCTTGTAGTGAAATCAATCTATGTAACATTATCTGTTCCATTTTCCTGTACAATTAAAATAGAGTTTTCATTCTTTGCTAATTTAGAACAGTCCATTACATATATTATAACCACTGTATAACATTTAGAGACTCTGTATCATTTTAGGTTCATTCTTTCTTAATTCATTTTATTAGGTCTATTTGTAAAAACTCAAGTTAAAGAACTCCTGGACATTTAACATCTACATGACTATTGTGGTGAAGATGCCCACATCTAAAGAAACAAAACCGGGTAAGTTCTAACAACTATAGAATATTACTTTAGCAAGATTTGCTTCTGTACTAGTAAACTATACATGCCTTTTCAACTACATAAGGTGACTTTTGGAATAAGTAAATTTATCTGATGATATCTAATAAAAGAGAGTCAAATTGTCAAATAGAGTCTGAAGAGCTAAATTTTAGATTTTCTTTAACCTTTGTCATTGAACATAACTTCTACCCTTCAATATACAGACAGCTGTATACTGCCATTTGGAAGCCTCATAGCACTCTCAAATTTAAACTATCCAAAATTAAGCAACCCAAAAGTACAACAATGGATAATTAGATAAACAAAATGTGGTATATGCATACAATGAAATATTATTTAGCCTTAAAAGGGAAGAAAATCTTGTCACATGCTACAAAATGGATGAAACTTCAGGACATTATACTAAGTAAAATAAACCAGTCACAAAAAGACAAATACTGCATGATTTTGCTTATGTGCGTTATCTATAAGAGTCAAATTCATAGAATCAGAAAGTAGAATGGTGGTTACCAGGGATTGGAGGAAGGGGAAAATGGAATGTTGTGGTTAAATGGGTCTAGAGTTCAGTTTTTCAAGACAAAAATTTTCTGGAGCTCTCTTGCACAACAATATGAATACACTTAACACTACTGAACTGTATATTTAAAAATGGTTATAATAGTAAATTTTATGATATGTTTACCACAGTTAAAATATATATGTATATATATCTTAAATGAAATGTGTATTCTTCACCCAAATCTGTATTTTCTTCAGGCTTCTCCATCTTCCCATTCAGGAGAATAAGCTGGAAAGATGTGAGTCACACTTGATAAATATCTTCCTTTCATTTCTTACAACCAATTTATCACCAATTTTTGCCCAATCTACCTCCAAAATATTTCTTGAATATGTCCACTTAATTTGAATTCTACTGCTCCAAAATCTCCTGCTTTATAAGAGCCATTATCATTTCTTGTATAACCTCCTAATTTGTCTCCTAACTCAATTTTTTCTCCACTCAAATGCATTATTCTCACAGCATTCAATATCTTAAAAACAGCAGTAAATTGGAATATGCCATGCCACTGATTAAAATTCTTCTATGGCTTCCCATTGCTCTTCAGATAAAGTTCATAATTCTTAACATCGTCTTCAGGGTTGTACACTAGCCTTATCTCCTGTCACTCTTACTCTTGATTTTGACATTTCTGCCAGATTCTCCTTTCACTTCTTCCAAAACGTCAAATTTTCTCAACTTCAAGTATTTCATTTATGGTGTTTCCTCTGCACTAATATCCTCTGGAAAAAAGAAAAGTTATGTTCATCTTTGTGATCTCACCTTAAATGTAACTTCTGCAGATGGGTCTCATTTAACCACTAAATGTTGTTGTTGTTTTAACGTAACATACATAGAGAAAAGTACACGTATCATAAGTGGAAAGTTCAATGAATTTTCACAACATGAAAACAACTGTATCAAAAAATAGAAGATCCTTTGTATCTTTCCTAAGCACAAACCCCATCCTTGCCAATATAATTTTATCTGCATTTTAATTATATATAAATGGAATAATGTCACAAATACTCTTCTGTGCATAGATTATGCTTAATAATAGGTTCTGAGATTCAAATATGTTGAAATTTTGGTTGTTGTTTATTTTAGTTACCATATAGATTTTCACTAGATGAAAAAAGCAAAATGCATTAATCTATTGATTCTACTCTACATGGACATTAAGATGGACATTGTTTCCAGATTTGCTTATCATAAGTTATGCTGCTAACAAATATTTTAACATGTTTTTGTGAACAACTGTACAAATTTCTGTTGACTATTTGCTGAAGATTGAAATTGCTAGGCCACGGAATATGCTCTTGTTCATTTATAATAATACTGTCATGCAGTTTTCCTAAGTGTTTTACAAATTTATATTTCCCCAAGTATTATTTGAGGGTTACATTTGTTTCACATCCTCACCAACACTTGCTATTATAGTGTTTTTCATGTTTATAATTCTGTTGTGTAGTTAAAATTTGCATTTTTCTACCAGTGAAATTGAACATCTTTTTATGTACATACTGATCATTAAGGTGAATACTTTCTGAAGGAGTTATTAAAGTAATTTACTCATATTTCTATTGGGTTTTATGGTATTTATTCTTCCCTTTTAAAACATTTCTTTCTTTTTCTTATGATTTCCAAGAATTGTTTATATATTTTAGATATATGTCCTGTTGGGTATATGTATTAAAAATATCTTGTCACACTATATAACCTGGATTTTCACTCTTTGAACAGTGTGTTTTGATAAACAAAAATTCTTAATTTAAATTTAGTACAATTTATATTTTCCCCTTTTGGGTTATAACATTTTGTGTCCTTTTTAATGTTTTTTGCCTAAGTCAAATGTATGTAGAATTTCTTATATTTTTCTAACACTTTAATTATTTTAGCTTTATATTTAGGTTTACAATCCATCTGGATTTTGGTTTTGTATATGAGATAAAGTAGCATTAAAATTCTTCTTTTTTTCAAAATGGTATCCAATTTACTCAGCACATTTTATTAAGAAGGCCATTTCTTCCCTACACAAGAGTGATGTTATTTTTGTCATGAATGGGTTGAATGATACATGTGTGGGTCTTTTCCTGGATTCTATATTTTGTACCTTTAGTCTATTTGTATATCCTGGCACCAATACAAGCTATCTCTTAATTCTATAATGTTAAAATAAATCTTGATATATAAAGATTTCTATCTTCCAACTTTTTTCTTTTTAATCAAGGTTGCCTTGACTATTCTTGGGGGCTTTTTGATTATCCTTATTTTAAAAAGCTGTAATTTCCTACAGTAAAACATGGCGGTACACTTTTAAAATGTTATCATTAAGTATGATATTTACTATAGGGTTTTGCAGATAATCCTTATCAGATTAAAGAAGTTTCCATTTATTTCTAAGTACATTTTTCTTATAAATATGTGTTATTTAAAAAAAAATTGTTTTGCTCCGTTTGTCAAGATAAAATAATTTTCTACTTTTTAAAAACATGATGAATTTTATTTTTTTAAGCTACTATTTAGCAAAAAATCTATTTATTATTAATTATTAGAGGGCCACAAATAATTTATTTCATACAATGCCAAATAAATGACAATGATTTTTGCCATTCCTCAGAGCTGCAATATTACAATAAATCATACTACCTTAAATTAAGCTTTGGTTTTTAGTCGGAATCTCTCATTGCTTTTTTTAATCCATTGTTCCACATATTAACAATTTATTTTTTTCTCTTAACTCATATTCATTTTTTTCTTTCATCTTTTTGATTAATTTCAGAATATTATGGGGGTACAAACATTTTAGTTATGTAAATTGCTTTTGTACCATTTGAGTCAAAGTGCGTTGATTCCCCAGATAGTGTGCATTGTACCCATTACGTGTGAATTTACCCATCCCTTCCTCTCCTCTCACATCTGCTTGATTTCTAATGAATGTTATTTCCATATGTGCTGATGAATTTTAACAATTGATGTTAAATCATCATTGCACTACTTGGATAAACTCAACTTGTCATGTTCTATTATCTCTTTTATATATCATAAAATTTGATTTGCTAATACAGTCTTTAAAATTTTGGCATCCATGTTCATGAGAGGGAAGTTTTCTAGAATCTCCATTCTTTCTTAAAGGGTTTTGGGATCAAAGTCATACTGCCTCATAAATGAAATGAGAAGTGTTCTATATTTTTTCCTGTTATCTGGAAAAGTTTGTCAAAATTTTTTGACTAAAAGGTTTTGAAAAATTCCTCATTGAAGCCATTTGAAACTGACATTTTTGGGTTTTTTTGAAAGACTCTTAATAGTAGAGTTAATTCATTTAATACATGAAGTACTCATATTTTATATTTCTTATGGTTCATAAACTGTTTTCTAGGTGCTTATTCATCTAAATTGTCAAAGTTATCAGTAACTATGTTCATAATATCCTTTTCATATGTATAGGGTATACCCTCTTTCATTTCTGACATTCATGATTTTTGTTTTAACTATTTACTGATTTATTTACGGGAGTTTCATCAATTTTATAAATAATTTAAAGCAGTGATTGCTTTATTCATGTTGTATAAGAAAAAGAAAATCTCAGTAGTTTAGTAAAATAACAAACATTTTTGTTCTCCCTCATGAGTTTGTGGGTTGGCTTTATTTCAGTCTGTGTGTCAATTAGACTTAGTCCAGTCTGCAAACTGGAATTGTTTTTGCCCTGTGTTTCTCCTCATTTTCCTCAAACTAGCAAACATTCTGGGCATGTTATATTTGTGTCTGATTGCAGAAGTGCAAGTGGAAGAGGATAAATGTGCAATATTTTCTTAAGACTTGGATTTGGAACCAATATAATATTATTGATACTCACATTCTCCTGACCAAAGCAAGTCACAAGGACAAGCACAAAATCACATGGTGGGAAAGTAATCTTTGGCCACAGTGTAAGACACTGTAAAGTCACAAAGCAATATGTATGCATGTACAATTCTCACTTAATAGTGAGAAAGAGAAGATTTGGCAGAAATAATCCAACTTATAACATTATTCTTGTCAAATAATTAAATTTTGGTTTTATAATTTTCATTGATTTCTGTTTTATTTATGTATTTCTGATCCTATATTTTATTAATTCTTCCCTTCTACTTTTTTAGGGGCTAATGATTTGTTGTTTTTGTCCAGATTCTAGTGACATAAGCTTAGATTATCTGATTTTTTACCCTTGTGTAATACATATGTGCATGAAAGGAAATAAATTTCCGTGAAAATGATTATTTAGCTTTATCCCATAATTTTTGATATGTTGTATGTTTATTGTAATTGAATTCAAAATATTATCTAATTTCTCTTGAAGTTCTTAGTTGGCCTATATTTGTTCATTCATTTGGAGGGGAGCATATTGCTCAATTTCAAAAACAATAGGCTGTTATCCTGTCTTGTGAGTATTCTTCCAGCTCTATTTCCATTTTGCATTGTGTAACTGACAAAATAACCACAAGATGGGTACCCACTGGATCCACTTTTTGATAGATCTGGCCCAAAATTCCATTGATCACCTGATTTTCATAAGCTCCTACCCTGATTGATGGACATAATGATGTTTTCAGTCTCCAGGTATTAGCTGAGAGCCAGCGAGCATGCAGTAGTCTCTAAACTATCTTAGGTTTTCGTTTTCCTGAACACACAGTCACCATGGTAAAAGGGCATAAATCCTGTTAGGAAAGGTTGGCATAAATATTTTTTGTTCTTTCTTTTAAAACAATATTTTTTTATTTTAATAGATTTAGGGGGTACAAGTTGAAGTCTATTACATGTTATATTGTATACTGGTGTTGTCTGAGCTTCTGGTGTACCAATCACATGAGTAGTGTACATTGTACCCCATAGCTAATTTTTCATTCCTCACCCCTCACTCATTGTGAGTCTCCCAAGTGCATTATACCACTCTGTGTGCCCTTGTGTATCCATACTTTAGCTCCCATTTATAAGTGAAAATGTGGAATTTATTTTTCTGTTCCTGTTACTTCACTTAGGTTAGTGGCCTCCAGTTCAATCCAAGTTGTTGCAAAAGTCATTATTTCATTATTTGTTGTCAATGATCAGTACTCCATGGTGTGTGTATGTATAGATATATAGATCACATTTTTTAATCCACTTGATGGGCACTTAAGTTGATTTCGTATCATTGCATTTGAGAATTTTGCTGTGATAAACATATGAGTGCAGGTATCTTTTTAATACAATGATTTCTTTTTCTCTGGGTAGGTACACAGTGGTGGAATTTCAGGATAGAATGGCAGATCTACTTTAAGTTCTTTGGGAATTGTCCATACTGTTTTCCATAAAAGATGTACTTATTTATATTCCCAAAACAGTGTAAAGGTATTCCTTTTCACCACATCTGTGCGAACATCTATGGTTTTTTTGACTCTTTAGTAATGGTCATTTTAACAATCTTAAAAGTAAGATGGTATCTCACTGTAGTTTTAATTTGTATTTCCCTGATGATTAGTGACATTGAGAATTTTTTCATACATTTCTTGGCAATTTGTTTCTCATCTTTTGAAAAATACCTGTTCATGTCATTAGCCCACTTTTTTTTTGGCATATTATGGGGGTACAGATATTAAGATTTCAATAAATACCCTTTCCCCCCTCCCGCCACAAGTCTGAGTTTCCAGCATGACCATCCCCCAGATGGTGCACATCTCACTCATTATATATGTATATACCTGTCCCCCTCTCTCCTCCTCCCTCCTTAATACCCTATTACTGTAGTACCTCTGTGTCCACTTAGGTGCTACTCACTTAAAACCAGTTTGCTGGTGAATATATGTGGTGCTTGCTTTTCCATTCTTGGAATACTTCACTTAGTAGTATGGGTTCCAGCTCTAACCAGGAAAATATAAGATGTGCTATATCACCACTGTTTCTTAGAGCTGAATAGTACTCCATGGTATACATATACCACATTTTATTAATCCATTCTTGGATTGATGGGCACTTGGGCTGTTTCCACAGCCTTGCAATTATGAATTGTGCTGCTATAAACATTCGAGTGCAGGTGTCTTTTTTGTAGAGTGTCATTGGATCTTTTGGGTAGATGCCCAGCAATGGGATTGCTGGATCAAATGGTAGATTCACTTGTATCACTTTAAGGTATCTCCATATTGCTTTCCACAGAGGTTGAACTAGTTTGCAGTCCCACCAGCAGTGCAGGAGTGTTCCTCTCTCTCCACATCCACGCCAGCATTTGTTGTTTGGAGACTTCATGATAAAGGCCATTCTCACTGGAGTTAAGTGATATCTCACTGTAGTTTTGATTTGCATTTCCCTGATGGTTAGAGATGATGAGCATTTTTTCATATGCGTGTTGGCCATTCTTCTGTCTTCTTTAGAAAAGTTTCTGTTCAAGGCCTTTGCCCACTTTTTAATAGGGTTATTTGATTTTTTCTTGCTGATTGTCGAGAGTTCTAAGTATATTCTAGTTATCAGCCCTTTATCAGATACGTAGGATGCAAAAATGTTCTCCCATTCTGTAGGTTGTCTGTTTACTTTCATGACTGTTTCTTTGGCTGTGCAGATGCTTTTTAGCTTCATCATGTCCCATTTATTTATTTTTATTGCTGCTTTGATTGCCTTTGGGGACTTCTTCATAAACTCTTTGCCTAGGCCGATGTCTAGGAGAGTGTTTCCAACATTTTCCTCTGGAATTCTAATAGTTTCATACCTTAGGTTTAAGTCTGTTATTCAGCGTGAGTTGATTTTTGTGAGAAGTGAAAGGTGTGGGTCCTGCTTTAGCCTTCTACATGTGGCTATCCAGTTTTCCCAGCACCATTTATTGAAAAGGGATTCTTTTCCCCAGCTTATGTTTTTGTCTGCTTTGTCAAAGATGAGATGGCTATATGAGGATGGTTTTATATCAGGATTCTCAGATCTGTTCCACTGGTCCATATTCCTATTTTTGTGCCAATACCATATTGATTTAATTACTACAGCTTTGTAGTATAGTTTGATATCTGGCATATTAATACCTTCCATTTTGTTTTTGTTGCCTAGAATTGCTCTTGATATTCGGGGTCTTCTTTGGTTCCATACAAAATGTAAAATTATTTTTTCTATATCTGTGAAGAATGCTGATGGAATTTTAATAGGTATTGCATTGAATCTGTAGATCAGTTTGGGTAGTATAGATATTTTGATGATGTTGAGTCTACCGATCCATGAGCATGGAATGGATTTCCATCTGATTACATCCTCTGCTATTTCCTTCCTCAGTGTTTCATAGTTTTCCCTGTAGAGGTATTTTACCTCCTTGGTTAAGTATATTCCTAGGTACTTTAATTTCTTTGTTGCTATTGTGAAGGGTATTGAGTCTTTAATTTGGTTCTAAATTTGATTGTTGTTGGCGTATACAAATGCCTCCAATTTCTGTGTATTGATTTTGTATCCTGAGACTTCACTAAATTCATTTATCAGTTCCAGGAGTTTCTTGGTTGAATCTTTGGGGTTTTCTAAATATAATATCATATCATCAGCAAACAGTGAAGGTTTGATCTCTTCTGCCCCTATTTGGATACCTTTAATTCCACTTTCCTCTCTGATTGCTGTAGCCAGGACTTTCAGCACTATGTTGAATAGAAGTGGAGATAGTGGGCAGCCTTGTCTGGTTCCAGTTCTAAGTGGGAATGCTTTCAGTTTTTCCCCATTCAGTATGATGTTGGCTGTGGGTCTGTCATATATGGCTGGTATCATTTTTAGGTATGTCCCTTCTATGCTTATTTTCTTAAGTGTTCGTATCATGAAAGGATGTTGAATTTTGTCAAAAGCTTTCTCTGCATCTACTGAAAGAATCATGTGGTCTTTGTTTTTGCTTCTGTTTATGTGGTGAATTGCATTTATAGATTTACGTATGTTGACCCATCCCTGCATCCCTGGGATGAAACCCACTTGGTCGTGATGGATTATTTTTTTGATAAGCGTCTGGATTCGGTTAGCTAAGATTTTGTTGAAAAATTTTGCATCTATATTCATTAGGGATGTTGGTCTGTAGTTTTCTTTTTTTGTTGCATCCTTTCCTAGATTTGGTGTCAGAGTAATATTCGCTTCATAAAAGGTGTCGGGGAGGTTTCCATTATTCTCTATGTTGTGGAATAGTTTCTGCAAGATAGGTACTAGTTCTTCTTTGTAAGTGTGGTAAAATTCGGGTGTGAAGCCATCTGGACCGGGACTTTTCTTTTTAGGGAGATTTTTAATTGCTGTTTCTATTTCAGCTGTTGAGATTGGTCTGTTCAGGGAATCTATTTCTTCCTGGTTGAGCCTAGGGAGGCTGTGTGTTTCTAGAAATTTGTCCATTTCTTCCACATTTTCCAATTTGTGTGAATAAGGATTTTTGCAGTACTCATAAATTGTATCTTGTATCTCTTTGGGATCAGTTGTGATATCTCCTTTTTTATTCCTGATGGAGCTTATTAGAGATTTCTCTTTTCTGCTTTTCGTTAGCTTAGCCAATGGCGTGCCAATTTTGTTTAGTTTTTCAAAGAACCAACTTTTTGTTTTGTTAATCTCCTGAATATCCTCCCTGTTTTCAATTTCATTTAGTTATGATTTGATCTTGTTGATTTCACTCCTTCTGCTGAATTTGGGGCTGGTCTGTTCTTCTTTTTCCAGCTCTTTGAGTCATTTCATTAGATTGTCTATTTGTGATCTTTTTGACTTTTGGTTATAGGCATTTATGGAGATAAACTTTCCTCTCAGAACTGCTTTAGCTGTGTCCCAGAGAATTTGATAGCTTGTCTCTCCATTGTCATTTTCTTCATAGAATTTTTTTATTTCCATCTTGATTTCTTCATTTATGAAGTTATCATTTAGTAAGAGGTTGTTTAATTTCCACGTTTTTGTGTAGAAGTGTGAGTTTCTGTTAGGGTTGATTTCTACTTTTATTCCACTGTGATCTGAGGAGATACATGGTATGATTTCTATTTTTTTTAATTTCTTGAGGTTTACTTTGTGTCCTAGGATATGGTCAATCTTAGAGAATGTCCCGTGAGCTGATGAGAAGAACGTATATTCAGTGGATTTTGGGTAGAATGTTCTGTAAATGTCAGTCAAACCCAATTGTTCTAGAATTTTGTTTAAGTCCATTATTTCTTTGTTAATTTTCTGATTGGAGGATCTGTCTCGTGCCGTCAGTGGGGTGTTGAAATCTCTGGTGATTGTGGAGTTGCTATTAATCCATTTGCTTAGATCCAGTAAGGTTTGCTTTATGAAACTGGGTGCACCTAAGTTGAGTGCATATATATTTAAAATTGTTATCCCCTCTTGTTGAACTGTGCCCTTCACCATTATATAATGACCCTCTTTGTCTTTCACTACTTTTGTTGGTTTAAAAACTAAATCGTCTGAAATTAGAACTGCCACGCCAGCCTTCTTTGGGCTTCCACTTGCTTGGAGTACTGATCTCCACCCTTTTACTTTTAGTCTAACGCGTCCTTGCAGGTTAGATGTTTTTCCTGAAGACATAATATACTTGGCCTGTATTTTCTTATCCATTCAGCCAGCCTATGTCTCTGGATTGGAGAGTTTAAGCCATTCACGTTTATTGAGAGAACTGATAGGTAAGGTAGATTACTGTTCATTCTGTTGGGTTGGATGTCATTGTTTTTATTTCTCTCTTGAGCCATAGTGATAACTGTCCTTTAATCTTTGGGTTTTGGTTATTTTTATATTCGTGAGTTTCTATTATGGTGTTACGTATGTAACACTGTTTTGAGTACTTCTTGTAGGACTAATCTTGTCTTGGTGAATTCTCTGAGGCTTTGCTTGTCTGGGAATGTCTTTATTTCTCCTTCATATACGAAACTTAGTTTTGCAGGGAATAAGATTCTAGGCTGGGCATTGTTTTGTTTCAGAAGAGTGGGAATGGGGCCCCAGTCTCTCCTTGCTTGTAGAGTGTCATTAGAGAAGTCTGGTGTCATTCGAATTGGCTTTCCCTTTTAAGTTACTTGCTTCTTTCGTCTTACAGCTCTTAGAAGGGCCTCTTTAGTTGTTATTTTGGTCAGTTTGATGACTGCATGACGTGACATTTCCTGTTTGCGTTGAATCTCCCAGGGGTCCTCTGGGCTTCTTGAACTTGTATATTGAGATTTTGAGCAAGGCCTAGGAAATTTTCCTCTATTATATCTTCAAACAACTTGTCCAACCCTTGAGTGTTGTCTTCTTCCCCTTCTTGTAACCCTATGACCCTCACATTAGGTTTCTTTACATAATCCCACAGCTCTTGTAGGCTTTGCTCTTTTCTCTTGTTTCTCTGCTCTATTTCTGTGACTGATTTATTTAATTGGAGAGTGTTATCTTCAAGCTTGAGATTCTTTCTTCTGTTTCATCTACCCTATTCTTGAGACTTTCCACTGTATTTTGTAGGTCCTTGAATTGATTCTTCATTTCCAGGAGTTCGGTTACACTTTTCTTCATTGTGTCTATTTCTTTTCCCGTATCCTGGAGGCTTTTTGTGGTTTCTTTGTGTTGGTTATTGAGTTGTTCTTGCAGCTCGGTGAGTGTTCTTATGATATCCATTTGAAATTCCTCTTCTGTCATTTTGGTTGCCAGGTTTTGGTTGTTGTCTGTTTCTAAGGGGTTGGTGCTCCTCTTTGGGGGTGTGTTTCCCGTTTATTTCTTCATATTTCCGGAGTTCCTTCGCTGATTTCTTCCCATGTCGATCAGTTTTTGTTTCTTTCCTTTAGGTTTTCCTTTGGGTATTCACATGTCTTGTTTAGTTTCTGAGCTGGTAGGTTGTGTTGCTCACTGGCGGCAGCCTTTGCTGGCCTGGTGTCTGGAGGTCTCTCTACCCTCTGGGGAGCCCACCAGCAGTCTGAGATGTAGTGGAGAGGAAATAGCCAATTCCCCTACCCTTCCTGCTGGTCTCCAGGCTGCTCCAGTGGCCTCCCTTCTTCTGCCTCCTTAATTACACAGGTGGAGATAGATGATAGGAACAGGAGGAATTCCTATTTCAGCTCCACCCCCAAGGCAGGGCTAGAAACTTTGGAGCCAAAGGTCCAGCCCCAAGTCACCAGAGTGTGTGGGTGGTAAAGTCTCTCTGTCTTGTATTCACCAAAGGCAGCCTCCTACTAGGCTCAGCCCTGCCCAGGCAAACTCCAGGGCCTGGACACCGAGCGCAGGAGACCTGTGCAGGGAGAACTTGCCTGAAGCCGGCAGGCCGGTAGCCAGACCCACGGATCCTCGTCTTTTGTCTCTTTAATTACACAGGTAGAGATAAGCGGTAGGAATGGGAACAATTCCTATCTCAGCTCCGCCCCCAAGGCGGGGACAGAGACTTTGGAGCCAAAGGCTGAACCATAAGACACTGGAGCATGGTGGATGTAAAGTCTCTGGGCCTTATAGCCACTAAGGGCAGTCTCCTAAGAGACTCGGCCCTGCCCAGGCAGGCTCTGCACTCTGGACACAGAGCGCCAGGGACCTGTGATTTGCCCACTTTTTAATGAAGTTGTTTTTTGCTTGATGAATTGTTTAAGTTCCTTGTAGATTCTGGATATTAGTCCTTTGTCAAATGTATAGTTTACAAATATTTTCTCCCATTCTGTAGGTTGTTTATTAAATCTTTTGGTTATTTTTTTTTTTTACTGTGCTGAGTCTTTTCAGTTTAATTAAGTACCATTTGTCTATTTTAGTTTTATTTCATTTTCTTCTGGGGTCTAAATCATAAATAATTAGCCTAGCCCAGAGTCCAGAAGAGTTTATCCTAGATCTTCTTCTGGGTCTATTTTTTTAGGTCTTACATTTAAGTTTTTAACTCATCTTGAGTTAATTTTTATATGTGGTGAGAGATAGGAATCCAGTTTTATTCTTTTGCATATGGCTATTTAATTTTCCCTGCAAGATTTATTGAATAGTGTGTCCTTTCCCCAGTGTATGATTTTGTCAGCTTTGTTGAGAATGAGTTGGTATAGGTATATGATTTTATTTCTGGGTTCTATATTCTGTTTCATAGATCTGTGTGTCTACTTTAAAGACAGTACCATGCTGCTTTAGATACTATAGACTTGAAGTTTAATTTGAAGTTGCTCAATGTGATTCCTCCAATTGTGTTCTTTTTGCATAGGATTAATTTGGCTATTCACACTCTTTTTTGGTACCATATGAATTTAAGAATTGATCTATTTTAATTCTATAAAATAACAACATTGGTATTTTGATTGGAAATGCATTGAATCTGTAGATTACTTTTGGCAGTATGGTCATTTTCACAATATAAATTCTTCTAATTCATGAGCATGAAATTTTTTCCATTTGTTTGTACTATTTATGGTTTCTTTTATAAGCAATTTTTAGTTTTATTTGCAGAGATCTTTCACCTCCTTGGTTCAATTAATTCTTAGGTATTTTATTTTTTTGTGTGTGTGGCTAAGCAAATGGGATTGAGTTCTTTTTGAATTTTTTTTTTTATTTCAGCATATTACGGGGGTACTAATATTTAGGTTACATATATTTCCTTTGCCCCACCTGAGTCAGAGCTTCAAGTGTGTCCATGCCCCAGACGGTGTACACTTCATCCATTAGGTGTGTATGTGCCCATCTTTTCCTCCCCGCTCCCATCTGTCCAACACTTGATAAATGTTCCAGATGTGCACATAAGTATTGATCAGTTAGTACCAATTTAATGGTGAGTACATGTGGTGCTTGTTTTTCCATTCTTTTTTTTAAATTTCAGCATAATATGGGGATACAAATGTTAAGGTTACATACATTGCTCTTGCCTTCCCTCCCCCCTCGAGTCAGAGCTTCAAGCATGTCTATCCCACTGACAATGCATATCACACTTATAATGTATATATATACCCATCCCGTCCTCCCCTCTCCCACCTGTCCCACACCCGATAAATGTTTTTTTTCTTTTAACATTTTGGTTAGATTTCATAACTTTGCCTTTACCTAGCAAGGATTAGAGATATGCCCTTCCCCTCCACACTGTTTGCCATATTCCTCAGATGCGGGTCTACGCCTCCATCCCCCAACTCTCTGGTGAATACCACCACCATTTGAGCACCATATTGATAATTGGTCAGTAGCAATTTGATGACAAGTACATGTGGAGCCTATTTTTCTGATCTTGTGTCACCTCACTTTGGATAATGGGCTTAAACTCAATCCAGGATAACATAAGCAGTGTTAGCTCACTGTCATTTCTTAGAATTGAGTAATATCCTTGCAATAGTGAATTGTGCTGCCCTAAACATTTGGGTGCAGATGTCTTTATAATAGAATGATTTATGCTCTTTTGGGTAGATGCCTAATAATGCTATTACTGGGATGAATGGTATTTCTATTTTTAACTGTTTGAGGTATCTCCAAATTCTTTTCCACAAAGGTTGCACTAATTTGCAGTCCCACCGGCAGTGTAAGAGTGTTCTTGTCTCTCCACATCCTCACCAGCATTTGTTGTTTGGGGATTTCTTGATACAAACCAATCTCACTGGGGTTAGGTGGTATCTCATTTTGGTTTTGATTTGCATTTCTCTGATGACTAGAGATGTTGAGCATTTTTTTTTATATGTTTGCAGGCCATTATTCTGTCTTCTTTGGAGAAGTTTCTGTTCATTTCCGTTGCTCATTTCTTGGTGGGGTTGATTGATTTTTTTCTTGTTAATTCTTTTGAGTTCTAGATAGATTCTTGTTATCAGACCTTTATCAGAAGTGTAGAGAGCAAATATGTTCTCCCATTCTGTAGGTTGTCTATTTTCTCTAATGATAGTTTCTTTGGCTGAGCAGAGCTTTTTAATTTGATCACATCCCATTTATTTATTTTTGTTGCTGTGGTGATTGCTTTGGGGGCCTTCTTCAAGCATTTTTGTCTAGACCAATGTCTGATAGGGTTTTCCCAATGTCTTCTAGGATTATTAGGGTTTCATGCCTTAGGTTTAAGTCTGTTATGTTGAGTGGATTTTTGTGAGAGGTGAGAGGTAATGATCCTGATTCATTCTTCTGATTGTAGATATCCAATTTTCCCAGCACCATTTATTGAAGATAGATTATTTTCCCCAATGTATATTTTTGGCTGCTCTATCAAAGATTAGGTTGCCATATACAGATGGTTTTGTCTCTGGAATCTCAGTCCTATGCCACATATCAATGCTTCTGTTCTTGTGCCAGTCCCAGGCTGATTTAACTATTACTGCTTTATAGTACAGCTTGAAGTCAGAAAAACTAATGCTTCTGAGTTTGTTCTTTTTACTTAAGATTGCTTTGGCTATACACAGTTTTGTTCAGGTTCCATACAAAGCGAAGAATTATTTTTTCTAGATCTATGAAGAATGATGTTGGTACTTTGATGGGGATGGTGTTAATACTGTACATGACTTTAGGTAATACTGACATTTTAACAATATTGATTTTACCAATCCATGAACAAGGTAGATTTTTCTGTCTGTTTATGTCTTCTACAATTTCTTTTCTTAGCGTTTCATAGTTCTCCATGTATAAGTCTTTTGTATGTTTTGTTAGATATATTCCTAGATATTTAATTTTCTTTGGGGCTATAGTAAAAGGAATTGCATTTTTGATTTGAGCATCGGCTTGATGGTTCTTGGCATATATGAAAGCCTATGAGTTGTGTATATTGATTTTGTAACATGAGACTTTACCGAATTCATTTATCAAATCTAGGAGTCTCTTGGAGGAATCCATGGGGTTTTCTAGGTATAATATCACCTCATCTGTGAAAAGTGAGAGTTTGATCTCATCTTAACCCACTTGGATGCCCTTAATATCCCTCTCTTGTCTGATTGCTATAGCTAGGACTTCGAGCACTATGTTGAATAGAAGAGGAGATAGTGGGCATCCTTGTCTTGTTCCGGTTTGAAGTGGGAATTTTTTCAATTTTTCCCCAGTTACTATGATATTGGTCATGGATTTTTTCATACTTGATCTTGATAATTTTAAGGTAAGAGTCATCTATGCCTATTTTGTTCAGAGTTTTTTTTCAGAGTTTTATCATAAAGGTGTGTTGGACTTTGTCAAATGCTTTTTCTTTATCTATTGAGAGAATCATATGGTCTTCATTCTTGTTTTTATTTATGAGGCGAATTGCATTTATAGACTTGTGTATGTTGAACCAATCTTGTATCCCTGGAAAAAAAGCCCACTTGGTGATGGTGGATTTTTTTTTTTTTTTTTGATGTGCTGCCGAATTCTATTGGTTAGAATTTTGTTGAGGATTTTTGCATCTCTATTCGTGAGGGATACTGGTCTATAATTTTCTTTTTTTGTTGTGTCCTTTCCTGCCTTTGGCACCAATGTAATATTGGCTTCATAGAATGAGTTAGGAAGGATACCATCCTTCTCAATGTTGTGGAATAATTTATGTAGTATAGGTATGAATTCATCTTTGTATGTTTGGTAGAACTCTGAAGTGTAGCCATCTGGTCGGCAACTTTTCCGTTTGGGGAAGTTGTTAATTACTGCTCCAATTTCTGTGCTTGACATTGGTCTATTCAGGAATTCGTTTAGCTCCTGGGTGAACTTAGGGAGGTTGTAGGAATCCAGGAATTTGTCAATTTCTTTCTAAATATGTAGTTTTGGGGCATATAGATTTCTATAATAGTCAAACATAATGTTTTGTATTTCTGTGGTGTCTGTTATGACCTCTCCCTTTTCATTTCTTATTGAGTTTATTAGAGTCCTTTCCCTTTGAGTTCTTGTCAGTTTAGCCAGAGGCCTATCAATTTTGTTGATCTTTTCAAAAAACCAGCTTCTGGTTTTGTTGATTTTCCTTATAACTCTCTTGTTCTCCATTTCATTTAGTTCTGCTTTGATCTTAGTTATTTCTTTTCTTCTGCTAGGATTTGAATTGGTTTGCTCTTCTTTTTCCAATTCCTTGAGTCTATTCATTAGGTTGTTGGTATCAAATTTTTCTGTTTTTGAATGTGAGCATTTATTGCTATTAGTTTTCGTCTCAGATATGCTTTTGCGGTATCCCACAGGTTTTGGAAACATGTGGCTCTGTTATCATTTTGATTGAAAAAACTCTTGATTTTCCTCTGAATTTCCTCCTTGACTCAATAATTCTTCAATAATAGATTGTTTAGTTTCCATGACTTTGTGAGGCATTGAGTGTTTCTATAGGAATTGAACTCTAATTTTATACCACTATGATCAGAGAAGACACATGGTATTATTTCTATTTTCTTGAATTTTTTGAGATCTGCTTTGCAGCCTAGTATGTGATCAATTTGGGAGAAGGATCCATGGGCTGCTGAGAAGATTGTAAATTCAACTTTATTTAGGGAGAATATTCTGTAGAGATCTGTCAGAACTTTTTGGTCAAGAGCTTTGTTTAAGCCTCTTATTTCATTATTTAATTTCTGTTTGAAGGATCTGTCCAGTTCATTCAGTGGAGTGTTGAAGTCCCCTGCTACTATGGCAGTATTGTTTAACATGGTATTTAGATCAGACAAGGTTTGCTTTATGTCATTAGGTGCTCCTCTAATGGGTGCATAAATATTAAGAATTATTATATCTTCTTGTTGGATCTGCCCTTTCACCATTATAAAGTGGCAGTCTTTATCCTTTTTTACTTTTTTTTATTTTAAAGCTTATGTTGTCTGCAAATAGTGTAGCTACCCCTGCTTTCTTTTGACTTCCATTTTCCTGGATGATAGTTTTCCATCCCTTGACCTTCAGCCGGGAGGTATCTTTGTGGGTTAGATGTGTTTGCTGTAGACAGCAGATACTAGGCTTGCCGATTTTTATCCACTCTGCCAGTCTGTGCCTCTTTGGAGGACAGTTTAAACCATTTACATTTATTGAAAGGATTTAAAATTGGAGGAAGACTTACATTCATATTGTTGGGTAAAGTCCTGTTGCTTTGTCTTACTCCTTGAGCCATGATGCAGTTCAAGGTCTAGAATTCTTTGAGGATTTTACTTTGAGCAGTATCTATTGCCCTGTTCGGTGTGGAAGGCAGATCTGAGAATTTCCTGTAGGGCTGGTATGATCTTTGAAAATTCCTTCAGTGATTGCTCGTCTGAGAGGACTTTATTTCTGCCTCATAGATGAAACTTAATTTTGCCAGATAAAGAATTCTAGGTTGGGCTTTATTCTGTTTTAGAAGATTTAGGATAGGCACCCACTCCCTTCTGGCTTGTAAGTTTTCAGATGAGAAGTCCGCTGTTAGTCTGATAGGCTTTCCTTTATAGGTTATTTGTTATTTTTGCTTGATGCATGGAGGATTGCTTCTTTCATGTTTACTTTGGTCAGCCTAATAACCATATGATGAGGTGACTGCATTTTCACATTGAGTCTCCCAGTTATGTGTGCTTCTTGTATTGGATATCAAGACTTCTGCCCAGGCCTGGCATATTTTCCTCCAGTATTTTGTGAAATAAGTTTTCCAACCATTGTGAATGTTCCTCTTCCCTTTCCAAAATTCCGATCAATCTGAGATTCGGCTTTTTTACATAAACCCACACTTCTTGTAAGCTTTGGTCTTGTCTCTTGTTTCTGTCCTCCTTTTCTTCCTCTGATTTGTTTAGCACATAGACATAATCTCCAAGCTCTGAAATTCTTTCCACTGCGTGATCTATCCTGTTTTTGAGGCTTTCCACTGTATTATGGAGTTCCTTGAATGCTTCCTTCATTGCCAGAATTTCTGATTGGCTTTTCTGTATTACTTAAGTTTCTTTGGAGAATTTTTCATTCATTTCCTGATTTGTTCTTGTGGTTCTCTATGTTGGGATTCTATCTTCTCTTTAATTTCATTGAATTTTGTAACAATCCATATGTGGAATTCTTCCTTTGTCCGTTTAATCAGATCATGTAAATTCTTGTCAGTTGGTGGAGATAGAGTATTTTCTTTTGGAGGTGGCTTTTCTCTCTGATCCTTCATGGTTCCAGTTATCTTTTGCTTGTTGTTACTCATCTGGATGCTTTGTTGAGGACCAGAGGTGCTGGGACTTGATTATGAGCTACGTTCTGAGGTTCCAAAGGAATGATCCTTGGAAGAGCTGGGTGATATGTGCTCTGGTCCTGTATCATCTTAGAGGAGTTTGAGCCCATTGGGTTATCTTTGACCTGATGTCTTCACCTTCTGCCTATAGTTGATTGTGTTTTGGCCCCTTGCTTAGACACCCAGGGGTTTGATCACTCTTGTGAGATCAAGACCAGTATCAACCACTAGGTTGAAGTGGGAGGCACTGTGTTAGGCTCTGAGTTTACTCTTTATTTTGTTATCCTTGGTTCATGAGAAGGAGTCAATTATCAAGGTATTCCACGACCTTTGTACTGCTCTCTAAGCCTCCAAATAGGATATACAGTTATCTCAGTCTTAAGGGGATGTCCTGCCACTCCCAAGGGTTCCTAGAGTCCTATAATTACTTTAGGAGGGGTGAAAGGAGCATCAGGTATCAGTGAGCCTGAGAGAGAATACTTCAGAGGATGCTTGATCTGTAGCTAGGGGGAAGCTGTTAATATGTTATTCAGAGATCTTTTGTCACACTTTCAGAGGAGCTCCTGGTGGGGAGAGTCAATTGGTGTAGTTGCTAAGGACTACGGTCAAGATTTAACTTCCTGAACCACAGGCCCATACGTTGGCAACAATCTGGGTGCCAAAGGCAAGCACCTGTATTCTGAACTTATCACATGATAAAAACCAACCAGCTGAATGTAAACATCACTCTGCACCCTTCTGGTTAATTCCAAGGACCCACATATTTAAGACCTACAGGGAAAGTGACTTTTCTCCTTTCTCTCAACCTTCCAGGGCTGAGTCTGGATTGGGGGGATGGTGGGGAGGCAACAAGTGAGATTGCCGCAAGTCCAAGACTAAGAAACGTCTTTTCTCATTTTATTGTCTTTTCTCATTTTATCCCCCCCCCAAGGGCGGAGTTTGTTCTGTCAGATGGGAAGATAACCCACCATCCTGAGGGAAAGGCACTTTCTAGGGCTAAGTGACCAAGATGTGGCTACTCTCATACCCCTACCCCACCCAGGATGGGGTTTATCAAGTTGGTATGTGGCCTAAATCTCAGGACTATTGGAGACGCACTGCCTGAGGCCACTGAGGGTCCCAGACCAGAAAGAGACCTCCCACACCCACTCAGCCCCTGCTGGGGTGGGGTCAGTCCCTTTTGCACAAAACCCCCGTGGCATGGTCATCTCCAACGGTTGTCTTCAACCCCGGCAGATCTCAGGCCAGACAGCAGATTCCCTCACCTCTCCGCAATTCCTGGGAATGAGGCTTCCCTTTTGGCTGAAGGCACCAGCTATCAGGCCAGAGTAGAGAGGTAAAGGTGGGATTCAGCTTGAAAGTCTGTCCTGATAAGCTGTTAGAACTGCCTTATAGCTGCCAGCGGGAAGGTGGAAGGGAAGTGGAGGAAACAGTCTTGCAAGATGGTTTTCGGGTTGAACAGACTATTTCTCTCAGCTGTGCCCAGGGGCAGAGCCAGACTCTTTGGCAGTAAGCACCTGAGCCCAAGTTGTAGGAGGGTGTGGGTGGTAAAGTCTCCCTAGGTCACATCTGGAAGAGCAGCCTCCTTCACAACTCCGCCTTGTCAAGAGGGGCTATGCTCTTTGGGCAAAGATCTCAAACAGCTGAATGCAGCAGAAGACCACTGAAGTTCAATCTTGTGAGACAGCCATGCTAAACACCGCCTTCCCCCTTCTGCCCCTTTAAACTCAGTGTCCGAGCCCAAGCCACCAGAATGGGAAAATCCAGGGCAGTGTTGGAGGGACAGATGGATTTCTCTCCTTATTTCCCTTTTCCAGAAGCCTGATCTGTTCAGCTGGGTTAGGGCAGAGGGGAGGTCTGAGACCTCTTCCAGAGAAACCCTCCGCAGCATTTTCAAGCTATGGAGTGGCAGCAGGATGCCCTCCCAGCGCTAACAGGGAAGGTCCCCTGCTCCGCAAAGGCTGGGTTGGATTTGGTGGGCTGGCTCCAAACAGCTGATGAGCGCACTAGTTCCCCAACTTGCTCACTAGTTCCCCAACTTGCAGAGACCCAATAGTTTATGTGCGGGGATCTGCTCTCTGTCTACCCAGCACCAGCTGAAGCTTCAGCCATATTCAAAGGCCAAGCCTCCTTTAAGGTAGTGTCCCCCCTTCCTGGCCCTGGAAGCATCCTGAGATGAAATGCCAGACTCAGCACTAGTTTCTGTGGTACGGGGAGCTGCCACTGGGTTCAGACCCTCCTCCACCCAAAACTGCCTTGGTAGAGTGCTCAAGAGTGTTCAAAATGTTGCCTGCTTGACTCTCTACTCCACACAGCTCATCTTCCCGCGTTACCCCTTCCCATCAACTTTAGGCACTTCTCTGACTGCGTGGGTGTGGGGTTTGGTGGGGGCAGGATTGTCTCCCTATGCAAGGCAGAAGCAATGCCTCGGCTGGCCAGCCAGTCAGGGCAGCAGACGCGTGGATGTGCTCCCTCCCTATTGTATATTTCCGACTCCCCGGGTTTTGTGAAAGATTTTTTTTGATTCACCTTTAATTATCATTCCATTTTTTTCCCCATTTGCCGGTGTTTCTCTGCAGTCTTGCTTAGCTGATCCTGTGTAAGTGCAGATCACTTGCATGTGATTTTCTGCTTTATTCACTTCTCACTCTGAGAACAGAGAGCCAGGAGGTCATCCCTACTCTGCCATTTTCTCCAGCTGTTTTTCCATTCTTATGACACTTCAATTAGAAGAATGGGCTCTAGCTCTATCCAGGATAGTGCAAGCAGTATTAGTTCACAGTATTTTTTTAATGGCTGAGCAGTAGCCTGTATAGATAAAGCAACCTTAAGGAAGAACGAATTTGGAGGCATCAATTTACCAGACTTCAAGCTATACTTCAAAGCTATAGTAACCAAAACAGCATGGTACTGGCACAAGAACAGAGACATAGACCAATGGAACAGGACTGAGAACCCAGACATAAACCATCATATAACCATCTTATTTTTGACAAAGAAGACAAAAACATACACTGAGGAAAAGAATTCCTATTCAGTAAATGGTGATGGTAAAATTGGATAGCCACATGTAGGAGACTGAAACACGATCCACACCTCTCACCACTCACAAAAAACTACTTACAGTGGATAACAGACTTAAACCTAAGGCATAAATCCATAAGAATTCTAGAAGGACATATTTGAAAAACTCTTAAAGACATTGGCCTAGGCAAAGGATTTATGAAGAAGACCCCAAAAGCAATCACAGCATCAACACAGTTAAAATAAATGGGACTTGATCAAATTAAAAAGCTCCTGCACAGTCAAAGAATCTATCACTAGAGCATATAGACAAACTACAGAATAGTAGAAAATTTTTGCATGCTATACATCTAATAAAGGGGTAGTAACTGGAATCTATCTAGAACTCAGGAAAATCAGCAAGGAAAAATCAAATAATCCCATTAAGAAGTGGGCAAAGGACATAAACAAAAATTTTTTATTGATTATTTCCTTAAATAGCGTTTCTAAATTTTTTATCTTTATTCCCCTTTGGGAATAGCAATGATACATACGTTAAGTCACTTTATGTTGTCCCAGATGACTTAAAGTCTTTGCTAATTCTTTTTCTTTTTTCTTTTTCTTATTTTTGTCTGATTAGGTTGTGTCAAAAGACCTCTTTTCAAGGTCTGAGATTATTCTTCTGCTTGGTCTAGTCTGTTTTTGAACATAGTAATAATATTCTTTGGGGGTAGGAGGGTTGAGATGGGTAAGCTCACAACTAATGTACATGGTGAGCATTGTAGGGAGGAAGGGTACGTCTCGGCTGGGATGTGGCAGTCATAGCATGCAACCAAAATATTTGTACCCCCAAATTTCTTGAAATAAAAAAGGGATGGGGGAAGAATCAGACTTTCAGGGAAGTACTAGGGGAAAAAACATCCAGTGGAAAGAAAACAAAAAGAAACAGGATTGTGCCTCTTCAAAAAATTCAACACCTTAATAAAATGCAAAAAAAAAATATATGTATTTCCTTCAATGGATTTTTTAGCTCTGTATATTCTGAATCTTTTAAAATATATCTATATCCTTGGTAAATTTCTCATGCATATCCTGAATTGATTTTATGAATTCTTTGTGTTAGTTTTCACATTTCTCTTGCATCTCTTTGAGCTTCTGTAGAATCAATATTTGACATTCTTTATCTGGCATTATGAGGCATTCTTTTTGATTGGGATTCATTGCTGGACAATTGTTGTGGTCCTTTTGTGGTGTCATATTTCCTTGCTTTGTCTTTTTCCTGTGTCCTTCTGTTGTTATCTGTGCATTTTATGTAACAGTTGCTTGTTTTGATTTTATGAAAATCCTTTTGAGGGGTAAAATTATTTTCCTGAAGATGTATATATGTTTTTGGTTGAGTGGGACACTTTGGCTTTGATTTTGGGTGCCTATAGTAGTGTTGTCCTTGTTTAATTTGTTAGGCAGTACACAGGATTAGTGATATCTGTGATTTTCTTAGTGTCCTAGGAAACAGTTATTATTTGAGACTGTGGTAAAGTTTTGGTGGGGACTTTAACACCAGCCAACCCAGTATTTGAGGTCTTGTGGTGGAAGCAGTGGGATAAGCCTAATTTTAGGCCCCATAGTGGCTTACACTGGCAGCAGCACTAGTGTTGCCCGAGGGGCCAATTCTTGGGCCTTCATGTGGCTTACTCAGAAGCTAGTAGCTGGAGCAGAGGCCCAGGTATGTGGATAGATTCTCAGGCTCCTGAGCTGATGGTTTGATTGGAAGTTATCAGTAGCAGTGGTGGAGCCACCCACTAGGCTCCAAGTGGTCTCTGTGTTACTGGTAGTTTCAATGGACCGGAAAGGCTAGTCTCCAGACCCATGGCTGCCTGAAACAGGGCAGTGGGTATTATCCAAAGTGTACTTAACAGAGCTTTGTCTCCTCTGTTCCTCCTCAGCTTCTCAGGGCTGTGACTACTACAGACCAAACTCAGCCCAAGGATAGAAAGTGCCCAACTTTAAATTCCCAAACTGTTTGGCCCATGGCCAGATAAGGTGGGGCTCCTTTCAGGCAAACAATGTTGGCAAAATGCTTGGTGGAGTGCTGTCCATTTGAATCTTGGTCTCACTGTATTCCATAACAGAGTAGTGGAAATTCTCCTAGGATTTCATAGGAGAGCCCATATTCCCTTGACCCTCTTCAGCTGTGTGGGGCTACAGCTGCATCAACCTAAATTTAGCCCAAGGGTGGGATACTTGAACATTAAACTCCCATAATGGCACGTAGGGCCTATGTCCAAAGAGAGTGGGGCCTTTCTCAGACAGGTTAAGCTGGCAGGAAACTGTGGGGAGTGCAGTTTGCTGGGGAATTGGTCTCACAGCAGCTGACTGTAGGATGGTGGACACTGTCCAAGATGCATGATGGAAAGCCTCAGATAGGTGGGGGCAGAAGCTACTACATAAGACCAAACTCAGCCAAAGTGCACCCCAGCATCAAGCTTGCAAAATGGCACCTTATTCTTGCAACTGGAAAAGCTAGAGCTCTACCCAGTCAAGCAACATGAATGAGAAATTGCAAAATGTTGTCCATTCACATCTCAGTCTTTCAACAGAATTCCACATCAGGATTATGGGAACATTCCCAGTGATGCATGGGAGTTCCTGGGCTCCTCTATGCCCCCTTACAGCCACACAGTAGTTGCAGATGTGCCCAATAAACAATATAAATTTTCATTAGTGTGCAGGGGTCCTTCCTCAAGCAGATTTAGCTTTCCCTTCATTCAAGGGGTCTGGATCTGTAAACAGGCTCAAATCTGGGAATTGATTGAGTTATCATGACTCTTCATTTTTACAATTTAGGTTAGGCTTTTGTTCATCTGACCTTTTCTACTTATATATATCAAATAAGAATTTAATAAGCTTCCAATATATCTCACTTCTAGAAACACGGTGATCAATTAGCTAACACCATAGTTCCACATGAGTCAGAAATTTTTGATTGCTACTTTGACTCTGCTATTTAGCACAGTAAGAATCCCCATCTTGTCTTTGACAATTGAGTATTGCCACTTGGTCCCTGCCACCCTGGAATCCAATTACTCCCATTGCACTTAAGTTTCCCAATTCAGTGGTGGCAGTCACTACTGTAAGGGTTTACCTACAGAGAAAACTAATCATGGAGCTAGCTCTTCAAGGATTCTGGGATTCCTCTCAGAAATTAGTTTTCACAATATTGATGAAGATATGCTTTATGAACATAAATAAATATAATACTTACATAAATACCTTTACCAATAGTCTTCATTTTTTACGTGGATTTGAAATATTTTGGTATCACCTATGTGCACTTAGGTGTTGATGAGTGAAACCAATTTGCTGGTGAGTATATGTGCTGCTTATTTTTCCATTCTTGGGATATTTCACTTTTGGACAGAAATTCTGAGCTCTTTAGCTGGACCTGGAGTAAGAAGAATGAGGAACTCTTCATGGCTGCTCCACTCAGATCCTCCCTATGTATAATAGTAAGATCTGTGTGTGTGTGTGTGGATGGGGCATGAAAACTTGTGCCATCTGGTTGCTACTGCTGCCTCCTATAGATCTTCTGCAGCCTCCTTCCATGGATAATGAAATCTGTCAATATTGACCAGCTTCTGATGATACCAGAAAAGTCTTCTGCCACAGAAAGCTGTGGTTATAGTAATTGCCACTCAGCTCCTAAGCCCATTGGTATAGCTTTCCCACAACAGAGACTTATGCAGGAAAGAGAAATTGCAATCTTTATCAGCTGTCCCATGTCAATCCTCATTACATAGTGGAAGTTGGGAGTGTGGATATAGGTACCAGCTGGCTGCTACTACTTGCTCAATATAGGCCACCCATGACATAGAGCTGTGAAGAATGGAGTCTGCTTATGTTCACTGGCTTATAAAACCACCCGGAATAACTCTTCTACCCTAGTGAGCTATGTAAGATGGGAACTATCACCTAGCTGATAATGTCACTAAAGCAGTTATTTTCAAGGCAGAACTGTGGAGTAATGTGTGCAGTTCTTGGCGTGAGTTTCTCAGCCTCCCACTGTGGTTATTTTCTATAGATCTTGTTGAAGAAATGATTATCAATTTGTTTTAAGACCTTTTACCAATCTCCAGAAACATTGAATAATTATCTTGCACAATTTTGATCAATTTAATTGATACTTCTCTAGGAGAAAGTTACTATGAGTTCCTCACACTGCCATTCTAGAAGTACTGCCCCTCTAAATATATTTTAAGTGTACCGTATGTGGAGCCAATATTAAACACATACTTTTATATAGTCATTCACATATTTACTGTTTCCATTGCTCTTCATTCTTTGCTTCAATTCCACAGTTATCATTTGGATCATATTTTCCCCTGGAAAACTGTACTTAGTACTATGATGCTGATGAAATATTACTGTAGCTTGTGCTCATGTGATTATACTTATTTTCCTTCATTTTAAAATAATATTTTGGCTGATTCTAGAATTCTGCATAGGTAGTGATTGTCTTTCAGTATTTGATAATGTTCATGCTGTCTTTTAAAAATTCAGATGTAAGTTTTCCCTGACTGCTTATAAGATTTTCTCTTATTTTTTAAACAATCTTACTTTTATATATCTTTGTGTACTTTAAAAAATTTATTGTTTGTAGTTTAAAAAGATTATTAAATCTGTAGGATATCTTTCTTCAATTTGGGGAAAATTTTAGCCATTTGTTCACCAGGTACTGCTTCTGCCTTATTATCTATCTCCTCTCTTTCTGTGACTAAAATTGTATAAAGTATCATCCCTTTAATGAGTCTCATCTTTCTATTATAATTATTTCTGCATCTTTCAGTTAGTTTTTTTTTTCTGTTTGGATGTTTTCTAAAGGATATTATTCAAATATTTATTTTACCTAATTCCACTACAAATCAAAGACAGAGCATAACAGTCTTTTCTTTGATAAAGATACTGTGAATGAGTGAAAAGAGTTCATCTTTGGTGCTTATATATACAATGAAAAAAGGCAGCATCACATACTTATAGCTGCTGAATGACTGAATGACTCCTCAACCTCTTAGCATGGCTTATCCAACACAGCTTTACTATAAGTACTAGAGGTATAGATGACAAGGGCTATGGCAACTGTTTCGAGTGCAATGGGATATCCTTGTAAACACACTCTTCTCTAGTGCAAATTAATTGTACAGGTAATAGTTTTGGGGACTCTGCATAAATGCTCTATAATTTGTATAAATGTTTTAAACTCTCTTATTTAAAATGAAATTTTAAATTATCCATGCTTTCATTCATCATTGCCAGTCACAACTCTCATTACCACAAATAAGTTAATGTTGACAATATGATTATAATTATTTTTCAAAAAAGTAAATGTTTCAACATGAATGTATGGAAGACATTATATTTTTCAGAATACCAGGGTGATTTACTCAGTAATTACCTTAGTGTACTCATCAGTTCTTTAGTGCACCAAAAGCACCAAAATGTAATTCCAGTGTACTTTCTGTACATTCAAGTATAATATACTCACAGGAGCCCCTATATGACACTTGAATAAGTCTCCAAGAGAAATGTGCAGTACATTAAACCTTGAAAAAATCAATTCCCCCAATTTTTTTCTATGTCAACCTAAATCTCAATGATTTCAGCATCTACTTCATATATGAAACAATGCATATGACTATAATTGGTCTTACTATTGTGAATTATACATTTTCCATTAGAAATGTTTATAAATCTTACTTTGTGTTAGAAAATAATTGTATTTGCAGGTTTGATATGTTTCCTTCTCTCAACTTTTAAAAATGTAATGAGACCAAGGACATTTTTTTTATTTATAATATTAAGACCTCCAGTTGCATGGTTGTGGAGAATAGATGTAACCATACATAGAGAGTATACATTTTCTTTCCATTGTTGCATAAAGAAAAAAACATTTGTTTCTTCCATTATCTGCTTACTATTCTAGCCATTTCAGTAGCCTTAGTAAAATTTAAGTAGCAGAACAGAGAAGACATATCCATTTATTTATATAATTGGAATGGTCTTTCATCATAAAAAAGGAACCAAGAAGAGATTCTCAAATTCGGGAGACCATGGAAGTTTTCACCAGTGAATGGAAAACCTCCAGGGTAGTTACATTTTGTGTCACCTGCATGAAAAGGAGTAGGTTAATGAACAAATTGATTCCATTCATCTTCCTTGCTATTCCACTTGTATGTTGATATTCATTTGTTTATTCAGTTTTGTTATAAAGAAATAAAATTCTAGTGGCAAGTTTAATAAACTGGGACTAGAAGTTGTTCTTCATTTTAAGATGCTGATACAATTATATATTAAGCACATTAAGTGGAGATTATGCAACTTTTAAGTAGTTAATTTTAGATGATTTCTCATATGTTAATTTTCTAAGTCTAAATTGTCCCAACGGACCCAGTTCTGGCCAAGACAGTGTAGCCCATTCCTCTCAGGTACATATTCTTGCAACTAAAAAGTTTCAGACATAACAAAATAAGTAAGCATTTAAAAAACCCCTAACATATGTAAAAAAGAAGTTGAACCACATAGGGACCTCAAGACCTGAGGAATAATATGACAGCGACTTCTCAGGGTTTTCTTATTGGCTCCCATATGTCTCAAACAGGGTGCTGCAAAAACATCCAACCTAGCACTATTAATGGGCACACACAAAAGAAGCTTCAAGAAAAGTCTGTCCTTGCCCCTAGCCTAGAGACTAAGAAAAGGATAGCCTAAAAACAAGAAAACCTATTAGGCAATACCTACCCTACTCCAGCAGAGCACAAACAGAAAAAATGCCCTATCCCCATGGTTTAAATAGGGCTTATTGAGGAGCTGATCTGCTATCACCCTCCACAGAAGCTTTCTTGTCACTCCAATTCCCTTGCATGCTTATGTCCGTGGGGCCAAAGAGGGAACTTTAATATCCTTACTGGTTTGTGTCAATAGGATTGAGAAGTGAGATAATTTTTCATCCATATCTCATTGGAAGCAGGGATTCTCTGTTTCCCTTGATGGGATAGAATCAGTAAAGCTTGATAGGAACTGATCCTTTATCCCCCACCAAATGGAAGGAGGTACTGCTTGATTTTTCTGACATTATAATGTCAGTGGAGTCTAGAATCAATCTAAGCTTCCACAATTGTCTCATAATATAATATGCAAAATGTTGAGGATATAATCATAATCACTTGTTATACCAAGAGCCATGGAAATCACAATATTAATTTAAAAAGATAATTAATAGATAAAATACAGAGGTGAATCAGATGCTGAAATTATCTGAGAAGGATTTTAAAACCAGTTATTACAAAAAACTATTTAATAAACACCTGTAAATCCTTTTGAAACAACTAAAAAAATAAAAAAAAATCAGCAAAAATGTTATACAAATAATTAACTTTTGATCACAGCACAAAATGGAGTAGATCCACTTTATTCCACCATTTCTTTCTAAACACAATTAAATATTATGAAGATAATCTAACAGACAATTATAAAATGACTATGAAAGGTATAAAGGAGGAGGACTTGCTAGGGACCTCAGGAGTTGAATTATGACACCATGGTGAATTTCTTGTGTTTTATTTGTTTTTATCTTTCATAGATGTTGGACTGGGCAACAGGGATACTTTTAATGAGCAATTGCAAGACATATGTAGAAAAACAAAATAGAAGGAAAGGAAACAAGAAAATCCTTATCTCATTGGGCAAGTGACCATGTAAGGGAAAGCCCAGCAGGGACTAGGAAGGTGGACACAAACCCAATGGTGTCAGTGACTGCACACATCAGTATCACTAACAAGTCATATTAGGGCTCCCCAATTCCCACCTCACAGTAGTCATCAATTGTAGCACAATATACCATGAGAACATTACTAGCAGGATCTGCTAAAACTAAACCATTCTTGCCTCATACTAAACAGTAGCAATAGGGCTTATCTACCTATGACAGCATCACCAGAAAAGCCTAGAGTATCAGTCCTTTCTCTGCCACCAGGCAGAGTGTTGAGCATAATCTGCATACAGCAGTGCCAATCACAGAACAAAGAAAAAACTAGTCATACCCTACCCCACACTCAATTATTAGCCACAGAAGTATTGGAAAAAATAGTGGCTGAAAAAGTCTCACATTTTCTGAAAGTCTCAGCCTTCTCATAGCATCATCAGTGGCAGGCTCATCCCACAAACTCTGACAGCAGCAGACCTAATGCACACACAGTGAGTATGTCAGCAAAGGCCAGGATGGTTGCCAGAACATAAATGCTAAACCTGGAAAGAGTGATTACTGATATAATAGAAAATTTATGTAGTAAGAAGATATTCCTAACATAATATTCAAAATGTCCCAGATACAATAAAAATAAAACCTCTCAGGTAACAGTAAGATGGCAGATTAAAAGATATTCATTTTTGTTGCCCCATGAAAAACAATGGCACAACTATCTACAAATGCAAATATCTCTGGGAGAGCTTAAGAGTCTAACAAAATTAAAAGTTTACAGCAGCACAGTAGAGCAAAAGATAGAGAATAACTGGACAGAAAGGATCACTGAGGAGATTGGCATACCTTGGATGTCTAAAGGTGGCTAGGAAAAGAATAAATATTGGAGCTGTCAGAATCAGACACATAGCAAGTGCTACTGTGTTTCCCAGTGTGTGCTCTACCTCAACAGCACCTATGGCAGCCATTGACTTCCCACCAGCTTTCACAGGTTTCATAGTGGAGATGATTATCATATCCCTGGTTGCTTCAAGTGTATTCATGCCTTGTACAAACCATTATCAATGCTACAGTAGAGACCCCTGTGCCTCAGGCACTGCTGACACCACCAGCCTGGATTCCAGAGCCATGGCCTCGCAACACTTCCCATGCTCCAAATCCTGGCTCTGTTGCCCGTTTGTACGCCTGTGATTGGTACCACTAACACCACAAACACACCTGTGAGGTAGCCCCAGTGCCATATGGGATTCTCTTGGCCATGACTTTCCCTTTTGGAGCAAAAGAGATCAGGATGACCTAGTTGCCTTTGCCACCAATGACTGCAATAGCCCTTGTTGCCACTGCAAACACCCACAGCCTTGGTCACTGAGAAGCTCTACAATGTTTGCTGAGAAAAACTCAGCTAACAAAGCTGCATGGAGAATATGTCACTGAATGTACACCACAGCCAGAACCACTGCATCCCACCTGGATGGCACCCTTGTACTCAACCATAGGAGAAGGTTTTTCCTCACCAAAAACAGTCTGTAAAGTTTAGACTAGGTGACTGCACTCCATAAAATTGGTATATATTAACACAAGGTAACAACAAACACTCAAACAATCAAGGAAACATGACACTATCATAGAAGCAAAATAATTTTCCAGTAACTGAACCCAAAGAGATAGAGATCTATAAATCATCTGACAATGAGTTCAAAATAGTTGTTTTAAAGGTACTCAATGTACTATAAGACAACACAGACAACAAAATGTATTTTTTCATGTTAAAAAAATACATGAACAATTAGAAGTTCAATAAAGAGATAGAAGTCATAAACTGAACCAAACAGAAATTTTCTAGTTGAAAAGTAGAGTGAATAAAATAAAAAATTCAATAGAGAGCATCAAAAGCAAATTTTATCAAGCAGAAGAAAGAGTCTATAATCATTGAAGACAAGTCATTTGAAAATATCTAATTAGGGAAGAAAAAAGAAAAAGAAGAATGAAAAGGAATGAAGAAAGTCTACAGGATTTCTAAGACAACATACAGAGAGCCAACATGCACATTATACAAGTCCTGAGGGAGAAGAGAAAGGGAAATGGACAAAAAGCATATTTTTAAAAATAACAGTAGTGAAAACTCCACAAATCAGGGGAAAGATAAACATCCAGATACAGAAAGCTCAAAAATTTCCAGTCAGATTCAAAGAAGGATACACCAAGGCATATTATAATCAAATCATCGACAATCAAAGACAAAGAGACTTTAAAGCTGCAAAGGTAAAAAAAAAAATCATATACAAGGAAATCCTCATAAAGCTATTAGTAGATTTCTCAACAGAAACTTCACAGGCCAAGAGATGGATAATACAGAAAGAAAAAAATTTCTAAGAATACTTTTCCTGAAAAAGCTGTCCTGCAAAAATGAAGGAGAAGTAAAGACTTTCCAGGACAAATGGAGAGTGAGAGAGATTATCATCTTTGGACCTCTTTTACATGAAATGCTAAAGGGAGTTCTTTAAGCTAAAACAAAAGGATGCCAATCAATAACTCGAAAATATATGAAAGTATAAAGCTCACTGGTTAAAGTAAGTATATATTCAAACTAAGGGTATGGTAATACCGTGATGGTGGTGTATAAATCACTTAGAACTTTAGTATAAAAGTTAAAAGACAAAAATGTTAAAAATGCTATAATTACAATAATTTGTTAATTAATACACTAAATAAAAATATAAATTTTGATATCAAAACACAAAATATGACACAGAGTATAAAACTGTAGTGTTTTTGTATGTGACTGAAGCAAAGTTGTCATCCCTTTAAAATAGCCTGTTATAAATATAAGATATTTTATATAAGTCTTATAATAACCAAAAAGCAAAAACCTACAGGAGATATACAAAAGATAAAGAAAAGGGAGTCAGAGGATACCACTGCAAAGAAATCATTAAATCACATAGGAAGACAACAGGGGAGGATGAAAGGAACAAAGAATATACAAAATAGTTAGAAAATAATTAACAAAGTGGCAATAAATGGCACTAACGATAATTATCATGAATGTATATGGATTAAATTCTCCAATCAAAAGGCATAGAGTCACTGAACAGATAAAAAAGAAGACATAACTCTATGCTTCCTATAAGAGACTAAGAACATAAAGTTATGTAACTGAAAGCAAAAAATTTGCTATTTTGTCATTAGGAGTAATAGTGACTGGTGCCATTTTCATTTCCATCCTTTAATTCCTGAACCCATAAATATTGTCTATTAATGAAACAAAAGTATATATTGGACATTAACTCAGAGTATATATAGCTTTCTGGAGAAGCTTGACACAGCCCTTTAAGATATTCCCACCTAGCTGGTGCTGTAACTAAGCCTTCAAAGACATTCCACCATTCTATCGGGTCTCCTGCTTCAGGATTGTGGAGAACATGATGATATAAATGAATTTCATGAACATGGTCCATTTCCACATTTCTTTATATGTTAGGTGAGTTCTATGATCAGAAGCCATACTATATGGAATATCATGACGATGTATAACATATTCTATAACTTTGTAAATAATTTTGGCAGAAGCATTGTGTACAGGGAAGGCAAGTTTGTATCCAGAGTATGTGTCTATTTGAGCAAAGACCAATGCCTCTTCCATGATGGAATTGAGCCAATAAAATCAACATGCCATCATGTAGTTAGTGATCACCTGAGGAAATAGTTCCATACTGGGGGCTCATTGTTGGTCCTTGTTGCTGGAAAAATAGGCACTAAGCAGTATCCATAGCCAGTTTGGCCTTAGTGAATGGAAACTTATGTTGCTTAGCCAATGCAACACCTATATTCCTACTACCATGAGCATGCTGTTCTTGAGCCAATTGGGTAATTACAGGAGTAGGTTCAGTAGAAAGCTGTCTGGTATCCACAGAACAGGACATCCTATCTCAGGCGTCCTCAAACTACGGCCCATGGGCCACATGCAGGTGTTTTTGCCCGTTTGTTTTTTCACTTCAAAATAAGATATGTGCAGTGTGCATAGGAATTTGTTCATAGTTTTTTAAAACTATAGTCTGTTCCTCCAATGGTCTGAGGGACAGTGAACTGGCCCCCTGTTTAACAAGTTTGAGGACCTCTGTATCTACTTGGTTATTAAAATCCTAATGGCTGAGATCAGCCTTTGGTGAGCAATCACATGAGAGACAAATATATTCACATTTTTTGTCCATTCAGAGAGATGTAGCCACAAATTTGTCACCCATATTCCAATCATATTCTTTCCAAGTCTCTCACTGTCCAGCCAAACCATTGGCTACAGCCCATGAATTCGTATATAATCACATATCTGACCATTTTTCCTGCCAAGAAAAGTGAACAACCAGGTGTACTACTAGAGGCTCTGTGACTGGAAGGATTTCTTTTCATCAGTGACCTTCAGGGATGTCCCAGACAGGGCTACAGTGCAGGACATGTTCACTGTAATACAAATGTCCACTTTTGTGTGGTACCTACATATCACACAGAACCATCTGTAAACCACACTTGCATCTTCTCTTCCTTTATGTCAATTGATCCTAGGGGAACTAGCCATGAAACCATAGGTGCAGGATGAGAGAGAGAAGGCAGTGTAATAGGAGTGGGAACAATAGGCATTTGGACTTCTTCATGTAATTTACTTGTGCCTTCAAGTCCTGCTTGAGCCCAATCTCATATATACTACTTCCATTGGATGATAGAGTTTTCCTGTCCATAGCTGAGTTTATGGCTTGGTAGGAGCCAGATAACACCCCATACACAATAGGCAGCTCAGGTTATATGGTAACTTGGTGTCCCATAGTTAAGTGTTCAGTCTCTATTAAGGCCCAGTATCAGATTAAGTATTATTTCTCAAAAAGAGAGTAGATATTTGAGAATGATGACAGGGCCTTGCTCTCAAAATTTAAAAGCTTGTGCTGTAATTCACCTTTGAGGGCCCACCAAAGGCTCCAATAATACATAAAGTATTATTAAATCAGCTGGATCATATGGTCTAAGTGGCAAAGATTCATGTACACTAGCCTAGACCTTTTTCAGATCCTTTTCTTGTACTGAGTTCCTCTAAAGCAGGCGTCCTCAAACTTTTTAAACAGGGGGCCAGGTCACTGTCCCTCAGACCATTGGAGAGTGCCCACTGTGGGCCCAGAACAAGTCGGCTGCTAAGCAGGACAGGCAGGGGTGGCAAAAACATTCGGGCCCACGGGCCATAGTTTGAGGATGCCTGCTCTAAAGAGTAGCAAGTTTGTGGATCACTCAGTAATGGACCATAGTAATAAATCAAAATGAGAAATGCATTGTCTCTCAAATCCAAAGAATTGTGCATGTCTCATTGATGTAGGAGGGGCAAAATTCAACAATATATTCTTCACTTTAGAAGGGAAACGTCAACATGCCCCTTATAAGTAGACCCCTAGAAATTTCACTGAGATAGAAGGCTTCAAATTTTTGTTGAATTTATTTTCTACCCTCTGCCATGAAAATGTCTTGATAATAAATCTATAGTAGTTACCACTTCTTGCTTGCTAAGTCCAGTTAGCACTATGTCATCAATGTAATGGATTATTGTGTTATCTTATGGAAGGAAAAGTTGATCAAGATTCCTGAAAAGTAAATTATGACATAGAGCTGGAGAGTTGATATGCACTTGATGTAGGACAGTGAACATGTATTTCTGGCCTTGCTGGTTGAAAGCAAACTGCTTCTGATAGGCCTTATGGACAGGTATGGAGAGGCATTTGCTAGATCAGTAGCTGCATATCAGATCCCAGGGAATGTGTTCATTTTCTCATGCAAGAAAAGCACATCCAGTAGAGCAGCTGCAATTGAAATCACCCCTTGTTAAGTGTATGATAATCAATTGTCAGTCCCCAAGATTAATTTTTCTTCTGCACAGGCCAAATGGGAGAGTTGCATGTGAGTATTGTGAGAATCAGAGAATCACCAGAGCTGCATCTTTCAGGTACTTGTTGGTAGTACTAATCTCTGCAATCCCCTTAGGGAATGCAGGATTTTTTTTTCCTTTTTTACTATTTTAATATGTAGAGGTAGTTCTGATGGCTTCTATTTGGCATTTCCTATCATAATATCCCTCATTCCACAGGTATAGGAACTGTGAGAATTCTGCCAGCTGCTAATACATCTATATCAATTATACATCCTGGAACTGAAGAAATAAACACAGGATCAGTTTGGGTACCCACTGGACTAACTATGAAATGGACCTTAGCTAATATTCCGTTAATCACCTGACCTCCATTAGCCATTACTGTAACTGGAGAGCCACAGTGACATTTTGAGTTTTCCAGAATTAGTGTCAGTTCATAACTAGTATCTAGTAGTTCCTGTGATTTCTGATGATTTTCTTTTCCCCAATGCATAATGACCTCAGTAAAAGGATACAGGTCCCTTTAGAGAAGGCTAGGAGAAAAATTAACAGGGAATATTTTTGGTAGAGTACTAGGATCTTTTCTCAAGTAGACCCCACCTCCCTTTCATTCAAGGGGTTGGGTCTATAAACTGGTTCAAGCCTGGAAATTGATTGAAGGGACATTACTCTCTGTTTTTACAATTCAGATTAGATATTTGTCCTCTTGGTATAGAACTTTTCTGATTATACAGATCAACTAAAATTTAGCCGGCTTTCTATCTATTTCACTTTTAGAGACACCATGATTGATTACCAATGCTATTGTTTTGTGCAAGGCAGACTATTCTGATTGCTGTTTTGACTCTTATTTATCACAGTAATCATGCTCATTTAGCCTTTTGCCATAGAAAGCTGCTGCTTGGCCCCTGCCACATTGGGTTAAATTAGTCCCATTGCGTTTAGTTTCCCCAATTCAATAATTGCAGTTCCCAGTGTGAGAACTGGCCTACAGAGAGCAGTGATCACAGAACTTTTCAAGGATAGTAGGTCTCCCCTCAAATTTATTTCTCACAGTACTGGTGAAATGTAGGTCTTCTAGATCTTCCTAATGTGAGTAGGTTTTATATGACAAATCTATTCTAATATTCCAATCCCCCTAAACCTTAGAATCTCTTATTCTCCATTAAGCCAAGGCATGTCAGGCATTTCCAATTAGCTTACTATGGGGCACCTTTTGGTCAGTGTTTCAGGCAACCAATCAAACAAACTATTAGAATCCCTTTTAACTTCTTGAGCTGTAACATTAAATGCAGAATTTCTGCTTAGTGAGCCCATATCAATGAATTTGGCCTTATACAACTTTACATTCCTTTCACCATTTTCCCATATCCTTAGTATTTATATCTATAAATGCCCCTCAGGTTTCTATCTGTGTAAATTAGAAAACCCAAGTAATTCTTTTGGTTAATAATGTACTTCTTCAAGGTAATATCTTAACTCATTTTTAGGGCACTGCTGAGCCTTTAGTTATGAGTCTAGGAGAAAGAGAGGTGGTGGGGTGAGTTCTGAGGAGTAGCATCATTTTCTCGTATCACAACTGCCTCAGGAGAGGCCATTAGATTTTCCTAAGGCAATGCATGGTAAAACTCCTCAGATGGCAGTAGAAAGGCCAATACTATCATGAGTGGAGATACTGCTTCCACTGGGGGTGGGGGCCATTTCCACTGGGGTGGAATGGCCAATCCTGATGGGAGTAGGAAAATCAATTCATTTTGTGTGGAAAAGCTTATTCCACTGGAGGGGGGTGATGAAACTTCTTCCACAGGCAAAGACTCACCAAAATATAGGGTTTCAATGTCCCCAGCTTCATCAGGCTCTTCCCAGACATCCCCATCTTTTAGCATCCTTTTATTTCCAAATAAATGCCCTTACTTTACCTATAGACACCCTGGAGGGTGACAGTTCAACCTATGTTATAATTTAGCCAATCACAAGATGAAATTTTGTGTTTGAGTTTTAGCAATGTCAGACCTCTGGCTATAGGAAATAAGGATCTCCTTTAGGATACACATAGTAGCTCTTAGCCATTTGTGGAGTTCTTGAGCTGGGAATTTATATTCCTAAACATATCCTTTTCTTGCCTCACTTCATATAGTAACATTGTGAGCAACCTGCCCACATCATATTTGTTAGATTTCCAAAAGTGTTTGAAAGTATCATATATAGAGTTGCTCTGTTCCTTGCTTTTTATAAAATGTTGATTGGGAGTATCTAAGGCAAATATTTTGCACATATTTATTGCTAGATTATGCCATGAACTATCAGTGTTATCTCTACTACTGGAAATAAAGTTACCATCATATTTAAATCTAATGAGATTAGAGAACTAACTCCAGAAACCCTGGAATAATTTTAAAAACTTATATTTAACACTCTGTTCCTCTACAAACACTCTTGGCATCAAAATATGTATCAGTCAAGGTTCTCCAGATAAACAGAACCAATAGAATATTTGGCTCACATGATCACTGAGTCTGAGCAATACCATGATCTGCTGTCTACAAGGTGAAAACCCAGGAAATCCAATGGTGTAATTCAGTCCAAATAAGAATGCCTGAGGAATAAGGGAGTCACTGGAGTAATCCCAGTCCAAGAGCAGGAGAAGATGAGATAAGATGCTCCAGCTAGTGTAGTGAGGCAGAAAGAAAAAAGGCAAACTTCCCTCCTCATTTTGTTCTATTTAAGCCATCAATGGATTGGATGATGCCCATCCACATTGAGGATAGCAATCAACTTTATGGAGTCCACCTATTTAAAAGCAAATCTTATCCTAAAACACCTTCAGTGGCACACTCGGAAATAATGTTTAATTTGGGCACCTCATAACCCAGTCTGACACATAAAATTAACCATCACAAATTCAATACATATGACAGGATGGAAAAACAAACTAACAAAAAAATTCTTTTTTAGTTCAGTATATTACGAGGGTACAAATGTTAAGGTTACGTATATTGCCTATGCCTCCCCTACCCTCTCGAGTCAGAGCTTCAATCATGATCATCCCCCAGACGGTGCACATCTCACTCATTATGTATGTATATACCCATCCCCTCCTCCCCCCTCCCATCTGCCCAATGCCTGATAAATGTTATTCCTATATGTCCACTTAGGTGGTGATCAGCTAATATCAATTTGCTGGTAAGTACAGGTGGTGCTTGTTTTTCTATTCTTGGGATACTTCACTTAGTAGAATGGGTTTCAGCTCTATCCATGAAAATACAAGAGGTGCTATATCACCATTGTTTCTTAAAGCTGAATAGTACTCCATGGTATACATCTACCACATTTTATTAATCCACTCATGTATTGATGGGTACTTGGGTTGTTTCCACAACTTTACAATTGTGAATTGTGCTGCTATAAACATTCGAGTGCAGGTGTCTTTTTTGTAGAGTGTCATTGGATCTTTTGGGTAGATGCCCAGTAGTGGGATTGCTGGATCAAATGGTAGATCTACTTGTATCACTTTAAGGTATCTCCATATTGCTTTCCACAGAGGTTGAACTAGCTTGCAGTCTCACCAGTTGTGTAGGAGTATTCTTATCTCTCCACATCCATGGCAACATTTATTGTTTGGGGACTTTTTGATTTTAAAAAATACCAGAATGGCTAGGTAGTAAAGTGAAAATGATAGTAGAATAAATGAACTTGAGGACTAATCATCATAATTCCCTTAATATGAACAACAAGGGGAAAATGAACTAAAAATAAAATTAAAAAAAAAACAACTGAAAATAGACAAATAAAAACCTATGGAATAATAACCGCAAATCTAATAGTCATATTATTTGAGCTCCAAAAATAAAGGGAAGAGAGAATGTGACAGAAAAGTTGTTTGAGGAAATAATGGCTGATAACATCCCAAATTTGATGAGGCACAAACCCATAGATTCAAAAAACTGAGTGAACACCAAATAGGATCAACCCAAATAAATCCATGCCAACATACATTGTAATTAATATTCTAAAAACAAAATATAAAGAAAAAAATCTTAAAATAAGCAAGAGAAAAAGGGCATATTGATAACTGAAAGATATCTATTCAAATGGAATGTATTTATCCTCTGAAATCATGGAGATCAGAAACAAGTGGTATAGCATTTTTTCAAATATGGAAGGAAAAGAAAGTCAACTGAAAATTCCACATCCAGTAAAACTCTCCTTTGGGAATGAGGGTAAGGAAAAAACATTATCAACTAAAATTTGTCTGTAGCAAATCTATAAGAATATCTATAGAAAGATTTTTTTATTATTACTATTTCAGCATGTTACAGGGTGCAAATGTTTAGGTTACATATATTGCCTTTGCCCCACCAGACTCAGAACTTCGAATGTGTCCACCCCCCAGATGGTGCACATTGCACCCATTAGGTGTTTATATGCTCATCCTCCTCCCATCTGCTGGACACCTGATGAATGTTACTACTATATGTGCACTTATGTGTTAGTAAATTAATACAAATTTGATGGTGAGTACACATGGTACTTGTTTTTTCCATTCTTGTGATACTTCACTTAGAATGAGCTCCAGCTCTATCCAAGATAATACAAGAGATGAGTAGAGCTCTGTGGTATACATATAACATGTTTTATTAATCCACTCATGTATTGATGGGCACTTGGATTGTTTCTACATCTTTGCAATTGTGAATTGTGCTGCTACAAACATTCGAGTGCAGTTGTGGTTTTTATAGAATGTCTTTTGTTCTTTTGGGTAGATATCCAGTAATGGAATTGCTGGATCAAATGTTAGTTCTACTTGTAGCTCTTTGAGGTATCTGCATATTACTTTCCACAGAGGTTGTACTACTATGCAGTCCCACCAGCAGTGTATAAGTGTCCCACATCCACACAAACATTTATTGTTTTGAGACTTTTTGAGGTGCTGGAAGTCTTAACCAGAGGAATCAGACAAGAGAAGGAAATCAGGGGCATCCAAATGGTGGAAGAAGAGGTCAAACTATCACTCTTTGCTGATGATATGATCTTATGTCTAGAAAACCCCAAAGATTCTGCCATGAAACTATGGGAATTCATAAACAAATTCAGTAAAGTCTCAGGTTACAAAATGAATGTCGAGAAATCAGTAGCATTTCTATACACCAACAACAGTCAAACTGAAACCAAATCAAAGACTCAATACCTTTCACAATAGCAACAAACAAAATAAAATGCCTAGGAATATATTTAACTAAGGAGATAAAAGACCTCTATAGGGAGAACTATGAAACACTGATGAAGGAAATAGCAGAGGATGTAAACAGTTGGAAAACTATACCGTGCTCATGGGTCGGCAGAATCAACATTGTTAAAATGTCTATACTATTCAAAATGATCTACATATTCAATACAATCCCTATTAAAATGCTGACATAACTTTTTGCAGATATAGAAAAAAATAATTCTATGCTTCCTATGGAACCAGAGAAGATCCTGTATAGCAAAAGCAATCTTAAGCAAAAAGAGCATATTGGGAGGCATCAATTTACCAGACTTCAAGCTATACTACAAGTCTATAGTAACTAAAACATCATGGCACTGGCGCAAGAACAGAGACATAGACCAACGTGACAGAATTGAGAACCCAGATATAAGACCATCCTCATATAGCCATCTAATCCTTGACAAAGCAGACAAAAATATAAACTGGGGGAAAGGATCCTTATTCAATAAATAGTGATGGGAAAATTGGATAGTCACAGGTAGGATACTAAAACAGCATCTGCACCTGTCACCTCTCACTAAAGAAAGATCTTGAGAGTAAATGATGAGATAATCTAACATGTAATTAATTGGAGGAAAAGATGGAAAAAGAACGGAGCAGCAAGAAAATCTTTTAAAATTCTATATCCAGCAAATACATCCTTTATGAATGAAGGCAAACTACATTTTCATGTGAAGGAAAATTAAAGGAATTCATTGCCAACTGACTTCCTTCAGAAGACATTTTAAAAGAAGTTATTCAGGTAGATGGGAAATGATACCAGAAGGAAATCTGGAACATCAAGAATAGAAGAACAGAAATGATAAATGGTTGGGTAAATAAAAAAGGCTACGTTTCCTCTCTGAATGCCTTTAAAATACTTAACGATTGTTTAAGGCAAAAAACTGATTACATCTGGTGGGGTTTTCAATGCATGCGCATGTAATCACAAAGATCAGTGCAGGGGTGTGGGGAGGGAGTGAGGAAGAGTGAGATTCCACCAATATATACACGTGTTTACAAAATCTAGAAATAGAGAAGCCTTTTTAAGCAGTTGATGTCAATTAAAAGATAAACCAGTATTTGCAATATTTAAAAAAACAATTAGAGCTTGAAAGTAGAAATAAATAGATTTTTCTTCTTACTATGAATTTTTTATATTATATTTCATTGTCAAAGCAAAAATTACAAAATTTTGTGTGTTGCCCAATGTATGTAGAGGAAATACTAGATACAATTAAATTTAATAGCAGGGGAAGATAAAGGGACTCAAATGGAAGCAGAGTTTCAATACTTCTCTTGTAGTGGTAAGACATTGATTCTCAGTAGGCTGTGATAAATTACATATCTATATTGGAATATATATAGAAATAACAATAACAGTTTACAAAATGATATACTCCAAAATAGTATAACTAAAACAAAATTAAATTCTTAAAACTTCAAGGAATCTACAAGAAGCCAGGAATAGAGAAAAAGAGCATAGAGAAAAAGATGAAGCACAGAGAAAACAAATGATAAAATGGCAGACTTAATTACCAACATATAATAATTGGTTTAAATGAGAATGATCTTAGTAAATCAATAAAAGAGACTGGCTGAATGAATAAAAAACAAAAGGGCACAACTATATGCTGTATAAAATAACCACACTGCAAACACAACAACGTGGATAGTTTGAAAGTAAAAGGATGGAAAAAGATCTATCATACTAACTTTACTAAAAACAAAAAAGCAGTAGTGCAGAAGTGGCTTTCTGAACATCAGATAAGGTAGACTATAACCAAGAAAATTACTAGTGATGAAAAAGTACATTTTATAATTATAAAAGGAGGAATCCACCAAAAAGACATAGCAATCCTTAATGTGTATTAGCAAAATCATAACTTCAAAATACATGAAACAAAAACTAAAAATGCTTAAAGGAGAAATAGATAAATTTATAACTATGGTTTGGGACTTCAGCTTTCCATTATCAGTAATTGATAGAACTATTGGACAAAAATTTAGGAAAAGTATGAACTCAACAATAAATCAATTAACAGTATCTAATTAATATCTAAAGAGTATTCCACACAATAACTAAAGGTTACATATTTTTTCAAGTGTTCATGTAATGTTCACTATGACATATCATTTCCTAATTAATAAAACAAGCTTCAACATATTTTAAAAAGTTGAAATAATATAAGTATATTCTTTGTCCATAGTAGACAAAAAGTAGAAATAATACAGAACAGAAACCTTTTTAAACATTTTTTTTAAATTTTAAAAAATCAAACTATTCATGTGTCAAAGAAGAAGCCTAAAGAAAATTTAAAACTATATAGAACATAATGAAAATGCAGCAAATTAATTTTTTTAGATTTCAGGATATTATGATGGTACAAACATTTTGGTTACATTTTATGTCTTTGCCTCTCCCTAGCAACACCTAGAGGCATGACCTTCCCCTCTACAATGCTCATCATGTTCTTTAGTTGTGAGTTTACCCCTCCAACCCCCATCCTTGGAGAATATTACTATCATGAGAGCACTATAGTGTTAATCAGTCAGTACCAATTTGATGGCAAGTACAAGTAGAGCCTATTCTTTTGATCTTGTGTTACCTCACTTCGGATAATGGGCTCAAGCTCAATTCAAGAAAATATAAGAGGTGCTAGATCACTGTTGTTTCTTATAATTGAGTAATATTCTATTGTATACATATACCAAATTTTAATAATCCACTCATGAATTGATGGGCACTTGGGTTGTTTCAGCACAGTAAAGTTTTTCAGATGTAGCTAAAGCAGTGTTAAAAGGGTAAACATAGTACAAAACACTTATGCTAGAAAAGAAGAAAGTTGTCAAGAGAGGAGGAAAAGAAAAAATATGTAAACCCAAAGGAAGCAGAAGGAAATAAACAATAAAAAATAAAAGCAGAAATTAATAAAATTTCAAGCAGGAAAATAATGGAGAAAAATCAATAAAGTTACTAGCTAATTCTTTAAAAAGTTTATACAATTTATACATCTATAGCAAGACTCAAAAATATAAAAAGAGAAAGACATTGATCACCAAAATCAGGAACAAAACAGAGGATATTATTACAGATTCAGCAACCACTAAATGGATAAGAAAATTATATGAATGACTTTACAGTTTTAAATTGGACAACTTAAAATAAATGGACCAATTCCTTGAATATTATACAATACCAAAACCCAACCAAAATGAAATAGTGGGGCTATTAGCCCCATAATCATTGAAGAGATTGAATTTGTAATTAAGAACCTTCCAAAAATAAATTTCCATGACCAGATGATTTCATTGGAAAACTCTACCAAATATTTAAAAATTAATTAACACCAATTATACACAACTATTCTAATCACTTTCTACTCACAACATTGGTGGTAAAAGGACCCCAAACACACCCTAAGTAGTAAGAGATATCTGAACACTGGATACCTGGAAGTGGACAGATAAAATCAGCAGCAATTTATTAGTGACATTTCTATATAACCACAGACTTGGGAAGGAGGACATGGCACACCACGTAGAGCCATACAAGTGCTGTACTCAGGAATATAATGAACTACTCAGAGGTGTAGAAGGCAAGCTTTATAGTAAACAGAGGGTGAGATCATCTTTAGTTCTTGCAGTAGAATGTGACTTGGTTGTTTGAATAATTTCAAGGGCTGGCAGGAAGCTGAAACCTATAAGGTTGGAGTTCAGCTGTTTGGCAGCTAGTCTTACTGATAAGAAAACTAGCCCGGTGGGGAACATTTACCTCAGGGGGGAGTCTACCTGGTGAGAGAAGGAGAATGTGTAATTAGGCTTGAGCCCTTGTGGGGCTCAAAGACTTAAAAATAGCACTTGAAATTTTAGGGCTTGCAACACAAAAGCCCCTTCCAGAAAATAGATGAAGAAGAAACACTATTTAACTCATTGTATCAAGTCAATGTTACCCTGATACCAAAACCAGACAAAGGCAGTAACAAAAATAAAACTACAAACAAATATCTTTCATGAACTTATATGCAAAAAGAAATTAGAATATAAAAAATCCAATAATGTATGGTACTCATTATGTAATATGACTCAGTGTGATTTATTTCAAGTTCATAAGGCTGGTTCAACATCCAAAAAAATCAATCAATGTAAACAATCATATCAACAGGTTGAAGGAGAAAGATCATATAATTATAACAAGTGATGCAAAAATGTAAAAATGGCATTTGACAAAATATAACACCTATTAAAAATAACTCTAAAAAAACTAGGAATAGAGGAGAGCTCCCTGAACTTGATAAAGAACATCTACAAAAGCTCTACAGTTAACATTATACTTAGGGTTAAAGACTGAATGTGTTTAGCCTAAGATCAGGAACAATGAAAGAATGTCTGTTCTTACCACTTCTATTCAATATTCTAGTGGAGCTTATAACCAGAGCAATTAGGCAAGAAAACAAAATAAACATAAATCTTATTTCAGAGGAAGAAATAAATCTTTGCCTATTTTTAGATGACATGATTTTCTATGTAGAAAATCCCAAGGAGCCTACAAAAATAAATCCTATAACTAACGAATTTAGTAAGGCCACAAGAATTCAAAACCATAGCTGTGCAGAAACTTTTTAATTTGATGAGATCCCATTTGTTTATTTTTGATGCAGGGGTGATTGCCTTGGGGCTCTTCCTCAAAAATTCTTTGCCTAGACCGATGTCTAATAGGGTTTTCCCAACGTCTTCTTCTAGGATTCTTAAGGTTTCATGCCTTAGGTTTAAGTCTGTTATCGATCTTGAGTGATATTTTGTGAGAGGTAGGTAGGGATCCTGTTTCAATCTTCTGTATGTAGCAAACCAGTTTTCCCAGCACCATTTATTAAAGAGAGATTCTTTTCCCCATTGTATATTTTTGTCTGCTTTGTCAAATATTAGGTTGGCATATACTGATGGTTTGAGTGGATAATTAAAATTTGGTATATGCTCACATTAGAATACTACTCAATTCTAAGAAATGACAGTGAGCTAGCACTGTTTATGCTATCCTGGATTAAGCTTAAGCCCGTTATCCAAAGTGAGGCAACACAAGATCAAGAAAATGGGCTCCACATCTACTCGCCATCAAATTGGTACTGATTGATTAAAACTATGGTGCTCAAATGGTGGTAGTGTTCACCAGGGTTTGGGGGAGGGGGAGATACACATATTAGGGTTGTGGCAAGCATTATGGGGGGGGAGGGAATACCTCTAACTCTTCGTAGGGAAAGGCAAAGATATACAATGTAACCCAAAGGTCAAAAAAAGGAAAAAAAATAAAAAAATAACTTTTATCTGGTAGTGAGCAGATGGGAGGGGGGAGGAGGGGAAGGATATATACTTACAAAAAAGGTGAGATGCGCACCACCTGGGGGTAGAACACACTTGATGTTTTGGTAAGGCAGGTGGTGGGAGGGAGAATGGCAGGGGCAATATATGTAACCCTAACAATATTTGTACCCCCATAATATGATAAAATAAAAGGAAAAAAAATTAAATAAATAAAAAAAGAATTCAAAACCAACACACAAATATCAATCAATATACAATATACATTTGTATATACTAAATACCACGTGGAAACTAAAATTTCAAAAATAACACAATTTATAATTACTCCAAAGAAATTAATATACTTAGATATAAACTTAAATAAATAAGACCAAGATCTGTATACTGATAATTACAAAATGCTGATAAAAATCAGGGAGACCTAGATAAATGGAAACATTATGCTCATGAATTGGAAGATTCAACATGGTAAAAATGTCAACACCTCCTCAATTTGATTTATAGGTTAATTAATTCTTATAAAAATGCAAAAAGGCTTTTTATAACATAGGCAAGCTTTTTTGAAAGTTGTATGGAAAGACACAAAACCTTAATAGCTAAAATAATCTTGAAATAACCAAAATAAGTGGGAAGAATTACTCTACCTGATATTAAGGCTTTCTATGTAGCTAGAGTAATCAAATCAATGTGGTATTGTTGGATGGATAGGCACATAAAAAGTAAAACAGAAAAGGTAACCCAGAAATCCAAAACCCTTCCAAATATGTCCAATTCAGGTTTTAGAAAATTACAAAAGCAATTCAATGGAAGAAGGATATTTTTCTTAACAACTGGTGCTAGAGCAAGGAGACATTTATAGGAAAATAACAACAACAACAAAACTCAAACAAAAACAAAACAAGCAAATATATTCTTTCCTTAAACCTCACACTTTATACAAAAATTTACTTGAAATGGACCATGGACTTGACACCAAAAGTATAATCAATAGAAGAAAAAATTAATACACTGGAGCTCACCTAGATCTATTGAAATTTAAAAAAATTGAAAATTTGCTCTACAGAAGACTTTGTTAAGACTATGAAAGGACAAGCTACAATATGGGAGTTAGAACCACATATCCAGCAATCAACTACTATCTTAAATATGTGAACTCTCAAAGCTGAAAAAAAAAACAATTATAAATGGACAAAAGATATGAACAGACATATCACTGAAGAGCATTCACAGATGTCAAATAAACACATGAAAAGATATTCAACTTTATTAGGCATTAGAAAAATGCAGGCCTGGTGTGGTGGCTCACACACTCTGGGAGGCCGAGGCAGGCAGATTGTTCAAGGTCAGGAGTTCGAAACCAGCCTGAGCAAGAGTGAGACCCCGTCTCTACTATAAATAGAAAGAAATTAATTGGTCAACTAATATATATAGAAAAAATTAGTCAGGCATGGTGGCACATGCCTGTAGTCCCAGCTACTCGGGAGGCTGAGGCAGAAGGATTGCTTGAGCCCAGGAGTTTGAAGTTGCTGTGAGCTAGTCTGACGCCATGGCACTCACTCTAGCCTGGGCAACAAAGGGAGACTCTGTCTCAAAAAAAAAAAAAAGAAAGAAAGAAAGAAAAATGCAAATTAGAACTACAATTAGTTATCACTGCAGACCTAACAGAATGGGTAAAATAAAAATATAGAGATATCACCAAATTCTTGCCAGTGTGCAGTAAAATAGGATGATTCATACATTGATAGTAGGAATTTAAAATGGTAAATTCATTTTGGAAAACAGTTTGACAGCTTCTTTTAAAACTGAATATGCAACTACCAGAACACCCAGCAATTTCACTCTTGAAGAATTTACTCACAGAAATGAAAATTTATGTTCATACAAAAATGTGTAAGTCAATGTTCATAGGATCTTCATTCATAACAGCCCCAAACTGAGAACAACACAAATGCCCTTTAATGTCTGAATGCTTAAACAAACCACTGTACCATGAACTCAACAAAAAAAGAGAATGAATTATTCCCTTGATACACAAGGTAACTTGGATGATTCTACAAGGAATTATGCTGAGTGAATAAAGCCAATGACAAAAGGTCACATCTTGTATGTTTTTACTTATATAACATTCTTGATATGGCAAAGTTATAGAAATGGAGAGAAGAGAAGTTGCAAGTGGTTAAGGACAAAGTATAAAGGTAATGGCAATAGATGTGCCTAAAATACAGTGAGATATCCTTTTGGTGACAGTACTAATGTCAATATCCTGGTTACGATATGGAATAACATAGTTTTGCAAGGTGCTACCATTGTGTGAACATCTGGAAAGGGCACAAGGGATCTCTGTGTTATTTTTATAATTGCATGCAAATGTAAAATTATTTCAAAATAAAATATTTAAGTTTTAAAAGAGCTCCACCCACTAGTAATCCAATTGCATTATCCCAAAGTAAAAGAATGCATGCCTTTTTTTCATTCATAGCTGCCTTTTGGTGTTCGAGACTGGCCTGGAAGATTTTACCCTTTGTGATAATGTTCTTTTCTGCATACCACTATGCTTAACTAGCATGCAGCTAATTAAGTTTGTAAGCCCAAATATATCTCAATTTCCTGAGCTCTTTATTTTACTTCCAGATACATTCTCAGAATTTTATGTTTTGTTAGGATTATTCTTAACACATACATTCTTCTGCAGTTGTTACATGGTCCACTTTTTAAAATTTATTTAGCTCAAACTTTGTGCTTGGCAAACAGCAATTTGAGTAACGTGAACCATAATAAAGAAATGATCAGGAACTTATGAGTTAGCAATTATTTTGCATAAAAGAAAGAGAACCGGCCAAAATACTCATGTATTATCTGTTTGGTGCTGTTGCAAGCAAACATAGTTTGTACAACTTCCACCTGCTGCAATATTGTTATTCTATAGCTATACTGTTTCTATGTTTTTTATCCTTTTGCATAATTATCACCAAGTATCCTGTATCCTATGTCTTTGCTCTTTCTTGCATGCAGAACGTGTTTCCTGCAATCTGTTCCCTTTTCCCTGAGTGTCTTTCTTAAAGAAATCAGTTTACAATGACACTGAGTAGACAGTAGAAGAGTCCTGCTGGGTGCCCTCACCATAACCTGATTTCCTTCCTATTTGTTCCATGGGAAATGATTACCTGCAGTGTTTAAACACACTTTTAGACTGCTGATTCAGAACTAAACAACTTAAAAAGCATATAGAAATGGGATTTGCAGGATCATTTGGAACATTAGAGCTTTTGCTCAAAGCATTTTTGAACAGCAGTAGTAGTTATTTTTATGTAGTGACAGTAAAGTTTGGAATGCAGAAATTCAATTCCATTGTCCTACTCATGATATGTCATGCATGACTCTTAGATGACATGCCTCATCATGATGGCATGTGTAATTATTTTTAAATGTTCTTATTCACATAAAATGCTTCTCAAAGTATCCTAAAAACTTAATATATTTTATTTACAAAGGAATCTCTGACTAATTCTGCAGACAGATACTTCAGTAGGCTCTGAAGAGCTATTGAGATTTTTATTAAGCTTAGAATCATTTGGAGATGTGGTGTGGTTCAAACCCATAATTCTCTCTATCAGATTCCTTTTTGGTGACCTGTGTGAAAGGAGATACCAGGATCACAGTCATGTTCCTGAAGTAGAAGTAATCACTGTACAAAAATTATTTTTAAAAAGATAATTGATTCCTTCAGTGCTAAACTCAAATGAAAGTCTGAAAACTGAAGGAATCAAAACCACAATAAAATTCTGCAATAAGGTGAACTTATATGGCTGTTTCCCATACAAGATCTATTAATACCAGATAAAAAGTAAGATAAATTCATTCCCATGCAAGATTGTCAATGTAGCAATTCTAAGCTTTACTAAGGCCAAAATCTCAAAATCTTTGAGATCTTTTTACATTTTTGATAACAGTTCTTTATCAGATGTGTCTTTTGCAAATATTTTCTTCCAGTCTGTGGCTTGTATTCTCACTTTCTCAACAACAACAAAAACTTTGAAAATTCAACAATAAGAAAATGAACAACATGATTTAAAAATTGACAAAAGACCTGTTTAGAAACCTCACCAAAAAAGACATACAGATAGCAAATAAGCTGTGTTAGCTCATTACTGTTACTATAACAAAAGTACCTTAGACTGGGTAACTTATAAACAGTAAAATTTTATGGCTCACAGTTCTGGAAGCTGGTAAGTGCAATATCAAATCATTGGCATATTTGGTGTTTACTGAGAGCCCATTTCTCATAGATGGCACTTTCTGTGTGTCCTAAAATTAAAAAAGGGATGAATGCTGTGTTCTCACATGGCAGAGGTAGAAAACACTCCCTTCAGCCTCTTTATAAGGACATTAAACCCATTCAGGAGGGCGAAGCCCTAATAAATTAATCACTTCTGCCAAAGACCCAATTTCTTAATACTATAACACTGGTTTAATTATCCACTCATGAATTGACGGGCACTTGGGTTGTTTCCATGACTGTGCAATAGTGAATTGTGCTGCTATAAACATTCAGGTACAGATGTCTTTATAATAGAATGTCTTATGCTCTTTTGGGTAGATGCCCAAAAATGCTATTGCAGGGTCGAATGGTATTTCTATTTCTAGCTGTTTGAGGTATCTCCAAATTCTATATGGTATATGCTCACAATGGAATATTACTCAATCCTAAGAAATGACTGTGAGCTAGCACTGTTTATGCTATCCTGGATTAAGATTAAGCCCGTTATCCAAAGTGGGGCGACACAAGACATGGAAAATGGGCCCCACATCTACTCGCCATCAAATTGGTACTGACTGATTAAAACTATAGTTTTCAAATGGTGGCGATGCTCACAAGGGATTCGAGGGGGGGGGCAATCTTAGGGATGTGGCGAGCATTTTGGAGGGGAAGAGCATAACTCTAACCCTTCTTAGGGAGAGGCAAAGATATACAATGTAACCAAAATGTAAAAAAAAAAAAAAACCAAAACCCAAACAAACAAAAAAGGAAAAAAAAAACTTTTTATCGGGTGGTGGGCAGGTGGGAGGGGGGAAGAGGAAAGGGTTGTATGCTTACATAACGTCTGTGGTGCACACACCAGGGGATTGGACACATCAGGGGGACGGAGGGGGGGCAGGAGCAATATTTGTAACCCTAACAATATTTGTACCTCCATAATATGATGAAATAAAAGGAAAAAAATAAAAAATAATGATAATAAAAAATACTCTAACACTGGGAATTAAGATCCAATATATAAATATTAGAGGGACACCACCAGATCATACCATAAGAATGTAAAAATCTTCTAAAAATCACATATGATTAGGGAATAGCAAATTTAAACAATATGATATCACTACACACTTATTAGAATGGCAAAAATCCCAAACACTGACAACACTATTGGAAAGAATATAGAGCAGTATAAACTTTTTAGTTTAATCAAATCTCATTGATTAATTTTCGTTGTTGCTGTGATTGCCATTGGGGGTCTTACACATAAATTCTTTGCCTAGGCCAATATCTAGAATACTTTTTCCTACATTGCCCTCTAGAATTCTTATGGTTCCATGCCTTACATTTAAGTCTTCTATCCATCTGGAATTCATTTTTGTGGGTGATGAGAGCTAGGGGTCCTGTTTCAATCTTCTGAATGTGGCTATCCAATATTTCCAGCACGATTTATTGAATAAGGTTTCTTTTCCTCAGTGTATACAGTTGTCTGCTTTTTCAAAAGTCAGTTGGCTGTAGAGAGGTGGTTTTGTAATTGTGTTCTCTGTTTTTTGTTCCATTGTACTATGTCTCTATTTTTGTACCTATATTATGCTGTTTAGATTACTATAACCTTGTAGGATACTTTGAAGTCTGGCAATGTGATGCCTCTAGATTTGCTCTTTTTGCTTAAGTTTGCTTTGGGTATTTGGGACCATTTCTGGTTCCAAATTAAGCATAGAATTATTTTTTCTAGATCTGTGAAGTATGACATTGGTATTTTGATGAGGATTGTATTAAATCTGTAAATCACAGCTAAGGAAATAATCAACAACAACAATAACAAAAAAAAATCCCATCAAAAAGTGGGCAAAAGACATGAACATAAGCTTTTCAAAGAAGATAAATAAATGGCCAATAAACATATAAAAATGCTCAACATCACTAATCATCAAGGAAATACCAATTAAAACCACAATGAAATATTGCCTTACCCCAGTTAGAATGGCTTTTATTAAGAAGTCCCAAAACAATAGATGTTGGCATGGATGGGGAGAGATAGGAATGCTTATATGCTGTTGATGGGACTGCAAATTAGTACAAAGTGTATGGAAAATAGTATGGAAATTCCTCAAAGAACTAAAAGTAGACCTGCCATTCAATAGAGCAATCTTACTACTGGGCATCTACCCAAAGAAAATTAAGTCATTTTATCAAAAAGACACCTGCAGTCAAATGTTTATTCCAGAGAAATTCACAATTGCAAAGATGTGGAATCAAATCAAGTGTCCATCAATTCATGAGTGGATTAATAAAATTTGATATATATATATACCATGGAGTACTACTCCACCATAACAAGGATGAATTAATTACTCTTGCAACAATTTGGATGAAACTGGACAGCATTCTCCTATGTGAAGTATCTGAAGGATGGAAAAGCAAACAGCACATGTACTTGTAAATTGGAACTGATGAGCACATATGTGTACAGAGAGAGGTAAAACTCAGTGGAAATCAACCAGAGGGGAGAGGATAGAAGAAGAATGGCAAAAGCCATTAGGTACACACATGTACCTAATGTGTATAATGAACACAATTTGTATGATGGATACATTGATAGCCATGACTCAATCATTACAAAAGAGACTCATGTAACCCAAAATATTGTACCCACTTAATATTTTGAAATAAAAGAAAAGAATGTAGAGCAGCAGGACCACTCATTCATTGTTGGTTGGAATGCAAAATGGTATAGCTACTTTGGAAAACAGCTTGGCAGTTTCTTACAAAACTGAACATACTCTTACCATATGATCCAACAATTGTGCTCTTTGGATTTACTCAAATGTATTGAAAAATTATATTCTCACAAAAACCTGGACATGGATGTTTATAGAAGTTTTAATTCATAATTGCCCAAACTTAGAAATAACCAAGATATTCTTCAGTAGGTGAATGGATAAAATATTATTTAGCCCTTAAAAGAAATGAGTCATCAAGCCATAAAAAGACATAGGGGAAACTTAAATGTATATTACTATGTGATAGTAGCCAATTTGAAAATGATGCATACCTCTATGATTACAACTATATGAAATTTTGGAAAAAGCAAAACTATGAAGATAGTAAAAAGATCAATAGTTTCCAGGGTTTAAGGGGGTGTGAGGGCTGCATATACAAAGCACAGAAGAGTTTTAGGTTACTGAAACCATTCTGTATGATACTACAATGGTGGATACATTTGTCAAAAACCATAGAGTTTATAACAAAAGTGAACTCTAATGTAAACTGTCAACTTTGATAATAATGTTTCAATATGAGTTCATTAATTATGAGAAATATAACACTGTGGTATGGGATGTCGAAAGTGGGGGAGATTGTGTGTGGGGGCAGAGGACATATGGGAACTCTGTTCTTTCTGCTCAATTTTTCTGTGAAGCTAAAATTGCTCTAGAAAATAATGTTTATTAAGTTTAAAATAATAATGCAATATCAATAAATAAGTCTCTAAGCAAAAAAAGTGTCACAGATTTCTATGCCATATAGCCAACACAAAGATCTCAGAGTTCCATCTATCAGAAGATTAAATTTCCAATTGATTAGAAAAGATTATAAATGATTTGCTCATGCCATAAGCAGGGTTTCTTTTTTTTTTTCCGTTATTTTTTCAAGGATTGTGATTATCAACTAAATATTTGTTCTTCTGGAAATTTCAGCAATTTTTATCACAGAGTATGATAGAGATATAATTTCATTAGCCTATTTATTTTCCCTACAATACATGGTCTTACTTCACTTTTACAGTAAGTTGTGATTACTGTTAGGGGAAGACTCATATATTTTCTTCATACGGGTTTTTATTATTTTGGCCCTTTGTATGCCCGTATAAATTAGTATCATCTTATCAATTTTCACAAGCTATATCATTTGGATTTAATTCTAATTGCATTAAATCTGTCTTTCAATTTGTATAGAATCAATGTCTTTACAGTATTAATTCTTTCTATTAATGAACAGGTATGTCTGTACATTTGTTTTAAACTGAATCTCCTGTACATAGCACCTACTTAGATCATGTTTTTTAAAAATATATTTTGCCAATCTTTGCCTTTTTTTTGCGAGTTTAATCCATTTACATTTAAAGTAATTACTGATTATGAAGAACTTATTTTTAATTTGTTTTTGGTATGCCTTACATCTTTTTCTTTGATCATTTTTTTTTTCTCATACTGCCTTCTTTTTTGTTAGTGGATTTTTTTGTGATATGTTTTGATTTCCTTCATATTTCTTTTTGTGTATATTCTATAGATATTTTACTCATAGTCATGAAGGGTATTACATTTAACATCCTAAAATTTTAACAATATACTTTATGTTGATACAAATTTAATTTCAATTGTACACTAAAACTCTATTCTCTTGCAGCTTCCTTTCCCTCTTTATTATATTGATGTCACAAATAACATTTTTACATGTTGTGTATTGATGCACATATATTTATAACTATTTTATGGATTTATTTTCTTAAATCATGTGGAAAAAAGTTACAAAGCAAAAGTATAATAATTCTGGTGTTTATATATGTTCTTGTATTAATATTAACCTTTATTGAAGATCTTTATATTTTCCTATGCCTTTTGGGTGACATCCAGTTTCTTTTCATCTTTTTTTTATTTCAGCATATTATGAGGATACAAATGTTTGAGTTACATATGTTGCCTTTCCTCCCCCCTTGAGTCAGAGCTTCAAGCGTGTCCATCCCCCAGATGGTGAGCATCGCACTTATTATGTATGCTTATATCCATCCTCTTCTCCCCCCTCCCATCTGCCAGATGCCCGATAAATGTTATTCCTATATGTGCACTTAGGTGTTTATCAGTGAAACCAATTTGATGGTGAGTACATGTGGTGCTTATTTTTCCATTCTTAGGATACTTCACTTAGTAGAATGGGTTCCAGCTCTATCCGGGATAATACAAGAGGCACTATATCACTGTTGTTTTTTATAGCTGAATAGTACTCCCTGGTATACATATAGCACAATTTATTAACCCACTCATGTATTGATGAGCATTTGAGTTGTTTCCACATTTTTGCAATTGTGAATTGTGCTGCTATAAACATTTGAGTGCAGGCGTCTTTTTTATAGAACGTCTTTTGTTCTTTTGGGTAGATGCCCAGTAATGAGATTGCTGGATGAAATGATAGACATTGGCCTAGACAAAGAATTTATGAAGAAGACCCCAAAGGCAATCACAGCAACAATGAAAATAAATAAATGGGACCTGAGTAAATTAAAAAGCGTGTGCACAGACAAAGAAACTGTCACAAGAGCAAACACAGAACCCACAGAATGAGAGAACATCTTCCCAAGCTACACGTCCGAAAAGGGCTGATAACTAGAATCTATTTAGAACTCAGGAAAATCAGCAAGAAAAAATCAAACAACCCTATCAAAAAGTGGGCAAAGGACATGAACAGAAACTTTTCAAAAGAAGACAGAATCATGGCCAACAAACATATGAAAAAATGCTCAACATCTCTACTCACCAAATGTAAATCAAATGCAAACCAAAACCACAATGAGATAACACTTATCTCCAGTGAGAATGACCTTTATCAAAAAGTCTCCAAATAACAAATGCTGGCGTGGATGTGGAGAGATACGGACACTCATACACTGCTGGTGGGACTGCAAACTAGTGCAACCTCTGCGGAAAGCAATATGGAGATACCTTAAAGAGATGTATGTAGATCATTTCATCTTGATAGACTCCCTGCAGAATTTCTTGTAGGGTAGGTCAAGTGACAATGAACTCCCTTAGCTTTTGTTTATCTGGGAATGTCTTCATAGCTTCTTCATTTTTAAAGAATAATTTTGTCATACATAGAATCCTTAGTTGACAGTTTTTTCTTCCAGTATTTCAAATATGTTATCCAACTGCCTTCTTGCCTCAAAGATTTCTTCTGGAAAAATCCATCATTAGTCTTATTGGGGCTCTCTTTTATGTGACAAGTTGCTTTTATCTGGCTGTTTTCAAGATTCTTGTCTTTGACATTTGACAGTTTGAGTATATGTCTGAGTGTGGGTCTCTTTGGGTTATCCTATTTGGAGTTTTGAGCTTTTTGTATTTGTATATTCATGTTTTTCATCAAATTTGGGGAGTTTTAAACCTTAATTAAAAAAAAAATATATCTCCTTGCCCTCTTTCCCTCTTTCCTTTTCTTTTTCTTGAATTCTTAGTATGCATATATTGGTCAGCTTGATGATGTTCCATATAAATCCCTTAACCTCTGATCACTTTTTAAATATTTTTTTCTTTTTATTCCGCAGACTCAATAATTTAAAATGACCTGTTTCTGAGTTTGCTGATTCTTTCTTCTGCCTATTTGAGTTTTCTTTTAAACCAAGCTAGTAAATTTTTTAATTCAGTTAAGTTTCAGCTCCAGAATATCCACCTAGCTCCTTTTTAACAAATAATTTCCATCCCTTTGTTGACATTATCTATTTTTTTTATTTCGGCATATTATGGGGGTACACATATTAAGGTTTCAATAAATGCCCATTTCCCCCCCTCCCCCCAAAAGTCTGAATCTCCATCATGACCATCCCCCAGATGGTGCACATCTCACTCATTATGTATGTATATACCCGCCCCCCTCCCCCCTCCCACCTGCCCAATACCCTATTACTGTAGTACCTATGTGTCCACTTAGGTGCTACTCAGTTAATACCAGTTTGCTGGAGAATATATCTGGTGCTTGTTTTTCCATTCTTGAGATACTTCACTTAGTAGTATGGGTTCCAGCTCTAACCAGGAAAATATAAGATGTGCTATATCACCATTGTTTCTTAGAGCTGAATAGTACTACATGGTATACATATACCACATTTTATTAATCCATTCTTGGATTGATGGGCACTTGGGCTGTTTCCATAGCCTTGCAATTATGAATTGTGCTGCTATAAACATTCGAGTGCAGGTGTCTTTTTTGTAGAGTGTCATTGGATCATTTGGGTAGATGCCCAGCAATGGGATTGCTGGATCAAATGGTAGATTGACTTGTATCGCTTTAAGGTATCTCCATATTGCTTTCCACAGAGGTTGAACTAGTTTGCAGTCCCACCAGCAGTGTAGGAGTGTTCCTCTCTCTCCGCAACCACGCCAGCATTTATTGTTTGGAGATTTTTTGATAAAGGCCATTCTCACTGGGGTTAAGTGATATCTCATTGTGGTTTTGATTTGCATTTCCATGATGATTAGAGATGTTGAGCATTTCTTCATATGTTTGTTGGCCATTCTTCTGTCTTCTTTAGAAAAATTTCTGTTCAAGTCCTTTGCCCACTTTTTAATGGGGTTATTTGATTTTTTCTTCCTGATTTTCGTGAGTTCTAAGTATATTCTAGTTATCAGTCCCTTATCGGATGCATAGGATGCAAAAATTTTCTCCCATTCTGTAGGTTGTCTGTTTACTTTCATGACTATTTCTTTGGCTGTGCAGAAGCTTTGTAGTTTGATCATGTCCCATTTATTTATTTTTGTTGCTGCTGTGATTGCCTTTGGGGATTTCTTCATAAACTCTTTGCCCAGGCCAATGTCTAGGAGAGTGTTTCCAACTTTTTCCTCTAGAGTTCTAATAGTTTCATACCTTAGGTTTAAGTCTGTTTTCCAGCGTGAGTTGGTTTTTGTGAGAGGTGAAAGGTGTGGGTCCTGTTTTAGCCTTCTACAGGTGGCTATCCAGTTTTCCCAGCACCATTTATTGAAGAGGGATTCTTTTCCCCAGCGTATGTTTTTGTCTGCTTTGTCAAAGATGAGATGGCTATATGAGGATGGGTTTATATCAGGATTCTCACATCTGTTCCACTGGTCAATATTCCTATTTTTGTGCCAATACCATATTGTTTTAATTACTACAGCTTTGTAGTATATTATGATGTCTGGCATATAAATGCCTCCCATTTTGTTTTTGTTGCCTAGAATTGCTCTTGATATTCGGGGTCTTTGGTTCCATACGAAGCGTAAAATTATTTTTTCTATATCTGTGAAGAATGCTGATGGGATTTTAATAGGTATTGCATTGAATCTGTAGATCAGTTTGGGTAGTATAGTCATTTTGATGATATTGAGTCTGTCGATCCACGAGCATGGTATGGATTTCCATCTGTTTACATCCTCTGCTATTTCCTTCCTCAGTGTTTCATAGTTCTCCCTGTAGAGGTCTTTTACCTCCTTGGTTAAGTATATTCCTAGGTACTTTAATTTCTTTGTTGCTATTGTGAAGGGAATTGAGTCTTTGATTTGGTTCTCAATTAGATTGTTGTTGGCGTATATGAATGCCTCTGATTTCTGTGTATTGATTTTGTATCCTGAGACTTTACTAAATTCATTGATCAGTTCCAGGAGTTTCTTGGTTGAATCCTTGGGGTTTTCTAGATACAATATCATATCATCAGCAAACAGTGAAAGTTTGATCTCTTCTGCCCCTATTTGGATACCTTTGATTCCATTTCCCTGTCTGATTGCTGTAGCCAAGACTTCCAGCACTATGTTGAACAGAAGTGGAGATAGTGGGCAGCCTTGTCTGGTTCCAGTTCTAAGTGGGAATGATTTCAATTTTTCCCCATTCAGTATGATGTTGGCTATGGGTCTGTCATATATGGCTTGTATCATTTTTAGGTATGTGCCTTCTATGCCTATTTTCTTAAGTGTTCGTATCATGAAAGGGTGTTGAATTTTGTCAAAAGCTTTTTCTGCATCTATGGAAAGAATCATGTGGTCTTTGTTTTTGCTTCTGTTTATGTGGTGAATTGCATTTATAGATTTACGTATGTTGAACCATCCCCGCATCCCTGGGATGAAGCCCACTTGGTCGTGGTGGATTATTTTTTTGATAAGTGTCTGGATTCGGTTAGCTAAGATTTTGTTGAAAATTTTAACATCTATATTCATTAGGGATATTGGTCTGTAGTTTTCTTTTTTTGTTGGATCCTTTCCTGGCTTTGGTATCAGAGTAATATTCGCTTCATAAAAGGTGTCGGGGAGGTTTCCGTTCTTCTTGATGTTGTGGAATAGCTTCTGCAAGATAGGTACTAGTTCTTCTTTGTAAGTATGGTAAATTTCAGGTGTGAAGCCATCTGGACCAGGACTTTTCTTTTTAGGGAGATTTTTAATTGCTGTTTCTATTTCAGCTGTTGAGATTGGTCTGTTCAGGGAATCTATTTCTTCCTGGTTGAGCCTAGGGAGGCTGTGTGTTTCTAGAAATTTGTCCATTTCCTCCATATTTTCCAGTTTGTGTGCATAAAGATTTTTGTAGTATTCATAAATTGTATCTTGTATCTCTTTGGGATCAGTTGTGATATCTCCTTTTTTATTCCTGATGGAGCTTATTAGAGATTTCTCTTTTCTGCTTTTCGTTAGCTTAGCCAATGGCGTGTCAATTTTGTTAATTTTTTCAAAGAACCAACTTTTTGTTTTATTAATCTCCTGAATAGCTTCCCTGTTTTCAATTTCATTTAGTTCTGATTTGATCTTGTTGATTTCACTTCTTCTGCTGGGTTTGGGGTTGGTCTGTTCTTCCTTTTCCAGCTCTTTGATTAGTTTCATTAGATTATCTATTTGTGATCTTCTTGTCTTTTGGTTATAGGCATTTATGGAGATAAACTTTCCTCTCAGAACTGCTTTAGCTGTGTCCCAGAGGAGTTGATAACTTGTCTCTCCATTGTCATTTTCTTCATAGAACTTTTTTATTTCCGTCTTGATTTCTTCATTTACGAAGTAATGATTTAGTAGGAGATTGTTTAATTTCCACGTTTTTGTGTAGAAATGTGAGTTTCTGTTAGGGTTGATTTCTAGTTTTATTCCACTGTGATCTGAGAAGGTACATTGTATGATTTCTATTTTTTAAAATTTCTTGAGATTTATTTTGTGTCCTAGGATATGGTCAATCTTAGAGAATGTCCCGTGAGCTGATGAGAAGAACGTATATTCAGTGGATTTTGGGTAGAATACTCTGTAGATGTCTGTCAGACCCAATTGTTCTAGAGTTTTGTTTAAGTCCATTATTTCTTTATTAATTTTCTGTTTGGAGGATCTGTCTCGTGCCGTCAGTGGGGTGTTGAAATCCCCGGCGATTATGGAGTTGCTATTAATCCATTTGCTTAGCTCCAGTAAGGTTTGCTTTATGAATCTGGGTGCACCTAAGTTGGGTGCATATATATTTAAAATTGTTATCTCTTCTTGTTGGACTGTGCCCTTCACCATTATATAATGACCCTCTTTGTCTTTTACTACTTTTGTTGGTTTAAGAACTAAATCGTCTGAAATTAGAACTGCCACACCAGCCTTCTTTTGTCTTCTATTTGCTTGGAATATTGATCTCCACCCTTTTATTTTTAGTCTATATGCATCCTTGCAGGTTAGATGTGTTTCCTGAAGACTGCATATACTTGGCCTGTATTTTCTTATCTATTCAGCCAGCCTATGTCTCTTGAGTGGATAGTTTAAGCCATTCACATTTATTGAGAGAACTGATAGGTAAGGTAGATTACTGATCATTCTGTTGGGTTGGGTGTTGTTGCTATGATTTCTGTCTTGAGCCATTGTAATATCTGGCCTTTAATATCTTTGGGTTTTGGCTGTTTTTATATTCGTGGGTTGTATTTATGATGTTCCGTGCATAACGCTGTTTTAAGTACTTCTTGTAGGGCTGGTCTTGTCTTGGTGAGTTCTCTGAGCCTTTGCTTGTCTGAGAATGTTTTTATTTCTCCTTTATATACGAAGCTTAGATTTGCAGGGAATAATATTCTAGGCTGGGCATTGTTTTGTTTCAAAAGAGTGAGAATGGGGCCCCAGTCTCCTCTTGCTTGTAAAGTCTCATTAGAGAAGTCTGATGTTATTCGAATTGGCTTTCCCTTGTATGTTACTTGCTTCTTTTGTCTTACAGCTCTTAGAAGGGCCTCTTTAGTTGATACTTTGGTCAGTCTGATGACTGCATGTCGTGACGTCTTCCTGTTTGTGTTGAATCTCCCAGGGGTCCTCTCAGCTTCTTGAACTTGTATATCAAGATTTTGAGCAAGGCCTGGGAAATTTTCCTCTATTATATCTTCAAACAGCTTGTCCAACCCTTGAGTGTTGTCTTCTTCCCCTTCTTGTAACTCTATGACCCTCACATTAGGTTTCTTCACATAATCCCACAGCTCTTGTAGGCGTTGCTCTTTTCTCTTGTTTCTCTGCTCTATTTCTGTGACTGATTTATTTAATTGGAGTGTGTTATCTTCAAGCTCTGAGATTCTTTCTTCTGTTTGATCTACCCTGTTCTTGAGACTTTCCACTGTATTTTGTAGTTCCTTGAATTGGTTCTTTTTTTTTTTTTATTTTTTACTTTTTTTTTTTTCTTTTTTTTCATCCACAACCCCAGCAGGAATGAATTGGTTCTTCATTTCCAGGAGTTCGGTTACACTTTTCTTCATTGTGTCTATTTCTTTTCCCATATCCTGGAGGCTTTTTGTGTTTTCTTTGTGTTGGTTATTGAGTTGTTGTTGCAACTGGGTGAGTGTTCTTATGATCCACATACGAAATTCCTCTTCTGTCATATTGGTTGCCTGATTTTGGTTGGTGTCCGTTTCTAGGGGGTTGGTGCTCCTCTTTGGGGGTGTGTTTTCCGTTTGGTTCTTCATATTTCCTGAGTTCTTTCGCTGATTTCTTCCCATGTCGATCAGTTGTTCTTTCTTTCCTTATGTTATTGTTTAGGTATTCACACACCTTGTTTAGTTTCTGAGGCGTTAGGTGGTGTCTGTGGGTGAAATTGGACCACTCCCTGTATATTGAGTCAGTGGGTGCCGTGGAAAGGCTGTGCAACATGCCGTCCCTGTCAGTAGGTGGCGTTTGCTTGGAGGAACAGGCTATATTGTTGATTTTTTGTCCTGTTAACAGCACTTGTTCTGGGCAGAGCTGGGTTGGGTAAGCCTGCCCTCAGGCCGTTATCAGGGGTCAAAGTTCTGCCCTCTGCTTCCAGGGAAAGCTGTCAGGGCGGGGCTGGAATGGTCCCGCTCAGCCAGAAAGTCTGTGTGTGGGGGTGGGGCTGTCTGAGACCCGCAGTCTGGAGCAGGCCTTGCTTCTTTCCACCCTCTCCAACTCCACAGCTACTCCTGGGTCTCTGCCAGCAGGCCAGACCACAAGCCACCAGGCCTCCCCGACTGTGATGCCGGCGGCGGGGAGGTTCCCTGCACAGGAATGCCACCTGGGTTGGGTGCACGGCCTCCTCCTGGGAGGAGGGTTGCCCTCTAGGACGCCGATCCGCCCCTGGAGGCACACACACCTCAGTAGGCTGTTCACGTATAACCCTTCTGTGCCCCGGGCAATGCTAGCCCTGGGTGCAGGGGATCTGGTCTGCAGGTCCGACCTCTGGGTCCCAGAATTCAAATTGTATCCCCACCAGGGAGAGGATTTCCGGTCCCAATTCACCCACAGGGAGCCCAAGCTGGGTCTATGTCTCTCAGCCTCTGAGTCGGCACCGTTCTCCTGGGAACACGGTGCCAGCAGCACCTGGGAGGGCGGGCGGGTAGGGAGCTCACAGTCTGAGTTCCCCTTAGTCGTGTATAGGGTCCCAAACGGGAAGGTCCCGTTCCCTGGAGGTGCCTCTGGCTGGTGGCTGTATTGTCTCTCTGGGCAGCCGCGGGTAGGGTCGGCGGAGGGGAGGAGGAGGCAATATGGCGCCTGCCGCGCGGCTCGGGTCTGTGCACACGGAGGTGCCCGGAGGAAGTTGGGAACCTGGTGCCACATCTGCTACAGGCTCACCACTGGCTGGCGGCGGCGGTCTCTGGCTGGCTGCTGCAGGTCTCTCCACCCGCTGGGGAGCCCACCAGCAGTCCCAAATGCAGGGGAGGGGAAACAGCAAATCCACCTACCCTTGCCGCTGGTCTCCGGGCTGCTCCGGTGGTCTCAGCCTCCAGTTCCCCTCCGCAGCCTCCTTCAGTGGAGTCTCCAAGGGTCTCAGGTACCCCTCCTTCCGGCCCTTGTCCGCTGTATGCTCATCTTCTTGCTTCTTTCCTCTAATTTCTGCTAGAATCTGTCTTTTCTGCAGAGACCCTCTGTCTGGCGGTGTTATTCGTCTGTCATCTTGCTCCGCCCCGACATTATCTTTTTGTTCATTTATTACTTTACTAATTTCCTTTAACATTTTGTCCATTCCTGTGGTTTTGTTTAGCTCTTCGAACATATTTAAGATATTTTAAATTGTAATAAGTCTGATGCCTGTATTTCTTCAGAGATGGTGTCTGACAATTTTCTTCCTTTGAACTGGTCATGTTTTCCTATGTCTTTGTAGGCCTTTTGATTTTGTTGCTATTGTTGTTGAAAGTTGGACATTGGCAAAAACTGATTCCTCTTTCACTTTTTGCATATTGGCCCTGTGATTCAGTAATTAACTAGGGGTAGTCTGATCCTTGGGAGCAGCCAGTGGTGAAAGCTTAAGTCCTCTTGGGACTTCTCTGAGCATTTATTATGCCGGGGTCTATGTGTTTCTTTTTAGATGCATCTGTATACATGGTTTCTTTGGAATGATTTAATTTCCCAAGACATCTAATTCTAGCCTTTTATTGACTCCTTAGATAGTCTATTATAGGTTTCCACCAGCAATCTCTTGCTCTAGAAACCAAAGAGTCCTATTCTCTATGCAGCTTTATGAGTAGTGTCTGCTGCTTTTCCCTATCTGAGATCTCAGTCAGGCAAAACAGAAGCTAGTCCCTCAGGCATCCCTCAGACCAGTTAGAATGTTGCAAGTCAAGTCCTCTCTGCTTCCTCCAGTTTGAGGGAGTTAATTGGGAACTGAACTTCTGTCTTCTCGTGAAGGAAACTTTCATAATGGGGAGGCTATGGGGTATGGGTGGGTAAAAATGTCATAAAATTTTCTACATTTTAATGTTTTTCTTATTTGGTAATTTTCTTGGTTTCTGTAGACCTTTGACTATTTACTGTATCACATATGTGATTATTTTTTTCAATATATTTTTATGTTTCTGTGAAAGAACAATGGTCTGGAGTTTCCTACTCCACCAATTTCTTACATCACTCTTGCCTCTCAGCTTTGAATTTTGCAGGCCATGCAGATGATTTGATTGAATTTTAAAATTCACATGAAGGTTAGCTTGTGTTTGAGAATCCTCAGATTTTCCCCGTTTCTATAAAGAGCCAAGTTCAAAATAAGCAGGTATTTTAAACTTTTTCCCTCATTTGGAATTTTTTTTTATTCAATCAAACTCTGTGCATGTGGCTCTTTAGATATAACTGTTTCATGTGGAGCCCTCAATTCAACTTCCTACCTTGTTTAGGCTCTAGGCCCTGTCTTTTCTCTTCTACATCTGACCCATGAAAACCAGAGATTGACAGAAGACATCAGAATGTCTGTGGACTTCAATAGACATTGTATGATTCATACTTTCTTGTTATTTTTACCCACTAATAATATCACTTATTTTTCTGACATGTTTATAATATATTTTAACATTTTAAAAATATTTTTTATCCAGTAGTTTAGTTGTTTAGTAAAAGGAGGTGTTTTGCAAAGCTATAGTCCATCATATTGCCACACACCTAAATCCTTCATAACTCATTTTTATCAGTTGCTCTTTATAGGTTTTATACCATAACTATGTTGATCTCATCTTCTGTAGTTCCTCTCTAGACAATGTATTAATTAATATATTAATTTACATAGTATATAGTACTCAGTCTTTGGTGATGAACACATCCATGTTTTGGTTCCCAAGATACAGATTCTGATCATCTTAATTTGTGAAAGTTTTGAAACAATCAGCAGCTTATAGAAAATGTTTAAAAAGAAAATGTTTAACTTCTTGATTATCAAACACCTGCTCTTGGATTTGTAGTCACTGTTCACCTGGGGCTACCAAATCTTTCTTCCTTTGGGTACTTTATTTGTGGGGATAATAAGGAATATAATTATGGGAATATATTGTGGAGTAGCAAACAGAGAAATTTGATATATAATTGCAAACAGAAAGGATAAAGATAGGAAAACCTACAGATAAGAAAAGGAAAATCTATAAGGAAAAGGGGCTAAGTGTTGGGCAGATAACAGTAAGTAAGTCCTGTGGGTAAATAGGAAATTATAAGTAAATAAGGAGGAGAAGATGGGAATGAGGGCTCAAACAGAAAAAAAAGACCCAGGAAATATCACTGAGTAGAGTTGATGAAGGGAAGGGTAGATATGAGTGTTGCAAAAGAGGTCTGGGGCTTCTGGATACAAATAGAAGAGCTGAAGGTTTGTTTTAAGAGTCCTCTGTCTCTAATCTACCCTCTTTTCTGTTATAGTACCTTTCCAGAAAAGAAAATGAAGATAGTAGTAGTTGGTTGTGAAACTTGTGAAATTTCTTAAAATAATAATAAAAATTTAAGGCATGAATTTCATGAGCCCATACGTAATAATTTCCTTATTGTTGTGCATGGGGTGGATACTACCTATTGTAAGTGTTACATCTATTACTTTGTGTCTCTGGCTAAATTTAAGCCATGAAATGCAAGAAAAGTAGAAAAATGAAGATAAAACTATATTACTTCAAAAGATATTTTCCTTGACACATTTTCTCATTTCATTAACTGCATGTCACTTTTAAATGTTAATTAGGCTTTTATTGAATCAGTATTATGTCTTTTCATGGGTTTTACATGTAGCTCAATTTGGAGCACTTTGCATTTTCTACATGTACCAGGTCTTTCATTTCCATAGTTACTAAAGCACTGACCATGATTAGGTTTTAGAATAAGTTACAAATTGTTCGATAGCTTTTAAAGATAAGCACATTTATGGAATGAAATATAGCTTTGAAAAACTCAGCTCCATTATCCAAAGCTTTTTAAAAATGAATGATTTTCTCCCAGAATAAATCCAATAACTTCATGGAAGAGTGAGGTTTGAAAGATAACAACATACAAACTGATTCTGTGACAATGCCTTGAATTTGAGTTCAAGGTAATAGAGCCCACATTTTTAAGCTCAGTAATCACGCTTTTATTGTTTCAATTTTGTCTCCTCTTGTCATTTTGTCTTTACTCACTTATTGTACTTCTCATTTAAAAGAAAAATTATTTCTGCCAGTTTACCACTTTTATCAAATATGTGGTAGGTGATGTGAAAGTTAAAATTAGGCAGTTTGGTTATTTAAATTTCTTAGCTCTGAGTAATATTAAAAAAAGAAATAGTTAATATTGACAATATTTACTTTACTTTCCTGATACAGACTCCTTTAAATGCATGAAGCATTTATAACTTGCAAATAAGTAATCACATTTTTTTTAGCAATGGGTACTAGAACAGCTCCAGCATACATAACACCAAAAAAATTGAGGTAGACAATAATCGGTTATATCTTGTGATAATTGAAAAAGTCAACTTGACCACATAAAATCAAGATGTTGATTGGTTTTCTACGGTGCAACAGAAGAAGTTTTCTAGCTGTGTGGTCATTAGGTGGTTGAGTCATCTTGGACATATTTTTAAAAATAATTCAGCGTAAAAGAATCTTACATTATGAAGTAGGTGTGTATTATTTTTTTGCCCAGCATTCATCTTCTGTTTAAAAAAGCACCTAGTATTTCCTTTGAAGAATATCCTGTTCAATCTTAATCCATGTGATCTGTGTAGGACTGAGACTACCTCAGACCTCCAAATTTAGATCCTGATAGCTTAAGACATTTCTCTGCCTTCAATAATTGTTTTAAGGATGGGTATTTGACCTACTATAGCCAATAATATGCAATCAAATTTTTGCTCATATTTCCAGGATAGAGGCTGTTATTCTTTCTGCCTGGACAGAAACATGAGATGATGTAGGGACAGTAAATAGCCACCATTACTTTCTGACTTCATACAGTGTGGGTCTGAAGCCAATTCAGTCAGGGAAAAGTCAAATCACACATATGAACTGAGTCTTCGTGACATTACTTAACCCTAAATACAGCTGTTCCTGAACCTAAGTCTACTCTTGGAGTTTTAAGTTGTTAAACAATCTACATGTTCATTTTAATCTCTTTCTTTTTCTTAATACACTATGTGTTGAGTTTTCTGTTTCTTAAAACCAAAATATTTCTAACAAAAAATCCTTACTGGAAGTTATTAAAAGGCTGCATATAAACTTGTAACAGGTGACCATACTTCCCAGGGCCTCTTAAATCTAGGATATTAATAAATGTTACTTTAGAGAAGAGCTGAGTAGGGGGGTTAAGATTTTTAAATTCTTAGATCACTCATATTATGTGGATTCTTTGAAAGTGGTATTTATTTGGTAATCTCTTTGCATCTCCATTGTCTATTCTAGCTCAATAGGTATTTTATGGCATTAAATTTTAATGACTTAAGTAAGATACAACTTTCATGACACTAAATTCTAGATCCTGTTCTCAATATTTGCTTTAACAATAACAATATTAACCATAATCAAAGCAACTATGTATCAAGTGTTTTTTTATGTGCCATGCAATATGTTAAGTGATATGCACACAATTAATTCTTCTAATTGAGATGATACCTCTATGAAATGAACATTATAATCTTTGTTTTACAGATGTGGAAACTGAGGCTTAGTAAGTTTAAATAATTTGCTTCAGATAACAACTGGTGAATATCAGACCAAGATTTGAACTTTTCTGTCTGACCCCATGCCCAGGCCTTTAACCACTCTGCCACCCGACTCCAAGGTCTATACTTGTAATCACTATGCAAAATTGCCTTTAAAACAAATGGCAAAAACAAATGAAGCAAATAAAACATTTCTGGATCCAAGAAGAGGAGAGTAAACATAGATTATAAGGATGGATCAGAATATCAGGGGAAAATAATAAAGGAAAATATATTAATAAAGAAAAAAATGAGTTTATAATAAGGGAAACAAAACATAATTCAAATCAGATTTGGTGTCCTACCTTCTGGAATGTAAAATGTCACATAGAAAATATCTTGGATTACATATAAGTACACAAAATACCCCAAGTTCAGAATCAGATGTTAAAATGAAATTTAAAGTAATATAGTCACGATTCTCATAAAACATGACAGATTTTACTGAAGAGTTACCTAGGGAGATAACACATTTTGGCAACATATGTTAGGCTGTGTACAATGAACCAACATTTACAATAAAATACAACTCTCTTAAAAATAGGCTGTGCCAGAGTCCCCCATGAGACTTCTAAAGATTCTGTTATTGACTTTGGATAACTACTTGACAATATTTTTAAATTTAAAAAAATCTAGACTTTTAAAATGTAATTTTCAATTGGGTCATTACAAATCTTCATCATAGCAAAGATAGGATTTATAGTCTCCATGATTCTTAAATACTGATTAAAGTTATAGTAATGTCAGATATTAGAATATGTTGACTTCAATAATTAATTTCTCTAACATGTCTTTTCCTTGGAAAAAAAAGGTAAAACCATATAGAACAAGCTAGTTTGCAGCTTCAAAATCTAAATCTGTATTTCTAGTTATTCTCTAGTTGAACCAATTTTCCTTAATCTAACTTCTCTCATCCTTCAAGGAGAAATCTAAAAATAGGGTGGACTGATAAAGCTGAAAAAGATTGAAGTCGTATATCAATTTTTCAAAGAGGAACCCTATGTATTAATACAAATATTCCCATCAATAATTTATATTTGACCGTTGTCATAGTATTTGGTGAACTTAATGTGTTTGCTTGAGTTTGATATGCTGACCAAGAAGAAATAAATTGAATCAGGACATATTATATGTACTTGAGAATACAGGGAGAGAATATAGCTCCAATTTGTTTTAAGTTCCACATGAAAATAAAGATATACTAGATTAGTAAATAATGACCAATATGTGCTATGAGACCTGAATTAGGACATATCTGGCCTCTTGAATATATTCAACAAAGTCAACTATAAGCCAACTTCAGTTGCAAAAACAAGGCTTATTCAAATCAAGTCCACCAATAATCATTCACAGAAATATTGAGACCACAATGAACAGAAAATCAAATGGTTATCCATGAGCATAAAGTCATAATTATACTTCGAAAGTATGCTGGAAGATAACTTGAAACAGTGTAGTATTCTTCAGGAATTCCTAAGAAATTGAAACTTTTGTACTTATAAGAACAAATAAGCAGGCTAAATGTAGGTGAGAGTCATCAGTGCCAAAAAAAGAGAGTGTTTCAAGAAGGTAAAACAAATTGAAGATTCATAATTGCTACTTAGTTTGGAAAATCTGGAGACAATTGATGATTTTAGCAAGATCAGTTTTGTCAAGTGATGAGGAGATTTGGAAACCAACTTAGAAAGATATGATGAAAAAGTAGAGAAATGAAAATGGCTTTGAAATCTGTCTCTACCACTAGACTCAGACAAGGCATTTGACCATTTATAGCCTCCATTTCCATTTCTCTCCCATGAAGATAAGAATTCATATTCACTATCCCCATTGGAAACATTAAAGAACACACTTGGCACATTGATTTAACATGATAATAAATCCAATTTGAGAGTTAAGACACATACCTTTCACTGAACATGTGCCTATTTTACTTAACAAGTTTAACTTTTAACAGCTTATCACTGCATTTTCAAGGGGGAAATAGCATGCCCACCTACCTTACCATCACCCAGTAAATATTATTCACAAAAGTATTGTTAGAATACATGTCAAAGGACCTGATGAACTCCTGATAGAGTGTCTATAATAATCCTGGAATCTAAGGATCTCTTAGAAGAAGACAGTGGTGCTTTTTTTGTTTTGCCTTGTTTTGTAATTGCAATAATACATCTTCAAAAAGATATTTAAATATCAGGGTGAGACACTTCAGATCGACAGGAGTTGCTGATGTAATCAATATGGTACAGTGAAAACAAATATTTTCTCTGAATTCATAATTATTGAAGTAGCTGACTCCTGGACAAACTGTAATTTTTCCTTTGAAGCTGAGGAAATCAGCTATGTTAATATTATTGTAAGTCTGCTCCAGGACACAGTACAGGGTAAGTCAGCACCTCAGAAGTGGTGAAGTTTTAAGCAGGTCTCAAGATAGGTCTAGAGACAGGTAATGTAAGGTGCATGATACAAAGATGTTTTCACAATATGATAAAGGGGAAGCAAGAGCAGATAAAGTGAACCTTGAAGTTGCACAATTTAGACTACCATAGAGTTTAAACATCATAAAAATCAAAAGGTGGTGATGGAGTCCAGAGGACCTCTGCTAACACCTGCAACTGTGGATTATGATACCATTTGGCTTGGCCAGGGCCAGGGCCCATCACGTACAGCTCTCGGCAAGCTTTTCCTGTGCAACAAGCGAGTGGTAGTAACATCTGGACACAACTTGGGGAAAATTTATTTGTTAGAAAAAAAAGTTTTTATAGTTTTTTTTTAGTTAGTTTATTTGCTTTTGTGTTTCCCCTCAGATATACCAAGATCCATAGTAATAAGTGATTATTTTATTTGGAAAGCAAAACCAAAAAAGCAAATAAAAAGTAAGCAAATACCCAAATCAATTCCATATGTGACAGCTAAATTAAATTTAAAAAGTAGCCTCTAGTGACTTTTTTGACTCTATGGAATATATTGTTTTTGCAAAGCATGGGCATGTTACTGGCAAAGGAGAGTTATAAAAGATTTGATTGACAACTTCAAAGTTACAAAGGGTGATAATAAAATCTTGTCAGACTCTCCTTTTAGTTTTGTGCAGTAACATGAAAATCAAAGTGTCATTTAAAATTAATGGCTGACAAATTTGGATATAATAAAAAAATTACTATTGCTGTGGTCAATGTGAAGCAGGCTGCAGGACTGATGAAGGTCACAGAGGCCAATTCTGTAGTCAGTTCCGAGAAGGGCTTGGTAATTTTATGACCGCTAATAATATTTGTGGATTTCACGCAAGTTAAGCTAATGAAAAGGGTAGTCAAAGCCATTCTGCAATGTTTAAAATAGTCATCCCCCATATGTTAAAGAAATAATTTCATTTTCACCTTGCACAATTAACTCAGACAAAAAGATTATTTTTTCCATCTGGGAGATTCTAACCTAGGTCCTGTGGCACATAGTCATCTTATGACTTCATTAACAGCATTAATAAAGATACTTCACATTTGTAAAGCAATTAATCCCTTTAAAAATTCTTTATATCCAATTATATACTTACTCCTCATAGTACCCCCAAGTAATAACCCTATGAGTTATTATTATTACTTTTTGTTTCTATCACAAGTATAATCCAGGCCAGACATTTCCTAGAACTGAGCTAAGTTTCTTCACTATCAATGGCTATAAATTCATAGCAGAGGGTTAAGGTGGCCAAGTAATTTTCCTGCTCTGGATCTCAGTTTTCTCATCAGTAAAATAGGGAAAATCGTCCTGAAAGTACCTCCAGCTTGAATGTTACATAAAACTATGAGTCTAGCTTCCTGTTAAGGCTAACCTCATTTTAACATTAAATATCTGAAAGTTTCTTCTGCTCTGAAAGTTTAATAATCCTCTACAATATGCCTAATTCTGAGTAAAATATACACAGATTGTTAGAAGCTGATGTGCCCATTTTCTCTTTAATGTGTTTTACCCACACAACCCCTCAGGCAGCATACTGACAACACTGCAGGTATTCCAAACCTATTTTCTCTTCTTTACTTCTTTTTTTTTCTTGATGCTATTCTTGTAAAAATAAAATCTTACATGGAAAGTTGACATATTAATACCATGTTCACATTTCACAGTACCATGAACTTAGGAGTGTCAATGTAAAACATATTTTTCTAAAATTAAAATTAATTTCTACTGGAGCCTCCAGTTTGTCTCAGGCAGAAAAAAATAATCAAGTTACTTCCATACAAACTCAATCTCTTTATTTTTCTTAGTCTTTGCAATTTAAATGCAAACAAATTCATGATATTCTTCTCTCCTATTTCTTCTTCCTATGATATATTCTAAGCTTAAGAGGGTGCTTATAGAAATACCACATTGCCATCAGTATGGAGGGGCATCCCACTCTTGATCTTGAATTGTCTTGGTTTTCTGAAATGTAAATAATTCTATATAATACTGGACTATATTCCCTTGCTTGCCGATATTATTTTGATGTAATAGAGCCCTTATATGATTCCTTGCTGGATTATCTACTCTTGATCTTTCCTATAGCCTTCCCTCATACCATTGAAAACAGCCTCTGTATGTCAACAGGCTTTCTCACCTCCTCAGCTAATTTCTGCACCTGATTCCTCAGGACCATGGGACATTTTTGACATTCTGCCTTGCTACTCCAGAGCTTTAGGAAATCTGAGGGGCTTTCTCTGGTACTCTAATTGTTAGACATGTCATGCTATCAGTTCTTGTAATATGTTGTCAAGGGAGGACTTTCTATAAGGTTTTTCGTGCTTTACCCAAGAAAGAGGTTCAATTTTTTTTATCCTGGAGAAATATAAACTTAGAGGGAGTTATGTTCCCTACTTTCCCAGAACTTAGGCCAGGTTATGCATTGTTTCTAAATTTGTTATTTTCCTTCTAAATTCTTATTGCCTTTTCTCCAGCCTAGAGAATTCATTTTTCCTCTTCCCATGACAGGAGAAACTGCGAGCTAAGTATTCTTCCAAGTCTAAGGTTTATACTAGGGCCTTGGGGCTTGGAAACTCAATGTCAGTAATATTTCTGTATTGTTTTTCTTCACATTTCAGCTTTCCTCTCTCTTTTCGGGACAATAGAGGCCAAGTTGAGTTTAAAGGGGATGAGGGTGAGGCAAAAATCATCAAAGAGAAGTGGAAAGGGCGCCAAGTCAAGCAGACAAATAGGAAGAGTGACAACATAAAAGAACCAACCAGAGAGGCTAATAATTTATGTATTATTTAAATACCCAAAACACAGTCAGTGATTTATTGAAATGTTTCTTCCGAACAAAGAGCTCAACCAATCTCTTCACTCCATTTTTTAAAAATTACAAGATAAGAAAAAGCTGTAATTAGACCTTCCATGCCTACCTCAAAAGCTAGTGAAAGAAAATACAAATAATTGATGTAAAGCACTACTATAATCAAGAGAAATATATACGTATATGTGCATATAATACATTATGTATCTATCTAATGAGAGAGAGAGAATATTTATCTTTTGTTTGTTTGTTTCACTTTACTGGAACTTCTCCAGTTCTGAGCACATCACTAAAAAATATTTTCCTTGTAAAGAGCTGCTAATAATGAAACTGTTAGGTACCTTTAGAATGCTCAGAACTTTCATTGCCACATATTATGTATGTTCTCCATGGCCATATCCCATTTATATCACTCCAATAAAGCCTCATATCTGAAAACTTGTCCTTCCCTTTCTCCATCGAAATTTTCCATTCACTCAGGACTTTGACTTCTGTTGCTCCCTTCCTAATTAATACCTATTATCTTACAAAAATTGCCTAGAGACAATGGTCCAACTTAGATGAGTAATTCTACTTGTGCAAATTTTACTCCAATTGTTGGTATTTAACTATTATGGAAAGTTATTTGAAAAAGTTAATGGTGGCAACAGAAGTAGGACAAGCAGGGTAAGTGGGCAGGGAAAAGACCTTTTATTATCTCCTAAATCACACCAAATTTTATTCAATTGAGCTCAGCCATTAAATGCTGAAAAAAATTTTGAGCTAGAAGGCAGATACTGTTAGAAAATGTGAATATTCATCAAAGCATTAATATGCAGGTAATAAATCTGTGTGTGTGTGTGTGTGTGTGTGTCTGTACTGATTTTTACACACATAGTGGCACTGGGAGGAATACAAATATGAGTTTTTTTTCTTTTCATCAAAATTTAATCTTTCTCAATTCAGATAAAATTCTACAAACATTTAATGGTACAGGGAAAACCAGCTACGAGACCTGCAAAAAATGAATTTAAAGACAGTATTACTGAGCTATGCAGTACAAAGCATTTTGGAAAATGTGACTGTTTTATTGTTTGAGACATTTCTTACCTCTGTTGCTGTTTCAAGTTCAATACACTGATTAGGAATGTCCCCAGTCTACAGTTTCCTATTACTTTATGCTTTAGACAGACTGAAGCATTATTCAATGGAGACATAGGCCTTTGACCACATTTTGTGGCTGGCTCCATATTCAATCAGCTTAGCCATGCTTTTCAAAAGCAGGCTTAGAGTTGAGACTGATATAAAATACCTTTTGTAGTAGAGAGTTAAAAAATATATATATATACTCAAAATCTTGCCAAAGTCCCTCCTCCACAGAAATAAACCTCATTGCCCATACAGAAACCAGAACACCAGGATCCAAGGGGGGAATCTGTAAAAATTATCACAGTTGGAAAAAAAACTTATCTGTAGCAGCAGCTGGGGATGAGTATTAGAATTGAGTGCGATTCAGATGCTATAAAGATGATGAAAATGGATGAAACTATGCAACTTAATGGAGTGTAGAGATTGGTTGAGCTCTTTGTTCAGAAGAAACATTTCAATAAATTGCTGAATGTATTTGAAGGTTGCTCTCACCATTTTGTATTTTCAAAATGTGTATTATATTGGGGTGGATGTCAGCAGTGGTGGATGCTAAGCCTTGTATCTATTTCAGAAAAGACTTTATTTGCCAGTAATGAAGACCTGAGTTCCTCTGCATGTCACTGGCATTCACAACAAGGATCACATTCTCTGATGTTGTAGCTTTGGATACTTAAGCTCACTACTGTGATTGATTTGATGATGCAAATATCTTTGTAAAATTCTTGATTTCATTGTTAGAAACTGATAATACCATTACAAAAAAATGAAGCACAAATAATTGTGATCCCCTTCCTCTCTCCATGAGGACACACATTATAGGAAAATTGAGAGGAAATATTGCCTTTGTCTTACAAAATGGTCACATACTCAATATTTGTCATATTGCTTTCATATACAAAGGAATGATAGGACTCAATTTACTGAAAACAATATGATTCAATGTGATTCATTAAAATAAGGCATAATCCCATTTCTGTCATATAATGTGAACTGACTGAAGATTAGTATCCGATCCTTGATTTAAAAAAATAGTTGTATAAAAGCTATGGCCACATTTCTTCTAGGTTAATGGTCTGAAAACATTTTCAGCATACTTGAATTTAGCATGATACAAATCACTGAAAGAACTGAGTGGAAATTACTAAATGGAAATATAGCCTTTTGTTTTTTCAAGGCCACTAAATCAAACCTTAGTAAGACAAGTAGGGAATGTGGGTCACTACCATTCTGAGATTACTTACAAGCCAAAGTAAAATGAGTCAGTGTTCTGTCTTCCATTCCTAGTGAACTACGTCAAATCTTCCCAAAGGCACCAACATTTTTAGCATTAATTAAAGGCCTGGCTGACAGTCTTAGGAAAATGGTCACTGCCATTGTTACCAAAGAGGCCAATCTAATGAAAATCATATTCTATTTTTTAACTGCAGAAGTGATTCCTTTAGGACCCAATTGTAACATGTTTGCTTTCATAAGGAAAGGTCATACAATAAATATATTTTTAATTTTTTGAGGAACCTCCATACTAATTTTCCATAGTGGCTGTACTAATTCACATTCCCATCAGTGGTATGCAAGGATCCCCTTTTCTCCACATCTTTGTCAATATTTGTTGTCTTTAGTCATTTTGATACTAACAGATGTGAGGTGATATCCCATTGTTTTTTTGGTTTGCATTTCCCTGATGATTAGTGATGTTGAGAATTGTTTCTATACTTGTTAGCCATTTGTATGTCTTCTTTAGAAAAATGTCTATTCAGAACATCTGCCTGCGTTTGAATTGGGATTTATTTATTTCCTTATTTATTATTACTATCGAGTTATATGAGTTCCTTATATATTTTGGATATGAAGCTCTTATCAGATATATGGTTTGCAAATATTTTCTCCCAATAATAGGTTGCCTTTTCATTTTGTTGATTGTTTCTTTTGCTGTGCTGAAGCTTCTAAGTTTGATGAAGTCACACTTGGTTTTTGTTTGTTTGTTTGTTTGTTTGTTTAACAGATGGGGTCTCCCTGTAGCCCAGGCTGGGGTACAGTGGCATGATCATAGCTCACTGTAATGTCAAATTCTTGGGCTCAAGTGATCCTTTCGCCTCAGCCTCCCTTGTATCTATAAGCATGCACCACCACACTTGGCTCTAAGTTTTTGCTTTCATTGACTATGCTTTTGGTGTCATATACAAAAAATCATTCATTCCTATGACCAATGTCAAGAAGCATTTTTCCTGTTTTCTTCTAGCAGTTTTATGGTTTTAGAGCTTACATGTAAATCTTTAATCGATTTTAGTTGATTTTTATGTGTGATATAAGATAAGGGTTTAATTTTATTCTTTTGTATGTGCATATCCATTTTTCCTAACATTATTTATTGAAAAGACTAGTTTTTTCTATTGTGTGTTCTTGGCACCCTTGTTGAAACTTAGTTGATCATATATGGGCAGGTTTGTTTCTGGGCTCCCGATTCTATTCCATTGGTCTATGTATCTGCTTTTATGACAGTAACATACTGTTTTGATCACTATACCTTTGTAATATAAATTGAAATCAGGAAGTGTGCTGCCCTCCAACTTTGTTCATTCTTCTGAAGATTGTTTTGACAATCTGGCATCTTTTGTGATTCCATGTAAATTTTAGGATTCTTTTTTGTGTGTTTCTGTGAAAATGCCATTGGAATTTTGATAGGTATTGCATAGAATTTGTAGATTGATTTAAATACTATGGACATTTTAAAGATATTAATTCTTCCAATATATGAGCATGGGATAGTTTTTTATTTGTGTCTTCTTTGATTTCTTTCATCAGTATTTTATAATTTTCAATGTACAGTAACATCTTTGGTTAAATTTATTCCTAAGTATTTTATTATTTTTGATGGTATTGTAAATGTGATTGTTTTATTAATTTCCCTTTCAGATAGTTCAATATGATTCACCAATCCATCTTTATATATCTAAAGGAAATGAATCTCCCAAAGGCAAACTGGAACAATTTGATCAACAATATAAATAATGATGGCAATCAATTATAACTCAAAGAATGAAATAAATATTTGAGTTCACACTAATATAAATAAATTATTGAATTTTATTTTATGTTGTTATTTCTTGATTATGCTGGTTTGATGGAGTATTTTTTGTTTCTATTTTTCTTTAGTGGTTGAGAAATCTGAAGTCTGATTTTTAATATTCAATTTTATGTCATTAAGCTAAATTCAAATAAGTTAGTTATAGTTTTATTTTTTTTCTGTCAACATTGAGAAGTAACCCTGAACATGAGAGGAACTTTTGAATAAATGTTTACTTAATGCCTCTTCTTTCTCTCATTTTGTTAATAATTTGCTATTTAATTTCTATAAAATCATTCTCCATTTTTCTCCACAGTTTAAGCATTATTTGATTCATTATAATTTCTTTAAAATTCACAGTTAAAATGTTAAAATGGTTTTATTAGTTCACCAAATTCTTTTGATCTTTTTTTCTATTTCTGTACACTTTCTTTGATTATGTTTTTTCCACAAAGAGTCATTGAATAGAAAGTTTTTGATTCTTAAATGTTAAAAATAGTCTTAATTTTGTTCTCAAATTCGAATGATTGTTTCATCTTGTTTAAAATTATAGTTTCAAAATTATTCTGTCTCTAAACTTAGTAAATATTGCTGTACTCCCTGCTAGTTACACTAAAGAGAAATCTGATGCAATTATAACTTTTATGTGTTTGTTATTATTACACTTTTCTCTCTCTGAAAACATGTGAAATTTACTTTTTAATCATTCCATTTGAAATATAACCATTATATATATATATACACACATATATATATGTGTGTGTGTGTGTATACATATATATATATTCTTAATCATCTTGATTGGCACTCAGTGGACATTTTAAAATTTTAAAAAATGTGTACCCTTTTTTAGCACTGGGAAAATTGCTTCTTAGGTTACATTCTCCCTTTTGTTTTATTTTTCTCTCTTTTAGAGCTCTTTTAGAGCTCTTATTAGATGATGTTTGAACTGATTCTTCTACCAATATGCCACATATTTTTGGTCACATTTTACATTTCTTTATCTTTTCTGATATTTAAAAGAATATCTTAACTTTATTTTAAGCTATATGTATTCTATTATTCAGCCCTTTTGAAAAGTTTCTTTGTCATTTTTAGTTTTAATTGCAAATACATTTTTCTTTTTTTCTAATCCTTCCTTTTTCAGAGCATTGTGCTATATCCTTTATGGATATAATATCCTCTTAAGTCTCCTAGACTTCAAATACACATTTACTTGCCTTTTTTGATATTCCCAAAATCAATATGTACTTTTCTATGAACTGAATTATGTTTCCCCAAAATCCACATGTAGTAGCCTTAACTACAAATGTGACTGTATTTAGAGATGACACCTACAAAGAAGTAACTAAGGTTAAATGAAGTCATAAGAATGAGTTTTGATATGATGTGATTAGTCTCCTTATCAGAGGAGACGTCAGAATGCTAGTCCTCCCTTTTTCCTCACCATGTAAGGACAGACCAAGAAGGCAACTGTCCTCAAGCCAGAAAGAAAGTCTTGACCAGAACCTGACCATATTGACTTCCAGCCTCCAGAAGTGTGAGAAAATAAATTTCTATTATTTAAGCTACCCAGTCTGTGATTTTGTTATGGTGGATAAAGGTGACTAACACATACTTTTAAGCAAATTTATACATATTTTTTTCTTTAAACAATGATTGCATAATACATCTTAGAGTAAATACTTTTAAGAAATAAGGAAACACATCATTTATACTTTTAAAAGTTATCTTATGTTCCATGATTTTTTTCTCTTTATTTTTCCAGGTATAGTTTTTTTTGATTGGAATATTGTTCTTTCCATTCAGTGTTGTTGGATTTCAAAAATAATCTGGTCATTTTTTTTCTTTTCATATGTATAAAATGGAAGACTACATTATTCAGTGTAAGTTGCTATGATCTATTGTGATAGTCACTTTCCCAATAGGCCTGCATAAATAGAATTTACAGCAGTAAATCTTGAAGGAAGGACAGAAATTGCTAAAAGTCTCATTGTTCATCAGACTGTGTGAGCAAGGGAGGGCCAGGATAGGTGCAGATGCTGAACTGAAAGAAGGCATCATCCATTTATGCTATACAGAAACCTATGAATTTTTTTCTCACTTAATTCATACATTTCTACATCATAGAAATATGTACAACTATTTGATTAATGTCTATCTCCTCCAATAAACAGTAACTTTCATAAGGGCAGGAACTGTGCTTGGTTTCACTCACCATTTTTATCATTGACATCTTGTATAAAATCTTCATGTAGTAGGCAATCAATATGTGTATTACAAAAAAATATATAAATGGATATATAAATTAAGCAGTTCAGTATTTTTTTTCCTTGCATTGAATTGCCATTGATTGGTTTTTGTTTGCGTCCATGTTTATTTTCTTTACTTGTCCAGTAGTGATGCCCAGAGTCTCCAGCATTTTGCTCTGCTTCCTTCTCTGGCCTGATCTTTGCAGGATTTTAAAAAAAATTTTTAATAATAAAATTAATCTTTAACAGAAATTTTTATAGGAAATAAATGACATAGAATTTGGTTTGCTTTTCTTTATTTTTTTATTTCAGCATATTATGGTGGTACAAATGTTTAGGTTACATATATTGCCTTTGCCCCACCCGAGTCAGAGCTTCAAGTGTGTCCATACCCCAAACAATGTGCACCACACCCATTAGGTGTGTATATACCTGTCCCCTCCTCCCCCTCCCATCTTTCCAACACCTGATGCATGTTACTACTATATGTGCACTTAAGTGTTGTTCTGTTACTATCAATTTGATGGTGAGTACATGTGGTGCTTGTTTTTCCATTCTTTGGCTACTTTACTTAGTAGAATGGGTTCCAGCTCTATCCAGGATAATATAAGAGGTACTAAATCATCATTGTTTTTTGTGGCTGAGTAGAACTCCGTGGTATACATACACCACATTTTATTAATCCACTCATGTATTGATGGACACTTGGGTTGTTTCCACATCTTTGTAATTGTAACTTGTGCTGATATAAACATTCTAGTGCAGGTCTCTTTTTTATAGTGTCTTTTGTTCTTTTGGGTAGATGCCTAGTAATGGGATTGCTGGATCAAATAGTAGTTCCACTTGGAGCTCTTTGAGGTATCTCCATATTGCTTTCCACAAAGGTTGCACTAGTTTGCAGTCCCACCAGCAATGTATGAGTGTTCCTATCTCTCCACATCTACGCCAACATTTATTGTTTTGGGACTTTTTGATAAAGGCCATTCTCACTGGAGATAAGTGATATCTCATTGTGGTTTTGATTTGCATTTCCCTGATGATTAGAGATATTGAGCATTTTTCATATGTTTGTTGGACATTAGTCTGTCTTCTCTTGAAAAGTTTCTGTTCATGATCTTTTCCCAATTTTCAATGGGATTATTGGATTTGCTGATTTCCCTGAGTTCTATATAGATTCCAGTTAGCAGCCTACTTTTAAATTTGTTTGGATTGCAGATCCTTGTATTATTTTGTTTATTTTTTACATCACCATATCCAAACATGCTTTTAGGTTAGAAAGTGTCCTCTATTAGTAGAATAATAAGGGACAATAATTTATCTTACTGTGAGTTATAATAATTGTATGGTTTACAGACAAGTGTGTAGCTTAGTTCCCACAAGCTGAAGAATAAAAGCTTCAAATGGCAGATGTTAAAAAAGAAAAAAAAAACACCTGAGTTTGCAATTTTGGAGCATGGATATGGAGCATGGTAGGCATCTGAATTAATCCATAAGGCACTACTGTTGGAAAATTGGTGAAGGAAAAGGCAGCATGAGGGCACTGAAAAACAGAATAATGGAACTACAGGGGGTCAAGAATGCATAAAAATACACAAGGATGCCAAAGGCAAAGGCTGCCTATTACACAATTAACCCAAAGGCTATCTAAGGGATAGAGATATTATATTGACTTATTCTTGAGGTGTAGTGACTCAAAAACTAACATACTCTAACCACTAGTATCTTCAGCACTTGGTACTAAAGAATTGAAAATCATCATATTTCTATTAATAATGGCAATATTGACCTAATTGTATAATCAAAAACTCTTCTAGGTTATCAAAAGTGCATCACATGTAGTTAAGATATTGAGATCCAAGGAATTAGCCACAAGCCAAGTGACTCAAATTCCTATATATCATCTGAGTTAGGAAAATACCATTTAATGTTACCTGCCATACCTGACATGTACACTTTATTTTGCATTTCATACATTGTAGTAAGTGATACATACTTTTGACACTCTTGCTGCCCACATTAGCTTTAACAGCTCAACTGCTGAAGTTATTTTATAGCCTAGGGGTCTTTAATTTCAACATGTTCATTCTCCCCTTAAGTCGTCTTTTTTACAAGTTTAATGAAACACATTTTTAATTAGCAATGCACTAATGAATAAATATAAACAGATCTATGCCACAATGTACAACTCTAGTGAAGAAGTCTATAAGCCTGAATATAAAAATTTAAATCTTCATATAGAAAACAAACACCATGAATAAATAGATATCAAGCAGTAGCTGCAAATAACAGCATCAAAATTAAAGTAAAACAAAGTTCTTTCTTAAAAAGTAATTTCAGAGATTTATCATTTAGGAGTTGATTTTTATCAACTTTAAATATTTCTTTGGTTGGGGGAAAGTTATTTTCTTAAACTGGTGAACATATCAGAAAAATACAGTACTATGAGTTACTGTATAAGAAGGAGACATTAGCTAAAAACTACTACTCCTCAATACATAAAGCATATTGGACCAATAATATAGAGTATATTTTTACCAGTTTATCATTTGGCCAGATAAACTTGCACAAAATATCCAGTTAGAATGTTTAGGTATAGGTCATGATTCTCCGACTAATTAGCTGTATGATTTGGATAAGTTGACTTACTCGGTTTTGGGATAGGAGGTAATCAATAATCTTAATTTTTTTCAGGAATTAATTTTTCCTTTTTATTAAGGAATACTTGACAAGTAAAATTATTAAGGAATACTTGACAAGTAAAATTATATTATCTTGATAAACAAATAAAAATAATTCATTAAGAATGGTGTTTGTCAAGGCCTGGCAGGGATGAGGAAATGGGAATACGTTTGTCAAAGAGAACAAACTTTCAGTTATAAGATAAATAATTTATGAGGATCTAATGAACCTTCTCTCTCTTCATTTTAGTTTGCTAATTTATATAATGTAGAAAAAATGATTTCTTTCTCAAGTTTTTTGTAAGGGATAACTTAATTAAAGAACAAATAATTACTGTTTGAAAACTACAGAGTAGTATATAGATAATCTATCCTTCTACTTTATCTTTTATTTTTTCTAAAGATATTTCCATTATTTTTTATTTATTTTTTTCAGTATATTATGGGGGTACAAATGTTAAGGTTATGTATATTGCCCTTACCCCTTCCCACCTCGTGTCAGAGCTTCAAGCATGTCCATCCCCCAGTTGGTGCGCATCACACTCATTATGTATGTATATACCCATCCCCTACCCTCCACCTGCCCGACACCTGATAAATGTTATTCCTATATGTGCACTTAGGTGTTGATCAGTTAATACCAATTTGCTGGTGAGTAGAGGTGGTGCTTATTTTTCCATTCTTGGGATACTTTACTTAATAGAATGGGCTCCAGCTCTATCCAGGAAAATACAAGAGGTGTTATATCACCATTGTTTCTTATACCTGTACTCCATGGTATACATATACCACATTTTATTAATCCACTCATGTATTGATGGGCACTTGGGTTGTTTTCACAGCTTTACATTTGTGAACTGTGCTGCTATAGACATTCAAGTGCAGGTGTCTTTTGTAGAAAATGTCTTTCATTTTGGGGGGTAGATGCCCAGTAATGGGATTGCTGGATCAAATGGTAGATCTACTTTATCTGTATCTCTTTAAGGTATCTCCATATTGCTTTCCACAGAGGTTGGACTAGTTTACAATCCCACCAGCAGTGTGTGAGGGTTCCCATCTCTCCGAATCCATGCCAACATTTATTGTTTTGGGACCTTTTGATAAAGGGCATTCTCACTGGAGATAAGTGATATCTCCTTGTGGCTTTGATTTGCATTTCCCTGATGATTAGAGAGGTTGAGCATTTTTTCATATGTTTGTTGGCCATTATTCTGTCTTCTTTGGAAAAGTTTCTGTTCATGTCCTTTGCCCACTTTTTGATAGGGTTGCTTGATTTTTTTCTTGCTGATTTCATGAATTCTAAATAAACTCTAGTTATCAGCCCTTTAATCAGATGTGTACCTTGCAAAAATTTTCTTCCATTCTTTAGGTTGTCTGTTTGCTCTTGTATGGTTTTTTTGGCCATGCAAAAGCTTTTTAATTTTTCAGGTCCCATTTATCTATTTTTGTTGTTGCTGTGATGGCCTTTCAGGTCCTCTTCATAAATTCTTTGCCTAAGCTAATGTCTAGAAGAGTATTTCAAATGTTTTCCTATAGAATTCCAATAATTTCAAACCTTAGGTTTAAATTTGTAACCCAGCAAGTGTTGATTTTTTTTTTTTTTTTTTTTTTTTGATATATATTTTTTTTTTATTTTGGCATATTATGGGGGTACAGATTTTAAGGTTTCAATAAATGCCCATTCCCCCCCTCCCCCCAAAAGTCTGAGTCTCCATCATGACCATCCCCCAGATGGTGCACATCTCACTCACTATGTATGTATATACCCGCCCCCCTCCCCCCTCCCACCTGCCCAATACCCTATTACTGTAGCACCTGTGTGTCTACTTAGGTGCTACTCAGTTAATACCAGTTTGCTGGAGAATATATCTGGTGCTTGTTTTTCCATTCTTGGGATACTTCACTTAGTAGTATGGGTTCCAGCTCTAACCAGGAAAATATAAGGTGTGCTATATCACCATTGTTTCTTAGAGCTGAATAGTACTCCATGGTGTACATATACCACATTTTATTAATCCATTCTTTGATTGATGGGCACTTGGGCTGTTTCCACAGCCTTGCAATTATGAATTGTGCTGCTATAAACATTCGAGTGCAGGTGTCTTTTTTGTAGAGTGTCACTGGATCATTTGGGTAGATGCCCAGCAATGGAATTGCTGGATCAAATGGTAGATTCACTTGTATCGCTTTAAGGTATCTCCATATTGCTTTCCACAGAGGTTGAACTAGTTTGCAGTCCCACCAGCAGTGTAGGAGTGTTCCTCTCTCTCCGCAACCACGCCAGCATTTATTGTTTGGAGATTTTTTGATAAAGGCCATTCTCACTGGGGTTAAGTGATATCTCATTGTGGTTTTGATTTGCATTTCCCTGATGATTAGAGATGTTGAGCATTTCTTCATATGTTTGTTGGCCATTCTTCTGTCTTCTTTAGAAAAATTTCTGTTCAAGTCCTTTGCCCACTTTTTAATGGGGTTATTTGATTTTTTCTTCCTAATTTTCGTGAGTTCTAAGTAGATTCTAGTTATCAGTCCCTTATCGGATGCATAGGATGCAAAAATTTTCTCCCATTCTGTAGGCTGTCTGTTTACTTTCATGACTATTTCTTTGGCTGTGCAGAAGCTTTGTAGTTTGATCATGTCCCATTTATTTATTTTTGTTGCTGCTGTGATTGCCTTTGGGGACTTCTTCATAAACTCTTTGCCCAGGCCGATGTCTAGGAGAGTGTTTCCAACTTTTTCCTCTAGAGTTCTAATAGTTTCATATCTTAGGTTTAAGTCTGTTATCCAGCGTGAGTTGGTTTTTGTGAGAGGTGAAAGGTGTGGGTCCTGTTTTAGCCTTCTACAGGTGGCTATCCAGTTTTCCCAGCACCATTTATTGAAGAGGGATTCTTTTCCCCAGCGTATGTTTTTGTCTGCTTTGTCAAAGATGAGATGGCTATATGAGGATGGTTTTATATCAGGATTCTCACATCTGTTCCACTGGTCAATATTCCTGTTTTTGTGCCAATACCATATTGTTTTAATTACTACAGCTTTGTAGTATAGTTTGATATCTGGCATATTAATGCCTCCCATTTTGTTTTTGTTGCCTAGAATTGCTCTTGATATTCGGGGTCTTCTTTGGTTCCATACGAAGCGTAAAATTATTTTTTCTATATCTGTGAAGAATGCTGATGGGATTTTAATAGGTATTGCATTGAATCTGTAGATCAGTTTGGGTAGTATAGACATTTTGATGATATTGAGTCTGCCGATCCACGAGCATGGTATGGATTTCCATCTGTTTACATCCTCTGCTATTTCCTTCCTCAGTGTTTCATAGTTCTCCCTGTAGAGGTCTTTTACCTCTTTGGTTAAATATATTCCTAGGTACTTTAATTTCTTTGTTGCTATTGTGAAGGGAATTGAGTCTTTGATTTGGTTCTCAATTAGATTGTTGTTGGCGTATATGAATGCCTCTGATTTCTGTGTATTGATTTTGTATCCTGAGACTTTACTAAATTCATTGATCAGTTCCAGGAGTTTCTTGGTTGAATCCTTGGGGTTTTCTAGATACAATATCATATCATCAGCAAACAGTGAAAGTTTGATCTCTTCTGCCCCTATTTGGATACCTTTGATTCCATTTTCTTGTCTGATTGCTGTAGCCAAGACTTCCAGCACTATGTTGAACAGAAGTGGAGATAGTGGGCAGCCTTGTCTGGTTCCAGTTCTAAGTGGGAATGATTTCAATCTTTCCCCATTCAGTATGATGTTGGCTATGGGTCTGTCATATATGGCTTGTATCATTTTTAGGTATGTCCCTTCTATGCCTATTTTCTTAAGTGTTCGTATCATGAAAGGGTGTTGAATTTTGTCAAAAGCTTTTTCTGCATCTATTGAAAGGATCATGTGGTCTTTGTTTTTGCTTCTGTTTATGTGGTGAATTGCATTTATAGATTTACGTATGTTGAACCATCCCTGCATCCCTGGGATGAAGCCCACTTGGTCGTGGTGGATTATTTTTTTGATAAGTGTCTGTATTCGGTTAGCTAAGATTTTGTTGAAAATTTTTGCATCTATATTCATTAGGGATATTGGTCTGTAGTTTTCTTTTTTTGTTGCATCCTTTCCTGGTTTTGGTATCAGAGTAATATTCGCTTCATAAAAGGTGTCGGGGAGGTTTCCGTTCTTCTCGATGTTGTGGAATAGTTTCTGCAAGATAGGTACTAATTCTTCTTTGTAAGTATGGTAAAATTCAGGTGTGAAGCCATCTGGACCGGGACTTTTCTTTTTAGGGAGATTTTTAATTGCTGTTTCTATTTCAGCTGTTGAGATTGGTCTGTTCAGGGAATCTATTTCTTCCTGGTTGAGCCTAGGGAGGCTGTGTGTTTCTAGAAATTTGTCCATTTCCTCCACATTTTCCAGTTTGTGTGCATAAAGATTTTTGTAGTATTCATAAATTGTATCTTGTATCTCTTTGGGATCAGTTGTGATATCTCCTTTTTTATTCCTGATGGAGCTTATTAGAGATTTCTCTTTTCTGCTTTTCGTTAGCTTAGCCAACGGCGTGTCAATCTTGTTTATTTTTTCAAAGTACCAACTTTTTGTTTTATTAATCTCCTGAATAGCTTTCCTGTTTTCAATTTCGTTTAGTTCTGATTTGATCTTGTTGATTTCACTTCTTCTGCTGGGTTTGGGGTTGGTCTGTTCTTCTTTTTCCAGCTCTTTGAGTCGTTTCATTAGATTGTCTATTTGTGATCTTCTTGCCTTTTGGTTATAGGCATTTATGGAGATAAACTTTCCTCTCAGAACTGCTTTAGCTGTGTCCCAGAGGAGTTGATAACTTGTCTCTCCATTGTCGTTTTCTTCATAGAAGTTTTTTATTTCCGTCTTGATTTCTTCATTTACGAAGTAATCATTTAGTAGGAGGTTGTTTAATTTCCACGTTTTTGTGTACAAATGTGAGTTTCTGTTAGGGTTGATTTATAGTTTTATTCCACTGTGATCTGAGAAGGTACATGGTATGATTTCTATTTTTTTAAATTTCTTGAGATTTTCTTTGTGTCCTAGGATATGGTCAATCTTAGAGAATGTCCCGTGAGCTGATGAGAAGAACGTATATTCAGTGGATTTTGGGTAGAATGTTCTGTAGATGTCTGTCAGACCCAATTGTTCTAGAGTTTTGTTTAAGTCCATTATTTCTTTATTAATTTTCTGTTTGGAGGATCTGTCTCGTGCCGTCAGTGGGGTGTTGAAATCCCCGGCGATTATGGAGTTGCTATTAATCCATTTGCTTAGCTCCAGTAAGGTTTGCTTTATGAATCTGGGTGCACCTAAGTTGGGTGCATATATATTTAAAATTGTTATCTCTTCTTGTTGGACTGTGCCCTTCACCATTATATAATGACCCTCTTTGTCTTTTACTACTTTTGTTGGCTTAAAAACTAAATCGTCTGAAATTAGAACTGCCACACCAGCCTTCTTTTGGCTTCTGTTTGCTTGGAATATTGATCTCCACCCTTTTATTTTTAGTCTATGTGCATCCTTGCAGGTTAAATGTGTTTCCTGAAGACAGCATATACTTGGCCTGTATTTTCTTATCCATTCAGCCAGCCTATGTCTCTTGAGTGGAGAGTTTAAGCCATTCACATTTATTGAGAGAACTGATAGGTAAGGTAGATTACTGATCATTCTGTTGGGTTGGATGTTGTTGCTATGATTTCTGTCTTGAGCCATTGTAATATCTGGCCTTTAATATCTTTGGGTTTTGGTTGTTTTTATATCCGTGGATTATTATTATGATGTTCCGTGCATAACGCTGTTTTAAGTACTTCTTGTAGGGCTGGTCTTGTCTTGGTGAATTCTCTGAGCCTTTGCTTGTCTGCGAATGTTTTTATTTCTCCTTCATATATGAAGCTTAGTTTTGCAGGGAATAATATTCTAGGCTGGGCATTGTTTTGTTTCAAAAGAGTGAGAATGGGGCCCCAGTCTCTCCTTGCTTGTAAAGTCTCATTAGAGAAGTCTGATGTTATTCGAATTGGCTTTCCCTTGTATGTCACTTGCTTCTTTTGTCTTACAGCTCTTAGAAGGGCCTCTTTAGTTGATACTTTGGTCAGTCTGATGACTGCATGACGTGACGTCTTCCTGTTTGCATTGAATCTCCCAGGGGTCCTCTGGGCTTCTTGAACTTGTATATCGAGATTTTGAGCAAGGCCTGGGAAATTTTCCTCTATTATATCTTCAAAAAGCTTGTCCAGCCCTTGAGTGTTGTCTTCCTCCCCTTCGGCTAAACCTATGACCCTCACGTTAGGTTTTTTCACATAATCCCACAGCTCTTGTAGACTTTGGTCTTTTCTCTTGTTTCTCTGCTGTATTTCTGTGACTGATTTATTTAATTGGAAGGTGTTATCTTCAAGCTCTGAGATTCTTTCTTCTGCTTGATCTACCCTGTTCTTGAGACTTTCCACAGTATTTTGTAGTTCTCTGAGTTGATTCTTCATCTCCAGGACTTCGGTTAAAGTTTTCTTCACTGTGTCAATCTCTTTGTTGAACCTTTGTTCCATTTCTTGGAGGTTTTTTGTGTTTTCTTGGTGTTGGTTATTGAGTTGTTGTTGCAGCTGGGTGAGTGTTCTTATGATCCACATACGAAATTCCTTTTCTGTCATATTGGTTGCCTGATTTTGGTCGGTGTCCGTTTCTAGGGGGCTGGTGCTCCTCCTTGGGGGTGTGTTTTCCGTTTGGTTCTTCATATTTCCTGAGTTCTTTCGCTGATTTCTTCCCATGTCGATCAGTTGTTGTTTCTTTCCTTAGGGTATTGTTTGGGTATTCACACACCTTGTTTAGTTTCTGAGGTGTTAGGTGGTGCCTGTGGGTGAAAATGGACCACTCCCTGTATATTGAGTCAGTGGGTGCCGTGGAAAGGCTGTGCAAGATGCTGTCCCTGTCAGTAGGTGGCGTTTGCTTGGAGGAACAGGCTATGGTGTTGATTTTGAGTCCTTTTATCAGCTCTCGTTCTGGGCGGAGCTGGGTTGGGTAAGCCTGCCCTCAGGCTGTTAGCAGGGGTCAAAGTTCTGTTCTCTGCTGTCAGGGCGGGGCTGGAATGGTCCCGCTCAGCCAGAAAGTCTGGGTGTGGGGGTGGGGCTGTCTGAGACCCACAGTCTGCAGCAGGCCTCACTTCTTTCCACCCTCCCCAACTCCGCAGCTACTCCTGAGCCTCTGCCAGCAGGCCAGACCACAAGCCACCAGGCCTCCCCGGACTGTGATGCCGGCGGGGAGGTTCCCTGCACAGGAACGCCACCTGGGTTGGGCGCACAGCCTCCTCCTGGGACGCCGTTCCGCCCGATCCGCCCCTGGAGGCACACAGACCTCTAGGACGCCGATCCGCCCCTGGAGGCACACAGACCTCAGTAGGCTGTTCACGTATAATCCTTCTGTGCCCCGGGCAATGCTAGCCCTCGGTGCAGGGGATCTGGTCTGCAGGTCCGACCTCTGGGTCCCAGAGTTCAAACTGTATTCCCACCAGGGAGAGGGTTTCCGGTCCTAATTCACCCACAGGGAGCCCAAGCTGGGTCTATGTCTCTCAGCCTCTGAGTCGGCACCGTTTTCCTGGGAACACGGTGCCAGCAGCACCTGGGAGGGCGGGCGGGGTCCCAAACGGGAAGGTCCTGTTCCCTGGAGGTGCCTCCGGCTGGTGGCTGTATTGTCTCTCTGGGCAGCCTCGGGTAGGGTCGGCGGAGGGGAGGAGGAGGCAATATGGCACCTGCCGCGCGGCTCTCCGTGCACACGGAGGTGCCCGGAGGAAGTTGGGAACCTGGTGCCACGTCTGCTACAGGCTCACCGTTGGCAGGCGGCGGCAGTCTCTGGGCTGATGTCCGCAGGTCTCTCCACCCGCTGGGGAGCCCACCAGCAGTCCCGAATGCAGGGGAGGGGAAACAGCAGATCCACCTACCCTTGCCGCTGGTCTCCGGGCTGCTCCGGTGGTCTCAGCCTCCAGTTCTCCTCCGCAGCCTCCTCCCGTGGAGTCTCCCGGGGTCTCAGGTACCCCTCCTTCCGGCCCTTGTCCGCTGTATGCTCGTCTTCTTGCTTCTTTCCTCTAGTTTCTGCTAGAATCGGTCTTTTCTGCAGAGACCCTCTGTCTGGCGGTGTTATTCGTCCGCCATCTTGCTCCGAATGCTATGTGTTTTGAATTGCCTTCTGCATTTTTGTCAAATCTCTGTTCTTGTACTGGCAAAAGAACAGAGACATAGACCAATAGAACAGAACTGACAACCCAGATATAAAACCATCCTCATGTAGCCATCTAATCTTTGACAAAGCATACAAAAACATACACTGGGGAAAAGAATCTTTATGCAATAAATGGTGCTGGAAAACTGGATAGCCACGTGTAGAAGACCGAAACAGGATCCACACCTTTCACCTCTCATAGAAATCAACTCATGGTGGATAACAGACTTAAATCTAAGGTGCGAAACTATAAGAATTCTAGAAGAAAATGTTGAAAAAACTCTTGTAGACATTGGCTTAGGCAAAGAATTTATGAAGAAGACCCCAAAGGCAATCACAGCAACAACAAAAATAAATGGGATTTGATCAAATTTAGGTTCTGCACAGCCAAGAAAACTATCACAAGAGCAAACAGACAACCTATAGAATGGGAGAAAATATTCACATGTTACACATCTGATAAAGGGCTGATAACCAGAATTTGTCTAGAACTCAGGAAAATCAGCAAGAAAAAAATCAAACAACCCTATCGAAATATGGGCAAAGGAAACGAACAGAAACTTTTAAAAAACAGATAGACTAATGGTCAACAAACATATGAAAAAATGCTCAATATCTCTGATCATCAGGGAAATGCAAAACAAATATTATTTAATACCAAGGGTAAATCTATAGTTTAAATAAAAATAAATAAATAGGAGCCAGTATTTGAAATTATACTACAGGTATACCTTGGAGATATTACAGGCTAAATTCTAGACTACTGCAAGAAAGCAAATATCAAGATAAAGCAAGTCACACAAATTTTTTGCTTTCCCAGCATGTACAAAATTTAGGTTTACACTACACTGTAGTCTATTAAGTGTGCAATAGCATTATGTCTAAAAATACTATATACATATCTCAATTAAAAATAATGTATTGAGAAACTAGAGGAAAGAAGCAAGAAGATGAGCATACAGCGGACAAGGGCCGGAAGGAGGGGTACCTGAGACCCCGGGAGACTCCACGGGAGGAGGCTGCGGAGGAGAACTGGAGGCTGAGACCACCGGAGCAGCCCGGAGACCAGCGGCAAGGGTAGGTGGATCTGCTGTTTCCCCTCCCCTGCATTCGGGACTGCTGGTGGGCTCCCCAGCGGGTGGAGAGACCTGCGGACATCAGCCCAGAGTCTGCCGCCGCCTGCCAACGGTGAGCCTGTAGCAGACGTGGCACCAGGTTCCCAACTTCCTCCGGGCACCTCCGTGTGCACGGAGAGCCGCGCGGCAGGCGCCATATTGCCTCCTCCTCCCCTCCGCCGACCCTACCCGCGGCTGCCCAGAGAGACAATACAGCCACCAGCCGGAGGCACCTCCAGGGAACGGGACCTTCCCTTTTGGGACCCCGCCCGCCCTCCCAGGTGCTGCTGGCACCGTGTTCCCAGGAAAACGGTGCCGACTCAGAGGCTGAGAGACATAGACCCAGCTTGGGCTCCCTGTGGGTGAATTAGGACCGGAAACCCTCTCCCTGGTGGGAATACAGTTTGAACTCTGGGACCCAGAGGTCGGACCTGCAGACCAGATCCCCTGCACCGAGGGCTAGCATTGCCCGGGGCACAGAAGGATTATACGTGAACAGCCTACTGAGGTCTGTGTGCCTCCAGGGGCGGATCGGCGTCCTAGAGGTCTGTGTGCCTCCAGGGGCGGATCGGGCGGAACGGCGTCCCAGGAGGAGGCCGTGCGCCCAACCCAGGTGGCGTTCCTGTGCAGGGAACCTCCCCGCCGGCATCACAGTCCGGGGAGGCCTGGTGGCTTGTGGTCTGGCCTGCTGTCAGAGGCTCAGGAGTAGCCGCGGAGTTGGGGAGGGTGGAAAGAAGAGAGGCCTGCTGCAGACTGTGGGTCTCAGACAGCCCCACCCCACACCCAGACTTTCTGGCTGAGCAGGACCATTCCAGCCCCGCCCTGACAGCAGAGAACAGAACTTTGACCCCTGCTAACGGCCTGAGGGCAGGCTTACCCAACCCAGCTCCACCCAGAACGAGAGCTGATAACAGGACTCAAATTCAACACCATAGCCTGTTCCTCCAAGCAAACGCCACCTACTGACAGGGACAGCATCTTGCACAGCCTTTCCACGGCACCCACTGACTCAATATACAGGGAGTGGTCCAATTTCACCCACAGGCACCACCTAACGCCTCAGAAACTAAACAAGGTGTGTGAATACCCAAACAATAACCTAAGGAAAGAAACAACAACTGATCGACATGGGAAGAAATCAGCGAAAGAACTCAGGAAATATGAAGAACCAAACGGAAAACACACCCCCAAGGAGGAGCACCAGCCCCCTAGAAACGGACACCGACCAAAATCAGGCAACCAATATGACAGAAAAGGAATTTCGTATGTGGATCATAAGAACACTCACCCAGCTGCAACAACAACTCAATAACCTACACCAAGAAAACACAAAAAACCTCCAAGAAATGGAACAAAGGTTCAACAAAGAGATTGACACAGTGAAGAAAACTTTAACCGAAGTCCTGGAGATGAAGAATCAACTCAGAGAACTACAAAATACTGTGGAAAGTCTCAAGAACAGGGTAGATCAAGCAGAAGAAAGAATCTCAGAGCTTGAAGATAACACCTTCCAATTAAATAAATCAGTCACAGAAATACAGCAGAGAAACAAGAGAAAAGACCAAAGTCTACAAGAGCTGTGGGATTATGTGAAAAAACCTAACGTGAAGGTCATAGGTTTAGCCGAAGGGGAGGAAGACAACACTCAAGGGCTGGACAAGCTTTTTGAAGATATAATAGAGGAAAATTTCCCAGGTCTTGCTCAAAATCTCGATATACAAGTTCAAGAAGCCCAGAGGACCCCTGGGAGATTCAATGCAAACAGGAAGACGTCACGTCATGCAGTCATCAGACTGACCAAAGTATCAACTAAAGAGGCCCTTCTAAGAGCTGTAAGACAAAAGAAGCAAGTGACATACAAGGGAAAGCCAATTCGAATAACATCAGACTTCTCTAATGAGACTTTACAAGCAAGGAGAGACTGGGGCCCCATTCTCACTCTTTTGAAACAAAACAATGCCCAGCCTAGAATATTATTCCCTGCAAAACTAAGCTTCATATATGAAGGAGAAATAAAAACATTCGCAGACAAGCAAAGGCTCAGAGAATTCACCAAGACAAGACCAGCCCTACAAGAAGTACTTAAAACAGCGTTATGCACGGAACATCATAATAATAATCCACGGATATAAAAACAACCAAAACCCAAAGATATTAAAGGCCAGATATTACAATGGCTCAAGACAGAAATCATAGCAACAACATCCAACCCAACAGAATGATCAGTAATCTACCTTACCTATCAGTTCTCTCAATAAATGTGAATGGCTTAAACTCTCCACTCAAGAGACATAGGCTGGCTGAATGGATAAGAAAATACAGGCCAAGTATATGCTGTCTTCAGGAAACACATTTAACCTGCAAGGATGCACATAGACTAAAAATAAAAGGGTGGAGATCAATATTCCAAGCAAACAGAAGCCAAAAGAAGGCTGGTGTGGCAGTTCTAATTTCAGACGATTTAGTTTTTAAGCCAACAAAAGTAGTAAAAGACAAAGAGGGTCATTATATAATGGTGAAGGGCACAGTCCAACAAGAAGAGATAACAATTTTAAATATATATGCACCCAACTTAGGTGCACCCAGATTCATAAAGCAAACCTTACTGGAGCTAAGCAAATGGATTAATAGCAACTCCATAATCGCCGGAGATTTCAACACCCCACTGACGGCACGAGACAGATCCTCCAAACAGAAAATTAATAAAGAAATAATGGACTTAAACAAAACTCTAGAACAATTGGGTCTGACAGACATCTACAGAACATTCTACCCAAAATCCACTGAATATACGTTCTTCTCATCAGCTCACGGGACATTCTCTAAGATTGACCATATCCTAGGACACAAAGAAAATCTCAAGAAATTTAAAAAAATAGAAATCATACCATGTACCTTCTCAGATCACAGTGGAATAAAACTATAAATCAACCCTAACAGAAACTCACATTTGTACACAAAAACGTGGAAATTAAACAACCTCCTACTAAATGATTACTTCGTAAATGAAGAAATCAAGACGGAAATAAAAAACTTCTATGAAGAAAACGACAATGGAGAGACAAGTTATCAACTCCTCTGGGACACAGCTAAAGCAGTTCTGAGAGGAAAGTTTATCTCCATAAATGCCTATAACCAAAAGGCAAGAAGATCACAAATAGACAATCTAATGAAACAACTCAAAGAGCTGGAAAAAGAAGAACAGACCAACCCCAAACCCAGCAGAAGAACTGAAATCAACAAGATCAAATCAGAACTAAACGAAATTGAAAACAGGAAAGCTATTCAGGAGATTAATAAAACAAAAAGTTGGTTCTTTGAAAAAATAAACAAGATTGACACGCCGTTGGCTAAGCTAACGAAAAGCAGAAAAGAGAAATCTCTAATAAGCTCCATCAGGAATAAAAAAGGAGATATCACAACTGATCCCAAAGAGATACAAGATACAATTTATGAATACTACAAAAATCTTTATGCACACAAACTGGAAAATGTGGAGGAAATGGACAAATTTCTAGAAACACACAGCCTCCCTAGGCTCAACCAGGAAGAAATAGATTCCCTGAACAGACCAATCTCAACAGCTGAAATAGAAACAGCAATTAAAAATCTCCCTAAAAAGAAAAGTCCCGGTCCAGATGGCTTCACACCCAAATTTTACCATACTTACAAAGAAGAACTAGTACCTATCTTGCAGAAACTATTCCACAACATCGAGAAGATTGGAAACCTCCCTGACACCTTTTATGAGGTGAATATTACTCTGATACCAAAACCAGGAAAGGATGCAACAAAAAAAGAAAACTACAGACCAATATCCCTAATGAATATAGATGCAAAAATTTTCAACAAAATCTTAGCTAACCGAATACAGACACTTATCAAAAAAATAATCCACCACGACCAAGTGGGCTTCATCCCAGGGATGCAGGGATGGTTCAACATACGTAAATCTATAAATGCAATTCACCACATAAACAGAAGCAAAAACAAAGACCACATGATCCTTTCAATAGATGCAGAAAAAGCTTTTGACAAAATTCAACACCCTTTCATGATACGAACACTTAAGAAAATAGGCATAGAAGGGACATACCTAAAAATGATACAAGCCATATATGACAGACCCATAGCCAACATCATACTGAATGGGGAAAGATTGAAATCATTCCCACTTAGAACTGGAACCAGACAAGGCTGCCCACTATCTCCACTTCTGTTCAACATAGTGCTGGAAGTCTTGGCTACAGCAATCAGACAAGAAAATGGAATCAAAGGTATCCAAATAGGGGCAGAAGAGATCAAACTTTCACTGTTTGCTGATGATATGATATTGTATCTAGAAAACCCCAAGGATTCAACCAAGAAACTCCTGGAACTGATCAATGAATTTAGTAAAGTCTCAGGATACAAAATCAATACACAGAAATCAGAGGCATTCATATACGCCAACAACAATCTAATTGAGAACCAAATCAAAGACTCAATTCCCTTCACAATAGCAACAAAGAAATTAAAGTACCTAGGAATATATTTAACCAAAGAGGTAAAAGACCTCTACAGGGAGAACTATGAAACACTGAGGAAGGAAATAGCAGAGGATGTAAACAGATGGAAATCCATACCATGCTCGTGGATCGGCAGACTCAATATCATCAAAATGTCTATACTACCCAAACTGATCTACAGATTCAATGCAATACCTATTAAAATCCCATCAGCATTCTTCACAGATATAGAAAAAATAATTTTACGCTTCGTATGGAACCAAAGAAGACCCCGAATATCAAGAGCAATTCTAGGCAACAAAAACAAAATGGGAGGCATTTATATGCCAGACATCATAATATACTACAAAGCTGTAGTAATTAAAACAATATGGTATTGGCACAAAAATAGGAATATTGACCAGTGGAACAGATGTGAGAATCCTGATATAAAACCATCCTCATATAGCCATCTCATCTTTGACAAAGCAGACAAAAACATACGCTGGGGAAAAGAATCCCTCTTCAATAAATGGTGCTGGGAAAACTGGATAGCCACCTGTAGAAGGCTAAAACAGGACCCACACCTTTCACCTCTCACAAAAACCAACTCACGCTGGATAACAGACTTAAACCTAAGATATGAAACTATTAGAACTCTAGAGGAAAAAGTTGGAAACACTCTCCTAGACATCGGCCTGGGCAAAGAGTTTATGAAGAAGTCCCCAAAGGCAATCACAGCAGCAACAAAAATAAATAAATGGGACATGATCAAACTACAAAGCTTCTGCACAGCCAAAGAAATAGTCATGAAAGTAAACAGACAGCCTACAGAATGGGAGAAAATTTTTGCATCCTATGCATCCGATAAGGGACTGATAACTAGAATATACTTAGAACTCACGAAAATTAGGAAGAAAAAATCAAATAACCCCATTAAAAAGTGGGCAAAGGACTTGAACAGAAATTTTTCTAAAGAAGACAGAAGAATGGCCAACAAACATATGAAGAAATGCTCAACATCTCTAATCATCAGGGAAATGCAAATCAAAACCACAATGAGATATCACTTAACCCCAGTGAGAATGGCCTTTATCAAAAAATCTCCAAACAATAAATGCTGGCGTGGTTGCGGAGAGAGAGGAACACTCCTACACTGCTGGTGGGACTGCAAACTAGTTCAACCTCTGTGGAAAGCAATATGGAGATACCTTAAAGCGATCCAAGTGAATCTACCATTTGATCCAGCAATCCCATTGCTGGGCATCTACCCAAATGATCCAGTGACACTCTACAAAAAAGACACCTGCACTCGAATGTTTATAGCAGCACAATTCATAATTGCAAGGCTGTGGAAACAGCCCAAGTGCCCATCAATCAAAGAATGGATTAATAAAATGTGGTATATGTACACCATGGAGTACTATTCAGCTCTAAGAAACAATGGTGATATAGCACACCTTATATTTTCCTGGTTAGAGCTGGAACCCATACTACTAAGTGAAGTATCCCAAGAATGGAAAAACAAGCACCAGATATATTCTCCAGCAAACTGGTATTAACTGAGTAGCACCTAAGTAGACACATAGGTACTACAGTAATAGGGTATTGGGCAGGTGGGAGGGGGGAGGGGGGCGGGTATATACATACATAGTGAGTGAGATGTGCACCATCTGGGGGATGGTCATGATGGAGACTCAGACTTTTGGGGGGAGGGGGGGGATGGGCATTTATTGAAACCTTAAAATCTGTACCCCCATAATATGCCAAAATAAAAAAAAAAATAATGTATTGCTGAAAAATGCTAATGATCACCTGAGCCTTCAGTGAGCAGTTGCTGAGGAATGGGGTGACTGTGGCAATTTCTTTTTTTTTTTATTTCAAAGTGTTATGGGAGTACAAATGTTTTTGGTTACATGGACAGCTTTTGTAGTGCTTGAATCAGGATTGAAAATGTGCCCATCACCTAAATAGTGTTAATTATACCTGTTATGTATGTTTTCATCTATCCCCTCCTCTCCACTCCTTCCTCCTTCATTTCCATTGACTTTTATTTCCATCTATGCACATGTGTGCTCATTGGTTGGTTCCAATTTAATAGCAAGTACATGTGGTGTTTCTTTTTACATTATTTATATAATTCACTTGGGATAATTGCTTCCAGTTCTATCCAAATTGTTGTAAATGGCATTAATTCATCCTTCTTCATGGCTGAGTAGTATGTCATAATATACATATACCACATTTAGTTAATCCACTCATGAATTGATGGGTACTTGGGTTGATTCCACATCTTTGCAATTGTGAATTGTGCTGCAACAAACATCCAAGTGCAAGTGTCTTTTTGATTAGATGACTTCTTTCCTTTAGGTAAATGCCCAGTAGTGGGATTGCTGGGTCAAATTGTAGGCCTACTTTAGGTTCTTTGAGGAATATCCATATAGTTTTCCATAGAAGTTGTACTAATTTGCAGTCTGACCAACGGTATACAAGTATTTCTTTTGCTCTGCATCCACACCAGCATCTATTGTTTTTGGACTTTTTAATAAAAGCCATTCCAACTGGGGTAAGGTGATATCGCATTGTGGTTTTAATTTTCATTACCCTAATGATTAGTGATGATCATTTTCTTATATGTGTATTGGCCATTTGTCTATCTTCTTTTGAAAATTTTCTGTTCATGTCTTTTGCCCAATTTTTAATGGGAGTGATTTTTTTTTTCTTGGTGATTTGCTTGAGTTCTTCATAGATATTAGTTTTTAGTTCTTTATCAGATATAAAGCTTGCAAATACTTTCTCCCATTCTGTAACTTGTCCATTTGCTCTGTTTATTATTTTATTAGATGTGCAGAAGCTTCTTAATTTAATCAAGTTCCATTATTTATTTTTGTTGTTTCTGTGATTGCCTTTGGGGCCTTCTTGATAAATTCTTTGCCTCGTCTGATATCTAGAAGTGTTTTCTCAACATTTTGAAAACTCATTCTTATGGCTTCATACTTTACATTTAAGTCTTTTATCCATCATGAATTAATTTTCATGACTGGTGCAAGATTTGGATCTTGTTTCATTCTTCTGCATGTGGCTATCCAATTCTGCTAGCACCATTTAGTGAATAGGGGTTCTGTTCCCCAGTGTATATTATTACCTGCTTTGTCAAAGATTAGTTGACTGTATGTGGATAGTTTTATGCCTGGGTTCTCTGTTCTGTTACATTGGTCTGTGTATGCATTTTCATGCCAATATAATCCTGCTTTGGTTACTGTAGCCTTATAGTATAAAGTCTGGTAATATGATGCTTCCAGATTTATTATTTTTGCTTAAGATTGCTTTGCTATTTTGGCTCTTTTCTGGTTCCAAATAAAACATAGAATTATTTTTTTCTATATCTGTGAAGTATGATGTTGGTATTTTGATGTGAGTTACATTGAATCTTTAAATCATTCTGGGTAGTATGAACATTTTAACAATAATGATTCTACTGACCCATGAGCTTGATATGTTTTTCCATTTTTGTGCCATCTATAATTTCTTTCCTCAGTGTTTCATAGTTCTTTTTGAAGACATGTGTCACCTCCATGACTAAGTATATTCCTAGATATGTTATTTTCTTTGTGGTTTTTGTGAATGCTATTGGGTCTTTGGTTTGACTCTCAACTTGACTGCTATTAGTGTATAGTAATGCAACTGATGTATGTACATTGATTTTGTAACCTGAAAGCTTGCTGAATTTATTTATCAATTCCAGGAGTCTCTTGTTGTAGTCTTTGGGGTTATGTAGATATAAGATTCTGATTTGGACATCCTTTATTTCTTTCTATTGCCTGATTACTCTGGCTAGGACTTCCAGCACTATGCTGAGAAGAAGTGTTGACAGCGGGCATCGTTGTGTTGTTCCAGTTCTTAGTGGGAATGCTTTCAACTTTTTCACATTCAGTATGATGTTGGTTGTGTGTTTGTCATATCTAGCTTTTATAATTTTGTCATGTATTTATTCTATGTCTAGTTTGTTGAAGATTTTTATCATGAAAGGGAGCATGTTTCAGGCATCTATTGAAGACCCTGCATTAACACATTGTGGAAAGTGGAAGGGGAGCATGCAAAATAAAGCCCTCATAACCTAATCGATTCTTAAAGGTCCCACCTCTCAAATGTTGCATTGGGGATTAAGTTTCCAAGACATGAACTTTTGGTGGACTTACTCAAACCATTGCATAGGGGAATCTATGCAAGGTGAAAAAATACCACACTAGCCTCTGCCTCATGAATAGTCTCCAAGAGACAATTGTGGTTATTTTCCTGTTGCTTTCCCTCAGGCACCTGCGAGGACTTTAGAGCTGATCATGGGAATGAGGAAGAAGAGGAAATATTTACTGTTTTCCTTCCTTTTCTTGTTTCCTATTGGCCAAAATTCATTCCACAGGGAGTTAATTCACTTGGATTTCCAATTGCCATCATGCAAAACAACCAGTGCCTATTCAGGAGGCCAAATCTCAGGAAGAAACAGACATTCAGAATATATAGTGATCAACCTGGCCATAGAGAGGCAGCCAAAAGGAGGCCCTTATGGCAAGTGAATGAACAACCCCAGATGGCAGAATCATGCAGGTCCAAGTAAAATGTACTGGCCATTGCATAAGCTGGCTGAGGTTTCAGGAGATTATGGGACCAGGAGGTTATATGGAGCCACAACAGTTGTGGCCAATTCAATGTCTAAGTAGGGCTTATGCTGAGCATTTAAGGTTGGATTAACACATAGCAAAATATTTTATTCAACTTGATGTCATTCAACACACATTCAACAAACAAACAAAAATGTGTATCAAATTAGATGTCAGAGAGAAAACGCAAGGAAAATAAGTTTGAAATATGTAGATTATTGCATGATTTATTGAAATCCCTGAGATGGAGGTTATGGGAAAGAGTTCAATAGTGCCAATACAGTAAAAACAAATGATAATTTTGTTGCAATAAAAGATGCTTTTGTTCCTGTTTTCCTGCAATCCAGGATAAATATATTCTTGGAGAGAATGAAATTCTTTTAGGAAATTTAAACAGATATTCCATGCATATAAATATTACTATTGATAAATGTAACTATTCAAATCTCCCTATCTATAGAAAACATAATTTCATACAAAAATAAATCTTCCATATATTATTGTATAATTGTTTAAAACATACAATTCCTGATGAAATTTAAACATGAGGAGACACAGACAAACCATACAATGAAAAATGCACAACTATCTTGCCAATCATATTGATGCAAATTAAAATTAAGGTTCCATTATAAAGTTGTTAAAATAAAAACATGAATTAAATATATGAACAAAAATCAGTAGGATTAGGGCTATAGGAAAAGAGGTAGTCTTATATTGATGGTTACACTATAAATTAGATTAAATTTCTGGATAAAAATATAGCAAATTATACCAGGAACCATCAAACAATTTGTTTGATGGTACCATTGTAACAAGCAATCCCAAATGGTATAATGGCTCAAACATAGTAAAAATGAACTGTTTTGCAGCTTTCTCACAAGTTGTCATTCTGAACCCAGAGTATTTTCATCTTGATGCTCCGCCATCTTCATTCAACCTATAGCCTCCAAAGTCACCATGCTCATTTACATCTAGTCAACAGATGGGGAAATCACAATGAAAGATCATATGTAGGAGGTTTTTATAGGCCTGATCTAGAAGTGAGATACTTTGCTTGTGCTTAATTCTATTATCTTCAATTCAGTCACATGAATTACAGATAATGGAATTATACACAAATATTATTTCATAACTGGGAAAGAGGCAGGGAATATACTCTAGATGTGTGCTTAGAAATACAAAAAGTGGGGAGGAGGATCAAGATGGCAGACAAGAAACACCGCCAGACAGAGTGTCTCGGCACAAAAGACAGATTCTAGCAGAAATTAGAAAAAAGAAGGAAGAAGACGAGCATACAGCAGACGAGGGCCAGAAGGAGGGGTACCTGAGACCACAGAAGACTCCACGGGAGGAGGTTGTGGAGGAGAACTGGAAGATGAGACCACCAGAGCAGCCCAGAGATCAGCTGGAAGGGGTAGGTGAGTCAGTCACCTTTCCCCTCCCCTGCATCTGGGACTGCTGATGGGATCCCCAGCAGGTGGAGAGACCTGCGGACACCAGCCCAGCGATGGCCACCGCCTGTGAGCGGTAAGCCTATAGTGGACGCGGCACCAGACTCCCAAATCCCTCAGGGCACTTCCGTGTGAACAGACCCGAGCAGTGCAGCAGGCGCCATATTGCCTCCTTCTCCCCTCTGCCGACCCTACCCGCAGCTGCCCAGAGAGACAATATAGCCACCAGCCAGAGGCACCTCCAGGGAACGGGACCTTCCTGTTTGGGACCCTACAGCTGACTAAGGGGAACTCAGACTGTGAGCTTCCTACCCACCAGCCCTCCCAGGTGCTGCTGGCATGGTAATCCCAGGAGAACAGTGCAGACCCTGAGGCTGAGAGACATATACCCAGCTTGGGCTCCCTGTGGGTGAATTGGGACTGGCACTATTCACCCTGGTGGGGGTATAGTTTGAAATCTGGGACCCAGAGGTCAGACTTGCAGACCAGATCCCGTACACCAAGGTCTCATATTGCCCAGAGCACAGAAGGGATATAGGTGAACAGCCTACAGAGGTGTGTGTGCCTTCAGGGGCAGATCAGCATCCTAGAGTGCAACCCTCCTCCCAAAAGGTGGCCATACGCCCAGCCAGGTGGCGTTCCTACACAGAGAACCTCCCTGCCGGAATCACAGTCCGGGGAGGCCTGGTGGCCTGTAGTCTGGCCTGCTGGCAGAGGCCCAGGAGTAGCTGAGGAGTTGGGGAGGGTGAAAAGAAAAGAGGCCCGCTCCAGACTGCGGGTCTCAGACAGGCCCACCCACACACACAGATTTTCTGATTGAGTGGGGCCATTTCAGCCCCTCCCTGACAGCTTTTCATGGAAGCAGAGAACAGAACTTTGATCTCTACTAAGAGCATTGGTGGTGCCTGATGGCAGGCTTACCTAACACAGCTCTGCCCAGACTCTCTCCTAGACCAGCCCTCACTGAAGGGGAGAAAAGGACAAACCTGGAAGTCCCAGGGCCCCACCAACCACCAGAGGCACTAGAGTGCCTCTCTACAGGAACAAGAGCTGATAACAGGACACAAAAACAACAGCATAGCCTATTCCTCCAAGTAAGCACCATCTACTGACAGGGAGGACATCCTGCACAGCCTTTTCATGGCACCTACTGACTCATTATACAGGGAGTGGTCTAATCTCACCCACAGACACCATCTACCAGCTCAGAAACTAAATAAGGCCTATGAATACCAAAACAAAAACCTAAAGAAAAGAAACAACAACTGATCGACATGGGAACAAATCAGCGAAGGAACTCAGGAAATAAGAACCAAACGGAAAATACACCCCCAAAGAGGAGCACCAGCCCCCTATAAATGCACACCAACGAAAATCAGGTAACCAAAATGACAGAAGAGGAATTTCATATGTGGGTCATAAGAACACTCACCGACCTACAAGAACAACTCAATAACCAACACAAAGAAACCACAAAAAGCCTCCAGGACCTAGAACAAAAGTTCACTAAAGAAATAGACATAATGAAGAAAAGTTTAACCGAACTCCTGGAAATGAAGAATCAATTCAGGGAACTACAAAATACAGTGGAAAGGCTCAAGAACAGGGTAGATCAAACAGAAGAAAGAATCTCAGAGATTGAAGATAACACCCTCCAACTAAATAAAACAGTCACAGAGATAGAGCAGAGAAACAAGAGAAAAGAGCAAAGCCTACAAGAGCTGTGGGATTATGTGAAGAAACCTAATGTGAGGGTCATAGGATTACCAGAAGGGGAAGAAGACAACACTCAAGGGTTGGACAAGCTATTTGAAGATATAATAGAGGAAAATTTCCCAAGCCTTGCTCAAAATCTCGATATACAAGTTCAAGAAGCTCAGAGGACCCCTGGGAGATTCAATGCAAATAGGAAGACGTCACGACATGCAGTCATCAGACTGACCAAAATATCAACTAAAGAGGCCCTTCTAAGAGCTGTAAGATGAAAGAAGCAAGTAACTTACAAGGGAAAGCCAATTAGAATAACACCAGACTTCTCTAATGAGACTTTCCAAGCAAGGAGAGACTGGGGCCCCATTCTCACTCTTCTGAAACAAAACAATGCCCAGCCAGGAATCTTATTCCCTGTAAAACTAAGCTTCATATATGAAGGAGAAATAAAGACATTCTCAGACAAGCAAAGTCTCAGAGAATTCACCAAGACAAGACCAGCCATACAATAAGTATTGAAAACAGTGTTACGTACTGAACACCATAATAAAAACTCATGAATATAAAAACAAACAAAACCCAAAGATTAAAGGACAGATAATACAATGGCTCAAGAGAGAAATCAAAGCAACAACATCCAACCCAACACAATGAACAACAATCTACCTTACCTATCAGTTCTCTCAGTAAATGTGAATGGCTCTCCAATCAAGAGACATAGGCTGGCTGAATAGATAAGAAAATACAAGCCAAGTATATTATGTCTTCAGGAAACACATCTAACCTGCAAGGACGCATATAGACTAAAAGTAAAAGGGTAGAGATCAGTATTCCAAGCAAGTGGAAGCCAAAAGAAGGGTGGTGTGGCAGTTCTGATTTCAGATGATTTAGTTTTTAAACCAACAAAAGTAGTGAAAGACAAAGAGGGTCATTATATAATGGTGAAGGGCACAGTTCAACAAGAAGAGATAACAATTTGAAATATATATGCACCCAACTTCGGTGCACCCAGTTTCATAAAGCAAACCTTACTGGATCTAAGCAAATGGATTAATAGCAACTCCACAGTCACCAGAGATTTCAACACCCCACTGACGGCACGAGACAGATCCTCCAATCACATAATTAACAAAGAAATAATGGACTTAAACAAAACTCTGGAACAATTGTGTCTGACTGACATTTACAGGAAATTATACCCCAAATCCACTGAATATACGTTCTTCTCATCAGCTCACGGGACATTCTCTAAGATTGACCATATCCTAGGACACAAAGTAAACCTCAAGAAATTTAAAAAAATAGAAATCATATTATGTACCTTCTCAGATCACAGTGGAATAAAAGTAGAAATCAACCCTAACAGAAACTCACATTTCTACACAAAAAGGTGGAAATTAAACAACCTCCTACTAAAGGATTACTTCAGGAATGAAGAAATTAAGATGGAAATAAAAAAATTCTATGAACAAAATGACAATGGAGAGACAAGTTATCAACTCCTCTGGGACACAGCTAAAGCAGTCCTGAGAGGAAAGTATATCTCCATGAATGCCTATAAACAAAAGTCAAAAAGATCACAAATAGACAATCCAATGAAATGACTCAAAGAGCTGGAAAAAGAAGAACAGACCAACCCCAAACCCAGCAGAAGAAGTGAAATCAATGAGATCAAATCAGAACTAAACGAAATTGAAAACAGGAAAGCTATTCAGGAGATTAATAAAAGAAAAAGTTGGTTCTTTGAAAAAATAAACAAAATTGACACGCCATTGGCTAAGCTAACGAAAAGCAGAAAAGAGAAATCTCTAATAAGCTCCATCAGGAACAAAAAAGGAGACATCACAACTGATCCCAAACAGATACAAGATATAATTTATGGGTACTACAAAAATCTTTATGCACACAAACTGGAAAATGTGGAGGAAATAGACAAATTTCTAGAAACACACAGCCTCCCTAGACTCAACCAGGAAGAAATAGATTCCCTGAACAGAACAATCTCAACAGCTGAAATAGAAATAGCAATTAAAAATCTCCCTAAAGAGAAAAGTCCTGGTCCAGATGGCTTCACACCCAAATTTTACCACACTTACAAAGAAGAACTAGTACCTATCTTGCAGAAACTATTCCACAACATCGAGAAGATTGGAAACCTCCCTGACACCTTTTATGAGGTGAATATTACTCTGATACCAAAACCAGGAAAGGATGCAACAAAAAAAGAAAACTACAGACCAATATCCCTAATGAATATAGATGCAAAAATTTTCAACAAAATCGTAGCTAACCGAATCCAGATGCTTATCAAAAAAATAATCCATCATGACCAAGTGGGCCTCATCCCAGGGATGCAGGGATGGTTCAACATACGTAAATCTATAAATGCAATTCACCACATAAACAGAAGCAAAAACAAAGACCACACGATCCTTTCAATAGATGCAGAAAAAGCTTTTGACAAAATTCAACACCCTTTCATGATACGAACACTTAAGAAAATAGGCATAGAAGGGACATACCTAAAAATGATACAAGCCATATATGACAGACCCATAGCCAACATCATACTGAATGGGGAAAGATTGAAATCATTCCCACTTAGAACTGGAACCAGACAAGGCTGCCCACTATCTCCACTTCTGTTCAACATAGTGCTGGAAGTCTTGGCTACAGCAATCAGACAGGAAAATGGAATCAAAGGTATCCAAATAGGGGCAGAAGAGATCAAACTTTCACTGTTTGCTGATGATATGCTATTGTATCTAGAAAACCCCAAGGATTCAACCAAGAAACTCCTGGAACTGATCAATGAATTTAGTAAAGTCTCAGGATACAAAATCAATACACAGGAATCAGAGGCATTCATATACGCCAACAACAATCTAACTGAGAACCAAATCAAAGACTCAATTCCCTTCACAATAGCAACAAAGAAATTAAAGTACCTAGGAATATACTTAACCAAGGAGGTAAAAGACCTCTACAGGGATAACTATGAAACACTGAGGAAGGAAATAGCAGAGGATGTAAACAGATGGAAATCCATACCATGCTCATGGATCGGCAGAGTCAACATCATTAAAATATCTATACTACCCAAACTGATCTACAGATTCAATGCAATACCTATTAAAATCCCATCAGCATTCTTCACAGATATAGAAAAAATAATTTTACGCTTTGTATGGAACTAAAAAATACCCTGAATATCCAGAGCAATTCTAGGCAACAAAAACAAAATGGGAGGCATTAATATGCCAGATATCAAACTATGCTACAAAGCTGTAGTAATTAAAATAATCCTGTATTGGCACAAAAATAGGATTATTGACCAGTGGAACAGATCTGAGAATCCTGATATAAAACCATTCTCATATAGCCATCTAATCTTTGACAAAGCAGACAAAAACATACGCTGGGGAAAAGAGTCCCTTTTCAATAAATGGTGCTGGGAAAACTGGATAGCCACTTGTAGAAGGCTAAAGCAGGACCCACACCTTTCACCTCTCACAAAAATCAACTCACGCTGGATAACAGACTTAAACCTAAGGTATGAAACTATTAGAATTCCAGAGGAAAATGTTGGAAACACTCTCCTAGACATCGGCCGAGGCAAAGAGTTTATGATGTAGTCCCCAAAGGCAATCACAGCAGCAACAAAAATAAATAAATGGGACATGATCAAACTACAAAGCTTCTGCACAGCCAAAGAAATAGTCATGAAAGTAAACAGACAACCTACAGAATGGGAGAAAATTTTTGCATCCTACGTATCCGATAAAGGGCTGATAACTAGAATATACTTAGAACTCACGAAAATCAGGAAGAAAAAATCAAATAACCCAATTAAAAAGTGGGCAAAGGACTTGAACAGAAACTTTTCTAAAGAAGACAGAAGAATGGCCAACAAACATATGAAAAAATGCTCATCATCTCTAATCATCATGGAAATGCAAATCATAACTACAATGAGATATCACTTAACTCCAGTGAGAATGGCCTTTATCAAAAAGTCTCCAAACAATAAATGCTGGCATGGATGCGGAGAGAGAGGAACACTACTACACTGATGGTGGGACTGCAAACTAGTTCAACCTCTGTGGAAAGCAATATGGAGATATCTTAAAGCAATACAAGTGATTCTAGCATTTGATCCAGCAATCCCATTGCTGGACATCTACCCAAAAGATCCAATGACACTCTACAAAAAAGACACCTGCACTCGAATGTTTATAGCAGCACAATTCATAATTGCAAGGCTGTGGAAACAGCCCAAGTGCCCATCAATCCAAGAATGGATTGATAAAATGTGGTATATGTATACCATGGAGTACTATTCAGCTGTAAGAAACAGTGGTGATATAGCACATCTTATATTTTCCTGGTTAGAGCTGGAACCCATACTACTAAGTGAAGCATCCGAAGAATGGAAAAACAAGCACCACATATACTCACCCGCAAACTGGTATTAAGTGAGTAGCACCTAAGTGGACACATAGGTACTACAGTAATAGGGTATTAAGGAGGGGGGAGGGAGAGGGGGGCGGGTATATACATACATAATGAGTGACATGTGCACCATCCAAGGGATGGTCATTCTGTTAAATCAGATTTGTCGGGGGAAGGGGGGAAAGGGCATTTATTGAAACCTTAAATTCTGTACCCCCATAATATGCCGAAATAATAATAAAAAAAACTATACAAGGATGTGCATAGGTTATATGCAAATGCTAAAACATTTTATAAAAGGGACTTGAGAATCCAAGTATTTTGGTATCCATAGGGCAGGGGTTGGGGCTTAAACTTATTTCCCATCTATACCAAGGCACAACTGTATATATGTATTTTAATTGTGGATATTCTGGTGTGTTTGTCTAGGATCTAATTGTTAGTCCCTTGATTCAATGTTTCTAAAACTTTTCAATTCAAAAATCCCTAAAAGTCAAGGAGCGTCAAAACATACTCCACCACTACTTTGGGAGTGTCAGGTCGTAGTTTGAAAAGTTGACTACAAGTATACTATTTATTTGAAGTTCTGTTATTTGGCATAACTATCAATGTAAACATTGAATTGTACTCTCCCAAATTAATATTAATACTTTGTCCCCAGAATATTTGATGTTCTAGGAGAATGCAACATATCCTGTGACTGTTCTTACTCCTTAGTAAATAGATTTAAAACTTTGGATATATATGTAACCCACTTTAAAGAATATCATGCCACTTGATCATTCAATGAATTTGTGTATTGATGGGATGTTTTATTTGAGTTTCCATTATAAACAACACCTTCATTCATAATTCAAAGTATTTTATTGATTTATTTAGTTCTGAGATTATAAATATAAAATACTTTATGGAATTACTCACAATGATGCTTATAGCTAGTCTTGTTTTTCAGTTGAATCTTATTTTATTATTTTAACATATGTGATTTCCTCTACTAAACTATGGAGGGGGATACAATTTAGCTGTTTAAAGACTAAAAATATTGTGCCAACCTTTAAGCATCTAGAGTTTTACATCATGGAATCTAGCTTATTAGATGTCAAAACTGAGGTTTAAATAATATTAAAAATTAGCAAATTGATAGTGGACACCCACAGTCAAAAAAACAGCAGCAGCAACAACAACAAACAATTGGCTGAATCCAATCTTTTATTTTTGAACCAAATTCAGTTGAACCTATAATGATGTGAGAGGGGCACATGGGTTATGCTGGTTGGGTGGGAGTAAGAATTGCAGTTGCATTCAACATAAGTACAGAGACCAACTGAGTAAAGGATAATCTTCAAAATCAATTGACTGATTATAAACAAAGATTCATAAAGCTGTATATATGGTGAGTGTAATAGTATAATTAAGAAAACATTTTTTGCCCAGAAGGAGACTGTCATGCATTATGATTCAAAGAAACTTAATGTCTGAGTAACAAAATCTATTTGATATATTATTGGGCCAACTGTAGGTTCTAGAAATTAGTGCTGCGACATATCGGATTATTAATATGACCCTCCCTTACAAAGTTGCTTCTGGGGATCATAGGAAATTAAGAAGAAAGAAATGTCATTTCTTATGGTTTTCAAATGCATGCATACAGCTAATTTATCTTAATATATGTCAACTTATAGATTAGTGAGAAGTGCTCCTATAACCTAGATCTTTCTGCCTCTTCAATGTAGCTATAATATGATTGGATTAGAATAGAGCTTTCATTCATCATAGGTTTTGATAAGGCAATATCCATTGCCATCATATTATTTCCCTGAGAACTGATTTGAAATGTTATACTTTGTTAATCCTAGTAACTTTACTCTTTATACAAAATATGATTTTAAGTAAAATTTGTTTATTTATATATTTTAGAAGAGATGTTCAGTATTAAAATTTACATACTTAAATTTATATATGTAAATAGATAAAAAGATATATAAATGGACAAATTGAGAAAGAAACAAGAACAGAGATCATATTATTCAATAAATTGGATCCAATAATTAATTAATTAATTTTTTGAAATGGATTAAAAGTTAAAGTATGGAAATGTACACACAGAAACAGATACATCTGTATCATAAACTTATTAATGAATATCCTTTCACCAGTATTTTATTTAGGGACAAGGCTAGAGACTTTCCTTTTAGTGGAGAAAAAACATAAAGATAATTTTGAAACTATATGCATATAGAATACTTTTGTTTTTTGAAAGTTTTTACAAACCAGTATTGGGATCCACATCTTTATCTGATCTTTCCAAAACAAGCAAATTATTTTTATAGTAACAACTCATACTGCATGCTCATATTATTGTTTTAATAACAGTATTTAAATTAGGTCATTAAAATAAATAAAAATGTCTAAACAAGTTTAAGAACCATCCTAACTGACTCTTGGAAAGCATGCAAATCAATAGTTGGTAACAGGCATAAATAGAGCATTTACTGCCCTCTGAGAGCCAGTGACTACATTTTACAGAAGGGATGGAGAGTGCTCATTAATTTAACAAAGAGGTTAAGTGACAGTTGGCTATGATGAATTTTATACATGATATCCATAGGAGAGAAAAATAGAAGATGTTAAAAGCAGCCATAACTCCAATTCTTTCCATTTTAGTGTATTTTATTTCAATCTTTTTTTGCACATTATATGCCTTTATTTATTTTGGTTTGCAAAATTGGAATATAACTGGTAACTACTAAAATGTATTGAGCATTTACATTTTGTAATATATAAAATATTTCATGTTTTATTTTATTTAATTATAGAAACAACATTTTAACTTAGCAGTATTATTATCCTTATTTTACAGTTAAAGACACTGATACATGGAGAAATTAAATAACTTCCCCAGGGTCATGGTCTATAAAGGAGGGGAGACTAGAATTGTACCAAGAAAGTGAGTACAGAGTATATAATTTTACCCACCACCTATTCATATACTTTCTGAATTGTAGCTATCATTTTGTCACAGAAAAATATAAAACTTTTTTATTTCATTAAATATATCTCTACTTCTATATTCATTATACAGAACAATCTAATTTATACCACATTTTCCTATTAATGAATAATTAAATTATTTCTTATTTTTACCATTATAGAAATACTGTAGAGCTTTGTAGTAAAGATGGTACAGTAAATTCAAGCTTTTATATAATTATACTCTAAAAACAGAGCAAAGATGAAAGCAATTATGAAAAGATAAAATAAAAAGTTCATATTTAAGCTCAGAAATAAACCAAAACAAAAAATTTCTGTGGACTTGAAACAAAACTGAATTATCAAGTATTAAGTGGAGATGAAGCCAAAGGCTTGATTGGCTTCAAGTCTGCAGTTCCAGTGGCAGCTGGGGGTTCAGCTCCTGTGAATGATGAGGACTAAAACTGCACCACTCAAGACTGGAAATCTCAGCCAAGTTCACGGCTTGAAATGGAGGCTAGAGTGGAACTCTCCCTCCTACCCATAAAGTTAAGCTAAAACACGTTGCCTGAAGAAATATATTAATAAACATATACATCACGACCAAGTACAGTTTTCTCCTGGATGCAGGGAAAGTGCCATGGTACAAAATGTAATAACGTAATAAACAAAATTAACAAATAAAAGGACAAAAGTATATATTTATATCAGTATATGTATTTAAAAGCATTTGATAAAATTCAATATACCTTCCTGCAGAAACGCTTAAAAAACTGGACTAGAAAGGAATTTTTTTAATCTGGTAAATAGGATCTGTTAAAAATCTGTCACCAAATATCATACTAAGTGAAGATATTTTCGACCATATTTTTTCCTTTTGTCCTTTTGATTTTTTTAATTTCAGCATATTATGGGGGTAAAAATGTTTAATTAAAGTCAGGAACATGTCTGGATAACTTTTACTGAATATTTATTGAGAAAATCTAGCCAACACAATAAAACATGAAAAAATAGGATCGAGATTTTGAAAGGAATGGAAAAAAAAAACAATGTTAGTATCTACATAAAAAATTTAACATGAAGTAAAGTCCTAAGTGTGAATTACATAATTTTAAAATTTTGAAGGAAAATTTTAGGAATATCTTTAGGAAACCCTTCATAAATAACAATGACACAGCAAAACTTGAACTGATAAATCTGACAATTATAAAATTTAAAATTTGTATATGAAAAAAGACACCATAAAGAAAGTTCAAAATTAAGCCAGAGACCTAGAGAAATTATATTTAAATGTATACCATTGACAAAATACTAGTATACAAATATGTATAGCATTCCTGTAGATAATCAACCTTATGAAAAATTTGGAGAAGAGTACAAATAGTGAATTAATTTTAAAAGATTCCTGAATGTTTCATAAACACATGGAAAGATGCACTTCCTCATTATTAATCAAGGAAATGCATGTTAAAACAATGAGATTTCATCCCACATAAGTTGATTGACAAATATTAAAGATACAATATAACTTTATTATGCAAGTGTTGACAAAAGTATGGAGGGACAGAAATACTTATACATTGCTTGCGGATATATAAATTACAACACATTAGAAAGCAAATTGGAAGCAAATTCACTGATGATGCACATATATTAATTTCAATTCTAGGAATATACTTTAAATAAAAGTTTCTCAGCCTAAGTACTATTGACATTTTGGGCTAGATGATTCTTTGTTGTGGGAACTGTTTTATATACTGTAGGATATTTAGCAGAATTCCTGGCCACGATCCACTACATACCAGTACAACCTGCCACCACCAATTGCAAAAACCCCAAATATCACCAAATATTGTCAAATGCCCTTGGAATATGGAGGGCAAATCATCCTTGATTGAGAATGACTAGACTAGAGAAACTTGCAAAACTCTCACATGCACAAGGAAATACATTGTTAATGGATTGAATTATGTCCTCCAGGAATTTATACATTAAAATCCTAATGCCTAGTTCCTCAGAATGTGACCTTATGTGGAAATAGGGTCATTGTAGATCCAATTAGACAAGTTAAGATGAAGTCATTAGGGTGGGCCCTAATCCAGTATGACTGGTGTCTTATGAAAAGAGGAAATTTGGGCGCAGACAGACATAAACGGAAGACAATGTCAAGAGATAATGGGAAAAGATAGCCATCTATAATATTACACAAACCAAGCAGAGAGGACCTAACATGTCCTTCCCTCATAGCCTCAGAAGGAACCAAACCTGATGACGCACTTATTTTGGACTTTTAGTCTCCAGAACTGTGAGACAATACATTTCTGTTGTTTAAGCCATCTGATTTGTGGTATTTTATCACAGAAGCCCTAGGAGAATAATATACATGAATAAAAATGTTATTGCATCACTGTTTACAAAAGCAAAATGTAGCATCTATATAAAACCTATCAACAAAGAATGAAAAATTACTTGTAGCATATTTATATTTTGGAAAATTAGGCAGAAAATAAAATAAATGAACTAGAGATACATATATTAAAACAAGTACATTAAAACATAATATAGAGTAAAACACAACATGTAAAATAGTTTTCCAATTATTTAATAATTTACATAAGGTATAGAAATATGCAAAACTTTACACAAACAAATAAAAAAATGAGAATAGTAAGCAACAAATTACAGATAGTGGGTATCCTCTGGGGAAAGAAGAAAGGGAATCAGGTCATAAAGGAATAGATACTGAATGTGAATCATCTCTATTTTTATTGTATTAAAGAATCTGAAGCAAATATGGTGAAATATTGGGATTTGTTAAAGCTATGTATTGATTCTGTAAGCTCTCATTTATTTTCTGTATATTTTAAGCCATAAACAACATCTCATGTAATTTTTTCTCATACTAATCCTTAAGAAATATTCCTAGAATTAATATAGCCGGGTTAAAGCTTGTGAATATGTTTAAAGCTTTTGATACATATTTTCATACTGCCATTTTTAAGTTTGTACCAATTTACATTTCCAGTAACAGTATATGTGACAAATGGTTTGATATATTTTTAATCATAATGGTATCACCCTTATTTTTATTTTTAAAACATTTTTCTCCTCTTAATTTTTTGAGATATTTCATTATTTGTTTATTTTTGTTTCAGAATATTATGGAGAAACACATGATTTGGTTGAATGGATTGCTTTTGCACTGCTTGAGTCAAAGTTACAAGTGTGCTCATCACCCAGATATTGTACATTGTACCCATCCCTTCCAGCTTCCTCCCACTTGTACAATTTCCATTGAGTTTTACTTCTACCTGTACACATGAGTGCTGATTGGCTAGTTTCAATTAATAGTAAGTATATGAAATGTTTGTTTTTCCATTCTTTACATATTTCACTCAGGAAAATGGTCTTCAGTTCCATCCAGATTGTTGCAAAAGATATTTATTCATTTTTTATGGGTGAGTAGTACTCTATCTCCATAGTATACATATACCATATTTATTAATCCATTAATAAATTGAAGGGCACTTGGGTTGATGCCACATCTTTGCAATTTTGAATTGTGCAGCAATAGATATTCTAGTGAAGGTGTATTTTTCATAAAATAACTTTTTTCGTTTGGATAAATACCCAGTAGTGGTATTATAGGGTCAAATGGTAGGTCTACTTTGAGTTCTTTGAGGAATCACCATACTTTTTCAATAGAGATTGCACTATTTTATAGTCCCACCAACAGTGTGTAAGTGTTCCTATCTCTCTGCATCAACACCACCACCTATCGTTTTGAAGACTTTCTGATAAAAGCCATTCTCACTGAGGTTAGGTGATATCTCATTGCAGTTTTCATTTCCATTTTTGTGATGATTACTGACATTGAGCATTTTCCCATTTGTTTATAGGTCGTTTGTCTATCTTCTTTTTTTTTAAATTTTATTTTATCATATTATGGGAGTACAAATATTGTTAGGGTTCCATATATTGCCCCTGCCATTCCTCCCCCTAACCCCCCCCCCACCTTACCAAAACATCAAGCATGTCCTACCCTCAGGTAGTGTGCATCTCACCTATTTTGTAAGTGTAAATACTTCTCCTCTTCCCCCCTCCCATTTGTCCATCACCCAATAAAAGTTTGTGGGTTTTTTTTTCCCATTTTTTTGACCTTTGGGTTACATTATATATTTTTGCCTTTCCCTTGGAAGGGTTAGAGGTATTCCTTCCCCTCCCCCCACTATACTCGCCACAACCCTAAGATGTGTATCTCCTCCTCCCCCAAACCCTAGTGGGCACTATCACCATTTGAGCACCATAGTTTTAATCAGTCAGTACCAATTTGATGGCGAGTAGATGTGGAGCCCGTTTTCTTGATCTTGTGTCACTTCACTTTGGATAACAGGTTTAAGCTTAATGCAGGATAGCATAAACGGTGCTAGCTCACTTTCATTTCTTAGAAATGAATAGTATTCCATTGTGGGCATATACCAAATTTTAGTTATCCACTTATGAATTGACGGACACTTGGGTTGTTTCCATGATCTTGCAATAGCGAATTGTGCTGCCATAAATATTCAGGTACAGATGTCTTTATAGTAGAATGTCTTATGCTTTTTTGAGTAGATGCCCAACAATGCTATTGCTGGGTCGAATGGTATTTCTATATCTAGCTATTTGAGGTATCTCCAAATTCTTTTCCACAGAGGTTGCACTAATTTTCAGTCCCACCAGCAGTGTAGGAGTGTTTTTGTCTCTCCACATTCTTGCCAGCATTTGTTATTTTTGGATTTCTTGATAGAAGCCATTCTGACAGGTGTTAGATGATATCTCATTGTGGTTTTGATTTGCATTTCTCTGATGATTAGAGATGTTGAGCATTTTTTTCTATGTTTGCAGGCCATTATTCTGTCTTCTTTGGAGAAATTTCTGTTCATTTCCATTGCCCATTTCTTGATGGGATTGTTTGATTTTTTTCTTGTTTATTCTTTTAAGTTCTAGATAGATTCTTGTTATTAGGCCTTTATCAGAAGTGTAGAGAGCAAATATTTTCTCCCACTCTGTGGGTTGTCTATTTGCTCTAATGATGGTTTCCTTAGCTGTGCAGAAACTTTTTAATTTGGTGAGATCCCATCTGCTCATTTTTGATGCAGCGGTTATTGTCTTGGGGCTCTTCTTCAAAAATTATTTGCCTAGAACAATGTCTGAGAGGGTTTTCCCAACGTCTTCTTCTAGGATTCTTAAGGTTTCTGCCTTAGGTTTAAGTCTGTTATCGATCTTGAGTGAATTTTTGTGAGAGGTGAGAGATAGGGATCCTGTTTCAATCTTCTGCATGTAGCTAACTAGTTTTCCCAGCACCATTTATTGAAGAGGGATTCTTTTCTCCATTGTATATTTTTGTCTTCTTTATCAAAAATTAGGTTGCCGTATACTGATGGTTTCATCTCTGGTATCCCAGATCTATTCTAGATATTGATGCTTCTGTTCTTGTGCCAGTACCAGGCCGATTTAAGTATTATTGCTTTATAGTAAAGCTTGAAGTCAGGAAGACTGATGTGACCCAGTTTGTTCTTCTTACTTAAGATTGCTTTGGCTATACAAGGTATTTTCTGACTCCATAGAAAGTGCAGAATTATTTTCTCTAGATCTGTCAAGAATGCTGGTGATATTTTGATAGGGATTGCATTAATTCTGTAGATATTTAGGTACTATTGACATTTTAACGATATTGATTCTACCAATCCATGAACAAGGTAGATTTTTCCATCTGTTTAAATCATCTACAATTTACTTTTTTAGTGTTTCATAGTTCTCCTTGTATAAATCTTTTGTATCTTTTGTTAAGTATACTCCTAGATATTTAATTTTCCTTGGGACTATAGTAAAGGGTATTGCCTTTTTGATTTGAGTTTCTGTTTGATGGTTCTTGGCATATATGAATGCTTCTGATTTGTGTATATTGATTTTATAGCCTGAAACATTACCAAATTTATTTCTTAAATCTAGGAGTCTCTTGGATGACTCCATGGGGTTTTCTAGGTATAATATCATATCATCAGTGAAGAGAAAGAGTTTGATCTCATCTACCCCCACTTGGATGCCCTTAATATCCCTCTCTTGTCTGATTGCTATAGCTAGGACTTCGAGTACTATGTTGAATAGGAGAGGAGACAGTGGGCATCCTTGTCTGGTTCTGGATCGAAGAGGGAATGATTTCAATTTTTCCCCTTTTAGGATGATATTAGCAGTGAGTTTGTCATAAATGGATTTGATAAGTTTATGGCATGAACTGTCTATGCCTATTTAGTTAAGAGTTTTTATCATAAAGGTGTGTTGGACTTTATCAAATGCTTTTTCTGCATCTATTGCCAGAATCATATGGTCTTTGTTATTGATTTTATTTATCAAGTGAATTGCATTTATAGACTTGTGTATGTTGAACCATCCTTCCATCCCTGGATTAAAGCCCGCCTGGTCATGGTGAATTATTTTTTTGATATGCTCCTGAATTCTATTTGCTAGAATTTTATTTAGGATTTTTGCATCTGTATTCATGAGGGATATTGGTCTATAATTTTCTTTTTTTGTTACGTCCTTTTCTGGCTTTGGTATCAAGGTGATATTGGCTTCGTAGTATGAGTTAGGAAGGATACCATCTTTCTCAATGGTGTTGAATAGTTTCTGTAGTATAGGTATGAGTTCATCTTTGTATGTTTGGTAGAACTCTGAAGTGTAGCCATCGGGTCCGGGACTTTTCCATTTGGGGAGATTTTTAATCACTGCTTCAATTTCTGAGCTTGAGATTGGTCTACTGGGGAGATCTGTTATCTCCTGGGTGAACTTAGGGAGGTTGTATGTATCCAGGACTTTGTCCATTTCATCTTCGTTCTGTAGTCTTTGGGCATATAGATTTTTATAGTAATCAAATATAATGTTTTATATTTCTGTGGTGTCTGTTGTGATCTCTCCTCTTTCATTTCTTATTAAGTTTATTAGAGTCTTTTCTCTCTGAGTCCTTGTCAATCTAGCAAGAGGGCTATCAATTTTGTTTATCTTTTTAAAAAGCCAGCTTCTGGTTTTGTTGATCTTTAGTATAGTTCTCTTGTTCTCCATTTCATTCAGCTCTGCTTTGATCTTCGTTATTTCTTTTCTTCTACTAGGATTGGAAGTTCTTTGCTCTTCTTTTTCCAGTTCCTTTAACTTATTCATTAGGTTGTCAGTATCTAAGCTTTGTGTTTTTTGGATGTGAGCATTAATTGCTATTAGTTTTCCTCTCAGGTAAGGTTTTGCTGTATCCCACAGGTTTTGGTAACAAGTATCACCATTATCATTTTGTTCAAAGAAATTCTTGATTTCCCTCTGAATTTCTTCCTTGACCCAATAATTTTTCAATAATATATTGTTTAGTTTCCATGATTTTGTGAGGTGTTGAGTGTTTCTGTTGGAATTGAACTGTAATTTTATACCATTATGGTCGGAGAAGATACAAGGTATAATTTCTATTTTCTCGAATTTTTTCAGATCTGATTTGTGGCCTAGGATGTGATCAATTTTGGAGAAGGATCCATGGGATGCTGAGAAGAATATAAATTCAGCTTTTATTTATAAATGTTCTTAATAGACTAAAATAATCTTTTGCATGCTCTGTGTATTATAAAAATTTACCCAAATTTGCCCTGGCCCTTTTAATTTTACTTAACATTATTTTAAATGTGTACATCTTCATTATATATATCTGATAAATAATATTAATACTTTCCTTTAAATATTTTGTCTTTTCATAGAATATGCTTAGATATATTTCAAAACTTAAAACCAGAATTTTGTCAGTGTTCAAAGGAGTGGGTAGGAAAAATGACTCTTGTGCACTTTGTCTTACTGTATTTGAAAGTTGCCTCCTAGAAGAATTGGCTTTTTGAAGAGTTGGCTTTGTGTGGGGGATGCTTCTTCCTCACTTCCAGATCAGTTAAACAGTTTTCAAATACACCACTCAGAGTGCTTGGTAAGAATTCTCTGTCACTTGGGGAAACACAGGGAATTGATGCCTAATTTATACTTGAGAAATCTAAAGGGTGAGAAGTTTGCTGAAGGGCCTGGAGCAACAGAATAGAGTGCTTCAGATTGGGAAGCAATGACATGTGTAGCAATAACTAATCAAAATAGTACATGTTAGTGACAAAATACCAAATGTATGGAAAAAAAAAACCAAAACCCAATGAGCCTCAATGCCAACTTAATATAATACCAGTCATATAATGCATTTGCTGCACCCTTAGTGCTCTACTTCTTGAGAACTGCAACACTAGAAGAGTCAAAAAACACAGTTTATAAGCTGTAAGAGAAGTGTTCTGAACTCATCCACAGAAAAAGAAACAAAAAACAATGGTGATATAGCACCTCTTGTATTATTCTAGATAGAGCTGGAGCCCATTCTATAAGTGAAATATCACAAGAATGGAAAAACAAGCACCACATGTACTCATCATCAAATTATTATTAAGTGCACATACAGTAGTAACATACATGAGCTGTTGGGCAGATGGGCACAGGGAGGAGGGGATGGGTATATACACACCTAATGGGTGTAGTTCGCAACATCTGAGAGATGGACACTCTTGAAGCTCTGATTCAGATGGGGCAAAGGCAATATATGTAACCTAAATATTTGTACCCCCATAATATGCTGAAATAAAAAAATTATAAAAAAAGAGAAAAAAAGAAAATAGGGAAGAATCAATCAGGTCTCGGCATTAGTCAAAATAGGACAACTTGTATTAAACAGCTCCCAAGTTTCAGTGGCTTAACACAATCAAAGTTTATTTCTTACTCACAAAAAGTCTGATGCAGAGGTTGCTGGTTTGGTTCTTCTGCTCAGGTCTCCTCCAGATGAGGACCTCAGGGACATAGGCTACTTCTATCCCATTGCTCTGCCATCTCAAAGTTCTCTACTTTGAGGCTTACCCATAACTGCATCTATATCCATATATTAGCTGTATCTATATCATATATTGAATAAATGGAATCCTAAACATGTTCGAGAGTGTAAGGTTTGAAAATTCTATCAGAAAAGTTAAAACCTAACACTTTGTTCTACAAAATAAAAAAATACAGATTTGTATTTGTAGGCATTTCTTTCCAATCATCAAAAGACATGCCTACTTATCAGAACCAGAATTCACTAAAAGGTTTATAGGCATCAATTAATATGAACAGAAGTCAAAAATTAGCAAGAAGTTGAAGGAAAGCAACACTACAAAAGAGAAGTACTAATCTCAATAAAAAACTAAAGAATTAGCCTCTAGGAAATAGGGTTAATAGAGGAAACAGAAGAAAGCTTAGGATAAGCATAGTTTATATCTGTGGAAAAATCTAAAAGCATATTTTATCCATTTAAAAATTATGTTATGAAATAACATATAAAACTAATTATAGAAATTAAAAATATGATCACTGAAATTTATTTTAAAACTCTCAATAGATACAGATGAATAACAAAATGGATTCAGCCAAGTTGTATAAAGTTATCTAGAAGATAGAACAGAGGTGTTCTCCCAGAAGACACTACAAAGGGACAGAGATAGTATAAGAGAAAAACTCTTATTCTTACACTCATCTGATAGGACTGCCAAAAAGAAAGAATAAAAGGGATAAAACTTTTAAAATAACAGCTGACAATTTCCTATTACCATGAACAAGTACAAGTCACTTGATTTTACTCATTTCTCACATTGAGTTAATCAGTTGAATCACCTGTCCTATTCCCACTTAGCAACCAGAGTGAGCTTTTAAAACATAAATGAGAACAATTAATCCTTGATTAAGCCTCCATTGCTTCCCACTGTACATAGGAAAAATAATAATCTAACTCCAAACCTCCTATCATCCTACTCTTCCTCATTATATGCCCACTACACTGATCATTGTTATTTCCCAGAAAAATCTTAGGATGTTTCCTGTCTCTTCCACTTTGGACTTACTATTCCTCTTGCCTGGACTATTCTCCCCAATTCATATCCAAGCTTTTCACAAATATTTCTTTTAGTCATTCTTCAGACTAATATTATATACCATCTCTTTACAAAGGCTTAACCTCACCATAATAAGTATTTAAGTCCTTTGTCTATTTTTTATCATAGCTCACTATGTACTTCCTTTACAAATTTAATAGTATCTGTAGGTTACAATTTTTACATGATTGTTGTCTAACATAGTGAAATATAATTTCCAATTATATCCAGTTTCCCATTTCATTTCCAGCATTTATCACAGTGCCTAGCTTAACACAAGAAAAGTGTTCACTGTATTTGTTAAATGAATAAATGAATTACTTCATTTGGAAGGGTACATTAAGAGTTTAAAACAATTCATTAAAAATGGTGTGTCTCTTTACTTACATACTTAGTTATGGTAAAATTTCAGAATTCAAAGGATAAATAGAACAAATTTAAAAATAAGAGAGCAAATTAGCCATAAGCTGGCAAAGACTGACTGAACAATTTTCAGGACTATGAAATCTAATTCAAAACACAGCAACTAGGGAACTGCTTAATGAAGAAAAGGACAACTGAATTTCAGTAAGACAGTATTATGGCATTTGTGCTAGGCAACCTATAGCCCACATTCTCCAGCATGATGGCAATAGCTCTGGAGATGATGGCTTACATTTCAGGTGTGGATTGCTGGGGACAGGAAGCTATAAGAGAACTTGTTATTAAAATACTGTGATCATGCGTTTTGACCTGTCTGGTGTTCCCCTGAAGGACTACATAGGGACTGACATTTGTTTTACCTTGGTCTCAGGGATGGCGTGAATTTCTTGGTGGTGGAGCAAGTTATATCCACATGGAATCTTATCCTATTACTCTGAAACAGGATCTAACAGCCTCAGCATTAATTCCATTTTTAATTAGATGATTCTTGATTCTTTTGCGTGGTAAAAGGAGATTTCCTGTGTATTTCAAGATGTTTAGCAGCATCCCTGGCCTGTACTCATTAGATGCCTATAGCACCCTCCGCCAAAGCATGATAATGAAATAATGACTATTTGCCTAATGTCCCCTGACAGGAAAAATTGTTTCAGTTGAGAACCACTGAGAAGTAACAGAACAGTCAGAATATACAACTCACACCATTCCCATGCAAGAAGTTAGGCAAAGAAAGATGATCTAATATAAGGAAGTCATATGTGTAGTTTTTCTTTATTTCCAGATTAAGTTTGATTCTATCTCATTGGGAACATGCATAATAAAACTAATAGATTATAAATATGACAAATTTCTTCAGTTACTAGGTAGAAGTATAATGTTAGAAAATATCGAAACCAAAAAAAATTCAAACACAAAATAATTTCATTCTTTTCCATTTGGGTCTCTAACTTTCCTAACACCTTTGTTAGAGACTATCCTTTCCCTTTTTTGTATTCTTGGTACCTTTGTTGAAATTCAATTGATCATGCATTAATGGGTTTGTTTCTGGGCTTTCTATTCTGTTCCATTGGGCTATATGTCTGTTTTTATGCCAGTACAATACTGTTTAAATTGCTATATTGCTGTAATATATTTTGAAATCAGGACATGTGATGCCTTCACATTTATTCTTCATTCTCAATATAGCTTTGGCCACTCAAAGTATTTTGTGGTTCTGTATAAACTTCAGAACCTTTTTCTATTTCTGTAAAATATTCTATTGGGATTTGATAGGGATGGCATTGAATCTGTAGATCACTTTGCCTAGTATTTAAACATATAAATATTTTCTTCTGATTCAGGAACATAGGATGTCTTTTCGTTTATTTGTGTCTTATTTAATTTCTTTCATTAATGTTTTGTAGTTTTCAGTGGTGAGGTCTTTCACCTCCTTGGTTAAATTTATTCCTATGTGTTTCACTCTTTTTGATAATATAAAAAATCAACTCAAAATTGGTTAGAAATTTAAATGTAAGACCTGCAACTGTAAAAATCCTAGAAGGAAACATAGGAGGAAAGATTCATGACATTGGTCTAGGCAATAATTTCTTAGACATTATGCCAAAAGCACAAGCAACAAAAGACAAATAGGCCAGTGGGACTACATCAAACTAAAAAGCTTCTGAACAGCAAAGGAAACAATCAACAGCATGAAAGAGCAACCTATGGAATTAGAGAAGATATTTACAAACTGTATATCTATAAGTCATATATATATATATATATATATATATATATATATATATATATATATCCTGAAACTCAGTAACAAAAAAATATGGAATTTTAAAAGTGAGTAAAGGACTTTATCCAGGCATCTCTCCAAAGAGACATACAATGGCCAACAGGTATATGAAAAGATTTTCAACATCACAAATTATCATAAAAATGCAAATCAAAACCACAATGTGATATAACCTCACTCTTGTTAGAATAGCTATTTTCAAAAAAGAAGATAATAAGTGTTGACAAGAATATAGAAAAATTGGAACCCTTGTATACTGTTGGTGGAATGTAAAATGGTGTAGCCACTATGGATGACAGTATTGAGGATCCTCAAAAAAAATGGAACTATCATATGATCCAGCCATGTGGCTCACGCCTGTAATCCTAGCACTCTGGGAGGCCAAGGTGTGTGGATTGCTCGAGGTCAGGAGTTTGAAACCAACCTGAGCAAGAGTGAGAGCCCCGTCTCTACTATAAATATAAAGAAATTAGTTGGCCAACTAATATATATATATAAAAAATTAGCTGGGCATGGTGGTGCATGCCTGTAGTCCCAGCTACTCGGGAGGCTGAGGCAGTAGGATCGCTTGAGCCCAGGAGTTTGAGGTTGCTGTGAGCTAGGCTGATGCCACAGCACTCACTCTAGCCTGGGCAACACAGTGAGACTCTGTCTAAAAAAAAAAAAGAAAAGAAGAAAAAGAACAAAATAATTGAAATCAGGATCTTAAGAAACATCTACACTGCTGTATTCACCAAAGCATCATTCACAATAGCCAAGATAAAGAAACAACCTAAATGTCCATAAGCAATTAAAGGGATAAATAAAATGTAGTATATATATACAATGGGATATTATTTAGCCTTAAGAAAGAAGGAAATCCTGTCATATGTGCTAACATGGTTGAACCTAGAAGGCATTATGCTATGTGAAATAAGCTGGTCACATAAAGACAAATGCTATATGATTCCACTTATATGAGGTATCTAAAATGGTAAAATTCATAGAAATAGAGAGTAGAATAGTGTATTCCAAGGAATAGTGGGAGAGGAAAATGGGGAGCTGCTGTTCAACAGATGTAAAATTTCATTTATGCAAGATAAACCAGTTCTAGAGATCTGATGTATAACATTGTGCCTATAATTAATAATACTTTATTGTGCACCTAAAAATTTATTTAAAAGATATATCTTTACCACAATAAAAAAGATAAAAGTTAAGATCTTGAGACACAAGATGATGAGAGATATCAAAGACATAAAAACTACTTCAAATTTTATTTAAATTTTGAGATTTGTGAGAGTGTATGCATCTATAGGATATATATAAGAGGTCTGTCTTGAAAGTATCCAACCATTGTCAATATAATGAGAATGGTTTGCATGACATGGAAGCCAAGTGGAATGAATGGACTGGAATGTGCATACATGAAAAATAGCAACCTCGCTGTACTAGCCAGTGGGGTGCTAGATGCTGTTGAGTGAGCATGTGTACTGTGTTGCCATCACATTTAAGATGACTGAGCGAGTAGAACAACAAATCTGCATCAAATTTTGCCTTAAGCCTGAACATTCCTCCATGGAAACTATTCAGATGACTCAGAAGGCTTTCAAGAATGATGCAATAAGTGCAGTGCAAATAGAAGTGTGGGACAAATGCTTCAAAGATGGTAGAGGATCTGTTGAAAGTGATCCATCTCCTGGAAGACCTGCAAAAAGCAGAACACCTGAGAATGTTGAATGTCTTCGGGTTAGGTTAAGAGATGCTGGGAGAACTGTGTGAGGTCCCAAGGTGCCTACTTTGAAGAGAACTAAGGCGTCATTGTCCTATGTACAATGTTTCTTGTATCTTGCATCTTCTTCAATAAATGTCTCTAGTTTTCATGTCACATGGTTAGATACTTTCTGGACGGATTACACACACATACATACACTTATACACATATATATCTTACTAAATTTTAGTTATTATCAAAGATATAAAGATGAAGAAGATATGCATATATACAACTAAAATAGTGGTGAATATCTTGAATTTGAAGTCAGACATTTATGCATAATTCCAACTTCAACTATTTTCTTTTCCTGGGTCTTCTCACTCCAAATTCAGTGCTCTATCTCCTATACCTCTTGTAAGACTTAAAGAACCATGAGAAAAAAATTAGAAAATTTATAAATTGTATCTATCAGTAAAGAGCAAAATACCAACCTCTTTTTGGCTTCACTAAAAAAAAGTTAGCCAAAATACTTATGAGAAGCACTGAGGTTGGGCATTGTTGAAAATTTCTTCTCCTTGACATTCAAGAATTTATTTTGATATTGTTTTCTAATGATGACTGCTTATAGTAAGTTACAGTCATGCACTTCAAATATTAGTGTCCATCAAAATCACCTGAGGGACTAGGACTTTACACTTAGAGATTCTGGTTAGTAGGTATGATTTGAGGCCATGAAATATGCATTTTTAACAAGCATTAGAAATATTCTGGTGCAGAGGGCTACAGTCTCCAATGGTGGCACGAAAGAGACATATTGGAGAAACTTGAAATAAGCAGAACATTTTGTCTTCCTTATAGTTCCTGGAAACCACAATAATTACATGAAAAACTTAAATACCCCTCAGGAAACTTAAAAGGAAGAGTCATGGAAGTTATTAATAACAGATATATTAAATACTACCTGAGATGGTTACTTTAGGTGTCAACTTGACTGGATTAAAGGTTACCTAGAGAGTTGATAAAGCATTATTTATAGGCATGTCTGTCAGGGTGTTTCCCAAAGAGATTGTCCTGTGAATCAGTGGACTTAGTGGGAAAGATCCACCCTTGATGTGGATAGGCATCGTCCAAATGACTGGGGGCCTGGCTATAACAAAAAGGAAAATGAAAGGCAAATTCCCTCTTTCTATCCTTGAGCTAAAACACTCTACTCCTCCTACCCTTGTACATTAGCACTCCAAGTTCTTTGGCTTTTGGACTCCAAGATTTGCACCAGTGGTAAGCCCAGTTTCTCAATTCTTCAGCCTAGGACTGAGAGTTATACCATTAACTTCTCTAGTACTGAGTCTTTCAAACTTTAACTGATTTATGCTACCAGTATCCCTATGTCTCCAGCTTGCACACAATCTATTGTGGGACTTCTCAGCCTCCATAATCACATGAACCAATTTCCCTAATAATTCCCCTCTCATATTTATCTGTCTATATCTTATGGGTTCTTTCTGGAAAATCATCACTAATAGATCACCTATAGTAAACCTTTTAAATTAAATTTCTTATTGATTATTTTAAAGTAAATAAAAAATTCATGAATAGTTTCTTATAAAACCCTATATAGGGAATGAAAAACGGAAAGAAATGAAAAGTGGTAAAGAGAACAGAGGCTTGCGAAACCAGAAATTATTCTTCCAGTAGAATAGATGCCAATCTCAATAAAAAATACCTTCTAATAACTGATGATCAGAAGATGCTATAATATATATTACAGAAAAGATGTACAGTGGTAGTGGTCTAGTGTGCTACATTTATATCTAGGCAAAAAATATACTTGCAAAATTGTTAAGATCTAGTAAATATATCTCCAGAGAGTTCCAAAGTGGGAAATTACTTCTTAAAAGTATCTGGTTACCACACTGAGTAGTACCTTAGAAAATTTCAGTTATTCACCACATTTTAGAAGTGATCAATTAGGATAAAAAATTAATACTTAGAATTAGCAGTGATATTAAATTGAAATATATATTACTGAGAGTATAATACTTTAAAACAAAAGTACATACTCATTAATGTTATTTTTCATTTGTTCCCCAAATAGGCAAATATGGAAATATGCAGATTTTTTTTTTTATTTTTTTTTATTTATTTATTTTTTTATTTTATTTTTTTTTTTTTGAGACAGAGTCTCGCTTTGTTGCCCAGGCTAGAGTGAGTGCCGTGGCGTCAGCCTAGCTCACAGCAACCTCAAACTCCTGGGCTCGAGTGATCCTTCTGCCTCAGCCTCCCGGGTAGCTGGGACTACAGGCATGCGCCACCATGCCCGGCTAATTTTTTATATATATATCAGTTGGCCAATTAATTTCTTTCTATTTATAGTAGAGACGGGGTCTTACTCTTGCTCAGGCTGGTTTCGAACTCCTGACGTTGAGCAATCCGCCCGCCTCGGCCTCCCAAGAGCTAGGATTACAGGCGTGAGCCACAGCGCCCGGCCGAAATATGCAGATTTTAAGTTAAATCTGATAAACTAATTTCATTTTGTGAGATGGTCAGAGGGTAAATAGGATAATATTACTAAGTTATATGACACAGTCAAAAAATGTCATTTGCAAAATCAGCATACAAAGGAAGATAGAAGTGCCTTCACTTAAGTGAAGATGAAATAACAGGGACCAGGTTTACTCTTCAGCATGAAATGGCCAAGCTTATGGGCAAAATATATAAAATAATGGTTTTCAAAACACTGGACATCAAGCAATAAACAAAAATGATCCCTGAGAAATGGGAAGTGAAGTGAGTCTATGATTGAACTTACAGCCTTGAGAGAGATTCCAATCCACGGTTCAGAGACAAGGAACCAAGGCAGAGCCCAGTGGACTCCCTACATTGAAGAGACAGAATTGAGATTCTGGGGAGATCAAAGTATCTAGAGGTTTTGAGACAAAATACTGGAGAAGAGAGTAACAGATAAAGAGAACCTTAAAGAACTTCAGAGGGTTCCCCCTCATATCTTCAGCTGAGTACTCACCATAACATGCATGTAAGAAAACTATACAAGTTTGGAGAAAAATAATGAGAGGTAACAGGGACAGGAATAGTGCCTGCTCCTACCACAATCTGGAAAATCTCACGATTCATATAACATTGGATACAGCATCAGAAACATTTTGCTTCAGAAGTGGAGAATAGGCCTACACTGTGAACAGCTAAATCCAGTCTCACAAATCCAAAAATACAAGAACATATTAAAAAAATAGCACACAATTTCCAAATAACATAACTGTATTTTAGAAAAAAGCTGAAGGGTACTTATAAATGTATAAATATATTCAGCATTCAACAAATGTTTAATTCTCCTTTATCACTCGTAGGAATGTAAGGTGACATGAAATTTTTGAAAATAGTTTGGCAGTTCCTTAAAAAGTTAAACAAGAATTTACTATATGATTCAAACATTACAGTCCTAGCTATTTACCTAAGAGAACTGAAAGCATATGTCCATGCAAAGATTTGGACACAAATATTCTACCAGCTTTATTTAAAATAGCCCAAACTTATAAAAAAAAATCTAAATGTCCATCAATAGGTGAATAGTTAAACAAATTGTGGTATATTCATGAAATAGAATATTATTTGGCAATGTAAAGGAATGGACTATTAATACAAACCACAGCATGAATGGATCTCAAAATAATTATGCTGAATGAAAGAAGCTAGACAAAACTGAGTACATACTGTATAATTTCATTTATGTAAAATCTAGAAAAGGAAACTAATTGATAGTAACAAAAAAGCAGATCAATGTTTGCCTGGGTACAGGGATGGTGGGAAAGGTATTAGAGTAGGGACTTAAAAGGGGCACAAGGAAAATTTTGGGAGTGATGGGTATGTTTGTTGTTTTAGCTCTGGTGACTTCTTCCTACATTTCAAACTTATCTAATTGTATAATTTAAATATGTACTGTTTATTGTAGTCAATTACACCTCAATAGAGCCATTAAAATTTAGAAGGAAATATAGGTGGTACCTGGAATTTATTAATATTTCAATGCAATTATTAAGATTAAGGAAAATAACAGAATGTGAAAAGCTTTAATGAGGTAAAAGCATAAGGTAGAGAAATGAAAAAAAAGTAAGTGTTGATATAAAAAATAATAGAGAAATATCAGTATGCTCACAGTTATATAGGAATGTGATGCAGAAATATAAAGGCACAGCTTTTAAAAATATTTTAGCTAAATAATGACACTCATGTTATTATATTTACAATAAAAAATAATTACTTTCCTATAAATTAAATAGTCTTCAACAGAAAGAACAGTCAAGCCTAATTGGATCTTGCAAAAGATTTTAAATAATTGCATCTAAGGGAAATAGCATAAGAGAGAAAAATGTTCATTTTATATATATATATATATATATATATATATATTTCATTTTTACCAACATTATTTGTTGACATCCTTTATATTAGTATTTTTAGAACATAGTAGCTTATTGATATTTTCAATAGGGAATTCAAATTCCAGTATAAGAATACCATTTGATTCAAAGCTTATAGCTTTAGGAAGGATTGGTATATCTATATAAAGTGACTGTAATACAAGTGAACATATATTTATTAGTTGGCATTTTACTATAAAGAATAGGTTCCCTACTCTTTTATTGATGTACAGTTATGTACCACTAAACAACAGGAATACATTCTCAGAGATTAGATTTTGTGATATGAACATCATAGAGTGTAATTGCACAAACCTAGTTTGTATAATCCACTACATGCCCAGTATCTTAGTCCATATTGCATTGTTATAAAGGAAATACCTGAAGCTGAGTAATTTATAAGGAAAGAAATTTATTTGGCTCACAGTTCCACAAGCTGTGCAAGAATCATGGTGCCAGTATCTGCTTCTAGTGAGGGCTTGAGGGAATTTCAAATCATGGCTGAAGGCAAAGGAGGAGCAGGCATGTCACATGGTAAGAGAGGGAGCAAGGGTAGGGGGAGGTACCACATCCCTTTAAACAACTGGTTCATGTGTGAACTAATACAGTGAGAACTCACTGATTTCCTCAGGCAGGGCATTATGCCATTCATGAAGGATCTGCTCCCATGACCCAAATATGTTCCACTGAGCTCCACTTTCAATGTCAGGGATCAAATTTCAATATGAGATTTGTAGGGGACAAATATCCAAACTATATAGCAGTAGGGCTAAATAGTATGTCCTACTTTTCCTAGGCTACAAACCTATACAGCATGTTACTGTACTGAATACTGCATACAATTATAACACAATGGGAAATATTTATGTATCTAAACATAGGAAAGGTGCAATAAAATATAGTATAAAAGATTTTTTAAAAGGTACATCTGTATAAGGCACTTACCATGAATGGAGCTTGCATGATTGGAAAGTTACTCATGGTAAGTCAGTGAGTGAATGGTAGATAAATTTGAAGGCCTAGGACATTACTACTATACACTTAGGCTACACAAAATTTTAGAATTTTTTTTTCTTTAATAATAAATTAAACTTAGCTTACTGTAACTAATTTTTACTTTATACATTTTTTCATTTTTCAAAACTTTTTGAGTCTTTTGTAATAATTCTTAGCTTAAAACACAAACAAAATGTACTGCTATACAAAAATATTTTATTTCTTTATATCACAATAAGTTTTTTCTAGTTTTTTTGATTTTTACTTTTTAAACTTTTTTATTAGGAAATAAGACACAAAAAACACATTAGCTTGAGGCCTACACAAGGTTAAGATCCTTAATATTACTGTCTTCCACCTTCACATCTCAACCCATTAGAAGGTATTTAGGGGCAATGACATGCATGGAGCTATTATCTTCCATCATAATAGTGTCTTTTTCTGGAATATCTCCTGAAGGACCTGCCTGTGGCTATTTTATAGTCAACTTTTTTATAAGTAGAAGGAATATACTCTAACATAATGATAAAGGGTATAGTATTAATCTATTAAACACTAGATAATAGGAATATTTCAGCTTCTTTATAATCTTATGTGACCATCTTCATATATATAGTCTGTCATTAACTAAAATAGCATTATGCAATGCATGACTGTAGTTATTTGTTTATTTTTTAATCTGTCTATTTTTTACCAGTATTGACACATGAATTCTTATTTTATTAAATGAGTTATAATACCACATTGTACCAGTTTTTGTCTTGGTGAGTAATGATACAGATTATGTTTTCCTGTGACAATTGTATATATTCTTTTACAAAACACTTATTCAATCTTGTGCTATTTTTGTACTTGTGTCTTGTCATTTTACTTTTTTATGTATAGGAGTTCTTCATATATTCTGTATGTGAGTCTTTTGTTTGTTAGATACATGCATTGCTATAAATGAAGAAGGAAAATAGTGCTATGTTGATTCAGAAAAAAGATTAATTCCAGCTAGGAGAGCATTTAGAGAACTAAATCAGAACAAAAAGAGCAGATCAAGAGGATTAATAAATTTCACTCTTTTTCCAGAAGAGAAAGTAAGTTATCTTGAGAACTTTTCATCCTGGCTCTTTTCACCCTTCTTCTTAGAATCAATCTCTTCATTCCTAGTTGCTAATCCCAGGTCTCATTATCTTTCCTTTCCCCAGGATTTTGAAAACTTGTAGTGAAAAGATTGAAGTTCTTTAGCAATGACTAATCTAAATTAAGGCTACACATGATGAACTAGATATACAAGTAACACTATGGGTAGCTTTTAAAACCATATTATTGAATAAAGAAAGCAACCTGTAGAATAATGTATGCAATATAATATAATTTATGTAAAACACACACAAATCCAATAGTTTGCAAGGGTCTATAACAAACTTGTAATAATAATGACTTCTTTGAGGAAAGGGCAGTATGGTGGTGAAAGAGACCAAGATTAATGTTAGTGGACAGATATTTTAGATTTATTTGTAATGTTTTATTATTTTAGTAATAAGAATGGATTCGAATACAACATATGTCATTAATGGTTAGTGTATATGTAAAAAGGGATATAGAGAAGTGATGTCATAAAAATGACAGAGTAGGAGAAATCAATAATTGGTCATGTTACGTGCTTGCTTTGGCAGCACATATACTAAAATTGGAATGATACAGAGAAGATTAGATACAGATCCTCCTGCATACGGATGCTATGCAAATTTGTGATGCATTCCATATTTAAACAAAAAAGGGAATTGGTCACTTTACTGAAGCAACCATTAAGCTGGCAAAAACTGACAGAATCAACTTTTTCATAACTATAGAATCTGAACAAACGCAGCAAACCAGTGAGTGTTTAATGAAGAAAGAAGCCGCTAAATTAACTATTTAAGAAAGTGATATTTTTACTTATCTGCCTACTATTCCTCATTCCCCAGCTTAGTAAACTGTAGTACTGATGTGCTTTGTTGGTTCCTGGGGTGTAATATTGTCCTTTTTCTCAAAATATTGTGATTGTAAATTTTGACTTGTCTGGAGTTTTCCTGAGGGTTGGATGCAGCAGGTGATCTTTATTCAAACACCACCCCACTCTAGCCAGCCTGGAGTGCTTTTTGACCAGTGTCTGATGAAAGCATTTAAAGATATATACTACTTATGGATGCCTAGGACAATGGGTAGAAGAAAAAGAAAACATTAGACAGATCAAAAATCTAAAAAAGAAGAGCTGAGAAGGAAGATTTGAGGGCAATAGTGCTTTGAAGGGCTACCACATATATTAGGAAATGTGGAGTACAAACTATATACCTAGAGGCAGAAGCACACTCATAAAAGAAAAGGGAAGAAATTAGGCTTGCAATTCTGTTTAATCACTTGGGCCCACACTGATAGGAAGTAGAGGTTAAGGCAGAGTTGTATTTGGGCTGGCATAACATTGAAGGTGTGATCAGATAAAAATCAATTTGGAAAGATTAAAAGAGATTCTTTTTCTTTTAGCTACAGGCACTTAAGGATCTCTGCCAGGTCACTGGCTGACCGGTGAGATAAGGGAACAGAGACTGCAGTGACTATACATGACAAAGAATATAATTTTTGCAAAACTCATTTGTGAAAGTTACTAAACAGATGGGTGGCAATAGCCCTCAACAATCAATGACAGTAAACCCCGGGGAGGGGGCAGAATCTCATTTCTATACATACCACATTCTAATATTTAATATAATTAAATAATTAATTTAATATAAATACTTATAAACAAAAATATAAAACATACAAAGAAACAGGAATTAGATCCATTCATGGGGGAAAAAGAAACTGACAGAAACCTTCCCTAAAGAAGTCTAGACATTGGATTTACTAGATGATGATTTTAAATAAGCTGTCTTAAATATGTACAAAGAATTGAAGGAAACCATAACAAGAAATAAAGGAAATCAGGATAATGCTATATAAACAAATAGAAAATATCAATACAGAGACAGAAATTATAAAAAGTAAGCAAGCATTTTAGAGAAAAAAAAACACAATATCTGAAGTAAAAATTCACTTTTAGGGGTTCAATATCCAATTTGAGCAGACAGAAAATATAATATCAGAACTTGAAGATAGAATAATTGATGTCATCTAATCTGAGGTGCCACAAGGAAAAAGAATAAAGAAAAGTGAACAGCACCTAAAAGAACTGTAGGACACCATGAAGCACATCAACAAACATATTATGGGAATCCCAGAAAAAAGACAGGTGCTGGGGGATGAAAAAAGGAATATCTGAAGAAATAATAACCAAAATATCTGCAAATTGGATGAAAGACCTGAATATACACCTCCAAGAAATTCAACAAATTCCAAGTAGGATAAATTCAAGGCACATTATAATCAAACTGACAAAACCAAATGACAAAGAGAATCTTGAAAGCAGCAAAGCAAGAAGCAACTCATCACATACAAGGAATCCTCAAAAAGATTAAGAGCTGATTTCTTAACAGAAATCATAAAGATCAGAAGGTAGTGGCATGACATACATAAAATCCTAAAAGAAACCTGCCATAGAAAAATTCTATATTTGACAAAATTGTTCTGCAATAATGAAAGAGAAATTAAGAAATTCCCAGGTAAACAAAATCTGAGGGAATTTGTCACTGGTAGGCCTTCCCTACAAGAAATGGTAAGAAGCACTTTAGGCTGAAATGAAAGAATATCTGACAATAACTTGAAGACATATGAAGAAATAAAGGTCTCTGACAAGGCTGACTACATAAATAGATATAGAAGCCACTATCATTGTATATTTGGTTTGTAACTCCCCTTATTATCTGCTATATGATTTGAAGATAAATGCATAAAAATAATTATAAATTTATGATAATAATGCAAGAAATGTATAAAAATATAATTTATGATGATAGCATAAGGGGGTCAGAACTTCATAGGAGTATAATTTTTGTACATGATAAAAACTAATTTGGTAACAATTCAAATTAGAATGTTACAAAGTTCACATGTTAACTCTAATTCTCTTGATGACCATGTAGAAAATAACTAAAAAATGAGGAGGAAATCAAAAGAGTACACTAGAAAAAAATCAAACACAAAGGAAGAAAAAAATTGAAGATAAAAAATTGAAGATTGAAATTGAAGATAAAAAATTACATATAGAAAATGAATAGCAAAGTGGCAGAAGTTCTTCCTTGTCAGAAACCACTTTAAAGGTAATCAATTAAATTTACCAATTGAAAGACAGAGATTAGCAAAATATATTTTTTATAAAGCATGATATAACTATGTGGGACTTATATCCAAGACAGATAGATTGAAAATGAAAGGAAAACAAAAATCAATGCAAATAGAAACTAAAAGAGAGTTGAAGTGTCTACATTAATGTCAGATGAAATAGACTTTAAGTAAAAATTTTGTTTGCAGAGACAACGAAGAATGTTATATACTAATAAAATGATACATTTATCCAGAAGATATAATAATTATAAGTACATAAGCAATAACACTAAGCCTCAAAATATATGAAGCAAACATTGAAAGAAGCAAAGGTATAAATAGACAATTCTACAACAAAATTTGGATACTTTAATACCCTATTTTCAATTGTGGATAGAACACAGGCAGAATATAAATAAGGAAATAGAAGAATTGAACAATACTATAAACAAACTAGAACTAACAGACGTATATAAACACTCCAATCAACATCAGAATACATATTTTTGTCAAGTATACATAGAACATTCTCCAGGATAGAGCACATGTTAGAACACTAACTAGCAATCAATAAATTTAAAAAGATTTAAATCATGCAAAGTGCTTCTACAACCACAATGTAATAAAGCTAGAAATCAAGAACAGAACAAAACCTGGAAATATGTGCAAATAGATAAATTTTTCTCAGAATATACATTCAAAAATTCTAAACAAAATACTAGAAAACAAAATTCAATAGCATCTTAAAAAGACTATATATGATTACCAATTGGGATTTATCTAAAGCAACACACTCTTTAACAACCAATAGATAAAAGAAGAAACCACAATGAAAATCAAAAATTAAAGAGGAATAAAAATGAAGTTCATATCCCCAAACTTATGGGGTACAGTAAAAGTGGTGCTCAAAGAGAAATTTATAGCAATAAATACCTACATTAAGAAAAGAAGTAAAACATCAAATCAGTAATTTCACTTGACATTCTAAAAAATGAAGAAGAAAGAAGGGAGAGAAGAGAAAATCAAACCCAAAGCTAGAAATAAAAAAAAAAAGTAGTAAAGATTAGACTGGAGATAAATGAAACAGAGAATAGAGAAACAACAGAGAAAATTAACCAAAAAAAAAAATTTGGTTCTTTAAAAATATCAATTAAGTTGATAAACTCTTACCTATACTTAGTATAACAGAAAGAAAATGGAAATAAGTAAAATAAAAAAATGAAAATGAGGTCATTACTACCAACCTCAGAGAAATAAATAAAAAAGAATATGAGACTACTATGAACAATGTGTGCCAACAAATTAAGCAATCTAGATAAAATGGATAAACTCTTAGAAATAAGCAAATTATCAAAACCATCTAAAAAAGAAATAGAATATCTGGACAGACCTACAAAAAGTAATAAAATTGAATCAGTAATAATAAAAAAAAATCTAAGCAAACAAGCTCTGAGATCACATAGCCTTGCTGTTGAATTCTACCAAATGCTTAAGGAAGAATTAACACTAATCTTTCTCGGAATTCTATCTCATTCTATGAGGCCAGCATTGCCTTAATATCAAAACCAAAGACAACAGAAGAAATCCAGAGATAATTTTTCTTAGAACGTACATGCAAAAGTCCTCAACAAAATACTAGAAAACAAAATTCAATAGCATCTTAAAAAGACTATACATGATGACAAATTGGGATTTATCTCAAGCAGGAAGGGATAGGAAAATGGAGTACATTTTTATTAAGCATTGTAGACAGGTTTAAAAAACCTATCAATGTAATACAACACATTAATAATGAAGGAAAATAAACACATGACATCTCAATTGAAACCCAAACAGTGTTTGATAAAAATTCAACAATCTTGCATGGTAAAAAAACACTTATTAAACTCATAAGAGAAGGTAAGTGCCTCAACATGATAAATGACATTTATGAAAAACTCACAGCTAACATCATGCTCAATGGTTAAAGACTGAATGTTTTATAACTAAGATAGGAGAAAGATAAGAACGTCCACTTTTACCACTTCTATTCAATATACTACTGTAAATTCTACCTAGAGCAATTGTGTAAATAAAGGAAATAAAAGACAACCAAACTGGAAAAGATGAAGTATAACTATCTCTATTCACAGAAGGCATATGCCTATATATAGAAAAATATCAATTCTCAACACACAAAAAAATATCAGACCTAGTAAAGACATTCTGTATAGTTACAGGGTACAAGATAAACACAGGAAAATCAGGTGTGTTTCTATACACCAGAAATAAGCATCTTGAATGGAAATCAAGACAATGCTATTTGCAATAGCATGTAACAGAATAAAATACATAGAAATTAATTCAATCAAAAAGGTCAAAGACTCGTTCATCTAAAATTGCAAAAGTTTGCTGAAAGAAATTAACAAAGACATTAATAAATTTAAAAAATCCTGTGTCATGAATTGGAAGACTTAATATTATCAAGATGTCAATACTACTCAAACAATTTACAGACTCAATGCAATAATCCCTATCAAAATTTCAAGGGCCATTTTAGCAGAAATGGAAAAGCTGATTCTCAAATACATATGGAATTGCAAGGGCTCCAAGTAGCCAAATCAATATTGCAAAAGAAGAACAAAGTTGGAGAACTTATATTTCCTTATTTTAAAACTTACTATGGAGCTAAACAATGAAAGGTGTTGTGCTATTATATAGATATAGAACAATGGAATAAAATTGACAGTCCAGAAATAAATCCATGCATCTTTGGTCAATTGATTTTTGTCAAGGGTACCAAGACCCTTCAATAAGCAAACAATGGTCTCTTCAACAAATAATACTGAAAAAACTTGATATCCTCATACAAAAGAAGGAATTTGGATATCTATCTCATACCATATACAAAAAATAAGTGAAAATAGATCAATGACATAAATATTAGAGATAAAATTGAAACACTCTTAGAAAAAGCCATAGAGATACATCTTCATGACTTTCAATTTTGCAATGGATTATTAGATATGACACCATAGTATGGGAAACAAATAAATAATAGATAAATTTGCATTAATCAAAGTTAAATACATTTGTGCATCAAAGGATTCTATCAAGAAAGTGAAAAGATGATTTACATAATGAGAGGAAATATTTTCAAATTATATATCTGATAAGGTTTTAGTATCCAGAATATATAAATAACTCTTATAACTCAACAACAGAAAGGTAAACAATCCAATTAAAAAACTGCAAAATCACTTGAATAGATATTCTCAAAAAAAAAAAAGATATATAAATGGGCAATAAGCACATGGCAAGATGCTTAACATTACTAGTCATTAGGGAAATATAAATCCAAACCACAGTGAGTCGCTTTACATCTATGAAGTTGGCTATAGTAGTAATAATAATATTTTTTAAAACAAAAAATTCATAAGTATTGGTGAGAACTGGGGAAATTGGAGCTTTTTTATATTGCTGGTGGGAATGTAAAATGGCTCAGTTGCTGTGGAACAATTTTATGTGGTTTTTTTTTTTTTTTTTTTGGTGCTTATTCACAATTTAAACATAAAATTACCATATGCCCCAACAATTCCACTCCTAGGTATATATTCCAAAGAGTTGACAACAGATATTCAGATAAATGTTTGTACACGAATGTTCATAGTAGCACTATGCACAAGAATAAAGAGGTAGAAACAACCTATCCATCAACGGATGAATGGATAACTTGTGGTATATACATCAATGGAATATTTTGTCATATAAATGAATTAATTAATGACACATGCTGCAACATGAACAAAACTTAACATTATGCTAATTGAAAGAAACCAGACACAAAAGTGCACACATTGTATGATTTGATTTATATGAATTATCCAGAATAGGTAAATCCATAACAGAAGGCAGATTGGTAGTTGCCAGGAATTGGGAGGAGAGGAGAATGGGTAGCGACTGCTCAATGGATATGGGGTTTTCTTTTGGGGTGATAAAAGTGTTTTGGAAATAGACTAGGTGGTTGCATAACATTGTGAGTATACTAAATACCACTGAATTGTTCACTTTAAAATAGTTAATTTTATGTTATGTGAATCTCTGCTCATTAAAAAATGATACAGATATCCATATATAGTCATTTAATATGGACTATCTCTGGAATAAATTAACAAAATCAGCATTTGCCTCTTGGGATCAAACAACTGGGTGTCACAGGAGGAAGGAAGACATAAGGATATTGTATACCCTTTATGTTCCTTGAATTCTTTAGTATGTTTATGCATTATCTTTATAATAAAACATTAAAAATATTTAAAAAATAAGTTAAGATGAGAGGTAGTGTAAAAGTTGTAGTAGCAAGATCTGCTGATAAACTTACTCCTTGGGTAGAGGAAGGGAGAGTAAAGGGAAGCAAAAGACCATTTCTAGCAATAGTAAAAAGTAAAAGAAAGAGACATGGTTGAACAGACTTTAAAGAAAGCTAGGAAATGAGAATGGAATGAAAAAAAAATGCAAATTGGTCATGATAAAGTGCAGGAGCTGGAAAAATGTTAGGATGATCACTTCACACTACACATCCTTTGCAGTAGTTAAATTTGGCCATAGCTCAATTATGCAAAATAAATAAAAAAACAAACAAACAATAACAGTACATCCCTCACAATGTAAAAAGAGTATACAAGGTTAATTTAAGCAAATACTTTTGAAACAAGGAACTATCAACCATTAAAAAATCAGTAGCATCAAGTTCAATTAATAATTAATATCAGGGTGTCTACTAGAATCAGGTTATAGCCGTCATATGCCCAAAGTCAATTCTCTTTAAATTAATTTTATAGTCTAATCTTGTACAGTTTCCCAAGAATGTGGGGTCATCTGTTGTTGCAGGGTGATCCAATACTAAAAAAGAGTGTGCATGCTAAATTTTTGCCATCAAAAGAGTATTCATGGTGCACCATGTGAATGTGTCTCTTAAGGGAACTTCAGTGGGACTGGCTTCTTTTGTAAGGCAAATAATCTTTTATAATGGGTCCCCTGCCTCATGGACATAATTAGAGTGTAGAGCTTCTCTTCAAAGCGAGTTCACTAATTCTCCATGATTAAAAACTTTTTTAAAAACTATGCACATATTTCTACTGTGCAATATCAGCAGAAGCTTTTCTTATTTCCAAAAATAAGCATCTTACCCTACCTGTAACTTGGAAAACTATGCAGTGGAAACCAGAGTAATGATAAATTGTTCCACCTCAGTGTTTGGTGAGAAAAGGCTATGTTGGACTAGCACAAACTAAGAAAGCTTAAATTAAATAGATGAAAATGCAACAACAACAGAGATTGTGAAAGGGCAAGAGATTTTAGAACCAGATGAAGAAAAAACAAAAACCAATTGGATTCTTTCAAAAGAATTCATTTTCAGCTTGGATAACATCCATCTAAAGATTTTTCCCCTTACAAATTAATAGTATAAAAGTCCCAGGCTGTGATAACTCTAATTCAGAGCTATTTTGTGTTTGCTAAATGGAATGTGTCAGGGATCTGAAACAGTGCTATACTACAGAAAATAATTAGTTGAGAACTAACTTGATAATTTTACCACTGAGAAGAATGAACTGAAATCAACCTTCACTTTAATTATGTGAAAAGAAGCATAATTACCTATATAGATAGTAATCAGGAAAAATTAAAATACATTTCTCTGTTATCTTCTAGATAGCAAGCTAGCTTGTTTAATCTTTTCACCTCATATAGTAAAGATAAAAAATCAGTTACTCTAATACCATCGAAATCTCATGCCACAGTAAAACTCTAAGAAAAAAATAATGAACTTTTTTCTAATGTAATAATATACTTCTTTTCTCTGTTGGTATTCAGTCTTATGAGGCAATTTTGAGGAATTTCCTTATGAGAATTATTCCTAGGGTATTAAGATAACAGCATCAGGGCAAAGTGACAAATTACTGGAGGCTTCAATTTAGGCACACAAAGCATTAGAGCTGTTAGAATAATATGTTCTCTCATCCTGGTTTAAATTCATTGGCTGTTGCCTTTTTATTGCTCAAGGACTAGAACTCCTCTAATCAATATCTACCATATACATTTGGAATGTGCCTACATACTCAACAGCAATATTGCATTCACAGAAATGTGGGCCAGTCGACCCAAATCAGCTGCAGTGTGCACACATAGAGACAGAAATAGCACCCATCCCTGGCTCTCAGCTATTCCCATCACAGGCTGGTCAGTTAAGATGCAAGGTAAGGCCAAGTTGTTGAGCCACAGATATTTCAGGCTGAAAAATCGCATGCTGCCTTGTGAAACAACTGGAAATTTGGATATACAAATGAGGGGGATGTATGCAAGTGAAATTACAGAAGGCCTTTCTAAGAGTCCAGTGTTCCAATTGCCAAGCCACTGGCACAAATTTCTAAAGTGCTAGGGCAAGTGGCCATATTTGGTAATTTCACATTTTACCTACAAGGTTGTTCTGTAACTCAGGGAAGCCAAGAGCATCATGGCCTAGTTAGACAGTAAGGGTGTAAAGGAACAGGCTTCTTCACTTCCTGCCTTAGCAATTCCTTTGGAGTGTGCTAAGATCATGTTGTTTTCATTTAATGTCATATATATATATATATGTATATTCCTAATCCGTCCATGTTACGAGAGTTGACAAGTCCACAGTTTGAGAAGTAGCTTGAGAAGTTGAGTCACCTTGTATGATTTTATTCTTCACAGTTATTTGTGGTCTGCCTTGTATGACAAGTACTATACAAAGTAAAGCCATGCCACACCATGAAAATATCTGAGACTTAAAATCTCTGACAGAAATGGACTGGAACTTAAGAGTCCATCAAATTTTCATAGTGATTAGGTGAATTGACACTTGGCTTAATCCACTTTTCAATTAGGACCAAAAGGATTGTCGAGGGTGAAATAGAAACTCTCCAAAACTTTTGGAGGTAAGGAAAGAGTTTTCCATTCTTTTTTTTTTTTTTTTTTTTTTTGAGACAGAGTCTCGCTTTGTTGCCCAGGCTAGAGTGAGTGCCGTGGCATCAGCCTAGCTCACAGCAACCTCAAACTCCTGGGCTCAAGTGATCCTTCTGTCTCAGCCTCCCAAGTAGCTGGGACTACAGGCATGCGCCACCATGCCCGGCTAATTTTTTATATATATATCAGTTGGCCAATTAATTTCTTTCTATTTATAGTAGAGACGGGGTCTCGCTCTTGCTCAGGCTGGTTTTGAACTCCTGACCTTGAGCAATCCGCCCGCCTCGGCCTCCCAAGAGCTAGGATTACAGGCGTGAGCCACCGCGCCCGGCCTGAGTTTTCCATTCTTAATACAATCTAATATCTAAGACATTTAAAAGAAAGTATGCAAAAGCAAAAAGAAAAAAAAAAAGAAAAGGAAATTATTAGAACAATGAATGGCATGAAAGAACAAAAGGAAGCCTGAAGGTAATGCAGGTGGCTAGAATCAGAAAAAAACATTCTGTGGATAATATTCTGTGACTGAGTGTGTTACAGCCACCTACAATCTTAAAAGAGATGGTAGGGGAGATTACTGCTTTAATCATGGAAACGTAGAGTTTCTTAATGACTCCTTGGAGAAAAGGAAAGTATTTATTGCCACATGAGACAAGTTTAAACAAAAAGAGGAAGATGAAAAGAAAAACTAAGGGATCTAAAATTATGCACCATTTCTCCCTCTGGAGAGGAAAAAACTTGTAGGAAAAAACTCCAGAGATATTAATAAAGAATGAAATCACAGAGGTTTCAGAAACTAGGAACTTGTCAAAGTAGCCAATGAATATTCAGAAAGGCCACTCTTAGTCATGTAAACTCTTACAGATTCAGGCTGGAAACAAAGAATTTGGGAATGAAGCTGATAGTGGTAAAACCAGCTGTCTAGATAGGCACAAAAGATTGTATATTTCCCCAAATTCTAGGCAGAATGAGTGGTTAAGGAAAGAAAAAGCTGGCTAGAAAGGATTGTAAGTGCAGTGGTAATAGAGGTTCTCAGCTCTTCCTATTTCATGTGCTTTATTATGATCCAGAAAAACGTGTTAGAGCAAACAGCTGATGGTATCAATAAAAGCAGGAGGGAGGAACAAAGGTAATGGCACACACAGGACTCTTTCTTTGACAGGTCATATTGCAATGTTGCAAATGCAAGGATCACAGAACAAATCAGTGTGTCAAATATTCAAGGTCAAATATCATCAGAGATGCCCATTCATTTGTAACTCATTCTCTGCTGCTTATGCTTTTCCCTTCTTAATTCTGAGCCTTGTTCCCCAATGTATTATATGATATAGATCACTATCTCATATTAAATTGATACTCTATCAGCAGAGATAGATGGATGGTTCAATGAAGTTTTTGGAGAAAAGCCAAAGATATACGATGAAAAAGCAGGTTCAGAATTTCATATATACACCAGATGGAGAATAAAGCCAAGTATGCCTGGTGGATTCTAGACAGGAGTCCATGTTTTCAAATGAAATGTGACAGTTTAAATATAGGATGGTATCACAGATGACTTAAAACCAAATATATGAAAAAAATCATTAAAATAGAGAATTGCATTTATTTCATTTTATTTCATGCAGAAACAGGGTGTCAAGAAAACATAATCATGAGAAAATGTGAAATTAAGAGGACAATTAAGTTTACATCTAGAGATATAAGAGAAGCTTTTTTTGCACATTGATTTATATCAACTTCAAGGTGAAGAGAAATATATATCTGTATAATAGGAGTGTTATAAGGAACAATAAAAATGCGCAAAATTTATGTGTAAACCTAGGGGCTATACACAAAAATATCGCTGCAGATGAAAGTTCATTCATTAATATTATTCATAGGTTACTTATACCAGAGATGTCTTTTAATAAATATAGTTGAGAGGGTAGGCAGTTATTTCTATGCCTTATAAACTTTCCTTTATTTTTACACTTTTGAAAAAGTTTTGAAATAATTTCAAACTTACAAGAAAGTAGCAAGAATAGTACAAAGAACTCTTACATATATTTTACCCAGATTTTCCAAATATTAAAAGTTTGCTCTATTTGCATTTGTCTTTCTCTCATTCTCTTTATATATATATGAAAATTCACATTATATGTTATATATTATTAGTAAGTATACACGATTTGTTGTAAAGTTTCACCATTGTATAGTTACTCCATTGTATAATTGCTCCATTCTCTCATTTCTCCATTGTAGAGTTTCTAGCTTTTCCCTTGCAATTAATAATCCCTCTATGTGGGAGACACTTTGAGGCCATGCCATTAGCGTTCCCCTCATCAATCCCATACCCTCAATTTCAAATAATTCTTGCCTAAACCAATGTTTATGATGATGATTACGCAATGATTATCCCCACCTCCAACTCCACTACTTCCTTCACCTTTATTACTCAGTATTATACTGTAGGACAGCATCCTCCCACCCCTCTTAATTTATGTGTTTATTAACCATTTGTCTCTTTATGATCAGCATAAACTAATGGATTTCTCTTTTTCAAAAGAAACCAATGGGCTACATTACATTGCTGTTCTTATCTATTTTGTTGCTCCAATTGTCCTAGATTCAACCAGTAGGAACTCATTTAAGCAGTATTCTGGGTATACACTCATCATTTTTTGAACACTTTCTTACTTCTTGACACAAGATGTTCTAGGCTCACATTGTGCTTTGCTTATGCTAATCCTAGCATCAGACATTTCTCTAAGAAGCTACATTACTATTATTGGAAATTGATACTTAGAAGCCAAGATATAAGTGCTATGTGGGATATTAATAATTTCTAGGCCCTTTCAGCTGACAGAGATAGGAAATCATAGGTTTATATTGATATCACCAATTCCAGTCTGCCCCACATAGTTCTTTCTCTCCTCTATTTTATATATTCCTCTTCCATAATAAGAATTTAAGCCCTCTCTCTAAAAAAGTGTACATTTATACATTTTTTCTGATCCTACAATACATACAAACTTGTTTCAGAATAGCTATCATCTATATCTATCTATTGATTGATCATCAATCAAAAGGAATTGAAGAGTTAATTGCAGTTCTATTTGCAGTTCTGTTTCCCCACTAGATAGAAGTTATGCAAAGTACTGTTTTTAAATGTTGCATGGATAAGTTATTTTCCCCCCTTAGTTTGATTATGTTCTTCATTTGAAATACAGCTGGGTACATTTTGTTCTGTCTGTATTCAGTTTTAGAGAGTATTTTCCCCATTCTAATTGAGTTAATTTTATTATTTGTATATGTAGAGCATCACAATAATTGTTACTTCCTTTCTTATCCCTTCCATGTTGTCCTCTTACTCCCACCTGACACTCATGATTTGTAGGAAACCAATTTCATAGTTTCTTATTTATTCATCTATGTCATAGTTTATAGATAAATGCATATTTTTAGTTTCTTCTTCTTTCTTATAGATAAGTATCATATTATATAGAAACTTTTAACCTGCCTTGTTATAAGTGTTCTGTAAGACATTCTCTAAAAAAGACATCTGCACTTGACATCTGCTGTTTATAGCAGCACAATTTACAATTGCAAAGATGTAGAATCAGCCCAAGTGCCCATCAATACATGAGTGGATTAATAAAATGTGGTATATGTGTACCATGGAGTTCTATTCAGCTATAAGAAATAATGGTGATGTGGCACCTCTTGTATTTTCATGGATAGAGCTGGAACCCATTCTACTTAGTGAAGTATCCCAAGAATGGAAAAATAAGTACCATATGTACTCACCAGCAAATTGGTATTAACTGATCAACACCTATGTGGACATATAGGAATAACATTTATCGGGCATTGGGTAGATGAGGGGGGAGAGGAGTAGATGGGTATATACATACATAATAAGTGCGATGTGTACCATCTGGGGGATGGACACACTTTAAGCTCTGATTCCAGGGGGAAGGGAAGGAAGGCAACACACATAACTTAAACATTCTTACCCCGATAATATGCTAAAATACAAAATATATATTTTAAAAAGTGTTCATCTTTATACAAGTAATATTCTTGTTTCCCAGTTTAACATCCTAAATTACTCTCTGTCATTGGGACAAAGTTTAAATTTCTTAGAATTTCTTCTTAACCTGAACATGGCCTACTGAAGCAGCCTCATCACTTACCAGAAACCATAAACATTCTACATCTAAAGTCATCCTAAAGTTCTTAAATTCTTGAAATATGGCATGATCTGAATGCCTCTATGCCTTTGCACATGTTATCCCTAAAACACAATTTCTTCCTTAACCATGTCTCCAATTCCAAATCTTCCTTTAAGAGTCAACTCAGATTTTTATTTCATCAGGAAGATTTTTCTGAGTTTTAGTTTCAATAGCTGTAAAATTGAAGTTAATAGTGTCTATCCTTATGGATAGATAGATGCCTTTAGTACATATGCAATAGAAGCTAACTTATTTCCCTATTTCACCTTCTAGATTATTAATTCCTACAGGGCAATGATTATCTCTTGTTTATTTCTATATCTACAAGGTTGTACACATAATAAATGCTCCATGAATATTTGCTGAATGAACTATTTCAGAGGCATAATTACTCAATAATTATAAATTATTTTTGTAATAAAATTGTACCCATATGTCTAAACTCCCTGGACAGTAACTAGAATAGCTTAAAGAAATTTAATGAAATTATAATGAAATGTTAGATATGAAGATTCCAATTCTGTAGAGGATATTATAAAATACTCATTTAGGCCTTAAAATAAAGGGAATTCAAATAGGAATTGAACAAGGAAGACAGACTATTTGTTTCTCAGGAATATAACTAGAGCTAAGTGCCCCAAATCCCCAAAATAAATTCTTCCAACATATATCTTTCAAGCATTATTTTGAAATAATATTTTATTTTTATTAAATCATTTTATTTCTAATGTTTTATTATATAATACTTTTCAGATTTGTAAAATTTGCAAAATAGTACAATGATCCCTGTATGTATATCATCCATCTAGCTTTCCCAAGCTTTGCCATCTTATATAACAACAGTGAATTTATGAAAATCAGTAAATTAATATTGATGCATCACTATTATATCTAATATAATCTACAGACCTTATTCAAATATCACCATTTGTGCAACTAATGTTGTTTTTATGTTCCAGGATCCAATGCAGTATCACACATTGCATTTAGTTGTCATGTCTCTTTAGTTTCCTCCAATATGAGACAATTTCTAAATTTCACTTTTTGTTTCATGACTGTATTAGTTTGCTAGAGCTACCATAATAAAGTATCACAGACTAGGTGGCTTAAACACCAGAAACTTATTTTCTCACAGGTCTGAAGTCTAGAAGTCTGAGATAAAGGTGTCAGCAGGGTTGATTTCTTCTGAGACCTCTCTTTGGCTTGTAGATGGCGATCTTTTTCCAGTATTCACTTGGCCTTTCCCCTGTGCCCTGCTTGTGTCCCAATCTCCTCTTCATGTAGGGGCACCAGTCATATCAAATTAGAATCCACCCATATGACCTCATTTTACCTTAATTACATCTTTAAAGGGTCTATCTCCAAATATAGTCACATTCTGAAGTACGGGAATCTAAATTTTCAACACAAGAATTTTTGGAGAACACAATTCAGTCCATAACAATGACTATTTTTGAAGAATATTGGCTAGTTATTTTGTAAAATAGTCTTTAGTTTGGGTTCGTCTGATGTTTCCCATGATTATATTCAGGTCATGTGGTTTTGACAGTAATGCTACAAAAGTTAAGATTGTACAGTTCTAAGTGTATATCACGAGGTACATGATAGTGATATGTATCATTATGGTGATTTTAACTTTGATTTACTTGGTTAAGGTGGTGTCTTTCAGGTTTATCCACTGTAAAGTTACTATTTTTCTCTTTGTACTTGATAAATATCTAGTAGGGAATACTATGGAAATATTATTTTTCTCTATTAATTTTAGATTCCACTGATGATTCTTGATTATGGTAATTATTACCTATCAAATGACAATTTTCTATTTCTGTGATTCCTTTTCCATTTACCAATTCAAATACTATGTAAGAAAGAACTTTCTCTTGTTCTTCATTTATTCTTTTTGCATTATTTACATTTATAAATATAGTCTCCTGGATATTTATTTTATCTACAGGATATAATCCATTACTATCATTATTCACTTTTTTGCTTAAATTGTTCCAAGCTTGGCCATTTCAAGATCCTTCAAGTTGGATTCTATGTCATGTCAACAAGCTCCTGTCATTTTTTCAGCATTTCCTTAATTTCTTATGCAGCACAAGATGTTCTAGGCTCATTTTGTACTTCCCTTGATCTAACCCTGGAATCAGCAATTTCTCCAAGGAACACTGTTTCCTGGTAGTGAAGAATTTTATTTAAAATCCAAGCCATCTATTACTATTATCAGCAAAGAGCCCACACCTTCTTGCAGTAACTGATACATAAGGGACTTTGAAGAAGTAAATAATTTAATTAATAATTCAATTTACTCTTTAATTTTCCAAATATTTTTTCATTAGATCAAAAAATAAAAGAATATTGTAGGAGCCAATAATTTTGGACTATTTTTGTTAATCATATTGTTTCCTCTTCCAAAATTCTATAAGTATGTAAGTCTCTAATCAGCAAAGAATTCACACACCATTCAAAAGTTATATTTTTTCCCACAAAGGGATTGTCTGTTTCATCTAAAGTAGACTTACTATTGTGTGCACAATATATATTTTAAGGATTTTGAAGAAGGAGAAATAATAAAGCCTAGCATGTCTCATTACTTACTTTGTCACCTGCAGGATTCTTTACATTTTTTTTCTTTTATGAGAACTAATCCCCAATCCAGTTCACAGCTCTTTTTACAAAGCACGTTGAGTTCTGTATTACCACAACAAAAGAAAGCCATGTGGAAAAAAAAAAAGGAAGAACAGAAAAGAAAATGTTTACAGCGGGAACAAATTCCTTCTTCTTCTTTCTGGTTTTCTGTGTATAATCTTATTTTGGCAATCATAATATCATCCATTAATTTCTTGATGAATAAAATGTGTCACTCATAAACACCTCCAGAAGTACCTTGATAGTTGTCAGGGAAGTATTTGCCAGCTATTCAAATAAAGACAGATTACTTAGATAGCAAAGACAATCTGGCTTTCAATACCAGCATCTGGCCACTTACTAATATCTTTATCTCCCTGAAATCTCAAGAAGATTAAAGTTTTACTGAAGTGGAGTCTCAGGTGTTCATTTTTCTAGCTTAGCCTGGATTCCAGCCTTTCACTTTCCCAGCCCAGAATACTATGGGGAAGACTGTGTGCTATGTTCTTCAGAGCTCACCGGACATGCTAACAATTAGGTGGCATTTCAACTGAACATCAACTTATAATTCTGTGTTAAATTTAAACAATATTCTTTTTGGTAAAAGAACAAAATAAAAATGCATCATTTTTTTATAATACTACAATATATGGTCTCCACACAGGCTGTGAAAGAATTTATCTAATGATTTAATTAATAGGTTTATTCTTCATGCAGGATGTATTTAAGAAAACCACCATGTTTCTCCTTCATCAAGCTGCATAGTATACTGCAGTGTTTTGGATTCAGTCTGATTATATCTAATATGGATAATCTATTTGTAAAAGTGTTGGAGCTATTATAATAGAAAGTTCTCATTTATTTTTTTCTCTCTTTTTCTCTTGCCTTCAAAGTATAACAGAGGGCAATTTCCTGAACAATGCATTTAAGAATCATGAAGAAGGATTGGAAGGAGTGAGCTGTGGTCTTTGGCTACTTTGAAATTTGATTTTTAACTTTCCCTTCCTCTTACCTTTCTCTTTAGGTACACTGGATCTCTGCTTCTATCAGTATGTCTCTTTCTCTCACAAACAGACAATTGCTTTATTATTATCATAAAGACACCTCTCTAGTGGCTGACCAAATCCTCCATAAATAGTCATATATTTCAATTATTATGCAGATTACAAGGATCAATAGTACGTAGACAGAACAAGAACACTGACTAAAATTCTCTTTATAGTAGGCATGTATACTTGCTGTGGCATCATATTATTTAGACTTCAGCAAATTCCACTATGATCTTGGGCTTGCAACTAGTGTTGTTTTGTATAGCTAATACATTTATCCTTTCCTTAAAATGGTGCTGAAGATGAATTGCAGTCGAAGCTGTGTTGGTTGACCAATTAGACATACTTTTTAAAATAATATATGAGAACTTTGCACTAGATTTGGAAGAACAGAAGGCATCCAATTAAGTCTGCTTTTTCCCTCAGGCATCAAGGGTCAGATCATAGGAGTAATTGGGAACCTCCAGTAGTGTGGTACGAATGCCTGAGGCAGTAGTGCCAAACAGGAGAAACCCCTCCTTCAGAAGTGCTCAGAGAGGGTAAAAACAAGTATGAGGCCATAAATCTGGACTATGAAAGGCCTTTTACTGCCAGAGTCCCTCTGTCTTGCCAAAGGGAGGGGACAGGTACCAAAGTCCCATGAAGAGAGCTAACTGCTTGATGTGGCAGAAAAGAAACAGGGATTCTTCTTTAGCCTAGATCTCCCCCAGAGTTAGGTACTTCTATAGTAAACCCTTTGAGTTGTCTATAGTTTGCAATGGTATTCCTGGAATATTTCATAACTTAAACTATAGCATATTCCTACTTCATATGTGCCCCCTCCCCACAGACGTCACTCCAATAAGATATCCTTACCCTTTTTCTTAATATTTAAAAGTACCAATTATACTTAGAGCCTAAGAAAAATATTAAGTTTCTGAAATTACCTGTATAATTACAGGTAAAATAAACAAAAAAGAATGTCCCTAATGGTTGTTGCTTTCTTGGGCAGGAAAGGGGAAGAAAAGAAATGAATTCCCTTGCCTTTTCCTATAGAAGGAATACTTTAAAGTTTCATTAATCAGTTCCCCAAATAGCCAACAGTTTATGGATACTATCTCTTTGCAAAAAAAAAAAAAACTTCAATTTACAAAGGATGAAGAAAATGCTCAGACTTCATTAAAAACAAGAATCCCCACATTAGAGGTTCTTTATATAATTGAGTTCAAGTCATTTGACATTTATTAGAAGCATCTTCTTAGCATTACAAAACATGCTGCTATCACTTCTGGAAGCTTTGAAATGTTTTCTCAGGGCAGGCATTGGTAAACCTCCCTATTTTACAGTAGCACTCCTTATTGTGTTTCTTTTTTCTCCTTCCTTCCTTCCTTCCTTCCTTCCTTCTTCCTTCCTTCCTTCCTTCCTTCCTTCCTTCCTTCCTTCCTTCCTTCCTTCCTTCCTTCCTTCCTTCCTTCCTTCCTTCCTTCCCTATTTTTTTTCCTTTCCCCCCAGGTAAATACCTGCTTATAAAGCTACAAAGCCAATTATGAAGGAAACCAAACATAATAGCAGGTACATATGTGCATACTTGTATTAATAAATTACATGAATCCTAAAAAGCTGGAGCAGCAAGAAATGCTACAGTTTAGGATTGTGGAAAAGGGTAATTGTCTCATCTTTCTAGGTGCTGAAATCTTGAAAGAGAATATCAAATCAACTACTACTGGTGCTGTTACTCCAGGATTTTCACTAATAATATGGATTTCTGCCCTTTCTTCCTATAGCTCCTGATTTGAGCTTCTTATTTTGTTTTACAGCTCAATATTTCTATTTCCTCAATGGTACTTTGTTGGTGGTCGTGTTTATTAAGGATACAGTGTTATTTAACCATTTTGATTCTTTCCATTTTATAAGTATCACTGAAAGGAAAGTCTTTGAAAACCCAATGGGGGTGGAGTTTCATACAAATACCTGAAGCCAATTTCTTACAAGTAAAGTAGACTACAATGAAAAAAAATTACTTCATTTCAAAAATTATTTTTTCCACAATGTTAATGTCTGCTTACCACACAGGATGCATCCTTTAATTGTGTGTATGTATGTGTGTGCGTGTGTGTGTGTGTGATAGACATAGATATTTATCACGGTACATAGATTCAAAATAAATATGTAAATATATGAAGGAAAATGTATCCATTGATATATTAAAACCAGGAAAAGGCAGTTCTCCATGGTTACAAAGTGCATTTATTTTTCACAGAGCCTATAAACAGAGGGGTACAATGTGGACTGCAGATACTACAATACTATATCATTAAAGATCACAAAAGTCAAGAAGTGCACAAAGACACAGAATTTGATTGTTGTCGACTTCATAATTTCTATCTATTTTCTTACCCACTTTCTAAAACTAAATATTCTCATATTTAACAAAATATCTGACCCGAACTAAAATATCAATATAAATGATAATCTTCAGAAGAGTATTTAATGAAAAGCGTTTTCACAGCCTTCTATCAACAGATCTTAAAATCTGAGACAATATTTAAAAATCACTAATGTATTAAATCATATAAATGTCCAAATAAAATTATAAAAGGGAACTCATATTTTTCAATTTTGTGAATAGCATTCTTTCCTGTATCTTTACTATTAAGGATTTTTTCCTAAGAGCTATTTTCTAATGCACTATCCAATTTTAAATGTCTCCAGAACTGAGACATCCACTTTTTCACTATTAATTAGAAGTATGGAATCTTCATCTAAAATTATATCCACCCTAAATCCCCCTTTTTTGCCTTTAAGCCTTAGTTATATTTTGAAGGCTCCCTAACTGTTGTTATTTTCGCTTTTGTTATGGTTCTGTACCTTTCACAGATGTGATGAAAATACTACATCTGAATGTTTTATGCTTAATATCAGTAGTAATTCTGTAGAGTTGTGTGTTATCAGCAGAGGCAGTATATTGTAGAGATGAGAAACCCAGGCTCCATAATCAGACTACCTGACTCTTCCATTCACATTTCTGTGTCTCAATTTCTTCATCTATAAAATGAGGACAATCATAGCACATGTAAAGTCCTTAGGAGAGTACTTAATGCATACATGCTCACTATGTATTAACTTCTTCTTATGATATTCAGAGTGTGTAACAAAGAACATGGATCTCTCAAAGGAAAGCAGTTATGATATATATGTACATGTGAGATATAAATATGATTATTGAATTTTAATAAAATTTTAATAAAATCACCTATAGATTACTTAAATAACTATAGAACTGGTATTTTTCAATCACTCCTCATTAAACAAAAAATTATTCCAATCACTTCAAACTATCTTTAAGGCAGTATGGTTAAAAGGGAAACAGCAGGTTTTGGATTTAGAAAACCTATATTCAAATTCCAGCTGTAATATTTACTTGCTGTGTGGTTATAGGCAAACATCTTACCTTTTCTGAGATTTGTTCTCTTCATTTGTAAAGAAAGGATAATCACCGTACTAACCTCATAAAGTTGTTAACACATTGAAAATATTTACTGGAATACTAGACATTTACATATTAAACGCTCAAAACTATTAAGAGATCTCCAGTCAGACTTCTTGGGTTTAGTTTACAATCATGATGGTTAATTTTATGTGTCAACTTGGAGAATCTTTTTGGATGATGTTAACATTTAAATTGGTGAACTTCAAGTAAGGAAATTGCCCTTCATAATGTGGATGGGGCTTTATTTAATCAGGCGAAAATCTGAATAGAATGAAAAGATAAGCCTCCCTGAGCAATAGCGAATTTTCCAGGAGACTGCCCTCAGAGTTCATCTTCACCATCAGCTCTCCTGGGTCTCTAGGCAGCCAACTTTTGGACTGGAATTGCACCATTGGCTCTCCTGGATCTCAAGCCTGCTGGCCTGCAATGCAGATTTGGACTTACCAGTCTTCATAATCATGTGAGCCAATTCCTTATAATAAATCTTTTTCTATAAATATATGAATCCTATTGGTTCTGTTTCTCTGGAGAACCCTGAATAATACAATATCACAGTTCTGCACCTTACTACCTCTGTGACCTTGTGCAAGTTAATTAACCACTCTGAGCCTCATTACTTCATCTACTGATTGAAAAGAACAATGCCTGCCTCACTTGATTTGGGGGAGAATTAAAAGTATTAAAGTCTATAGAGTGCCTAGGAGACTATTAGACACCTAGGAAGCTCTCAGGAAATGAGTTTCATGGAGTATCTGAAAACAAGACACACTATTTTGCCAGATAAAGATACAGCTGATTTTAGTTCTTTATTTTGTTGAAGAACTAATAGAGAACAAAGTTTTAAAATATTCCTTTAAAGCAAATTACAAAGATTGCTAGTGTAAATTCTTTCAGAAAGGTGAGGTAGGTCAAAAAGATAGATTTGTGGTATGAAAATATTTTCATTGTTTTGTCAGATCCAGCCATTTTCTCAGATCTAGCTGGGCCCATGAGAAAGCCATGCCAAGATATGTTGTATCTTGTTTTGCCTTGTGGAGTCTCCTGTTTCTGACAAATTTTTGTATCCTAACAAGAAACTGTGTGAATGTGGTCATATGATGTCTTCTTACCAGTTTGTAACCATTCTTAAAACATCATATAGATTAATAACAAGTGCCCATTTACTGCACTATTACTTTGTGCCATAAATTTAATATTCTGTATTTCATTCCCTGAACATCCTTATGAGGTACGTACAATGTTTAGCCACATTTTACAAATGTAAAAACTGGGGTTTTTAAGATTATGCACTTTGCTCATGTGTACAAATTCCAAAACTCATACTCTAATTCAGTAGTTCTCAAACTTCACTGCACTCACAATCACCTGGAGGGCTTTTAAAAATTATAATCAGAAAAACAGTAAACACCATCAAGCCTTAAAAAAAATTATAAACAGGTCTAATCTCCAGAGATTTCAATTAAATTTGTGGTGGAGCCAAGGCACCAATAATAAAAACCGAAAATAAACCTCCCTATATTTTTCTAATATACAGCCAAATTTGAGAAGCCTTTTCTGAAGCTATTATACTACATCAATGTTTTCCAAAATTATATCATTGAAATCCCCAGTAAGAGATATATTTAACACTATAAACTGGTATACATATACATGCAGAGATATAAAACTGAAACAAAAGTTTCACAAAACAATATAAATGCTTACTACCTACAAGCATTCAGTTATTTTCTATTCTATTCTAGTGTAGTCTATTACATTTGCATTGCTAATTGGTACCTTCTCAATTGATTTCACAACCCATTGGTTGATTGCCAACCACAGTTTGAAAATCACTGCACTGTACAATGCTTAATAAAAATGTGTTCCATTTCCCTACCACTTCCTGCTGTATATTCTATTTGAGCCTCCCTCTCCACACTGATGGGCATTTATTCCTTGAGTGCTGAAAAACAATTTCCCTCCACTTCCTTCTTGGTGCACTCTGTTCATTCTACAACCTCTTCCTTCAGCTGAATGCCCATGCACGGCAACTGTTCTGACATACTATCTTCAAGTATATATTTTTAAAACAAATAGTGCTATGGCTCAAGAAATAGGACCCTTTTTTACATCCAAGAAATGGTAACAAGTCCATAAATTTTATTCCATTTTGGAATTGCCACAAGCAGCTTGACACAACACAATTTCCATGGGTCAGGCATCCAGGAACAGGTTAGCTTGGTCTTCTGCTCAGGGCTTCACAAAGCTGAAATCAAGGTATTGGCTGGAACACTGATCTGATTGAGGCTTGGGGTCCTCTTCGCAGCCCTGTGGTTATTGACAGAGTTTAGTTATTTGTGGATATAGAATTCATGGTAGGTGGCTTAAAGGTCATCAGGAGAAACTCATTTTAGGAATGACTCAGTCCTTTTTTTAAGGGCTTGCTGGATTAGGTCACATACACCTCGAACAATCACCTTTATGATTAACTTTAAATCAATTGATTATTGACCTAATCACAAGAGTGATTTTCCATTCACAGTGCCCATCCACACTCAAAGAGTGGGAATAATATGGAATATGTACATCAAAGTCTAATGACCACCTGAGAAGTCAGCCTACCACATATACCATCTCAAATTTCCCAGGTCTATTCTGGTTTTAGCACTGAAGTCCCAAATCCCTAGGAAAAAACCCTGGGCAAACAGGTACAATTTGTCACCTTACCAGTAGAAAATGAAGTCTCTCAGATAACACACTTTATGTTTCATATCTAATGAAAATCCGATTACAGGGAACCTGGGCATGAAGTTTATTCTTGTTCTCCTCTGATACAATATTTGTAAAGAGGAGTTGAGAAAAAGTGTCCCTATAGTCAGATGCCTTATAGTGAGCACCATAGAAACAGCTAACGAATCATGTATTTTTTCTTCTGGAGAATATCCCATCTACTGTAACAGAAAACAATGTTCACAAATGAAATACTATGGAGAATATTCCATTTTCAGGGTTCCTTTGTGTCATGTACTACGTGTGCCAGTTAATAAATGCAGTATAATATCAATGGGGTGATATAAAACTCTAAGTGCAGGCAATAGTGGATAAAGTCAGCAGTGCTTTCAGAACAAGCCTAATTTAAATTTCAAACATCACTAATTACCATAAATTTTTTTCTCCTTCAAATTTTGTTTTACACACTCCCATCTATATTTAACAAACATGGAGGCTTAATAATTATAAAAATCTAGGGTAAACATGGTACAGAGTGCACCATTGAATTGCAGTTTGTTAACACTTGTGATTGATTAGTCCTCCCTTTTGAATATTTTAAGACAAACTCAAGGAAAATGCAAGTGTCTGATAAGAAGATAACCTGAATTATTTACTTGTTATGAACTTTGCTTTCTTCTCATGATTGGCAAATTCGTCTCCTAAACCAAAAACTGAAACCAAGACGACTGTCTGTTTTATATTTATTTCTGTTTGGATTATTTTACAGAATTTAAAATGAAAATTCCAAGGGAAAAAATCAAAAACATCTCTTCCCACAGGAGAATATGTTTTCACTTTCTATAGGTGTTGGTTGTCTGGAGTTCATGGCATTGAAATGTGATTCTTTGTATTACTTTTGTCTATTTGGTAGGATAGATAGATCAATGGCCATTTTTTTTTTATTTGATGCTAGCTTGAACTTCTTTTTCTCTTTCCTCTGCTTGGAACAAATTCAGTTGCACAAAAATAACCCCCTTATATATGACTTCTCATTATGCTTTACGTTAGTTTTATCATCACTTTAAGAAGTTTCTTCAGGTTGTCTATTTGCTCTGTTGATTGTTTCCTTGGCTATGCAGAGCTTTTTAATTTAATTTAATTTAATTTAATTTCAAGTACCATTTATTTATTTTTGTAGTTGCTGTGATTGCCTTGTCGTCTTCTTCATAAATTCTTTGCTAGGGCCGACATCTGGAAGAGTTTTTCCAATATTTTCTTCTAGAATTCTTATGGTTTCATGTCTTATATTTAAGTCTGTTATCCATCTTGAATTAATTTCTGTGAATGGTGAGAGACACAAATCCTCTTTCAGTCTTCTACATGTGGCTATCCAATTTTCCCAGCACCATTTATTGAATAGGGATTCTTTTCCCCAGTGCATATTCCTGTCTAGTTAGTCAAAGATCAGATGGCAATATGTGGATGGTTTTATGTCTGAATTCTCTGTTCTGTTCCACTGGTCTATGTCTCTATGTTTTTGCAAGTCGCATGCTGTTTTGATTACTATAGCTATGTAGTATAGCTTAATGTCTGATAAAGTGATATCTCTAGATTTGTTCCTTTTGCTTAAGTTTGCTTTGGCTATTCAGGTTCTTTTCTGGTTCCAAACAAATCATAGAATTATTTTTTCTAGATCTTTGAAAAATGATGTTGGTATTTTGATGGCGATTGCATTGAACTTGTAAATCACTTTGAGTAGTATGAACATTTTAACAATATTGATTCTGCTGATCCATTCTCGTGATATGGTTTTCCATTTGTTTACATCATCTGCAGTTTCCTTCCTCAATGATTCATAGTTCTATTTGTAGACATCTTTCACATCCTTGGTAAAATATATTCCCAGGTATTTTATTTTCTTTGTTGCTACTGTGCAAGGTATTGAGTCTTCAATTTGATTCTCCACTTGACTGTTGTTGGTGTATATGAATGCTACTGATTTATGTACATTGATTTGGTAACCAGAAACTTTGCTGAATTTATTTATCAATCCCAGTAGTCTCTAGGTAGAATCTTTGGGGTTTTTGAAATATAAGATCATATCATTAGCAAAGAGCGATAGTTTGCCCTCCTCTTTCCCCATTTGTATACCCTAAATTTTCTTCTCTTGTCTGACTGCTCTGGCTAGGACTTCCAGCACTATGTAGAATAGAAGTGGTGACAGTGGGCATTGTTTTCTTGTTATAGTTATTAGTAGAAATGCTTTCAACTTTTTGCCATTCAATATGATGTTGATGTAGGTTTGTCACATATGGCTTTTATAATTTGGAGGTATGTTCTATTTATGCCTATTTTTTTAAAGAATTTTTAACATGAAGGGGTGCTGAATTTTGTCAAATGTTTTTTCTGCATCTATTGAGATGATCATATGATCTTGGTTTTTCAGCTTCTCTTTATATGGTGAATCATATTTATGGATTTACATATGTTTCACAATCGTTGCATCCCTGTTATGAAGCCCACATGGTCATGGTGGATTATTATTTTTTTCAATGTGCTGCTGAATTAGTTTTGCTATAATTTTACTGAGGATTTTTGCATTTTTATTCATAAGGGATATTGGTCTATAGTTTTCTTTGTTGTTGTTGTTGTTGAGTCCCTTCCTATCTTTGGTATCAAGCTGATATTGGCATCATAGAATGAGTTGGGGAGGATTGCTTCCCTCTCGATGTTATAAAATAGCTCCTGCAGTTTGGGTAACAATTCTTATTTATAGGTCTGATAAAATTCAGCTGTGAAACAATCTGGTCCAGTTCTTTTTATTTATTTATTTTTTGCTGGATGATTTTTTATTGCAGCTTCATTTTATTCCTCATAACTGGTATCTTCAGAAGTTCTATTTCTTTCTGATTGAGCCTTGGGAGGTTGTATGTTTCTAGGAATTTGTCCATTTCCCCAACATTTCCAAGTTTATATGCATAGAGATTTTTATACTGCTCCCAGAAGATATTTTGCATTTCTGTGGTATCTGTTGTAATATCTCCTTTTTTTTTTATCTCTAATTGAGCATACTTGGGTCCTTTCTTCTCTATTTCTAGTTATCTAGTGAGAGGTGTATCAATTTTGTTTATCTTATCAAATAACCAACTCTTTGTTTCACTAATCCTCTGTATTTTTTTGTTGTTGTTGTTTTCAATTTCATTTAGTTCTGCTCTGACCTTCATTAATTCTTTTCTTCTGTTTGGTTTGGGATTGGTTTACTCTTCTTTTATATTTCCTTGAGATAATTCATTAGATTGTTGATTTTTTATTTTCTGTCATTTTGATGTAGGCATTTAAGGCCATGAATTTTCCCTGTAGGACTGCTTTTGCTGAATTCCACAGATTTTGATAACTTATGTCCACTTTGTCATTTAGTTTGAGGAATCTTTTGATTTTCACCTGAATTTCTTCCTTGTCCTAATAATCATTCAGTAATCATTTTTTTAAATTTCCATGACATTGTGTAGAATTGAGTATTTTTGTTGTGGTTGATTTCTAATTTTATTCCACTATAGTCTGAGAATATCCATGCTATAATTTCTAATTTTTGAGACATGTTTTGTGCCCTAAGATGTGATCAATCTTAGAGAAGATTTCATGTGCTGATGAGAAAAATGTATATTCAGTAGTTTTGGGGTAGAATGCTTTGTAAATGTCTGGTAGGCCCAATTGCAATCTATAGAATGAGAGGCAATGTCAACATGTTATAAATCTGATAAAGGGCTAATCACCAGAATCTACAAAGAACTCAAGCAAGTCAGCAAGAAAAAAATCAACCCCATTAAAAGTGGATAAAGAATTCTAAGTGAAGTATCCCTAGAATGGAAAAATAAGCACCACATGTACTCACCATCAAATTGGTTTTAACTGATCAACAACTAAGTGCACATATAGGATATGTGCACTTCATCAGGCACAGGCAGATGAGAGGGGAGAGAAAGGGATGGTTATATACATAACGAGTGTGATGCTCTGACTTGGTGGGGGGCAAGGGCAATATACAAAACCTAAACATTTGTACTCCCATAATATGCTGAAAGAAAAAAAAAGTGGGCAAAGGACATGAACAAAAACTTTTCAAAAGAAGATAATCTAATGGCCAATAAAAGTATGAAAAATGTTCAATGTCACTAATCATCAGAGAAATGCAAGTCAAAACCACAGTGAGATATCACCTAGCTCCAGAGTGAATGACTTTTATCAAAAAGTCCCAAAACAATAGATGCTGGTGAGGATGTGGAGAGAAAGGAACACTTATATACTGTTGGTGGGACTGCAAACTAGTGCACATCTACGAAACATATTACAGAAATTCTTCAAAGAACTAAAAATAAACCTACCATTTGATCCAGCAATCCCAGGACTAGGTTTATATGCAAAAGAAAAAAATGCCATTTTATCACAAATATACTTGCACTAGAGTGTTTATTGCAGCACGATTCACAATTGCAAATATGTGGAAACAACACAAGTGCCCATCAACTCATGAATGGATTAATAAAATATGGTATTTGTACACCATGGAATACTACTCAGCCATTAAAAATGAATTAATACCTTTTGCAACAATCTGGATGGAACTGGGGACCATCCTCCCAACTTAAGTATCACAAGAATATAAAAACAAACATCATATATACTCACTAATAAATTGGAACTAACTGATCAGTACTCATGTGTAAGTAAAACTCAATGGAAATCAGGGAGGGAGGGAGGGAGGAGGAGAGGATGGGTGAAATCATACCTAACAGGTACAATGTACAGTATCTGGGTGATAGGCACACTTATAACATTTGACTCAGTAGTACAAAAGCAATCTATGTAAGTATAACATTTGGACCCCCATAATATTCTGAAATAAATAAATACATATCAGATGAAATTTTCTTAAAATAGACCTTTCTTCAGAATATTAACAGACTTAAAAATTACTCTGACAATGACATTTAGATTTTTTAAATTTCAGATATTTTTCTATTTCATGTGAATGTTTATTGCCCACATTTCCTCCCATTTCTTTTCCTAAGGTCTACTTCACTGTACAATGGTGTCTTTTATTGCTTCATCCTAAATATTGCCAATATAATGGGTTTTTGTATTTATTTTTTCCTGAGAAGAATGTGTTGAGCTCTCTAGTTTGAGCACTAAGCAAACCTCTGCAAGACAACACTTCTTTGTCCTGATTCCTTGGCATCATCAGGATGGAGGCCATTTCATCATCTCAAAGCCAGGAAGTCTCTTTTTTTTCTTTCCACTTTTTTTTTTTTTTTGGAAGTTTAAGGTGATTTATTTGACGAAGCACTCAGAAGGAAAAAGGGCAAGGATTTAATACACATCATGGGATTCTGCACTATATTCCTCACTATATCTTAGTAAAACATACTTTGGCATAATTGGTGGTGCTGGAATCCTTCCCAGAAGCATAGAAGTGCCTACAATGGGGGTAAAACTGAATTGCCAATGCTAAATCTGGACAGTCATTTCATACTGTTAATTCCACCATATGCAAATGTCTTTGCAGACATTACAAATAAAGAAAAAAGCTTCATTCAGAATGTTTAAGTATATCAAAGAACACTGTTTCATGGCTACTGCCAATGTTCACTGTTAAACACAGGGGCCTCAAAGGAAACACAGATTGTTTAGAAATAGAATATTCATCAAGTTATAATGGTTGATAATTATATTGCTACATTCCCCAGTTGTTTTCTAAATAAAATGCAAAGCATCACTTACATATTGGCATCATATCACCACCAACTGGCCAAGAGTGTTTACTAGGAATGTTTACTAGGAAGAAAATCATCAACTTTTAAAAAGAAAACAAACAGGAATAGACAAAAACATCCAGGATTTGATAAACTCATGGAGAAGCCAAAAACTCTGCAAATTGTCTTTTTTCATTGGCAACTGAGATTGAATTTCAACAGCCTCAAATCTGAGAAATACTGGCAGCTGAGTTTCTGTTACTTCTGTAACTGAGTCCACCACTTGTTAATCTGTATTTTAACCTTGACAAATTATGAGAAGTTGGTTCACCAGGTCTGTTCACTCCTTTATGAACCCTGTTCAAATAGATTATTTTATGTGTTCATTTGGTGACAACATTAGCTGAACATCCTGACATTTTTAAAGAGGCTACTTCTTCCTGGTGGTTGAATAAACTTTATTTAGAACATCCAGATATTGCAGTTAGGAGTACATCTTCTCTACTGTCTGATCTAGATAATATATTCACACTGGATTAGACTATGTCATTTAGCAGTGAGACATTCTAGCATCTGGTTGCCTAGAGAAACTGTAAACTAATAAAAATGTAACCCTGACTGGATTCATAACCCAAAACACTTAGGGTTTACAAATAACACATCACATTCATAAAGATTAGTTCTCAGGAGCTTCCAGTACTTACTGAGAAATGACATATTTCTAGTGCTTCTCAAAGATTCAGATTCACCTTCTCCCCTGCAGAACTCATCATAGAACACAGCATGCATCTTCTAGATGTGTGTGTGATCAAAGGTAATCTCTCTCTGTCCTGTGGATATGTATATGGAAAATTATTGTCTCTTCCACAGTGATGATCCTTGTAGCTTTATTCAGATGATTATGTCAGCTCTTTCCCCTTTAATCTTTGCCTTGTCACCAATACAAATATTTGGCTCTGAGCAAGGGAAATGAGGCTTCTGAGTGGTTAAGTATTCAGTATAGATGTATGCCTGATAATTATATATGCTATTTAGCTGCAACCTTATTTACTTTTGAACTTTGTTGTTGTTGTTCTCTAAAAAAGCATAGTTTCTAATAGCAATCATATTTATCCTTTGTCTCAACTCTGGTCACTACCGTGATCTAGACCCCCTTGTTTACAATACCACAACAATCTCAAAACTGATTTCCTAATCTTAAGTCTCTTTTCCCTCCAATGCACTCTCCACACCACTGCCAAATTCTCCTTCCTTAAGCATCATTTTCAACTTGTAATTCTCTATGTTTAAGTTCCTATAAAGATACCCTGTTGTCTACTGGGTCAAATTCTAACTTCATCATTTGGCAATTCAAACTTCATAATCTAACATAGCACTCTCTCTCACTAGCCAATACTGACCTTCAGTTCTGACCAGGTCACTCCTCTTGTCCTCCTATTTCCACTTCCATAAAATTCATGACACATTTTTATAATTAAGCTATTCATTTATGCTTCAAAATTAATATTATATTAAAATAACAGAAAAATACAGAATAAAATTCCCAACAATCCCATACCAAATATTTAGATTTTTCTTTTGTCTATATAATAATAGCAAATGGTGATATAGTGTTTGCAATGGATTGAATGTTTATGTCTCCCCCAAAATTCATATGTTGAAAGCTTAAACCCAATGTGATGGTATTAAGAGATGAAAATTTTGAAAGGTAATTAGATCATGAGGATGGCGCCCTCATAAATGGGTTTAGTGCCTTTATAAGAAGAAATACAAAATCTTGCTCTCTGTTTCTGCTCTCTGGTATGTAGGATATAACTAGAAGGTAGTCATTTGCAAAATAAGAAGCAGGCCCTCACCAGACATTGGACCTGTCAGTGCCTTGATGTTGGAATTCCCAGGTTCCAGAACTGTGAGAAATAAATTTCTATTGTTTAAGCGACCCAATCTATGATATTCTGTTATAGTAGCCTGAACTCATTAAGACAGTTCTTATCAGGTGTGAGAACATATTCTAATGGCTTTAAAAATATAATCTCTACAGCCAGCATCCATATTGACTGGTTGGTGCCTATGTTATACTGCTTGTTAAATACTTGTATAGTGAATATCATTCTTGAGAGAAGACTTTCCTTATAGAAGGCTTTCCTCTGTGCTGAGTTAGAAACAGGAGTACTGAAAAACATTTTGGGCAAAGAAAGTAACATGCCAAGGGACACTAGGACCAAAGAAAACATAGAAAATTCAGGAAATTACAAGTAGGCCAGTATGCTTGGAGTGAAGATAGGGTGGGGAATTAGGAAAGAATGCTATAAAGACATTTTGGGACTAGATCATTAAGAACATTGAAAGCCATGAAAGCAAAAAAGGGACTAATGAAGGAAAATGACTTGTTCAGACTAGTATTTTAGAAACCAGTCCAGCAGTCGTGTGGGGAATAGACTTAAGAGGTTAGGTTGTAGGCAAGGATAGTTATATGGGGAAACTCTCTTCTGACTCAGTTATATGTGGTTAAACCAAATTCTACTCTGTGAATAGTAGTAAGCTTTAAACCTCTTTTCAAGTGCAAGTGGATTACACCATTTTTCCTCTTCTCCAAAAAACTGGCTCATGTCAGCCCAGCAAAAGTGCTTATCTCTGTTTTGTATCTTTGACCCCTTCCAGTGTACTGTTTTCTAAAGACATGCTATGAAACTTAAAAGCCAAAGTCCTTCATTTGGCTTATAAGGACCAATATGATCTTTTACCTGCCTATGTCCACGGGTTTATCTCATATATCTTTCACCTTTACTTGCATGGTCCAGCCACACTGGCCTTATTTCTAGTATTTGAAAAAATGAAGAACTTGGCACTAGTTGTTTTCTTTTGCTTGGAATGTACCAATACCCTCCCTCTCTCAGCCTCCAGTGTTACTATAGCTGGATTCTTCTTTTTCTTCAGATCTCAGCTTAAATATCATTTTCTCAATGAGTATTTTCCTAACTACTAAATTTAAAGAATCAAGACACTTGCATTATCCATGTAAATTCCATGCATAGCACATATAGGAAGATCCTTGTCAATCTCATTCAATGTTGGATTTCTAGAGACAGGAAGATAGCAGATAGCCAATAAATATTTGTTGAAGGAATAGATGAATCACGTGAACACTAACCACACTGATTCACCTGGAATGAAAACAAGAACTCTGCTTACTAAATATCAGAAAACAAGTGTTAAAATAATACTTATGGATACAGTTAGGAGTGGATACAGGAGGGCTGACCAGAGATGTCAGCTGCCAGATCATCTCAGAAATAAGGAAAAATTTTAAATGAAAAACAAACAAACAAACAAACAAATATATATCAGATGTAATTCTGAGGTAAAAGTGCCAGAACCTACCAGAGACTCCACAGGAAGGAGCTGCAGAGCAGAACAAGAAGGAGCAAGATGTCAGCAGAGATCAACCCCCAAGAGGCTTGGAGTCCAGTGAAAAGGATAGGTGGGGTAGTTTGTTTCTCCCTCCCTCCCATCTCTGGCAGTAAATAGGCTCCTGAGCTGCTGGAGAGCCTTTTTACCCTCAAAATCCCAAAAGCTGATGCCTCCAGTGAACAGAGAGCTTCTTGAGTGGGGCTCAAATCTTTCCTCTTAAAGACATGTAACAGACTAAGGGGTGCTCAGACTATGAGCTCACTACTCACAAGCCCTCCTCAGTGTTGCTTGCATGCCTGCTCCATCAGAGCAGGACACACCCCAAAGCAGAGGGACATCAAACCTGCTTGAGTACCCCAAAGGGATCTTGGGACTGGCACACATGTCCCTGGCACAGTCAAGGATCGATCTTTGGGGATCCAGAGATGGGCCCACAGACAAGATTCTGTAATCCCAAGACTCAATTATGTTGCACAGGGGCATGGGGAGGAGATTTGTGAATTAAACCTGGGAAGCTAGGGATCCCAAATGAGGAGAAATGAGAGGAGAGGGCATCATGGGTCCCAGCTGCAGGTCACTTTTGGAGCACCCCTGCCCCCAAAGAAAGGCCATGCTATTCACCCGGGTGGGACCCTGGAAAGGGAAGGTTCCCAGCCCAAAGCACCACCATGGGGGAGCTCAGCTAGTTTGAGCTACTGCCTATAGTCAGATGCTGGAAGGATACCACAGATCAAAGGAAGGGAGAGAAAAGTGAAGCCCACTACTGAAAGCCGGATTGTGAAACTCAGCTGGCCCCTTCCCCAAAAGCAGAATCTCTGTTTGAGTGGGCCTGTTTAAACCCTTCCTGAAGGCTTTCCCTAGAAGCCTGGGAGTGGACCTTTGAACCCTGCAGAGACAGCTACCTTACAAGTCTTTGTGGAGCCTGAAGCCAGATCCACCCAAATCAGCCCCACCCAACTTCACTCCTACACTTGCCCTTGCTGTGGTGGAAAATGAGGACTCACCTGGAAATTCCAGGTGAACCAACCACCTGGAGCACTTGTGTGCTTCTCCTAAAGAAGGTGGTCATAGGTATATGTATACAATGGAATACTACTCAATTATAAAAAACGATGGTGATCTAGCATCTCTTATATTTGCCTTGATAGAGCTTGAGCCCATCTTCTGAAGTGAGGTATCACAAGAATGGAAGAATAGGCACTACATGTCCTCGCCATCAAACTGGCACTGATTGATCAACACTAAGGTGCTCACACAGTAGTAACATTCTGGGGATAGGGATTTAGGGGTGCGTAAACTCACAACTAATGGACACAGTGAGCATTGTAGTGGGGGAAAAGGGCATGTCTCAAATCATGGTTGGGATGTGGTAAAGTCATAACATGTAACCAAAATGTTTGTACCCCCACAATTTCCTGAAATAAAAAAAATAAAAGAGTTTAGGATTTTATAATACAGAGAACTCAAATTTTTAGTTAAAGTTAAAAAATGTAAATATGTTATTTTCTGATAGTGAGCAAAATCTAGGCAAATTCACTGAAATTTCATCCAGTGATATGGAAGATCAAGTTGAAATGCAGGATTGAAATTGTGATGATATATTGAGTTTGCTTTCTATTTGCATTCTTTTGAGTCCAGACCATTCAATAAAACTTAAGTTTGCTTGTGATGTTTTATGTTGTGGAGAATTTTAAATTTGAATACAGTAAAATGTGTCAATCATATTCTTTATTATATGTATTTTTGTGCCATGTGTTAAGAAATCTTTTCCTATCCCAATATCCTATGTTTTATTCTCAAACTTTAAAAGTTTTGCTCTTAACATTTACATTTTAATGCAACGGGAAGTTATTTATTTTGTTTGTGATATAAGATAAACTCATTTTTATATGGATAACCAATTGTCCCAGCTTCATATATTCAAATATCCATCATTATGGCCAGGCGTGGTGGCTCACAGCTGTAATCTTAGCACTCTGGGAGGCCGACCAAGGCGGGCGGATTGCTCGAGGTCAGGAGTTCAAAACCAGCCTGATCAAGAGCGAGACCTCGTCTTTACTATAAATAGAAAGAAATTAATTGGCCAACTAATAAATAAGGAAAAAAATCAGCCAGGCATGGTGATGCATGCTTGTAGTCCCAGCTACTCGGAAGGCTGAGGCAGAAGGATTGCTTGAGTCCAGGAGTTTGAGGTTGCTGTGAGCTAGGCTAACGCCACAGCACTCACTCTAGCCTGAACAACAAAGTGAAACTCTGTCTCAAAAACAACAACAAACAAACAAACAAATACCCATCATTTCCCCAATACTGATTAGTAATGCCACCTCTGCATTGAATAATCACTTAATTACTTAATTTATTAAGTTTCCATACCTGCTTGCATCTATTTCTGGGCTTTCTATTCTTATCTTTAAGCCAATATCACAATGTATTTATAACTTAGATTTCTAGCTGTAAATATAATAGAAAATCTTAAATCATATGTACACTATATATTATAATAATAGGACAATGAAAAAAATGCTGTTGGCCATCTGAAACTTAAAATATCAATTGTTTCTGGCAAAAACACCAAGCATCAAAACTAATATCAATATGATAGATGAAAATGTAATAGTCTTATAATAGAACAGAGAAAGCTTTAGTATAAAGAGGAATTCGGCTTCATGTGTCCTGACCAACTATAAGGTAGTCCATATTCAGATCTAGTAATTTCAGATGTCCTCATATAGTACCTCTTTTCTTTGGGATATGAAAATGAATGAAAACCACAGTAAGAAATTAGTATAAAAATGAAATAATTAATAAGTGTAAGAAATGTGAGTTCAAACCACAATGAGACATCATATCACACTTGTTAAGATGGCTATTATCAAAAAGATAAGAGATAAGTGTCAGCAAGGGTATGGAGAAAAGGGAACTCTTGTACATTGTTGGTGGGAAGGTAGATTGGTACAGCCATTATGGAAAACAGTACGGATATTGCTCAAAAAATTAAAAATAGAAATATCATATAACTCAGCAATCCCTCTTCTGGGTATATACCCACCCCAATTAAAACTGTTTAGTGGATATATAATTTCAGTTTTGCAAGATGAAATATTTCTGGAGATCTGGTTATTCACAATGTGAATTACTTAACACCACTGCACTGTGCACTTAGAAATAGTTAAGAAGGTAAATTTTATGTTATGTGTAAAAATTGAATATTTTAGGTATATTTCTTTGCATTTTTATCGTGTTATAACCATTTTATTCATCCTTTCAAATAATGTAGACATTTAGGTTGCTTGCATTCCTTACTTATTGTGAATAATGCTACAATGAACATGGGAGTACAGATATCTCTACAAAGTATTGAGTTCATTGGGGGTGTCAAACCGATAGAATTTTACAGCACAAAGAACAAACCTTAATAGATGTGAATCAATGGAAATGAAAAAAAAAAACAATAAAAAAACATGCAAGATAAATATGACAGAGTAGATGGAAACTGTGATCAACTATATTGCCATCAATTATAAAAGGAAACATTTAATAAAGAAATTTAAATATTTAGGAATATATCTAACAAAAGATATGAAAGACTTATACAAGGAGAACTATGAAATGCTAAAAAAAGAAATTGTAGAAGATGCAAACAGATGGAAAAACATACCTTGTTCATGGATTGGTAAAATCAATATTGTTAAAATGTCAGTATTACCTAAAGTAATCTACAGAATTAATGCAATCCCCATCAAAATACCACCATCATTTTTCACAGATCTAGAAAAAATAATTCTTTACTTTGTATGGAACCAGAAAAAACCGTGTATAGCCAAAGCAATCTTAAGTAAAAAGAACAAACTGGGAGGCATCAGTCTTCCTGACTTCAAGCTGTACTATAAAACAATAATAATTAAATCAGCTTGGTGCTGGCATAAGAACAGAAGCATTGATGCTTGGAATTGGTCTGAGATTCCAGAGATGAAACCATCTGCATATGGTAACCTAATCTTTAATAAAGCAGACAAAAATATACATTGGGGAAAAGAATCTCTCTTCAATAAATGGTGCTGGGAAAACTGGATAGCTGCATGCAGAAGAATGAATCAGGATCCCTACCTTGCACCTCTCACAAAAATTCACTCAAGATGGATAACAGACTTAAATCTAAGGCATAAAACCCTAAGAATCCTAGAAGAGGATGTTGGGAAAACCCTCTCAGACATTGGTCTAGGCAAAGAATTTTTGAAGAAGACCCCGAAAGCCATCACTACAGCAACAAAAATAAACAAATGGGATCTGATCAAACTTAAAAGCTTCTGCTCAGCTAAAGAAACTATCATTAGAGCGAATAGACAACCTACAGAATGTGAGAAAATATTTGCTCTCTACTCCTCCGATAAAGGTCTAATAATAAGAATCTATCTAGAACTCAAAAGATTTAACAAGAAAAAATCAAACTCCATCAAGAAATGGGCAATGGAAATGAACAGAAACTTCTCCAAAGAAGACAGAATAATGGCCTGCAAACATATAAAAAATGCTCAACATCTCTAATCATCAGAGAAATGCAAATCAAAACCACAATGAGATACCACCTAACCCCAGTGAGAATGGCCTGTATCAAGAAATCCCAAAACAACAAGTGCTGGTGAGGATGTGGAGAGACAGGAACACTCTTACACTGCTGGTGGGACTGCAAATTAGGGCAACCATTGTGGAAAAGAATTTGGAGATACCTCAAACAGCTAAAAATAGAAATACCATTTGTCCCAGCAATAGCATTGATGCACCGAACAGTGTGGAAGGGAAGGCATACCTCTAACCTCTGCTAAGTAAAGGCAAAATTATAAAATCTAACCAAAATGTTATATATATAGAAAAAACATTTATCAGGTGTCAGGCAGGTTGGGGGAGGGGATGGGTATATATATATATATATATATATATATATATATATACACATTATAAGTGCATTGTGCATTGTTGGTAGCATGGACATGCTTGAAGCTCTGACTCAACGGGGGAGGGAAGACAATAACAACGTATGTGACCTTAACATTTGTACCCCAATATTATGCTGAAATCAAAATAAATAAATAAATAAAAGAAACTACCTCACTAAATTAAGAGCACATACAGATATAAAAGAACATAGGAAAGAAAACACGGAAATATGAAATGTGAGCTCCTGAAAGAAGTGGGGGAAAAGATAGAACCATAAGTATCAGACACCTTTCATATAGTTTCAGCCTCATCTATTTTTTCTTCCAGCCCTTACTATAGTGAACATCTCTGCTTGGACTTCGAGCAACATCTGACGAACTTGACTAAGATCTTGAATCATGCCTTTACCTTCTGCCACACATATGTGCAACTTGGAAATGTGAAGGATTTGACACTTACACTTTTTGGAGTTATCATTTGAACAATAGAAGACAGGAAGCAGTGGATAAATTCTGCCCCCACCTTTCCCTTCTGGAAAGACTGCCCTGATATTATATGGCTTTTTAGAAGGCGGTCCTGTAATATAGAGAAATCTTTTACAGACAGTGGCAGCCTGCTAAATAAATGATTCATATACTGTCTTTTCCTCTCCTCCCCTTCCTCAGTTCTCCTATCACTTACTCCTGCTATGTGGAAGTGCACTGGTTAGTAGAGCAGTAGCATATAAGTCTTTGCCCAGCCCTCTGCTTTCTGAGAAACTCAGGTTAATATAGTTGATACCATAGTTTTCCCTAGAAAGCAGACCCCCAGGATGAGACATGAAGATGGATTATTCTCCAATTAGACAGCAATATAAAACTCATTGCTGATATTGCCTAAAGAGGTGATAATACTTGTCATATAGTGTGCTAACAGTTTTTACCCTTTTACCTGTGGCTAATTAGGCTGAAGTACAATTGGAAGAGAAGTCATTGAGAATCACAGTACCATGGAATTTGAAGAATATAAGGTGTGATAGTTATAATAAAAGAATTTGAAGTGGACTGACTTCTGTCAACAACATTAGGAACATTCAAAAAAAATGATAATCTCAAGATACCCAATATCCAATTCAAACATTCTATGAAATTCAGAAGGCATTTATGGAAAATGTAAAGGAAACTCTCATCTCCTGCAGTTATGAAATAAGCTTTGCTAAGATTTGGTTCACATTTAATTATAAGAGTGTGAGTATTGCAAAGGAGAGTATAAGTACAGACTCAACAAGTCTTTTATAGCAAATTCAGGATCCTTACAGAAAAAGTGTTACACTGAGACTCAGGATGTAAACACCTGGGTTTACTAGCTTAGTGAATTTTGTGCATCCATATCTTCCTGAACCCTCCCAGTTTGCAAAAGGAGAGCTGTCTACCCTTGCCTTGAGATTGTGCAGCAACTTCACATGAGGCAGGTATCTTACAAGATGATGTTTTATATCCTCAAAATTTCCCCTATTACTCCTTCTTGTATTTAGTCCAATAACCAGGAACAGATATCAGCATACCCAAATGGGGGTATAGTGTCCCAGCCCCAGGAAGAAATATTATAATAGCTTACAGGCATTGCCAGCCTGACTAACATATACTAACAGAAATGGAAGAACTCATGAGGAAATAAACCTTGAAAATTGTGAACCAACATGAGCAGAATATAAGGCTGGATAGGAAGAAATGTTTTGATATGGAGCACTCAGGGCGTTCAATCATTACTTGGGATTAAATGTTTTGTCGAGGACACTGGCTATCAGTCAAAATAGTGTGTTGCGGGAGGTCCTTTAATCTTGGACATGATTATGATCTGCAATAAATGAAAGTGCCAAAATTTTCTTGTCATAGTATTGGGAAGGGGTCCTAAGTCCCAACATGTAGAAATGTTAGAATTGATGTATTATGTGAGACCTGAGACCCCTCTCTCTTACTATCTTCCTAGGAAGGCCAAGAGAACATTTATTTATTAAGACAATAAGAAAAACACTGATTCAAAGAACATTGATATCTTTAAAACTAGCAGTGGTGACTGTCCTCGAAGGTCATGATTGACAGAGGGAGATGCTTCCATGGATCTTGGGTTTGTAGCCTCAGTGAATATGATAGAATTCTAGAATGACAGGGGCCAAGTGGGATCAGGAGCAAGGTGGATATGATGACCATAGACTGGGCAAAAAGTCTTCAGTAATAATCAGATACATTGACCCACAGTGATCTTTGACAATGGTTAAGTGATAGATTATGGTGTTTTTTAGGGGCAAGAAAAATGGGTAGCTAACTAGTGTGACTCAATTTAGAGACAGAAATAGAGGAGAGATGAGATAGAGAGAGAGAATGCTGAAATTAACCACTACAATAGAAAATCACAATCCTCACTCCCTTATGCAGTTTCAAGATCTGCAACATCACAACAAATATATATAGGAAACATCCCCAAGTCCTCCAAAAATACCCTCAACCATTTTCCAGGGAAACTTTACCCTGTTGAAAGGAGAATACCCAAACTGCTCAAGAGCTATTAGCTATAGGCTCTGAAGTGCCATTGATACTACAAAACCTAGAACACTATCACCATCCTCTAGTTAGAATAGGGGCTTATGGAGGGGGGTGATAAATAGAGTTTTTGCCCAAATCCATCTCACAGCATGTCCAATGGTTAATAAATTTACTCTGCACTTATGAATTTCTGAACTATGAATTGAAATATATATAAATATATATACATTCCTTCGGTACAATGGCCATTATGGTATGAAAGGCAAGGTAGAGATTGTTGAAATTTTTCCCATTTCACTCCAGCCAAATAGTAAATCAGAAACAGTACGCCATTCTGGAAGGAATTGCAAAGATTAGTGCCACCGTTAAACACTGGAGGGATGCAGAAATGGTAGTCACTATCATGTCCCTATTCAACCTATTTGTCTGATTCTGATGATAAAAATAGCTGGATCTTAAAAGATGGCAGTGGCTTATCTAAACTGAAGCAGGTTGTAGGCCCAATTGAAGCTGCTGTGCCAGATGTGGTAACTTAGCTGGAATAGATAAACATAGCCTCTGGCACTTGTTATCAACCTATCAATCTCTGGAATATCTTCCTTTTGATCCTTATCAGCAGGAAGGATCAAAACCGTTACCATCACATGTCAGGGACAGCTTTACACATTAATTGTCTTGCCCCAAGGCTATGATAACTTTCCAGCTTTCTGTCTTATATAGTACATAGGAACTTTAATTACCTTGACATTCTGAAGAATCATCTCACTTGTTTACTTGATTGATAATGTTATACTGAATATGTATAGTAAGGATGGAATGGCAAGTAACTTAGATGCTCTAGTACAACCAATGCTTCCCATAGGGTGGGACATAAAACTCACAGAGGGTTGGGGGCATTCCACATAAGTGAAGTCTTTATGCATCAAGTGGTTCACAGCCTGCTGGAATATCCCCTCTAAATAAAGGACTAGTTATACTGTACACTTCTACCACTAAGGAAGTAGCACAGGTTTTGATATACATCTTTAGAATTTGAAGAGTGTGTATATTGCACTTAGTAATATGGCTCCTACCATTTATATGGTGACTTGAAAGGATACAAGTTTTAAGTGGGGCTCAGAACAAGAAAGTGCTCTACAATAAATCATGCATGTCCATTGTTGCTGGTGTCAGTGAGGTCTCTGGCAAGCCAGAGTGGATATAGGGCAGACCCCAAGGATTCTGGATTATACATGGTACACCAGAGAAAAATTCTTAATTTAAAAAAATAGCTCTGGTGTGCTACTGGGTTCTAGAGGATACTCAGTGCCTGACTTTGGGAGTACCCATTACATGTACCCCTGTTATACCAATGTTTTCCCCTCAAGACACCTATGTCTCATGGGGGTAGCCAACTGACAAAGTTGTAACAATTTTAAGCTTATTTTGCAGATGGATCACTACACTAAATTGGTGCTAGTGGAAAATGAACTGTTATGCTTTACAGTCCCACTCAGGGTGGTTCTAAAAGTCAGTGATGACAGGAAATCTTCCTAGTAGTGAGCAGAGATGTGTGCAGAACACTTATTATCCACTTAATATAAAGGGGAAAACAGTATTGCATATAAAATATATAAACTCTTTGGACAGTGGAAAATAGCTAGATTTGTTTGCCAAAGGCTTATAATAATACATGTGGCCAATAACATGATCTCCCTGTCACCAAATCTGACCTAGCTATTGCCTTTGCTGAATTCCCAACCTGCTAACATAATATACTGATTTTCAATGCCTGATATGGAACCATTCATCAGTGATACTCATCAGACATTTTTGTAGCAAGCCAACTAAGTTAACTACATTGAACCCTTTCTACCTTGGAGGGGGGAGCAATTAGCTCTTCCTGGAGCAATATCAACAAATATTCTGAATATTGGTTTGCCTTCCCTGTCTACAGTGCTCTTTTCTAGCACTACCATTTGAGGGCTTACAAAATTTCTGATCCATTGATATGTCACCCCATACTATCTTGCTTCAGACCATATGTATTAGTGTTCTATTGCTACCGTAAGAAATTACCACACATTTAGTGGCTTACACCACATAAATTTATTATCTTACAGCTCTGTAGTTTAGAAGTACAACATGGATCCCAGTGGGCTAAAATCAAGGTGTTTGCAAGGTTGTGTTCTTTTCTGGAATCTCAAGGAGAGAACCTGTTTCTTTGGCTTGTGGCCCCCATCTTCCATCTTCAAAGCTAGCAATGCTATATCTCTTTGACCATTGTTCCACAGTCACATGTACCTTGCTGACTACAACTGGAAAGAGTCTTCACTTTTGATCTGTAGTCAGACACATTATCTATTGCACCATCAGTACCTCAAAGAGTTTTCACTTTTAAGGACTCATGTGATTAGATTGGGTCCACTCAGATAATTCCAGATAATCTCTTCATCTCAAGGTTCTTAATCATATCTTCAGAATCCCTTTAACTATATAAGGTAACATATTCATAGGTTCCAGGGACTCTGAAGTGGCATTTGGGAAACCATTATGCTGCCACGCTAAAGGATCCTTTTTATGATAAAGTAGATGAAACAGTAGATACATGACCATATGATCCACTATTCTTATCCTGCTTCATATCAACCAAAAGAAAGTGGCCTCACGTTAGTAGAATGACTTATTGAAGACTCATTTAAGGTTACAGCTTGAGGATAACAATCTGCAGTGTTAAGGGAATGTTTTCAGAATATATAGTATATATGCTTAACCAACAGTTAATATAGAGTGTTCTAGAACTAATTGCTAGACTACAAGAGTAGAGAAAACAAAGAGTTATTATTCTCAGCGACCCATTCATGGAATCTGTGCTACTATCATCACTGAAAATTTATGCTTTACTGGTTAAGAGGCTCTGGTTCACCAGAGAGAAATGATTCTACCAGGGTACACAATAAGGTTTCCACTGATCTGATCTGTGGCTGTCATTTGGCCTCTTTGGGCTCTTTAGGCTAGTGTATCAGCCTAATCCTCACCAGTGCTGAACTGGTGGAAATTATCAGCCATGATAATGACTATGAAACTATAACAAAGGAGATAAAGTTTCTGCTACACAATAGAAGCAAGAAGAAGTATGTCTGGATTCTAAGAGATGTATTGAAACAAGTATAGCAGCCACAGACCATTAAGCAATCATGTCCCAACAAAGGCAAAATCTCCAAATAGGCAATTGCAGTAATTGTTGCCCAACTGGTCAAGACAACTAAGGGATCCAACTTCTTGAGGATAACTGTCTGATTATGTCACCAGGGAAGAAACCCACAAAGCTAAAATGTTGTCTTAATGCGAGGGAAGTATAGAATGGGTACTGAAGAAGACAGATGATAAATATCAATATAGCCCAACAAGCAGCCACAGGAGCAGAGACCATAATTTGTTCTATTAATCCTCTTGCATGAAATCTTTTCAGAGATCATACCTGGTCACCTTAAAGGTGACTCTGTGACTGATAATACTCATCTCTCTTCTCAGCAAAGAAATGAAGTATCTTATTCACACACAAAAATGGAGGTTCCATATTATATTATGGCTATAGGATATAATGGAAGGTGCAAACAAGACTGGAGTGGTACAAGGTATAGACTGCATCATACACCTCCTATGCTTCACCTCAGATCCCCTGTATCTTGTTCTAGTCACTATTGTAGAGATCAGATCAACATGACCTTTGACTGATCAAATTCGAATGTAAACTCACCTCATGTCTGCACTCTTTGCTCCTCACCTCCTAACCAGGAGCTTCCCTATTGACACAGATGTGTGTAATGCCATCATAGTATACTAGGTGCCCTTAAGTGCACAACATGAACATGTGAGGAAATGAATGCCTTATATAAACATTTTACCAACAGTAGATGGAGGCTGGTGGGTGTACCCAATTCTCCTTCTCATCCAGACTGACTGTCTTGAGACATAGCTTATACACTTCTTGGAAAACACTTCTATGATGTCTGCAATCAGTCTTAGCTGTGGCCAGCATGATGACATATTCTTATCGGGCATTCCTGCTTCTCTACCTCACTTCTGCTGTCTAAAATTATATTTTCTAATAAATTAATAACATAAAATTCCTTACCTTAGGCACTGCTTTCTGGAAAACCCAGGTTAAGATATCATGATGGAAATTTCTGGTTAATTTGGAAGCAGGGAAAAATGAATAGACATTCCAAAAACACCTCAAGAGCCTTAGAAGAGAGGGTAGAGATGAATGAAAAAGTTAAAATGCAAATAGAAGGAATTAAAAAGTATAAGAGAGGAAATAACAGAAATTGAAGGCAGGAAAAGTGATTCAATATAAAAAATTTGGAGTCCCTGAGGAAAACTAAAATAATAGAAGAGGAAAAAAGGTATTATTCAAAAATTGTTTTCAGAAGTAAATTAGACTTAAATCTATATATTGAAATAGTATACTTGTCATTGCTAGGGAAAATTGACATAATACAATCTGGTATGAAGTATATCTTAACAAAATTATTGTGCATCAAAAATAAAAAAAGAAAATCCCCTGGAATGAAAGAAAAAAAATCAGTTGACATTTACAGTAAACAATTTAAGAAAATTCAGATGCTGTAGAGTGAATAAGGATTATTGCAACACTTATAACTAGCAAACTTCACATTTTCAGAGTATGTAAAAAAAAAAAACCTCTTATAAATCAATATGAAAAATGTTAGAATCTCATCTGAAGAATGTGTAAGGGACTTAATCAGACACTTTAAAAAAGGCTATCTTAATGCTAATAATCATATAAAATATATTCAATCTCATTAGGCACTGAGTAAATGCAAATTAACCACAATGAGATGCCACAACACTCCACTAGCATGGCTATGATAAAAAAGACTCCTATCATCCAGTGCTGGTAAAGGTATAGGACACATTTTCCTACACTGCTAGTGGGTGTTTAAATTGTCATAACACTCTGAAAAACAGTTTAACTAAACCTGAGCCTACATATACCTTATGTATGCATACATACACATATACTTCATATATGTATATGAGCATACATATACATATACCTTATGTGCAGTTTAACTAAACCTGAGCATACATATACCTTATGCCCTAGCAATTCCATTCTCACATCCATACCTAACAGAACTAGACAACACATACATGCAACCAAAGGATATGCACGAGAATATTCATGGCAATGTTTTTCATCATAGTTAAAAATGGGGAAAATCCAAATGTCCATAAATAGTAAAATGGGTAAATTATGGTCTATGTATAAAATATACAACATGTTCATATGATATATAAATATATAATGCACAAACTTCAGCTATACACACGTTTCATAAAATATTTAGTGAAAAAATCCAGCTAGAAAGTAATCCCTATTATATTATTCCATTAATATAGTTTTAAAAAATAGACTAAAAATAAGCTGTGGTGTTAGAAGTCATGGTAATTTTTGCCTGTGGGAAAATTGTAGGAATTGGAATTGGGTTAGAGCAAAAATGTGCTTTTGGAGGGCTGATAATCTTTCATTTATTGACTCATATTGTAGTTACATGAGTCTATTTGCTTTCTTATCATTCATTGAACAGCACACTTTATGATTGGTATACTTTTCTATATATTATACTTTTCTATATACTATACTTCAAGAAATGATATTTTAATGAAAAAAATATATTAATTTTAATCATGATTTTAAAATGTTAAAGTGGGCCTACCCACTACTCTTATAAATAACCTTGCACATCTGGAAAGTAATATGTGTACATAATATTCATTAAAGCAAAATATTAGAAACAAATTTGTTGCCCATGGTATATCTATAAATGGAATATAAGTCCACCAAAGTGTAAAGGTATTCTTTAAGTACTGATATGAGATGATTTTCTAGATATATTGTTTGTTAGGTAAAAAGAACAAAGTGGAGGCTGTTATTTCAACAAGTTTTCATTTATGTAGAAAGGAAGAAATGCATAGTCATATTTATTTAGGCTTTTAAAACTGTATATAATATGTTACAGGTGGAAGTAGTTAAAATATATAGTCATTTGTTCATGTGTAAACAACTGTATATACACAAGTAAAAATGGAGGAAAAGGTACTATACATATAGATATATATAAGCATGAATTGCCTCTATAACGATACACAAGTAACTGGTAACAATGATTACCTCTAGAGAGGAGCACTAGATAGTTGCGGAATAAGAGGAAGACGAATTACTTTGTAGTATATTTTTATACCTTTTAGTTTTGTATAATATACATGAAATGACTATTAAAATAGTTTTTTTCCCACTGGTTATATTACTTTTATTGAAATGTCATATTTTCATATATGACTAGACAGTTTTAAGAAACTAAGGCTGACTTTATGGAATCAGTAAGTCCCCCCCCTGGAAAAACTGGCTTGGAACCTTGAATACATGCTTTCCTTACAGGGTTCCTAGCCTTGTAGTGAGTAAGAATGCCAATTTCTAGCAGGTTCAGGAACCTCAGGTTATTTGGGGGACCTCAAGAAGAGAAAAATTCACCAAATCTATAAGTATTACAGGCAAAGTCTGATGGTGAGTCCTTGGCTTGGTTTTCTAGCCTGGATGGCTTTTTAAAAGTCTAATCTGAGATTTCTTATCAAAAGTTCCAGTAAAGCACACTTAAAACGAGCCTTCATTGCCAATCACTATTTTTTCTTTATTAGAACATGATTTTTATTTCATCATATTATGGAGGTACAAATATTGTTAGGGTCACAAATATTGCTCCTGCCCCCTCCCTCCCCCCAAAATGTCCAATCCCCTGGTGGTGTGCATCGTACACGTTATGGAAACATACATCCCTTTCCTCCTCCCCACTCCTGCCTGCCCACCACCTGCTAGAAAGTTTTTTTTGTTTTGTTTTGTTTTGTTTAACATTTTGGTTACATTGTATATCTTTGCCTCTCCCTAAGAAGGGTTACAGTTATGCCCTCCCCCTCCAGAATGCTCGTCCCATCCCTAAGATTGGGTCCCCCCCCCCACACCGAATCTCTGGTGGGTATTGCCACCATTTGAAAATCAAAGTTTAAATCAGTCAGTACCAATTTGATGGAGAGTAGATGTGGAGCCCATTTTCCAAGTCTTGTGTTGCCTCACTTTGGATAACAGGCTTAAGCTTAATCCAGGATAGCATAAATGGTGCTAGCTCACTGTCATTTCTTAGGATTGAGTAATATTCCATTGTGAGCATATACCACATTTTAATTATCCACTCATGAATTGATGGGCACCTGGGCTGTTTCCATGATCGTGCAATAGTGAATTGTGCTGCTATAAACATTCGTGTGCAGATGTCTTTTTAAGTGTGAAAAACTTGTGAGAAAAGTATAACATGCTTCCAAATGCCTTGCCTTTAGAAATTTTTACTAATTTCTCTTTATTTTCTGTAACAGGTCCACTTAATAAATAATGGAAACTATTTACTTCCTCAGTTTTTGCTAGGAAACATTGTCAGATAAAAGGCTGGTATTGACAACAAATACTTTAAAATATTTTCAAATTCAAATTTTAGATAAAATCAAAAATACATTAATATATCCCTCCTGTTCTTTTTGTAAAGGCTTAGTGTTACAGTGGGCCCTCTTTCATATGAGAAGATAGTTCAACTGTTTGTTCTAAACCCCACTCTAATCTGGGTGCTTTTTCTCCCAATGGCAATCTTATGATATGGTTCTATAATCTGAGTAGCATTGGTTCTTATAATTTTTTACAAACCCCAGATTTTCTTCTTCTTGAGTCTTGCAATAACTTCACATTTTAAAGACCAGTTTATGAAAGCCTATTCTCATATGGGATTTTGGTAGGCACTATACATTGCCTTTAGTGCTAGAAAATAATGATTTATCCTATTCCATATCCTTCAGGAAAGATGGTAAGAGCTCACTTTATGTCTATGACAATACACACCTCAAGCACATCATATATTTCTAGTCTAAATTATCAAGGCTAAAATAATCAAAACAGACTGACTAGAGAAACCACTGTAGAAAAATCACTGGCTAGTAAACAAGTTTGATATGGGAAATGAGACTGAGCTCAAATTTGATGAGTGAACCTCATCCCAAATGTAACACATTATTATAAGGAATTATAATAATAAGCTATTTTGAAGCTTTTATGAATAGTATTAATAGATTTTTGCTCCTTAAAATTAGTAAAGTAGATTTATTTGGTCAAATATAAATCAGATATTTAAATTAGTAATAAAAAGAACAAACAATATATTAAAGAGTTTAAATTCAGAACACGATGGAATATCATTCATTCAGACATAAAGAAAGAACAAAATCCTGTCATTCACAGCAATGTGGATGGAACTGAAGGACATTATGTCAAGTGAAATAAGCCAGGAACAGAAAGTTCATATGTAGAAGCTAAAAAAGTTGATCTCATAGAAGTAAAAAGTAGAATAGAGGCTGGGAAGGGTGGGGGAAGGAAAGGTTAGGGAGAGATTTGTTATATAATACAAAATTACAGCTAGATAGGAGTAAGTTCTAGTGTTCCATACCACTGTAGGATGACTATAGTTTACAATAATATGTAGTTTCAAATAGCTAGGAGGATATTGAATGTTCCCAACACAAAGAAATGATAAGTGTTTGACATGAGGGATATGCTCATTACCTTGATCTGGTCACTAGACATATGTATTGAAACATGACTATGTACCGATAAATATGTACAAATATGTCAATTAAAAAATAAACAAAACAAAAAAAAATAAATTCAGAAATATTTATGTTTCCAAAATTTCTTCTTAAAATTCACTTCTTAGTGATTCCTTTAGATTCTTCTACTTCCCTTTTCCTCTGTAATAGTTCTCAGCTATTTCTTATAATCATTAAAGGCTCAACACCTGTTTTTTTCCTGTGCTTTCTTTAGGACCCAAAAATTTTCCTTTCCATTATCATATCCTTCAAATATTTTTATAATATGTTAATAAGCCTCTGCCTCCAACTGACACTGACCCAAATGGTTGATCAGACCTGATCTAAAATAAATTGATGCAATGAGAAATCAAGGGTTATATCTGCAATTTAAAGACTTCCATCTGACTTTTGGATTTAACATGAAATAATGAGTGCAAGTATTTCCATCATTCTCTCCCTTTCCTCCACCTCTCCAGATATATTTAGAGAGAGAGAGAAATCATATAGATATACACACACACATTTTTGGAGGCAACAATCATAGAATTTTATATTTGTATGATATGTTCTTGAAACCTGGAGTGTGAGAATTAAAAATGAGAAAGATGGCTGTGAAAATTGATGGAATTTACCAACAAAGGTATATTCCTTTCTCAGGCATGTGTTCCACATTTTAGACTTGCATTGTAATGTTGCTAGATATCATCAAAACAATTTAAATGTTTTTCTCCAGGTGTAATACTAAGCAATATTCACTGTAAACATTTCACATCGCTTATTTTTTCATGGCATGATCAGAGATCACTCAATTCTTTTTCCTCATGGTTGACCAAATGAATTAGCAACTTCCTTACTTGAAAATGAACTAGTTCTGGAAGTGAACCATTAACTGTGGGAAAAACTGCTTTTCATGAATAGGTATATATTTCTAAGTAAAAAATGGAGATCCAATTTATTCACCAACAGATTTCAAACATGTTAAAGAAACACACCCTATAACTGAATACCTTTCTATTAATGATAAATAAATAGGATTCCCTATGTATTCTGGTTTCATTTAATATTTGTTGTTTTAAAGTCTGTGTGATCCATGGACACCTGGGCGCTCCTAGCCTTAATAGTTTTAATTTCATTTTCTTCTCCTACATTATTATGCAGCTGCACTTCCACCCACACTCCATTATCTCCCACAGCTTTTGAAAAATATACAACCCAAATTCACTGACAAAAAGTCCCTAGCCAAGCCTCATTTCATTTGTTCCTAATACAAACTACAGATATTAACCTCCAGCTCCAGTATTTTTAGAAAGAAAACAATTGAATGAGAAGATTCAATATTGTAATTGTGTCAGTGTTCACTGAAATAATACATACATTTAGGGCAATGTGATTTTTTACCAACACAATAAAATATTTAAACATTAATAAAATGATAAAAATTATTTTAAGCTTCATCTGTGAGAACAAATAAATGAGGGAACCCCAGAAAGTGGGTAAAATTAAGAATATTGAACGGGGATTCTCTTACTAGATATGAATATCTTGAAAAGCTACAACATTCAAAAGAATGTGGAACAGGTACCAGAAAAATAGACATACAGTAAGATAAGATGTAAAGAACTCTACAAACCAATAACAAAGATATACATTACCAAAAATGGTATATTGATAGGAATAAAATATTTCCAAAATAAAAAAAAATTGACTAGAAAAAATATGAAGAAAATGTTTTAATTCAGTAAAAAAACCTAATTATATATGACACTATTTTCTATCAAATAAATAATAATGTTATCTATCAGAGACATAAAGGTTAAAAAAAGGAAAGCATGATACAATGTTTTTATGGGTATACATGTTTGCATGGGAAATTGATATTTTAACACCCAGTTGATAAGAATATAAGGCAAAATTTGAGTCATCAATTCATTTCTTTAATCTAGTATTACATGTCTGAGAAATTGTTTAAAAATGGCACATAGATATATGTTAATTAATGTTGATGGCAATATTATTCATAGTAATATAATATTTTTATAAATTTATAAACAATATTTGTATATATTTAAAGAGTATAAATAATATGTATTGTTTTACATGCCTAAAACATGTAATGATAAAGTCAGTGTTTTTAGGGTTTCCATCACCTCAACTATTTATCATTTCTATGTGTTGGGAACATTTAAGTCCTCTTTTCTAGATATTTTGAAATATACGATACATTGTTGTTAACTATAGCCACCTTAATGTTCTATTGAACATTAGAAGTTATTCCTTTTATCTAACTATATGTTTGAACCCAGTAACCAAATGGATACAACCCTCCCCCAACCTACACACCCTTCCCAGCTTCTGGTACCTATCATTTTACTCTCTACCTCTACTTTTTTAGCTCCCAGTATAAGTGAGAACATGAGATATTTTTCTTTCTGTGCCTGGCTGATTTCACTTAACATAATGACCTCTAGATCCATCCATATTACTACAAATGACATAGTTTTATTTTTTATAGCCCAATAGTATTCCATCATGTATATATACCACATTTTCTTCTATCTATTCATCCATCAATGGACATTTAGTTCAATTCCATATGTTTGCCATTGCAAACAGTGCTAGTAATACAATGTTTTAAAGGAACTTAGATGTCCAACAAAGTGAGATTGGTTAAACAAATTTTGTCCTATCATATAATCAAACACTACACATTAATAGTAAAGTAGAGATACTGACATACAAGGTGCAAAAGGCAAGTTTTAAAATAGGACTATAAAACTGACATATCTACTGGATAAAATACTATGCATATATAAAAGGAAGTGAATAACATATCCATATAATGTTATGGAATGATCTCAAAAAAAATTCTTAAATGAAAAAAGCAAGGGAAAATATAGTATGTATAGGACACTAATATTTATGTACAAAAGCAGAAATACATACACATATATACACTTAAAAAGAGAAAGATACAAAAGTTATATTGAAAGGAAAATATCTACACATATATAGATGAATGCAAATATACACATGTATGTGTGTTTGTGTGTGTGTGTGTGTGTATATATATATGAAAAGAGAGAGAGAAAAAGAGAGAGATAGACAATGAAAGAGAGACAGAGAGACTAGGGACAGAAATGCATAGACTTCCCTGAATGTATTGATCTGTGTAACATTGATTTTTACCCATATGAATGATTTAATAGCTATCATTTATAAAGCTATCAACTACTACATAAGACTTAACCAAAAGCACACAAGAGCCAATTTTCAGGGGCTCTGACTGACCAATAATTTAAGAATTTGAGAATGAAACATGTTTATTAATTGATAATTTCATAATGATATTCACCCCAAATAACATTTTGGTCACATATGGGTGATGGTAAGAAACCAATTCATTCTTATTAAATTAAAAAAGAAAACCAAGAATGTATTCTGTTTTTCCTTTACAGAGAATATAGCAAGGTAATAACTAAGCAGTCAAGGTAGAAAAACTGTAATTCATTTAGCAACACCTAATAAATAATGAATCGAAATCAGGGTCTTTAGTTGTTACTCAAATAACTAGAACAAAGGCTAACGGAAACTTTTTAATGGCTAAATGATGATGATAACACCTAAATTTATTGAATGATCACATAACATCACAAAGAGAGAGAAAACTAGGCCTTCCATGTTTCCTGATATGATGTAAAAGAAAGCACACAATTAACCTATTCCATAAAATTGAATCTTTATCTGATCAAGCATCTAGTTTTCAAAAATTATTAGAATATAAGAAAGAACACATTAATGCTTACTGCAATTATTCATTCAGCACAATCCTGAATGTGGGAAATTTTGCATGAAAAAAATGGTCTGGTTTCTTCAAGAAAAATAAATATTGGCAGGGGAAGAAAGAAGAGGAGATAAACCATATATTAAAGTAGACTAAAAAAAAGCCAATAAGCCAATAGATGAGAAAAAAAGGAAATATTAGATACATTCAATTAAGCCCAGAGATTTTAGGAAAAGATAAGGAAAAACAAATATAGGAAATCCAGAAAAATATTTCAAGATAGAATATTTAAACCCTACCGTATTGACAACAACACTAAACACTAAACACTGCAGTGGTTATGCAGAGTGACATAATAAATATTGGTGACTCAGAAGAGGGAGGGTGGGGGATGAGGGATGAAAAATTACTTATTGGGTACAATGTACATTATTTGGATGATGAATACACTAAAAACCTAGATTTCACCACTGTACAATTCATCCATGTAACAAAAACCAATTGTACTCCCCAAATTTATTGAAATCTTTAAAAAAGCTCTAACCAAATAAAATGATAAAGTTGATACTATTGAAATTCAAAACAAAGGCCCTTGAAATGTATAGTTAAGAAAAAGAAATGCAAGCCAAACACTGGGAGAAAATATTTGTTATAGAGTGTTTGATATAGATGTCAACAGACTTATAATCAAAATATGTAAAGAAATAATTCAACTTAATAATAAAACATATATTGTATTTTTTATATGAGGAAAAGATTTGGATACTTCACAAAAGATGTATACAAGAAGCACATAAAAAGTTACAGAACATCATTAGTCATCATGAAAATGAAAATTAAACCCCAAATGAGGTATTATTACACACCTGCTAACAATGGTAAAATTATAAAACTTAATAATATCAAGCATTGACAAAAATATGAGACCACAGGAACTCTCATATATTGCTGTTGAGAATTTAAAATGCTGTGGACATTTTACAAAATTATTTGTCAATTTGTTTTACAATAATCTAAGTGGAGAGATAGTAAGATGATGTACAAATGAAGGAAAAGAGTTCATATGTTGATAATTGCTGAAATAGGGCAATAGGTACTGGGGGGAAGAGTTCATAATATTATAATGTTTACTTTTATATCTATTCAAAATTTTTATAAAACTTAAAATTATCAAATAGCATTTTAGTGTAATTACATATATGTGTGTTTAGGAAACATACTTCATAAATACATTTACAATGTAGATCTTAAAGATTATACACAAAATTTGTGGGACTTGTGATTATTCCTGGATGTTGGAAATTCAGACTATTGCAATTGTTTTTTATTTTTATTTTTGTATATTAAATTTTTTCTACAAGATGTATTATTACTCATATAATTAAAATACAGATGAAAACTATTAAAATTTGAAAGCAATTGATATGATTACTTTGTTATCAGATTAAAATTATATCACTTTTCATTTGGAAAATGCATAACCAAAACTTCCAAAGTCTGTTTTATCTATATTGTATTGGAGAGCACATTTTGAACATACTCCTCACACCATTACTCTTCTTGTATTTTTTCTTCAGAAGATTGTGTCAACTATGATAGCTTTGTTTTTTGCATCTTTATCAACCCTTTTCTACACATGCTTTTTCATCACTTTTTCTTGACTAGTTTGAAATGCCAATCTGCTGAATCCTCAGATCACTTTGTTTAAATTTCTATTATGGCTTTGACTTCTAAAGGATTGGCATTTAACTTCATATACAACATAACTCAAACCAACCTTTCAAGACTTATCCATCACAGTGCAGTAGAGAGACAGCATCATGAGGCCAAAGTGCATGTGTTTAGCAAAAGTCAAATGGATTAAAATTGCAACCCTGACATCAGTAGAGTGTCTTTGAACACATGATTGAACTCCGCCACATCTTAACTTTCCTTCTATTTTAAAAATAGAAATAATAGTGTTACCTTACAGGACAGGAGGTAGGGAGATATAAGAAAGCATGTGAGGTGTTTACAACATAATAGTTGTTCAGTAAATGTTGGTTCTCCTTTTGTCTATCCCCATACATAATTCCCATGTTCCATTCAAATTTTACTAATCTTATTCTTCTCATGAAACACCCCTGGCCTTGAACATACTTAAATGAAGTGATCTGAAGATCTGAGATGTTTTAAACTAGTTAATGAAAAGAGATGGGAAAGCAAGTGAAGAATAAGCTTAGTAAGGATATAAAATGTCCACTTTTAATGCTCTCATTCTGCTTATGTCTGCCTGCAAGGTTTTACATTTTTTCAAGGTCTGCCATAAGTATCACTACTTTCATAGAACCTTTCTTGATTCCCGAATTTAATGTGGACTCTTTCTCCTTTCAATTTTGCCCACAACCACATACCTTTCTTCATGACACATTCTTTGCCTCATTCATTATTGTTACTTTTATTCAGGTACTATCCTCCTACTAATTTTTGTTACTCTTAGGTCAGAAACTCTACCGTAGTTGTCTTTGTATGAATTAAAGTGTTCATCACAGTGCCTTCAACTTTGTAGAAAAACAGAATTTGATTTAGGAGGAGTGAGAGCTTTAAGAATAGAGGAGTAATGATAATTGGAATAGCAAGGATCTTGTATATGAAATATAAGACATGAAGAGTTGTCGTCTTATTTTGAAAAAGGAAGCAATAAACATGGTAAGAATAGATAAATGTGTGTGCTACATCTACAGTGCTTAAGAAAAAATGTATGAACAATGTAGAATGAAGGCATTGACTTAGTAAGGATGTATCAGATACTGACTGGCTAAAGACAAGAAAACAGTGTTTTTAAATAGAAAATATTACATCTGAAATTGATTCATCTAGCTTCAAAGAGGCAACATTCAGTATTACAGCAGTATTGGGGGCATAGATATTGATATTAGCAGTATAAAGGTTCTCAAATATATCAACATAAAATATGCAAAATGATCAACTTTGAACTTGGTGGTAGATGGCTATATTCTAGTGTCCATGCAGGTCAGCTGGATAACAAGATAATAAAAACCATCTCTCAAGACTGTGTAAGATGAATTAATATGTGTCTTCCTCCTAAATTACCCTAGGATCTCAAAAAGCTATAAAAACACTACAGGAGATACTGATATAGATACCAAAAAGAGATAAATGAGTTTCTTCTCTCAGGCTGGATGGAGTAGTTTGCAGGAAGCAACAAGAAAAGATAAAATTGTAAAGGAATTAGGGAGCTACAGAAGAAATAATGACTAGAAGAAATAACATTCCAAAAATGAGAAAACCTTTTAGAAATAAGCTAAGGATCTTTAGCTGCCTCCTTCCTGAGGGAATTGGAAAATTCTGGGCATGAGCCAGAACTGAAAATCTAAGTGCGGTTCAAGCAGAAGGCTACTGCTCGGAACAAAGAAAACAGCAAACTGGTAATCTTGTGGGGCTGAAGCTCTGAAACTGAAGACTTTAGTACCTCAAACATACAACCAAGATATTTATCCATATTCTGAATCTAAACAGAGTAGGAAAAAAGAATTAAGCTACAAACCTATGAAAATAGAGTGGAAATTTTTCTACTCAGTCTAATTCAAAAATCTAGTCTTCTATTCATGTGATATACAAAGACCCTCCTGGACAGAAGCACTCAAAATACAACTGAGAGTTGAAACTTCTTTTCCCTAGAAGTACTTTCCATTTAGATTGTGGTAGAAGACTAAGAATATAAACTTTGATTTGGCAGAGGGCTGTTTCTGGAAGACAAAGAATCCAGCAGACATTTTGGCCATAGTGAGACATGTTAATGGTAAAATTGGAGACTTGAGAGGGTTCAAACACAGCCATTATCACCCTGGAGATGTCTGATAAATTCTAAAGCTCTACTGGAATGGGATACAAAAAAAAATAACTTTGAAAATTAGAGTGAAGATTTCTACAAATTGTTGGTATTGAGGAAGCAAAATCCTAGTGAATCCTCATATGAAAACCCTGCATGGCCACATCCTCAGAACAAGAAAAAAACAGAAGAAGGCAGAGCCTTACTAAAACTACAATCTAGCCTCAACCCAGTTCTGCTTCTGATTTAATTAAAGTGATAAACTCCTCCTCTCACATGTGCCTAGCAGTTAAAAAGTTAAACCCTCTTTCATAAAAGATAACATCATCAGGGGTCTATATGGTTCTTTTATATACAATAAGCAGAATCCAGTAAAAATTCAGTGGAGACAATTACATGTGACCAATAAACAGTGGTCCCCTACCTTTTTGGCACCAGGGACTGGTTTCACGGAAGACAATTTTTCCATGAACTGGGGGTGGTGGGGTGGGTTGTCGTCATAGAGGTGGTTTGGTGCAGAGCTTACATGGTGATGCAGCCCATGTCCTAACAAGATATGGACCAGTACCAGGTCATGGCCGAGGGGTGGAGACTGCAGAACTAGAAGAAAAAAAAAAAAAAAAAAAACAGAAACAAACCCACGTAAGCCTGACATTTGAGTTAGCGGATGACAGTTTTAGATATGATTGGGTCTCTGATTACATTTCTATTATAAATAAGTATAAAACGTAAAATATGCACACGAACACAAACACGCATATACATACCTACATAGACACATATGCACATACATATTGTAGTATGTTGAATTATATCTCTCAAAAAAATATGTTCAAGTCTTAAACCCCAGTACATGTGATTATTACCTTATTTGACAGTAGGGTATTTGCAGATGTAATCAAATTAAGATGAGGTCATACTGGATTAAGATGGACTTTAAATCCAAAGACTGGTGTCCATATATGGAGACACAGAGGTGCAGATAGAGAGAAGTTGGCCATGTGAAGACAGAGGCAGAAATTGGAATAATGATGCTATAAGCCAAAGAATACCAAAATTTGTCAGAAACCATCAGAAGCTAGGAAGAAGAAAGGAAAGATTTTTTCCTGGAAGGATCAGAGGGAGAATGGCCCTGCCAACACCTTGACTTCAAACTTATAGCTTCAACAACTCTGAGAAAATAAATTTCTATATTTCTAAGACACCTAGTTTGTAGGAATTTGTTATAGCAGGCCTAGGAAACTATTAATAACACACATGTATATGTATACATATTGGTAGGCACTGTATTTCAACCAACAAGAGTTTATAACCCTTGAGAAAGAAAAGCACATGAGTTGAAGAAGAAAAGCACATGAGTTGAGATTCACATTCACCCTAGTATTTTTCCTGAAGGCAGTTTTCAAAATGTGCCTTACGTAAATAAGAGCCCAAGGAGTAAATAAGAAAACAACATCCTTGGTGAATAGAGAAAATGGAGACGGATTAAAGTTTGAGACTTCCAAAGTGGCTTAGATTTATGGGGCAGGGAAGAAAAGAGGAGGAGGCCACAAAGAATGAGGTGCAGATCTCTGCATAAATGATTATCTTTCAGATCCTTAGGAAACTCTTAATTTACAGAGGTATGGTCTCTTGGAGGCCTAGCAGAGAATAAGTAATGTGAGGCTGGGGAGTTAAGCAGAGATTTAAGAGATCACACAGTACAGAACAGACATTGAGGTTTAAGTCTAATTAGAGGGAAGACACCTTGTTAAACACACCAAGTGTTTTGTTGAGCCCCTAACAGCCACACCCTAGAAGTAAGGAAAACACATTCTAGAATGAGCACTACATCAGGGAAGTAAAAATAAAATTGAAATATAGGCTAGAAAAACTGAAAAACAAGCCTCAGCATGATTAAGGTGACCCTCTGGTAATTTAATTGCATGCTGGGGCAAAATATAATACATGACTACATAATCAAGATCTTACTCAAGATGTCAAAAACAATGTACAACATGCAGGGAAAAAAAAGATCAGACACATAAAAAGACAGAAGAAATTGACCAGTAACAAAATAATGAAACAGTTTATAAAAACAGATCCAGCTATGATGCGAACATTAGAATTAACACACAGTGACCTTTAAGTAACTATGATTAATATGTTAGATGGGTGCAGTGGTACAGGTCTGTAGTCGTAGCTACAGGACTAAGGAAGCTTTCTGGCTAAGGAAGCTTACTGTGAGGATTGCTTGAGAATAGGAGGCTGTGGTGCACCATGATTATATCTGTGAATAGCCACTGCACTCCAGCCTGTGCAACATAGTGAGGCTTCATCTCTAAAAACATGAATAAATACATACATATGTAAAATTAATATGCTAAAGAAAATAAGAGTAAAATAAAAAGAGATATACCACTTCAAAACAAAACTGGAGTTTACAGAAATGTATAAAATTTCTATAACTTAGAAAAGGAATATCTAAAACTAAGACCCTATTGAATTGTTTTTAAAATCAAATGGAACAAAATAAGAGACAGGATTATTAAACATAAAGAAATATCTACAGAGAAGATCCAAAGTGAAGAACGGAGAGAAAAAAAGAAAAGAAAATATTAATCCAAGAGTAAGGAATATATGAGACACAATCAAAAGGTCCAACATGCATATAATCAGAATCCTAGAGAAATCAGAATAATGAGAAAATCAGTGGGGAAGAATCAATATAAAAAATAATTACTTTAACATTTTGAAATCTGACAAAATACCTCAATATATAGATTCAAGAAAATCAGCAAACAGTAAACAGGATAATGTGTTAAAAATGTAAACATAAAATTTTATAGCTAGCAAAATATTGTTTAATAAAGAAGGTGAAATTTATAGATTTTTAAAATGCTGAATTTATTCATCACTGGTATGTCTGCGCTAAAAAAAAAACACTATGTTGAAAAAAGAATAATACTAATGGTAAAAGATACCATAATATGGAATGAATAGTACCAGAAAAGGTAAATATGTCACTAAATGGAAATATCTTTAAGATACAATATAATAATGTTTAATTAAATTTGTAACACATGCAAAATAAATTACATAACAATAATATAAGAGTTTGAAGGAAGAAAATATAATTAAATTGTTCTAAGTTTTCTCTATTATTTGGGAAGTAGTAAAAATTACTAATTAAAAGAGGAATCTAATATATAATAAATGCATATTGTAGTCCCTTAGGTAACCACTTATCAATAATAAAAAACATGGCTAAAATTTAATACACACAAATATAAAGAACACTAAATTAACCCAAAAGAAGCAAGAAAGGAAGAATAAAGACACACAGAACAGATAATCCAAATGGAAAAAAAAAGAGCAAGATGGTAGATTTCTTTTTTATTTCAGAATCTTACAGGGGTATAAATGATTAGGTTACATAGATTGCATTTGCCCCACCCAAATCAGAGCTACAAGCATGCCCATCCCTAAGACAGCAAGCACCATACCCATTATGTAGGAATATAACCATCCCCTCCTCCCCCTCCCAACTGTCCCACACCTGATGAATATTACTACTATATGTGCATGTAAGTGTTGATAAATTAATACCAATTGGATGGTGAGTACATGTGGTGCTTGTTTTCCATTCTTATGATACTTCACTTAGTAGAATGGGCTCTAGATACATCCAGGCTAATGTGAGAGGTTCTAGTTCACCATTGTTTTTTGTGGATCAGTAGTATTGCATGGTATACATATACCACATTTTATTAATCCTCTCATATATTGATGGTTACTTCGGTTGTTTGCACAACTTTATAATTATGAATTGTGCTGCTATGAACATCCAAGTATAGATGTATTTTTTTGTAGAATGTCTTTTTTTTCCTTTGGGTATATGCCCAGTAACAAGATTGCTGGATCAAATGGTAGTTATACTGTGTGTTCTTTGAGGTATCCCCATATTACTTTCCATGGAGGTTGTACTATTTTGCAGTCCCACCAGCAGTATATGAGTGTTCCTATCTCTCTGAATCCATGCAAATATCTGTTGTTTTAGGACTTTTTGATAAAAGCCATTCTCACTGGAGTGAGATACCTCATTGTGGTTTTCAATTGCATTTCTCTGATGATTAGAGATGTTGAGCAGTTTTTCATGTTTGTTGGCCAGGCTCATGGATTGGCAGACTCAACATTGTTAACACATCTGTACTACCCAAAGTGATCTACAGATTCAATGCAATCCTTATTAAAATACTAACATCTAGTTTGCAGTGCAAACTAGTTCAACCTCTGTGGAAAGCAATATGGAGATACTTCAAACTGATACAAGTAGATCTACCATTTGATCCAGCAATTCCACTACTGGGCATCTACCCAAAAGATCAAAAGTCACTTTATGAAAAAGACACCTGCACTCGAATGTTTATAGCAGCACAATTCACAATTGCAAAGCTATGGAAACAACCCAAGTGCCCGTCAATTCATGAGTGGATTAATAAAATGTGGTATATGTATACCATGGAATACTACTCAGCTTTAAGAAACAATGGTGATCTAACACCTCTTGTATATTCCTGGATACAGCTGGAACCCATTCTACTAAGTGCAGTATCTCAAGAATGGAAAAACCAGCACTACATGTACTCATCAGCAAATTGGTATTAACGGATCAACACCTAAGTGGACATATAAGAGTAACATTTATTGGGTGTCAGGAGGGTGGGAGGGGAGGAGGGGATGGGTGTATACAACCACAACGAGTAAGATGTGCAATGTTTGGGGGATGGACATGCTTGAAGCTCTTACTCGACGCAGGAGGGGGGCATGGGCAATATAAGTAACCTTAACACTTGTACTCCCATAATACACTAAAATAAAAAAAATACTAACATCATTTTTCACAGATCTAGAAAGAATAGTTCTATGCTCTGTGTGGAACAAAAGAAGACCTTGTATGGCAAAAGCAACCTTAAGCCAAAAGAAAATATTAGGAGGCATCAATTTACCAGACTTCAAGCTACACTGCAAGGCTATAGTAACCAAAAGAGCATTTGACTGGCATAAGAACAGAGACATAGACAAATAGAACAGAATTGAGATCCAAGATGTAAAAACATCCTCATATAGCCATCTGATCTTTGACAAAGGAGACAAAAACATAACACCAGGGGGTAAAAAAAAACTTTGTTCAATAAATGGGAAAATTTGGATAGCCACATGTAGAAGACTGAAACAGAATCCGCACCTCTCACCTCTCACAAAATTCAACTCACGATGGATAACAGACTTAAACCTAAGGCATATAGGTATTAAATATAGAATTCTAGAAGACAATGTTAGAAGATACATTATAGGCATCAGCCTAGGGAAAGAATTTATGACAAAGTCCCCAAAGGCAATCACAGCAACAACAAAAATAAATAAATGAGACCTGATCAATTAAAGACTTTCTTCACAGCCAAGGAAACTATCATTAGAGCAAATAGACAACCTACAGAATGGGAGAAAATATTTGCCTTCTATACATATGATAAAGGGCTGATAACTAGAATCTATATAGAACTCAGGAAAATCATCAAGAAAATATCAAACACCACCATTAAAAACTGGGCAATGGACATGAACAGAAATTTTTCAGAAGAAGACAGACTAATGGTTAAACCACAGCCAACATCATACTGAATGGGGAAAAATTTAAAGCATTCACACTCAAGAACTGGAACCAGACAAGTTTGCTTCTATCACCACTTCTATTTAGTATAGTGCTGGAAGTTCTAGCCAGAGCATTCAGACAAGAGAAGGAAATCAAGGGCATCCAAATGAGGGTAGAAGAGATCAAACAATTGCTCTTTGCTAATGATATGATTTTGTATCTAGAAAACCCCAAAGATTTTGCCATGGGACTATTGGAATTTATAAACAAGTTCAGCAAAGTCTCAGGTTACAAAATCAATGTACACAAGTGAGTAGCATTCATATACACCAACAACAGTCAAAGTGAGAACCAAATCAAAGATTCAACATCCTTCACAATAGCAACAAAGAAAATAAAATACCTAGGAATTTATTTGACTAAAAATGTGAAAGACCTCTATAGGGAGAACTACAAAACACTGAGGAAGGAAATAGCAGAGGACATAAACAGAAGATGGTAGATTTTAACTATGGCATTAATTATCATATATCCAATTTGAGTGGCCTATTTTCTCTAATTAAAAGGTAATGATTGTTTTAATGAATAAAATAACTATATGCTATTTTCAAAGAACATATTATAAATACAATAATAGAGAATGGTTAAAAGTAAATATGTGAAAAAATATATGTGCCTAAACTATCCATAGAAAACTGTTGTGACCTCATCAATATCAGAAAATGTATAGTAGGAAATAAGTATTATGAGACACAAGAAAAGACATTTCACAGGCAAGATGGCTGAATAGAGACATCACTTGCCAAACTGTCTCAGAGGGAAGGAAGGATTTCAGATACAGGAGAGAGGAGAGGGGACACAGCCCAGATGTAGGTCATAGAGAGACTGCCATAGCCTGCTGGGGAACTCACAGAAGAAAATTGCAAAGCAGAGAAGGAAGAGACTAAAGGAAAAAAAAAAATATCAGCGAGGATCAAATCCAGAGAGGCTCTCAGGCCTGTGAAGGGGTAAGGGTAATCCCTTTTTCTCTCCCATACTTCTACACTTATCAGAGGGCTACCAAGTTACATGTAAGCTGTTCCATTCCCATGAGCCCCAAAACTGCAGCAACCACAGAATTGTCAGGAGAACTTGTGTGATTCCAGAGCATGGACATTCTATGTGGGTTTCTCCTCCAAAGAGAGTGACCTGAGGCCCAAGAGAACAGACTTTCTTCCATTCAGACTCATATCTTTTCCTGCCCCTCCCCCACCCACTGCAAACAGGAGAGCAGTTTGAATTGAGAATTTGATGAACAGCTGCCTCTTCAGTTGGTGTGTCCTTCGGTCTGAGGTTTCCACAGAGAGTGGGGCCCATGTCTTTCCCCATGAGGACCTGAAAAGAACCCACGGTGACCAATCTGGGAGCTCCTTGCCTGTCAACATTTCTCAGAGATACATGCCAGTAGGTCAGACATGCAGGCTGAATCCCATGCCCCCAGCACTTAAGCAGGTTGCTGAGGGACACAAAGAGGAGGTTTGGGAGCTGGACTCAGGAGGCGAGGGAGCCCATGTGGGTGGAACTGACAGTAGAATACTGTGGAGGCCTAAGACATTGCAATCTGGGAGAGCACCCATCCCACCCCACAGGAAAACCTTGCTGTTGGACTAGGGTGGGTCCTCTGACAGGGAAGATCCCAGCCCATAGTGCTATAACAACAAAGCTCAGTGCATTCAGGTGCACAAGCTGTTGGGGAATTGCGTCCCCTTCCTCACCAGCAACCTTCCTGGTCTGGAGAGTCTGCCTTGACACTGCTCCCAGCAACTTTCCCAAGCAGCAGGGAAACCAACCTTGGAGCCCTGCTGAGGCTCAAAGTTGCACAGTCAAATGAGGGAGGATCTCCTGGCAAGGAAGATCCCAGCCTGTGGCACTATAGCAACCAAGTTCAATGTGTTCAGGTGCCCAAGCTGTCAGGGAATTGTGGCCCCTTCTTTATGAGCAGCCTTCCTGGTCTCGAGAGCCTGCCTTGATGCTCCTCCAAGAAGCTCCTCCTAGCATCTGGGAAAACAACTTCTGAGTGCTGCTGAGGCTTTGGAAAGCTGTCTCAGCTCACAAAAAACCTAACCACACTATACCTTGCTCTTCCACCCACCTATGCTGTAATGTAGATCAAGCAACCCTCTGGGAGCTACAGGGTCCCTCCCAAAGCCTGGGGCATTCGAGTGCTCCACCTGAGGGAGTAGAGCTTATTATAGGCACAAAAGAGCATATCGACAGTTGGCTCTTTCATTCAAGCATCAATCACTGACACGAAGAACAACTCTATAGGTCATTACAGCATCTACCAACTCAAACCAGGTGGGGCTAATTTTTACCCATAAATATTGGCAATTATCTTGGAGATTAAAGTGGGGGTCCCAATACAATTCATACTGGTGGGAAGAGGTGAAGAGAGCAGGACAGAGGCAACCCAAGGGAACACTGCATTTTAGGAAAGAAACAAATATTACAGTCTGCTTGATCTGTGAGAGGTCTAACTCTACTACTGCAGACTTCTGGGCTGATCAGGGAGCTGCTCGAAGTCAGTGCGGAAAATATTATATCAGAGAGCAGGTGCAGCAGAGAGCTGATGACTGCCAATACCAGGTTTCTGCAACTGATGACATCCTGATTGCTCTGGTGAATGAAACGAGGTCTGCTCAGGACCCAGACTTCCAGCAGTATCCTTTGCATCACCCCTTCCAGGATGGGGAGGAAACAGACACTCCCCCACATGATGCTCTATGACTGGGGGCCAAGCATGCCTCCTCCCCAGTGTGGGAGCAGAACAAAGGAGGAATCTCAGATGACACAGGCATTTGCCTGACCAGCAACTCTGGCTGACCTATGCAGACCCTGGGCCACTGAGACAAATCCAAGGCTGTGCAACTATGCATCAGCACCCATATGGGAATAGCCCCCCATATGGGTGGCTCTGCCCCTGTAATCCCCAACGACATCTCTGAAGCTTTTGATATGCCCAAACCCTAGGCTCTTCCCTGTAGCTCCTGGGCCTTGGCTGGACCTGCGACTCCACACCTGAGACTCCAGAGTTGTGCCTGGTCCCCACAACCACACAACTGAGTCTTCACCACTACTGTTGGGCTGGCAGAACCTCCCTGAGGTCCAACACTTTACTCAGGAAGCCCCACCCATAAGCAGCTGTTACTTTTGGACTTAGTTCTAGAGACTCTTCAGCAAAGGAGACCAGATGTCCTGCAATCGTATTAACCCAGAGCTGAAAGAAGAGGAGCCAGATGAGAAAAAAAGCAAAAAAATCTCTGGCCACATTAAAGAAAATAGTTCAACACCCCAAGGAACACAATGGAGCTACAATAGTGGACTCCACCCACAGGGACATTGCTAAAATGACAGAAATGGAATTCACATTATGATGGCACATAAATGGAATTGAAGAGAAAGTTGAAAACCAACAAAAAGAAGCCCCCTAAAATATTCAGGAAATCAATGAAAAAATGAGAAAGTCACTAGACATCTAGACAACATAAGAAAAAATATAACAGAACTTAAAGAAATGAAAGAGTCATTTAGGGAATTTGAAAATACAACAGAAAGCTTTAACAGGCTAAACCAAGGAGAAGAAAGAATCTCAGAGCTTGAAGTCAAGGATTTTGAAATAACGCAGTCATTCAAAGAGGCAGAAAAGAGTACAAAAAAGTCCAAGTTATCACTTAAGAGAGATATGGGACTATGTGAAGTGAACTAACATTCAAATTCTAGATATTGCTGAGGGAGAAGAAAGAGCTAAAAGTATGGAGAACCTGTTGAGGAAAACATCTCTGGTATTTCCAGAAATTCAGACATACAGATACAAGATGGACATTGAACACTGGAAAGATTTATAGCAAATAGGTCATCTCCAAGACACATAGTAATCGACCTGGTCAAAGTCAAATGAAGGATAAAATTCTGCAAGCAACAACATGGAAGCATCAAATAACCTACAAAAGAAAACCCAGCAGGCTAACTGCAGACTTCTTAGCAGAAACCTTATAAACCAGATGAACTGGGGATCCACCTTCAATTGACTTAAACAGAACAACTGACAGCCTAGAATTTTGTATCCTGGAAAACTTATTTTCACAATAGACAAAGAAATTAGATCCTTTACAGATAAGCAAACACTGAGAGAATTTGCCATGATCAAACCCGCTCTACAAGAAATACTCAGAAAAGCACTATAACAAATCAGCACAACAGATTTCCACTAATGTAAATTCACCTAAAAAACACCCTCACAACTCTTATAAAACAATGGAACAAGATGTAAAACAAAGTCATAAGTCAATACCTAGCAGGATGAACAGATTGGCATCCTACATATCAGTGCTATCAATTAGCATTATCAGACTGAACGCTCCTTTTGAAAGACATAGGATGGCTGAATGGATGAAAAACACACAAAATCGAAGTATCTTCTGTCTCCAAGAAACACATCTAAACCATAATGATGCACACAGACTCAATGGGAAAAGATGAAAAAAAAATATTCCAAGCAAATGGAAATCAAAAGAGAGCAGATAAAGCCATTTTCATATCAGATAAAATTGACTTTAAGCCAACAAAGTTAAATAAAGCCAAAGAAGGTCTCTATATAATGGTACAGGGAGCAATTCAGTAAGAAGATATAACAATCCTAAAGATATATGCACCCCACATAAGAGCTCCCAGATATACAAAGCAAATTTTATTGAAAGAAAGCAAAATAATTAATAGCAACATTATAATTGCCAGGGACCTCAACACCCCATTGTCAGAGCTCAACAAATCATCAGAGCAGAAAACAAAGAAACAGTGGACATAGATCAAACCCTAAACCAAATGGACCTAACAGACATTTACAGAATATTCTTCTCAAAACTACAAAATACACATTGTTCTCAGCAGCACATGGTATATTCTTCAAGATTGATCATATCTTAGGCAACTAAACAGGTCTCAACAAATTAAAACAAAATTGAAATCATACCATGTATCTTTTTATACCACAGTGGAATAAAATTAGAAATCAATCACAAAAGAAACACTCAAACCTACACAAAGTCATGAAAATTAAACAACCTGCTGCTGAATAACTATTGGGTCAGAAATGAAATTAAGATGGAAATCATAAAATACTTTGAACTGAATGACAAAGGGGAGACAAACTATCAAAATCTATGAGACACAGCGAAAGCATTCATCAGAAGAAAATTCATATATCAAAAAGAAAGATCACAAATCAGCAACTTAATGACACACCTCAAGGAATTAGAAAAGGAAGAGCAAACAAAACTCAAAGCCAGCAGAAGAAAAGAAATAACAACAACCAGAGCAGAACTAATTGAATGACAAAACAACAACAACAAAAATACAAAGGATTAACAGAATAAAGTAGGTTATTTTAAAATAGGAACAAAATCAAAAGACCTCTTCCTACGTTAATCAAGAACAGAAGAGAAAGAATGCAGATAAGCTCACTCACAAGTGAAAAGGGCGACATTACAACTGGTAGTGCTGAAATACAAAACATCATTCATGAATGCTACATAAATCTCTATGCTCATATAGAAACACGTAGAGGAAATGGGCACATTCTTGGAAACACACACCTCCTGAGACTCAACGAGATAGAAATAGAACTCCTGAATAGACCAATAACAAACAGAGAGATTGAATGAGTAATAAAAATCCTCCCAGGAACAAAAAAAGCCCTGGACCAGATGGATTCACAGCCGAATTTTATCAGACCTACAAAGAAGACCTGGTACCCATAATATGGAAATTATTCCATAATATCAAGGAGAGAATCCTCCTTAACTTATTCTACAATGCCAGTATCACCTTGATACCAAAGCCAGGAAAGGACACACACACAAAAGAAAACTACATACCAATACACCTTATCAATATAGATACAAACATCCTCAATAAAATATGAGTAAACAGAATTCAACAGCACATCAAAAAAAATAATCCAATAAGACCAAGTGGCATTCATCCCAGGGATGCAAGCATGGTTCAACATATCAATAAGCGTTATTCACCCCATAAACAAAAGAAAAAACAAAAACATATGATCATTTCAATAGATTCAGAAAAAACATTGAACAAAATCCAGTACCCTTTCATAATAAAAACCTTCAACAAATTAGGCAGAGAAGGACATGCATATCTCAGAATTATAAAAGCTATACATGACAAACCCACAGCCAACATCATTCTGAATGGAGAAAAGTTGAAAGTATTCTCACTAAGAACTGGAAAAAGACAGATATTCCCACTATTTCCATTTTTTTATTATTATTTCCACATATTATGGGGGTACAAATTTTAAGATTTCAATAAATGCCCTTTCCCCCCCTCGCCCCACAAGTCTGAGTTCCATTTCTATTCAACATAGTTCTGGAAGTCCTAGCCAGAAAATCAGGCAAGAGAAGAATATTAATGGTATCAAAATTGGGAAATAGGAAGTCAAACCAATGTTCTTCGCTGACCATATGATATTGTATGTAGAAAACCACAAAGATTCCACCAAGAGTCCCCTGGAATTGATAAACAAATTCAGCAAATTCTCAGGATACAAAATCAGCATACATAAATCAGTAGTGTTTGTATATGCTAATAACAATCAAGCCAAGAGTCAAATCAAACTCAAATCCATTCACAATTGCTACAAAGAAAATAAAATACCTAGGAATATACTTAACTAAGCAGGTAAAAGATCTCTACAAGGAAAACTATGAAACCCTGATAAAAGAAATCACAGAATATACAAAGAAATGAAAAAATACATCATGTTTGTGGATCAGTAGAATCAATATTGTTAGAATTTTCATACTTCCCAAAGTGATTTACAAATTCAGTGCAATCCCCATGAAATTACCAAAGTCATACCTCACAGATCTAGAAAAAAATAATTCTACTCTACACTTTGTTTGGAGCTAGAAAAGAGCCTGAATATCCAAAGAAATCTTAGGCAAAAAGAACAAATCTGGAGGCATCACATTACCAGATTTCAAACCATACTATAAGATTATGGTAACCAAAGCAGCATGATATTGTTATAAAAATAGAGACATAGACCAATGATACGGACCAGAGAACCCAGATATAAAACCATCTACCTACAACCAACAGATCTTTGACAAAGCAGACAACTATGTACACTGGGAGAAAGAAGCCCTATTCAATAAATGATGATAAGAAAATTGGATAGCCACATGCAGAAGAATGAAACAGGTACCCTACCCCTCACCACTCACAAAAAATTACTTCAAGATGGACAAAAGACTTAGATCTATGCCATAAAATCATAATAATTCTAGAGGAAAATGTAGGAAAAACTCTTCTAGATATTGGCCCAGGCAAATAATTTATGACTGAGGTCCCAATGGCAACCATGGCAAAAACAAAATTTAGTAAATGGTATTTGATTAAACTGAAAACCTTCTGCACACTAGGGAAACAATCAACAGAGCAAATAGACAATCTGAAAAATGGGAGAAAATATTCACAAGCTACACATCTGATAAAGGACTAATAACTAGAATTTACAAATAATTCAAGCAAATCAGCAAGAAAAAAATAAATAGTCCTATTAAAATATGTGCAAAAGATAAGAACAGAAGATTCCCAAAAGAATAAAGACAAATGGCTAATAAACATATGAAAAATAATCAACATCACTAATCATCAGGGAAACACAAATTAAAACCACAATGAGATATCACTGTACCAAGTTATAATGGTTTTAATTAAAAAGTCGAAAAGCAAAGATGTTGGTGTGGATACAGAGAGAAGGGAACAAGTATACATTTTTGGTGGGACAGTAAATTAGGTCAACCTCTATGAAAAACAGTATGGAGAGTCCTCAAATAACTAAATGTAGATGCACCATTTGATACAGCAATCCCACTACTGGGTATTTACCCAAAAGAAAAGAAGACTTTTCATCAAAAAGACACCAACACTCAAATGTTTATTTCAACACAATTCACAATTGCAAAGACATGGCATCAACCCAAGTGCCCATTAATTCATGAAAGGATTGACAAAATATGGTATATGTATACCCTGGAGTACTATTCAGCCATAACAAAAGATGAATTCATTCCCTTTTCAACAATCTGGATGGGACTGTAGACCATTCTCCTAAGTGAAGTATCTCAAGAATGGAAAAAGAATCAACACATTTATTCACTATTAAATTATAACTAACCAATGAGCATATATGTGTACAGCATATATGTGTAAAACTCACTGGAAATCAACCAGTGGGGAGTGGAGAGGAGGAGATGGGAAAAAAACAAACCTAATGAGTACTATGAACACTATTTGGGTGACACACACACCTTTAGCTGGGATTCAAGCATTACAAAAAATATCCATGTAATCCAAAACACCTGCACTCCCTTAATATTTTGAAACATAGTTCTTAAAAATAATAAAAGGATCAATTCAATATGAAAATATGAACATTCCAAATTTGTTTGCATCTAGTAAATAGCTTCAAAATATGTAAAGCAGAAGTTGACAGAAGTAAAAGTAGTAAGAGAAAATTCCAAAATTATAGTTGTCAATTTTAAATAATCACTTGGTAACTGAAGAATAAGCAAATAAATATGAATATCAATATAGAAGATTTAAATAAGACAATAAAACAAATTGATCTAGCCAAAATATATAGTCTACTACATCCAACACCTATACAATACACATGTTTTTATTTCAAATATATGTGGGACATATAATACAATAGAAAATATCCTGGGACATAAATTATGTCTCAAAAATTGCAAATGTAACAGTGATGTCAGCAAGATGGCACACTAGGAAGCTCTGGATCCTTACTCTTTTACAAAATCACTTTTTTTTTGAGACAGAATCTTGCTCTGTCACCTGGGCTAGAGTGCTATGGCATCAGCCTAACTCACAGCAAACTCAGACTCCTGGGCTCAAGGGATCCTCCTGCCTCAGCCTCCTAATTTGCTGGGACTACAGGTGAAAACCACCATGTTGGGCTACTTTTTTCTATTTTTAGTAGAGAAGGGTCTTGCTCTGGCTGAGGCTGGTCTCAAAATCCTGATCTCAAGGGATCCTCCCGCCTTGGCCTCTCAGAGTGCTAGGATTACAGGCATAAGCCACTCCACCTGGTCTACAAAATAATTTAAAAAAATAACCAGAGACTGGCTAAAATAGCTTTATAGGAGTTCTGGAGCACAGTCAAAGGTCTACTGTAACCAACTTACCATCCAATAAAGGAAAACCATATTCAAAACAGTATAAAATTTCATCACATTTTTACTTTCCCATGCCTCACTTTCTCCCCAGCATGACACAGTGCAGTCTGGGATATGTATGTAGCAGGCTAGATTCTAATTCCTTTCTTCAATCCAGAGGGAGCAGAGGGGATATTATTTGCAACATTCAAACCTGTCTGGGGGATGAATGAAAGATTATTCTCTACTTCAGTTAACATAGGATTTAGATAGAGAAACCAGAATAGCTCAGTCTCAGGTTAGGAAAAACTGTAAGAAGCAGAGGACACTGCACATAGCCACTGCTCATGAAAGCTACAGGGGCATTACAGACCTGCAGAATCTCATGACAAGAGATTATAGAGAGATATAATTGAACATTTAAAGCCCCAGGAAGAAGCAGGCCTGAGACTTTTTTAAAAAATACTTAAAGCAACTTATAAGGGGGGATAAAAATGGTACTCACATGGGCCCAGGAAAGATAAATTCCCAGAAAAGGCCTGAGAAGACATTATGTCTTTATGCCAGGTTGATCATAAGGCAATAAACAGGCTTTGCTAATTAGTGAAGGTCTTCCCTGGGAGAGATCCAGTCTGCAAAGACTTAGAGATGTGGCTGCTTTTATTTTCAATAACAACAACAAAAAAAATCACAAGACATACAAAGAAACAGAGAAACATAGTCTATTCAGAGAAAGAAAATAAAGTGGTAGAAAATGTCCCTGAAAAAAAAAAAACAGGCATCAGAAATACAACACAAATTATTTTAAAAGACTGTCTTAAATATGCTCAAAAAGTTAAATGAAAACATGGGCAAAGAGCTAAATGGAATTGGGAAAATGATATGTGAACAAAATCATAAGTATCAATAAAGAGATAGAAATTATAACAAGAAACACAACCAAATTTTAGAGCTGAAAATATAAAAACTTAATTAAAATTTTTATTAGAGGAGTTCATCAGCTAAATTCAAGAGGTAGAAGAAAGAATCAGCCAACTTAAAGAAAAGACATTTGAAATTATCAATTATATAGAGCAAGTAGAAAAAAAGAAAGAAGAAAAGTGAACAAATCCTAAAGGGCCATCAAGCATAAAAATATAAGTATTATGGAATTTTAAAAATATGTGATAGAGAAAGAGGTAGAGGATTATTAAATAAATAATGGCTGAAAGATTCTCATATTTAAGGAAAGAAGGACTCTACCTATCCAAGGGTCTCAACAAACTCCCAATAGTATAAATCCAAAGACACTTACATCAAGACACATTATAATTTAATTGTTGAAAGCCAAAAACAGAATATGAAAAAGAAGCTAGAGAAAAGTGACTGATATCATACAAGAATTCTTTAATAAGTTTCACAGTGGATTTCTCATCAGAAAACCAAGAGGCCAGAAGGCAGTGGGTTGATATAATTAAAGTGCTGAAAGAAAAAAAAATACTAGTCAAACTAGAATTATATATCTGGAAAAGCTGCCCTTCAAAAATACGGAAGTAATTTAGTCATTTCCAGATGAACAAAACCCGAAGGAGTCCATTAACAACTAACATACCTTACAATAAATGCTAAATGGATGCCTTATAGTTAAAAAGGATTTCAGACAGAAATTTGAGGTCATGTGAAAATGTAAAGATCTCTGGTGATGGAAAAATGCATAGACAAATATATAAACCAGTGTTATTGTAAGTTTTGCTGTAATACTATCTTTATTTTCTATAATATTTAAAAGGCAAATGCATGAAATAATAAATCTATATTAATTGATATGCAATATAAAAGATATAACTTGTGATATTAATAACAAAGTGGAGGGTATCTGTAGGCAGTAGAGATTTTGTCTATAATTGAACTTAAGTTGATATCACCATGAAACAGATTTTTATAACTTTATGATGTCATTTGTAGTCCGTATATGTCATAGTTCATTTTGGGATGCAAAACATAAAGCCTGAGACTAGGCAACTGACACAGTAGAGAAATTTATTTCCTCACAGCTTTGGATGCTGGAATATCCAAGATGAAAGTGCTTGCATCATAACATGGCAGAAGGCAGAGAAAGAGGCAGTTGTATTTATCCTCTTATGGGGAACCCACTACCACAATAATGACATTAATTCATTCATAAAAGTAGAGCCCTTCTGATTTAGACATTTCTTAAAGGTCTCATCTTCTAATGTAGCAACATGGAAATCAAGTTTCTAACAACATAAACTTTTGGTGACATACTTAAACCATAGCACCATGGTAAACACAAGAAAAATATCTATAGAATATACAAAAAAGGAAATAAGAATGAGGTCAAAATGTTGCACTAAAAATAAAAATGGACTGAACACAAAGGAAAATAGCAACAGAGAAAATAAGGGACAAAATATGAGACATATGGAAAACAAATAAAATGACAAAAGTAAGTCTTCCTCTGATAGTATTTATTTTAAATGTAAAGGGAATAAACTCACCAGACAAAAGGCATAGATTTGTAGATGGATTAAAAAACAGGATTCAATTATATTCTGTCTCCAAGAGATCCAGTTTAAACATAAAGACAAATAGGTTAAAAGCAAAAACATAGAAAAGATATTCCATGCAAATAATAAATGAAACAGAGAATAGGTGGATATACTATCAGATAAAATATACTTTAATAAAAATTCTTACAAGATAAAGGATGACTCTATGTATTAACAAAAAGGTCAATTGATCAAGAAAATATAAGAATTATAAATATACATGCAACAAACTTCAAAGCTCTAAAAAATATTAAGTAAAATTCACAAAATTGAGATGAGAATTAGACAGTTGTATAAAAATGGTAAGCAACTTCAATAGTCACCTTCAATAATTGGTAGAACAAACAGAAAGACAATCAGTAAGGAAATAGAGGACTTCAACAGCTCTATAGACTAATTGGACCTAACAGATATATACAGAACACCCCATCCAACAACAGCAGAATATTCATTTTTCTCAAGTGCACATGGAAAATTCTCTAGTATATATCATGTATTAAGCTACAAAATAAATCGTAATACATTTTTAAAGATTGAAATCATATAATGTATGTCTTCCAATCACTATAAAATGAAACTAGAAGTAAATATCAGAAGAAAAATCAAGAAATCCACAACTATGTGGATATTAAGCAGTATAGTCTTAAACAACCAATGGATTAAAAGAAGAAATCACGATGGAAATTTAGAAACATCTTGAAACAATGAAAATGAAAACACAACATACCAAAACTTATGGGGTGCAGTTAAAGCAGTACTATGAGGGATATTTATAGTGTAAATGTTTAGATTTAAAAAGAAGAAAGATCTAAAATAAACAACTTAATCTAACACTTCAAGGAACTAGAAAAGGAAATAAACTAAACACAAGGCTAGCAGAAGAAAGGAAATAAAAAAATTAAAACTGATATAAATAAAATAGGGAATAGAAAAATGATATAGAAAATTAAACCACTAATTTGTTCTTTGAAAAAAATCAATGAAATGACTTTTTTTTAAGACAGATTGACTAATAAGAAAATAAATAAGTATCAAATAACTAAAATCAAAAGTAAAAGTTTGGTCATTACTACCAATTTTATAAAAATAGAAAGTATTGGCCGGGTGTAGTGGCTCACGCCTGTAATCCTAGCACTCTGGGAGGCCGAGGTGGCTGGATTGCTGGAGGTCAGGAGTTCGAAACCAGCCTGAGCAAGAGTGAGACCCTGTCTCTACTATAAATAGAAACAAATTAATCGGCCAACTAATATATATAGAAAAAATTAGCTGGGCATGGTGGCACATGCCTGTAGTCCCAGCTACTCGGGAGGCTGAGGCAGCAGGATTGCTTGAGCCCAGGAGTTTGAGGTTGCTGTGAGCTAGGCTGATGCCACGGCACTCACTCTAGCCTGGGCAACAGAGTGAGACTCTGTCTCAAAAAAAAAATAAAAATAAAAAGTATTATAAGAGAATATTATGAACAATAGTGTACACCAGTAAATTAGATCACCTAGATGAAAGCAACAAATTTCTAGAAAAACATGACCTACCAAAACAATTAAGAAAATTTTAAAAATCCAGATATATCTATAACTAATAAGGAGATTGAATCAGTGATTACAAACCTCCCAACAAAGAAAAGGCCAGGACCTGATGGCTTCACTTGTCATTTTACCAAACATTTATGCAAGAATTAACACCAATTCTTCTCAAACTCTTTCTCAAAATTGAAGAAGGAATACTTCCTAACTCATTCCATGAGGCTAGCCTTACCTTGATATCAAAGCAAGGCAAAGATAGTATGAGAAATCCACAGACCAACAACTTTTGTAGTGATTCATGCAAAACCTCTAAAAAACAATGCAGTAAACCAAATTTGACAGCACATTAAAGTGATTTATGACTATAATGCAATGATGTTTAAACATATGTAAATCAATCAATGTTAATATATCACATTAATAGTATGAAAAAAAATTAAATGAGTATCTCAATTGATACAGAAAAAGCATTTGATTAAATTCAATACCTTTCCATGATAAAAAATAAAAACCACTGAACTACCTTGACATAATAAAGGCCATATATGAAAATCCTGTAGTTCGTATTTTACTCAAATGTGAAAACCTTAAGCTTTTCTTCTAAGTTAAGTCACAAAACAAGGATCCCCGATTTTGCCATCTCTATTTAACACAGTATTGAGATTTCTAGTCAGAGTAATTAGGCAAGGAAAGAAAACAAAAGGCATCCAAATTGTAAAAATGTTGTAAAATTATCACTGATCACAGAAGGCATGATCCTGTATGTAGAAAACCCTAAGTATACACAACGAAGTGTCAGAACTAATTTAAAAATTAGGCAAATTTGTAGAATACAAAATCACTACATAAAATTTTTTGGTTTTCTATTAAAAAAGTTTCATCTGAAAAGAAATGTTTTAAAAATTCCATTTGCAATAGCATTAAAAATAACAATATTATTAGGAATAAATCATGGAAAGAACTTGTAAACTTAAAACGATAAAACACTGCTGAAAGAAATTAAAAAAACAAATATGTGGAAAGAAATTACAGTTCATTGGTTGGAGGAATTAACACTGTTAAGATTTTAAAACTAGCCAAAGATATCTACAGATTCAGTGTAATCACTCTCGAAATCCCAATAACAATGTTGCAGAAATTGAAAAGCCTATCCTGAATTTATATGAATTCTTAAGGGACCTGAAATATCCAAAACAATGTTGAAAAATTACAAAGTTGGAGGTATCACACTTCCTGACTTCAAATTTTACTACAAAGTATAGGAACCAAAACAGTGTGCCACTGGCACAAAAATAGGCATATAGAACAACAGAACAGAATAGAAAGCCCAGATAAACAGCTTTGCATATGTGGTCAAATGATTTCTGACAAGAAAACCAAAATGTCAAAAAAACAAAAAACAAAAACTTTTATCCGGTGGTTGGCAGGTTGGAGGGGGAAGGAGAGGAAGGGCGTATACTTACATAATGGGTGTGGTGCGCACCACCTGGGGGTGGACATGCTTGAAGCTCTGACTGGGGGGGGGAGGGTGGCAGGGACAATATATGTAACCCTAACAATATTTGTACCTCCATAATATGATGAAATAAAAGGAGGGGGGAAAAAGAATTCCAAGACCATTCAATGAGGAAATAGTAGACTTTTCAACAAATTTTATAGGGAAAATTAAATGTTCACAAGCAAAAGAGTTAAGTGAGACCCTTACATTACACCATGAAAAAAGAAAATTGGTCAAAGTCCTAAATTTAAGAGCTAAAACTATTATATAAATTTCATAGAAGAAAATGTAAGGGAAAACCTTCATGACGTTGTGTTTGACAATAATTTCTCAGTTATGACACCAAAAGCACAGGCAGTCACAACAACCAAAATAGGTAAATTGAATTTCATCAAAATGAAATATTAGTACATTTGCTCATCAAAGGCTGTTATTGACAGAGTAAAGGGTAATCCACAAAATGAGAGAAAATTTTTGCAAATCACATTTCTGATAAACAAAATAATATTCAGGATATATAAAAGATTCCTGCAACTCAACAGCAAAAATCCAAGCAAACCAATTCAAAAATGGGCAAAGGACTTTAAGACACATTTCTCTACAAAACATATATAGATGATCAATAAGTATATTTGAAAAGATCTTCAACACCATTACTTATTAGGGAAATGTAAATCAAAACTCACAGTGAGATAGTGCCTTTCATCTGTTAGGATGTCTATTATCCAAAACACAGAAAATAATAAATTTTGCCAAGAATGTGGAGAAATTGGAAGCTTTGTGCATTGTTTGTGGATATGTAAAACTGTGGAAAACAGATCCTCAAAAAATTAAACACAAAATTAACATACACACCAACAATTCCACTTCTGGATATATAACCAAAAGAAATAAAAGAAGGAACTAGAAAGGATATTTGTACACTCATGTTCATAGCAATATTATTTACAATAGACAGAAAATGGAATCAACCTAAATGTCTATCAATGGATTACTGGATTTACAAATCAAGATACATCCCTACAATGAAATATTAGTGAACCTTAAAAAGGAAGTTCAGACACTTGCTACAACATGGATGAAGCTTGAAGACATTATGCAAAATGAAATAAGCCAGACACAAAAGGACAAATTACTTATATGAAGTACCTACAGTAGTCATATTCATAGAGCTAGGTAATAGAATGGTTGTTGCCAGGAGCTGAGGAAGGGGAAATGGGAAGTTACTGTTTAATGGGTACAGATTTTCAGTTTGGGAAATGAATAGATTCTGGAGATTAACCACTTTGGCTAGTATCGACTATGGTCGATAGCCACAGATGAACCGAGTGTTGACTTTAGCCGACAGCCGTGATATGAAGGTGCACAGCCGAGCGTCGACTTTAGCGTTAATAACAAAACTTGACTTATCTAATTTTTCATTTATCAAAATAAAAGTCTGAACATTTAAAAATAACATAATAAAAACATATATGTATATGTTACCTATTCTGATTTACATTACAAGTAAAGCTGCCTATAAAGTGAAACAAGCATTCAGTGCTTTAAAGCTTTCCTCATCACACAAGAGCAAAATGGATTCGTCGTCAATGTACAGCACAAACTATCATGCAGACTATGAGTGCCGGCTGTGGGCAAGGTTTTGCAGTCGGTGAGCGCCATACCGAAGTTAATGGTAATGTTGATTGCACAACAATGTGATTATGTGTAATGTCATTGAACTGCACACACAAAATGAGCAAAATTGTTAATTTTATGTTATGCGTATTTTACTACAACAAAAAATAATTGCAGATCTGATATTACACAGAAAATGACAGAGTATGTTTAAATAAATATTTAATAACAAAAACATAACTAAAAATTGTACAAATATATGGAAACTAAGGAACACAATTCTAATCAATTTATAGGTCAATGAATAAATCTGTGTAAATTTAAAAATATTTAAACTGAATGATTATGAAAATATTACATATCACAATGTGTGAGATGCAATAAAAGCTGAGAGATTATATATAGCTTTAAATGTGTATATTAGAAAGAAAAAAATTGAAAATTAATTATCTCAGTTTCCAGTTCAAGAAGGCAGAAAAGCACAGGAAACAGAACTCAAGGAAAATAGAATAAAGACAAATGTAAATATAATATCAGAAATAGAAAACAGATACACAGTAGAGAAAATTCAACAAAATCAAACAGTTATTCTTGTGTAATATTAATAAAATTTATAAACCCATAGATTGATCAAAAAATAGAGAATGCACAGATGAGCAATTTTGGAAATGAAAGAAGATTTATCCTTGGGACTGTGCATACACTGGGGGAAATAATCCTTATTCAATAAATGGTGCTGGGAAAATTGCATAGTCACATGTCGAAGACTGAAACAGGATCCGCACTTCTCACCACTCACAAAAATTAATTCATGATGAATAACAGACTTAAACCTAAGGTATGAAAAACACACTTAAACCTACAAGAATTCTAGGAGAAGAGGTCAGAAAAACTCTTATAAACATCTGCCTAGGCAAAGAATTTATGAAGAAGACCCAAAGGCAATCAGGGCAACAACAAAAATAAATAAATGGGACCCAATCAAATTAAAAAGCTTCTACACAGCCAAAGAAACTGTCACGAGAGCAAACATACAATCTACAGAATGTGAGAAAATTTTTGCATGCTACACATCTGATAAAGGGCCAATAACTAGAATCTATTTAGAACTCATGAAAATCAGCAAGGAAAATCAAACAACCCTACCAAGTGGGCTTCATCCCAGGGATACAGGGATGGTTCAACATACGTAAATCTATAAATGCAATTCACAACATACACATAATCAAAAACAAAGACTACATGTTCTTTCAATAGATGCAGAAAAAGCTTTTGACAAAATTCAACACCCTATCATGATATGAACACTAAATAAAATAGGCATAGAAGGGACATACCTAAAAATGATACAAGCCATATATGACAGACCCATAGCCAACACCATACTGAATGGGGAAAAATTGAAAGCATTCCCACTTAGAACTGGAACCAGACAAGGCTGCCCACTATCTCCACTTCTATTCAACATAATGCTGGAAGTTCTGGCTACGGCAATCAGACAGGTAAGTGGAATTAAAGGTATCCAAATAGGGGCAGAAGAGATCAAACTTTCACTGTTTGCTGATGATATGATATTATATTTAGAAAACCCCAAAGATTCAACCAAGAAACTCTTGGAACTGATAAATGAATTTGGTAAAGTCTCAGGATACAAAATCAATACACAGAAATCAGAGGCATTCATATACGCCAACAATAATCAAATTGAGAACCAAATCAAAAACTCAATTCCCTTCACAATAGCAACAAAGAAATTAAAATACCTAGGAATATACTTAACCAAGGAGGTAAAAGACCTCTACAAGGAGAACTATGAAACACTGAGAAAGGAAATAGCAAATGATGTAAACAGATGGAAATCCACACCATGCTCATGGGTTGGCAGACTCAACATCATTAAATTGTCTATACTACCCAAACTGATCTACAGATTCAATGCAATACCTATTAAAATCCCATCAGCATTCTTCACAGATATAGAAATAATAATTTTACACTTTGTTTGGAACCGAAGAAGACCCCGCATATCAAAAGCAATCCTAGGCAACAAAAAAAAAAAAAAAAAAAAAATGGGAGGTATCAATATGCCAGATATCAAACTATACTACAAAGCTGTAGTAATTAAATCAATCTGGTATTGACACAAAAATAGAAATATTGACCAGTGGAACAGATCTGAGAATCCTGATATAAAACCATCCTCATATAGCCATCTAATATTTGACAAAGCAGACAAAAACATACACTAGTGAAAAGAAACCCTTTTCAATAAATGGTGCTGGGAAAACTGGATAGCCACTTGTAGAAGGCTGAAGCAGGACCCACACCTCTCACCTCTCACAAAAACCAACTCACGCTGGGTAACAGACTTAAACCTAAGGTATGAAACTATCAGAATTCTAGAGGAAAATGTTGGAAACATTCTCCTAGATATCCACCTAGGCAAAGAATTTATGAAGAAGACCCCAAAAGCAATCACAGCAGCAACAAAAATAAATAAATGGGACATGATCAAACTAAAAAGCTTCTGCACAGCCAAAGAAACAGTCATGAAAGTAAACAGACAACCTACAGAATGTGAGAAAATTTTTGCATCCTACGCATCCGATAATGGGCTGATAACTAGAATATACTTAGAACTCATGAAAACCAGCAAGAAAAAATCAAATAACCCTATTAAAAAGTGGGCAAAGGACTTGAACAGAAACTTTTCTAAAGAAGACAGAATGGCCAACAAACATATGAAAAAATGCTCAACATCTCTAATCATCAGGGAAATGCAAATCAAAACCACAATGAGATATCACTTACCTCCAGTGAGAATGGCCTTTATCAAAAAGTCTCCAAACAATAAATGCTGGCATGGATGCGGAGAGAGAGGAACACTCCTACACTGCTGGTGGGAGTGCAAACTAGTTCAACCTCTATGGAAAGCAATATGGAGATACCTTAAAGCAATACACGTGAATCTCCCATTTGATCCAACAATCCCATTGCTGGGCATCTACCCAAAAGATCTAATGACACTCTACAAAATAGACACCTGCACTCGAATGTTTATAGCAGCACAATTCATAATTGCAAGGCTGTGGAAACAGCCCAAGTGCCCATCAATCCAAGAATGGATTAATAAAATGTGGTATATGTATACCATGGAGTACTATTCAGCTCTAAGAAACAGCGATGATATAGTACATCTTATATTTTCCTGGTTAGAGCTGGAACCCATACTACTAAGTGAAGCATCCCAAGAATGGAAAAACAAGCACCACATATACTCACCAGCAAACTGGTATTAACTGAGCAGCACCTAAGTGGACACATAGGTACTACAGTAATAGGGTATTGGGCAGGTGGGAGGGGGGAGGAGGGCAGGTATATACATACATAATGAGTGAGATGTGCACCATCTGGGGGATGGTCATGCTGGAGACTCAGACTTGTGGGGGGAGGCAGGGAAAGGGCATTTATTGAAACCTTAAAATCGGTATCCCCATAATATGCCGAAATAAAAAAAAAAGGCAACGAGAGAGAAAGAGGGAAAAAAAAGGCATTATACTGGAATAAAAACAGACACATGGAACAATGGAACAGAATAGGAAACCCAGAAATAAATCCGCACATCTATAGTGAACTTATCTTCAACAAAGATGCTAAGAACATAGAGTGGGGAAGGGACAGTCTCTTCAACAAATGGTGCTGGCAAAACTGGATATCCATATGCAGAAGAATGAAACTAGACTCTTATCTCTCATCATATACAAAAATCCAATCAAAATTGATTAAAGACTTAAATTTAAGAACTGAAACTATTAAAAGAAAACATTGAGGAAATGCTTCAGAATATTGGGCTAGACAAGGACTTCCTGAGTAATACCCCCAAACCACAGACATCCAAAGCAAAGTTGGACAAATGAGATCACATCAAGCTAATATGCTTCTGCACAGCAAAGGAAACAATCAACAAAAGGAAGAGACAGCCCACAGAATTGGAGAAAATATTTTCAAACTACCCATCTGCCAAAGGATTAATAACCAGAATATATAAGGAGCTCGAACAGCTCAAAAGGAAAAAAATCAAATAATCTGATTAAAAAACAGGCCGCGCGCGGTGGCTCACGCCTGTAATCCTAGCTCTCTGGGAGGCCGAGGCGGGTGGATTACTCAAGGTCAGGAGTTCAAAACCAGCCTGAGCAAGAGCGAGGCCCATCTCTACTATAAATAGAAAGAAATTAATTGGCCAACTGATATATATAGAAAAAATTAGCCGGGCATGGTGGCGCATGCCTGTAGTCCCAGCTACTCGGGAGGCTGAGGCAGAAGGATCGCTCGAGCCCAGGAGTTTGAGGTTGCTGTGAGCTAGGCTGATGCCACGGCACTCACTCTAGCCTGGACAACAAAGCGAGACTCTGTCTAAAAAAAAAAAAAAAAAAAAAAGGTAGGTAAAAGATCATTTCTGAAAAGAAGACATACAAATAGCTAACAGGTATATGAAAAATACTCAACACCATTTTTTAAATCACAGAAAACTATAATAAAATATTATCTTACCCCAATTAAAATGGCTTTTATTAAAAAGATAGGCAATAGCAAATACTGGTGAGGATGTGGAGAAAGAGGAACTCTTGTATAGTGTTGGCAAGAATATAAATTAGTGCAACCACTCTGGAGAACACTATGGAGGTTCTTCCAAAAGCTAAAACAGAACTACCATATGACCCAGCAATCCCACTTTTAGTTATTTATCCAAAGGATGGAAATTCAGTATATTGAAAAGATATTTACACACCCATGTTCATTGCTGCACTATTAACAAGACCCAAGATTTGGAATCAACCTAAGTGTCCATCAATGGATGAACAGATAAAGAAATTGTGTTACATATACACAATGGAATAGTATATAGCCACGAAAAAGAATGAAATCCTGCCATTTGCAACAACATGAATGAAACTCAAGAACATTATGTTAAGTGAAATAAACCAAGCACAGAAAAAAAATGTCTCATGTTCTCACTCATATGTGGGAGCTAAATATTAAAACAATTGACCTTATGGAGACTGAGAGCAGAATGATGGTTACCAAAGGGTGGTGGGGAGGGGAGGATGAAGTAAGGATGGTTAATAGGTGCAAAAATATGGTTAGCTATTTAGGTAGAATGAACAATATTTGATAGAACAGCAAAGTGTCTATAATCAACAATAAGTCAGGGAATACTTTAAAATAACTAAAAGAGTGGAATTGGAATGTTCCTAACACAAAGTAACACATGATAAATGCCTGAGGTGATGGATACCTTAATTACTCTTATTGGATTAATACACATTGTATGTCTGTATCAAAACATCATGTGTACCCTTAAGTATATACAACTATTATCTACCTATAATAATTACCAATAAAAAATTTAAAAATAACTATAATCAAATAAATAGGAAAAGAGAAACAATCATTTTCTAAATGGGCAAAAGACTTGAACAAGTAACTCTTGGATATGTAATATTTAAATCACAACTAGGTGCCAAACTTCATTAGTCATCAAGCGAAATTTAAATTAAACTCTAAACTTGGTACCACTACATACCCTACAGAATGGCTAATTATGCTGTTATAAAAACTCTTATTCCTCTTATTTGGTGGAAATAGACAATTTATCTGTTGAGTATAAACTTACTAGTAGAATCACTCCCTCAAAAGGTATGCACATGTTCACTTTAGTATAAACTGCCAAACTATTTTCCAAAATGTAGCAATTTACCTTCTCACAAAGAGTTTGTAAGAGTTCCAATAGTTCTTGAACCTTATCTTTGTCAAAATTATTCAGAATAAGTGAACAGTAGATAAAGTGTGATATGTTCACAAAATGGAGTATCATGAATCAAGGAAAATGAACAAATTGCAATTACTCACAAAAGTATGGTTGAATCTTATCAACATAATATTGTGTAAAAAGGATTCAGGCACAAAAGATTACATACAGTATTATTTCCTTTATTTCACATTTATAAAAATTAATTTGCAGTGTTAGAAGTCAGGTTAGTGGCTAACTTGGTGGAAGAAGTGAGATGAGTAATGATTGGAAGTATAACTTTTGGTAGGCACAAAGAAGGGAGGGGAAGATTAGAAGATGATTGGCAAAAAAGTAAGCATGTGACCACAGAGGTGTCACAGAGATGAAAAAGCACAGGCTTTGGCTTTATACCAAAGTGGATCTAAATCTTCACTTGGCTACTAGCTAGTTAACTATACGAAAGTTGCTTAACTCTCTAACATGCAGGTTTTCAGTTATAAACACAGAGATGGCAATACCTACTTTACATTGACTTTGTGAACATTAGAGAATATTTGTAAAAATAACTTAGTTTCATGGTTGGTGTATGAGAAGTTCCCAATAAATGGTAACATTTACTATTTTTAGTAGCAGGAATTAATATGTCACACATAGTAAAGTAGTGTTGCCCTGGCTGGAGTAAATGCTCATGCTATAGATGAAGCAGGTATCTGGACATATAAATTGAGAGTAGAGTGCAAAACACAGGGATAAAACTTAGTATTGTAGGCAATAGGAAGGCATCATTGATTCTCAAGCATGAGAGCAATATAATTTATCATTGTCATCTATAGCAACATTGTCCTGTCAATGAATACACAGAACGGATTGGGAGGTGGGTGGTGGCTCCTGGAGTTTGAGTGGGAAAAAGAAACTAACACAGAAATCAGATTCAAGATAAAGAATCCTAAGACCAGGATTATGGCGAGGGAAACAGTGTCAGGATAAGTATACATTTGGAAGAAAAATGAACAGAATTCCTTGAAGAATTACATTGAAAGAATGAAAGAGATTAAAACTTTCAAGGCAACTCTATGGTTCCTAGCTTGGTAGAATGGTTTTATAATTTATTTTTTGAAAAAGGTAGAAAATAATAGATAATTTTGGAAAAGATGCTAATTTCATTTTCAGAATTTGAAGTGATTAGTCAAAAATAGGTTTTCTATAAGCAGTCAACAGAAGAATTGTCATACATACCTCCTTTATGTATGCATGTGTCTTATTTTAATCCTGTTTTGCCCTCTTCCAAACTCTTACTATTATTTTCTACAGCTTTTCCTCCAGGGTTTCTTGCTGAAGATTACTTAGAAGCTTAGACTGTATAGGTTTGGAGCTTTTTAGGTTTTAAAATAATATCTGAGTTAACATGAGGAACTACTTAGACAGGAAGCCCAAAAGGCTGCATATTTGGGGCTAGCCAGCCAGCTCCTACAGAGCAGGACTTTTCCTCAACTCTACAGGAATTGCATCAAGACTTGAAGATTCCTCTTCCACATATCTCACATTCAACTTAAAAAAAGAAACTGCTTCTAATATCAGATTTTACATTCTTATACTACAATCATGAAAATTTTCCCCATCGGTCACTACGAAGGTGGACTTCATTTAAGATTTTTTATAGAGGCTGATACCCAAAATATAATGTAATAATGCACAATGAGTTAAATGAACAGATATTCTCCTCACATGCCACAAAGAATTCTCAGTGAAAATACTGAGTTTCATGAGACAATGGGAATCTCAATCTCTCTCTCCCCCCTCCTCTCTCTCACTTCTCTCTCTCCTCTCTCTCCTCTCTCTTTCTCCCTCTGTCTCTGCCCCCCTTCTTCTCCCCCCTCCCTCCATCTCCCTCCTCCTCCCAATCAAGGAAAAGCTAAATTTCTCATAAGAGTGCCACTGAAACAATATGGCTGATTAATTCCAGGAATTCACCTAGTTTCTCATGCAATGATGATGTGCTATGTGCTGTTCTGAAAGGTAAAAGTCCAAAGATAGCTATTTCTAGTTGAAAAAATCCATCAGCCATTCCATGGAATAAGATTCCTTATTGACAGAAAAAGACATACAAGAGCCTTGTCTCTTACAATATATACATAGGATAGGGTCTATACATTCTCAGGCACCACGTGGGATTTTGACTAGTCAGTCAGATGTACTTACATCTCAGCAAGAGTAGGCAGACATAGTCATTAAAATTAGCTTGAGAGGGTTTTTCTTTTCCTCTTAGTGAGATTTTTCACTTTATTGGTGTATTGGAAACAATTCTTATTCTCTCTAAACCAGTTTCTTTTACTTAGTCTATCACTGCCACCAGAGACAACTCATTCTCTGTGGCCTAAAATTATGTTTCCCCTTGAGGTTCAAGGCTTTTAACCAAATTACTTTAAATTATTTACTTTTTCTCTCACTATAAAGAACTGATTCTCACATTGAATAGTTAGTGTCGAAATGATAAAAAAAATGAGGTAGGATTCTACCTCACTCCATTTCAAAATGCATGAAACTATTTTGTTTCTATACATTTTATTTGGATAGGTCTGTGTCTGTATGAAAACCACCCTTCTTCTTTCTCCAATGAAATTGCTAACCCCATATTTATATTTTTTTCTTGCTTTAGCATAGCTACTTACTTGTGATAGAATAAGATGGAGAAAACTCAGGAGACTAGGATATGAAATTAGAACTATATACCTGTATAAAAAACACTTTTTGGACCAACTCAGTCAATGGTGCTGAGAGTCAAATCCATAATCTAATGCACAGCATTCAAAATGAATGTTAGCTATACTTTGAAACTAGGAGAGCATACAGATGGCCATATACCTCAATTAATGGATAGATAAAAGCTTGAGGTAGTGATTCTTAAAATATAGGTAAGCAAGAGGCAAGATGGAAGTTATCCAGTGCATGATAGAGCTACAGTCACTGTGCTAGGGTTCAGTAACAGGAGTTAAAGCAGAAGGAGGAAAACCAAAGGAAAGGCAAGACCTATGTAATAGAATACTAGGCAGGCTACAAAGCCAATTGATTAAAACTCAAGTATAAAAACAGAATCATATACTTAAAATATCTGTAACAATGGGAGGAACTTCAGCTGCAGTAGAAGTAACCTGACACTATCTCAGAGTACTGAACAACAGCTACCTATACACATAATCTTCTAGATACAATTGAACCAGGAGGGGCTGATGGAAGTGAACATATAGGAAAGTGAACTTTTTAAGATAGAGGTCAGCAAATTTTTTATGTATAGGGCAAAAAAACCAAAAAAACAAAAAACAAAAACACCAAAAAACAAAACAAAACAAAGCCCAGAAAACAAGTGGTGGAATGAATTTAGCCCACAAGCTGTAGTTTTTTAAATTCCTGGTTTAGGGTAATATTGAATGATCTCAGGTGTAGGAATAGATAAGTTTAACAAAAGCAAGGCAATAGCCAGGCCAAATACTCCTCTCACTTCAAGCAATGAATTGAGTTTAATACCCCAGTCATCCTTTTTTTCTTTCAATCATCTCCCTTCCTAAATCTACTGAAGGAAAACTCTCAGATACCTTTGTTGATCTTTCATAGTTGAACTGGTATATTCATTTATATAATACATAGAATAATATGATTAACTTTAGATAAAAACTATCTAAGAAAATAATTGAACTAATAACCAAAAATAGTACCAGATCTTATTGATATTTTACCTCCTCTCTGTACATACCTGTGTTTCCTTTCTTTACTTTCATGATTGTAGCTCAGAGAAATCTTCCTCAAAGATACTGCATAACCTTTGCCTGTAAATTCTTTACAATATAGCTATGATCTAGTCCTTTCAGATGACTATATAAGTAGGAAAATGTTCCCATAGAAAATTAAAGCTACTTCTTATTTTGAAGCTTTGAGTAATGCAGGTCAAAACACATAGGTCAGTAAAGGAGAAGCAGAAACTGAGAATTCTCAGAGAGCCCTAAACTGTGTTCTGAATAATTTATTCAGCTGAAATCATGTGTTGACCTTTAGGCTGCAAAATATAGATCATATGACCCAACTGTACTATATTCTGCTTTGGCTTAAATGTAGAAAATCCTGACTAATATAGCACACAATAATAAAAAAAAATGTTGAACTTCCCAGAGGAAAAGATGATAATATATTCTCTGGCTAGGACTAAAGAATACTGAAAATATACATTTTAATACTTCCTTAACATAATCCAGACTGTGCAACCAATAACTCACATTATTCCATTATCTCAGCTGTATTTACCTTGTATTCAGAATCAGGACCTTTGAATAGAGTATTCCTGCAATAACAAGAATCCATTCCAGGCTTTAGGTGATACTGGTACTTATGGGAGAAAGCCACTGGTAATAAACAGGGTTGTACCTAGTCTTTCAACCAAACTGCAGGTATGGTATTCAATAAAGCTGCCAGTTTTTTCACTCAAAATGTATTTATGAACAGAAAAATAACTCTATAAAAATGGCATCCTGGGGCTCCATATTTATTCTCTTTCAATGATTTCCAGATCAAATTTGCTCAGTTTACAAGTTAAAAGAAGATTTTCTCTCTAGCTCTCACCCCAAGAAATTCCCATTAGTATAAAAACAAAGCTGTATTCACTCAACCTCTGACACTATCACTTAAAATGACATTTCAGCAATCCAAGTTTCAGACCAAATCATGTTGAAGCATAAGCCAAAACAGCATTAGTTTCGCCAACTTCCCCACCACTTCTGATACACTGTTGTCTTCCACCATTATTGAAGTCCCTATCCCTTCCCCTTTACTACAGGTACAAAGAATTATATTTTAAATCACAGTAAAGAGCCCAAATTTTCCAATTTGATATAATAGATCATTTGTTCTATAAATCCTAACACATGTTGATTTGTCATTCAGATTAAATTCTTATACATTACTAAATTTCTAGGCAGTTCTTGGGCTGTATATCACACATTGTAGTAATAACTACCAAAGATTCTGTTAATAGTGTTATAACCAGATATCTGATTGAAGCTTTTCAAAAGGTCTGTGTAAAATATGCCAGGCCAGAGTGATTAATAGCATTGAATAACAGTATGTTGACTATAAAAGAGGGAGCAGAAAGATTATACTGGTTAGTGAAATTTGGTGAGTCAAAAGGGAAAACAGTATATATGATTCAATTTGTTGTTGATCTTAGAAATACTGGGCTATTTTCACAAATGTGTACAGACTGGCAATAAAAATCTCTCTACAGACTGTGCTACTCACTCTGCATGAAATTTTAAAACACTGGTTCGGTCATTTCATACAAAAAGCCTACTTACAACCCTGAAAAAAAACTCATGGTAAAATAAGGAAAGTATGCAGTATAGCTACTTATTATAACTAATGTATTAATTTTCTATTGCTTTGTAACAAGTTTACCATAAATTTAGAACCTTTAAACACCACCCATTTAATAGCTCATAATTATGTAGAAGTCTGGCATCATATGACTGGGTTCTCTGCTTATAGTCTCACAAGGCTGAAATCAAGGTGATGGTTGATCAGAGTTCTTATCTGGAGGCTCTGGGGAAAAATTTCTTTCCAAGTTCATTATTTTTGTTCACAGAACTCAGTTCCTTGCAGTTGTAGACTGAGGTCCACATTTTCTTATTGGCTGTCAGCTGAGTGCCACTCTTAGCTATCAAAGGTAACCAACATTCTTTACAGTATGTCCCCCTCCATATTCAAGCTAGCAATGACATGTTACATCCTTCTCAGGTTTCAAACCTCTGACATTCTCTTTTACAACTAGGCAGAAAAACACTCTGCTTTTTAAAGAGTTTATATGATCAGGTCAGGCCAACCCAGATAATTTCCCTATCTTAAGGTTAATTCTATCATAAAACCTAATCACGGAAGTAAGATTCATAATATTCACAGTCCCAGGTACTGTGCCAGATGTGTATATGGTGGTGTGTAGTAGCAAATTATGGATGACATTTTAGAATTCTATCTATGCCACTTAGAAAAATTGAACTCACAATTCATTTAATAAATAGTTTTTAAGCACCTTACTTGTGTCAGGCACTGTTCTATTTGAAAAGTTATTACTTCTGACCAGAGATTAGGGTTTACTCTATATTGTAATTCTGTAACAATATATTAGAGTGGCTTAGAACACAATTTGAAAATGGAACAGACCAGAGAGTTGAAATCCACTTATACCACTTTTTAACTGTAAAATCTTGGGTAACTTAATTCGTTTCCCTGAGCTTCAGTTTCTTTGTCCAAAAAGTGAGAATAATAATGGTGTCTATTTCACAGGGTTGTTATGAAAATTAAGTGAGATGTCTGGAAAGTGTTTAGCGCAATCATAACATATATAATCACTTAAAAATGAGAGTAGAAAGTGTTGTCATGAAACATTTGAAACACATATAAAGCCTTCAGTCTTTATTTTTTTCCTCTTCTTTGCAAGATCCAGTGATATATACTTTATATTCTCCTAGTTTTTCTTTCATTATATAACTCCTCTGGAAGATATGTTGTTATATGTGTCTATGGCAACACCTTCCTTCAGCAGTTACTGTAATACACATCAAGCTTACCATTAAATGAAGCCAATAATGCTGACCCTTTATCCAAAGAGGATGGCAGCTATGTGGTGTTTAGATGGTCTCAGTTCAGCTTTTCTTCAACTAAATGGTCTCTGAAGGATCATTCTTGCTCTTAATATAATATAAATTAGAAAACATATACACATGCACACGCTTACTCAGTTCATCATAATTGTACCTCAAAATCAAAGGAGCAGTGATGGGAATCTGACCACAATACTGAAAAATCCAATGTCTCTTAATTTAGCTGACAGATTAGAAAAAATCTTAATAAGTTTTACCAATGGCTGCTTCCTACCACTAAGCAGAGACTCTATGGGAAAACAGATTTACTAAAAGATATACCCAACAAAGTTCAGATTTGGCAAAGTACAGGGAACTATACAAAAGGCATGACTAGGCAGAGCAATGTGTGGAGTTTTTACTAATGGAGAACCAGTCCAACTTCAAAGTCATACTTACGCTTGTTTATCATGCTTTGATCTATCAAAGAGGATGTTCATATAAAATGGCATTTAAATACATATACACATGCATACACTAGTGTGAGATATTTGAAGTTTGAGTATTTTATTGATAATTACCAATCCTTAGCTCAATAATCTCCAGATACAGCCCACTTTGAAGCCCTCAAGTAAGCACTGAGGCACATAGACAGTCAATCCCAAATCTTGATCATCAAATTAAAGGTTTGGTGAATAACAATAGCACTGCAAGCTATTTCTTGAAGCACTCTATAGAATTTTGAGTGATTCAAAATAATCCCTGCCCAATGGGTTAGCAATCTAATTAAGCACCTAATTTTGAAAATTGAGCCCTTGATGTTATTACTTACAAAGCAGATAGCTGATTACAAGATGGGAGTGGGAAGGGGTGGGAATGAGAACTAACAAACTTAACAGAAGTCACTTGATAAGTCACCCTGATAGTATCAACTAGTAGAAATCAGATAACAGTAAAAACTATGACTTATGCTGACCTGTGAGAATGGCTAGCACTCTAAAAATATGTTATTTTGATAAACTACAACATTCGATAAAAAAGACATCTGCATTCGAATGTTTATAGGAGCACAATTCACAATTGCAAAGATGTGGAAACAACCCAAGTGCCCATCAATACATGAGTGGATTTATAAAACGTGGTGTATGTCTACCATGGAGTACTATTCAGCCACAAAATACAATGGTGATCTAGCACCTCTTGTATTATCCTGGATAGAGCTGGAGCCCATTCTTCCAAGTGAAATATCCCAAGAATGGAAAAAGAAGCACCACATGTACTTACTATCAAATTGATATTAACTAGTCAACACTTAAGTGCACATATAGTAATAACATTCACTGGGTGTCAGGCAGGTGGAAGGGGGGAGGAAGGGATGGGTATATACACACCTAATGGGTGCAGTGCACACCATCTGGGGGATGGACATGCTTGAAGCTCTGACTCAGGTGGGGCAAAGGCAATATAGATAACCTAAACATTTGCACCCCTGAAATATGTTGAAATAAAAAATAATAATTAAATACAGATAATTTGAGAAACATCAGGCTTCTGGACTAGCATAGGTGGGTTAGGAAAATAGAATTTTGTTAGTCAATAATACTTTTCATCAATAATTTCTGGTTCTATTCTGGACAGATGGTAGAATTATACTACCCTGTCTCCTTGGAATTAAATGTGGCCATGTAACTTGTTTTAATCATTGAAGTATGAGAAAAAGTGACCTGTGTCATTTTCAGATGAAAGCTTTAAGAGCCTGAGTACAATTTATTGACTTCTTTTCTTTCCTTTTCCACAGTGATTGGTAATGTCCTGGATCATACAGACTTCAGTAGCCTGGGATAGTGAGAAATAAACTTCAATATTTTAAGCCACTGAAACATTGAGATTGTTTGTTTCTATAATATAACCTCCTGGCCTATTCTGACTATTACAGGGACCATGGAACCCATGTCTGAGTAAGAGAAGAAATGATCAGGTAATCAAGACGAAACCCTATTTTTATATGGGAGGGAGATGAGCATACCATTCAGCTATTTCCATAACTGATGAAGTAAAAATATAACACACTTAGGACCAAAAAAATAAAATTCCTCCTCAATCTGGATACAAAAGTTATTGTATACATTTGCATAAATTGGTTAGTGTTTGTAGTTTATACTTTTATGCAAGATTTGCATTGGAGAGAGAAAGAGTTTCAAATAAAATTAAGAATAAAATATTTAGCAAATTAATTTAGAATTCTTCTGGTGCATTATGTCATAGTACAGAAGAAGTAAAACATACTATTGTTTTGGTAGTGTCCTAGAGCTATTGATTTATTTTTTGTGTTCCAACTATTGAGATGACAGAGTAATCTCTCCCTTGGATAGTTAAAGAGTTTTTCTCATAGTGACATCATGGGTATACTATCTTGTCTTCCAGCATTGACCTCATTTTATGCATTAAATGTAGCTGCAAAAAACAGAGTCTAAGAAAGTGAATGTGTTTATTAAATCATATTTGCTTATTGACTTCCATTATCATTTTAGAATTGTTTTCCTATTAGAAAGAAAGCATGTTTGCTCGAAAACAAAATGTGAGCTACATTTTCAAAGCATAACATTAACTTTGGGGAGCATTATTTTGGTCTATGTGCATTTAAGTTTCTTATGAATGATCTCACATTAAGTTTGCGGAATGGAAAAAAAATCTGTCTGTTAGTTCTATTGTTTGTTTACTGGTTCTTCACCTAACATCTACTGAGTGCCTTTAATGTGCTATAGGAGATCTAAAGATAAATAAAGCCTGGTTCCTACCCCAGGATAATAGTTGCATGGTTGTTCACAATATATATCAAATATTAAAATCTGCCATAGTTATTTTATGTCCTTGGAAATTCTCACTTACTCCACTAAACTTAAATTTAAAAGCAAATCACCATATTGACACTTCATACACTTAACAGAGCTCACTAGCTAAAAAACTGTCATGAATATAATTTTCATGCCGAATTAAATAATTTTTAAGTGATTATTAATTGGTAGTAGTAATAATGTTAGTATAATTTCTTAAGTCTTCAACAAGTGCAAGGCATATTATCATTCCATTTTTCTTCAATGATTTTTACTAGATAAACAACAAACAAGTATTTCTATTACTGATTGATAACTAAAAATTGTGTGAACAGCAGAAAAATGTAATAGACCTTACAATAAAGGGATCTAACTTCACAAAGCTCAAAGAATTAAGTAACATGTACATTTAATCAAATAAGAGGGTGTGTCCAAGGACATTGTCTGGGGCAGCAAAAGTTCAATAGCAGGTATAGGCATGTGAGTCCTAGATTACAAGAGGACAGATGAATTAAGAAAAATGATACTATCAGGTAAATAACTATGGAGGTGAATTATGAACCTGGTACACTGGTTATTTAATGTATAACTTTACATCCTTCCCAGTTTTTGCTTCTCAGTGCTCTAGAGGAAAGGTGGAACCCTGTAGTAATTCCTTTGGGGTTCTAGTTGTTAAGGTAGACCTGAAAGTTGCAGGAGTAGAGGCCTGTTGCTAAGTTTCCCAGGATCAGTGTTATAGATCACAGTTTCACCAGAGACCCACCTAGATTAATAGAAGTGCCCCCAGATTTCCTAAGTATGCATATGGATTATTCATGCCTCTGAAAAATTACTGGATAGGAGAGAGAGGGTAGCCATATATGAACTTCCAAGGAAAGGAGGAGAACCATATGTGAACTTCCAGAAGGGCTAACTAGACCTTTGCCTCTGCTTGAAGTCAGACCTATTGTATGGCTGATTGTAAACCACACAATGAAACCCTGTGATATCCTGAGGCATGGCCCACTTTTCTTGGTGCAGGGCCACCTCTGTCATGTGAATGGTACTAGAAGTCTATGAAAAGAAGGGATTGAAAGCATGAAAGTCAATTATAGCATGACAAATTGAGAAGAACTGGAAAGAGCAGAAGACCTGATATAAGCTCTGAAACTAGAACTGTGGCTATTTGCTTTCTGTCCTGTTTTATACTCCCTGTTGTGTGAAGTTAGGCAGGGGTTTTCAGACAAGTGTTTATAGCCAGCAGGAGGGGCAGGGCCCTGCAGGTGCAGCCAGCTACTGTTTAAGCTAAGGGCAAAGGCACCAGGCCTTTTGGGAGGAACTTACATCAGTCTTTAAAAGATCTTTGCTACTTCGGCGGCTCCTTTGAAGGCAGGAGAGATGCTGCAGGCAAGATGGCACCTGGTGGAAGAGCCTGAGCATGAGCACATGTGAGCCATACAGAAAAGTAATCTCATTCACTGACTTACTTTATTAATTGAATAAACCCAAAGCAAAATTAAATCAATACAAAAAGCATGGCAGACTTGAATTTGTAATATCATATTAATGTTCTTGTTGATGAATATTTATATCATTTATTCATGATTAGGACATTTTTTACATAGATTAGAGAGACATTCAAGTGGTAAGGAGCATGTTCTCTTCAAACTCCTAATATTAGGTCCTGTCCAATTTTACTCAGCTGATGTTCAGCTGCCTACATTTTCAGCATGAAAGTGAATGAACTAAAGGTATTTTAAAAAATCTTTTCTCAGTCTTCCTGAACTAGTACTGCAGAGCATACTTTTCTCTGTCCTCGTCAAATCACAGTAAGGTTTTGGACTCCTATATTGTGCAATAGGTTTGGTCTTCCCTGAAGAGCACCTTAGTGAGACAACAGATTGGCTATTGCCCTAGGATAACTAACATTCTAGGTCTTCTACAGAATCACAGGATCCTGATTTCTTCAGGCTTAAAGTCTAAAATGAGGCAAAGCTCCTAGTTCGAATCCAATCTTTGAACTAAATTATATAATTATACAGTTGTGTTTAATACAAACATAAGAATCATTCTAGAGGGTGTTTTGAGATGTTTCTAGATTTTTCTGGAAAACAAAATGAATCTCGCTCATCAAATAACAGCCAATGATGATAATGGTTATGACAATAAATAAGATCCTATTTTGCAATGTTAACTACATGTACATGCCAAGCATTGTGCCAGATTGTTTTCTCCCTTATTTGTAATTAAACTGTACTATGAGAATACATTACAGAATGGGTGGTAGGGTTAATTTACTAGTCATCTCAGAGTTGGGGGAAAAAAAAGAAAAATAGATGAAGTGGTAAATGACATTAAACAGAAAAGCAATGGCTCTCTCTGAATATTTGTTTTGGTTAAGAGTGTGTGAAATAGAAAAGCAATCCAGGAAGCTAAGCATATGAAGACTATAATAAAACAATAACAGCTATTTACTGAGTAATTATTATGTAGCATATCTTCTATTAAGTTGCATTACATGGATTATGTCATTTACTTCCCAGTGTCAAGATAAGGAAACTGAGGGTTTTTTCTTAAGAAATGGGGTCTCCTTCTGTTGCCCAGGCTGATTTCAAACTCCTGGCCTCAAGCTATTCTCCCACTTTAGCCTCTGGAGTAGCTGAGATTACAAATGTGAGCCACCTTGCCCTGCTAGGAAACTGAGGTTTAAGGAGGATAACTGCACGAGAATCATCCAGCTGACTGACAGAGACAGTATTCAAATTTAGGAGCATCTGACTCTAAAGACCACCAAGCTTCTAGACTTTGCTAAGGACTTCCAACAACTGCAGTATACTGATAAGAGTTGCCCATAGGAATAAGGAGGCTGGTCCATAACTCTGAATCGCACAACTCAAGAAGATGCTTAACTTCTGCCACGTAGGTAGGTGAAGTGTACCTCCAAGCTCATTTTGTAAGCTGGGGATTAATTCATTTTTGTGTGAAAATACTAGCTCAACAGATGTTTTTAAATGTGCTAATTATCTTTTATAAAAGTTAACTCTGTGGTAAGAGAGCTGCTTTCATATTTCATATATTCCCATGAGTGCTAGAAAAGGAGAAAAGGCCAAGAAAGGACATAGTCTTATGAACCAGAGAGCAATTCCCTTTGGCAAAGAAGTACCCAAATTCGTCACAATGTTCTGTTACACAGGAAGTATACTAGCCTGGAATGCACTGATTTTCAAGGAAATAGAGCTCTGAATCAAAGACCACTGTGTCTTTTAGGGAAGCTGAAGGACAGAGTATTTCCCTGATATAAAAGCATCAAATCTCAAACCAAAATGATTTATAGAGCAGAAGCCATAATTGCCTTCTACAGAACCATAAAATCTCAAAGTGCTAAAGAAAACCTTTAGCTTCTCTTGAGCCACTTCGGTTGTTTGAACATTGTCATTTCCATTGTCATCATAGCTGAAATGTATTGAATAATTACTATATGTAAACTATTCTACATATGATAATTTGTTTAATCCTCGCAACATAATATGTGGTAACTAGTTTTATTATGGCTGTTTTACATTTGAGGGAACAGTGGCAATTACAGACTAAAATACTTGTTGTTTATCACAAAGAGCAAATTCAGGTCTGTATTTCTTCAGTCAGGCAGTCTGACTTCAGAACCTACCTTTTTAACCACAGTAGTATACCTTCTCCTGAAACTGAAATGACAGGTAAGATTATCACCATCATTAACCTGGAACTTAATCACTTTTGGTATTAAAGTAATATCCATGGTTACATAATTCCCCTGGACTGGACATAGATACATATAATGGATATCAGAAATATATGATAGAAAGCTGCCCTAGCCTGAACAAAAATAGGTCAACTGTTAATATAAACAGTCTGAACAATAGGAGGTTTTAAGTGTACACCAATATATGCATACAAAATTGGTTGCTCATAAGAAGGACCACTCTATTCTAATTGTTTCATGCTTACATGGTCTTTCCACTTGTGTTGCTTTCTGGCTAAGGGATCAAGAGAAATTCAAATGAGAGAAACAGAAATGAAAAAAGTATCACACAGCAAATAACAGCTGAAACCTTAATCCAAAGATATCATAGTTGTACATATTTTATAAAAGTGACTGTTAGTTGTACATTATACCATTTGAAAAAATCACATATACTGTGATCATAAGTTTTTGATATAAAACCTAAATAGAATGCAATTCTCCAAATTCTAATTTTATTCATTTGAAATGATGACATTGATTGTCACAATATATTAAATTTCTACTACAAGTTAGGTACTATACTCTGCACTTAAGCCCAGATTAAGTTCCTTAATTTAAGTTTTACAAAAATGCTACAAAGTATAATAAGTATATACTTATTTTACAGGTAAAAAAAAAAAACTTAGGCTAAAGTAAGTAATTTTTTCAAAAATCATACCAATAGTTAGAAACCAGGCTTTGACCTCAAGCAGAAATAAACAGGGTCTAATATTTCTACCTACTATATGCTAGGTATTGATCTAGGCAATTCAGAAATATTGTCTCATGTACATCTGAAAGATGTTCAAGGAAAGGATATAAATAATATATACTGATGAATAAACTCACTGTTTACTTCCTGGAAGAGAGGTTTATGGTCAGGTGAAATTGTGAAATAAGCAAATTTTACTCTCAGAGACCTTGCTTCTCCTTTACTTTTAGTCAGATTGAATCCACTCTGACACCTCCTGAACCAGCAAGTCAAATCTCAGAACATGTTTAAGGTATCAGCAATGTGGCGTACATGATCATGGCTCCATGTTTGATGGAGTATATTTCTGAGTCAAGTAAGCACATAGCTCAAAAAGACACTGACTGATGGCCAAATTGTATTTCCCAAAATATAACTATACATAGTAAAGAAGGTATAGAATATGTCTTGCCAGTAATGCAGGTTTTAGTTCTGTCCCCACAGACAAGGGTTACAAAAAATTTCTATAAAATATTAATAATTTTGCACATTCATGACCTAACACCAAAAATATCTTTTATCTCCTTTTTTTTCAGAGAGTAGTTTAAGTAATTCATCTAAAGTTGCAGAGCAAGGGGCAGAAGCACCAGGGACTGTCATTTTTCGAGGAATGTTTTACATTAAATTTCGATACCCTGTTAAAAATGGTTTTTCTTTTTCCTTTTTCAGAGCATGTCTCTTTTCCTTCATTTTTATATCAAATTTAAGAAACCATTAAAAATTATCAGTCAATGACTTTAAAATAGATGTGTTTCTGGCCATTGAGAAAACCTTCTGTTCATATGTTCTGCCGGTGATTGTTTGCTATTTTTGTGGTAATAAAGGATTGAAATCTTTTTTTTTTTTCAGGATGGAATGTTACAAAGCTCTGACTAAATATGACTTTCTAATACACAGCAGCTTGAAACAACTGCTCAGGAATTTAATAGTCCTTTTGCATGTACTAGCATTTTGAGCTAAAGCTAAAATGTAACAAACACATAAAGTCCTTCTCCTGCTTTCAGTCCACATCAAGATGAACCTAAAAGAGCATCCTTGAATTCATTTAGTGTCCTTCCCTGTCTCTTACAAATATGAAACTTCCCTTCTTCCCTCTTCATATGCCATTTCACATTGGTGGATATTGTCCTCTAAACTTTGCAACTCAAAAGTGTGGTCTGTGGACTAAGACCATCATCATCACCTGAGCTCTTGTTAGAAATTGCAGAATATTTGGCCCTACCTTAGACCTAGTGAATCAGAATTTGCATTTTAACAGGATTCCCAGGTGATTCATATACACATTAAAGTTTGATAATCACTGCTCTATAATAGTGTTTCTCAACCCTGGCTCACTGTTAAAATATATGTAGAAGAGCTTAAGAAATATTAATGCGTGGCCCTAACCCCTTTCCCTCCTCTTCAACACCCATTTCTAAAATTCAGATTTAAACAGCTGTGTGTGAAGTCTAGTGATTGTAATGTGTAGTCCAGGAAAAAATGTATATATGTAATTCCAGATGTTCAGATATTTAAACTCTTTGCACTTGATTATAGATAATCCAACTTTGCTGTATTCCCATTTATTTCTAACTTCAACTTCTCATACCAATTTGCTATCTTTTACCTTACTTCTGTTAATGATGGTCAATATCCGAGAAAAAAACTGAATGCTCCCCAAATATATCTTATTGCTTTGTCACTGGACTTAATTGTCTTTAATTTCTGTTTTTAAATGGTGCCTACTGACACTCCTATATGTAGGTCCTAAATATTTGATATGTGACTAGTTTGGGCATAGCTGGTCTGAGTGCCTTAAATGGGCAACCAAAGAATATTTGACATGACAATAAACTTCAAACTACTCAGTAAGAGTAGAATTTCTTATTATCCATCAATCTCAATTGACTGCTAATAACTCTTCTAATAAAAGGTACCAACTAATGGCCAAGATCATATTCTCAAATGTATTTGTTATAGCTGCCATCTATACATTGTGCCCTTACCTCTTCTTGGTTAATCATAATCAGTGAATTCTCATTAGAAAAATGGCAAATACTCTTTGGTTAAGAACACTAACCCCAAAGTTGTTTGTCACTCATATTGATATAATAGGTAGTTTCAAAGAAATTATGGATTAAGAGAAACTTGAGATCATAATACTTAGTTTTCTATAAAGTTGCCATGTTCATTATGCAAAATTTAGTACAAACGATATTTCTCAGTCACATTAAATGAACAGGAGTACAGAAATGATCACATTTTCTTGAAAGTGATTAAAGTGATATTTTCACCTTGAATAAAGCAGCAGCAATACACTGACAATTTTCATTATAACTACTGAATCACTTCTCAACAGACTGGAAATAACCATCTCAAATCTATGCGCTTGTCACTTTTGAAATACAGTATATGCGTGTGTGTGTGCATGTAGTTATTTTTCATGGTTTTATTGAAGACAAATTTTTAGGTAACCAGTACTTGTAACTCTGCTGGTATAACTTTGAAGCCCAATAATGCCTTCTTTTTAAATGGCTAATACTGTGTTTAAATAATTATTTTGTTTTAGTTTTGTTTTATTATTGTTCTCATTGTATCACAGACTCACCTCCAACCTCACTCCAGAAGAAGCAAAAGTCACAAATAATCCCCACAGACCAAACAAAATCTGGATTTTTTTATACCAAAATTCAAATGATAACAGCTCAGGATTGCTCAGGTCACTAGAAAAAGGGACTTCATAAAGGCCCTTTAAACCATTTCCCTTCTCCAAAGCATCTCATGTGTTGTGCTGTATAACTTTCCACATGAACATCTTATAATTAAAGCACAGAACACTCTGAGACTGTGCCCAAAGAAGGTACCAACTAATGGAATCACTGTAGCATCTGTCTACAGGATCCTTTCGTAAATTGATAATGCACTGTGAAAATACCACCTTAACGCTCCAAAACATTCTCTTTGGACTGGAGAAACTTGCTTCCAGCAAGCACAGTCAACTTGAGCAAACTGAATACAGAATAACAAAGGCTTAGATTCAGAGGCCTTGGAAGCTTACCATATGACTTTGAGATTTAATAGCAGTATTCTTAAGGTAGACAATGTTTCTGATCAGTTTTGGCTGGGGACTGAAAGCTAGCACAATAGATTTAAATAGGACCATGTTATTGAGTGAGATCTCTGAAGTTAGCACTTACCAGAGTGCTAGGCATGCAGTAGGGGCTCAGTAACCAACTTGTAGATTCAATTAGAAATTTTGTATCTAAAAACTGAATGTGGAAGGTGAGTGTGTAGGAAAGGGATAAATTGCATGTGATGGTAACAGCAATGCCAGATAATTACAATATGCAATGAGAGTGTTGGGGCTATCATATTGTCAGACTTACTGATATCACCTGAAGGCAAGTCATTAAGTAGCTATGATCTTGAATTGTCCATGTCAGGAAGATCTCATGTGAATCAAGCCCCTATCTATCTGTGATAGGGGGGTCTCCATCTGATGTATGCTAGGTTCTTGAATTCTAAGTGGTAATAAGTGACAGTGCACATAAGGATGTGCTAGCAAGCCATGAGTATGGGCCTGTAAATGTACAAAGCCATCAACATTTGGCCCAATATGTTCTTTTGTAATTGTCTTTGAGTTTACTAGGGCAGAGGAGTCATTTCTCTTTTTCTTTTTGGTCCCAGCCTTTGATGTCTATTTTGACTCTTTCCCTCACTTGATTGATTAAGTCAGAAGCAGCTAAGCTATGTTCATTCTTATAACCTGTCCTGAGAAGCCTGAAGTACATGGAAGCAGACACTGTGGCAAAACTTCAGGCCCTGCTTCTCTCTTCCCCACTCCCTCTCTCTCTCTTTCTCTCTTCTTTTGCTTAGCTGACAAGTCACATAGCTAGAAGTAGTATCCTGCACAGGCTTGAAAAAGCCCAGGGTGCAACACGACTCACTGAGGATCCACATTGTGGCGTGGGACCAATATTAATGGTAATAAAGTTACTTTAATCTTTCTATCTCACAGTTTCCTTATCTCTAAAATGTGGATAAATAAGGCACCTACCTCAAAGATTGCTTGTAAGTATTCGGTGAGAAAATGTATACAGTATGCTTATAATAGTATCTGGTCTTTAATAAAAGCTATGTAAGTATTTGCTATTATTTCTATCATTTCTACCAAAAAGAAGATGGGGTAATGTTGACAGAGCAGGAAGATAATCAGGGACATCTTAATGGCTTTAGTACTGAAAAAAACACCCACCAAACCCTGATGCCTTCCTTGGGCACCGAAGTTATACCCCAGCTCCAATGAATGTTATAAGAAGAGAAGAGGTCTTCATATCTGCCAGCCAGCTAATCCTACTCCAGCTGGTGTATCTTCCTTCTTTTTGAACTATTATCATATGTAGGTATGATCACAGTGATGCTAAGCAGATTCTTTGAAGAGAGTGAAAGGAGAATGCCCTTGCTTGATTTGACTTCCAGATATAATCTGGTCCAAAAGACAATGCTGTAATGCGGACATTGTTGGGCTGGCACATGCTGATCACTCTGATAAGGAGCACCTCACTCTAACAAAATAATTCACCCTCAGGTATAGGTGTGTATGTGTGTTTGTGTGTAGATGAAGGGAGGGAGACAGAGAGAAAGAGAAGACAGATAGCAGGGAGAGATAAAGACAGAGATGAGGGAGAGAGAGAGAGAGAAAGAGAGAGAGAGAGAGAGAGAGAGAGAGAGAGAGAGAGAGAGAGAGAGAGAGAGAGAGAGATTTGTTTTCTAGTCTAAAAAAAATGCTGAACAGTCCTTTACATATCTTACAATTCAATTTTTCAAACTCAGGGAATTCAGATGGTTGGACATGACTGAACCTTGACCCCAGCGTAATCATATAAAGGAATCACTGTTTTCCACATTTTTAAAAGAATTTCAAACCTAGAGACAAAAAGCTCCTTTCTCTTCAGTGTACACACTCTTGCTTTACTCAAACTTTAAAAAGCTCTGAGTTGCTTGCCACTCTGTACAAAAATAAAATAAGGAAATAAAGAAAATGGAAGAGTTGTTCCAGTATTACCTGCCATTCTAATAACAAAACAAATTATGTTTACTTTTCCTTTCAACTCTCTATCAAGGTCACCCTCTCATACCTATCCCCCCTTGGATATGTGTCATGCATTTGCTAAATCCTACTATACAATGAAATTCTTTTATGAAGGATTGGCTGGAAAGATCTACTTGTCTCAAGTTACAATCATGGTTTTGGTTAATTTTACTAAATTAATACATAGATTTAATATCTGGCGAGATATATAGACTATCTAGCATAAATGTTAAAATCTATACTTTTGAAAATGAACCCATTACAAGGAAATACAAGTATTAAGTAGTACCTGGTACACTCTAGATTTGGGCCCTTGTGACTGTTCTGCATGAAGAGAGATGCCACTTATGTTCAGGAAAATGCTTCTCAGGTTGTATCTATACCCATAAATCACCTTAATTTATTATGATTATATTGCATTACAAAACTGATTAGAATTCCATAATGAACAGATTATTTTCAACACCACTGAGTTCAACAATCTTTGCTTCTCTATAAATTATTTTGTCTATATAAGCAGTGCTTCCTTACTGAGCTCTCTGACCATATCTAGAAGGCATTCAAGTACTTATCCATTGTGAACATGAAATAATATAATATGTTGAATAGCACAATGTCATAAAATAACATATCTCATATGCATACGTTCCACACTATGCAAGTGTGAGATGGTACTATTACCATGTGGCCTTCTTCCAGGGGAATGCAATGGAGCATACTTCCATTGCAATGCAAATGAGCCTACCTCTGTCTTGGCTTAAGTTCTGTTCCTATCTTCCCATCTTCTATTATATCCCTGGAAAAGGTAAACATCCCTAGAAATTTGACTTACAAAGCTTCCCCAGTTTCTTAATACCATGCAAGTTTGAATGGACCACTAAATGGAGATCTTTTAACCTTGTTCCATAGTCTTTCAATGCCATTAATGGCCTTTTACTCTCTTCCAACGTATTCCACCATTCCGAATGGCCATGCACACACTCTCTGTTTCCCTCTATCTCTCTGTAAAATGGGAATACAAGCACTAACTCAATTACTGTTTCATGGTGGTAGGAAGATTGACAAAACACTTTGTAGTTTAAAAGGCCCATTCCAACATTAATGAGCATTAATGTTGGATGGCATTGCAGTTTAATGAAGTGATGACTCAACTGAAATTACATTTTGCATCCTGATCAGCCAATTTTAAGCCCACTGAGTCTGTGTGCTCAGATGTCCGTTTCTCCAGTCAGCAACTGATTTTCCTTGTGTTCATATGCTTTAACAGATTTTTTCTAGCTATATTTATAGTGAAAATGTACTAGTCAATTATGAGGACTATAAAAAAGTGTTTTTATTCATGTTCTGACTCTCCCATTAGAAATATATAGTAAAAATGTTAGAGAAAATCCCAAACAGAACTGTAGGGTTATTGTGTATCGAGGTACTGTGTTTAATAATTTATATTAGTATTTTCATCAAAAGTATGTAATAAAAAGTTGCCTGTAAAGTGAATTTATATACATCAAATTCTGTTTTACTATTGATTTACATTGTAAAATTATGTGTTAGTTTTTCTGCTCCCCCAAATGCTCCCAACACACAATCATATTTGAAGATACAGCAGTACTTTAAAATGATACATCTAAATAAAAATGTTCATATTTTATGAAATACAATATATGTCTATTACATACATTTAGCATATGCTAAATGTGGTTATAGAACACAAGTTCATCAGCTTTAAGATTATATTAATGTTATGCCTAATAAAAATTAGGAGATATACAGAGGGAAAGTTAATTTACTCATCTCTTATATTAGATGAGTTTTGATGTAAATTTGTCTCTCTAAATCTTGGCACATTGTCTTATTTTGGGTGATATTTTGCTGTATTCCTTCCTCCAAGCTTTAGAATTAAAATATCTTAAAATATGAGCCAAAGGAAGATGGGAGCAGATTTAGAAAAATGTATGCTAATACTCAAACTCACTCACAAAATGAAAAGTAGACAAAGTTGTTTTTATGTTTCACAGAGCAGCTTAAAAATACAAAAAGCGGAAACTTTAAATGAATTGGACTCACCAGACTAGACTGCAAAGCACTTTAGCATCTATTAGAGCCTCCTCCTTCCCCATAACCTCCAGCTGGAGCACATCCATCTCCCATTTCCCAGCACCTGGTAACAGATTCTTGTTTCTGGAAAACGAATATGTTGATCTAAGATGAAGAAGGATAGATAGAAATAGCTTGATCCAAACAGTTATAATTGCAAGTGCAGCAACAAAGAAGTAAACAGGAGTGTGTTTAATAAAAAGGAAAACAGATTTGAAAAATCTCTCAAAAATATCATCAACTGTTAATAAATTGGATCAGTATACACATGTCCTAGCCAACTGCAGGACACTGGGGAAACAATACATTCATGGGAGATATTAATAGTGATAATATGACCAAGCATAACATCTTTCTTACCTCAGGATTATGACAAAATGCTAAACACTTAGGAATATCAAAAATGAAAAAATAAAGAGAAGATTCAGCATTGCCAGGAGTTAAGCATGTTATTGTAAGAACTTGGGCATTGCTGAATTAAGACTCAGACCACTCAGATATTCCCTCCAGGTGTGCACGACAAGGTTAAATATGGCATCTACTGAACGAGTAATTCTTGCTTAAGACAAAGAGACTTTAAAATTGTGACCTACCTCATCCATTAGAATCATACTATGCTATCCTTATAGCATTCAAAATACATCATTCAAAGATATATATTTTACTGCTATGGAGTAGCTCAAAGACAGTATAATTTCCTGCCATTTGAGGTTGCCCTTTTTATAAAAGCATTTAAATTCTGACAGTAAAATCAAGTCATTTTAAGAGTGAGTATCCTTCATATGAACATAATTAGCACAAGGGAAGTATACATGTGCTTAATATACTTTTTATCGCATGCAAAGTATCAGACATACCTCTCATTGCAAAAGGGAGACTAAAGGAGGATGTGCATTGAGAGTCTAGTACTTGGATTGGTCCAGTGTTCTGTGAACTCTTCAAAATTTTAGGTTAAAATAATATCACAGATATGTGGAATATAGATACATGTTCCTATGTTAAACATTTCTAAACAACTGAAAAGTGAGATTAGCCATACATCATATTTTCCAAGTTTACAGCATTTACTATCCCTCTGTTTGGGCTCTGTAGCTACTAAATTCATTTTTCGAGAGTGCTTCTATAGGTTTATTCCCAAGAGGAGCCAGTTTTCCATTGATTTTATCAATTACCTGTCGTCAATTGTAACATAGTATTAGAACCTGTGCTAAAGCTTTGGGAGAAGTATTTGACCCATGTTAAAATAGTGTTCACCAGGGCTCCAATTTTTGAATTATTTCCTTTCTAACTCTGGATCAAGGCCTGACTAAATCAACTAAACACTTGAAAGAGGGCAGCACTCCATGCCTCTGGATCAGTGATTTTTTCAGCTCATTGGTAATGCATATACCAAGGTCCCAACTCCAGAGATCGTCATTTAGTAAGAGGAAATCTGAAATTATGTTATAATTCAGTTGTAGGTGGTCAATAGTCTTGTCTTTTTTTCCATTTTTTTTATTTTAGCGTATTATGGGGGTACAAGTGCTAAGGTTACATATATTGCCTATGCCCCCTTACCCCCTCGAGTAAGAGCTTCAAGCGTGTCCATCCCCCAAATGTTGCACATCTTACTTATTTGGTTGTATATACCCATCAGCTCCTCCCCACTCCCACCCTTCCGATACCCAATAAATGTTACTCCTATTTGTCCACTTAGGTGTTGATCTGTTAATACCAATTTGCTGGTGAGTATATGTGGTGCTTGTTTTTCCATTCTTGAGATACTTCACTTCATAGAATGGGTCCCAGCTCTATCCAGGAATATACAAGAGGTGCCATATCACCATTGTTTCTTAAAGCTGAGTAGTACTCCATAGTATACATATACCACATTTTATTAATCCACTCATGAATTGATGGGCACTTGGGTTGTTTCCACAGCTTTGCAATTGTGAATTGTGCTGCTATAAACATTTGAGTGCAGGTGTCTTTTTCATAAAGTGACTTTTGATCTACTGGGTAGATGCCCAGTAGTGGAATTGCTGGATCAAATGGTAGATCTACTTGTATCGCTTTGAGGTATCTCCATATTGCTTTCCACAGAGGTTGAACTAGTTTGCAGTACCACAAGAAGTGTAGAAGTGTTCCTCTCTCTCTGCATCCATGCCAGCATTTATTGTTTGGGGACTTTTTGATAAAGGCCATTCTCACTGGAGTTAAGTGATATCTCATTGTGGTTTTGATTTGCATTTCCCTGATGATTAGAGATGTTGAACATTTTTTCATATGTTTGTTGGCCATTATTTTGTCTTCTTTTGAGAAGTTTCTGTTCATGTCCTTTGCCCATTTTTTGATAGGGTTGTTTGATTTTTTCTTGGTGATTTTCCTGAGTTCTAAATAGATTCTAGTTATCAGCCCTTTATCAATTGTGCCTGCAAAAATTTTCTCCCATGCTGTTGGTTGTCAGTTTATTTCCGTAAATGCCCATACCCAAAAGTCAAAAAGATCACAAATAGACAACCTAATGAATCGTCACAAAGAGCTGGAAAAAGAAGAACAGACCAACCCCAAACCCAGCAGAAGAAGTGAAATCATTAAGATCAAATCAGAACTAAATGAAATAGACAACAGGGAAACTATACGGAAGATTAATAAAACAAAAAGTTGGTTCTCTGAAAAAATAAACAAAATTGACACACCATTGGCTAGACTAACGAAAACCAGAAAAGAAAAATCTCGAATAAGCTTCATCAGGAACAATAAAGGAGAAATTACAACTGATGCCACGGAGATATAAGATATAATTTATGAATACTACAAAAACCTCTATGCACACAAACTGGAAAATGTGGAGGAAATGGACAATTTCTTAGAAACACACAGCCTCCCTAGGCTCAACCAGTAAGAAACAGAATTCCTGAACAGACCAATATCAAGTACTGAAATTGAAACAGCAATAAAAAAACTTCCTAAAAAGAAAAGTCCAGGGCCAGATGGTTTGACATCTGAATTTTACCACACCTACAAAGAAGAACTGGTGCCTATCCTGCAGAAATTATTCCATAACATTGAGAAGGATGGAATCCTCCCCAACACATTTTATGAAGTGAACATAACCCTGATACCAAAACCAGGAAAGGATGCAACAAAAAAAGAAAACTACAGACCAATATCCCTTATGAATATAGATGCTAAAATTCTCAACAAAATCCTAGCCAATCGAATCCAGGTGCTTGTCAAGAAAATAATTCATCACAACCAAGTGGGCTTCATCCCAGGGATGCAGGGATGGTTCAACATACGTAAATCTATAAATGTAATTCACCATATAAATAGAAGCAAAAACAAAGACCATATGATCCTCTCAATAGATGCAGAGAAAGCATTTGACAAAATTCAACACCCTTTTATGATAAGAAGGCTCAACAAAATAGGCATAGACGGGGCTTACCTAAAAATGATACAAGCCATATATGACAAACCCATAGCCAATATCATACTGAATGGGGAAAAATTGAAAGCATTCCCACTTAGAACTGGAACAAGACAAGGTTGCCCACTATCTCCACTTGTGTTCAACACAGTGCTGGAAGTCCTCACTACAGCAATCAGACAAGAGAGTGGAGAATTAAGGCGTCCAAATAGAAGCAGAAGAGATCAAACTCTCACTCTTTGCTTATGACATGATATTATACCTAGAACACCCCAAGGATTCAACCAAGAGACTCCTTGATTTGATAAATGAATTTGGTAAAGTCTCAGGATACAAAATCAATACACAGAAATCAGAGGCATTCATATACGCCAACAACAGTGAAAGTGAGAACCAAATCAAAGACTCAATGCCCTTCAAAATAGCAACAAAGAAAATATAGTACCTTGGAATATATTTAACTAAGGAGGTAAAAGAGCTCTACATGGAGAACTATAAAACACTGAGAAAGGAAATAGCAGATGATGTAAATGGATGGAAATCCACACCATGCTTATGGGTTGGCAGACTCAACATCATTAAATTGTCTATACTACCCAAACTGATCTACAGATTCAATGCAATACCTATTAAAATCCCATCAGCATTCTTCACAGATATAGAAAAAATAATTTTACGCTTTGTATGGAACCAGAGAAGACCCCGTATAGCAAAATCAATCCTAGGCAATAAAAACAAAATAAGAGGTATCAATTTACCAGACTTCAAACTATACTACAAGGCTATAGTCATTAAAACAGCTTGTCATTGGCACAAGAACAGGGACATTGACCAGTGGAACAGAACAGAGAACCCAGATATAAAACCATCCTCATATAGCCAACTAATCTTCGACAAAGCAGACAAAAACATACACTGGGGAAAAGAATCCTTATTCAATAAATGGTGCTGGGAAAACTGGATAGCCACATGTAGAAGACTGAAACAAGACCCACACCTCTCACCTCTCACAAAAATCAACTCATGCTGGGTAACAGATTTGAACCTTAGGTGTGAAGCTATTAGAATTCTAGAGGAAAATGTTAGAAATACTCTTCTAGACATTGGCCTAGGCAAAGAATTTATGAAGAAGACCCCAAAGGCAATCACAATAGCAACAAAAATAAACAAATGGGACCTGATTAAATTGAAAAGCTTCTGCACAGCCAAAGAAACTGTCAATAGAGTCAATAGTCCACACAGTGACAAATAATATTTTAGGGATCTCTTTGAGAATATGATGAAAGCTGGTTAACTTCTTATCATTTAAAACAATACTTTACACGCAATTTCAGACTCCTAGATCCCTGAAATCTATCTAAGAGAACAGTTGATGAGCTGGATCTATGTCAAAGCAGATTAGTAGAGTAACACATGCTTAATTTATAAGTATTCTGATTTTCTTTAGAATACTTTCACAGATTCATATTTTAACAGAGTTGTTCTCAGTTTTTTATCTTATTGATATAAGAATTGATTGTATAAAAAGTTTGTGCATTTTCCCAAAAGAAATATGCCTTTGTCTCTGATTTTGCCCTAATTCCATCAAAATATTGAGGCTTCCAGCTCCCAGTCCTTGTTTTCGGGCTTAGATTCACACTTCCCTTACACTGTCAAGTTTCTCTACAGTAAATTTCTTCATGGCATTGCTACACCTATTTTTTTTTTTATGTCTTGCACCTTCTTCCTCCCATAACCCCAGTGTCTCAAATCAAAGTAGATCTTTAAAAATTCTTTTTAAATTTTGGTTAGTATGGTAACATTTCACAGAAAGTGCATTATTTTTGAATGTTTTTTATTTTTTTATATTTCTATATTTTTAAAGTTCAGCTTATTATAACGGTACAAATGTTTAGTTTACATATATTGCCTTTGCCCCGCCTGAGTCAGAGCTTCAAGAGTGTCCATCTCTCAGATGGTGCCTACCGCACCCAATAGGTGTGTACGTACCCATCCCCTCCTCCCCCTTCCAACCTCCCTGACACTCAATGAATGTTACTACTATATGTGCATATAAGCATTGATCAATTAATACCAATTTGATGGTGAGTACATGTGGTGCTTGTCTTTTCCATTCTTGAGATAGTTCACTTAGCAAAATAGGCTCCAGCTCAATCTAAGATAATATAGGAGGTGCTATATCACCATTGCTTTTGTGGTTGTGTAGAACTCCATGGTATACGTACACCACATTTTATTAATCCACTCATGTATTGATGGGCACTTGGGTTGTTTTCACATCTTTGCAGTTGTGAACTGTGCTGCTATAAACATTCTAGTGCAGATATCTTTTTTATAGAATGTCTTTTTTCCTTAGGGTGGATGCCCAGTAATGGGATTGCTGTAGCAAATGGTAATTCTACTTGTAGTTCTTTGAGGCATCTCCATATTACTTTCCCCAGAGGTTGTACTAGTTTGCAGTCCCACCAGCAGTGTATGAGTGTTCTTATCTCTCTATATCCATGCCAACATTTATTGTTTGGGGACTTTTTGGTTTAGCTTATTATTTCATTAATATAAGAATATCACATGTATATTTTAGAAAAATGTACAGAATATAGAAAATGACAAAATAATAGTAAACTATAATCTCACTCATTTCGTCTTCGGTTATTGTCTGGAAATAAATTTTAAAAATGAAGTCTCTGCTGTCCTAACTCCAATCCTATTCACAAGAGTGGACCATTGTGGAAGATCTAATATGTTCAGAGTATTTTGTCTATGCTTTTTTTTAAAATTCTTTTAATTTAATCATATTATGGGCGTACAAATATAGTTAAGGTTACATATATTGCCCTTGCCGCCCTCCCCCACCCCTTGCCAAGTCATAGCTTCAAGCGTGTCCATCCTCCATGTGGTGCACATTGCACTCATTATGTAACTATACACCCATCCCCTCCTCCCCCCTCCCACCTGCCCGACATCCGATAAAAGTGTTTTTTGTTGTTGTTGTTGTTGACATTTTGGTTCCATTTTATATCTTTGCCTCTCGCTAGGAAGGGTTAGAGGTATGCCCTTCCCCTCCACAATGCTCACCACATCCCTCAGATGTGTGTTTACCCACCCCCGCCCCCGAATTCCTGGTGAGCACTACCACCATTTGAGCACTATAGTTTTAATCAGTCAGTACCAATTTGATGGCGAGTACATGTGGAGCCTACTTTCCTGAATTTGTGTCAACTCACTTTGGATAACAGGCTTAAGCTTAATCCAGGATAGTACAAACTATGCTAGCTCGCTGTCGTTTCTTAGAATTAAGTAATATTCCATTATGAACATACACCAAATTTTGATTATCCACTAATGAATTGATGGGCACTTGGGTTGTTTCCATGTCCTTGCAATAGTGAATTGTGCTGCCATAAACATTCGGGTGCAGATGTCTTTATAATAGAATATCTTATTCTCTTTGGGGTAGATATCTAACAATTCTATTGCTGAGTCAAATGGTATTTCTATTTTTAGCTGTTTGAGGTATCTCCAAATTCTTTTCCACAAAGGTCACATTAATTTGCAGTCCCATCAGCAGTGTAAGAGTGTTCCTGTCTCTCCACATCTTCATCAGCATTTGTTGTTTTGGGATTTCTTGATACAGGCCAGTTTCACTGGGGTTAGGTGGTAGGCAAATAATTTTTGAGGAAGATCCTGAAAGCAATCACCACAGCATCAAAAATAAACAAATGAGATCTGATCAAATTAAAAAGTTTCTCTACAGCCAAGGAAACTACCATTAGAGCAAATAGACAACCCACAGAATGGGAGAAAATAAGGTCTAATAACAAGAATCTATCTAGATAGAACTCAAAATAATTAACAAGAAAAAGTCAAACAACCCCATCAAGAAATGGGCAACGAAATGAACAGAAACTTTTTCAAAGAAAAAGAATAATGGCCTGCAAACATGTAAAAAAATGCTTAACATCCCTAATTGTTAGAGAAATTTCTATTCTTATTCACACAAAAATGTACACATATGTATATACACATCAATATCCTTTTTTAAAAATAGGCTTTACTATTCGTGTTGCAGAAATTGCTTTTTTCATCAACCAAAATACTATGAACATTTTCTCAAGTTAGTTTATGCAGATCTACAGCACTCATTTCAATTTAACAGTTGCATAATCAGTAAGTATTTTTGAACATATGAATTGATTATTTGATTAGGAACTAAATGGCTTTTGGCTAACAGCTTATTGTATTATTTTAGAAATTAGTTACAGTGTAAGTAAATGATATGACTATTCTTTTTATAAGATAATAGAGTTTCAGAATTAGAATGATCTGTGTATTCTATGTTCTGGTTTAGGATATAAACTTTCTTTTTTAGAAACTAGCCAAATCAGTACTGGTTTCTTTGTACCACATTCTACAACTAAATACATTTAAAATTTCTTTAAACCACTGTCAATTCTTCCACTTCATTTTGTCAAGTCACTAGACTAGTTCAAATTTTTCTGGTACTTCAGGGCGTCTGCCACCTGCCCTTTGTTTCAGATGGCAGGATGTTGAATTTTACTACTATCACAATAACAACAATGATAAGCACAGTGGTCGGGTTTTAATGGCACCACCTAATGAATTCTCTGAGAGAAGAATAATGGTGAGAACTGTCAAGGTCAGCAGTGTTTACTTTGAGAAGGACCCAGCAATAGATTTGAGAAGCCCTTCAAGTGCACCCAGCATCTGTCTCTGCTCTGCCTGCAGTTAACTAAGATTTCCTTTCCTTTTCGTTTGTCTTCAGTATTATATGTGAAGCAAACCAATTCCAGTCCTAGAAAAATGATAGCCCTTGATGTTAACATATCAAGCATGGGTTCAAAGGAAAGGTTAAAAGAAAACAGACAAGATCACATCCTAACAATTTTCCCATAGATTTAGGGTGAGAATTTGGGCCAATAAATTTGTTTTCAACAGAAAATAGGATGCCTCAAGAATCCTTAGTGGAGACTCTGAAATTATGGAAAGGATGTTAAAAGTAGCTTGAAGTTATGCTTTGCAGAGAGTTGAGGGTATTCACTGTCCCTAGGGATTACAACTAAAATTAGACATCTCAGAGTAAACAAACAAAAACTGAACTACTTTGTGCAAAGGGTAATAGGATTTGGAATAAATTCCTTAAGACAGCAATTAAGCATGAATATAAGTAGGCCAATTTCACTAGGAAAATAAAAATGACCAAGAAATACTATAAGAAGCAATCCTGAATTAAGATAAAACTGTGCAGGGACAAAGGACCAGATGGCCTGCAAATTTTCCATATAGCTAACTATTTTCAGTTTTAAAAGTGCAATAAAGTATCTCTGAACACATTTCATGCATCTCTTAAAATTCTTTCTCATGTATCCACCCTATATTACTATGAGGTAGAGAGAGGGAAGAGATTTATTACTCTCACTCTCTCTTTTCTTCTGCCTAAGAGAGGACTAAAGGAAAGTGTGTGTGTGTGTGTGTGTGTGTCTGTCTGTCTGTCTGTCTGTCTGTCTGTTTCTCTGTGTCCCTGTGTCTCCCTCTGTCCATAATGCAGGCCTCCTTCATACAAGTAACTATTGTTGGTTTAGGTGTTGCTTGCCAAAGGCCACACACAAAGTCAACGTATGGAAAAAAGGTTCCAGGGAGGATGGAGCATGTTTTTCAAGCTATTCAATCTCAACCAGTGCACACTATAGCATCACAAACTATTAGAGATGAAAAGTACCTTAGAGAGTCATCCCTTCATTTTATGAATGAAACTGGGGCTCACTAAGTCAAATACAAAAAAATCTAAAGTTACCCAACTAGTTAGTGGAAGAGCTGGCCTACAATTTTCTCCATAGTAACGTCTGAGAGTTGCTGCAAGGCCCTATAATTTGAAGTGTTTCCTGCACAGCCTTCCAGAGGACTTGAAATTCCAAAGGTCAAAATCTTTCATCTGAATTATTAATACTCTGCTGTCCCGAATGTTACCATAGATGAACTATCCACACTTTTATCTGTGTTCAATCCTTCCACTTGAGCACTAGATCTGATTCCCTCTCACCTACTCAGGAACTTTGCTCCAGCAATTAATCATCTCTATCTGGTATAATCAAATTTTCCTTCTTTAAAGGACAATTCACATCACCATGTTTTTATTATACCCTTATTATGTTTCTGTGAATCCTTTCCTAAAATATATATATATTTAAATCCTCTCTTGACCCTACATTTAATGCCAGTTGTAGTCTCAATTCTTTGCTCCCTTTAGTAGCAAAATTTCCTGAAAGAGTTGTCTACATTCATTTTCAAATTCCTCCCTTTCTATTCTCTCTTCAACTCACTCCAATCAGTCTTTATTCCTTACTGCTCCACTCAAGCTACTCTAGTCAAAAACTTCCATTCTCAGCTCTGATATTACCTATCAGTGGTATTTGACACAGTTGATCATGCCCTTCCCCTTGATACATTTTCTTCATTTAGCTTTCAAGGTACCACATTCTCAGGATTTACCCCCTAGCTACTCATTTATTCCTTCCCAGTCTCTTTTACTACTGGTAGTTCTTCCTCCTTTCCTGAATGTTTAGTGTTGGAATTCCCAAGGGCTCAGTTTAACTTGGTGATCCCATCTACTCTTATAGCTTTAAATAACATCTATATGTCAATAATGCTTACATTTATATCTCCAGCCCAGATATCTCTCTCAAATTCAAGACTCATATATCTAACTGCCTACTCAACATCTCCATTTGGGTTTCTAATAGACAGGTCATCTTGAAAACTGAACTTGTGATCTTCATCCCTTCATTTCCTTCATCTTCAACCTTCCACCACTCAGTAAATGGCAACTCCATTCTTCTTGTTAGGCCCCAAACTTTAGAGTCCTGGTTTGTTCTTCTCTTTCCTTCACACTTCACATCCAATCAGCCAGAAAGGCTTGTTGGCATTATCTTCAATGTTATATCCAAAATCTAATCACTTTTCACCATTTTCATTTCTACCATCATTATCTCTCATCTAGATTACTGCATTAGCTTCCTCACTGATTTCTCTGCTGCTGCCTTTCTTTACCCTCTATAGTATACCTCTGCTCTGGGACTTTCAGTGGCTCCCCATGTCACTCAGGGTAAAATAGAAAGTCACCAAAGTGACCTACAAGACCCTACCCGATCAACTCCCTCTTATTCTTAACCCCTCACATTACCTCTTTGACACTGTTCACTGCTCTCCTCACTCATTTTATTGTAATCACACTGTCCTCCCTGTTTGTTTGTTTGTTTGTTTGTTTTGGGGGGAGGAGAATTACCATACATACTCTCTTCTTAAAGCCTATACTCTGACTATTCCCTCTACCTAGAACACTCGTCTTCCAAATATCTACATGGATAACTTCCTCAAGTCCTTTAAGACTTTGTTCACATATTATCTTCTCAATAAGGTCTACCCTACCCTTACTACTGCATTTAAAGTCAGAAACTTCCCCACCAAAGCCCCAATCCCTTTAACTTTGGTTTATCTTTTTTTGTATAGCCCTTATCACTTTCCAGTGGACTACACGATTTATTTATTCTATATATGGTTTGTGTGTCTTCCCCTACCAGAGCAGAGCCTCCAGAACTAGAACATGGGCACGGATTGTTGTTCACTGATAAATCTAAAGGCTCTAGAATGATACCTGGCACATTTTAGGCATGCAATAAATATTTGTTAATTGATTGAGTGAATGAATGACTTTTACATTTGCATATAACTTTATAGTTTTCAAAGTCTTACGCATGCTTCACTTAATTTTTAGCAATCTTATGATAGGAGAGGGCAGAATTTATTATTATGCTTTTACAAATGTGGAAATTGTGGCTTAGAAGTAATGGTTCTGTGTCCTAAAGGGCTCTAGTAAAATGAGGTGTGTTGCCAGGAAAATATAACAAATTAACAATTTGGCAGCCATTAACCAATTAGCAAGACTTAATTTATCAGTATTAATCAAGTACCTGAGAGAATGAATTGAAGTCAATTTTGATGGGCCCAATTACAGGATATAGTTCTGTAACAATAGCCTTCAGAAATAGGAGAGAATTGAGAAGGTAGGAGTAGAATTCAAGTATTTCATATAACTAGAAATAAGACTTATGTGATAAGAAAACCTTCATGTACATTTTTTTGCAATATGCTTCTTATATAAATAAGTAATGGAGTCAGGACTATTTGAATCCAGCATGATTTTTATGCCTCTTGAAGTAGTTTCGTGTGTGGGTGTTTTGTGTATGTGTGCGTGTGTTCTTTCTGTGTGGTTATAGAACTTTACCTTTTACCGTTATGATTCAAAAATTTTGGGGTGTGGGCAATTTTCTGCTTAATGCAGGCGGTCTTTTAAATATCTAATATGTGTACCATCTTTTAATCTAAATCTGAAGTAGGCAGGAAAACCCAGGTGTGGAAAACTTCAAATGTTGTCTTCTCAAAACTGCATTTTACTGGGTTTGTCACTAGAGAGGGTAGCTAGATGCTTTGTATAGACAAAATTCCTCCACTAGGGCAGCCAAGTATATTTATTAAGGATAACAATGATAATTTATTGAGTACTTATTTTTTACCAGGCACTATTAAATGCTTCTCATGGATTAACTCATTTAAGTCTCATGAAAGCATGTGAGTTAAGTAAAACTATTATGTCTATTTTACAGATCAGTAGACTGAGGCACAACAAGGTTCAATAACTTGCCCTAGTGTATATATATTCAAGCCATGAGAGTCAAAATCAAGAGCTCAGATTTCTTTTTTTTCATCATATCATGGGGGTACAAATATTGTTAAGGTTACATATATTGCCCTTGCCACCCCTCCTCCCTCACTGAGTCAGAGCTTCTAGCATGTCCATCATCTAGGTGGTGCACATCACACTCAGTATGTAACTATACACCCATCCCCTCCTCCCCCTCCCACCTGCCCACCACCGGATAAAGGTTGTTTTTTTTTTCTTTTTTGACATTTTGGTTACATTTTATATCTTTGCCTCTCCCTAGAAAGGGTTAGAGGTATGCCCCTCCCCTCCACAATGTACAACACATCCCTAAGATGTGGGTCTATCCCTCCAACCCCTGAATGCCTGGTGAACACTACCACCATTTGAGCACCATAGTTTTAATCAGTCAGTACCAATTTGATGGCGAGTACATGGGAAGCCTATTTTCCTGATCTTGTGTTGCCTCACTTAGGATAATGGGCTTAAGTTTAATCCAGGATAGTACAAACTATGCTAGCTCACGGTCGTTTCTTAGAATTGAGTAATATTCCATTGTGAACATATACCAAATTTTGATTATCCACTAATGAATTGACCGGCACTTGGGTTGTTTCCATGTTCTTGGAATAGTGAATTGTGCTGCCATAAAAAATAGGGTACAGATGTCTTTATAATAGAATGTCTTATGCTCTTTGAGGTAGATACCTAACAATGCTATTGCTGGGTCAAATGGTATTTCTATTATTAGCTGTTTGAGGTATCTCTAAATTCTTTTCCACAAAGGTTGCACTAATATCCAGTCCCACCAGCAGTGTAAGAGTGTTACTGTCTCTCCACATCTTTGCCAGCATTTGTTGTTTGGGGATTTCTTGATACAGGTCAATCTCACTGGGGTTAGGTGCTATCTCATTGTGGTTTTGATTTGCATTTCTCTAATGATTAGAGATGTTGAGCATTTTTTTATATGTTTGCAGGCCATTATTCTGTCTTCTTTGGAGAAGTTTCTGTTCATTTCCATTGCCCATTTCTTGATGGAGTTGTTTGATTTTTTCTTGTTAATTCTTTTGAGTTTTAGATAGATTTTTGATATTAGACCTTTATCAGAAGTGTAGAGAGCAAATACTGTCTCCCATTCTGTGGGTTGTCTATTTGCTCTAATGATAGTTTCCTTGGCTGTGAAGAAAGTTTTTAATTTGATCAAATCTCATTTGTTTATTTTTGATGCTGCGGTGATTGCCTTGGGGGTCTTACTCAAAAATTCTTTGCCTAAGCCAATGTCTGATAGGGTTTTCCCAACATCTTCTTCTAGGATTCTTAAGGTTTCATGCCTTAGGTTTAAATCCGTTATCCATCTTGAGTGGATATTTGTGAGAGTTTAGAGGTAGGGATCCTTATTCAATCTTCTGCATGCAGCTATCCAGTTTTCCCAGCACCATTTATTGAAGATAGATTCTTTTCCACAATGTATATTTTTGTCTGCTTTATCAAAGATTAGATTACTGTATGAAGATGGTTTCACCTCTGGAATCTCAGTTCTATTCCCAATATCGATGCTTCTGTTCTTGTGCTAGTCCCAGGCTGATTTAACTATTATTGTTTTATAGTATAGCTTGAAGTCAGGAAGACTGATGACTCCCAGTTTGTTCTTCTTACTTAAGATAGTTTTGGCTATATGAGGTTTTTTCTGGTTCCATACAAAGTGCAGAATTATTTTTTCTAGGTCTGTAAAGAATGATGGTGGTACTTTGATGGGGATTGCATTAATTCCGTAGATCACTTTAGGTAATATTGACATTTTAACAATATTGATTCTACCAATCCATGAACAAGGTAGATTTTTCCATCTGTTTACATCTTCTACAATTTCTTTTTTTAGTGTTTTATAGTTCTCCTTGTATAAGTCTTTTGTATCTTTCATTAAATATAGTCCTAGATATTTAATTTTCTTTGGAGCTATACTAAAAAGTATTGCATTTTTGATTTGAGTTTCTGCTTGATGGTTCTTGGCATATATGAATGTTTCTGATTTGTGTATATTGATTTTATAACCTGAAACTTTACCAAATTCATTCATCAAATCTAGGAGTCTCTTGGATGAATCCATGGGGTTTTCTAGGTATAATATCATATCATCAGTGAAGAGCGAGAGTTTGGTCTCATCTGACCCAACTTGGGTGCCCTTAATACCCCTCTCTTGCCTGATTGCTATAGCCAGGACTTCGAGCACTATGTTGAATAGAAGAGGAGATAGTGGGCATCCTTGTCTAGTTCTGGGTTGAAGAGGGAATGGTTTCAATTTTTCCCCATTCAGAATGATATGATATTGGCAGTGGGTTTGTCATAAATGGATTTGATAAATTTAAGGTATGAACTGCCTATGCCTATTTTGTTGAGAGTTTTTATCATAAAGGTGTGTTGGACTTAGTCAAATGCTTTTTCTGCATCTATTGACAGAATCATATGGTCTTTTTCTTGTTTTTATTTATGTTGAACCAGCCTTGCATCCCTGGAATAAAACCCACCTGGTCATGAAGAACTCAGCTTTTAACCATTATAACATAAATGACTAAAGTAGTGAAAATCTATCAATTTTCTATAACCAAGTATTTCTGAGTAATTTTTCTATAAAATATTTATAAAATTCATATAAAATATGCAAAGTAGAATATTGCAATCAACATTTAGTAATTTGAGCAGTGCCTTATTTATTTCTGTAATGCCACTTATAAAGTTCCACTTGGATATTGTATGTCCATGAGAATATTCTGTATCTGATAAAGTGAATCAATGCTTAATGTCCTTCATACCAATATTTTGTCATCCCTGGGGATGATTCAGAGGAAATGAAACACTGAAATCAGTGGAAACAGAATAAAGTACGTGGATCATTCTTTTTTTACCTAATTTATTCCAAATTTCAATTCACAACTTCTCTGAAATTTCAGCATATGCATTCTTTACAGTCTCTCCGCTTGTTACTTTAATATATTGTAACTTTTTTAGATGTATAAGTACCCTTTTTCAATAATAATAGTAATTTGCACTATTGTATAACTGTCCTACATTGAAACCTCACTACGTTTTTGACCAATGACACTATATTGGAGATGTATCACAGTTTAAGAATGACAGGAATGATAAGGAAAGAAAAAATAATATCATCAAGTTGTATGACATGTATAGTTAAATTCATGAATTGTGGTGAATAAACCTTCTTGTTTCAAGTAAAATATGATCTAGTTCTGACCTTTCTATTTAAGCTCTTAGCTGATTCTCTGATTAGAATTTCAGTTCCCTTTCTCCTTTATAGATTCAAGGTGGGAAACAGATTAAACTCCAATTGAAATGCTGTGATAATTAGAAAAACACAAATGGACACATGACTTCTAATGTGTGCACTGTTCTCTGCAGTGGGCATTAGTCACAAGAATGCCCTTAAAGCCAAATGAGACATCAACAGAGTCAAATGGAATCCCCTAGTTTGCTAGGCAGAAGTTAGGAACTCCAAATGAATTCTGGCACATTTTTCGTTGACTTGTATCAATTTCATGCCTGTGAGTTACTCATGATTCGTTATTCATGTGCTGTTTTGGAACTGTATTTATTACCTGTTTCCCTACCTGTAACACCTCAACTTCATTAGTTTTCTTGTCTGCTGTCATTTATTATTATCTATTCCTTATAATGGCCACACCTTGAAAATTGTCATTTGCTTAGGATATATGCCTTTGTCAAAAACACTCTGCATGTGTGCAATCACTGTATATTGATGTTACATTCTGCTAAAATATTTGTTTTCTTCAATTAAGACTAAAATAAGGGTCAGGAATGGCAGGACACATTTGAAAATAAGTGTGGCCTAATTTAGTAGAATTTGAGAGACAAAAATGATCTCAGAATTGATCCAGACTAAATATCTACCTGTCCAATGTCAGAATCCCTTCTATAACATGCCAATCAGAAGGTCATCCAAACTCAGCTACATCTTTTCCAGGGATGAAGAAGCTCACATGCAGAGATTTCCATTGCTAGACTTCAAAAAGTTGTTTTGCTCAACTGAAATTGGCTTCCTTGTAATTTCAAATTTCCATCTATTTATCTATGTTCTCCCTCTTTTTTTAGCATTATAGAATATGTCTAAATTTACCATATAATAGTAGTGATTTGAATTCTCGGAAACATCATATTTTCTTTCCCAAATTTCTCTACTCTAGGCTAAACTTTCTTCATTCCTTTAAGTTCCTGAAACAATGTTCTATTTTTAATGGTAGGTTGTTCATCTTCTGAGCTCAAGCCTTTCCTAAAATATGGTACCCAAATGCTGCATTCCATTATTCACCATACTAGTATTGCCTAAGAGTAACTTACTTACATGTTTACAGTAAGGTCTTCATTTTCAAAAATATCAACCCGATGAGATTAAATTCAAAACTTAGCAGGAACACTTCTAAAATCTGGCTTTCAGATTGGCAATGATCCCTTAATTATTTTTGAGTTTAGTCTAATCAACATTATATAGCCTATGTACCTCAATCTTTTCCATTAAGTTTAAATAAAAAAATGTTGCCCAATGTATTTATATAATCAAGGCTAAATATGAGTCTGGCAAGCCTATCACAAAAGGAAATGTAAGCTTTGCATGCAATTACCTAAGTCAATCTATATTGGTTCTAGTAATCACTGCTCTCTGTTTAATAGATTAATTTAAAAATATGGCAGTGGAAAACCATACTGCAAATGAAATATACTTTTTGTGTCTTTGAAAATTAGGATAAATCTTATTCACCACCACACTGCTGCTGTTTCTGTTTGTGTCATGTACTCTCAAAGATATCACCTTTATACTGGAAGAAATCACATGGCACATGCCTACATCAGCTGGGTTTGGAATTTTAAACTAATTTAAGTGTATTTGAAGCTACCAAGGTGTACCCAAGACTAGCTTGGCACAGCTATATTTTGCAAACAAGGCTGTAGATAGCATCTTGTATGTTTAAATTCTATAATAAAAGTCAAGAAGCATAGTGTAAATAGTAGTCTATTAATCTATACATAGAAGGGGCAGTCTGCAGAAGCAATTATGGCTAGTTACTAAGTTAGCTTTCTATTGGATTGCCCAGTTCAGTGTTTAGATAGAAACCACCAATTGGAAATAAGAATGATCTCCAATAGCTGTGCAGTTAAATCTGTGCTATGAAAAATGTCAAGGGAAGCTCTTCATTCTCCAGGCTTTCACCCTGAGGCAATCAAAGTACTCTGACTCCACAGGGATTCCTACAAGACCCTAATGAGGCAAAAGTGACCAGTGGGCTTGCTTATTTACTTATTTATTTCCCCAATTTGGACAATAGAGTTTGTAAACACATATGATTTTGACATTGACATTTTCAGAATCAATTACAAATGCAGCCAAATACCTTTTACTGTTGTAATAGCTGTATGATTTGAAATGTAGAGTCATTGTTTTGTAATTTTTAAAAAAATTCTAATATTGTGCATTTAAATACAAAAATCCTATTCACTTTTAGATGACTATTTTGTGTATGAACATTTTTATGTTTAACAAACATAATTCTAAACAGGTCTACTTATATTCATGATGTAATTCACTAAATATAGAAATCTTTTGCCCTTTTGAGCTCTCATTTCTTGCAGATAGTTCTCTATGTTATTTGTCAAATAATAATAACTGCACCTGATTACTGCTAGTGAAAGTAAACTTTCCAAAAACTTCTGTGAAGATGAAAGCTATTGTCCAGTTCCCAATTATTCAATTGGATTTTTCAAAAGGGAGCTGTCATTCCTCAATTTACTTCTGCAAGAGCTTAGCATATGCAGTGCATAAAGCATGTGCTACTCAAATGAAGGAATGCAATTAAGGAACAAATTTAAGACCTAAAGCCACATTGTCAATGGGATTATTTAAAAAAGTGATATAGGTATATTCAAAACAACAAGAACAAGTACAAACCAAAGTTATATAAATTGCAGAAGCTTCATAATCAAATATTTATGGCAGTGTTTGAAAAATTAAATTATTAAAAGCAAATATTGTAGCAAATAGGTTATCATCAATCTCAATAAAAGTTACATTTCACTATCACTGTCACATTATTACTTTTCTGCTTTCAGTCTTTTAAGATTGAAGAGAATGGTAACAAACTCTGGTAACAAATCAAAGCTTTTCAATGTAATTTACTTTGTGAGTAATTTCTAATTGATTCAGACTGATGGGACTGCACAGTTTGATGTATTGCTGAAGTAGGAGATACTTTGGACCAAGTAAATTTATAAGCTCCTCTTCTTGAGAGAAAAATGGCTGCTATATTTCATGTTGTCATTTTTTAGCTGTAACAAGGTAGTTGTATACCTATGTGGATTCTTAAAAAAGAATGCCAAACAATGTGTACACCTGTAAATTCTCACTCAACTATCAATATCAACTTTGGCAAGCCCAACCTTCTACTTTCTCCAAATGAAGGATTTAAGCAAAATGCAAAAGTAGTCCAAAAGGACCAATATCATATATAAAAAGCAAAATTGCCTAGCAACATCACACGGCCACCTGCAGTTCAGAGTTCATATCTTGTTAACATCACTAAAATTAGAACAATGCAATGGCTTGATTGTGTGTTTTGGTTAGATCCTTTCTAATACTATCGAGACTGCCTCTGTGCCTTACTTGAAAAGCCTGAATGTTATTTTCCCAAAACATTATACTAGACATAGATCCCAGTATTTTGAAAATGAGAATTGGGGGAAGAAGATTGTGCTTGTCTGCTCAAAGGGTCAAAAGTACTTCACCTCAATTCAGTGACAAACTACCTTATTTTACAGCAGATGCAACACTGGAATTTGAAAACAGCCATGTCTGACATACCTTTGGATTTTAACTAAAGATCCTCTGTCCCTTGGCTGATAGAACTGGGTTTTGGGGGCTTTTTTTTTTTGGTGTGGGGGGAAAAAGATTAAAACAACATTTTCATCTTATCTCATCCATTCCAGGATGGAATATTCCCAGAAGCTTGAGTTTGAAGGGCTCTTTTCAAATTTCACAACATAATGGAGACCCCTATATAGAGCTCTTATCCCTCTTTAGCTAGGTATTATGCCATCTGGCTAAGGAGCCACTTGTCATCTCTGCTATTCTCTGGTATGCCAGGAAAAAGAGATGTCCCTAGGCCTAGGTAAAGACTTGAGATGCAGTGACTTAAGACACTCTTTAGAGGTATCCAGAATATTAAAGACTGTAACAAGTCTAGAAAGGCACTGGTGAGTAACAGTGGGGCTACAGTGGAATTTCAAGACTCTCATATGACTCAGTGTTTTGTAATTCCAAACATTGTCTTGTCATTAAATGTGAAACTATTGTTGTTTGAGTCTGGGTGTAAAAGACAATAAGACAAATGATGAAGACAATTATTTGTAATTTAGCAAAGTGAACTGTGCATTTTTGCTTCCGCTAAACATTTTAGGCATTCTTCACTATAATCAAATTAAACTGTCCATCCTTACCACCCATGCCCATTGCCAGATTTCCTTTTTGCTTTTTGATTTCTAAGATGACCACCATTTTTAAATTAAAAACTCTACGATCATTTTTGAGGCATTTCTCTCCTTAATCTATCCATCAAAGTTGTCATTAAATCATTTCAATTCTCCATCTCCATTTCCACTGTGATAGACCAGAATGTCCCAAAATCCATATATGAATTATTGCCACTGCCATCTTACTATTTTTCTAGAATCAAGGCTCTTGCACTTGCAGTCTATTTTATTTAGTGCTAGCAAAATTAATTCATTAATCTACCTACAAGTGTATATGACCCACATCGACCTCTACATCAAGACCAAACAATTTTGCCTTATTATTAATGTCCTCCACAATGTGCCTCCAAATTACTCATCCAAACATACTGCTTTATTTTTATTATTATTTTTTAATTTCAGAATATTACTGGGGGTATGAACATTTTGGTTATGTATATTGCTTTTGTACCATTTGAGCCAAAGTTATAAGTGTGCCATCCCCCATTGTACCTATTAGGTATGAATTTAGCCATACCCTCTTCCCTCCTATCTGCTCGACTTCTGATGAATGCTATTTCCATATCTGTACATGAATGTTGATAGATTAATTCCAATTTAATGATGAGTACATGTGGTGTTTGTATTTCAATTCTTGAGATACTTCACTTAGGAGAATGGTCTACAGTTCTATCCAGATTGTTACAAAAGGTAACAATTTTGTTTTGTTTTTAATGGCTGAGTTGTACTCCATAGTATACATATACCATATTTTATTAATCCACTCATGTATAGAGGGGCACATGGGTTGTTTCCACATCATTGCAATTGTGAATTGTGCTGCTATAAACGAGTGTCTTTTTTATAGAATGTCTTTTGTTCTTTGGGGTAAATACCTAGTAGTAGGATTGCTGGATCAAATGGTAGTTCTACTTTGAGTTCTTTGAGATATCTCCATACTGCTTTTCATAGAGTGTTGTAGTAGTTTGCAGTCCCATTAGCAGTGTATGAGTGTTCCTATCTCTTCAAAGCCATGCTAACATTCAACCCATACCAACTTGTTCACTTCTGAAATTCAGCAGAAATAAAGTCCTTAGAAACATTGTTCAAACAGCTAAAAAAGCTTCATTTTTCTTAATATAGTTAGCTCAGTGTATTTATAGAAATTAAGAAATTTTCGATCCAATAAATTCATGATCAGAAACTTTTTAAAAGACGACAGACTAATGGCCAAATAAACATGAAAAATTGCTCAACATCTCCAACCATCAGGAAAAGGCAAATCAAAACCACAATGAGCCCCTCCCCATGTCCCATTCTTAAGTTTCATGGAAGACAATGTTCCACGGACAGGGGTTGGGAGTGTGGGGCGCAGTGGAGCTCTGCAGCCCAGTCCCTAGCAGGCCACGGACTCACTACCAGTCCGCAGCCTAGGGGGTTGGGGACAGCAGTTCTAAAATATTAAATATTCAAGATGATGGATGTGTTAATCAGCTTGATTCAATCATTCCACATTGTATTAAAAAATCATAACATCAGTTTGTACTCTATAAATATGTACAACTATAATTTGTCAATATTTAATAAAAATAAAATTGATATCTACAGATTTCAAAAAAAACAAAAAACACAATGAGATATCACTTAACTCCAATGAGATTGGCTTTTATCAAAAAATCCCAAAATAACAAATGTTGGCATAGATGCAGAGAGATAGAAACATTCATAAACTGCTGATGCGACTGCAAACTTCAACCTCTATGGAAAATAGTATGAAGATACTTCAAATAACTCAAAGTAGACCTACAATTTGATCTAACAATCCCATTACTGGATATTTACCCAAAGTAAAAAAAAGACATTCTAAAAGGATATCTGTACTTGAATGTTTATAGCAGCACAATTCACAATTGCAAAGCTGTGGAAACAACCCAAGTGCCCACCAATACATGAGTGCATTAATAAAATGTGGTATATGTATACCATAGAGTACTACTCAGTCACAAAAAACAATGGTGATCTAGCACCTCTTGTATTACCCTGGAAAGAGCTGGAATCCATTCTTCTAAGTGAAGTATCACAATAATGGAAAAACAAGTAACACATGTACTCACTGCTAAATTGGTACTAATTGATCAACACTTACATGCACATATGGAAGTAACATTCATCAGATGTCAGGCAGGTGAGAGGGGGCTGGAGGGGATGGGTAAATTCATACCTAATAAGTGCGCTGCACACTTTCTGGGGGATGGACACACTGGTAGCTCTGACTGGGGCAGTGCAAAGGCAATATATGTAACAAAAGTGTTTGTATCCCGTAATTTTTTGAAATTACAAAATAAATTAAGCCAGGCCTGGTGGCTCACGCCTGTAATCCTAGCACTCTGGAAGGCAGAGGCAGGAGAATCGCTTGACGCCAGAAGTTCGAGACCAGCCTGAGCAAGAGTGAGAGTCTATCTCTACTGAAAAATAGAAATAATTAGCTGGACAACTAAAAATAGAAAAAAATTGGCCAGGCATGATGGTGTATGCCTGTAGTCCTAGCTACTCAGGAGGCTGAGGCTGGAGGATCGCTTGAGCCCAGGAGTTTGAGGTTGCTGTGAGCTAGGTTGACGCCATGGCACTCTAGTCCCGGCAACAGGGTGAGTCTCTGTCTAAATAAATAAGTTAGAAAATTCAATTTAGATGTAAATTTTCCTCATTAAACCTAAAATTACTGTCAAACATAAAAGTATTAAAGATACTTTACTATTTTCCATCATATCTATATTATTGTTTTAAATATCATTTTATAACTATACTCATGCACCACATAATGACATTTCAGTCAACAATGGACCACATATCCGACCAAGGTCCCATAGGATTATTGTGAAGCTGAAAAATTACTATCGCCTAGGAACATCTTGATGATTCTGACTCTTTTTAGACCTAGGCTAATGTGTGTGTTTGTGTCTTACTTCTTAATAAACAAAATTAAAGTAAAAAGATTTAAAAAGCTTATAGAATAACGATATAAAGAAAAATATTTTTGTACAGCTGTACAATGTGTTTGTGTTTTAAGCTGTCATTAAGGAGTCAAAAGTAAAAAATATTTATAAAGTAGTAAGTTACAGTAAGCTAAGTTTAATTTATTATCAAAACAGAAAAGTATTTCCCATAAATTTAGTATAATCTAAGTATACAGTGTTTATAAATCCTACAGTAGCATAAAGTAATTTTCTAAACCTTTGCATTTATTCACCATTCACTCACTGAGTCACCAACGCAACTTCAGTCCTGTAAACTTCAATCATGGTAGATATCCTATACTGATATGCCATTCTTTATCTTTTGTACAATATTTTTATTGTACAATTTATATATGTTTAGATACACAAATACTTAACCATTGTGTTGCAACCACTTATAGTATTCAGTACAGTAACATGCTTTACAGGTTTGTAGCCCAGGAACCATAGGCTATACTATATAGCCTAGATGTCCAGTAGGCTATACCATTTAGGTTTGTATAAGTACACCCTATGGTATTTACACAGCAAGGAAATCGCCTACAGATGCATTTCTCAGAATGTGTCCCTGTCATTAAACAACATATATAACTGTATTGGCTTCTCACTAAATGTATGATTTTCAAAGGATATTTTTCTTTTCTTTTGGTTATGAGGTCATAAATTTGTTCTCTTGATTTCTCTTCCTCTTTTATATGGATGTATCATTTATAATGAAAAATGCAATTTTATAAAGATCTTTTTGCTTTACATGTAATATTTTAGAGATATAAGATGTATTGAAGGCTAGCTAGAAGAAAAAAGTTCACCATCCAAAATATGTGTGCTATATTTTCTGGAGTCATGCAAATCAATTTTCCTTCACAGATTAGGAGTTTGGTAATGCTGGTGCCTGAAATGCCAATTCTTTCTCCTTTAGATAGAATTAGTCCCCATTTTTTGAATGCATTGTGTTTCAAAGCATTGCTTGTTGAGTTTCAGGAATGAAACAATGCTTGTCCATGGTGAACATATGAAATTGCCAGACAAACTTAAAATAAAATAAAAACCTACTCATCTCCTTTTGTACCTGAATTTAAATACAAATGATTCTCTCAAATCTAACCACCACATATATCAATGTCTCTGGAGAAATGAACTCTTTTTTAGAATTTTAACCTAGTTTTTTAGGAACTTCTCTATTTCTACTGCAGGGAGATCCGATATTCACCTAATTACACATCACCAGTAACAGCTCTAACAGGGTGAAAACAGCTCCAGAAAACATTAAGGTTATTTATTCAGTCATTCAACAAACATCACCAGTGCTACATTCTTGAACCTGGGTATACAACTGTGATCAACAAAGATAAACATTTTCTACTCTCAAAAGGAATCATTAGCACAAAGACTTAAAGCAGGTTAATATGTGAGCCATGCAGCAATTGGAGGAAGACTATTTTGAAGCAGATGGAACAGTAAGTGTGAAGTACCTGAAGAGAGATAGTGCCAGGCATACCTAAAGAACAACAAATTCCAGCATAACAGTCAGTGTTTCTGAAGTGGCAATAAATAAAGGGACATTTAGTAAAGTATGAAATAAGAGAAGGGGAAGATAACATAGGGTCTCATTGGCCATTGTTAGGGCCTTGGGTTTCACTCTGAACACTAATTGGAAGAACAGGGCAGTGGCATAATCTACATTAGGTTTTAACCTTTTCACTCCGGTTGCTTCATTGAGGATTTTCTGATGTGTTAAAAGGTGAAAGCAGGAAAATGAATTAGGACCTTATTGAAATAGTCCCAAAGAGAGAAGATAGTGTTAAGAGCCATGTGGTAACAATAGAGGTGATGAGAAGAAATCAGTGTCTGTATATATTTGAAAGCAGAGTCAAGGAGTTTTGCTGGTAAATTGATTATAAGTGTAAATGAAAAAGTCAAGGATGATTCCAAGATTTTTGTCCTGAGAAACTGAAGGAAATTGACTTGTCACTTTTTTTATTTGCACAAATTTATGAAGATACATGTGCAATTTTGATACATACATAGATTTGTGGTCATGTCAGGGATTTTAGGACATACATCACCTGAACAATGTACATTGTACCCATTAACCAATTTCTCATCATCCTCCCTCCTCTCATCCCGTTACTCTTCCAAGTCTCCATTGTCCATCATTCCACTCTCTATGTCCATGTGAATACGTTTTTAGCACCCACTTATAAGTGAGAAGATGTGATATTTTTATTTGTGTGCCTAGTTTCTTTCACTTAAGTAATGACCTCCAGTTCCACCCATATTGGTGCAAAAGACATGGCTTGATTCTTTTTTTATGGCCAAGTAGTACTCCATTGTATATATACCTCACATTTTCTTTATACATTCATTCATTTATGGACATTTAGGTTGATTCCATTTCTTTGCTATTGTGAATAGTGGTGTGTAAATATATGAGTGAGGATATATTTTTGATAAGTTGATTTCATTTTCTTTGGGTAGATACTCAGTAGTGGGATTGCCATACTGAATGGAATTTTAGTTTTAGTTCTTTTAGAAATCTCCATAGTGTTTTTCATAGAGGCTGTACTAATTCATATTCCCACCAACAGTATGTAAGCATTTCCTTTTCTATGCATCCTTTCCAACATGTGTTATTTTTTGGTCTATTTTTTTTTAAAAAGTCATTCTGGTAGGGGTAAGATGATATCTCATGGTAGTTTTGATTTGCATTTCTCTGATGATTAGTAATATTAAGCATTTTTCATGTGTCTGTTGGCCACTTGTATGTATTCTTTTGAACAAGGTCCTTTCATGTCTTTTGCCCATTTTTTAATGGCATTATTTGGGGGTTTTTGATGAGTTGAGTTTCTTGTATATTCTGGATATTAGTCCCCTTCAGATACATAGTTTACAAATATTTTCTCCTATTCAACAGGTTGTCCCATCATTCTGTTGATTTTTTTTTTGCTGTGCTGAAGCATTTAAATTCAAGTAAGTACCATTTGTCTATTATTGTTTGTGTTGCCTGTGCTTTTGAGATCTTGCCATAAATTATTTGCTTAGATCAATGTCCAGAAGAGTTTTCCCTAGGTTTCTTCTAGTATTTTTATAGTTTCATGCCATAGGTTTAAATCTTTAATCCATCTTGCATTGATTTTTTTTATATGGTGAGATATAGGGAGTACAGTTTCATTCATTGCATGTAGCTATCCAATTTTCTCAGAACAATTTATTGGAGAGGGTGTTTTCCCACAACATATATTTCAGTCACTTTTAAAATAAATTCATGGGGTACAAGTGCAATTTTATTACATGCATGGATTGCATAGTGGTCAAGTCAGTGTTTTAGGTATTTATGACCTGCATAACGTACATTATACCCATTAACTAATTTCTCATCATCCACCCCCTCTCATCCTCTCACCCTTCCAAGTCTCCATTGTCTTTCATTTCCACACTATTCATCCTTGTGTACATATTGTTAAGCTTCCCCTTTTAAATGAGATCATGCAGTATTTGTCTTTTTGTGTTTAACTTGTTTCATTTAAGATAATGACCTCCAGTTCCATCCACGTTGCTGCAAAAGACATAATTTCATTCTTTTTTATGAATGAATACTATTCCATTGTTTGGATATACCATATTTTCTTTATCCAACCATCCATTGATAGCTACTTAGGTTGATTCCCCTAATTAGCTATTGTGAGTAGTGCTGTGATACATATACAGGCATAGGTATCTTTTGACGTAATTTTTTTTTTTCTATTGGGTAAGATACCCAGTAGTGGGATTGCTGGATCAAATGTTAGTGCTGTTTTTAGTTCTTTGAGAAATCTCCATACTTTTTTGTATAAAAGTCTCAGGTTCATGTCTTAGGTTTAAGTCATTAATCCATGTCGAGTTGGTTTTTTTATGTGATGAGAGATAAGAGTCCAGTTTGATTCTTCTCTATGTGGCAGTCTAATTTTCCCAGCACCATTTATTGAAAAGGGTATCCTTTCCCCAGTGTATGTTCTTGACAATTTTGTCAAAGATCAGTTGACTGTAAACATTTGCCTTTATTTCTGGCTTCTTTACTCTGTTCTATTGATCTATGTGTTTATTTTTATTCTAGTACCATGATGTTTTTGTTACTATAGACTTGTAGTACAATTTGAAGTCAGTTATTCTGATTCCTCCAGCTTTATTCTTTCTGCTTAGGATTGCTTTGGCTACTCGGGCTCCTTTATGGCTCCATGTGAATTTTAGGATTGATTTTTATAATTCTGTGAAAAATGGTATTGGTATTTTGATAGGAATTGCACTGAATCTGTAGATTACTTCGGGTAATATAGTCATTTTGACAATGTTGATTCTTTTAATCCATGATCATAGAATAGTTTTCCATTTGATTGTGTCATCTACAATTTATTTCATCAGTGTCTTGTAGTTTTCCCTGTAAAGATATTTCACTCCCTTTGTTAAATATATTCCTAGGTATTTTGGTTTTATTTGTAGCTATTGTAAATGGGATTGTCATCTTGATTTTATTCTTGGCTAGATAGTTATTAGTGTATAGAAACACTACTGATTTTTGTACATTGATTTTGTACCCTGAAACTTTACTTAATTCATCCATCAAATCTAAGTGTTTTTTGCTGGAGTTTGGGGTTTTCTAGATATAAGATAATATCATTAGCACAAAGGATAATTTGACTTCCTCTTTTTCAATTTGAATACCTTTTATTTCTATCTCTTGCCTGATTGCTCTGGATAAGACTTCCAGTACTATGTTGAATAAAAGTGGTGGAAGTGGGCATCCTTGTCTTGTTCCAGTTCTTAGATGGAATGCTTTCAACTTTTCCCCATTCAGTATGATGTTGGCTGTGCTTTGTCAGATATGGCATTTATTATTTTGAAGTAAGTTTCTTCTATGCCTAGTTTGTTGAGGGTTTTTATCGCAAAGGGATGCTGGATTTTATCAAATGCTTTCTCTTCCTTTATTGAAATGATCATATGCTTTTTGTCCTTAATTCTGTTCATGTGATGTATCACATTTATTGATTTGCATATGTTGAAATATCCTTGTATTTTGCTACTATAAAAATCACTTGATTATGGTGTATTATCTTTTTGGTGTGTGTCAGATTTGATTTACTAGAATTTTGTTGAGAATTTTTGCATCTATATTCATCAGAGATATTGGTCTGTAATTTTCTTTCTTTTGTTATGTCATTCTCTAGTTTTGGTATCAGGGGGATATTGGCCTTGTAGAATGAGTGAGGGAGAATTTCCCCTTCTTGGAGCTTTGGAAAGAGTTTTAGGAGGATTGGTAATAGTTTTTTTTTTTTTTTTTTTGGTAAAGTTCAGTTGTGAATCCATCTGGTCCTGGGCTTTTCTTTGTTTGGAGATTTTTACTTACTGATTCAATCTTGCTACTTTTTCCTGGTCTGTTAAGTTTTTCTATTTCTGCCTGGTTCAATATTAGAAGGTGGTATGTTTCTATCAATTTATCCATTTTCTTTAGGTTTTCTAGTTTGTGAGAATATAATTGTTCAGAATAGTCTCTGATCTAGGGGGGAGGGGGGCATGGGCAATATACGTAACCTTAACATTTGTACCCCCATAATATGCTGAAATAAAAAAAAAGTCTTTGTCAAAAAAATAATCTCTGATCTTTTATATTTCCGTGGTGTCAGTTGTAATGTCTCCTTTTTATTTCTGATTATTTAATAATGTTTAGATCCTCTCTCTTCTTGATTAGTCTACTTAGCAGTTTATCAGTTTTGTTTATCTTTTTGAAGAACCAACTTTTCATTTCATCGATAATTTGTATCATTATTTTATTTTTGGGGTCTCAATTTCATTTAGTTCTCCTGTGATTTTTATTATTTTTTTCTTCTGCTAGTTTTGGATTTGGTTTGTTCTTGCACTTCTAGTTCCTTGAAGTGCATTCTTAGTTTGGTAGTTTGTAATCTTTCTAATTTTTTAATGTAGGCATTTAATGCTATAAATTTCCCTCTTAGCACTGATTTTGCTGTATCCCACGTGTTTTGGTATGTTGTGTTTCCATTTTCATTTGTTTCAAAACAGTTTTTGTTTCTGTCATGATTTCTTTGGTAACCCAATGGTTGTTCAGGAGTATGTTGTTTAATTAGCATGTATGTTTATAGTTTCTGAAGTTCCTGTTGGTATTGATTTTTAGTTTTATTCCACTGTGGTATGAAAAAATACTTGATGTAATTTTGATTCTTAAAAAATTTTGAGACTTGTTTTGTGCCCTAACATATGGTCTACCTTGAAGAATGGTCCATATGCTAATGAAAAGAATGTATATTTTGCAGTTGTTGGGTAGAATGTTTCATAAATGTCTGTTAAGTCCATTTGGTCTGAAGTCCTGATTAAGCCCAATGTTTCTTTGCTGATATTCTGTCTAAATAATCTATCTAATACTGTCAGAGTGGTGTTGAGGCCCCCCACTAGTGTAGTATTCCTGCCTGTCTATTTTGGTCTAGTAATATTTATTTTATGACTCTGGGTCCTTCTGTGTTGGATGCATATATATTTAGAGTTGTTATATCCTATTGCTAAATTGATCCCTTTATCATTATATAATGACTTTCCTTGTCTTTTTTGTTTTGCTGTTTTTGACTTAAAGTCTGTTTTATCTGATATAAGTATAGCTATCCTGCTCACTTTTTGTTTCCATTTGCATGGAATATATTTTTCCATCCCTTTACTTTAAATCTATATGTGTATTTACAGGTAAGTTGACTTTCTTGTAAATTGCACATATTTGTTTCATGTTTTTTGTATCCATTCTTTAATCTATTTATATTCAGGGTTAATATTGATATGTGAGGCTTTGTTCCTGTCATATTTTAATTGTTTTCTAATTGTTTTATAAATTCTGTGTTTCTTTTTTTCTTTTACTATTTGTCATTGTGGTTTGGTGTAATTCCATAGTGGTACCATTTGATTCCTTTGTCTTCCTTCTTTGTGTGATTACTTTACCAAATAATTTTATACTTTTGTGAACTATGATGGTAAGTGTTGTCCTTTTGCTTCCAAGTTTGGCACTCCTTTGAGCATTTATTTTGTATCCAGTATTTTGCTAATGGATTTCCTCAGCATTTTCTTGTCTGGGAAAGACTATTTCTTCTTCATTTATGAAGGTTATTCTTGCTGGGTATAGAATTTTTAACTGGCAGTGTCTTTTTTTCTTTCTTTCTTTCTTTCAACACTTTGAATATATCATCCTATTCTCTTCTTGTTTTTAAGGTTTCTGCTGAGCAGTTTGCTGTTAGTCTGATGTGGTTTCCTTTATATGTGAGTAGACACTTTTCTCTTGCTGACTGTAGAATTTGCTCTTTCACTTTAACTTTAGACATTCTGCTTATACTGTGCTGTGCTCAAGTCCTTTCTGCATTGTATCTGCCTAGAGATCTCTGAGCCTCCTGTATCTAGATGTCTAAATCTCTTGTTAGGTTTGGGATGTTTTCATATATTATTTTATTAAATAGGTTTTCTAAAACATTTGATTTCTCTTTGCCATAGGGGATATGGATAATTCTTGAATTTTCTCACTCTTTGCTGTCCCAAACATCTCAAATGCTTTGTTTATTCTTTTTAATTCTTCTTTCTGTATTTTTGTCTGGCCATATTGTTTCAGAAAACCTCTCTGCAAATTCTGAATTTTTTTCTTCTGGTTTATCCAGTCTATTATTAAAGCTTTCAGATGTATTTTTTATCTCCTTCAACTTATCTTTCAGTTCCAGAATTTCTCCATTTTTTAAAGATCTATCGCCTTAGTAAATTTCTCATTCAAATCCTAAATTCTTTGTCTGAATTCTTTGTAGTGGTTTTCAGATTACTCTTCTATATCATTGAGATTCTGTAAAATCAGTGTTTTGTATTCTTTATCTGTGATTTCAAGAATTTCTTTTTGGTTAAGTATTATTGCTAGATAATCATTGTCTTCCTTTGGGGGTGTCTTGTTTCCTTGCTTTTTCACATTTCCTGTGTTATTATGTTGATAGGTGTGCATCTGGTGTAACAACCATTTCTTATATTTTTAAATTTACTTTTATGGGGGGAATCCTTTTCCTGAAGATGTGTCTATGATGTCGGTTGGGTAGAGCCCTTTGCCTTTCTTCTGGGTGTGCGCACTAGTGAAATCTCTGTATGATTTCTTTGGATATAAGCAGTATTAGTGGTATCTATGGTTTCTTCAGTGTGTTATGGCACATTTATTGTTGGAGGCTCTGGTGAATTTGTGCTGGAGATTAGAATGTGAGATGGGCCCGACTTTAAGCTTCAGTGTTAGAAGTGGTGGTCTGTGTCTATTCTTGTCTCCTGGGGTGGTGTATGCCAACACCTGTATTGGTGGTTTTAGGTAGGCAGGTTATTGTGCTTGTGGTGGCTTTCTTAGGTGCTGATTATGGTATAGTGGACCTGGTGGGTGAGTGGGCTCATGAGTCCCTAGGTGGCCATTGTGATGTAGATGATGGCCATAGCAATAATGAAATGCTTTTCTAGCTTCCAAGCATTGTATGCATTTTTTGGATGTGGCTGTAATAGGCTGCATCAGCCAACCTCTAGGCCAAAAAGTGGTGCTTGCAGGTAGGAGCCAGCTGAAGTGGTATCAGTAGGGTGTTCAGACCCAACTTCAGTCTTCTGGGCAGAGTTCTCAGGTATCCCAGGTGGTAGGCTGTGTTGTGTAATTTCTGGGACCCTGAATGCTGCACTCTTTCTCAGTAAAGGGGAAGCCAGATGGAGCTGGATTGAGTGGATTTTCACTCAGGCCCTCCAATGATGAGTGCATGCACTAGTTGGTGATGGAGAGTGGTGAGTGGAGATGGGTCAATCCTCAAGACCCTGGAAGAATGTTTGGGTGAAGGGTGGCAGCCACTGAATCAGTGGAATCAGTCCCAGTGGCCACAACCTTGGCTGGCAGGTGGAGGACATGCATCTTTCTCATGCCACAGTTCCGGTGGGGTTCACTCCCTAGTCCTAGCAATTGTAGATAACCCAGCTGACCTTCCAGACCCAATAGTCCATGCCTAGCCCACAACTCAGCCCTGGGCCATAGAAGCCCTCTCCCCACTCAAAAGTAAGCCTCTGTGGCAAATTGTCCTCTTGTTCAACTCTTCAGAGCAGTGCCTGCATCCCAGCCCTGATGGTCACAGCACACACAATGTTTGCTTCTCAGTCCTGGCTGTGGGAGCTTGCACCTCACTCACTCTTCAGTTCCACAAGCAACAGCTTGAGTTTCACTAATGCCTAGGACTGGAACTGCTGGTTTCCAGGACAGTGAACAGTCTTTTAAAAGCTAGGATTGAAAATGGCATCTTTCTGTAGACACTTAGGTTTCAGAAAGGGTATGAAACCCAGGGCAAGTTACCTCCCTGGAGGAGTCCCTTCTCACAGTCTTATGGCTGCTCCCAAAGTTAGATGCACAGCTTGAGGGGGTAAAGGTAATCTCGTGTGTCCTGGATTATATGATTTCACAGTGGAAAAGTGGACCACAGAAAGACTCTCACTCACTCTCTCCTGTATTGGAGAGTCACTACTGGTTCCCACTCAAGGAGGCTGCCTGTTTTCCTTTTCCTTCCTAGTTTTTGATGTTTCCTGTCACTTTTTTATTGAACTCACATGTTCCTTCTTAAATAACACATTCAAAATGTGATTCTCTACACACTATTTTGTTTTTTCCAAGTGGGTGAAGCATGTCTGAAGTGCTTCTAGTCGGTCATCTTGAAAAAAAAGACTGACTCATCGTTAATTGATATGAGAAAGAATGAGAAATAAAGTAGGTTTTAAGGAAATAAAAAATCTAAATTTGATTTTCAGCATGGGAATTTTGAGATATCTATTAATATTCCCCAAAGGAGATGTTTAATAAGCAATTAAATAATATGAGTCTGAAATTTAAGGGAGAAATAAAAAGAGGAGATATGAATTTGGAAGTCATTAATACATGGATAGTATTTAAAGCCATGAGACTGGATGTTCATACAGACTAACCAAATATATAGAGAAGAGTGCAATTGTTATCGTAAAAGAATGACTGTGTGATCTTGGGAATGTATACAAGGGCTATCTACCTCTGAATAATATCCAGGTTTGAGAGAAAGGTTGGGAAAACCTTTGGAGAAATGTTGATACCTACACTGAGAATAAAAAGAACAATAAGAATCAGCTAGATGAGAGGTTGTGAAAAGAGTATTTCAGAAATGTGTAATGGCCTGGAAGGAATACCAATCATGGTGCAGTGGAAGGAAATAAAAAAAGTTCAGACTGGCAACATCATAGACTGCAAGAAGTGGGGCTCTTGGGGGAGATGGAAAGAAGGATGGTGTAAAATGAGGCTCGAGAAGAACAGGAAACAGGTATTCTAACACTACATAAGCCATATTAAGGAGATTGAGTTTTAGAATATGATTAAAGGTTTGGAGATAACATGATATAGGCTACAGCCTTCTGCTGATGATGCAGAATGACTCCTCTCCCCCCAAAAATGTGACTCTACATATACACACATATCTTTCTCAGAATGATTCTATGAATGAGTTCACTCTCCACTTCAATTCATTTCTGCCAATCTTAAGGAATTAAGTTTCTTACTTCCTGTTCCACTGCCAATACCTATTGCTTCAAAGATTCCTTTCTTCCTGACCTCTAACTCGAGTTGTATGAAGTGGGAAGAGAGAAATTATGGAAACTTTTCCTCGTATCCCCTTATCCTTATCAGCCTCATCATCACCCAGATGATGAAGTCTTTTTTCAAGCTGGCACTTCAGCAACATAGGGATTTTTTTAAAAAATGGAAGGTCAAGGGAGAAGCTCCAGGGAACTGCTATCTAAGTGTGGTGAGATGCATAGTATCATTTCAAAATAAATAAAGTTTCATGAAAGCCAGATTACAATGCAAAGATATTCACTACCAGGTTTACCAAGACATGTTTTTGAGAACTATAGAAAACAATGAATTCATATATTTAATCATTATTCATATTAATTATAACAATAAAAGGATGCAAAATTTGAAAGTGGCATTATGGCCCTCATGGGATCACACAATGTTGGAGATAGAAGGTATATATAGAGATGCTGCCATCCAATCTTCTTATCTCCTCATTTCTGAGATGCGCAAACTGAGGCCCAGAAATGTTGATCAGTAAACTCTGGTGGAAGTTCTTAGTTATAGAAATAATCTCACTGATTTTGAATTGCTTTACCTTTTTAGGATTACTTTTGAGGAGACAGGGACCAAGTGTCCAAATGATCCTAGTAGAAAGTGACTAGCAATACATGATTCAGAGTCTATACTAAATAAAATGGCTTGGATGTTAACTGATTAAAATAAAAAAAAAAAGAAAAGAAAGAACTCATCTATATGGGCTCTCTTAGACAGCCCCATTGCAATTTAAGGAAAATATGTTTAGTGGTTTGAGGTTTCATTGTTGTATTGTCTCTGTACTGTTCTTGTTATGTCTTCATTTTTAGTCTGTTGGTACTAGACTTCAGATATATTGCTGATATGCTGCCTGCTCCATCACAACAAGTCACAGAAAAAGCTCTTAAGGTAAAAGACATTGTCTTTAATAATGTAAGTTCTCATTACTGATCTGTAAGTGCCCTATGCACAAAGATTTTGAATTTACAAAGTGACATTAGTTTGTCCTATTAACGAGATCATCTTATGCCAGTAACTCAATATTCTCTCTTTCCTTTTTCTGACATGTAGGTGAAGGGATTAAGGGTGTTTAAAACAGAAGAGATCTTGGAAAACTTCCAGTACTACTGGTGAGCATAGAAGGATAGGTTTAGAGGTTTTCAGAAGTAAAATTATTTTAGCACTAAAGTCACTGTTAATGAAAGTATTTAATGAGTAATTTTTTCTACAGCATGCACACACATATGTATATGACTATGTACATAGATCATATGTACATAAATCATAACCTTTATACCTGGCTGCTATATAAGACTCAAAATTCTGTATAATCATCTGTCTTTTCTATTCCATCTCTGTGAAGCAGAAGACATGAGAAGAACTCTGAAAGAATTACATTTTAGTTAACAACGTGTTAACATTTATTTGATGGAATCCAGCTGCACAGATTCGAGGTGTATCTAGACCAGGAAATACTCAAATACCTATAAAAGGTAATAAATAATGATGAAAAGTAATAATTTATGATGATGGGAAATACAGATATTTCAAGATTAATAGGTCCTTTGTTCCTTTTCCAAAAGTATTGTAGAGGTAAATAATGGTGGTTTTTATTTCTCTTACTCTTATATATACACCATTATTACATGGAAATCATATAACAATTAGAAACAGTCTTTCTCCTCAAAGCATGTTGAAAACATGTAATTGTTCCATGTAGTGGGGATAATATATCCTATTTGTACATGGACAAAAAAGCTCAATAAAATGTTGAATGGATACTAAATGGATGCCTGACTCAGGAACATATTAACTTAATGATTAATAGTCATCATATTCTCATCCTAAAGGTAAAGGGAAACAACAGAATATATTTCAAGAAATATACAGAATTAAATATGTATTTCTTTGGCTGACAATGAAATTCTAGCTTGTGATTCTATAGAGAGTTAGATATTTCAGTTACAAAAATCACCTCTACAAACTCTCATGTCGTAACAAAAGCTGCTTTTTTAATTGCACATTTTTCATAAGATGATCAATTAAAGTTGAAATTGAAGGAAATAATTTGTGCACATGAGATGTATACCCTAGATAAATGTTTTTCTCTTATTTAAAGACTTGTCATTTAGAACCAAATATTGGACAGAATTCCTGTACACTAAGTACAACTTATAGTGGGTGGTAGAAATATGAGATTGTAGGTAGTGAAATACTTAATTTACTTATGTAAATTTAAAAATAAATAACAATAAAAAAATGTTCAGCTTTGTTATTCAAGTATTGTGCTTTTGCAGAAAATATTTGGAAGCATTTCTTAAAGAAGTCTGAAGAAAATGACTGAAGGGTTTGGAACAAGGTGTCACTTGCAGATCATTCTTACCTTACCCAAGTTCCAGCTTCCATTTGGGTGTAGAGTTATAATCAACCTCCTCTTATCAGATTGTGTGACCTAATGAGGCCTCAGTGTATCACTGGAAAGGAAGAGCTGCACAACCGTCATCTGACAGCAGTCCTTAAAAAAAATGTAAGAGGCTTGTCAATCAGAGGTGCTCACACCCTATATGAAAAGAGAAGCTTAAATAGAAAACAGCAGCAACAACAGTTGGCATGAATTCTGTAATGGGCTAGCACCCAAGAGGAGAAGCAACACTAATTCATGAGCATAGCTACAGAGCCTGGTACAGAGCCAGCTCCAAATCCCTCTGCTTTTAGAACAGCTTTTAATTTTTTATCATCTTATGAAAAGGGAGTGAATTAGATGCTGATGACTGGCGGCACTGTTGGCTTGCCTTTGCCACAGGGATGTTTATCCAGGTGTGTCAGCAGTGCCCATGGCCACATGATTCAAATCTAATCTGGAGAAATAACCTTTGGGATCCTTCATCCTGACTAAATCTAACATGAGACCAGAGATGATCAGTCTTTCTGCCTCTTGGAAACAATTGTTCACTCATGAATGTGGCTGGGGCATATAAACTTGTTTTCATCAAGATCATCATGGTATAGCTTTTCCAAAGGAGTTCTCTTTTTATTTTCTCTTAACCTGAGGGTAATATGTTTTGCAAATGGCATGCAAAATGATTCATCAAAAGATAATTTGAATATCCCAAGAATGAAAATTATATCTCAGATCTATAGAGTGATTTCCCCAATGAGGGGAGTATATATGGATACCCTTGTTTATGTCCTTGAAAAGGACACTGAATGCTGGGTAACATGTCCCTCGCTCTATTCACAAGTTACTTTGGAATTATTTGCAAGTTGTTGGCCAATGACTCTGGAATTTTCAGACGATAAAGAAACAAAAGAATTGAAGCTAGAAGTACCAAATAAAAATGGTACATCCAAATGAATAGAGGAGAAAAGAGACACAAATTTAAGCTGAAAAATAGAAAGGATGGAATTGTTGTTGTGAGGCCTTAAGCAAGTTTTGTAACCTTTCTGTGCTTCACTTTCCTTATGCCTCATGTGTAAAATGGAGGTAAAAACAGTACTTACTTCATAGTTTTCTTTTGAAGATTATTGTCACTTATGATACAGATAGAGAACTGTAGTTCCTGCCTTGTGCTAAATACTCAACAAATGTTTGACCATAATGATAATTATTAATTAAGTGATAATTATGTGCCAGGCTCTGTGCCTGTTGCAATGTAATATATAATATTATACCACATAACCCTCACAATATTTATTATGATCTTCTTTTTGCAGAGTAAGAGACTTAAGTAACTTACCTAGGACACAGGTAGCAAAGAGCATAGCCAAAATTAACACCTAGGACAACATGTTTCTTAAGCTTATGACTCCTAGATCAAGCTACATCTATTATTACCAAACACTTCTCTACTGCTTTTGTAAAGTAAAAATAAACTATTCCCCCAAATATAAACAATAATATTATATTTGGTAAATTTTACATACCTCTTTGGTATGCCAAATATACTAGTCTCCTCTTAAATGTTAAATTACCCCTGATGGATTTCTGCAATCTCCAGAACATGTGATCTGCAGCCTGTTAAACATGATTAATGCAGAGACATTGGACAGCATTATATGCTATCTGTCATTATTCTTATTTGCTAGTAATAGTAATGAACTCTAGCTATCCTAGGATATTGAAAGGATTCATTGGAAGATAATATTGGGCCCTACTATATTGTCTGGGATCTTCTTTTTGCAGACTTCTGAGACTGGCAGGAATCAAATGACCTTTGGAGGGATAAAAAACGAACAACAAGACAACAATTATTTAGCCAGAACAGTCTGATCAGGACAGAGCCACTAATATTTCTAGGTCTCCATATCCTCTAAACACTATTCTACTACTGATGGACATAGTAGCAGCTACCTTAAATTAATTCTAATCATCATTCTATCCTTCTTGTGTTATTCACTTTAGATTTATAGTCTGGGATGGTGGCATCCAGTTAGCTGAGTCTAGATTATATACCCATAAACTGGCTGCCAGCGCAAGGAAAGGAAACTCTAACCTTTGATTCTAAGTATAAGGTGGGATACTGTGTCTGATAAGTGCATTGCACAGCGAAGATTTGGATAATGAATAGCCAAAAATGTAACAAAGTTCCACTATGCCCATTCACGTGGCCTTGAATCCTTTCTCCTAGTGGCCTTTATGTGAAAGATTTGGTTACCTCATAAATTTCTAGTTATAATTAAACATTGAAGGCATACCACTTTGTACATATTGCTTTCTGCAGTGGTTTTCTAGAACTGCTTGTTAATCAAGCAGCATTCCTCTTCTATTGGCATATAGATCGATGAGATTTTATGCCTAAACACTCTCTTGGAAAACAAGCCAAAAGGTAATACTTGAAGTATATGTCTTCCAAACCTCCTTTTCATGTTTCCAATTGCTCTTTTTATATCAATTGAACACCAATAACAATCTGCCAGTCTTCATCAGCCTTGTGTCTCAAAAAGTTTGCATTATTTATATGTTCATGATAGTTTTTAAAATCCACTACTAACAACATTCAACCACATAGCCACCTTTTCATCTTTACTGTAGTTCATCTTAAGTGGAGTAAATGATACTGTTTTACTTACATACATCTGTATGTTGCTATGTTAAATGTTCAGAGAAATCAAAATACTATTCATAGGAAAATATTAAGGTATTTATAGACATATGGGATCTTAGAATATAGGAAGGTAATAGAGTACAGAATATTAATTTAGTATTTAGGAAAGATATAGGTATCTACTATGAAGTATCTAGAAACATACAATATTATTTGCAATATACCCTTACTCACTAGATTTGAAAAGTAAAACAATTTATAATTTTATATGACATAATTTGTTAATGGTATACTTGGATTGTAAATTATATATCTGAGACCAGCATAGACAACAAAGATGAATATTGCTTTAAATAATGAATAGTGAGAATTGCAAAGTGACTGGTTCACTTTTGGTAATTCACTTATTAAAATAATACCATGCAATTTCCAAGGAATTACACTAAACCCTACGATTATGCTAAGTAGTTTGGAATTGTACTACCTACTCACTACCTGTCAATCCTTGATGGATTTGATTAGCACAGATGAACAGCCAAACTGGCAAAGAGGAATACTGAGGAGAGAGAAGACACCCAAGGGCTTGGAACTGGCTTTACTATGCTACCCTTTGCTCTTGTTGTGCTCAGTGCCACTGAAAAGCAAGCTATCAAGATATTTCAACTTGGCATTTGAATTCGGAATCATTTAAATGGACCAAGATAAGCTTGGATGCAAAGCTACATTGTTGGTTTCTCTGCTATTTGTCTATATACTTCTTTTTAAAATGAAAGATATTAATAAAACAGAGGTATATGGAACCTATCAAGGCTCAGAAATTTCTCAGAAAATGCAGCCCTGTTTCCTAAGTACAACAGAAAGTATCATTCTGCATACACTAATGAGTATTCAATTAGACTCATAGAAAACTAGGATCCTACAATATCCCTGATGGAAAACCAGATATGTAGAGAATATTTTTTCTCCATTCTAGAATACAAGCATCTTCTTTTCAAAGAAGCCTAAAGGACAAAAGAGAAGGCAGTAGAGGTACATATAGAGCAGCTTTTTCAGTTTGATAAGTAAAAATAGCATTTTGGGAAAGAGGATGATCACTATTTCTTAAAATGCTGAGTTATCTATTGCTCAAAAGTATCATGGGGATCGTATTACATTTAATTTAGTTTTATTTATTATTGGCCCTAATTATACAAAAGTTGACTTTTTTGAAATATTATAAGGAAGTATATTTATTGATTTATTGAAACTAGTATATCTAAAGACAAAGGACACTACTGTAGCCTACGTATAAGAGTGAATGAAACAGCAAATAATCAGAAAAGTAACAAGTCAAAGGCATATATGATGCATTTGTGGAAAATACATGATCGTAGGAGACAGGACACAGTCATTAAAAAAAAAGATTTTATTAATAAATAATGGAGCTTTTAGGTACTGCTCAATCAAAAAATTAAGGGGTTTTTTTGCCTAAAATCATGGAGCTTCATAAATCTGACTCCCATCACAGATGCATAGGCATTTTTAAAAAGGGCATTGGCAGAACAAATTCACATTGAAAGGAAGCTGTGCACCTGGCTTTCTTTATTATATGGCTTTGTGTAGTGTCCAACAGAAACCAAGAAGGCTAGATTTTACAAATGTGGTTGATATGCATTTGTGATGCATTGCAAAGGCCGAAATGTGAGCAATTATGGACCAAAAGACAGAAACATCTTTGTAGATATCAGATTAATATCAGTCATGATATGAAGACCAGGCAAGTTTGATGGTGAATGTGAAGAGGCATGGTCACATACAGATGTCAATCTCTGTGTGATGTAAAACTAAACCTATAGAAAGGAATATTTTACCAGAACCCCTTATTTATTCATCTAGCATATATTGAATGAGTACCTTTCATAGACCGGGCAGTGTAGGAATAAAAAAGTGGATAAGAAGCTCCCTGAACTCCCAGAACTCAAGGTGAGAGGTACATACATGTAAACCAATAATTACAACAGATTTTGACAAGTTACCCCCCCTTGATGTTCCCAGTTAATTAATCCTCCAGTGATAATAGATTGGTAAGGAACACCAGAAACATGTTGTATAACATAAGTATATTATTTGTAGTTGTATGCATGTGAGTGGTCTATTTTAATATTTAAAAAGGAAAAGAAAACACACCTAGTTCTAGAACTAATCTCCTTTTACTGGCATAAATTCTAATTTAAAAACTATGTGAAGCACCTTTTCTTCTTCCAAAGCAAGTGGTATCTGGTATCATGATCATTTTTATTCTTTTGATAGGAAATTCTGTCAGGAGACATGTTAAAATAGAATCCAGTGAACCCATATTTTGGTGTAGTGTCAGGAAAATGATTATATAAATATAAAGGAGAAGCCAAAATAAATCAGGGATAATGTAAAAGAAATAGATGACAAAAACCAATAGGAAATGTTTAAAAATTCCCAAAGATTAGCAGCATCTTGTCAGTTACAGACAGAAGTGGCTGTCTATAGAGGAGCTGAATCAGGCACCAGGAAGGGGATTGAAACCATCAAGCTCATATTAAATAATGTGTGGTGGCAACCTCAGGGGGCTAGCATCTGGAGGCAGCCAGAATGAGTTTTTAAATCACTTTTATTGGAACTCCTCAGCTGCAGGTAATGGCTTAAGGGCTGTAGAATATGCAGATTTGAAAGAAATGCAATCTTACTATTTCATAGCTTTGTCTCCCCTGACTCCCTGGCAGAAATCCTTAAGAATGTTTCTGCCACCTGCACACCCAGCACATTTTCTTATCTTTGACACATTTTCTCCTCTTCTTCCCAACATCACTAGATCTTGGAAATGTAAACTTCTACTTGTGGTTTTCTTACACTGCTCTTCATTTCATGCAAAATTTTGAAATTATATAAAATAGCACAATATAAAGTCCATTGGGAGTTCCTCTTGCTTTCTTTTCTTTGAACAAATCATATTACCCTTAAATTTTTACCTACCTGTTATAATCAATGGTATCACTGGCTACCAACAAACATAGTCTTCATCTTATAATTATTTTTGGTCTTGATAATCCATCTCAGGTTCAGACTGGTATATAATATGCCTGCAGATGCATAGTATCTTTTAAACATTTGAGGAGTTATTTTTGGTGGAAAATACCTTAGGTTCAACTGCCATATGTTCCACCATTAAAATAATAATGAAATTGATTAAGTACATAAAATTAAAAATATGCAAAATGGTTAATTTATACAGAATAATAACTTATGCTTGTCTTGATTATTATAATGAAAACATTAAGCTGAGTTATATGTGCCCCTGCTTTAATCTGCAGCTATTTTAAGAAAATTTGCTGTTGTCTTAGAATTATCCATCCACTGGCCTGCTTCCATGACATCTACGAGGAGAGATTGAGGACATATTGAATAAAGAAAAGCAAAATGACAACAAGAAGTAGAGCTCTATCACAGAAACAGCTGGGTCATCCCAGTAACTTTGGTCATCTCCTGGGTGATGTCAACCTAAGGAAAAGGGCCCTTTCACCATCCTTGCTGTCCCAGCATTGGAAGCCAAATTCCAAATGATGGCTTACTTGGAATTTTTTCTACAGATGTATTCCAGCCCAAACTTTCATTCATTCATGCCTAGGGAAAGAGCTTCTTTTGAAATCTGGAGAAAAATCTGACAATCAAGACCAAGTAAAACAGATTTCTTTTCTAGTAAGTACATCTAATAAATAATCTGTCCTTGAAATATTATAGGGTAAATCATAATTAACCTCTCTTCCTAATTGGTTTATAACTAGTTTTAATTGACCATTATATCATGCATGTTTTCTCAAAGGGCTAAATATTCTTCATAAAGATATACTATTATTATCTTATTTATGTTTGAAAAATATATGCTTGACTGAGTGTTTTTATGGGTTTTCTCTAAAAGTGTTAGCACTCACGGAGTTAAGCTTCTTTGATAATTTAATTCAGTGTTTCTGTGACTTTTAAATTAAATATGTTTTTTAAAAAAGCCTCTAGTTTTCTATTTCCTAGATTTTCATCTTTATTTTCTGCATCAAAAGCAAACCTGAGATTTGGGAATTTGTAAATCACTTTCCTTGGTATGTATTACTGAAATGAACCAGACCATGGCTCTGCCAACACCTTCCTTTCAGACTTCTGGTCTCCAAAGCTGTGAGACAATAAATGTCTACTGTGTTGAGCCACACACACACACACACACACACACACAAAGAATTTTGGTTTTGTAAAAAGAAATAAATTTAGTCTAGTGCTATATTTTATTTATTAAGAAATTCATGACATATTTTAAATGACAACAGTGTACATAGTCTATTATTTCTGATTGTTATCTACCCACCCAATATTTAAAATCTAAAAGGGAAGCATAATGGTAAGTTCCTTTTAACATCATCAATAGCAGCTACAACAGCAGCATCATAAACACCTGTGTAGTACTATAGAGTTTATCTACCACATTGATATCATGATATATAAAAAGCTTCTCAAAACTTTATTAGTTAGCAGGACAGGGATTATCCTTACCATTTTTAATAGATGAAGCTCTGAAAAACTATATATGTAAAATGTGGCTCCTTATTCCTACCATGTTGCTTCCCATAAACAAGTAGAGAAAATATAGGAATCAATTACAAAAGTATTTTGAAGAAAAAGGTGAGTCAAAGGGCTTTGTTTCAATGTGTAACATGATAGTTCGTGACAACCAAACAGATCAGCCTCACTTGTCTAGTCATGGCATAGATGAATAATATACTCTTGGTAAGGAGAGATTCCAATTCTCCACAAAAAATGTAGAGGCCCAATCTTTCACTGAGCTCTTCTGCTTATACTATCTCAGGATAGGTACAATTTCTTCTTCTTCTTTTTTTTTTAATTTGTTGAGGTCTGATTTGTGGCCTAGGGTGTGGTCGACTTTGGAGAATGTTCCATGAGCTGATGAGAAGAATGTATAATTGGCTTTATTTGGGTGGATGTTATGTAGGTGTCTGGTAGGCCCATTTGTTCTAGATCTCTGTTGAAGTCCATTATTTATTTGCTTATTTTTTGTTTGGAGGATCTGTCCATTTCAGACAGTAGGGTGTTGAAATCCCCTGCTATTATGGCATTACTGTTTATCAAGCTATTCAGTTCATACAGAATTTGCTTTATGTATCTGGGTGCTCTTGTGTTGGGTGTATAGATATTAAGAATTGTTAAGTCTTTTTGTTCGATTTTTCCTTTCACCATTATATAGTGACTATCTTTGTCTTTCTTTACTTTTGCTATTTTAAAATTTATGTAGTCTGAAATCAGAATTGCTACCCCCTCTCTCTTTTGGTTTCCATTTGTCTGAAAGTTTGTTTTCCAACCCTTGACCTTGAGTCTGAAAGCATTTTTGTGGGTTAGATGTGCTTCCTGGAGACAGTAGATACTTGGCTTGTAGTGTTTTATGCACTCAGCCAGTCTATGTCTCTTCAGAAGACAATTCAAGCCATTCACATTTATTGAGAGGATTGATATTTGGGGTAGATTTCTGTTCATAGTGTTGGGTAAGTTCTTATTGTTTTGTTTTCTTCTTGAGCCATTGTGAAATCTGGATTCTGGACTTTAATTCTTGAGTGTTTTTATTTTGGTAGGTGTCTATTGTGCTGTTCAGTATATAATGCAGGTCTCAGTACTTCCTACAGGGCAGGTCTAGTTTTTGCAAATTCCATCAGTGATTGCTTATCTGGGACAGTCCTTATTTCTCCCTCCTAGCTGAAGCTCAGTTTTGCCATGTAAAGAATGCTAGGTTGGCCATTGTTTTGTTAAAGAAGATTGAGGACAAGTCCTCAGTCCCTTCTGGCTTGTAGGGTTTCATTCTAGAAGTCTGAAGTTAGTCTGATAGGTTTTCCTTTGTAGGTTATCTGTTGTGAAAACTGCTGGAAGGATTGCCTTTTTCTTGTTTACTTTGGCCAGTCTGATAATTATGTAAGCTTCTTCCATTATGCTGTAAGCTTAGTGTTATTCCAGGGAATCAAACTGATACAGTGGAAAGAGCAGAAGCTCCAGGCAAAGTGATAATTTGAGCCTTAAACATTTGCTTACAGATACTATCAAAACAATGATAGTTACCAGAGGCTAGGAAGAGTGTGTATGTAGGGAGATGATGAAAAGAGGTTGGTTAATGAGTACAGACATACAGTTAGAAAGAATAAGTTCCAGTGTTCAATAGCACAATCAGGTGACTATGGTTAATAACAATATATTGTATATTTTAAAATAATGAGAAAAGAAGATTTGAAATGTTTCCAACACATAGAAATGATAAATGCTCAAGGTGGTGAGCATCTTAAATACCCTGATTTGATCATTACACATGATATGCATGCATCAAAATATCATATGTACCCCATAAGTATGTACAAATATTATGTATCAATAAAATAATCTCTATTACTTCTATATACTTAATCTAAAAATATTCACTTTTCTCTGGGAAGATCATCTTCTTTAACCAAGCACATAGTTTACAGAGAGATGTACATGTACATCAATCAGAATCTGGGCATAAAAAAAGTCAGCTCACACAAATTGGGTATTCTCAGGATAGTTTATAAAAGAGAATATTTCCAAAAATATGGGCAGAGTGTGGGAATACCATAAGAAGGAATAAGACAAAATCCTGGGACTAGTAAGCGATGAAGAGAGCCACTTTTAGGCTTAAATGGCACAGGGGAGTTGATGGTGACAGCAACATTGAGATTGAGTGGCTATGTGGCCACTAGACCTTGGATGACTAGTCCATAGTGACCCTGCAGGGAAGGAGGATGAAGAATAACTGCCCCAAACTCACTGTCTTTCCTTTATCTGATAGATCTTCCAGTCCTCTCTATTGTACTGTTCTAAAATAAAGCTAGAAGGCTAGTGAATCTATTAATGTAACCATGCAAATCAGACTCCCAAGGCACAAAGAAATGTGGAGTGGATAGAATGGGGATACAGAGACAAAATGAAGGTGCCCAGTCAGTAGAGAGTTAGGAAATATTAAAAAAAGAAAAGACAACTGTTACCAGCCAGATAAACCATATTCACCGTAGCAGGTAAAATCAGGCCCAAAGAAGTTAAATGACTTTTCCAAGTAAGTAAGTGGCAGGACTGGAACTAGAACCAAGATTTTTGTTTCCAAAATTCAGTGTTATTTCAGCTATCCATGGACACATTTATTGACTTTTAAATGGTTTCTAAATGTAGCTGACTGAAAGGTAAGTTAATGAAAGCTAAAAGACTATGTAAGTCCTCCTAGGACATCTCTTTATAATAGAAATGATAACTATATAAACACAAAGGAAGTAATTTCTATAGTATTAATATTATATTCTTAAAGTGTTAATCCAAATATATAAAAACAATGCTATACATTTCTCTTAGATACCTCTCTTGATTTATCAAAGGCTATTGAATCCATGATGTCCATCAAATAATGTACCCACTACTGAGGCAATATAAGGTACTCAGTAATTAAAAGCATAGGAGTTGAAATCCAGCAGACCTGGGTTTGGAATTTTATTTAACTTCTAATTTACCTTGTGATTTCTGGCAAGTTACTTAACTTCTCTAAGTTCTATTTACACATCTATAAGTTAATGATAATTATAGTAACTATTTCATAGAGCTGTGATGATTAAATAAGTTAATTCAGATAGAGTTTTTACTGCATAAAATGTCCTCAATCAAGTTAAGTATTATTAATAGTAGCTCAACTAATTACTTTGTATAAAAATGAGAGATAGCATCTTCCTTGGGAAACCCCTTCCCAAATACCATTCTTATGAGGGCTAGAAGATCCATATTTAAATTCTTCAATACAGGGACATATGTGAACTTACAGTTTATTTGTAAGTCAAGTCTCTATTACTCCAAATTTGTCTATACTACCAATGAAAGCGAAACCAATATATCCCCATAATGTGTCACAAAAGGAGGACAATTGTATTAAACTTTCATAGTATGTAGGATGGCCCCCTCAGGACATAGTCACTTTGTCACAAAAGGTTTTTCTGCATATGGTATTTTGTGCGTTTTTTATTGTTTTAAATTGGTAAACAAAAATTGTCTATATTTTGCATGTGATATTTTTGGTGTTTCCTGCTGTAATGATGAATTTTATGAACAATAAAATATTGAAGCAAAATGTTTGACTATGTGATTTTCTAGTCATCATCACCCAAAATTGAATTCCAATGGGTGATCAAAAAGGGATATCCAACATTCAGTATTTTACAGAGCTCATATCTAATCTCTTTTAGTTTTAAAGTGCAACTGCCAGATTTCTTCCTACTATTTGCAAAAAGAGACAATTCTTATTTTCCTGGGAGGAATGATCACTCTCATCCAATTCTCTGGTTTGTGGCTTATTAAAACTTACAAATCCTTTCTTTCAATGTTCTTAGGCCTTGCATTGCTCATTAGCATTGGTGTCAAAGGGCATGAAAAGAAAAGGAGTAAAATGAAATGCTAACCAATTTGGTGAACTGCTTTTTTACAGCCTTGGTAAATGATATAGATTAAGAGGTGATAACTACTGAATAAAATTATATTTGCAGAATTTCTGTTGATTTCACCCATTCATTAATAAATCCTAAACTGGATTATTAAAAATCTTATCCAAGTGTTCATAAAGATTTAGTAATAGTAGCTTCATATGGTCTTACATTTTAATCAAATTTTAAGTCAAGTTCAGGTTTCTAACACCCCTGAAATGATGAATGAATAAATGAAAAATGGATGAGTGAATGGAATTAAATAATAGTAAAAAATATATAAGTAAATTAAAACCACTTACAAGTCCATAAAATATAATGTATGCATGTATGTATGTAGGTAGGTAGTACATGTATGTATATATGCATGTTTGTATATGTATGGGTGTAAAACCGAGCCCCTTACAGCTCGAGTTCTTCCATTCTTACTCCCCAGAGGAAAGCACTGTTATCAGTTTGGTTTTTGTCCTTCCTATTTTTTCTCTATGATTTTATAGACATGAAATATATTTATATTGTCATCAATAACAATACAGAGATGTTTAGCTATAGATATGCAAGAATATATGTTTTATTTCCCAAAATGGGATCACATTATAATTTTTCATTCTCACTTAGCTACAAGACATAGAAAATAGTCCAGGTAAGCACATGTAGTTCTTCTCCATTCTTTTATAATGGCTACATAGCAAATATTCCATTGAATAGCTATCTCATTACTCTATTAATGAACATTTAAGTTCTTCCCAGTTTTTTGATTGTTTTTTTGTTTGGTTTTCTTTTGCTATTATAAACAATAATCCAACAGCAATCCTTGTACATAGATACTTTTACTTATCAGTTTTATGATTGCTTTGTCTAAGAATAAAATCTTACAGGTAAAACTACTGGGTCATTGCATTATATATTTTAAATTTTAATAGATACTTTCCAATTGTCTTGCAAAGAGTTTGCACCAGTTTACACTTCCTTCCTGCCAACAGTGCATGAGAGTGCCCTGGTACCTGTTTTTTCGTGGATTAGAAAACATTCCCTTTTTTTAATCTCAAAAATTACAATGGCAAGGATGTAATCTCTATACATGGAGTAATTGTGTGTGTGTATGTGTGTGTGTGTGTGTGTGTGTGTGTGTGTGTGTGTGTAGGTTTGGTCATATTTTAAATGTGTTAGGAGTATGATCTATGTCTAATACAAATAGTGTAAGCCCATGGTGACAAGCATTCTGTGGTGTCATGCATTCTGTGGACAGCTCAGCAACTGTTTGCCTTGATGTTGAGAACAGCATTCTGCCAGAGTCTGTGCCGACAGACAACATTAGTCATTCAATCTGTTCCACGGGGATGAACTGTTTGTTGAAATAAGCCATTAGGAGTAATAAAGCAATGTGAAACTAAGATACTTTTACTTGAGTTTGCTAATGCTAAACAAACACGTACTCCATCAAGGAAACCAGTAAGCAGTATGAGACCTGCTGCTTACTTGTGCTCATAGGTGGCAGCAAAATCAATTAGTTTCTTCTACCCATGGCAAGTTAGTGATATCGACCCACTTTATAAAGCTACATGACATTAAATTGGTTTTTAAAAAATCTTTCATTCTGTATTTTTCATAGAAATTCTCACAACTAATCCAGCTCTCTATGCCTCATTGTGCTAAAAGAAACTCTTGATTAATAGCCTACCTTTTTTGAGGCACCAAAAAGACTTTTATCAAAACTATCTCAGGTCTCACCAGACCTGAGATCCATACACAATGTGCTGATCTTGGAGAAGATATATAAGACAAAAATGGACCAGATGTTATTCTCATCATTAAAATGGGGCAAAATATACATGACATCATTTAGTATCTTTATAGTAGCATCTTGTAATTTTTTCCAAAAAGTTGGACACAACTGAAAATGTTCAGAATTATTTATTGATTGAATAAATTATGGCACAGTCTAAGAGTGGAATATTTTGCAGTCATTAGTAAAAAGTGATATTTTGGAAAAATATCTTATGAAATGGAAACATTCATGGTAGGCTTTTCAATTTATAAAAGAAACATGTTGAAATGAAATATGTATAGTAGGATTTAATTCTGTTCAACAAAACGTATTTAAATACCCAAAAATAAGACTGTAGGTTAGCAGAGCTATTGATGGGTAGTAGTATTGTGAAAGATTTATATTTTCTTCTTTGAGTTTTTCCACATATTCTAAAGTAAGTAATTCCAGATGTGCTCATATAACACATAAGGAAGAATACTTTAATTACCAAATGATGAGACACTGGTATGGGCTATCAAAGAAAGTTACAAAGCTTCCATTCTGGAGAAGGATGGGGAGAGGCTGAAAGAGATCATTTAGGCACATGTTATTATCTGAGTGCAGATAAATTAGACCTGGTAATTTACATAGACTTTGGCATCTGACTTGGGTACAAATTCCAACTCTGTCACTTACAAGATAAATTATTCTAGATCAGTGATATTACTAGCCTAAGCCACAATTTCTTCATCTATTAAATGGGTATGATAAAACCAATCCTGTAGAGTTTTTGTGGGAATAAACATAATATGATGTAAGTAAAATTACTACTTAGAACATGTCTGGTACATATAGGTATGGCAGAGATAGGATCTCTATTCATCAAATCCATTTCCCTATTTTCCTAGGCATACAGCTAGTCTATATTTTTCAGCCTAAATTACAGTTAAGGGTGGTAATTTTATGGAGTTGTGGCCATTGTAATGTAGGTGGATGCCAGTTCCAGGCCTGCCCTGGAAAAACCTGCAAAATCCTTCACTCTCCCTTTAGCTGCTAGATAGAAGTTAACGTCACTCATTGAAGGCTGAAAAGCCTCCAATAACTTGAGTTTTTAAATTACTAAATCGAGAATACCCTATTTCCTTCACCTATTTAACTTTACAAGAACAATAAATTACATTGTGTGTAAGCATTGGAATTCTTAAATTTATTTATTAAAACAGCTAGTGTTGCTTTAATAAAGTAAGTACTCAATAAATAATAGTTGTAATGACTAAACATCTTTCCTAATTCTAAAATTTTTCTATTTAAAGCTATGTTGAAATGCAGATAAGCGGGGTATACATAGGGGCCAAAATTTAAAAAGACAGTTGGTATAAAGCTGAAACGGGATCTATGGTGACTGGTATGTCACGTAATTCTCAAAATAGGACTTGATCTCAGGAGAGGGAAAGCTTATATAGAAATATGGTTTAGTGAAGCAACTGCTTCAGGGAAGGTGCATGATATCATAGCCATATCCATGCTAAGGTTTGCATAAAACTCCTACACAAAGAGAAAGCTGACATACCATCTCCAAAAATATCTTTTAAGTGCTGCTATCCAGTTTAAGCACATGACCATTTTCCTTTCTGCACACTTTAGAGTCAAACTGTGACAAAATTGAAGTATGTATTGCTTCTGCCTTTAAAACGAGCCATCAATTCAAATGTCTGGCTAGTCGTGGTCATGAAAGATTTTTCTAAACCTCACTCAACAAGGCAAGATGCCTTTCAGTGTTGAGGTAATTACAGCACATATGTAGTTTATAGAGCCCTTTGGGATGCAATGCCCTCTGTAATTGTCAGATGTTCTTTAGATTATCAGACAGGGAGGCAGGATAAAAGTGACTCCAAATGCTACAAATCTCTAAGGACATAGGCAGTATTCTTTAATAAAAATTACAGTAAGCTATGCAAACCTTCTGCTACAGGCACTATAACAAAAGTTCAGTTTTTGTTTGTCTTTCTATAAAGTATTACTCTTATTTAGGCATAGGATCTGTACCCTAAGTTGGTATACAATGTTCAGATGCTCATAGCTTTAGCTATTTTTAAAACCTGGGTAAAAATGCCTACTGCTTCCAGACACTTGAAGTGAACATTTCAAATCCCCATAAGAATGATGTATGTAATTACATTACTGTACAATAAATGCAGTTGTGAGATGAAATAGAATAAGTTTCAGGAGAAGAGTCCAAGAATTTCAGTACATAATGATACATTCTCAGTTCTGCAGTTCAAAATGAGATACAATATGGCACAGACTTCCAATGATCCACATTAGAGGAAAAAAAGCCCCAAGCAATAGACTGATGGGATGAGATGTAACAAAAATATCTGAATGCTACACTGTGATTATCAAATTCTGTACTTAATATGAGCACTACCATCCCCAAACAGGGTCAAAAGTTTAAGGGGAACATTACAGAAAGTTAGACACCAGAGAAAGTTATAACTAACTAGGTCAAAAGTGTTCAGAATGTCAAAAATCAGAATGTCTATAGAAGGGCAGGAAAATGTCACGAGCCTACAAGAAACAAGTGATGACTCCATAAAATTTGATTATTTATTATAAAAGATAGGATTATTGCAAGTAAGCAAGAAAATTATTTCTGGCATTTAAAAAGTAAAAATAAAGAAAACTTACTTTTCCTAACGGTGTCCCCAAAATTATACCCTAAATAAATTAAAGCAATTACTAGGCCAATAGCTGTGAAAATTGTGCTGAAAAAAGGATCTTCTCCCTCAATGCTTCTCCTCCATTTTTTCTACTATCTGCCAAGCCTCCAAATTTCTGTTGTGAAATCACTTATTGACATTTGAAAATCTGGTTGTGATTTGTTGAAATGTGCTTTTTATAATTTAGAATAAAAACTACTTAGTTATGCTTATGTCTTTGTATTTCTTTACTTCTTGATTTAATGGGTGATCATTTCTGATTTATTACTAAATATCACATCTTTATTATTTAGAGAAAAACTTATTTTATAGAAAAAGCATTGCTTTAAAAGCATGTAAAAGTCCCCTCTTGTAGTTATCTATACATATAGCTCCTCAAATAGACATATATGATCATTGTGAAGGCAAGTTATGAAAAAGAAATAAAAATGTCAAAAATCATTTGCTATAGGAAGCTTAAGCTGGTGGCAGTGATCAGGCATCCCTCTTCAGCACCTTGATTTCTATTAAAAGATATTTTGGAGAATGTAGCTTCTTTTAAAAGCTAAACAGATTTCTAATATTGAACCTCAGAAATAGTTTATGTCTCCCTAGTCCTATTAGTGGTGGACTTGAGGAAGTGGCCCCAAATGGGAGCAGAGGAGATTGCACCCACTATTCAGTAAGGCCAACTACCTAGAGGAAAGCAGAAGCTGAGAGAAACTTGCTCAGTTTATTATTTCTAAATTTACCAACTAAATGTATCCAACAGAAGAATGAATGAGAAGAGAAGTCAGGAATGATATAGATAGCAAACCCCCACCACACAGAAGAAATCATCAGAGTGAGGAATAAGCATTATCACCTTATAGTGTTCAAAAATAATTAAACAATCTTTTAAGAGTAGCCTTGCCAACTGAAATCTAGGAACATCAATCTTCATCCATCCTTTGCTGTTGCTGACTGAGGACTCAGATCTGAAAAGCAAAATTCAGTATCTCCGTGTGCTTTAACTTCTAACCTTCAAAGAACAGCCAAGTACCATTTTTGAAAAGATAAAATCAGTTAGCCAATAGGTGGCCTGATGATACATTCAGGATCCTGGTAGGGAACAGGGTTCATTTAGATGGTTTAAATAAACATACTTTAATGAGGGTAGTATTTACAAAGATGTGGGCAGGGTTAAGGCAACAAACAACAAATACTGAAGCACCCCAACACCAATAATAGTGGGAAGCTAGTATCACCTCTAGGCCAGAGGAAAATAGTGTCAATGACAAGGGATTGGAACATAGAGGTAGAGTGAAGTAGAGGCATTTCTTTCCTTCTTCCTCTCTGCCTAAGCTTCACTCTACCTCTATCTTCCATTCCCTTGTTATTGACTCCCCTTGATTGAAGCTGGTAGAAAACGAAGAGCAAGGGATCCAAGGGATAGTTATTTGAGGTCAGCCTCCCAAGGCACAGAGCATGACAAAGAAGAATGGAAAACAACTAGCACAGAAAAATTTTATTCAAGAAGAAAAATAATAATCCCAGAAATTTAAAAAATACATTTGTGGTCAATGTAAATTCTGTAAACTAATTTTTAGAGTTATATGGTTAAACAATATTCATTCCAGCCATGTTTCTCAGGCAAGCTTTGTCCAAACTGATGCAAACAAATGGATGTCTATTCACTCTCCTCATAAATTATTACCAAAGATAAATGCTACAATTTCCCATAGTAAAACAATTGCAACTATTTTATATTAACAAACCTGATAGCTCTTTGTCTTTTTTTCTCTCCTATTAGATTAGATAGTATGCTTTTTAATATGTATTCAAAGTAATTTCACCAGTGTATAGTCTGTGTATTAGTTTTCTATTTCTGCATAATAAATCACAAACTTAGCACCTAAAAACAACACAAATTTATTATCTCACTGCTTCCATGAGTCAGGAGACTGATCAGCAGGATATGTCCAGGTACTCTGCTCAGGATATCACAGGGTGGAAATGAAGTTGTTGGCCTGGCTGAGCTCTTTATATGGAGGCTACGAGAAAAATAATACTCCACCAAGCTTATTGTTATTATTGGTAGAATTCAGTTTCTTGTGGGTGTAGGATTGTGATTGCCATTTCCTTACTGGCTATTAATGAGGGGCAACTCTCAGCTCCTAGCAGTCACCCACATTCCCTGCCACATCTTCAAGGTATCAACAGTACACCAAATCTTTTCCATGCTTCAAACCTCTGACTACCTTAATTTGATTTCTAGATCCAGATTTAAAAGGTTCATGTGATTTCTGGGCTTATTTGAATAATCTCCCTATCATAAGGTCAACTAATTTGGGACCTTAATTACATCTGCAAAATCCCTTTTGCCATAATGTAATGTAATAAAGAGAATAATACCCCTTCAAATATATACGTTCCACTCACACTTATGGGAAGAGATTATACAGGTCACACACTCCAGAGGACAGAAGTTTTGGGGACCATCTTAGAACTCTGCATACCACACTATAAGAAGTCAATAAATTTTTGTTGATATAACCTTATACCTTCCTTCCTTAATTCTGAATTTCCCTGTCTTTCAGCATCTGGGAAAACAAAGCATGTTGGATGATTATCAGTTTTAAAATGCACCATCTTATTCTTGCAAACTTCTTGAATCATATCTCATAGCTTTTGAACTTCTGATTAAATAGTTCCATCTTCTTTAACCTTTTTTCATATGTCCACTTTTCAAACACATTCATATTTCAATTTATATCCTCTAAATCTTCTTCAATTTTTTCATCTCTCTCTTATATTGGTGATTCAAGGTTTGTTCTTAAAATCACTTACACTGGAACAGTTCTTTAATATATTTGCAAGTCTTCTTTAACACCTTATTCCTTTCTAATGGTTGCTGTAGTCCTTTAAAAGAAGATATGGCCATTAAAAAACTAAATTTAATGTGTAGGTCAAACTTTTTATATCAAGTAACTGAAAATGTTAATGAAATATAGTAATTGTAACCAAGGGAGTAAATAGACAAGGGGTCGTGCTAGAAATCAAGAACATTGAACATTAGCTTTCATAGTGCCACTGAATCACCAAGTGATGTTGGAGCATATCTGAGACCCTTGCTTATTTCAGTTACTTCATCTATGCAAGTGGTTTTCATGATTTCCTACTCTTGCTAATACTTCTTAATGGTCCTGAGGATAAGAGAAAAAATATGTAAATAGGTGCTTGAAATTCCTATTATTTTTAACTAAAAGCAATCACTTAGGGTAATAATTGAATTATAATGCAAACTAATCTGAGAATTTTTAAAATTTGCTTTTATTGGTGATTGATAAATTTAAACTATTTGCTCCCTGGTATCTCTAAATTAGGGTTCAGATAGTAAAAAAGTTAAAAATTGCTCCAGAAAGCATCACATAATCCAACTGCCAATAATTACATTGTTCTTCATAATTTTAGTTGACAGTCCATAGCACGTCACCCCCCCCCCCCCCGTGAGGGAAGGCATGTCAATAAGTGACATACTATTTTGGCAGAAATCGCTATTATTCTACAAGATTTACATTCATGCCTTTGAGGTGCTTGAAAGAGAAAGCATTCATACAAAGTATTTTTATTGTTTTCTAATCTATTTGTTACAAGATTAGCTTTTGCTGTGGAACATAGAGTATCACAATTAAAACCAATCTTAGTTGTGTTTTCCAGGCTATGCTAAATTATTAAATGACCTGAGGAAAAAATCCTCTTATACAATATACAGTATAAAATGTGTCCAGCAACTCTTGCTTGGGAGAATATTGTATAAGGAGTAAGGCAGTGAATAAACCCGACATAAAACTGAACAGGAGTAGGCTGGGTTGTTTTTATAAAGAAGGCAAAAGAAAGAAGGATAGATAATGGGAGGCAGTTATTAAATTCTGAATCATTTGTTCAAACTCAAGCCCAATCAGTAGTAACCAAAAGCTATTACTAAGTGATGATGTGTTTTGACCTATGAAAAATAAGGTTGTCCAGTTCCTAATTTACATCAATTGACACTCTATTTTGGAATGAATGGGCACAGGTACTTAACATCCTCTTCACCTCTAGGGATCAACTTTTTCCAATGGGGTTATGGCCCATTGATATGACAGTGGAGAAAATTGCAATGCAGATATCTTTGTGTGACTTTCTATAGGCAATTGCCTTAGAAGTCAAATTTCAATTGATCTGGGGTTATCTGAAAAGGTTGATCAAATTAGTGCACTTAAGAATGAATAATGTATGGTCTCCTTTCCCAAATGAATTGGAGAAAACTTTACAGAGGGACAGAAGGAAAAGATAAGAAATTCTAATCCATGTTCAATCAGCCACCTGTGGGTGACTAAGAATCACTAATTAAAGTTCCATTGAACCATAGGAAATATGCAATTACTGTGACTCCAATTGTTAACTTTATTTAGAGGCAAGAGCAATCAGACACACATGTATGTGGGATACAAAAGAAAAGGAACTTCCCTCTGAGCTACAGAATAGTGCACGTGCATGCACACACACAACAGTTGGGGTTAAAATTCATTCTGTGGGAGACTACTACTGACAGATTCTAACCCTAGTTTCAATCAATCATCAGGCCACCCTAAAGGAATTGAACCAGAATATTGCAGAATTATGGCCTTTGGTTCTCTTTTCTCTTTTAAGTAGACTAAGTACACTTAAAGACAACAATGTGGGCATTTAGTAGATGAGAAGACAACTCTTGGAAGACAAAAAACCAAGGTTTAAAATTATATTTCTTTTGACTAAATTTAGGCAAGGAATGTAATCTACACTTTACCAAAGGCCCAACTGCTCCCTACTACCTACACCAACCTTTCCACAAGCACAGTATATGCTTGGCATTTAGCTTGTGTTCCCAGGAATAAATGGATTTTTCACTTTTGGGTCACATGCTGTGCTACCACCGGCTTTTCTATTGGAACCCTTGCAGGACTACAGGTTTGGTTCCAGAACACATTTTGTGACTTTCAAACCTGACTTTTTCACTTAATAACTATGTGACCTTTGACAAGAGACTCAAAATTTCTGAGCCTGTTTCCATGACTATAAAATGAAAATGGAAATAATATTAATACCTAACTCATAGGGTTATTATCAGGATTAAAATGTGGTTAGGATAGTGCTTGGGACATAGTAAGCACTATGTAAGTGTTTGTTATTTATTACTTTTCTTTTAAGAAAGCAGTAGGGTGCTCTTAAACCGCCTACAGGCTAAAAAGAGATGACAGAAGAGGACAGAGGAAACCAAAAGAGAATAAGTTTTAATCTGATTAATTATATGTGGGTCCAAAATTAATACCAGCACCGATGAATATGGGATAAGACAAATGTTTTGCTAAATGAAGATATTAAATCTTATTTCAGATTCTTTGAGCCTTTTATAAGATTTTAAGTGGGACCGATTCTCTCACTGAAGGCAGCTTTTTATTCATTTCATTGTCAGCATAAATGACTTTCACTCATCTGAATGCACTCATGAGAGCTATCTGACAGTTTCATCTCCTGAAGAAATTGTTTTTTATTACATGTGCTTTTATCATGTAAGTTTTCTTGCTATTGGAAATCAAGACATGTCCAAAAACAATCTAATTTTGAGTTTTACTTTTAATGGAGGCTTTAATGTCAATAATTTGTCAAGGAATACAGAGCAGTTTAGAAACCTATTTCAGAGTGATTGAGAAAATATTCATTCATACCAGCAATATTCCAGTGTTCTTTGTTTGAGACATACATGGAAATGGTTCAAGTAGCATACACATAGTGATTTCCCCAGCTGGTGAAAAGAAGTCACTCTGAATGATAGTAGCATTGTTTTTAAAGAGATAGAGTCATAGGAAATAAGGTATCAAATTTCTAAATCTGACGTATGATCTCCTCCACTTTGGGAAAGGAAGATAGTCTATCAGTCAGCATGAACAGTGAGGGAACAATCAACCTCAAAGCTCTGTGGCCTAATACAATAGATGTTTTATTTCTTGCTCATTAAACATGTCCAACACAGGTCAGAAGGAGGCTTTGATTTTTGGAGTCATTCAGGGACCCACACTGACAAGAGACTCTATTTCAACAGTGTAGTGGGGGAAGGAAATGTGGAAAATCATTCATTGGCTATTAAATTTTTGCTTTAAAAAGACACATGTTTGTTCTGCTCACATTTCATTAGCTATGATCAGTCACATGGCCATGCTTAACTTCAGGGGGGCTGAGAAGTGCAATCCTACCATGTGCCGAGAATGATGAGATCCAGAATATTTATGAACAGCCCTAATTACTACCACAGATGCTCATCTAATTTACAGGAAAATTAGAAGTCTGTGTAAGATTGTGGCACTTTTAGAAAAATTAGGTCTGATTGCTTTTGCTTCACTACCCTTTCTTAGCCTGAGTTCCCAGAAAGTAAAGTCTGAGGCAAAAGCTCTATACCATTAAAGTATTAGGAAGTATAACTTCAGGGTAGCAACCGTGAAAGTACAGGGGAATGAGGTAGGAGAATAAAAAAAGTAAATATGAGAGGATGCATTAATATATGGCCACTGAGAAGTATGAAGCCCAACTGATTGCTTAATCTTTTGTACTATCTTCTGAGAAGTCATATAAACTATTGCATCACAAGGCTGTGTGGTAGAGAAAGGATGAAGAATTTATCAACTGGTTTCTGTCTCTCACTGACCAAATTTTACTCCAAGTGGCATTTAATCTGTTGCACTTATGGTTTGTGCACATATAGCCATTTATTTGGTCCTGTAGCACCTCATGCTTCACCCACAATGAGGAATCCCTGAAGCAGGAGTTTAGAGGCAAGTGATGGAGCATGAAATAAAGTGCTTGGTTGTGCTTGCATAAAGTTTGGCATTCTCACTTCTATTTGGTCACCAAAACAGTGGCTAGGGTAAAACAATTGGTCATAGGCCCTGGAAACAGATTAGACCAATAGGAACTAATGTGGCATATAAGGATATTTTTGCTACAGCTCCCCCCTCCTGAAGAACACAATTCTCTTGAAAGTTATGCCTCCCTAAACAAAATTCAAATATCATGGTATTCATACTTGAACAAATATTTGACCTTGAAAGAAATGTTGGAGAAAACAGAGAGAAATGAGCTTTCCTCTATATTATCTACAGTGGGATATTATTAAAATTACCTGAAAATAAATGTTTATAAATTAATTAACATTTGTAAATGAATAATGTTTACAAGACAGTCATTTTATAAGGGGAACCTCAACCTGTCATTTTTAGTAGGAAAAAGAAAAAATAAATTATTAATCACTAAGTGTGAATCATTTCAATAGGTCTCACTTCTCACAATCAGTGGTAAGAAAAAGTGGAAAATTCCAAAAAGAAAGTTTCCTAAAGTGGAGAAGTGAAAAACAAGTGAAATGGTAATACTGATATGCTAACATGGGTATGTACTAGCCATGAGACCAAAAGAATGAAAACTACCTCACAGGTTTTCACCCCAATTTCAAGATTTGCCATTCCATTAAAAGCCATTTTTAGAAAATTATATCATTGAAAATCTCTTCATTGGCTTTTCTCAGCTCTAATGTTTAAAACTTCATTTGACTGTAACAAAACTCAATCATCCCTTTATCTAAAGAGATATGAACTTTTTTTAATATATAAAGGAACAATTTCTCTTTAAATCTAGCAAATACTTTTCACTGGTTAAAGAAAAAAATCATGTTTTCTTTCTTTCTATGATCCGACAGCTGGTAGACAAAGAAAGGGAGAATAATAAGTTTTAATTATACCTTTCAAAACCCAACAGATTTGAAAGCTATTCAGGAATTATATGAGAGAGTTCTCAGCATTAACTTGTGGGTGGTTAAGAGATGCTACCTCTCATTCTTGAAGGTGAAATGACCAGACTTGTGAGTTGAGCCACAATACTAAAATTTCCAAATTTGCAAGCTTTGATAATAATTATTTTCTTTAGGAGTGCCACGTGTATGTGCTCTCTCTCTCTCTCTCTCTCTCTCTCTCTCTCTCTCTCTCTCTCTCTGTCTTCCTGTATCTCACTCTCTCTCCCTTTCTTAAGAATGGCCAAATCAAGAACCCAGCACTTTAGATCATCTAGCTTTTCTTCTTCAATTACATCACCTACTGTCAGATGGCAAAATAGAGGACACACCAAGCAAAAAGACAGGATTATATCTTCCTTTAGACAGGGAGTCAAGCAGAGCAAAGAAAGACAGACACACACACACACACACACACACAGAGAGAGAGAGAGAGAGAGAGAGAGAGAGAGAGAATGAATAAATAGTCTTTTAAAATTCATCCCTTGGCTTTGAGAAAAATATATTGCACTTGTTAATTCTAAAGTTTAGGGACTCTGACCTAGAGGCAGATGTCGTCAGCAAGATGGCAGAGTAGGACGTGCCAGCACTTGTCTGCCTGCAAAGTCATCAATTTAAACGACTATCTACTTGCAAAAATACCTTCACAAGAGCTAAGGAAACCAGGTGAAAGATTACCGCACTTGGGTGTAGCACAAAAATAAAAAAGATGTATTTCAGAGCATGAGGTGGAAGGTTTTACATTATCCATGTCAACTCTCCCCCAAACCCAGGCAGCACAGCATGAAGAGAGGTACCATCCACTTGAGAGATGGAGCAGGAAGTGAGTTTTGGACTTTACCTCAGACCCCAACACCGGGTCCTCCTCAGTAAAACCCAGTACCAGACATACCTCCATGGCCCCAGACTCCAGGCTAGTACCTGCATATGGGCCTCCAGACATTCTGCACTGCCAGGCTAATCCCAGCAGCCCCAGGCTTCAGACTAGCCCTAGCACTGGGCCAACCTCCATAGCTCCAGGGTTCATGCCCACCCCAGCACCAGGCCAGCCCCTATAGACTCAGGTTCCAGGCCTCCCCTGGGACTAGGTTGGTCCCAGCAAACCCAGGCTTTGGGCTACCCCTTAGCCCTGTGCTGGCTTTCATGATCTTAGGCTCTAGTCCTACCCCAGAATCCAGACCAGCCCAGAGCAGGTTGGTCCACACAGCACCAGGCTTCAGGCCCACCTCAGCACCAAGTGAGCACCCTTAGTCTCAAGCATAAATCTAACAGGACTTCCCAGTGCCAGGGCATTCCTTGCAGCCCCACACTCCAGGCCAGCATCGTTGGCCCCATGCTCCTGCTATTCCAAGGGCCAGGTTAATTCCAGTTGATCCCAGTACTGGGCTAGCCCCCAAAGTTAAAGGTTTCAAAACTGCCCCTGTGGACTCAGGTTAAAGGATGGACCCCTTAAATCCAGGTCATCCCTTGCAGATCAGCCTCCAAGCCAGTACATGCATACCAGGTCTCCAGGGCAGCCCCTATGGATCCAGGCTTTAGGACTGCCCCTGTGGACCAAGGTTGAAGGTTAGCACCCACACACTCAGCCTCCAGGATGACTTCATATAACCAGGTTCTAAGCCAGTCTTCACACCCTAAAGATATAGGCCAATCCACGTAGCTCTAGGCACTAGGCCAGTGCCATGATTCCAGAATCCAGACAAGGCTCCACAAACCTGGCTCAATGTCTGTCCTAGTACCAGGCAGGCCCAAGGTTCCAGGCTGCTTTCAATAGACCTAAGGCTCCAGTTGAGGCAGGGTCCAGTCCTACCACAGTATACCCCAGGGATAGGCCAGCCTCCACAGACTGAGAACCCAGGACCACCCCTGCAGAACCAGGCTCCAAGCCAGCCTACATGGACCCAGGGCCCAAGCCCACCCCTGGAGTCAGGCATCAGGCCCAACCACATGCTGACCCAAGCTACTGGCCAGCCTCCTGAGCCCAGGACCAAGACCCATCCTCACAGGCTCCAACATCAGGCCCTGTCTCAGTGAACCCAGGCTCCAAGTATACCTTCATTGATCCAGGCTCCAGGCCCAAATACATGGATCCAATCAACATGCTGAACCCAGAGGATCCCGGCTCCAGGCCCAACCTCATGGATCCAGTCACCATGCCTGCCCACCTGCTAACTCAGGCACCAGCCCAGACTGTCCAAGCACTTCAGCAGGAAGCCCACACAGAGACCATACTAGACAGCCTGCCCAGAATCTCTAGCTGTCCTAGATAATGCCCTTCTGCAAAGAATGGAATAAGTTCCTACTTCTTTATATATATAGACATCAACATACAACCACAAAAATTGAAAACAATCAAGAAAACATGATATTACCAAAGGAACAAAGTAAAGCACCTATAACCAACTGTAATGACATGGAGATGTATGAACTGCCTGACAAAAAATCAAAATAATTGTTTTAAGGAGGCTTAGTGAATGACAAGAAAATACAGATAAACAATTCAATGAAATTAGGACAAAGTTAAATAACCAAAATTCAATAGAGATTGAAATTATTTTGGAAAAAGCAAACAGGAATTCTAGAAATTAAAAATACAAAGAACAAAATTTAAAATGTCATAGAGACTGTCAATAGCAGAATTGATCAAGCACAAGAGGGAATATGATCCTGAACACAGGTTATTTGAAAATATACAGTCAGAGGGAAAAAGAAAAAAAGAATAAAAATAATACATAAAGCTCAGGGAACCTATAATAAAGCATCAAATAGGCAAATGTTCTCTTCTCTTAGAGAAGAGAAAGACAAAGGGCCAGAAAAAGTATTTAAAGAAATAATAGTAGAAAACATCGCATATCTGAGGAAAGATATAAATATCCAGGTACAGGAATGGTAAAAGATCTCCAATTATATTCAATCCACACAAGACTACACCAAGACATATTGTAATCAAAGTGTCAAAAATTAAAGACAGAGAGGATCCTGGAAACAGCAAGAGGAATAGAAGCATATAATATATAAGGGAGTTCCAGTAAGGCTAGCAATGTACTTCTCAGCAAAAACCTTATAGGACAGAAGAGACTGAGATGCTGTATTCAAATCATTAAAGAATAAAACTGCTAACCAAAAATACATTATCTGGAAAAACTGTCCTTCAGAAAAAAGAAAAAACAAAGACTTTCTCAAACAAACAAAAGCTGAAGATCATCACCACCAGACATGTCTTCCAAGAAATACTAAAGGGAGTTCTTCAAACTGAAAGAAAAGGATGCTAATTAATAATAAGAAAACATGTGAAAGTATAAAACTTACAGATAAAAAGTTTTTTTTTATTTCAGCATATTATGGGGGTACAAATTTTAAGGTTGCGTATAATGCCCTTGCACCCCTCCCCCCACAAGTCTGAGCTTCAAGTGTGACCATCCCCCAGATGGTGCATATCTCACTCATTATGTATGTATATACCCGCCCCCTTTTCCCTCCTCCCACCTGCCCAATACCCAATAAATGTGATTCCTATGTGTCCACTTAAGTGCTGATCAGTTAATACCAATTTACTGGTGAGTATATGTGGTGCTTGGTTTTCCATTCTTGGGATACTTCACTTAGTACTATGGGTTCCAGCTCTATCCAGGAAAATACAAGATGTGCTATATCACCATAGTTTCTTAGAGCTGAAAAGTACTCCACGGTATACATATACCATATTTTATTAATCCACTCATGTATTGATGGGCACTTGGGTTGTTTCCACAGCTTTGCAATTGTGAATTGTGCTGCTATAAACATTCAAGTGCAGATGTCTTTTTTTTGTAGATTGTCCTTTGTTTTTTTGGATAGATGCCCAGTAGTGGGATTGCTGGATCAAATGGTAGATCTTCTTGTATCACTTTACGGTATCTCCATATTTCCTTCCACAGAGGTTGAACTGTTTTGCAGTCCCAGCAGCAGTGTAGGAGTGTTCCTATCTCTCCACATCAATGCCAACATTTATTGTTTGGGGACTTTTCGATAAAGGGCATTCTTACTGGAGATAAGTGGTATCTCATTGTGGTTTTGATTTGCATTTCCCTAATGTATCTTCTCAGATCACAGTGGAATAAAAGTAGAAATCAACTCTAACAGAAACTCACATTTCTACACAAAAATATGTAAATTAAACAACCTTCTGCTAAACAATTACTTCATAAGTGAGAAAATCAAGACGGAAATCAAAAAATTCTTTGAACTTAATGACAACAGAGAGACAAGTTATCAAATCCTCTGAGACACAGTTAAAGCAGTACTAAGAGGAAAGTTTATTTCCATAAATGTCTATATCCAAAAGTCAAAAAGATCACAAAAAGACAATCTAATTAATGGACTCAAAGAGCTGGAAAAAGATGAACAGACCAACCCCAAAGCCAGTAGAAGAAATGAAATTAACAAGATCAAATCAGAGCTAAACGAAATTGACAACAGGAAAACTATACAGAGCATTAATAAAACAAAAAGTGGGTGCTTTGAAAAAATAAACAAAATTGACATGCCTTTGGCTAGATTAACAAAAAGTAGAAAAGAGAAATCTCTAATAAGCTCCACCAGGAACTAAAAAGGAGATATCACAACCGACCCCACGGATATACAAAATATTATCTACGAATACTACAAAAACCTTTATGCACACAAACTGGAAAATGAGGAGGAAATGGACAAATTTCTTGAAACACACAGCCTCCCTAGGCTCAACCAGGAAGAAATAGAATTCCTGAATAGACCGATATCAAGAGCCGAAACAGAAACAGCAATTGTAAACCTTCCTGAAAAGAAAAGTCCTGGCCCAGGTGGTTTCACACCCAAATTTTACCACACTTACAAAGAAGAACTGGTGCCTATCTTGCAGAAATTAATTCTCAACATTAAGAAGGATGGGATCCTTCCAGAGTCCTTTTACGAAGCCAACATCAGTTTAATCTCCAAACCAGGAAAGGATGCAACAAAGAAAGAAAACTACAGACCAATATCACTTATGAATATAGATGCAAAAATTTTCAGCAAAATCCTAGCTAATGGAATCCAGATGCTTATCAAGAAAATAATCCATCACGACCAAGTAGGCTTCATCCCAGGGATGCAGGGATGGTTCAACATACGCAAATCTATAAATGTAAGTCACCACATAAACAGAAGCAAAAACAAAGACCATATGATCCTTTCAATAAATGCAGAAAAAGTATTTGACAAAATTCAACACCCTTTCATTGTAAGAACACTTAATAAAATAGGCATAGAAGGGGCATACCTAAAAATGATACAAGCCATATATGACAGACCCACAGCCAACATCATACTGAATGGGGAAAAATTGAAAGCATTCCCACTTAGAACTGGAACCAAGCAAGGTTGCCCACTAAAACTTACTGATAAAAGTTACTACAGTCAGATTTAGAATAATCTAATACTATAGTGTTAGTGTATAAATCATTTATATCTTTAGTATGAAGGTTAAAATAAAATGTATTGAAAATAATAGTTACAATAATTTGTTAAGGGATACACAATATAAAAAGATGTAAATTGTGACATCAAAAACATAAAATGTGGTGGGGGGTTGTGGAGTAAAAATTTTGAGTTTCTTCATGCAACCAAAGTTAAGTTTTTATCACCTTAAAATAGCCTGTTATAACTACAGGCTTCCATAAGACATTTTATATAAAGCTCATGGTAACCACAAAGAAAAAGCCTACAGTAGATACACAAAAGACAAAAGGTGAGGATTCAAAGCATAGCACCAGAGAAAAATCACCTAATCACAGAAGAAGACAGCGAGAGAGAAAGTAACAAAGAATATACAAAACAAACAGAAAAAAATTAATAAAATATCAGTAACAAATCCTTACCTATCAATAATTATCTTGAATGTAAATGGACTAAATTCTCCAATCAAAAGATATAACAGCTGAATGGATAAGAAAAACAAAACCAACTATATGTTGCCTACAAGAGATTCACTTCACCTTTAAGGACACACATAGACTGAAAATGAAATGTTGGAAAAATATATTTCATGCCAATAGAGACCATAAGAGCACAGAAGTAGCTATATTTATATTATATAAAATAGACTTTAACTCAAAAACTATTTTAAAAGACAAAAATGTCACTATATAATGATAGAGTGATCAATTTACCAAGAGGATATAAGAGCTGTATATGTATATATATGTACCAAATATACTTTATGATTTATAAAGCAAATATTATTAGATCTAAAAAGAAAGACTATAACATTAAATATGATAATAGTATGAGACTTCACTACTCCATGTTCCGTAATGGACAAATCATCCAGATAGAAAATCAATAAGGAAATATCACACTTAAACTACACTGAAGAACACATGAACCTAACAGAAACATTTGTAACATTCCATCAAATAGCAGGAAAATATACATTCTCTGCAAGTATACAAGGAACATTCTCCAGGATAGATTACATAATATATATTGGACCATAAGACATGTCTTGCCAAATTTAAGAATATGGAAATAATATCAAGTATCTTTTCTGACCACAATGTTATGAAACTAAAAATCATTAACAGGAGGAATTTCATAAAATTCATAAATATTTGAAAATTAAACAATATGCTCTTGAACAATCAATAGATCAGAGAAGAAATAAAAAATGGAATTTAAAAATACCTTGAGACAAAGAAAAACAATAACACAAGATATAAAATACGTGAGATACATTAAAATCAGTTTTACGAGGGCAGTTTATAGCAATAAGTGCCTATGCTATGATTTGAGTATAAATTGTCCCCACCAACACTAGTATTGAGGCTTGGTCTCCAATGTAATAATGTTAGCAGGTAGTACCTCTAAGAGGTGATTAGCTCATTAAGATAGACTAATCTATTTCTCACGAGACAGGGTTAATTTTTGTAGAAGTAGATTAGTTCTCATGGGAATGGATTGGTTCCCACAAGATAGCGTTGTTATAAAACAAGGTTCCCTCTTATGTTTAATCTTTTTAGGCATATCTCCTTCCCCTTCCCCTTCCTAACCACATTATAATGAAGCATGGAGCCCTCAGCAGAAGCCAAGCAGATGCTGGTGCCATGCTTCTTGGACTTCCTAGCCTCCAGAATCGTAAGTGAATAAACATCTTTTCTTTATGAGTTGCCCAGTCTCAATTATTCTGTTATAGAAACACAAAACAAATTAAGACAGCCTACATGGCTTGGGTGAGGCAAAGGCATTACTTGTAACCAAAATATTTGTACCCCCATAATATTCTGAAATAAAAAAGAGAAAAAAAGAGAAAAGTCTCAAATAAACAATCTAAAGCTACATCTCAAGAAACTAGAAAAAAGACAACAAACTAAGTCTAATGTAAGTAGAGAGAATAATAAAGATCAGAACAGAAATAAATAGAGACTACAAAGACAGTAGAAAAAAATCACCAAACCTAAAAGTTGGTTTTTTGAAAAGATAAACAAAATCAACAAACCTTTAGCTAGACTAAGATAAAAAAAGAGAAAATCCAAATAAATAAAGTCTGAAATGAAAAAGAAGACATTACAACTGATACCACAGAAACACAAAAATCGTAAGAGATTACTATGAATAATCATAAGCCAACAAATTACATAACCTAGAAGAAAGCAATAAATTTCTAGACCTAATTAAGAAGAAACAGAAAATTGAATAGACGAATAATAAGTAATGATATGGAAACATTAAAAAAAAGATTTACATCAAAGAAAAGCCAGGACCTGATGGCTTCACTGATGAATTTTACCAAACATCTAAAGAACTAATACCAAACCTTTTCAAATTATTCCCAAGAATTAAAGAAGAGATAATACTCCCAAACCCTTTTTATAAGGATAACATTATGTTGATACCAAAGCCAAACAAAACACTACAAATAAAGAAAATTATAGGCCAATATCCCTAATGAATATAGATGCAAAAATCCTCGACAAAACACCAGAAAACCAAATTCAACATCACATTACAAGGATCATTCACCATGATCACATGGAGTTTATCCATGGGATGCAAGGATGGTTCAACATACACAAATCTATAAATGTAATATATCATATTAACAGAATAAAGGACAAAAACTATATGATCATCTTAATAGATGCAAAAAAAGCATTTGACAAAATTCAACATCCTTTCATGATTAAAAATTATCAATAAATTAGGTATGGAAGGACTGTACTTCAACACAATAAAGACCATATATGACAAACCCACAGCTAGCACCATACTTAATGATGGAAAGTTGAAAGTGTTCCCTCTAAGATTAGGGAAAAAGCAAAGATATACACATTAACCACTTCCATTCAACATAATATTGGATGTCCTAGCCAGACAAATTAGATAAGGGAAAAAAATAAAAGGCATCTAAACCGGGAAGGAAGAAGTTAAATTGTCTGTTTACAGATGACATGATCTTATATAAAGAAAATTATAAAAAACTCAAGCAAAACACTGCTGGAACTAATAAAATGAATTTAGTGAAATTGCAAAATAGCAAATCGACATAAAAAACCAGTAACTAATCACTAACAAAGAACTATTTCAAAATGAAATAAAGAAAATCTCATTTACAACAGCTAAAAAAAATGCTTAGGAATAAATTTAACCAAGGAGATGAAAGAACTGTACACTGAAAACTGTAAAACACTGATGAAAGAAATCAAAGAAGACACAAACAAAAGAAAGTATATTCATTCTCATGGATCTAAAGAATTTATATTATTAAAACATCAATGCTACCTAAAGTAATTACAGATTCAATGCAATTCCTAACAAAATTCCAATGACATTTTTCATAGAAATAGAAAAGTTTATCCTAAAATTTGTATGAAACCACAAATCATCCTGAATAACAACAACAAAAAAATTAAAATCTTGAATGAAAAGACCAAAGCTGAAAACATCACATTCTGTGATTTAAAAATATACTACAAATTTATAATAGTCAATGCAGTATGATACCTGCATAAAAACAGACACATAGGCCAATGGAACAGAATAAAGAGCCCAGCAATAAACTCAGGCATTTACAGTCAATTGACTTTTGACAAAGGTGCCAATAACATACAATGGGAAAAGGAAAGTTTCTTCAATAAATGGTATTGATAAAACTGGATATCCACATGCAGAAAATGAAATTAGACCCTGATTTCACACCATATACAAAAATTAACTCAAAATGGAATAAAGACTTAAAGATAAGACCTGAAACTGTAAAACTATTAGAAGAAAGCATAGGGATAAATTCCATGATACTGGTCTGGACAATGATTTTTTTTTTTTTATGTTACACCAAAAGCACAGACAACAAAAGCAAACATAGACAAATTGGATTAAAGCAAACTAAAAAGCTTCTATATGGCAAAGGAATCAATCAGCAGAGTAGAGTGAAGAGACAACCTATGGAATAGGAGAAAATATTTTCAAGCCATACATATGATAAGGGTTAATATCCAAAATGTATATGGAAGTCAACCGTAAATCAAGAAAACAAATAACTCAATTAAAAAATGGGCAAAGGTTTTGAATAGACGTTTATCAAAAGAAAACATAAACGGCCAACAGGTATATGAAAAAATACTCCACATCACTAATCATTAGGGCAATGCAAATTAAAGCCACAGTGTGATGTCACCTTACACATGTTAGAATGCCTAGTATCAAAAAGATGAAGAATAGCAAGTTTGAGGTTGCTGTGAGCTAAGCTGACACTACAGCACTCTAGCCCAGGCAACAGAGTGAGACTCTGTCGCAACAAGAGCAACAAAAATTGTGGTACGTGTACACAGTGAAATACTATTAAGCATTAAGAAAGAAAAAAAATCCTGCCATTTGCACAACATGAATAAACCTGGAGGACATTATGTTACGTGAATTAAACCAGACACAGAGAGACAAATACTTCATGACCTCATTTATATGTGGAATCTAAAATAATTGAACTCGTAGAAGTAGAGAGTAGAATAGTGGGGACCAGAGACTGGGGGATTAGGAGTGTTGGAGAGATAGTGGTCTAAGGATACAAAATTTCAGTTAGATAGGAAGAATAAGTTCAAGATATCTGATGTACAACATTATAACTATACTTAATAACAACATATTGTATTCTTGAAATTGCTAAGAGAGTAGATTTTAAATGTTCTCACCACAGAAAACATGATAAATATGTGAGGTAACAGGGTAATTAGCCTGATTTAGCTATTTCACAGTGTATACATAAAATATATACAAATTTCATCTGTCAATTTAAAACTTAATAAGAATCCGGCAGCATTATGATTTCAAGTTGAAAGATGTAGAACTTAACTAAGTGTAGAGACTGTATTGAATGTTCATGAGATGTTGAGAGACACTCCATTCAGAAATGTATTAGATGTTCGAGAGTGTTTAAATGCTCAATAAGGTTTTAGAATATTATGAAAGTTTTGAGTTTGTTGGCAGGTATTTAAGTAAATGATAAAATAGAAAATATTTAAATATAAAATGCTATTTAAAATCAATTAATTAAAAAATGAAACTGACAACAAATGAAGACAGAACAGCTATACACAGAAATAAACATAAAGTCACATGAGAAACCAAGAAGTGTGAAGGGAAGGCGGGTGGGTGTGTGATAAAAACTTACTTATTGGGTACAATGAATGTTATTCTGGTAACAGGCACAGTAAAAACCCTGACTTAAGCATCATACAGGGTATCCATGTAACAAAAAGTTTGAACCCCCTTAATTAATATTTTGAAATTAAAAATAAATATTAAAAACAAATAAAGTTTAAGGATTCTATTTTTCATAAAAGTTCCCATACTTTTACTAATATAGATTGATCAGCAAAGCCCTGCTAAGGTAGTTATTATAACAAATTCACAAAAGTTATTCAGGCTTTTAAAGGTGGATCAATAATCTGTTTCTCATAGCATTTAGAAAAAATTTACATGTCAACATAGTCTATATAGGATCTGGCCATGCCTTCCTATCTACCTTCATCTTCTACCACTGTCTCTCTTGCTCACTGTGCCTAACCACACTAGTCATTTCCTATCCATCAATCAACACAAACTTATTTTCACCCCTGGCTGTAAATCTCTTTACCCAGGTCTTCACATGGCTATCTCTTTCCCATAATTTAAGTCTCTGGTCAAATATGAATTGCTCATTATGGCCTTCCCTCAGAAAACTATTCCACATTATTTGTCCTTCCCTGTCATCCATCGTTCTTTATCCCTTATCTTGCTTATTTTTCTTCATAGCAGCTATCATGACCCGACATTTTATTATGCATTTATTGTTTATTTATTTATTTATTTTCAGCATACTATTGGGGTATGAATGTTTAGGTTACATATATTGTCTTTGTCCCACCCAAGTCAGAGCTTCAAGCATGTCCATCTCCCAGATAGTGGGCACTGCACCCACTAGGTGTGTATGTACTCATCCCCCCCTTCCCTCGCACCTTCCCAACTCCCAGTGAATGTTACCACTATATTTGTACATAAGTGTTGATCAGTTAATACCAATTTTAAGGTGAGTACATGTGGTGCTTGTTTTATTTGCTATCTATCTCTTCCATTGGCATGTATGCACCATAAGAAGAGATATCAAGATTGTTTCACTGTTGCAAACCAGAAGCAGCATTTGTGTCCAGTATATAATACATAGTAAATGAATATATATTAAATTAAATGTTAGAAATTTAAATTTCATGATCTTTAAAATCTCTTGATGAAACATTGACGTCTCTAGATCATTAATCCTCTTACATATCTTATGTATGTAGAATGGTCTTTACACTTCCACCTTTCTCTTGCATTATTGTTGAAGGTCAACATGAAGAAACAACCAAACTTTATACAAATCATGAAATCCATATCTGTTCGACACAACGTTCACATTTTGACTACTTTTGGAGGACTCTTTAGAATCTTAAATATTTATATCATTCAATTTTTTTCTACATCTCAAGCTGAAAAGTCAGGCAAAATTTACTGGGTACATATTGCCATATATAGCACCTGGAGAACATCCCTCTTAGGTGCTTTCATTCTCAATATTAAACCAGGATTATTTATAGATATACTAAGTATCAAGCAAGTTTAACAGCTCACAAAACAAATCACAATGAAATAAAAAGGAAGGACTAGTACCCATGTATTTTATGTGACTACTTGCAGGTCTGGTATTTGGAAGTAATAATAATGACCCAGGCAATTGTCTTATCAGCCTGCACTCTCCACTCCACCAGTTTTCCGGCTCCACATCCACCATGCTTGGCTCACACTCCCCAAACATTTAGTATTTTCCTGTAAATGCTTTCAATTCTTATACCCTCTAAAAAATATTGCCCCTTTGCCTTTATAGCACAGCAATAATAGGAAAGCAAAGAAATCAGTCAAAGATGGGCTATGAATTTAGGAGCTTGGAGAAAGCAGAAGTGTACTTCTAAACTCCTATTTGTTGTTTTCTAATAGTATGTAGAAAAATATTAACCACTTCGGTACAGCGCTCACCGGCTGCGAAACCTTGCCCACAGCCGGCACTCACAGTCCTCACGATAGTTTGTGCTGTGCATTGACCACGAATCAGTTTTGCTATTGTGTGATGAGGAAAGCTTTAAAGCACTGAAAGCTTGTTTAACTTTACAGGCAGCTTTGCTTGTAATGTAAATCAGAATAGGTAACATATGCATATCTGTTTTCATTACGTTATTTTTAAATGTTTATAATTTTATTTTGATAAACAAAAAATTAGAAAAGCCGAGTTTCGTTATTAACGCTAAAGTTGATGCTCTGCTGTGTGCCTTTATATCACAGCTGTCGGCTAAAGTCGAAGCTCAGCTGTGTGTCGTCATCTGTGGCTATCGACTATTGTTGACGCTTGTACCGAAGTGGTTAATAATGTCATTCCTGAAAGATAGAGTTGGAAATGGTTAATTTAAATAATTAAAACTAGTGTGGTATAGGCAATGATAAGTCAAGAATCAGAAGAGTGGAGAAAAATCCTGTAAACTCAAAACTCTATAAATTCTTACTAAGACTATTATTCAACATGGTATCTCTCTCACTATTTGATCTTTCAGAGACCAAAGATGTTTTGTCAGGGAGGAAAATCCCAGTCAAACTAAAATTGTTGCATGTTATTGAGATTAATGTCTCCTTCATTAGATAGAAATTAAGTTTGAGTGTGAGTTGAAATAAACATGAAAGATAAGGTGTTACCAAAATTTAAGGTCTCTATTTATCCAGAGATCATAATTTAGAGCGATTCCATAGAGAGCTGATATGTCATATTTTTCCACAGTTATAATCTCTCTCTCTTTTTCTTTGTCTCTTCCCTCCACCCACTTACCCATTAAAGAAAAAACAAGCAAGTTTACACATTAGCAAGACTGTATTTCTTAATAATCTGGACAATTTCCCAAGATAGACAAATGAGAGAGGAAACATTTATGGAGACTGGTAACAATGACCATTTTCTATTTATTCAGACATACAAGGGTTTGTGTTCTGGCTTGATTACTTACTAGCTCTGTGTCCTTAGGCAAGTTACTTAACCTCTTTGAACTCCAGTCTCCTAAAATGTAAAATGTATATAATATTTCTTTGGGTTGTTGCAAAGATTAAATAAGATGAATATATAAAGCAACAGATACAGTGACTAACATAAAACCAGTAGTTTCCCTTCTACTTCTCCTTATTCTTTTACCTCTACATGATTTTTCTTTGAAAAGATGTACTATAAGATACATGTATATTGAAAATAATACTGTCCTTATTTGAAGGTGGTAGAGTGGTTAGAACTTTGGGTTTCAAAATCAAACATATCTAGTTTCTAGTTTAAGCTGCTCTACTTACTTGTATAACTTTGAGTCAGTTCCTTAACCTTTCTAAGCTGCAGTTTCCTCACCTATAAAGGTTCATGATAATAGCACCTACCTCTTAAGGCTGTTAAATGGGATAAACAAGTAAAAGATACAGACTTCCCTGATAGCTGGAAGTGCTCAATAAATATTAGCTTTTTATATCTATTGTTGATATTAATAACATAATTATTGTTGCAATTAATTAGTATTTTTCCAGATCAGTGTTTCCTAACTTCAGGCTGAGGATAAACAAATAACATTTTCTGTAAGTTTCTTTTTATCTGGTCTCTTAGAAACAGTGGCTGTAGCTCTGTTTCATGTCTCCTACTCTCCCACTCATTGCTAGGGTTCAAAATAGAGATGATAACTAAAATGAAAAAGGAAATATTGTTTTGAATGACTAAACTGTATGAAAATGTAGGTGACTAATGAAGAAATGTCTCCCCATTAGCTGGAGAAGTCCTTCCTTCTGAGCCTGAATTGCATGATGCAGATCACATAAAAGGCTCTTCTACAGACCTTTCTCCCTTCCAGAATAATAGAATCCAACTTTGATTAATCTAAGAACAAAATAGAATCCTGGGTTTGCAGGATACCCATCCAGGATCACCACCAAAAATCATGGTGCACAACTGGTCTCATGAAGATACCACTTTTGCAATCACTGAGCACAGATATCACAGCTTGCCACTGATATCAACAATTTGGGGAATTGGACACTATCAGTAGAACCATGAATTGTTTCAGATGATGAGCAGCTAAAAAGAATAATCACTGTTCCCATACCAAAGTCCCATATGGTCAGTTTGAATGTTTCTGCCTAATGCTTATGTTGATTTTGTCTCATTTCACTTTCCTTCCAACAGTATCCCACATGCACCACCACCCCCAATCTTTACCCAATCTCCATGGGCTGTAATCGTACTGAAAAAATCCCCTCAACCCTTAATTCACATCTTATCCTCTTTTGCCTTTCTATATCTCTACATTCTTTACTGATTTTTTATATCTAAGCCACTGAGGCAAAGGTAAAGAAATGCATTTTGTCTTGGGCAGTGGCAGCAATGAGCTTGCCTGTTAAACAAGCCTATTATTCCTCCTTCTCTTTAATGAAGATGGATAAATATTATACTGTAGCTTAGCAACTTTATTAGCTAAGTGAATTATAGCCCCTTCACTAGAAGTCAAGGTAATAATATAAGGAAAAGTAATAATGGGTTTAAGGGCACCTTGGAAGGAACTACAGGCAACGCCCAATATGGGCATAAGTAATTCATGGTCCATAATCACAAAGCACCAACCAAAGCAACACATTTCACAGGTGGTGGAAGTAGGATGTGGTAGGCTGCTCTGAACTGGAGTGTGAAATAGATACTGGTCTCTTGGTGCTGCTGAATGCACACAAGGGAAAATGCAACTTAGAGACAATGTACAGCAAGCCTTTTAATCAGTCATTTAGTACTTTAGCAATAGGAAACACACTGCTGAGATGTAGTGACTCCATATTACTATTGCTGACAGAGCTTGGCCTTCATAACTAAAGCCCTTTAAAATCCTCCAAAGAGCCTCAGAATTCCACGTACTCCTTGCCCATCATTCTGGACTATCTCTGCATTGGCTTTGAAACTTATAAACTGTCACTTTTATAAAGCAGTGAGTTAGAGAATAGAAAGGATTATCTGATTATATACAAAGGCAGAATTAATATCTTCCAGCAAATTCAAGTACAGAAATGTGCAACAAAACGATGTTTTGGTCAGCAATGAACCACATACAAAGGTGATACCATAAGATTATAACAGAACTGAAAAAGTCCTAACACCTAGTGATGTCATGGTTGTCCTACCACTGTAGTAAAGTACATTATTCACTTGTTTGTGGTGATACTATATACAAAAAAACCCACTGCGCTTTCAGTTGTATAGAAGTATAGCACATACAATTATGTATATTACTTGATAATGAGAATAAATAAACAATTATATTATTGGTTTATGTATTTGCTATACTATATTTTATCATTATTTTGGAGTGTACTCCTTCTACTTATTAATAAAAAGTTAGCTATAAAACAGCCTCAGGCAGGTCCTTCAGAAGGTATTATTGAAGAAGGCATTGTTATCATAGGAGATGACTGATCCATGCATATCATTATCCCTGAACACCTTCCAGTAGGACAAGATGTGGAGTTGGAAGACAGTGATATCAATGATCTTGATCTTCTGTAGGCCTACGCTAATGTGTGTGATTGTGTTTTAGTATTTAAGAAAATAGTTTAAAAAGGTAAAAAATTCAAAATAGAAAAAAGCTTATAAAATAAGAATATCAAAAGGGAAAATATTTTTGTACAGCTGTACAATGTGTTTGTCTTTTAAGCTAAAGGTTTTTACAAAAGAGTCAAAAGACAAAAAATGTTAAAAGCCTATAAAGTAAAAAAGTTATAATAAGTTAAGATTGATTTATTATTGAAGAAAGAAAAATAGTTTTTATAAATTTAGTGTAGCTTAAGTGTACAGTGTTTTAAAAGTCTACAGTTGTGTGCAGTAATGTTCTAGGCCTTCAAATTCATGTACCATTCTGACTCACCCAGGGCAACTTCCAGTGTTGCAAGCTCCATTCAGAGTAAGTGTCCTATACAGGTGGGGCCTATTCTTTACCTTTTATATCATATTTTACTGTACCTTTTCTAGGTTTTGATATGTTTAGATACACAAATATTTACCATTGTTTTACAATTGCCTATAGTATTCAGTATAGGTTGTGTAAGTATACTCGATGATATTCACACAATGACGAAATTATGTAACGGTGCATTGCTCAGTCTTTGTAGTTAAGTGACACATGACTACACTTTTAAGTAATCTACGGAACAGGAAGTACTTACCTGGCTGCATGTTGAGGGCTTTTTCTATTATGACAGAGAGTGAATGAAAAGGATGGGGTGGTGACTTGCTGTTGGGAGAAGAAGAGGATGAAATTTTATTTAGGAGACACATAATTTTAAATCACACCACATGATTTGATTATATTTCTGCTATTTTAGCCTTTACTAAGAAAATAAGTGACATTTTCTACTATTTATTGATGGTTAGTTACTTTTCTCTAAGATTCCTCTTCAAATTAATAAGTACTATAGCCCCTAAAATGTTTTAACCATTCATTACACAGTACAGCAAAGAAAATAAGTCATTAACCACTTTAAAGACAAATTATAAGAGGAAAAATGCATCATTAAACAGGATCATCAGAATATCCCAAAGAAAGCTTGGCTTTCCCCGGTGGCCGTCATTTGCTGCTTTTTTTGAGACTAATAGTCAAATAATTTGGGAACTACCTCGTCTCTGTGTTCATAGTATAACACTAGATATTGCACTACAGTGGTAAGAAGAGGCCTTACCAGATAGTCCAAGACACTAGTAAAAGGGTAGAAGTTTAAATGAGTTACATGAAAAATCAGGATTTTTGTTGTTGTTGTTGTTAATCTCAACCTCTTCCATCTCTCATATGCCTCTAAATCCTAATTATAATGTCTCTTTCTTTTCATTTCCATTGCCACAATCCTGGTCTATACTTTCATTGTGACAATCCCCCTATCTCCGATTCTCCTTATTGTAATTCATTCCTAACATAGTTGCCCAAGAAATACTACTATCCTGCATCCCTTATTATGACATTCATATATACAGAAATATTCAATAGTTCATTACCAATTTAATAAAGTACACATTCTTTAGTCAAAGCTATCCATGATTTCATCTTTGACTATCTATTCCATGTCCCACAGGATGTTACTTTTAATTAATTCAAACTAAAATAACCGTTTCTATAATGTTAATACATTTTCTTCTATAGAAATTTAGGAGCAAGCTCAAAATCTACTTCTTTTGTAGGCTTTCCTAATGTGATCACTACTCTCTCTACACTTGAATACCATCCTATTTGTACCACCCTTTACTAGCAGTTAGCTAGCACATTCTGACCTGAATTAGAGTTATTCATTTACTCAACAATATGCATTAAACATTTCCAGTGATCAGTGAATATTTGTTGGATTAATACATGAGTGAATGTACTTTCAACGGCCATTAACTATGCCTACATTTAGACTATGTCTATAGAGGAGTCAGTCTATTTCTCTAATTGGGAGAATTCTTAAATGAGTCAATATGGTCACTGAACCATGACAGATTATTTTCCCAGGATCAAACATCAAGCTGAAATATTACTAATTTGTAATAATACCTAATACGTGATAACACTTAAACATTAATTTGATGAAAATTATAATATTTAAGTCATATTTAAAGATACAGGTATAGCTCATATTTCTTTCCTATTAATAGAGGATTAGCATGGTAAAATCATTATAAGGGGTTACAACTGAAACAGGTCTCATGTTGCCAACTACACAAAGCATTCAGAATTTTTTTCATTTAATATATGCATAAATATCCCTAGAGCTGACTGCATTACAGATATAGAGCTGTCAGTCAATCTTTCCATTTCTGGAAACATTCACTTTGAAAATCTATATATGATCTGTAGGAGGGCCTTTTTCAAGCAGGCAGCTACAATTTTTATTTTTGGTTTTAAGCTGGTATCATTAGCAAATACTTTTTCTTTTTCAACTAATAGTCCTTATGGGATGTATTTCAACAGAAAAAAGGATCAAAAGACATCTGGGCAAAAAAAAATAAAAATAAAAACATAAACTTGTTTTCAGTGCTCAATACATCTTCTTCTTGAAACTACAGATTATCAGGCAGTGGTAACAAATGACTCTATGAGTTTCAGTCCATTCACCAATAAAGACACATAAGTTTTATTTTTTCAACTACTGCATACTCTCATGTGGAGGTTGAAAGATGTACTATACTTTAGTGAAAAGATACTTTTTCTCTTTCAGAGCAAAGTTATTTTAATATAATACATTAAAGATGGCTTCAAAGTCATCAAAGTCATAATCTCTGGGAATCAACTATTGGTCATGTATGATGAGTTACTTCTTACAGTGCTATTTTTCAAAATGTGCTATTTTTCAAATTTCCATTTTTCTATCATTATAACATTTACTGAATACTCATAGCATATACAATATTTTACTAAGAACCAAAGGGATAGAAATTAGGGCAGATGAATTATAACCAAACCTGTATTCCTGCTCATATATCTGAGAGGATGCAATACCATTGACTAGGACATTAGAATAGGGCTTTAAAGTGATCCCTTACAGTAAGCCCATTCTCCTGTCCCCAGATCTGATCCCTGCCCTCAAGGATCTTTCTTGCTCCCCACAAAACTGTGTATACTAAGAAAACATATATTTGTAAATAAATAATATACATATTTTTCCTGGATGTATGATCTCATCCACTTCCATATATTTAATACCACCAATGTATTATTGACTCTTAAATCCATATTTCTAGTCTAGTGTATATCTCTCTTCCATGGACTCAAAACACACATTTTCAACTGCTTAATAAACAATGCTAACTGGATAGTGCACAGTTATGTTAAACTCATCTAGCATACATTTAACTCTTCATCTTTTAATAACCTTTTTTTTATCCTATATTATCTGTTTATGGTGCACAGATACAATACAGATATAAATACAGAGTTATTTCATATATTCAGTTTCCTCAACTATAAATCTGACAGTCATCTTCAATTATACCTCATCAACCAATCATCAAGTCCTACCACCTTTATCTCCTGAATTTCTCTGTAACTGATCCTCTAAGTGTGTAGCTCCTGTATGTGCAAGGCATCATATTGGATCCTAGGGTGGAGGTAGAAGTATAAAACAAAATATTTAAAATTGAAAATTAACCAGGTAGTTTTAATTCAATATATCTAAAATTTAACTCTTTTCTCAATCACCATCCTCTCACCTATTGGCCAAATCTACCCTTCCTACTACGTCTCCAATGTCATTTCTATTTAATGATACTGTAATCATCCAGTAGTTAGGTTAAAGAACTCAGAATCTTTTTTAGGTTAAGAAATTTACATCTTATCTTGTAGGAGATTGGGAGCTACTGAAAAACTGTAAAAAAAAATGATACTGTCCAATTTTTTAAAAAAATCATCACTCTGTCAATGGTGTGAATAACAGAGTGAAAGGGAGAAAGACTAGAATGAGAAATCATTCAGAGGCTATGGCAATTGTCTTGTACAGAGATGATGGGACAGAATTAAAGCAGTGGCAGTGGAAAAAACATGAAATCTCTCTTACTCAAGAATTTGAATGTTTAACCTATATGCTATGTTGTCTTATCAAAGACAGTTTCCTTAAAGGGGTGGATATTGAGATGAATTTTTAGAAATTGAAGGTGATACGATGCTGAGGCAAAATAACTGGATTTAGAAATTCTAAGTAGAAGATTATGTAGCAGGAACAAGTCTGCACTGGGAAAAAATGGAATGTATATAAAGATTCTGATAAAGGCTATACTCAATCCACTCATTCTTTGGAGAATTACTGAGGGTTATTCAGTATATCAACAACTGCCATATATACTACACCGGAGATGGCAGACAAGTGACACAAGTAAAACTACGAACTGAGAAAAACAGACCATGAAATTGAGGATAACAGCTTTCTACAAGATATGTTTAATGAGGAAGTGGATGGATTTAGGAAGAGAGTGAATGTGGATAGCCTTGAAAAAAATAATTTCCTGGGTTAATGGAGAAGGTTTTCTGTTTTATTTTGTTCTGTTCATAGAACTTTCAAGATGAGCCTGAAGAGTAGCTAACAATTATATTCTTACTATGTTTGGAGATTGCTCTAAGCAATTTATAAATTTTAAATATTTGCTTTACACAAAAAAAATCTATGAAGTAGGTGCAAGCATTATCTTCATTTTATAGAGAAAGAAACTAAGGTAAGACCAGTTATATTACTAGCCCAAGGTTAAACACTTTAAAAAACTTTGTGGAGGTTTCCTCCTCATATTCATATATTAGTGATTCCTTGCTCTGAGAGGATGGCATTTATAGGTGTCTAACAATATGAACTAGCTATTATGTATGGAAGACTTGTTGAGTGTCACACATTGTGCTGAACAATTTGCAAAGATTGTCTCATTTAATCATCACGACAGCTCTATAAGATATTTTCTATTTTTTCATCCTATTTTACAGATATGGAAACTGAATCACAAAGAGCTTAAAAAATATGTCCAAGGCTGGGCATGGTGGTTCATTTCTGTAATCTCAGCACTCTGGGAGGCCGAGGTGGGAGGATCGCTCAAGGTCAGGAGTTTGAGACCAGCCTGAGCAAGAGTGAGACCCTGTCTCTACTAAAAAAAATAGAAATAAATTAGCTGGACAACTAAAAATATATAGAAAAAGCTAGCTGGGCATGGTGGCACATGTTGAGGCAGAAGGATTGCTTGAGCCCAGGAGTTTGAGGTTGCTGTGAGTTAGGCTGACACAACAGCACTGTAGTCCGGACAACAGAGCAAGACTCTCTCTGAAAAAAAAATATGCCCAAGGTTACACATCTGGTAAATGATATAGCAGCAAATTAAATCCAAGTTTGTTCAGAGCTTGCAGTCTCAGACATTATGTGGCACTGCTTCCCTTCCTAGCAGCAAGCAGTGGTTCAAATAACATCAGCCTGATGCATTGGTTGGCTAAAGTGCTGCAGAGATTTTTGCTAACAGTATAGTAGAGAGATATTCTAAAATCTAAGCCAGTTACCAATCATGAGGTGGATTCTGAGGTAAATAGAAACTTTTATAGAATAAGCACCAAGTTGGGGTTCCTATTGTTAGGTCTGGATGGAGGGCAAACAAGTGACAAGGCATGTAGAAAAAGTGACTAAAGGTGGAGAGCTGGAATGAATCAGAATGTAGAAAAGAAACCACAATATCAGATATTTGTGGCTAGAGACTTTTCCCTGGATAGCACATGCACAGTGAGGAGCTCCTAGAGATTTTAACTGACCTAGGGCTCATTACCATCTAATTAGCATTATGGTTTTGAGCCCTTCCCCCCAAAGGTTTTTCATGAAGGATTCTGGGAAGATGCATGCATAGGAAGGAAATAATTATATAACCCCAATCTGTTATGTAACCTGTTATATACCCCAACATGTCAATCATTCAAAGGTGAGAAACGACAACCAATCCCACCCGGAGAGAGGTGGGACAAACTAGTGAGCATATAAAAGACAGTGTGTGTTAAGACTTTGGGGTCTTCTCCACTCATAGAGAATGACTGTCTGTCCCTCTGAGAGGTACTTTTGCTTTGCAATGAACACTGCCTGTGTGGTATTGCTTTGTATTTATGATCACTCCATCATCAGCTCAACTCAGTACCAGTACTCATTCCTGACACTGGGAACTAAGGACCAGGGAACACTGAGGCAGAACTAACAGTATCAGAAAACTCCTCAAAGGCTATATTCTCCCTTCAATTTACAGAGTCATCTTGTTTTCAGTATAACCATACACAAGCAAAATTCAGCCTGGAGGCAATCTTGATATTCAGTCAATTTAAGACAGAAGAACAATTTAACATTTATCTGGTACTTTTCTTCTTCAATACTTTCCACAAACCATTACCTTCAGTATCTAATCCAACAGAATTAGACAAACAATTATGACCAAACAAAGGGAACCATAATAGAAATGTCTCATGCCTTTTATTCCAGTAATTCAAAACATATTATAAGTATCAATTAATGCTCCCCTCCACCTTCTGAGGTGAAAGTATTTTCACATTCAGATTGATAAGCTGAAAGGCAAAGTTATCTAACTGGTGACTGGCACCTAGGAAATAGACTCCAGAAATCTTGGGTCTCAGTTCTTAACACACACTGTTCTTCCCCTTTGCACACCAAATATATTTAGTACTAACCTCATTCAGAGCACTGATTTTATTTTTCATACCAGTTTAAAAAAAGTATATAACAATAACTCTTAGGTAATATATATCCCAGATTGCTATATACCAAGCATTGGAGTTTGCAGTATACCAAGCACATTGTAGAATTGAAACTGACTGAGTTTGAAATTTGATGGGATTGCACATCTGGTCTTTTTCTTTAGTATGTGAGTGTTGGGATGCAGTATGGGGCAAAGAAATTTATCCTTAGTTTGTTCTGGAAAGGGGATACTATGCACAATTGTTTGTTAGCATGTGTGCTTATATATACCTACAAACATACATATATTAACACATCTCTCCAAAGTTCCGGTCTCTATCTACATACAGTATATCATGATAAAAATGTTTAACTTCAAGTAATTGTAAAATGCAAAAACAAAACAAAAAAACCGACTATAGGCAGTAACTGAATTTGTGAAATCCTCTAACATTATTGGAAATAGCCTACTACAATAATTATCCCAAACTTCTGTTACACTTAACAGCTTTTATGAGAACATTAAAGGAATGCAACAATGTTGTTGTGTTTGCAGGCATCATTTCATGTTCCAAAGGCTAATCTGGATCTTCTTGTTGTTTTTTAAAGATTTGTAAAAATTGCCCACTGCAAAGTGACTTAGGGACTATGAGCACTATGGAAGCAATTATGAAACAATATGTTTAATTCATAATAATACATAGTGTGAAGGGCTGTTTGTGAAGATTGAATGAGTTAATGCATTTTAAGAAACCTGACATAGTGCCTAGCATATGATGGAAACTTAAAACTTTCCTTTGTTACATCAAACCATGAGATGGAGGCTAGGCTGTTATCAACCTTGTGAAAGTTGATGCAGGTGAAGGGCAAATTTCTGTTACTTCTCTGGAATGGATCAGCTCTTAAAAGCTATTTTATTTCACTTCTGGAATATGACAGATACACCTTATAATCTCCTGGGTAGTCTTGATTTCAGGGAGGTAAGGAAGTAACTATCACCATTTTCCAGCTATATTCATTTCTCATCTTAGAAACTGAAGGGAAGTATCTGAGCTGGTTGCTATACATAGATCAATGAATCTTGAAGGTCTAGATTTAGGATGGATAGGAAGAGGGTAAATAGATAACAGAATGAACTTATTTATTTGTGGAACAAACTGAATCTCTTCTATGTGTGAAAACCTGCTGCACAGTTAAGCTGTTTTAGCCCTGTTCACTGTAGATAAAGTGGTCATTACTATTGACTGCAGTAAAACTTACCTGGAGGCAAATTTTTTGTCAATCCCTGTTTTTGGTACTTTATGACTATTCTATAGGTTACTTGCAGTGCTTTGATCTCCTGGATATTATCTCTAGCTGATATGTTTTTCTTGCTTTTGGATCTCTGACTAGTATTGACTTTTGACCTTATCCCGGAGTCAAGTATTTTATTCTCCTTGGGTTCTAATACTCTTAACATCCCTTTATTCTGGTGCTAGATTCTGTTATGCCTCCACAGTTCAGAATAACTTCCATATTTCTGGGTTCCACTAATGTCTGGAGGCCAGTGTGATATGAACTTACCTTGAAATGCAGGAAAGAATATAATCCATCTAATGCAATACAGATTCAGACACAGTGTGGATGAGAAAAGCTGAAGAATTAGGCTTGATCTGTGAAGGCATTGTCTACTTGAGTAAAAGAGACTAAAATCCAGTGCCTCCATATTTTCTATAAGTTTCTTCATTGTTAGATGCATAATGTCCATCTTCCCTAGCTTGAGAAAAATTAAAATAATATTACCTATTACTAGCAGAGGAACTTTAAAAAGTGGTAATTCATAATTTCATAAAGAGAAAGATGGAAGTCTCCTCTTTTGCAGCCTACAAGATCTTTGCTAATCTTATAATGGAAGATAAGTAATGCCACTGAGCAATAAAATCTCGGTAGGAAAGCTTCTTATTCCTTTATACATGCTGTGCATCTTTTCTGCCTACAGAGTTCCATTTGAAGCAAACTGGAGGTGCTGAGTTAAAAAGCCTGAGCCTGTGTGCTTAATCAACATTGTTGGGATTGCTACTCCAGTGGCTGGGGTATGCCCTTTTTGAGAAAGTTCCCTCCCTTAACCGGAAGTAAAAAGGATTGATTGACAGAAATTCAATTTCTTTATCCAAAGGGAGATTTTTTTTCTTCTTAATCATGTGTTATTAACCTCCAGATCAAGGGGCCAATGAGTGACTGAATGGCCAAATAAAAGGTGTGTCATCTGGAGAACCTTCTTCCAGAGCCAGCATTTTGCTAAACTGTCTACTGGGAAGAAATGCCTCTGAGAGGCATTTAGCTTGGAAAAAACAAATCTTCTGCCTGCCTTTTCTATGCCTTGTAGGATCCTGTTTTCTGAATATATTGCTAATAGCTTTGGAAGCTGTTTCATTGTTTCCTATATTCTTTTTTATACTTACTGTTTGATATGTTGAAGGTGGAGGATGGTAGAAATCTCAAGTAACCATGGCCCCAGAGGCTTGGAGCTTGAGGGGCAGCAATCTGCTCTCTTGGTTTACTAGTTAAGATTTTTTTCTTTATGTAGATAAACAGATTGTCAATCTTCTGTTGCTAAGCTCACATGCCAAGGTCTTTTAGGCTTTCATTTATGTAATGTTTCTCAGTACCTCTTCTGCTTTAGGCCTATATCCTAAGAGTTGGTTTTCCTTAGTGATCTATTCATAACAGGGACAATGCCATTATTACCTTTGATACTTTAAATCCTGACACTCAGAGAACTAATGAAAATTATTCTATTTCATTGCTTCTAATTCCTAGAATAAATGTTTATTTTTTACACTATCTGTTTTTAGAATTACAACCTGAACTGAGGGACTAGAACAAAACTTCAGACTGGCAAGAAAAGGTAGCACTTAATAGATGACAACTTTCTTTGTGCAATAGCATGTTTCTTCCCTTCCTTTATTTCTTCTCTCTTTCCCTCACTCCTTTCCTGCTGTCTTTCCTTCTTGCTTCTCACTAATTCCCCTATTTCTTTTCTTCCTCCCTTTAGGAAACATTAATTAACTCAGAGCTTATAGTATGCTAGGCACTGTGGTAAGTATTAAAAGAGCAGAGAAGAGTTAAATAAGAATCTGAAACATTTGTGCACAGATATAGTGGCTTAACTACTTGAAAGTAAAATACAACTAGGATGGGGATGGCAAACATTAGGAAATGGATGATGATTACCATAGTGAATGAAAAGTGAATAAATATAAGGAAATTGCCAGTGTGTGCTTAGAATTGAGGTGAATATTGTCCCTAGAAGAAGGCTCTATATCTCAAAACCTGAAAGACTGAGAACTCTATATGGGATATGATGTCCCACTGAAATATGCTCTTAAGAAAGCAAGCAAATTATACAACAAGAGGGTTTTGCAATTAAAGTCAGAAAATCCTAAAGTTGAAGTTACCTTTAATGATCATATAGCTCTACTAAGTGATGCATAAAATTATCTTTTTTAATTCAGTCAAAGTTTATCCAGAGCCTTTTTATAGGAATGGAATCTCTTTAGTTACCAATCTTGAGGAGAAAAAAAAAAAACTTAAATGACTCAATCTGAGAATTCTTAAATATTGAGATCCAATTTGAACATAATACAGTCATTCATCTCAACAAATATTATTATACTGTAGAAAAGGATTAGAGGGAGCATTTGGTTGGTACTTTGAGGATATTCAAGGAGTTTATAGTCTATTAGGAGAGAGAAGTCATATAGTAAGTTGAAACATATAAATTCTGGTTATGTAAGTCAAAAATGGTTGAATAATAACAATTTCATATAGTTCAGCTTAATACTGAAAGACAAGGACACAAAGAAAAAAGCAAAACTAATACAAAAGTGATGCAAAAATAGTACCCTAATTGATCAGAACAGGAGAAAACATTGTTAACTTTATGGGTAGGGAAGTGTGGCTAGGGAGTACAGGTTAGAGAAGTCAGGATTCACAAGGTAGTTTTCTGGCTATCTTCTACAAAATATGGGTAAGATTTTTATACACAGAGACAAAAGTAGGCAGAACAACAGGAACAAAAGTACAGAGTCAGTAAAGTACATAGAGTTTAGAGTAAGCAACTAGTAGTTCAGCCAGAATGAGGGCCATAGATATGAAATTAAGGCATGGGATATAAAATTAGAATAGAAAATGGAAGCTAAACCATAAGTGGTCTTGCACACCGAGTTATGAATTTTAAATTTTGTTCAGCAGACAATGAAGGAACCTCTTCACAATTTGTTGTGTCAGAGTTATACCAAATCAGACATGGATCTCAGAAGTGTAACTGTCAGTGATGCACATGGTGTATTAACAGTGAATGGAATGATAAACAAGGTAAGATTTCAAACATGAGAGGAAAGATGATTAAGGCCCTGGAAATCATAGAAGATTCAGTATTCTGACGAGAAACCAAACATATGAGAGCTGCTTATCCATAGACACCTCTGAAAAATGAATAAATATAGTTTGACTGTGATATTTCCAGAATTTTCCTTTTGATATTCTTTTCTCTCACCTTTAGTTACTTAGTTTTCTTCTGTGCTTGTCCATTTCTTCCATTAAAATCAGTTCTCATGTAAAAGTGTTTTCAACAATTCATTCACAATGAGATATAAATGAGCATTATAGCTTAGTATGATACCTCTTGTGTTCCTCCACTATCCCTGGCTCATAGCTCATAATGGTAATCTATTTGATTTGCTTATAAGGCTGGCAGTGGAAACTTCCTCAGAAGTATAGGAACTAGGGGACTGAACTACATGGCTTTTATTTGTGCGTTGGTGTCATTATACAATATTAACTAGAAAGTCACTGAGTCCATTGAGGAAAAAGAGAATACTACACACACAGAAACATAGAACTCTCTTATAGGAGAGTCCAGAGTTCACTTTACTTAACTATCTGTTCAGACAATGATTTGATTATTTCTAAAACATCCCTATCAAGTGGTCAGCCAGCCTCTGCTTGACTATATTTTGTTTGTGTGTGTGTGCGTGTGTGTGCATGTGTGTGTGTGTGTGTGTGTGTGTGTGTGTGTGTGTGTGTGTGTGTATGTATTTAATTTCAGGTTATTATGAGGGTACAACATTTTGGCTACATCTTATATCTTTGCCTCACCCTAGAGAGGGTTAGAGGCATGTCCATCCCCTCTATAATGCTCACTGTGTCCTTTAGTTGTGAGTTTACCACCCTCGCAACCCTCTAATCCCTGGAGAATATTACTACCCTGTGAACACCATAGTGTTAATCAGTCAGTACCAATTTGATGGCGAGTAGAAGTGGAGCCTATTCTTCCAATCTTATGATACCTCACTTTGGATAATGGGCTCAAGCTCAATCCAGGAAAATATAAGAGGTACTAGATCACTGTCGGTTCTTATAATTGAGTAATATTCCATTGTAAACATATAAAAAATTTTAGTAATCGACTCATGAATTGATAGGTACTTGGGTTGTTTCCACATCCTTGCAATAGTGAATTGTGCTGCCATAAATATTCGGGTGCAGATGTCTTTATTATAGAATATCTTTTTCTGTTTGGGGTAAATACCTAATAGTGCTATTGCTGGATCGAATGGTATTTCTATTTTTAGCTGTTTGAGGTATCTCCAAATTCTTTTCCACAGAGGTTGCATTAATTTGCAGTCCCACCAACAGTATAACAGTGTTCCTGTATCTCCGCATCCTCACCAGCATTTGTTGCTTTGGGATTTTTTTTTATTTCAGCATATTATGGGGGTACAAATGTTAAGGTTACATAGATTGCCCTTGTCTCCCCTCCCCCCTCAAGTCAGAGCTTCAAGCATGTCTCACTGGGGTTAGGTGACATCTCATTGTGGTATTTATTTGCATTTCTCTAATGATTAAAGATGTTGAGCATTTTTTACATGTTTGCTGGCCATTATATTTGCTCTCTACACATCCAACAATGGACTGATAAAACTAGAACTTAAAACTTAGAACTTAAAAAAATCAACAAGAAAAAATCAAACAACCCCATCAATAAATGGGCAATAGAAATTGACTATCTTTTGGAATGAAGAACACTTTACCCCCTGAAGTAGCCAACTATATCTCAATTCTAATTATTAATATCAATCTTCCTTGTGGTAAGCTTAAGTCTGCCTCCTGACTAATTGGTCCAAAGCCTATTCTTGATGATGACAGAGAACAAGCTTACTCCCTCTTCTAAAAAAATCCCTTTAGATATTTGAAAACAGCTATTATGCAGCCTCTGAGTCCTTTCTTCCCAGGGTAAAGATCCAATTTGCTTAATCTTAAATAGTATGAAATCAAGTTTCCTCATTCGGGTTACTTCCATTTTGAACATCTGCAGGCTAACCAACTCAAGATCCTTGAGGTTGATCTGAAAATCAATGAGCAGAAAATGGTAATTCTTCCAAAATCAGTTAAAAACATGTATTTTGGGGGTGTAATAAAGATGTTTGCTTCAGTATTTTATATTTGACCATTGACAGCTTTTAGATCCCTATCCCTCTGCCCTGCCTGCCCTACATCTGGGGCAACCTAGATAAGAAGACCCACTCAGTCCCTGCATGCCAGCAGGAATTCCAAAGAGCACCATCTCTATCTGAGCATGGGGAATATCCCACACCAGCTCTACCTTCTAATAAAAATTAAATCCTGAAACCTCCAACACTTTCCCTTTGCTTGTCTTCTCATTGGATCCCTGCATAAGCCCTTCCTCTCCTGGAAAACTCCAGCTTTTTCTGAGTACTGAATATACTTTATTCATATTCATTGCTGGGTGGGTTGTTTCATCTGCCTCAACATCTAAATAAATTCCTGGGTAGATAGGTGATTATGCCTACCTCTGGGTAGACTGATGAAAGAGACAGTCATATTTGTTTTTTGGATGCTCCAACATAACTTGGAGCTACCAAGTTTGGTCAAGAAGGTTTCCATTTGATGCAGAAAATTCATGTACTCCCTTACTGCTCTAATATGTCTTGCTGTTAATGCTGTCATCCTCCTTAGGTGTGTACCATGCATTTTCTTAACCTGGTTTGGTGACTTGTTATATCTCCCCAGTTTTTATTGCATCTTTCCTCTCTCCTATTGCCTTCATTTGGTTGATATCTGTGAGTCTCCAATCCTTAGGTTTATAGATTTCTATATAGGTTCCAATTCAAGCTGTTAAATATTAATATTTCTTACATTCCTTTGAGTTTTTGTGTCACTCTACCCAAAGCAAGGCCCAATATACCTTTCACAAAGTCCGTGGATGCTCCTCTGAGAACAGATTCAGGAGGCATAGTCCGGAAGAGAAACTGGCTCCTAAATAATGAACTTTTTTCCTCAAAAATGTGAGAAAATTATCTTCTCTAACATTTAGTCATTCCTGCTTCTGTATTGCAATGCTATTTTGGTCTGGGTCTTGTGAATGGGTGTTCAGAATGTCATTTTAATTTAGCACCATCATCGCTATAGAGCAGCTGTCCAGAATTTGTATTTTCAAAGTATTTTTTTAAAAAAATTATTTCTAAAGAGATAGATGTTCTGGGTGCTGCACTGACAACAAAAATCTGTGTGTGTGTGTGCATGTGCAGTGTTTTTACTTTTGGATTTCTGTATTTCCAAATGTTTCCAGTGCTTTTTAGATTTGAAATAGTTTTATCCAATGAGTTGTTTTACATACACTTACACACATATACATACAAATGCACACCTGTTTCTTCTCAACATTTTCTACCTCCAGCATGAACCAGACATAAAAACATCGAAAACAACAACTTCTGGTCTCACTTAAGATGTAGGTTTAACCACCAATCACCAAACCCTCATTACCATGATGTGCTGAGGCAGTATAAAATGGTGATTAAGAATACAGTCTTTGTTGTTAAGCAGACCTGGAATCATATCTCAGCTCCTATTTGCTAGCTATGTGACTCTAAAAACATTATTGAACTTCTCTGAGCTCAATTTCCTAATAGGTAAAATGGAGCTGTATCAGTTATTTATTTCTGTGTAACAAAGCATCCCTAACCTCAGTATTAGCTTAAGACAACAACTATTGCAACAACTATTAAGCTAAACAACAATTTGGCTTATGCTTCTTCCAACTGGCAATTTATATTGGGCTCTGCTGAGTGGTTCTTCTGGTCTCACTTGTACTCCCTTAAGTATCTGTAGTCAGCTACAGATTAGCCACTAGACTGTCCCTCTTGTGTTTGGCTGGTATTAACTTGCTTTTCCCACATAAACATGGCCTCTTATCCTCCAGAAAGTTAGCTTAGTCTTGATTACATGGAATGGAAGTCAAGGGTGGGAGGAGAGAGTGAAAGAATGGTTTCTTCAGTTTCAGTCTCCAAATTGGCACAATATCAGTTCTGATACATTTTAATGACCAAATTAGGTGTAAGGGAAAAACTCATATTTAAAAGATGAGGATATAGGCTCTATCTCTTGATGGGAAGAGCAATGAAGATACATTACAAAGGGTGTGGATGTAGAAGGCAAGGAATAGTTAGGATTATATTGTCAGTGTACCACAGGAGATAATAAAAGTAGATATATCTTAATACCATTGTGTAAATTAATTAGATAATGGACATGAAGTTCTTATCAGAATTCTGACATATTAAATATTAAATAAATATATGCTGTTACTATTATGTCAGTAAGGTGCCGGAGTCAGAGAGGCTTATTGCTGCTGGTGCAAGATTTTACATGAAGTCCCTGAATTTTGAACATTCTGTGGGAATTGAGGGTGTAGATACCAATCTATGGCCTTTATTTTGAATCTGATTGAATACATGATACCCAAAGAAGTCTAATCTTCTCCCTCAGTGATCTCTCTGATGAGGTTTGTGATCATCTTCAAGTCCTGTCTGGTTAACAATTGCCCTGATATAATTTGTGGGCCCTACCAGGTTAACCATAGGTCAACTTAGAGAACTAGGAGTAGGGAGACATTCCATCTACTTTTATTTATCTATTTTTAAAATTTCAGAATATTATGGGGGTACATATGCTGCGACTCTGGTGGCCCATCTACTTTCTAGATAGCAAATGCTATGAAGCATTGGATTATACTCACTTTGAGGTAGCCACACTTTAGTTATTTTCTAAAGCCTAAAACTCTATGTCTTCACTATGTACTATCCTGCCATACCATGAACAAAGAACACTAACATTTAAAAAAAAATTTACTAGTGCCCACCATGTGTGCAAAATATAGTAACAGGTATAGCCATTCAGTTATTAATAAGTTTCTTCTTAGAAGTAACACTTTGAAGAATGTGTTCCAAAATAATATGCAAACTTTTTAAGCTTTAAGTATTATCATTGCTGATGTCAGATAGTTCTACTAGATGAAATTACTTTAAGGGTTTTAGAGGTCACTGTTTAAAATTTTATCCCAATCTAAAGAGGAACTCCTCCTTGAAAATGAGTTTGAAAGAACTTCACTTATGATAAAACAGAAGTTTATATAAGTGATACTGAAATCATCCCACACAGCTAAGTAGATTTATTAGAGGGGAGAGAACTAGTGCTGCTCTCCAATTCCCAAAAACATGCTCTAGCTGATGTACCTAAAATTAGAATGAATTCACATATTGCTGTGGTCACATAATGTCAAAAGGCAGAAAAGTATTACTAAGTCCTTGCTTCTCTGTTCTCTATCAGCTCCAAACAAATCCCAAGCCTCCATATCAATTTATGTTGCAGCCAGTATCTCTTAGGTTAGAAGATACCAAACAGGAAAAAAGGAAAAATTTATCTATTAGATTCAGCCCAGCTACATCAAATTTTCCAAAACATCTTTTCTTACATGTTGTTAAAACATGACATTAGAGAAGGAAGAAAATTATATCAGGTAACCTAGTCATTCTTTTATTCATCCATTTATTTATTTAATTATCCATCATTCTCCCATCAAAAATTCGTTGAATGCTTTCTATTTGTCTAACTGTATGCCAGGTATCAAGAATACAAAGACAAATTTAAAAATATGTAATCACTGCTCAGGCAACTTCATACCTTTTGTATTTATGATCAATACGTGTATCTGCCTGTACCCAGTTTATCAGCAATGTATATTTTAATGAGATTCATACTCAGCATAGTCTAAACTCTGCAAGGCACCAGATTTTTAGTCTAAATACAGCCAATTCCTCTTTGCTGATGCTGAAAAACTACTAATATTGACTGTTTCAGTGTACATTTCAATTTACAGTATATAGGGAATCCATTGGGGAAATAAATAGTCTTCAGTGCTTAGCTGAACATTGTCATTATATCAATAAGAAATCATTATAGCCAAATAATTGTCTCATACATTGTTAAAAATCTAGGAGTAATTTTATACAAATCTATAGTTTTGCTTAGAAGGAAACTATGCATAGTTATTAGTTTAATTGCAATTACTATTATTATTATTGTTATTGGGGTATTTCAAGAGGGAAATTTTAAGGTTCTGCTGCCACACATTAAGCACAACCACTTCCTTCAGTCCCCCAAACTGGCTGAGTCCACAATGTTAATGTAAGATTTTTGTGGTAGTAGGGCAGTTACTCTACCTGGAATATTACATGGTGGTAGTCTATGAATGGCAGCTGAAGGACTCAGTGGGTTAGCTGAGTATTTTTTCCCCATCACTCTTAGGCCCTAAGGGCTTGACTGAATGATTGCATCATTCTAGTAATGTAGTCTCCTGAGAACCTGTAGAAGGCAACATTTCAAGCTTTAAGGTTTCCCTGGTCAAGATGCAACTGGATTGCTGAAGCAGAAAACTGATTTTAGGGCGCTGACCTTCTGGCTTAGTGAGTACAAGAATATAATCATGGAAGGCTAATAATATCTATATGTATTCTGAGTGCAGTCAACCTCTAGCAGCTAACATTTTAATTTTAACTTTTAACTCCACTGCATCCATAAATGATATGTAAAAAAATTAAAGTTATAGTATACCTTCTCTCCAATATTTACTTGGCAATGCTATAGAATTATATCTTCAGTTTGGAAAATAATATAATATGTATCTACTTATAAGTCTGGAAGGATCGCATAAGCTTATTATTTGCACATGATGCTGGCACTGTTACCTGAAATCCATGTGTAAAATCATAGTTCTACTATAATAGTTATATCTGGCATCAATATTTTTCTGTACTCTCTAAAACTAAACCATTGTCATATAATCTTTCTTTTCTTTATCTAGAACCTAAATAGTTCCAGTGGTACTTCTCTTTCTTCTCACTAGTTACAGTTGCAATATCTCACAGGGTAATTTTTCTAAAAGACAAATATTAACATGCCATTTCTCTCCCTACAGCCTTATTATGTTTCTTATTGCCCTCTGGATAAAGTCAAACTCCTTAATATGACATAGAAGGCCCAGAGTATTCTGATTCCTATCTTTAGAATTTTATTTCAGGCCTCTCTGCATCTTGATTTCTCCATTCTGGCCATAGTAATCTTCATACCGTCTGCTGAATATATCAGACTTTTTCCAGCCACATGAATTTTGAACATTCTGTCCTATCTACTTGGGATTTCCAGGTCCTTTTACTGATAAATTCCTACTCATGTTCATCATTGACATAAATTCATCAAGGAATCTTTCTGAGCCCTCAGAAAGGTAGCCCTCCTTTTTATAAGCTCCCTTTAAGCCCAATACTTCCTTTATAATAACATTGTGCCCTTGAACCCACTTTATGAAATATGTAAAACAATTTGTTCAACGTCTACTTCTTCACAAGACTAAAAACTCCATAAGATCAAGGAATAAGTCTTTATGGCTCACCAGTATATCTCTAGTCCTTAGCAAAGTGCTGGCACTTTACCTGGCCTATTTCATATGAATACCTTAGGCCTCCTACAATGAACCATGTATTAATTATTTATTAAAACCTACCCAATGTCAGCCCTGTCTTGCCCCCATATAACCACATAGCAGCATATATACATATCATCACTTAAAAAATCTATTTGTATGAATGATCAAAGAAAAAATATTTGAAATCATATTCTATGTAGCTAAATATAAGTATGAGATTGTTGGTCTCAGAAGTATTAAAGGAAATAAAATGTAATGAGACTCTGTATATTATAGTGGTTAAGAGTATAGATTCAGGAGCCACACAACCCAAGATTGAATCTTTCCGTGCTACTTACTTGTGGTATGAACACGGGTAGCCTTCTTGACATTGTTACACCTCCTTTTTGGCAGTAGACAATAAAAGTACCTATCTCATAGGTTTCCCATTATGATCAAAAAGAGAGTTTAATATTAGCATGGCAACAAGGTAGTTATGCCTAGTTATACTATCAAAACATCTCTAACACAAATAGAAGTAAATCAAATGATAAGGAGAAATGGAAAACCATTGGTTACAGTCTGGAAATACTTCCCATTAATTATATCATTGATAGGATTCAACTAAAAAAAAAATATCACTTTCAACCATCTTAAACAGATCAGGTGAGGTTATATACACACACCTGCACTCACACTGAGCAAAGTTGATTCACCTTTACTATTCATCTAACTCTGGGGCATAAGTACTGCACTGACCAGAAAAGCAGGTGGCTATCTTCCAAATAACTGGCAAGTATATTTTAAGCTAACCAGAGCTAGAGTTTAGCTGTGCTGTGCCCCAATTAGTTTCTATTTTCATTCAGAACCCACATATACCAGAATGTTGCTTGGCAAAAAGTAGAAGAGAGATGAATTAAAGCAAGTGTATACTGATATGCCAAGGTTGAAGGGGAATATTGCAAACAAGGATGAAGATTGGAAGAGCACTTGGGAGAGTGTGAATTGTGGATGTAGATTTGTATAAACACTATTCAAAGGACAATTTAAAATTGCATCTAATTCTCAAGTTTAGTAAAAAAAAAAATCTGAAAGCTGTAACTAGATCATATCCAAATTCATTTTAATAGAACCCAAATAAATAAAGGCATTGCAAATTGAGCTAGGATTTGTTTGAACTTAACTTCAGGTCTAGCATTGAAAGGAAAGATGCCAGCACCTAAATAGCAGTGAGAGAACTTAAATAAACTGAAATTTTTCTGTCTTCTAAAAAATATCATGCCTAGATATATATCTACTGAATCAAGCATGAATTTTTAAAACTGAGATGGAGCTTTTGAAAAGATCTTGAAACAAGAGGGAAAGGAATCATTACCATGACAACTCAGAAGATAACATACATCTTAAAATATTTTTGTGATAAGAAGCATATGACAATTTTAGAATATATATACTTATTATCATCAGTGGTAGACAATAGGACAGAGTTTCTGTGAAACAGTACCAGAGAGCACTAAGAAGAGAATGGACTGAAACTAAAGTAGAAAGGCAAAGAAATCTGACTAAAATAAGAAAATAATATAAAACCCCACTAATTATAATATATTTTTTTAAATTTTTATTATAGGCAACCAATGGATACAAAAAAAATCCCACAGAATCAACATAGCACAATATCAACAGTAATGCGAAGAACATTCTTCTTCACAGAACAAGCAAGAAGACATCGATACAATACCTTGAGCAGTAGTTGTTAACATTTGGAGGATTGTGGTCACTTTGCAGGATTTAATAAAAAACTCTTCATGAAAATATATTGATAAAGAAGTAAAATATTTGCATATAATTTCAAGGGATTGATAGATTCCTTTAAAGGAATCTATAGTAGTCTGTGGTTCCCTGGAGTACTATATTATACTGTAAGAACCTTTTGTTTACAAAGTCTTGAGAAGAAAAGTCAATAAAATCATTATATCAAGCCAAACATGAAAAAGGCAACCAAAATCAGTTTTGGTGTGCTGTATTTCAGATAATAAATGAGAAATATCTCAAAGATGAATACTAGACAGCTGAGAGAAGAATTAAAATTCAAGGACTGAAAAATGTAAAAAAGTAAACTACAAAAGGATTCATTTAAATTGCAAAATACAAAGTAAGATCAAGCCTATCAGTTGTGAAAATAAATATAGAAGTTAAATCTCTATTGAAAGATATATTCTCTTGGATAAGAGAAATACATTATCACTTTATACGCTTCATAAGATAAATACTGAAAATGAAATGATCCAGAAAGATTAAAAATGAATAGACAAACATATACCAGAAAACTACAAAAAGAAAAATACTTACAATATTAATAGTTTGCACAGTAATAAATAAGTCAAAACTAAATAGGACATTTAGTTTCATGGTCATTTTATATTGATAAAAAGGTCAATTCTACAATGAATATTACTGTTCCAAGAAATATAACATCAAAACATATAAAGCAAGACCTGAAAAATATGAAAACTATTTTAAAAATTAATGAAGATTCTATTTCAGTGTTACACATCAGCATACTGTTATCAGTTTTTAAAGCTTGTTGAAAAGGCTACAAATAGGTAGTAAGCAAGATGGCAAAATAGGAAGCCCCAGTCTCTTTCTTCCTATGGAGATGCTAATTCAACAAAGCCAGAAAGAAAACTTGTGGCACATTTTCATCATAGCCCCCCTCCCAACAGCACCACATAATTGGCAGGAAATTTCACGTTCCTGCCTTCTCCCTGGGTGGAAAAGAAAAGACTGGAGCACACATTTAGTGGTCTGACTTTATGGGTGATGGAGGTAGCGAAAGGGACTGGTTTTTGTCTTCCCTTTCTTGGAGTGCTGATAGGAGTTGACATATTCCAGATGCTTGGGAGGCCACTGATAACCAAAAAAAAAAAAAATCTGAGTAGAATACCTCTATTTCAGAGGACCCTGAGGAAAGTATATGGGGGTCAATACAGCTTGGGGGCCTCTTTCTCAGCAGGGAAAGAGAACAAGGGAACATACATTCAATGTTCCAGCTTTTCAGGGGGCTGCCTGAGGAACTAGTTTCTGTGTAACCCAAATCAGGACACTTAGGGGACCCAGCATAGTTTTGATGTGTAAGGGTGGCTGAGAAAACAGATCTGGGTAGTATGCTGCTGCTTCAAAGGATCCATAGTTCAGCAGATAGACATCAGAGGGAACAAGAGATTATGATGTCTTCCAGCAAATTTCTCTAATTAGGAGTGTACATGCACAAGTTCAGAGAAGACACCTACGCATCCACAGAAAAGTTTTGAAAAGCCACACAGAATCTCTAGGCAGGCTAAATCCTTTACCTGTAGGAAGCAAGTCCATAAAGACTGGGAGAGGTGGCTATGTTTCAGATGCATGAATACCAACACAAAATTCTAAGAATCAAAACAAAAGAGGGAGAAATGGTCCAATCAAAATAACAAAATATAATACATCTCCAGAACTAAGACTAAATAAATGTACATGCATAAATTACCAGAAAAAGAATTCAAACAACCTTTATAAGGATGCTATATGGGCTTTATTCATATAAAATGAAAATTTCAGCAAAAAAAGAAACAGAAAACATAAAAAGTTCCAAACAAAAATTTTAAAGCTGAAGAATACAAAGACTGAACTGAAAAATTTACTAGACAGGTTCAACAGCAGATTTGACCAAGCAAAAGAAAATCAGTGAACTTAAAGACAAGTTATTCAATACTGTCCAGTTAGAGGAGCAAAAAGAAAAAGAAATAATAATGAAGAAATCCTAAGGGACTTATGCGATACAACCAAGCAAACAAATATACATATTAAGGAAATAAGAGAAAATAGAAAGGAAGAGAAAGATGCAGAAAATTCATTTAAAGAAGTAATGGCCAAAACTCCGAAAATCTAGAGAAGAGAATGAATATCCAAATTCAAGAAGTCCAAAAGACTCCACATATTATGAAACCAAAGAAATCCACACCAAGACACATTATAATAAAATTTTCAAAAGTAAAAGACATAGAACAAGGGAACCCTCATAAGACTATTAGTGAATTTCTCGAAAGAAACCATGTAGGCCAAAAGGAATTGAAATGAAATACTGAAAGTGCCAATAGAAAAAACACTATAAACCAAAAATACTATGCCTGGCAATTTTTTTCTTCAAAATGAAAGAGAGATAAGGACTTTCCAAAATAAACAAAAGCTAAGGTACTTCATCATCACTGGATCTGTCTTATAAGAAATGCTAAAAAGAGCCCTTCAATTTGAAATTAGAAGGCAGTAAACAGTAACATAAAAGCATATAAAGGTATAAACCTGTCAAGTAAAGGTAAACATGTAGACAAATACAGAATATTGTAAACCACAACAGTGGCATTTAACAGACTTTTAATTCTGATATAAAAGTTAAAAAATACAAAAGGATAAAAATAACTATAATTATAAAAATACATTAATTAATACATAATATAAAAACATAATTTATGGCATCAATAACATAAAGTATTGGGGGATAAGTAAAGTGTAGAGTCTTTATATGCAATTGAATTTGTTTTAATTAGCTAAAAGTAGCATATTATAACTATGTTTTCTGCAAGTTACATGGTAACCAGAAAGAAAATACCTATAGATGATATGCAAATTAATATCATAAATAAATAAAAGCATATCAGAAAAAGAATAATTGAAACACAAAGAAAGACAACAAGAGAGAAAAAAAGGATAAAAGACCCATAAGACAAAGAAAAAACAATTATCAAAATGATGATATTAAGTTCTTTACTATCAATGATTACTTTAAATGTAAATTGACAAACCTACCCCATCAAAAAGACATAGTGAATGAATAGACAAAAATAGAGGATCCAAATATATGCTCTTTATAAGAGATTCACTTTAGCTGTAAGGACACACATAGACTGAAAATTAAATGATTAAAAAAGACATTCAATGCAAACAGTGTACAAAAGATAACAGAGGTCATCATACTTATTTCACCCAAAATAGACTTTATGTTAAAACTGTCATAGAGATAAAGAACAATATTATATAAGGATTAAAAGTTTAATCCACCAGGAAGGTATGACAATTATAAATATATAGATGCATTCAACATCAGAGCACACAAATATATAAAACAAACATTAACAAACTGAAGAGAGAAATTGAAAACAACACAATAATAGTAGGTGATTCTAAGACCTCACTTTCAATAATTGATAAACTATTCAGAGTATCAAACAGCAGATATGAATAACACTATGGGCCAGATAGACCTAATAGACATATAAATAACATTCCACCCAACAGCAGGGGAATAGACATTCTTCTCAAGTGCACACAGAATATTCTCTATGATATATCCCACGTTAGGTCATAAAATTTTTTTTAACAAATTTAAGAATATTGAAATCATACCAAGTAACTTTTCTGACTATATAGAATAAAACTAGAAATCCAAAACAGAAGGAATACCAGAAAATTTACACAAATATTTGGAAATTATACAACACACTCTTGATCAAGCAATAGGTACAAGAAGAAATCAAAAGGGAAATTAGAAAATATCTGTTTTTTAACTTAGACAAATTAAATTGTAAACATAACATACCAAATCTTATGGGATTCTGAAAAAGCAGTACTAAGAGTGATGTTTACAGTACTAAATTTTTACACTAAAAAATAAAAAAAGATCTTCAACAAACAACCTAACTCTATACCTTAAATAACTAGAAAAAAAAAAGAATAAACCAAGCCCAAAGTTAGCAGAATGAAAGAAATAATAAAGATTACAAAGAAACAAATTCATTAGAGAATAGAACAATATAAATAAATCAATGATACTAATAATTGTGTTTTTTGAAAATATCAAAAAATTGACAGACCTTCAGCAATGATAAAAAGAGAAGATTCAAATAAATAAAATCATAAATAAAAGAAGAGACATTACAACTGATGCCATGGAAATAAAAAAGACTATAATAGACTACCATGAGCAATTACATGCCAAAAAATTGGATACCCTAGAACGAATGAGTAAATTTTTAGAAATATATAACCAACCAAGACTGAATCATGAAGAAATAGAAAATCTGAAGATACCAATAACTAGTTAGGAGGTTAAATCAGTAACTAAAACCTTCCCAGTAAATTCCAGGACCAGATGGTTTCATTGGTGAAATGTATTAAGCACTTAAAGAATTAACATCAGTCCTCAAACTCTTCTACAAAATTGAAGAGGATGGAATACTTCCAAATTCATTTTATGAGGCAATAAGCTGACACCAAAGTCAGAAAATGACACTACAAGAAATGAAAACTGCAATCCAATATCTCTGATGAGCAAACATAGGTGCAAAAATTCTCAACAAAATACTATTGCTAGAAAATTAAATTCAGCAGCACATTGAAAGCATTATATGCAATGACCAAGTGGGATTTATTCCTGGGATACATGGATGATTCGACATATGAAATCATTAAGTGTGATACAGTATGTTAACAAGATGATGGATAAAAATCATATGATCATCCAAATAGATGATGCTAACACAATAGAATCATCTGACAGCATTTTATACCTTTTCATTATAAAAACACTCAAATATCTAGGCATAGAAGGAAATTACCTCAACATAACAAAAGTCATACAGAAAAGCCCGCAGCTAATATAATACTTAGTTAAAATTTGAAAGCTTTTCCTCTAAGACAAAGAATAAGATGAGGATGTCTACTCCTGCCACTTCTATAACATAGCATTGTAAGTCCTGGAAAGCACAGGAGGCATGGAAAAGAAATTAAAGGAATTCAAACTAGAAAAGAGGAAGTGAAAGTATATCCTTTCACAGATGACATGATCGTATACATAGACAACATTAAAGATGCCACAAAGAAAACTCTTAGAACTAATAAATCCATTAAAATTGCAGGATACAAAATCAACATTAAAAAATCAGTGGCATTTCTATACACTAACAACCAAAAATCTGAAAAGGAAATTAAGAAAAAAAAATTCATCCACAATAGCATCAGAAAGCATAAAATACTTAAGAATAAACTTAACCAATTGGCAAAAGACTTATAAACTTAGAACTTTAAAATACTGCTGAAAGAAATTAGATACAAATAAAGGGAAAGACATCCCATGAACATGGATTGGAAGATTTAATGTTGTTAATGTGTCCATACTGCCCAAAGTGATCTGCAAATTTAGTCCAATCCCTATCAAAATCCCAATGACAACTCTCACAGAAATAGAAAAAGCAACCCTGAAGTTCCAAGGACTCCAAATAATCAAAACAAACTTGAGAAAGAAGATCAAAGCTGGAGACCAAATCACAGCTCCTAATTTCAAAACATATTACAAATTTAAAGTAACAAAAACAGTATGGTGCTAGCATAAAGACAGACACATTGGCCAATGGAACCAAATAGAAAGGCAGAAATAAACCCACACACATATGGTCAACTGACCTTCAACAGTGGTGCCAAGAAAACATGATAGGGAAAATATCATCTCTTCAACAACTTGTGGTGGGAACACTGGACATCTACACGCAAAAGAATGAACTTGTAGCTGTATCTTACACTATACCCCCAAAATCAACTCAAAATGGATTAAATACTTAAATGTAAAACCTGAAACTATAAAACTCCTAGAAAAAATATAGGGAAAAGCTTTATGACAGTGGACTGGCAATGATTTCTTAGATATGACAGCAAAAGCACAGGCAATAAAAGAAAAAGATAAACAAATGAGATCACATCAAACTAAAAAGCTTCTGCACAGCAAAGGAAACAATCAACAGAGTGGAAAAGCAACTTATGAAATCAGAAAAATATTAACAAACAATATATATGATAGAGAGTTAATATCACAAATATATAAGGAAACTCTATGACTTAATAGCATAAAAAATAACCTGATTAAAAAAAGGGCAAAGGACTTGAATATACATTTCCCCAAATAAGACATACAAATGGCCAGCAGGTATATGAAAAGATGCTCCATACCCTCATCATTAGAGAGAAGCAAATCGAACCACAGTGTATGGGATGACCATTATTTTCAAAAAGTAGAAAGAAAGAAAAACAGAAAAGAAATGTTGATAAAAATGTGGAAAACTTGGAACCCTTGCACACTGTTGGTGGGAATGTAAAATGGTGCAGCCACTATTTAACACAGACAATATAGAGATTTCTCAAAAGGTTAAAAATTTAGTAAAACACAGGTCCCCAACCCTTTTGGCACTATTTTCATGAAAGACAATTTTCCCACTAACTGGGGAGAGGGGGAGGCACAGGTGGTCTCAGGACGATTCAAGCTCATTACATTTATTGTGCAGTCAAACCTCTCTGCTAATAATTGTCTGTATTTGCAACCACTGATGCTGCCACTTATTTGACAGAAGGTGGAGCTTATGCAGCGATACCAGCGATTGGGAGAAGCTATAAATACAGATGAAGCTTAGCTCACTCACCGCCACTCATTTCCTGCTGTGCAGCCTAGTTCCTAGGTCATGGACTGGTACCAGTCCCCGGAGTTGGGGACCTCAGGAATAAAGAGATGATCCAGGCCGGGCGCGGTGGCTCACGCCTGTAATCCTAGCACTCTGGGAGGCCGAGGCGGGCGGATTGCTCAAGGTCAGGAGTTCGAAATCAGCCTGAGCGAGACCCCGTCTCTACCAAAAATAGAAAGAAATTAATTGACCAACTAAAAATATATATATAAAAAAAAAATTAGCCGGGCATGGTGGCGCATGCCTGTAGTCCCAGCTACTCGGGAGGCTGAGGCAGAAGGATCGCTGAGCCCCGGAGATTGAGGTTGCTATGAGCCAGGCTGACGCGACGGCACTCACTCTAGCCTGGGCAACAAAGTGAGACTCTGTCTCAAAAAAAAAAAAAAAAAAAAAAAAAAAAAAGATGATCCAAAAATCCTACTTCTGGGTATATATCCAAATGAATTAGAATCAAGATCTCAAAGAGATATTTGGACTCCTGTGTGCCTTGCATCAGTCACAATAGCCAAAAGGGGGAAAAACTCTAAAAATAGTCCATAGATTGGTGAATGGATAATGTGGTATATACATACAATGGTTTATTATTTGGCCATAAAAAGGAAAAAAAATCCTGTCATATGCTACAACATGGAAAAATCTTGAGGACATTATGCTAAGTGAAATAGGACAGTCTCAGAAGAATAAATACCTCATCATTCCACTCAGAATGAGATATCAAATGTATTGAAACTCATGGAAGCAAAAAGTAGAATGATAATTGCCAGGGGCTGGGGGAGAGGGAAATGGGGAGTTGGTGTCCATTGGGTATAAAATTTTAGTCATGCAAAATGAAAAAGTTTTAGAAAGCTACTGTGCAGTATTGTGCTTATAGTTATCAATAATTTACACTTAAAATTTATTAAGAAGACAGATCTCATTATTATTTACCACAACAAAAAGGCTGCAAATAAGTAAAGACAGAAGCAACAAATAAAGTTTAAAAGATTGGATTCTATAGTCTATAACAATTTCAACTTCTTTTCAAACATTCATGTAATAGATTTCAAAATTGAAAATACATAGTCAAAAAATGATTGAATTCCATAAAGTAAAAATTGTCCAAGCAATATTTTCTGATCACATTGGAGGAAAATTGCAAAATAACGTGAAATGTTCAAACAAAGAAACAAAAAAAATGAGCACTAACAGATTATCTCTCTCCTAAAATAACTATTAAATCAAAGAAGAAATAGAAAGGCAATTAAAACTTACATAGACAATTAGAATATTACCAATCAAAATGTGACAGATCCAAACCATTAGTCAGAACCATGTTTATGTACTTAAATGTATTTATTATTAAACAAAAAAGAACGGAAATGAATGAGCTAAACATTCACTCAGGAAAATAGAAAAACAAAACTACAAACAAGATAGCATCCTTAAGGAAAAAAAAAGAAAGGAACGTAGATAAAAGTATAAACAAATAAAGTATAAAAAAGTATAAAAAGTATAAATAAAGTATAAAAAATAAGTATAAACAAATAAATTTGCAAATAAAACCAGCCAAACTGATCAATAAATTCAAAAGCCAGTTCTTTGAAAAGATGAGAGAAGGATGGGAGGAAGGAGGAAGGAACAGAGGGAGGGATGAAGGGAGGGATAGAAGAAGAAAAGGAAGAAGGGAAGAAAGAAAGGAAGGAAGGAAAGGGAGAAAGAGGGAAAGAGTAACATTGATAATCTCTGGCAAGCTAATTAAGAAAAATATTAGATAATATACACACTGCCAAAATTAGACACACAGACAAAATTAGAAATGAGGAAAGGTGACGATCAACAGACAGAAATAATATTAAGAACTTCTGAGAAATTATTTAGCTGCTGTTAATAATTTTGAATACCCTGAAAAAATAGACATTTAGGGAAAGTATTCCCAAACCTGACTCAAAGAAAAATAGGAAATATGCAGGGACAAATAATCACAGGAAATATTATTTTTAATTATTACCTCCAAAAACCTGTGTATTTTTCAAAGTGTTACAAAGCAATTTTAATGAATAGGCCATTTGTATTATTCCATTTTTCTAAATTTTAAGGATTCTATGATGTTTCTCAGATTCTACATATCAGCTGTTTGGAGGAGATGTTTGTGGGGGAGTATTGTCACTCAATGATTACAAAATTTGATGACTTTATGGTTTTCAAATCCTATAACTCAACATCTCAGTTTAAATGACCTTCTGTGTTCAAAATTAATTAGCTCTGATTCTAACATGCTCTGATAGTATGATTATCAGATCCCAACTCTTTCTGTAATCCATAATATTAGCTAGAACAGTGCTTTGAGTAAATGAATGGATGAATAAAAAGATATACTTATTTTCATATTTTAAAAACTAAAACTATATGTGAAAGAAAACAGAATAAAAGGAGGAAAATAAATGACTAATTGGGGAAAATATGTGCTGCAAATAGGATGTGAAAAAAACATGTAACTTTTTTTTTTTATTTTTAAGAAAAAGTGAGGTTTAAGAACAAATTTAAATACATAAGAAAATACTATAACCACAGTTCATAAAAGAGTGAAGGGCATGAACGGATAGTTTATAAAGGAAGAAACACAATTTCTTATCTCTATTCTCCTAAATTTCTATAATGTGATTATATTACTATATAACCTGGCTTAAAATATCAAAATAAAGAAAAACAACAATAAAAACAAAAATTAAGTCACTAATTTGATGTACAGTTTAGGCTTCAAGGCTCAGTTATGTTTTGGGGGAAGGGGAGACAGAGATAACATGTCAATTTATAGAATACCAACTCTACCACAATCTGCTGTTTATAATCCTCTCCCATTAGCAAATTATTCCCTTGCCAAATTATTATATCACTTGACATTTTAGAAAGTATTTACTTATAGTTATACATCACTTTAAAAATATTTAAGACTTCTTATAACATGGATATACACAATAACATTTTCTATAAAATGAATTATGCATAAAGAATAAGAAAATATACACTTCTAATAATAGGAATGTATTCAGCCTGAGGACACAATAGAAAAATAAATATTCAGGACATAAAGACCTATATCATTGCCATTTTGAATCTCAAGTTTAATTTTAAACTTCCCAGTCATCAAAGGGAAAATTGACCTCTTGGTCACTAACAGAAAGAGAGGACTGTTCTTCACAGAATAGTCTGTCAAAGATATTCTTCATTGTGCTTTTACAGTGGGACTAAGAGAGTGATGCAGTAAACAATCCCCTCAAAAGTAATGCTACAGCAAATGCACTAAGTGGATATGTAGAATTTTATTTACATCAGATGGGAAGAATGTTGAGGGATTGCTGTTTTATTTGGGAGAAAAACTGAAATGATAACATTAAAACACAGCACACCGTAGACAACTCCGCAGATTTACAGTAATATGGTCAACTATGGGGAATTTCTGATGGCCTTCCTGAGTTGATATGAGTTTAGAACCCAACTGAATTCTGAGCAAACTAGACTGAGTGAACGTCCTCTACATTCGTTATCACTTCTCTTCAGCATCTTTCCACTTGATTTCCATCACTTCATCATCTTAGTTTGTGATTGTGAAACTTTTAGTATTGGTTTCAGCAAGTCATCGTTATCTCCTTGTTATTCTCCTTCTACATCTCTCAACCTACTAATCAGCTTGATAATTACTGATTATCCTGGTACTCAGGATGCCTCTAACTGCAGGTGCATCACTGATGACAGCCCTTCTTTTCCCATTTATCAGCTGAATTAGGATAGATGCCTACTATGAAAATGTTTTAAAATCAAAGAAATGAATATATTAAAAAGTATTTGTGTTCCCTAATACATATCAAGAAAGTATTTTTATGTTTTAATATTTCTTTTGTTTATGTTTTGTTCAATTGGTTGATAATGGGTTACGAGTCTTTGAGTGCTAATCAAGACACTTTGTAAATGGACTCAAAGACCTTTAAAACCTATCTACTGCTGCTATTGAAGAATAAGATCAATAAGAAGTTAAATGACAGACCATCATCACTTCCATCATGCATTTAAGTCCCATCTCATTAGTCTATCCAGAAGTTTTTCTGTTATTCCCATTCATTTGCTTCAAGAACCTTCAGGACATGAAGCATGCCCTCCAAATCCTAGCTCATCACTGGTTCACTGAGGCTGATATAAAAGGTATAAGCTATAAAACTCTGTCTTGCTGAGGAACGCCAATGAAGCAGGATGTAATCTTCAACATGACAAAAATGCATTTTAAAATGCCACTAGAATATTCTGTCCACTAAAATATGCATATTCAGAGTTCAAGATGTATGATGTATATCACAGGATTTCAATTTCTGTTCTTTGACCTCCTTTCTAGTTGTTATAGAATAATGTGGTAAGACCCTATAATTATCAGGTGTACTGAGCTACCATATTATAAAAGCCAGCAGCAATTCACAGTAATTTCTATATACTTAAACAAAACAAAGCAAAATGAATTTCCCAAAAGTTTTATCAAGACTGTATCAGCAGTCAATCTTTTGAATGTGCTATTCAAACTATCATTAGACCTTGCTATTTAATATCTAAGTGTTTCCATCTATCTAATTTCCTGTCACTAATATTTTTTATAAAACTAAAGAAAGAAGTCCTTCAAAATTAGACAGATGAATGCATTGCTTTCTGAATGAATGACAAAGGATTGTGGTTTTTTTAATCCCCTACAGGACCTAATATAGAACAGGTCACATAGTGAATTCTCAAAAATAATGTCACACTACAGTTTACATTGCCATACAGTTTGCAAATGCATCGAAAAGCATTCTCTAATTTGATCCAGGTGCTGTCATTGTCTCTGTTTTTATTAACAATATTCCTACATCACGGATGATGAATATTCTATTCATGGGGTTGTGACTTGCCAAAATTCAGATGACTGTCGTGACTGGATCCTTAGACAGCCCGAACAAATATCATGATTGTCTGACTTCTAATCCAGTGTTCCCTTTAGAATAAAACTTCTTCAGCATTTTAAAAAACTAACAATTCATGCATTCATGTATAAAATAAATATTTGTCGGGCACCTTCTGTGCATGAGACAGTGAAGAGGATACAAAGACAGGTGTGAATATGCGATATTTGAATATTATATATTCTTCAGGCAGAGCCAACTTCAGAGGAAAGAAGGGTAATAATAGCTCTATACTAGTTCTCTGATGAAACTGCTATTATTGACCATGGAATCAACAGACAAAATTATCATGAGATTTGTTTTGTACTTTCATTATTCTATCCTGAGAACCTCAGAAAAGACCTTAGTCTTATAATCTAAGATCCAACTCCGGCTCTTTTGGCTCATCTCTTCCACTCAGCTGCTTTAGAACGCCTACAAAGACATGCATATTTGGTAGAGTATTCCCCAACAGCTTGAGCACTTTGCTGTAAAATTCCTCATGACCCAATGGTTTCACAAAGGGTAGATTTTTTTTTTCTTAACTGAAAGTGAATATACTCCAGAGGGTAGCTATGAGCATGCAGCTACAAATATTCAGCTTATGCACTAGTATAAAACAAGCCTATGTTAAAACTCAAATGTTCACATATTTTGAGGCCATGAGAACTATTGTTTTTAACTTAGTGAATTTTTTGTGGTTAAAAACATAACAAAAAAATTACCATCTTAATCAGTTTTAAGTGTACAGTTCAGTAGCAAGTGTATTCACATTATTATGAAACAGATTTTCAGAATTTTTCAACAATGGAAATCTGAAACTCTAAATCCATTAAACAACTCTCCTTTCCCCATCCCCACAGACGCTGGCATAGAAACTTCCTGTTTCTTGAATTTGACCACTTTAAATACCTCAAATAAGCAGAAATTTACAGTATTTGTCTGTGTGTGACTAATTTCACTTACCATAATGTCCTCAAGGTTCATCCGTGTGAAAGGATGAGACAGGATTCCTTCCTTTTTGTGGCTGAATAGTATTCTATTGAATGTATATACTGCAATTGTTTATTCGTTCATCCATAGATGGACACTTAGGTTGCTTAAACCTCTGGGCTATTGTGAATAGTGTGGCTATAAAGATGAGTGCACAAATATCTCTTTGAGATTCTGCTTTCATTTCCTTTGGATATATTGCCAGAAGTGAAATTACTGGATCATATAATAGTTCTATTTTTAGTTCTTTGAGGAATCGCCATACTATTTTCTATAGGGATTGCGCTATTTTACGTTCCCACCAATAGTGTACTAGGGTTACAATTTCTCCACATCTAACCATTTTCTATTTTCTGAGTTTATTTTATTTTATTTGATAGTAGCCATCCTAATGGGTGTGAGGTGATATCTCACTGTGGTTTTGATTTGCATTCCCTTAGTGACAGCATTTTTCATATACTTATTGACAATTTATATATCATTTTTGGAGATATATCTATTCAGGTTTTTGTACATTTTTAATCTAAGTTTTCTGATGTTTTATGATTGAATAGTAGGAGCTCTTTATATATTCTGGATATTAACTCCTTAGCAGACATGTGATTGGCAAATATCATCTACCATTTTGTAGGTTGCCTTTTTTACTCTGTTATTGTGTCTTTTGGTTCATTTAAGTTTTAACTTTGATGTAGTCCTATTTGTCCATTTTTTCCTTTTGTTGCCTGTGCTTTTTTGGTGTCATGTCCAAAAAATCATTGTCAAGTCTAATGTCATCAAGATTTCTCCTTATATGTTCTTTTAGGAGTTTTATACTTTCAGGTATTTTATTTACATATTTAAGCACTCTGAGCTAATTTTTGTATATGTGTAAGATAAGGGAACAATTTAATTCTTTTGCATGCAGATATCCAGTGTTCACAATGGTATTTAAGAGACTGTCCTTTCTATTATTTATTTATTTTGTCTTTCAGAACATTCCAGGGGTACAAATGTTTTGACTGCATGCATTGCTTTTGTACTGCTTGAGTCAAAGTGTGCTCATCACCCAGACAGTGTACACTGTATCCATTAGGTATGATTTCACCCATCCCTTCCTCCCCATTCCCACTTGCATGATTTGCATTGAGTTTTACTTCCATCTCTGCACATGTGTACAGATCGGTTAGTTTCAATTTATTTTATTTTTATTTTTAAGGTGAATATTTTCTTTCCATTTTACACATGAGCAAATTTAGGCTTAAAAAAGTTAAGCAAATTATCAAAGGCCAGAAATGAGCATTCATGAAATATAATCCTATAATCCTGAAATTTCCTTCTTGAATTGGGAATTGAGAAAAGTGTTCTCAAAGCTAAATCAGGAGTCTTTGATATTTTTATACATTTCTATAAGGTAGACTATATAAAAACACTGAGACAATTTACAAACTTTCTTTTTTTTATTTCAGAATATTAAGGTGGTACAAATTGTTAGGTTATATATATTGCCTTTGCCCTGCCCAAGCCAGAACTACAAGCATGCCATGCTGCAGATGGTGAGCATTATACCCATTAGGTGTGAATAAGCCCATCCCTTCCTCTTCCTCCCACCAGCCCGACACCCAATGAATATTACTACTATATGTGCAAATAAGTATTGACCAATTAATACCAATTTGATGGTGAGTACAAGTGGTGATTGTTTTTCCATTCTTGTGATACTTCACTTAGTAAAATGGACTCCAGCTCTATCCAGGCTGATACAAGAGGTGCTAGATCACCATTGTATTTTGTGGCTAAGTGGTACTCCATGGCATACATATACTACATTTTATCAATCAACTTATGTATTAATGGGCACTTGAGTTGTTTCCACATCTTTGCAATTGTGAAGTGTGCTGCTATAAACATTCGAGTGCAGATGTCTTTTTGAAGAATGACTTTTTTTCATTTGGCTATATGCCCAGTAATGGGATTGCTGGATCAAATGGTAATTCTACTTTTAGCTCTTTGAGGTATCTTCATATTACTTTCCATGTACTAATTTTTTGTACTAATTTTCAGTCCCACCAGAAGTGTATGAGTGTTTCTATCTCTCCACATCCACGCTAACATTTGTTGTTTAGGGACTTTTGATAAAAGGCATTCTCACTGGAGTTAAGGGTCATCTCATAGTGGTTTTGATTTGTATTTTTCTGATGATTAGAGATGTTGAGAATTTTTTCATGTTTGTTGGACATTAATCTGTCATCTTTCAAAAAGTTTCTGTTCATGTGCTTTGTCCAATTGTAATGGGGTTGTTTGATTTATGCTTGCTGATTTTCCTGAGTTATATATAGATTCTAATTATCAGCCTTTTATTTGATATGTAGCATGTGAATACTTTCTCCCATTATGTAGGCTGTGTATTTGTTCTCATGATAGTTTCCTTGGCTGTGTAGAAGCTTTTTAATTTGATCAGGTCTCATTTCTTTAATTTTGTTGTTGCTGTGAGTACCTTTGGAATCTTCTTCATAAATTCTTTCCCTAGTTCAATGTCTATAAGAGTTTTTCCAATATTTTCATCTAGAATTCTTATAGTTTCATGCCTTAGGTGTAAGTCTGTTATGCACCTTGAATTGATTTTTGTGAGTAGTGAGAGGTGTGGAGCGGGTTTCAGTCTTTTGCATGTGGCTATCCAATTTTCCCAGCACAAATTACTGAGTAAGGATTCTTTTCTCCAGTGTATGTTTTTGTATGTTTTGTCGAAGTTCAGATAGCTATATGAGTATGGTTTTATATCTGCATTCTCAGTTCTGTTCCATTGCTCTATGTCTCTGTTCTTGTGCGAGTACCATGATGTTTACATTACTATAGCCTTGTTGTAGAGCTTAAGGTCTAGTAAATTGATGCCTCCCAATTTGTTTTTTTTGTTTGTTTGTTTTTTTTTGCTTAAGATTGCTTTTACTATATAGAATCTTCTCTGGTTTCATAGGAAGCATAGAATTATTTTTTCTTCAGCTGCAAAAAATGATGTTACTATTTTAATAGAGATTGCATTGAATCTATAGATCACTTTAGGTAGTATACAAATTTTAACAATATTCATTCTGTCGATTCATGAGCATGGTATAGATTTCCATCTGTTTATATTCTCTACTATTTCCTTACTCAGTATTTTGTAGGTCTCTCTATTGAGGTATTTTACCTCCTTAGTTAAATATAGTCCTGGGTATTCTATTTTCTTTGTTGTTATTGTGAAGGCTATTGAATCTTGATTTTGTTCTCAGTTTGAGTATTGTTGGCCTATAGGAATGCTACTGATTTTCTGTATGCTGATTTTGTAACCTGAGACTTTGCTGGACTTTTTTTTTTTATCAATTCTAGTAGTCCCATGGCAGAATGTTTGGGGTTTTCTAGATGTAAGATCGTATCGTCAGCAAAGACCAATAGTTTGACCTTTTCTGTCTACATTTTGATGCCCTTGATGTACTTCTCTTGTCAGATTGCCCTGGCTAGGATTTCCAGTGCTATGTTGAAGAGAAGTGGTGATCGAAGGAAACCTTGTCTGGTTCCAGTTCCAAGCAGGAATGCTTTCAATGTTTCCCTGTTAGGTATGATGTTGGCTGTGGGTTTGTCATATATGGCTTGTATCATTTTTAGGTAACTGTGGTCTCTGCCTGTTTTCTTAAGCATTCTTATCATAAAAGGGTGCTGACTTTTGTCTAATGCTTTTACTGCATCTACTGAGAGGATCATATGGTCCCTGTTTTTGCTTCTATTTATATGGTGAATTACATTTATGGATTTACATATTTTGAACCATCCCTGCAAGTCTAGGATTAAGTTGACTTGTTCACGATGGATTACTTTTTTGATAAGCATTTGAATTCGAATTGCTAGGATTTTACTGAGAACTTTTGTATCTATACTCATCAGGGATATTGGTCTGCAGTTTTCTGTTTTCATTCAGTCTTTTCCTGTTCTTGGTATTAGAGTGATCTTGGCTTCCCAATACATGTTCTGGAGGATTCCTTCCTTTGCATTGTTGTAGAATAATTTCTGCAGGATAGGCACCAGTTCTTTGCAGGTCTGGTAAAATTTGGGTGTATAACCATCTGGTCTAGGACTTTTTGTTAGGAAGGTTTTGTCTTGAAGCTTCAATTTCGTTACTTGATATTGGTCAGTTCAGGAATTGTTTCTTCCTGATTGAGCAAAGCAGGCAGTGTGTTTTTAAGATTTTGTCTGTTTCCACCAGTTTTTCAAGTTTATCTGCATACAAATTTTTATAGTATTCATAGATAATCTTGTATTTCCATGGTATGAGTTTAAATTTTTCCTTTTTCATTCCTGATTGAGCTTATTAGAGTCCTTTCTTTTCTACATCTTGTTAATCTAGCAACAGGCATGTAAGTTTTTTGTCTATTTTCAAAGAACCAACTTTTTGTTTTATTAATCTTTTATATACTTTTTTATTATCAATGTCATTTAGTTCTGCTCTGAACTTGATTATTTCTTTTCTTCTGTTGGGTCTGGGATTGCTTTGCTCATTTTGTTCCTGTTCTTTGATACAATTCATTAGATCATTGATTTGCAATCTTTCTGTGTTTTTGATGTAGGCATTTATGGATATAAATTTTTCCCTCATTACTGCTTTAGCTGTGTCCTACAGATTTTGATAAATTTAGTCTCCTTTGTCATTTAGTGCAAAGAATCTTTTGATCTACGTCTTAATTTTCTACTTTTCCCAATAATTGTTCAACAGAATGTTGTTATTTTCCATGACATTTTTGTAGAGATGAGATTCTATTGGAGTTGTTTTCTAATTTTATTCCACTGTGGTCTGAGAAGATGCATGGTATAATTTATATTTTTTCAGCATTGGTTGAAAGTTGTTTTGTGGTCTATGATATGGTAAATCTTAGAGAGTGTCCCATGAACTGATGAGAAAGACATATATTCAGTTGTTTTTGGGTAGAATGTTCTGTAATTGATTTTCAGGCTCATTTGTTCTAGTGTTCTGTTTAAGTCCATTATTTCTTTGTTTATTTTCTGTTTGGAGGATCTGTCCTATCTGTCAGAGTGGTGTTGACATCCCCAGCTATTACAGTTTTGCTATTTATTATTTTCTTTAGATCAAGTAGGATTTCCATTATGAATCTGGGTGCACCTGAGTTAACTGCATAAATATTTAGAATTGTTATGTCTTCTTGTTGCATTGTACCCTTCATCGTTATATAATTATCATCTTTGTCTCTCATTACTTTTGTTGATTTGAAGACTAGGTTATCTGAAATAACAACTTCTATGCCAGCTCTCTTTTGTTTTCCATTTGCATGGAATACTGTGTTCCATCCCTTTGCCTTGAGTCTGAATGGATCCTTGTGGGTTATATGTGATTCCTGAAGACAGCAGATACTTGACTTGTACATATTTATCTATTCAGCCAGCTTATGCCTCTTCAGTGGGCAATTCAAGCCATTCACATTATTGAAAGAATTGATAAGGGAGTTAGATTTCTCTTCATCCTGTTGAGTTGAACTTTGTTGCTTTGTTTTCTCTTGTGAGCCATTGTGGTATCTCTCCTTTGACCATTAGCTTTTGGATGATTTTACACTGCTAAGTGTCTATTGTGCTGGTCCATGTATAAGGCAATTCTGTGTACTTCCTGCAGGGCAGGCTTTCTCTTGACAATTTCCTCAATGTTTGTTTTCTGGGAAAGACTTTATTTTCCCCTAGTATATGGAACTTAGTTTTGCAGGATACAAAATTTTAGGCTGGGTATTATTCTGTTTGAGAAGACTAAGAATGGGGCCCCAGTCCCTTCTGGCTTGTAAGGTTTCAGTTGAGTAGTCTGCAGTTAGTCTGATGGGTTATCCTTTGTAAGTTGCCTGCTGCTTTCGTCTCACAGCTCATAGGAGGGCCTCTTTTATGTTTATTTTGGCCAGTCTAATGACTGTAGGTTGTGGTTTCTTTCTGCTTGCAATGAACCTCCCAGGAGCCCTTTGAGCTTCTTATACCTGGAAATCTAGCTTTTGGACATTTTCCTCCATTATATCTTTAAATAATTTATCCAACCCTTGTGTATTTTCTTTTTTCACCCTCAATTATGCCTGTGATTCTTGTGTTAGTCCTCTTCATATAATCCCACATTTCTTGTAGGCTTTGCTCTTTTCTCTTTTTGCTCTGTTTTATCTCCAGGAATGCCTTATTTAATTTTAAGGTATTATCTTCAATCCTTAACATTCTTTATTCTTCTTGATCTACCCTATTCTTGAGACTTTCCACTGTTTTGTAATTCCATGAAAAAATTCTTCATTCCCATAAGTTCTTTTTGATTTTTATTTAATATTTCAATTTGTTTAGTGATTTTTTTATCCATTCCCTTGATTTCTTTATGATTTCTTTGTGATGGGTATCCATTTTCTCTTGCATTTCATTGAGTTTTCTTACAATCCATATTCAAAATTCTTCATCTTTCATTCCATTTTTCTGATTTTGGTTGGGATCCATTGCTAGAGATCTGGTGTTCTTAAAAGTGATCTCCTTCCATTTGATTCTTCATACTTCAATTTCTTTCACTGATTCCTTCTCATCTGGAGGATCTGTTGCTTCTTATCTTTGGGTTTTGATTTAGACAATGACATGCCCAATTTAGTCTCTGAGCCAGTAGTTGGTACTTGTGGGTGAGAATCGACCACACCATGTAAGATGAGTCAGTAAAAGTAGTAATAAGGCATGCAAATTTACCTCCCTGTTAGTAGGTGACCCTTGCCAGGAGGAGAAAGTTGCAATGTTGTTTGGGGGTCCTGTGACCCGCTTTAGTATTTTTGGAGAAGCACTCTAATTCCAAGGTGGGGGGTGGGTACCTGGGACTTTCAGGTGTGTTCTTATTCTCCACCTCAGCAGGGGCAGGTGGGTGAGTGAGGCTGGGTGGTGTTGGGTTGGGTGAGCCTGCCCATAAGCTCCACAAATGCTTTTAGCAGGGGTAAAATGTCTCTTCCCTGCCTCTGGGCAAAGCTGCCAGGGAGGAAGTGGTTCCACTCAACCAGAAAGTATGCCTGTGAAGGTGGGGCTATCTGAGACCTGCAGTCTGTCAGTCTGGAGCAGGCCTCACTCCTTTCCACCAGGCCTCACTCCTTTCCACCATACCCTATCCTGTAGTTTCTCCCAGACCTCTGATGGCAGGCAGGACCACAAGCCAGCTGAGCTTCCCTATGACTTTAATGTGGACTGGGAGCTTCCCTGGCCAGGATCACAACCTGAGCTTGGAGCTCATCCTTCCTGTGGGAAAGCAGGGTGTTCCAGGAGCAGGCCACATCCAGGACTCACTCTGATTTGACCCTGAAGGCAAACACATCCCAGTAGACTAATTCACACATATTCTCTATGGCCCCTAGGCAATGCTATCACTACCTGGGTGTATAGGATCTGGCCTTCATGCCTGTCCTCTGGGCCCCAGAGATCAATCCCTGACCATGCCAGTGAGAAGAATGCTCGTCCCAAGTTACCCAAGGGTTGCCCAAGCTGGATCAATGTCCCTCTGCCTCAAGGTTTGCCCTTTTCTGCTTGATTCACTGGGCAAGTACCACCTGGAAAGGCCTGTGGGTAGGGGGCTCACAGTCCACACAGCCCTCAGTTCACTGCAGGTCACCAAAATGAAGGTCTGATCCCCATTCCCAGTGGATGCCTCTAAGTGTGTCTAAATTGTCTCTTTCAGTAGCCTTAGGTAGAAGAAAGGAAGGGGAGAGTAATTTTCTTGTTGGTCTCCAAACCTCTCATGGCTTAATCCCTGCTGATGCCTTTCTCCTTCCAGTTCTGTTCTACAACCTTTTCCCGTGGAGTCTCTTATAGTTTCGGCCACCCTTCTTTCCGATCCTTATGCTATCTATGTCTGTTTTTTCTCTTTCATCTAAAATATCTCCTTCTTGTGGAGACACTGTGGCTGGAGGTGTTTCTTGTCTACCATCTTGCCTCTCCTCACCCCTCCTCCAGTTAGTTCCAATTTAATAGTGACTATATAGAGAGTTTCTTTTTCATTCTAGATATTTTACTTAGGAGAATGGTTTTGGTTCCATTCTGATTATTGTAAAAATATTAATTCATTTTTATGGCTGAGTAGTACTCAGTGTTATGCATATACATTTTTTTAATCCAGTCATGAACTCATAGACATTTGGGTTGGTCCACATCTTTGAGATTGTTAAATGTGCTGCAATAAGCATTCTAGTGCAGGTGTCTTTTTGATAAAATGACTTTTTTCTCCTTTGGGTAAATATCCAATAGTGGCCTTGCAAGATCAAAAGGTAGGTCTACTTTTAGTTCTACAAGGAACCTCCATAGTATTTTCCATAGAGGCTTCACTAGTTTATAGTCCCATCAACAGTGTATAAGTGTTCCTATTTTTCTGCATCCATATTAGCATCTATTGTTTTCAGACTTTAAGATAAAAGCCATTCTCTCTGAGATTAGGTGATATATCCTTGTAGTTTTGATTTTCCTTTCTCTGATGATTAGTGACATTGAACACTTTTTTCATATGTTTATTGGCCATTAAGCTACCTTCCTTGGAAAAGCTTCTGCGGATGTATTTTGTGCAATTTTTAATGGGGCTGTTTGATTTTTTCATGCTGATCTGCTTAAATTCTATGTAGATTCTGCCTATTAGCCTTTTATTGGATGTATCGCATGTGAATAGTTTCTCCCATTGTGTTGGTTGTCTATTTGCATGGTTAATTGTTTCCTTGGCTGTGCAGAAACATTTTAATTTAATGAGGTTCCATTTATTTATTTTTGTTGATGATGTGATTATCCTTGGTATCTTCTTCATAAATCTTTTGCCTAGACCAATATCTAGAAAATCTTTTATAATATTTTCTTCTAGAACCCTTATGGTTTCATGTCTTAGATTTAAGTTTGTGATGCATATTAAATTGATTTTTGTGAGTAGGGATATATGGATCCTGTTTCAATCTTCTACATGTGGTTACCCTACTTTTCTGCCACGATCTATTGAATAGGGATTCTTTCCCCCAGTCATTATTGTTGTACACTATGATAAAGATCAAATGGCAATATGTGGATTGTTTTATATCAGGGGTCTATGTTCTGTTCCATTGATCTATGTCTCTATTTTTGTGCCAGTTAAATGCTGTTTTGGTTACTATAGCCTTGGGATATATCTTAAAGTCTGGTAAAATGATGCCTCTTGATTTGTTCTTTTTGCTTAAGGTGCTTTGGCTATTCTGGCTCTTCTCTGATTCCAAACAAGCATAGAATTATTATTTCTAGATCTGTGAAAAAAGTAGCCTTGGTATTTTGCATTGAATCTGTAAATAATTTTGGATAGCATGCACATTTAACAATGTTGATGCTATTGATCCATGAGCATGATATGTTTTTCCATTTGCTTACATCATCTGCAGTTTCCTTCCTCAGTGATTCATAGTTATGTTTATAGAGATTTTTCACCTCCTTGATTAACTATATTCCTAGGTATATTATTTTCTTTGTTGCTATTGTCTAAAGTTATTGAGTCTTCCATTTGACTCTCAGCTTGGCTGCTATTGGCATATAGGAATGCTACTGATTTCTTTACATTGATTTTGTAACCTAAGATTTCGCTGAATTTATTTATAAAATCTAGGAGTCTCCTGGCAGAATCTTCGGGGTTTTGTACATATAAGGTTATATAATCAGCAAAGAACAATAGTTTGACCTCCTCTTTCCATATTTGGATACTCTTGATTTCTTTCTCTTGCCTGATTGCTCTGGCTAGGACTTACAGAACTATGTTGAATAGAAGTGGTGACAGTGGGAACCCTTGTCTTGTCCCATTTCTCAGTGGGAATGCTTTCAAATTTTCTCCCTTTAGTATGATGTTAGCTGTGGGTTTGTCCATATATGGCTTTTGTAATTTTGAAGTATGTTCCAACTATGCCTTTTTTGTTAAGAGTTTTTATTATAAAAGGGTGTTGAATTTTGTCTAATGCTTTTCCTGCATCTATTAAAATGATCATATGATCTTTGTTTTTTATTCTGTTTATGTAGTGAATCACATTTATGGATTTATATAAGTTGAACCATCCTTGTATCACCAGGATAAAGCCCACTTGTTTGTGGTGGATTATTATTTTGTGATGTGCTGCTAAATTTGGTTTGCTAGGATTTTATTGAGGATCTTTGTGTCTATATTGATGAGGGATATTGGTCTATAGTTTTTGTTTTGTGTTGTGTCCTTTCCTGGGTTTGCTATTAGGTGATACTTGATTCAATGCAGTAATTTGTGTAGTATGGGTACCAATTCTTCTTTGTAGATCTGATAAAATGTGGCTGTGTAACCATCTGATCTGGGACTTTGTTTTGTTGAAATATTTTTTATTGCTGCATTAATTTCATTGCTCATAATTGGTCTTTTCAGGAAATCTCTTTCTTCCTAATTGACCCTTGGGAGATTGCATATTTCTAGGAATTTGTCTATTTGATGAACATTTTTCAGTCTATGTACATAAATATTTTTAGACTATTGATAGATGATATTTTATATTTTGTGATATGAGTTGTAATATATCATTTTTCATTTATGATTAAGCTTTTGGGGTCCTTTCTTTTCTATTTCTGCTTAATCTGGCAAAAGGTCTCTTAATTTTGATTATCTTTTCAAAGAACCAACATTTTACTTCATTAATCTCCTATATTTTCTTTTCTTTTTCAATTTCATTTATTTTTTCTCTGATCTTAGTTATTTCATTCTTCTTCTGGGTTTGGGTTTGCTCTTCCTTTATTAGTGTCTTGAGACATTTCACTAGATTGTCAATTTGTGATCTTTCTGTCTTTTTGATGTTGGCATTTAAGCCTATGAATTTTCCTCTTAGGTCTGCTTTTGCTGAATCCTACAGATTTTGAAAACTTTTGTCCCCTTTGTCATTTAGTTCAAGAAATGTTTTGATTTCCATCTTGATTTCCTCCTTGACTCAATAATCATTCAGTAGTAGGTTGTTCCATTTCCATGCTTTTGCATAGAATTGGTTATTTTTGTTGGAATTGATTTCTATTTTTATTCCACTGTGGTCTGAATGGATACATGGTATAATTTCTATTTTTTTAATTGGATGAGACATGTTTTGTTCCCTAAGATGTCATCTATCTTAGATAATGTTCCATGTGCTGATGAGAAGAATGTATATTTGGTAGTTTGAGGGCAAAGTGTTTTCTAAATGTTTGTTAGGCTTATTTGTTCCAGAGTCTCCTTTAAGTACAGTGTTTATTTATTTTCTTCTTGGGGGATCTGTCCAGTTCTGTCACGGGGGTGTTGAAATCCCCAGAAATTATAATGTTGTTGTTTATCACTTTGTTTAGATCTAGTAGGGTTTGTTTTATGAACCTTGGCACACCTGTATTAGGTGCATAAATATCTAGGGCTTTTTTGTCTTCTTGATGAACTGTTCCCTTTAGCATTATAATGACCCTCTTTGTCTTTCTTTGCTATTTTTTGTTTGAAGTCTATGTTATCTGATTTGAGAATGACTACACCTGTTTTCTTTGGATTTCCATTTGGAATATTTTTTTCCATCCTTTCACCTTGAGTCTGAAAGAGTCCTTGTGGGTTAGATGTGTTTCCTGCAGACAACTGATGCTTATCTTTTTTTTTTTTCTTATCCAATTAGCCAACCTATATCTCTTCAGTGGGGAATTCAAGCTGTTCACATTTATTGAATGATTGATAAATTGGATGCATTTCTGTTCATTCTGTTTAGTAGAACCTTGTTCCTTTTTTTAATCTCTTGAGCCATTATTTTATATGTGCTCCGAGCTTTAGATTTGTGTAATTTTACACTGGGGGGTTTCTATTGTACTGTTCAATGTATATTGCAGTTCTGAGTACTTCCTACAGGGCAGGATTTGTCTTGAAAAATTCCCTCATTGTGTGCTTGTGTGAAAGTCTTTAGTTCTCCCTCATATAAGAAACTTAATTTTGTAGGATACAAAATTCTAGGCTGGCCATTATGCTTTTTAAGAACATTGAAGATGGACCCCCATCCCTTCTGGCTTGTAAGGTCTATGTTGGGAAGTCTGCTGTTATCCTGATAGTTTTCCCTTTGTTATTTACCTGATGTTTTTACCTTGTGGCTTGCAGGAGTTCCTCCTTCATGTTAATTTTGGACAGTCTGTTGACCATGTGTTGCGGTAACTGCCCCTTTGTGATGAAACTCCCAAGTGTCCTTGTGCTTCTTTTACCTGGATATCTAAATATCTAGGAAGACCAGGGAAGTTTTCTTCTATTAGCCCCTAAAATAGATTTTCCAACCCTTGTGTGATTTCTTCTTCACCCTCAGGGATGCCTAAGATCATTATGTTTGGCCTCTTTACATAATCACATATTTCTTCAAGGCTTTGGTCCCTCCACTTAATTCTCTGTTCTTTATCTTTAACTGACTTATTTAATTTGAAGGTGTTCTCTTCAGGCTCTGAGATTCTTTCTTGTGCCTGGTCTAGTCTATTCTTAAAACTTTCCACTGTGTTTTGGATTTCCTTGAATGAATTTTTCATTTGCAAAAGCCTATTTCATCTTTTTTTTTTTTAATTGTTCATTCATTTCCTGAAATTTTTTGTGTGGTTTCTTTGTGTTAGTTTTCCATTTTCTTTTGTATTTTGTTGAACTTACTTATATTCCATATTTGGAATTCTTTATCTGTCATTTCAATATTCGGGTTTTGGTTGGTATCCATTGCTAGAGAGCCTGTGTTCCCTTTTGAGGGTGACCTTTTTCTCTGATTCTTCATAGTTCTGGAGTTCTTTTGCTGATTCCATCTTATCTGAAGCAGCTGTGGCTTCTTAGTTTTGGATTTACTTTTATTTAGATAATGTCACACCCAGTTTACTCTCTGAGATATTAGGTAGTGCTTTTGGGTAAGAATTAACAACATCTTGTTTTATTAAGTCAGAAAATGTGTAAAGTGTGGGCAAATTGACCTCCCTGTGGGAATTTGCCATTGGCACTTGCCAGAAGGAACAAGCTCCAATGTTGTTTTGGGTACTGTTATCAGCTCTACTTCCTCAGGAGAAGCACTCAAATGCCCCATGTGGTGGGTGGGGGCCTGGAACTTCAGGTGAGTCTTAATTCCCTATCACAGCAAGAGCTGGTGGAGGAGTGAGGCTGGACATGGCTGGGTTGGGGGAGCTTGACATCAGGCTCCACAAAACTTGGCAAGGTATCTGTTTCAGCAAGGATCACAGGTCTGCTCACAGCTTCTGGGAAAAGTTACCTAAGAGAGGCCAATGTGGCCCTACCCAACAAGAAAATTGGCTTGTTGACGCAAGGCTGAGATTCACAATCTGGGAGTCTGGAGTGGGCCTTGTTCTTCTCCATCCTTCTCTGCTTTGGGATTTCCCCCCTGGCTCCTGGCATCTGCAAGTAGTAGATACTTGATTTTCTAGTAGTAAAAAATTATCTAGTAGTAGATAGTACTAGTTGATTATCTAGTAGATTATCTAACTACTATTGATTATCTAGTAGTAGATAGTAGATTTCCCCCCTGGCTCCCGGCATAGCAAGTAGTAGCACAAGCCAGCTGGGCTTCCCCAAGACTGTGATGCAGGCTGGAAGGTTCCCTGGCCATGATCCCAGCCTGAGCTGAGAGTGCAGACCTCCTTTGGGGGGGAGGGATGCCCTGCAAGCATGCTGCAGCTAGGGCACACACTGCACTCTCCCACCCCAAGTGCCCATGCAGGATCACTCGTTTCCTGATACTAATTCACAAATCTCCCCTCCCTTTATTATGCCCCTGAGCAACACAATAAAAACCTGAGGATATGGGCTTTGGTTTGCAGGTCTATCCCTTAGTCCTGAAAGATCAATCCCTGACCATGCCAGGGAGAAGTGTGGTGGTCCTGAGTTGCCCATGGAGTGCCCTAGTGGGTTAGATGTCCCTACACCTCAGGGCATGCCCAACTCTGATGAAGTTGCCAGGCAAACAACACCAGGGAGAGCTGATGGATAGGAAGCTCACAGTCCAAGCACCCGTCAGGCTGTTGCAAGACCCCAGGAGGAAAGGTCTAAGCCCTACTCTCTGTGGAAGCCCTGGTATAGTGGCTCAATTGTCTCTCTTGGCAGCTATAGGTGGGGGAGGGGAAAGGGAGAAACAGAGTCTGGATGGAAGAAAGCTAGCACTCTGGTCATGCCTGTACCTCCCTCTGGGAGGCTGCCCACTCAGAATGTCCAGGCACTGGAGTCATGTAGGTCACCTTGGACCCACTGTGGCTCCTGCAGTCTATGCCAGAGTTGGAAAATGTCTGTGTGGAAATGAGTGAGGTGAGTTGTAGCCCCCGGGGAAGGACAAAGGTGTACAGGGAATAGAAAATTAATATGGTGCCTGCCATCCAGGCTCCTGTGTGTGGGGCAGGAAGTGCCCCAGTGGGGGCTGGGAGCCTGGTGCCCTCTCCACAAGATCCTCCCAGCTCACTGGCAGCAGCAGCCTCTGTGCTTGTGTGGGAAGATAGTATCTCCAGCAGTTCAGTAACCCACCATCTGTCAGAGATGCGAGGCAGTGGAGAAACAAACAACTCCACCTACTCTTCTCACTGGACTCCAAGGGTCTTGGGGGTTGATCTCTGCCAACACCTTGCTCCTCTCTGTTCTGCTCTGTAACTTCTTCGCATGGAGTCTCTGGTAGTTTCTGGCATGTTTCTCTCAGAATTATACCTTATTTGTGTTTATTTATTTGTTTGTTTTTACTTTTTCATCTAAAACTTTTTGTTCTTTCTGAGAGGATTTGGTAGCTGGTGCCTCTGCTCAGCCATCTTGACAAAACCCTCAAGGTTCACATCAGGGACCATATCAGCTCAGGACAACACCTGCAGAGGGGGGCTGTAGGGTTGCTGCAACAGCTACTCTGGCTGTTTCCCTGCCTCCCCAAGTTGGATCCCATAGAGCTAAAGAGGAAGAGGAAGGGAGGAACACAGAGGCCAGTCATGCAGTGATTGAGACTGTCCTTTCTTTATTGAGTGGTCTTGGTACCCTTGTGGAAGATCATTTGGGCATATATGTGAGGGTTTATTTCTGGGCTTTCTATTCTATTCCCTTGGTCATAATGCTAGTTCAATACTGTTTTGATTACTATAGCTTTGTTATATGTTTTAAAATAGCAAAGTGTGAGTGCTCCAACTTTATTCACCTTTTTCAAATTTGTTTTTGCTACTTGGGTTCCCTTGAAATTCCATATGAATTTCCATGAGAATTCTTCCTGGCCAACACACCCAAAAAATAAAGTAATTTTTAAATTATATTTTTCTTGTAAGTATCTATTTCCTTTTAATTTATCCAGGACTTTTAAGAGAATATATCATGTTTCTCACCTCACTAGATATCCATTTATATTTATATTAAGTACTCCAAATTCTATAATTTGTAGAATGCCTGGTTGTAGAGAAGAGCAATAGAGGAGCTTGAGTGTCACTTCACTCAGGATTTTTGGACATTGGTGATCTCTCAACATTTAGGAAAGTTGTAGATTCTTGACATTTGTCAAAAGGATCAATGAAGGCTGAAGACAACAATATGGTGTGAATGAGGCCAGTTAATTTAGAAGTTGCCAGATGCACTCTCCTATGTGTTTATTTTTCCATTAATTGATAAATTATCATCAGCATTATGCATGAATATATTTTTTAAAATTAAATATTTATACAAGTCTTATAAGAAAAAAAATTCTCTACATTTTCTACCCTATCCCTTTCCTCCATGTATTCTTGCTCTCAGAAGCAGCAATTATGCTTTCTTTTAGCTGTGTCTTCCGGCATATGTTGCTATGCTTTTAAATAACATGCTCAAACAGTTATTTTTAGACTTTTCATTTAAAAATTGTATATTGATTTTCTACTACAGAAGACAAAATGTACATCCTTCATACCCCCATCAAGTGTCAAACATATGCACATATGTGCCCATGCACATAGACATATACACTCACATGAATTCTCATTCTTCTTTGTTCTCTCAATGGAGTTCTTGATAAAAAATCAGCTTTCATTGTTTGTACTAATATAAGCAAGTAGATAGTAACAGAGTATTTCATTTTCTTTTATGAATGGCCCCTGCTATCCTGAGAGTTAATACTTATATGTATTTACTTCCAGAGGTATTCTACATGCCTTTCACTAATTATCTCCAAACTTTCCACCAGAAATGAAAATCTCCTCTCAATTCGTTTAGCTCATCAAGTAATCTATAAATTTAATTACTTTCCTTGGATGCAGTTTTTCAAGAACTTTTCATTCTCCTGCTTCACTTTGGGCTGGAGGTTCACTAAGTCTATTGCACAGCTGTGCTTTTCTCTTTCCTTTCTTTCTTTTTTTTTTTTGTCTCTTTTCAACAACATCCTAGAAATGTCCTTTCCTATTTTCTATGTTGGATGTCCTGCATTCCATGTTTTACTCTTTTTAGATTATTCTCTCATTTTGGATGAACATCAGAACCTCAAATACATTCCTGAAAATGGTACATGGGAGGTAAAAATGTGAGACCTTCCACATCTGAACATACTTTTATTCTATTCTAACATTTAATTAATAAATTGACTGGGTATATAATTCAAGTTATTTTTAAAAGTCCCTCAGAATTTTGAAGGCATTGACCTGTTATTATATTCTAGCTTGCCATGTTTCTACAGAGAAGTCTCAACTTTATCTTTTAACCCTTCTATTAAATTTTAATTTCTGGTATCACATTTTATGTATTTCAGAACTCCTTTGAGTCATCTGAATCTTTACTCTTCATAGCCTTCTGTTCTTTGTCCTATTTTCGTGAGGAAAGCAATAACGCTTTTTTTCCTATTTCCTTCATTGTCTCAGTTTTCTATAAATTTCTTTTACCATTTGGTTTCATTTATTCCCTTTCTTTTTACAGGTGTGAATGAGGCCAGTTCATCTAGAGGTTGCCAGATGCACCTTGCTATGTGTGTATTTTTCTAATAACGGATAAATTATCATCAATATTATCCATGAATATATTTTTAAAATTAAATATTTATCCAAGGCTTATAAGAAAATATTTTTTTACATTCTCTACCCTATCCCTTTCCACTCTGTATTCCATCCATTTCTTTTCTCAAATATCTGGTGACTATGACTGTAAATTCATATTTAAGAGTAAATAACATAAAACACTAATCAGAATTTGCACATAGATGATGCTTTGATGAATCAATAAATGGTTGGCATCATGTGTGACAATGTGATTGGGCTGTTTCTTTTGGGAACTCCCAAGAGTTAGCATCTATAGATCTCTTCCCTTGGGCTATCCAGTTTCCCCATAGCAGAATATTCTAATACCTTGTTTGGAAGTCATAGCCTGTCTGCTAAAATTTTGAAGTCTTAATAGAAAACAGGACTTGAGTTCTCATAATTTTTATTTAAATCCTCTGTAATTAATGTCTTTGCATTCTGCTATACTGGGAATGCTCAAGTCCTGAGTCTCTCTGGTTCAACTTTTAAGAGAGCATACCTTTAATCATCTTATGGAGTGGAGGAGAGGCAGTCCTTCAGGTATATAGAGTAGAGAGGGAGCTGGAGATCTATAGCCAGTCTTCTTCCCACATTTAAGCGTTCTTTTTCCCATTCTTGAGGATCTCTGTAGTTCTGTGTTCATATATTGGCTTTCTCTCTTTTCCTTTTATTTATTATACTATTCTACTTAATTTCAGAATATTATGGATGCACAAGTGCTTTGGTTACATGTATTGCCTTTGCACTACCTAAGTCAGACCTACAAGTGTGCCCCAAACCCAAACATTGTGCACCATACATATTAGGTGTGAATTTACCCATCTCTTTCTCTCCCCTCCCACCTACCTGACACCCTATGAATGCTACTTCCATATGTGCACATAAGTGTTGATCAATTAGTACCAATTTAATGATGAGTACATGTGGTTCTTCTTTTTCCATTCTTGTGATACTTCACTTAGTAGAATGGGCTCCAGCTTCATCCAGGATAGTACAAGGGGTATTAGTTCATCATTTTCCATGGCTGAGTAGTACTCCATCATGTACACATACCACATTTAATTAATCCACTCATTATTGATGGACACTTGGTTTGTTTACACATCTTTGCAATTGTGAATTGTGCTACTATGAACATCCAAGTGCAGATGTCTTTTTTACAGAATGTCTTTGTTTCCTTTCGCTAGATGACCAGTAATGGCACTAATGGATCAAAAGTTAATTCTATTTTGAGCTCTTTGAGTTATCTCCATATTACTTTCCATAGAGGTTGTACTAGTTTGCAGTCCCACCAGTACTGTATGAGTGTTTCCATCTCTGCATCCATGCAAACATGCTTTGTTTTGAGATTTTATGATAAAAGCCATTCTCACTGGAGATAAATGATATCTCATTGTGGTTTTGATTAGCATTTCCTTGATGATTAGACATGTTGAGCATTATTTCATATGTTTGTTGGCCATTTGTCTGCCTTCTTTTGAAAACTTTCAGTTCATGTCATTTGCCCACTTTTTAATGAGGTTGTTTAATTTTTTCCTGCCGATTTTCCTGAGTTCTATATAAATTTCAGTTATCAGCCCTTTATCAGATGCGTAGCTTGCAAATATTTTCTCCCATTCTGTAGGTTGTCTATTTGCTCTGATGATAGTTTCCTTGGCTGTGTAGAAGATTTCTAATTTGATCAGATTCCATTTATTTTTGTTATTGTTATTGCTTTTGGAGTCTTATTCATAAATTCTTTGCCTAGGCTTATGTCTATTAGTGTTTTCCAACATTTTCTTCTAGAATTCTTATGATTTCATGCCTTAGGTTTAAGTTTGTTATCCATCATGAGTTGATTCTCTAACTTTCACAATACCAACAAAGAAAATAAAATACCTAGAAATATATTTAACTAAGAAGGTAAAAGACCTTTATGGGGAGAACTACAAAATGCTGAGGAAGGAAATAGCAGAAGATGTAAAAAGATGAAAATATATCCCATGCTCTTGGATTGGCAGAATCAATATTTTTAAAATGTCTATAATAACCAAAGTGATCTACAGATTCAATGTAATTCCTATTAAAATACCAACAACATTTTTTGCAGATCTAGAAAAAGTTATGCTACACTTCATATGGAACAAGAGAAGACCCCATATAGCAAAAGCAATTTTAAACAAAAAGAACAAATTAACAAGCATCAATTCACCAGACTTCAAGCTATACTACAAGGCTATAGTAACTAAATCAGCATGGTACTCACACAAGATCAGAGACCTAGACCAATGGAACAGAACTGAGAACCCAGATCTAAAAACATCGGGAAAGCAATTCTTATTCAATAAATCAAGCTGGGAAAATTGGATAGCCATATATAGAAGACTGAAACAGGATCCAAACCTCTCACCTCTCATGTTGGCTTTCTCTTGAGTTGTTTCCATGCTTCCCATCACTTCTTGGTTTACATTTCAGCTTTTTATGGTTTGCCAAATCATATGACTTCCTGTTTCAAAAATTTTGCTGTTGGTATCTTCTTGTCTTTCTCTTTTTTTTATGAGTTAATGTCCCATCTAGTCATTTTTCACAGCCATTTTAGTAAGGTATGAGGAGGAAGCAGAGGTAAGTATTTGAATACAACCCATAAAGTTTTACACTAATATTATATTTCTAAAGTTTTTAAACTTTACTTTCTGGAGATTAAAATATCATATTAAAAAAGCAATTTTTATAATGATGCCTAAAAATCAAGGTTTTCAAACTTGGTGAAAGTTGGCCCATATATCACTAACAGGAATATTTTACTTTCCTTTTAACTTAATTTCTAATTTCATTTAGCCCATTAAAATCAACTACTTTATCATAATTCATAAAGTAACAGTCTCTATTAAAGATTCAATGAGGGGAGGACACCTAGTTTTAAACTATCTAGCCTGTCAAAGTAATTAGAATGTGTTTGATTTTTGTTACTTGAAAATATTACATGTCATATTTCAAAGCATGAAAAATAAAATGTGCATGGCAAATAATTTATTTTAGTCATAGTTTGATTGTAAATATTCATTTTATAGCTAATTTTTTATGTAAAACTACTAGCTAAAAGCATAAGATATATGTAACCTTAACAATATTTGTACCTCCATAATATGATGAAATAAAAAGAAAAAAAATAAAAGCATAAGAAAGAGGTAGTATATTTTTCTGTAACTGTGAACATGAACTGGGTCAAAAATATACTCTGTCCTCTTCAATAAAATTATTTTTCCTTATATCTGAAATGAATCAAGATGTACAATGCATCTAGCACACTGTAAGAATTCAAAAAAGAGGATCTTCATGCTCTTCCTTTTCTATTATTTCCATTTGCTTAATACCAATATGGCTTGCAAATTGTGCATATGGTTAATGAAAAAACATTTTATTTTACTCATTCATGTCATCTAAGTTTGAAATCACTAGAACTTCAATAATTTATCAGAAGTGATTTAAAGATGTATGTCAATTTATTCTATGAAATACCTTAAGATAAAAATTGAGTGGAAATTCTATTATGACATTTGTCAAAACACATCTCAAACAGTTTTCATAAAAAATCTGTTTTTCAGGGTCATCACTGATTTAAAGAGAGATTTGCAACTTAGATTCCATCTTTATGCTGCTTTCCAGTAAGAGATGATGATTATATCAGCTGATGTATCCAACAAAATCAAAACCATATATAATATTTACATCACCAAATTTTCAACTATTTATTGTAATACTCCATTTAAAATAAATTGAATAAAATTACTCAATATTTGAAACTGTATTCCATCACTTTTTAAAATAATAAAATAACTTGGAAATGATGCTGTAATAGAATCCATTAGAGGACCCTATTTGGTTTCACGCTGTAGATATAAAATATTCACACACAATATATATACTCAAAACACACTGCAAAATGGCTATAGTTAACAATAATATATTATATATTTTCAAAGAGCTAGAAGGAGGATATTGAATGTTCCCAACACAAAGAAATGGTAAATATTTGAGATGATGGATACGCTAATTAATCTGATCACTATACATTATTTGTATTGAAACGTCACTATGTACAATTATTATGTCAAGTAAAAAATTAAATTTAATGTAAGAAAGAACACATATATGTAAAATACATAACAAGCAGATAACAAGCCCTCTAATGCTGCAGGATAGTCTTTCAACTCTATTAGACTCTATAGTTCAAACAAATAACTGTACATTACAAGTCGTATTAGAAACTCACGTTATTCCAACTTCCTATTTAAATACCTATGAAAACACAGAGCAAGGTGTAGAACCTAAATAGTCCTGGAGTTGCTGTTAGTAGATAGTCAGTAGTATGAAGCAAAAGATCTTAACACCTTAAGATCCTAAACATCTATGAAAGTGACATGGCCAAGCAAACATGGATAAGAAAAGACTTGACTCGTTCTCATCCTATATCACCACATTAGTGATTCAAAATTGGGAATATAGATTAGAAATTGTGTTGCTCACTATCTATCATTTTGGAACCTTCTAAAGTTAGAGATGGTAACCCTCACCTCAACCCATTAAGTACCTCTTGCTAAATTCCTTAGGCAAACTATAGTTCTCAGTGATGCGATGGTACAAGTGATGAAAGGGACTGACTAGCAACTAAAACCTTTTTCAAAAATTTTCTAACATATAAGAGGTCAGAATACAAACTTTTTTAAAAAGTACTTCACACCTGAAAGTAAGAACTCAAGGATAGGTTTGTGGTAGTTATTCATAGCAATAAATTTATGGAGATATATTTATGTAATTATTATAAACAAAATTAATTATAAGACATAAAATGATATATATACAAGAATACTGCAATTATGAAATAACTAGATAATAATAATAATTTAGGTTTATAATCCTAAATTATATTGGCATACATTGGGAAGTACTGAGAGGATATAGTAAAAAATGTTAAGTATTCAAATTTACATAAGAAGAAATAAAATATTTTGTAGTTTTCTCAATTTTATAATTGTAGAAAATATAATTACAAGTCTTGTAAAATTTTGTAAAACAAAGTGAAAAGTAGCAAATTATCAATTTTCTTAAGATAATTTTATTTTTTTAAAAGGAACAAAATGTCAAAATTATTCTCAGCCACTGTTTACGGGAGCATAAATTGGCATTTTATTTTTTTAGAAAAGGACACAGTGTCAAAAGTATTCTTGGCCACTGTTTGTGGGAACATAAATTAGTATAGGCTCTCTGGAAAAAAAAATTGCCACTATACTTAGGTAGGCATTAAATAATTGTATCTATTGATTTATTGATTCCAAAATATGCCATGAGGTTAAAAATCAGAGAAATCACCTAGCATATATGTGCAATAAGGGTTGAAGAAGCATTATTTATAATGAGATATAAATTTCAGTGAGCAAATAAGAACAACTTAAATGTTTAACAACAAAGAAACACATATATAAACCGTAGTACATGTGGGTACTCTAACATAATGTTCACATTAAAATTATTTTTCAAAAAAATATGTAATGCTATAGAAATCCTTATGATATGCTTTTAAGTAATCTACTTTTTAGTAGATTACATATGGTATGATCTCAATTTTTATTAAAGAAAAAAATGTATATAAAGATAAAGAATGAGAAGAATGGTAAAGAGATACACCAAAGTATTATTAAATCTTACTAATATGTGGTGGGAATAGAGGTGGTTTTCATTTTCTCCCTTATAACATTTTGTACCTTGCAAATTATCTGTAAATGAGTGTATATTACTTTTAAAATCAGAAGAAATAAAAAGCTAACTTACCACAAAAAAGTGTCTCTTATATTAAAGGTATATTACATGTATTCCAATGTTTCCTTTCACCTATCACAAGTGAAAAAACTTAATATCCACAAATGATTCCTTCCACATATTATTGTATTAGAAGTGGAGACAACTATTCTTCATTTTTATTAATTTTTTTCTCTTGTTTCCCTCATTTAAAAAGAAGAATCTCTAAGTGTCCTTCTATTGCTCCAATCTTGTTCTGGCCCATCTTCTATTACAAGTCAGATGCCAGAGCCTTGGTTCTCTCCTCCATAAAGCACTGATTTCTAGGATTATGGGGGAAGGGAGACCAATTAATCAGGGTCATTAAATCATTTTAGTGGATTGTAGTAGCATGTTTTTCTTAACTTAAAACAGAGTAGAATAGACAAGACTAGAAAATATATAGAGTAGACCAAAACGGAACAGAATAGAAAAAAAAATCACTAAGAAAATTATTGTTCCCCAAACTTTTATTTCAGTTGTTCATACATTGATGTACTGAGTATTGAGTTAAAATACATTTCTTAGGGTTGGTCATGATAAAAAATGGAGGAATGAGTTCTTACCATCTCCAGCACTGTAGAGTGAATACGGTTGACTATAGTATTTTAATAATAATTTATTGTATATTTTCAAAAAACTATAAGAGAGGATCCAAAAAGCTATAAGAGAGGATTTTGAATGTTTATAATACAAATAAATTATAAATGTTTGCAGTGATGGATATGCTAATTACCTTCATTTGATCATTAGGCATTGTATACATATATCAAAATATCACTCTGTATCCCATAAATATATACAATTTTTACAATTCAACTAAAATTAAAAGAAAAAATAAAGAATGTTTGAAACTCACTGTATCAAAGGATAAATCATAAGCAGAAAAGATATTTTGGCAGACCAAACTAAGTGTTCTTGCTACTTCTACTATAAAAATAAAAAAGATGTTGCTATTAAAGCTTCACTTGAGTTTCAAGAAACATGATATTTAATTTGGAGATACTTCTTCCTTGTAGCTCACATTTCCACAGGAAAACAAACATGACTGAAGACTCCAGCACTGGACCTTCAAAGGAAGTGTGGAGCACACCACATTTTATAGATACCTTATTTCAGACTCTTCCACCAGCCAATGTCTCCATCTGCAAACCAACTAGTTACAGGCTTTGATCCAGCAAACTAGGAAATTTACAAATGCACACTGAATTTGGAAACATATTCATGGCAAACTTAGACTTCAGCACAGTAGAAGTAGACTATAAATGCAAACATTCCCAACAGTAACTTTCAAATATATAGTTTGCAAATTGAAAACATCACAACACAGCAAACTTACAGATATCAGATTGAAAATTACAACAGCACTTCTTTAGAAGTGAGTCAGTCCTGTTTTCTTTTGTGTAGCATGTTAAATAGATTTTATTTCCAGAAGCTCTGAGAACCAAATTATGTTAATAGGATTTTAGAGGAGACATTTTTATAGGTCTGGAATGAAAAAAGAAATATTTGTGATTCCTCATATTTCCAGTAGTGTGAATAGGTTTACAGTCAGCTACCTGCTTTCTCTCAGCTGTTCTCCTCATTCTCTTCTATGCCTCTTTAGGTCATTTACATGACTTCGAAAGAGAAAATGAAAATTAGAAAGGGAAAAAAAGCTAACTAGCCTATTCTGTAGCTGTGACAGTTGAAAACTTCACTAGAAAAAGTTCTAGCTTTGAAGTCCGACTGAACCATTGAATATATTCTCTAACCTTCTTGGCTTTTAGCTTTCTCATTATTAAAGAGGATGATACCAACCATATACCTACCTTGCAGATTTGGCATGAAGATTAAATAAGATAGTGTGTTAAGTATCCTCAATAAATACTAATTATCATTATTCATTTTATTAGTGCTCTAAGTTGCCTAACTAGATGATGGAAGAACATAGGAGAACCTACATCATGGTCACAGGCTCATGTCTCAACTAACATTCTCGCTATTCCAAACCTTGAAAAGAGACAACTTTTTGAACCTACAAAGTGTTTCAATTCGTCATTTCTTACTTTCTTCTTTCCCAGTATTGTTTCCAAATAGTTTGTAACTCAAATTTTATTGTCACTTGTTATAGTCTTTTCTTATTCTGTTACAAAATTTTTATAATATCCACATTCTGCAATTATATCTCCATTCCTTCTCACTTCTTATTGTCTAAGTAAGATTTTTGTTTAATTTTCCTCTAAAATAGTGAAAAAGTGACTATGAATTCATCTTCTGTCCTTATCTAAGAAACAAAAGGAAAGTGCTAAAAGTGACAGAGAAAGAAAAAGGATTCCATGAAGAATTACATATACAAAGAGCCTGTTTTAGCTATCTATTGTTGTGTAACTAATTACCCCAAAATTTAGAGCTTAACAACAATTTTATTATATCACAGATTCTGTAAGTCACAATTTCTGGCAAGCCTGAGCTGGACAGATTTTCTGCTCTTTCTTGGCCCCAACCAGTTATTTACTTGTACTCAGATGGCTATGGGCTGGACTAGAGGGTCCAAGGTGGCTTCATTCACATGTCTGGTGCCTTGGCTGAGTTCAATAGGTGCTTTCAACCAAGGTGCCTGCACATGACCTCTGCATGTGACCTAATCCGTACAACATGGGATCTCAGAGTAGTTAGATCTTTAAAATGACAGCTGAGAACTGTACATGTAAGTGTTCCATCAAATAAAGCAAAAGTCTCACTACTTTGTATGATATAGCCTCAGAAATCAGACAAAACCACTTCCACTACACTCTAATGGTTGTTTAGAACTGGAAGGAATTCAGCCATGATTGGCAATACTCAAATGAAAAAGGAAAAAACTTCACAGGTGGCTGATGGCAACTATACAATAGAGCATGAAAAAAATAAATCATATTAAATGAATTATTTAATTATATTAAATAATTCCAACATTTCACTAGCCACATTCCAAACTATAAAAACAGTATAGGTAGTATCGTGCAATGCAAAACTTTGGAATTAAAGTCCAAATATAATTTCAAGTCCTGCCTGTACATTGGGCAAGTCACAACCTCTGGGAGCCTCCAATGTTTCATCTATTGATGGAGATTAAATAAAGTTTTCTCTGCTAACGCAGCAATACATACCAACTGCTTTGAAAACAGATGCTATAAATATATGAGATAATGTGCTCCTCGTAATAACTGTGCTAGATGGATTTTTAATTATCATTTCCATTTTACAAAATATAAGGAACTGGAGTTCAAAGGGATTAAGTGTCTTACTCAAAGTTACTTAAAGCAAGCAGAGCCAAGATTGAAACCTAGGTCCATGACATCAGAGGCCTTTTAATACCTTTTGACTGTATTATACCTACTTCCTTTATTATTTTGATAATGTGATCATTGTAAGAAACTGCTTTGTAAACTTTAAAGCAATATATGAATGTAAGGTATCATTATTGCTATTGAGTCCATCAACTGAGAGAGCCATAATTGCCTATAATAATATTGATCATGTTTCATAATATACACAATAAATGAGCTAAACCTCAAACTCTAATCTTCAAATGTTCATACAAAGCATGACTGAAAACAAATCAAATCATATTGATCAGCCCAAAATATTAATATAATAGAATCTAGTTATAACATTTGCTCCATGGAAGCTGCTTTTATCCCCCTATTTATTATGATACATCACACGAAGAAAAGTTAGTTTGTCTGATGTCCATCATCATTTATCCCTAAGACAAAAAGGCCTCTCTATTCTCCTCCCTCAACCTTCAAAGATAAAACAGAATATAATGAAATGAATTAGAGAGTCTACTCCTTTTCCTTCCTATTTTAAGACACTATGAGTTGATTCAATATGATCCCACAAGTATTAAATGTATGTCCATAAAAAATGGGGATATTCCTTTTGGTGGGATTCTGTCAATTGAAAAGAGATAATCTAATTTAAGGAAAATAGGAGGGAAAAAATTCAAGCTTACTGTTCCTGTACTATCCCAAACCCAGGATGTCGAGCAGACATCTTTGAACCATTGATATATAAGGTTTTAAAAACATTGAGGCCCCCTTTTACAGACCTAGTATTTCTTCTAGAAAACAAATGCTGACATCTGAAGAATAAAAAAAAATGTTCTAATGCCATTATGAAGTACAGATTGTGAAATTCTATAAACTCAAAATAGAAAATTAAAAATTGAGCTTAAATATATTTAATCTCATTTCAGTCTAGTGACCTTTGTTTAATAGGATGTTACTTAACATCTAATCATTTAAGAAAATGAAATCTTTACCATTTTATTGTTTACATAATTATGTCTCTCTTCATCTTACTAGTCTACAGAAATCAGTACTGGGGGTTATAAGTTAAACTATCTACTCTTTTCTATAATTTATCTTTGACTTTGTCAAATTCCCTTCACAATAATATACATCTTATAAATTTATAGGACTCAATATATAAAATGTCAAGCTTATACATAGCACTTTATAGTTTCCTAAACACTTTCATATGCATTATTGTATTTATAATTAAATATGATATATTATAAATAGTAATTTTCAAGTAGTCATCATTAAAACAAAGTATCTAGGTGGTACTTGCAGAAAGAAGTAGATTTTAGGTTGCACTTACTTTTTGACATTTATCGTTGGTGACTAAGACAAATATTTATCTAATTTCTATCTGCAACAATTTGTCATATTGCTTTAATCACTGTTTTCTGATCTATTATTCATAGATCTGCAAGGTTTTTTAATCAATCAGCTTACTTTTCTATTTTTTGTCCAAATAGTTTTGTCTTTTAAATGTCATTCGGTACATCAAAATCCTTCAGAAATCAACATTTTACCCCTTAGATTTTTTTGATACATCATTTCCTAGTGTTAAGAACAGATTCCTTGGCTCTTTATTTGACTTCACACTGTGTGAGTAGGCTCATCTCTCCCAATCACCTTTGCCAACTAGAAAGCCCAGGGACAGTAATATGTAATCTTTAGCTTTTCTGAAGTTGACTTTCCTATACCTAACTATATTTAACTTTAATTCGAGGTTTTGAAATGGGCTTAGCATAATAATTTGTTAGTTCACAAATAAAGGTATGTGGTCAATTTTGGCATGTTATGGATTGTTGTTGCTGAGGACTAGATGCGAGTACATTTGTGAGAGTAACTTATTCGTTTAAATTTTCCACATCCCATTGTGCCTAGTATACCAATTGCCACATAATCATAACTCAGTAAATGCCTACTACATTTTAATTCCATAAAGCATGAAATAATTTAAAATCATAGTCTAGATTTATTGTTTAAAGATTAAACAGAATCCCTGAAATAGCCAATGTTTGATGCTTAGTTTGGGAATAAAGACTCCCATATTGTTTTGGCAGCTCAGCCATTGAGTAAATGTGCACATATGGCTATAATAAACCTTACCTATTATATAAGTGTTGGGCATTTAATGTTTAACTCTCTATCATAATTTGAGATCTTTGGTCAAGAGCTACTACCTAACTGAAAACTATTTTTATTATACGAGCAGGCTTAGTGGCAAACTGTCATTCATACTTTAAAGTAAGCACCATTAAAATGGCAAGAAGTGATTCATATGCTCAGTTTCCAACACAGAACAAGTTTTCCAATGGCTCCAGAGTGCCTGATATGGAAAGAAATGGGGAAAAAGCATAAATACATCCAATAAAATCTTACTCCTGTCAAACTACAAAAAAGAACACATGGGAAAACTTGACATTTTTTTTAAAAATCCACAAAACAATAATGGATAGGCTATAAAGCAACAATAAAAAAGGAAGAGATTAAAGTAAGGCATTCAGACAATTTAAAGTAAAAAATACAAGAAGGAAAGTCAAAACTACTTTGAGTTGTTTTGAAAAACAAACTGGTACAAATGGAGGAAATCATTTGTACTGAAATATCACAAAGCTAACATGACTGTCAACTACTTTGACAGTTTCTGTCACTTTTAAACAGATTATGTTTCAGTCAGATTGTTTTTCTGCAATTAAAAGTTATAATTACTTTAAAATATTTCTACTACATGCAGTGTTTAGAATTTAATATGATCCAATTTTGAATAAAACTTTGAAACAGCAGCATCATAGAAAGTTATTAAACATTAAATCTTATTAAAAGTGAGAATCCATTAATAAATGAACATGATTTAAAATTTTTTTATTTGGAATTTTAATTTCTTGTAGTATATTTCTCAAGGAAAAACAAAGGAAATAGGGATTTCATCAAAATTCTGGAAATAATATGAATATAGCTCAAGTTCCTTATAAACATCAACTAAATCAGTGCATCTCAAACTATGTTTTGAAAGAACAATTTTCAAAATCCCCAATTTATTCCAAACCAATAGTTTTGTAAAGGACAATAAAAATAAATAACTAGGAAATTGGAAGAGGAAAAAAATATGCGAAAGGCATGCCCACATGTTTTACATTACAGATTCAATGTACCTAAAATTACTCTATCAAATTGCTATAACATTTTCTAAGGCTTGCTTTAAAATTCTATATTTAGCTTGTTGCAGACCAATAACAAATAGCAGTTGGCAATTGTCGAGGACTTCAGCACATGCATCACTTATTTAAAATAAAAATAAAGAGAAAATTTTAGTAAATACATACTAAATGAAACAGACAGCCAAATAAAATAAATTAGGTGAAAATAAACTTTACCTACAGAAAATATTTTGCTTTATAAAAATGGATCTGTTCTTTATTGACTTAAGTGTAAATAAACCATTAGTTTTACATGATGAGTAAAACATTCACTATAAGTACGCTAAACCAATTTTTTCCAAGATCTTCTCTAACTTATACACACTATTATGTTAACCATATTTGCATTCAGTCAGATATTTGAATTAAAATGATAAAATTTTATATGACTTAATTAAATAACTTGAAGCTGTGTGTGCCAAACCTGATGTTAAGTAATGTTGGTGGAATGCTAAACTGTTCATTCTTATGTACTCTTTTTCTGCCAAAGATATGCTAGGTGAGGCCATCAACAGTTGCATTTTAATAAAGTGTGGGTTATTATAAGCCTTAGGCTGGTTATAAAATTTTCTTTAAAGAACATAATACCTATACCTATAATAAAATTTATCCCCCATCAGATTTACAAATAATTAAAAGATTTTTAACATACTATTTGCAAGAATGTAGAGAAACAAACATTCATGTACTACTGGTGTCTGGGAAAACTGTTAGTACCTCTTTAATGGCAATCTGACAAAAATTATCAACATTTAAATGCACATACTGTTTGATCCGGAAATTCTACCTCTAACAATTTATTCTCTGAATAGCCTTGCACATGTGCATAATAATTTATTGTCAGAAGAGCACCTAAATATTCATCAATAGAGGATTATTTATTGACTTAATCACACACACACACACACACACACACACACACACACATTATTTCATATTGAAATACTAAGAAGCCAGGAAAAATAATGAGGTAGCTCTGTACTGACATGAGAAGATCTCTGACCTGGTTAAGTAAAAATTTTGACTTGTAGAGCAATACACGAAGTACAATTGTATGAATACATGGAAAGTTTCTGAAAGGCTCTTCAAGAAATTGTTGGGAGAATTGAAAGAATTGTCCGGAATGTAAAGAAATTGTCCTTTCTGTCATATACCTTTAATCCTATTTGAATTTTTTCACTATGTACACATAGATTTTTTAATTTATTTTATTTTTATTTCAGCATATTATGCGGGTACAAATGTTTAGGTTACTTGGATTTCTTCCCCCCTCCCCTCTCCCCCACGAGGTCAGAGCTTCAAGCATGTCCATCCCCCGGATGGTACGCATCTTCACTCATTATGTATGTATATACCCGTCTATCCCCTCCTCCCCCCTCCCACCTGCCTAATGCCCAATAAATGTTATTCCTATATGTCCACTTAGATAAGTTAATACCAATTTGCTGGTGAGTACATGTGGGGCTTATTTTTCGATTCTTGGCATACTTCACTTAGTAGAATGGGTTCCAGCTCTACCCAGGAAAATACAAGTGGTGCTATATCACCGTTGTTTCTTAGAGTGAATAGTACTCCATGGTATACATATACCACATTTTGTTAATCCACTCATGTATTGATGGGCACTTGGGCTGTTTCCACAACTTTGCAATTGTGCTGCTATAAACATTTGAGTGCAGATGTCTTTTTCATAGAGTGTCTTTTGTTCTTTTGGGTAGATGCTCAGTAATGGGATTGCTGGATCAAATGGTAGATCCACTTGTATCGTGTTAATGTATCTCCATATTGTTTTCCACAGAGGTTGAACTAGTTTGCAGTCCCACCAGCAGTGTAGGAGTGTTCCTATCTCTCCGCATCCATGCCAACATTTATTGTTTTGTGGCTTTTTGATAAAGGCCATTCTTACTGGAGACAAGTGATATCTCATTGTGATTTTGATTAGCATTTCTAGGCATCTAATCTTTGACAAAGCAGAAAAAAAAATACACTGGGGAAAAGAATCCTTATTAAGTAAATGGTGCTGGGAAAACTGGATAGCCACACATAGAAGACTGAAACAGGACTCACACCTTTCACCTCTCACAAAAATCAACTCACAGTGGATAACAGGCTTAAACCTAAGGTGTGAAACTATAAGAATTCTAGAGAAAAAATGTTGGAAATACTCTTGTGGGCATTGGCCTAGGCAAAGAATTTATGAGGAAGATCCCAAAGGCAATCACAGCAACAACAAAAATAAGTAAATTGGACCTGATCAAACTAAAAAGATTTAGCACATTTTTTTCATATGTTTTTGATTTGCATTCCCTTGATGATTAGAGATGGTGACCATTTTTTCATGTTTGTTGTCCACTAGTCTACCTTCTTTGGAAAAGTTTCTGTTCATGTCCTTTGCCCACTTTTTGATAGGGTATTTTTATTTTGTTCCTTCTGATTTTTTTTTACATTTTTTCCTTTTATTTTATCATATTATGGGGGCACAAATATTGTTAGGGTTACATATATTGCCCCTGTCATTCCTACACCCCGCCCCCTGCCATGCCAAAACATCAAGCGCGTCCAACCTTCAGGTGGTGCGCACTGCATCTATTATATAAGTATATATCCTTCCCCTCCTCCCCCCTCCCATCTGCCCACCACCCGATAAAAGTTTGTTTGTTTTTTCTTTTTTTGACCTTTGGGTTACATTGTATGTCTTTGACTTTCCCTAGGAAGGATTAGAGGTATTCCCTCCCCTCCTCACAATGCTCACCACAACCCTAAGATGTGTATCTCCCCCTCCCCCAAACCCTGGTGAGGACTACCACCATTTGAGTACCATAGTTTTAATCAGTCAGTACCAATTTGATGGCGAGTAGATGTGGAGCCCGTTGTCTTGATCTTGTGTCACCTCACTTTGGATAACGGGCTTAAGCTTAATGCAGGATAGCATAAACGGTGCTAGCTCACTGTCATTTCTTAGAATTGAGTAGTATTCCATCGTGAGCATATACCAAATTTTAATTATCCACTCATGAATTGACAGACACTTGGGTTGTTTCCATGATCTTGCAATAGTGAATTGTGCTGCCATAAATATTCGGGTGCTGATGTCTTTATAATAGAATGTCTTATGCTCTTTTGGGTAGATGCCCAACAATGCTATTGCTGGGTTGAATGGTATTTCTATATCTAGCTGTTTGAGGTATCCCCAAATTCTTTTCCACAGAGGTTGCAGTAATTTGCAGTCCCACCAACAGTGTAGGAGTGTTCCTGTCTCTCCACATCCTCGCCAGCATTTGTTGTTTTGGGATTTCTTGATACAAGCCATTCTCACTGGTGTTAGATGGTATCTCAATGTGGTTTTGATTTGCATTTCTCTGATGATTAGAGATGTTGAGCATTTTTTTCTATGTTTGCAGGCCATTATTCTGTCTTCTTTGGAGAAATTTCTGTTCATTTCCGTTGCCAATTTCTTGATGGGATTGTTTGGTTTTTTTCTTGTTTATTCTTTTAAGTTCTAGATAGATTCTTGTTATTAGACCTTTATCAGAAGTATAGAGAGCAAATATTTTCTCTTACTCTGTGGGTTGTCTATTTACTCTAATTATGGTTTCCTTAGCTGTGCAGACACTTTTTAATTTGATGAGATCCCATTTGTTTATTTTTGATGCAGCAGTGATTGCCTTGGGGCTCTTCTTCAAAAATTCTCTGCCTAGACCAATGTCTAATAGGGTTTTCCCAACGTCTTCTTCTAGGATTCTTAGGGTTTCATGCCTTAGGTTTAAGTCTGTTATCCATCTTGAGTGAATTTTTGTGAGAGGTGAGAGATAGGGATCCTGTTTCAATCTTCTGCATGTAGCTAACTAGTTTTCCCAGCACCATTTATTGAAGATGGATTCTTTTCCCCATTGTATATTTTTATCTGCTTTATCAAATATTAGGTCGCTGTATACTGATGGTTTCATCTCTGGTATCCCAGATCTATTCCAGATATCAATGCTTCTGTTCTTGTGCCAGTGCCAGTACCAGGCTGCTTTTTTTTGTTTGTTTGTTTGTGTTTTTTTTTTGACAGAGTCTCACTCTGTTGCCCCGCTAGAGTGCCCTGGCATGAACCTAGCTCACAGCAACCTCAAACTCCTGGGCTCAAGCTATCCTCCTGCCTTAGCCTCCAGAGTAGCTGGGACTACAAGCATGTGCCACCGTGCCCGGCTAATTTTTTCTATATATTTTTAGTTGGCCAATTAATTTCTTTCTATGTTTAGTAGAGACAGAGTCTCACTCTTGTTCAGGCTGGTTTCAAACACTTGACCTCTAGCCATCCGCCTGCCTCAACTTCCCCAAGTGCTAGGATTACAGGTGTGAGCCACCGAACTGAGCCATAAATCAAGAATATATGATCTTTACGGTCGGGCATGGTGGCTCACGCTTGTAATCCTAGCACTCTCTGGGAGGCCGAGGCAGGTGGATGGCTCGAGGTCAGGAGTTTGAAACCAGCCTGAGCAAGAGCAAGACCCCATCTGTACTAAAAATAGAAAGAAATTAAATGACCACCACCACCACCACATATATATATATATATATATACATATATATATATATATATATGTATATATATATATATATACAAAAATGGCAGCACATGCTTGTAGTCCCAGCTACTCGGGAGGCTGAGGCAGGAGGATTGCTTGAGCCCAGGAGACTGAGGTTGCTGTGAGCTAGGCTGATGCCACGGCACCGCTCACTCTAGCCTGGGCAACAAAGTGAGACTCTGTCTGAAAAAAAAAAAAAATATATATATATATATGATCTTTATTCAGGAGATGAAATAAATAAAAGTGGGACAAATAACACTAGACGGAATATAATCAAATATGAAACTACATTGTCCGGTCAATACATGCTACAGGAAATCCTTAAAGCTGCCAATTTGAGGGCTGGAGTAGTAATGAGGTTAAACTCAAACTGGATACTATTAATATAGATATTAGTTTGAACAAGAAAGAAAGGGAGAGAAGAATACTCTTCCCCATTCCACATATCCCCCAATACACACACACACACACACACACACACACACACACACACACACAAATGGTCTTAGCCTTTGTTTTCATATGGTATACATTTTATAAGAATAGCAGAAGGATAAATTAGAAATCAGATATATAAAACATATTAATTTACAGAATTTTCTGATTTCCAAAGTAGCTTTTGGATGTCTAAATCCTTTGGGTAACAAGAAAAGTGAGGGAAATGGATGTAGGGAAATGGATGTATACTGATCAAGTTAAGATGGTTTGTGACATGCCATAAAATAAATCTTTATGATCTGGGTTATGAACATCACAGGAATTGGTCAGGTTGCTTGCAAATATTCTTGCAGTTCCAGCTGAAAAATTATAGATATCTTTAATACAGGATTCTGTAATTACCTTTAGGATCAAGGGTATCTGTGAATGAATAAACCAGTTTGAAAACAATATCTTCAAAATCTTAAATAACTGCAAAAGTTTATTTCAAATATTGTGAAAACTCACTCATATATGCAACTATGCCTATATATATTTATAATACAGTACTGGGTATATGCACAGCAATAATTATATATTTATCTATAAATCCAAGTTCATCTACACACAACTACACATGTTTGCTATTTTCATTTTTATATTTCTATACTTCAGAGATTTATCTGCAAACTGAATCAGAAGTGTCAAAGTGTAGTAATAGAAGCTATTCATAAGCAGCCTAATTACATCTGGCTATGTCCCTAACCTTAAATCAGATGCAATAGAGTTGTTATTGACTCCAATCAACACTAGCAACCATACCCAGAGCTTTTTGAGTATTAAAAATTTCTTTTTTCAAGCCTGCATCTATCACTGTCAGACTACATTGTTTGAATGTCATTTTAATACTTTTTATACAAAATATCACAAACCAAACCAAAACTTTCTCTCAAGACGTTTATTTTCCTTTCCAATATTGTCATTATGGCTGGTGGTACTACAATTATTTCAGGTTATCGGTTCATAAAATGTAAGTCATCTTGTATTTATCCCTATTCTTAACCTTTTATATATCCTTAATAACAAGTCTTTTAAATTTTGCACCCTCAGATTCACTAAGATTGCACAACACTTCTATTTGTTCTCCTCTGTCCTCTAAGATCAATTCTTCTCAGTCAGCCTTCTGGACATGTCTCTTTCTGCTAATCTTCTATGATCATATTCTACACAACTTTGTTCCTATTCTTATTATTTGCTTCTGCACAACCAAAGAAACTGTCAAGAGAGCAAACAGACAACCCACAGAGTGGGAGAAAATTTTCACAAGCTACACATCCGATAAAGGGCTGATAACTAGAATTTATTTAAAACTCAGGAAAATCAGCAAGGAAAAATCAAACAACCCTATCAAAAAGTGGGAAAAGGACATGAATAGAAATTTTTCAAAAGAAGACAGAATAATGGCCAACAAACATATGAACAAATGCTCAACATCTCTAATCATCAGGGAAATGCAAATCAAAACTACAATGAGATATCGCTTATCTCCAGTAAGAATGACCTTTATCAAAAAGTCCCTAAACAATAAATGTTGGCATGGATGTGGAGAGATAGGAACACTCCTACACTGCTGGTGGTACTGCAAACTAGTTCAACCTCTGTGGAAAGCAATATGGAGATACCTGAAAGCGATACAAGTGGATTGACCTTTTGATGCAGCAATTCCACTACTGGGCATCTACCCAAAAGAACAAAAGACACTCTATGAAAAAGATACCTGCACCCAAATGTTTATAGCAGCACAATTCACAATTTAAAGGTTGTGGAAACAGCCAAAGTGTCCATCAATACATGAGTGGATTAATAAAATGCGGTATATGTATACCATGGAGTACTATTCAGCTTTAAGAAACAATGGTGATATAGCACCTCTTGTATTTTCATGGATAGAGCTGGAACCCATTCTACTAAGTGAAGTATCTCAAGAATGGAGAAACAAGCACCACATGTACTCACCAGCAAATTGATATTAACGGATCAACACCTAAATGGACATATAGGAATAGCATTTATCGGGTGTCGGGCAGGTGGGAGGGGGGAGGAGGGGATGGGTATATACAAACATAATGAGTGAGATGTGCAACGTTTGGGGGATGGTCACGCTTGAAGTTCTGACTCGAGGAGGGGGCATGGGCAATATAGGTAACCTTAAAATTTGTACCCCCATAATATGCTGAAATAAAAAAAAAAACAGCTAGAAGGAAATAAAATGACCCCTAACGTATAAGCTTAGAGTACTAGGCTCAAAATGGGAAATGTTTAAGCTTTCACCTGCCTTTAATTAAACATATTACCTGAAGAAAGTATTGAGTTAGGAAATTCTTTTGCAAGCACTTTCAGGAGATTTAATGGTTAATCACATATAACTCAGGCAGGAAGAAATGGCAGTCTGAACCCTTCAGTGCTTTTTAATGATATGACATGTTACATTGCCAAAGTATAAGGTAGAGTAGAAGAAGAACACAAAAAAAATCTATTACTGGCTGAGTGGATAAAAATTCATAATCCAAGTATCTGCTGTCTCCAGGAAATCTAACCCACAAAGATGCTTTCAGACTCAAGGTCAAGGGTTGGAAAATGTACATTCAGGCAAATGGAAACCAAAAGAGAGCAGGGGTAGTGATTCTTATTTCAGATAACATAAACTTTAAAATAGCAAAAGTAAAGAAAGACAAAGATGGTTACCATATAAGGATGAAAGGAAAAATCCAACACTTAACAATTCTTAATATTTATATACCCAGCATAGGAGTGCCCAGATACATAAAGCAAACCCTGTTTGATATAAATAGCATGATAAACAGTAATGCTTGGCCGGCCCAGTGGCTCACGCCAGTAATCCTAGCACTCTGGGAGGCTGAGACGAGGGCTGATCACTCAAGGTCAGGAGTTTGAAACTAGCCTGAGCAAGAGGAAGACCCTGTCTCTACTAAAGAATAGAAACAAATTAATTGGCCAACTAAAAATATACAGAAAAAATTAGCTGGGCATAGTGGCACATACCTGTAGTCCCAGCTACCCAGGAGGCTGAGGCAAGAGGGTTGCTTAAGCCCAGAATTTGACGTTGCTGTGAGCTAGGCTGATACCTTGGCACTCTAGCCCAGGCAACAGAGTGAGACTCTGTAAAAACAAAACAAAACAAAACAAAACAAAACAAAACAAAAAACAGTAATGCCATAGTAGCTGGGGATTTCAAGACCTCACTGACTGAACTGGACAGATCCCCCAAGCAGAAAATAAGCAACAAAACAATGGACTTAAACAGAGCTCTAGAACAAATGGGTCCAACAGATATCTACAAAACATTCCACCCAAATAAAGCAGAATAGACATTCTTGTCATCAGCTCATAGAACGTTCTCCAAAATTGATCACATCTTAGGCCACAAATCAGATATCAACAAATTCTAAAAAATAGAAATAACACCATGTATCTTTTCTGACCCAGTGGTATAAAATTAGAGATCAATTCCAACAGAAATGCTCACCACTTCACAAAATCATGGATATTAAACAATGTATTGATGAAAGACTATTGGGTCAAAAAGGAGATCCAGATGGAAATCAAAAGATTCTTTGAACTAAATGATAATGGGGACACAAGTTATCAACCTGTGGGTTACAGCAAAAGCATTACAGAGAGGAAAACTAATAGCATTCAATGCTCACATCCAAAAGACAAAAAGCTCAAAAATCAGCAAATTAATAAACCATCTCAAGGAACTGGAAAAGGAAGAGCAAATTAATTCTAAAACTAGCAGAAGAAAAGAAATAACTAAGATCAGAGCAGAATTAAATGAAATTGAGAACAAAAGAACTATACAGAAGATCAACAAAACCAAAAGTTGGTTTTGTGAAAAGATAAAATTGACAACCTTCTTGCTAGATTGACAAGAACCAGAAAGGAAAGGACTCTAAAAAACACAATTAGAAATGAAAAGGAAGAGCTCTGCACAGACATGACATAAACACAAAACATTATCTTTCAATACTATAAAAATCTATATGCCCCAAAACTACACAATGTGGAGCAAATGGACAAATTCTTGAAAACACACAACCTCCTTAAGCTGAATCAGGAGGAAATACAATTCCTGAACAGACCAATATCAAGCACAGAAATTGGAGCAGCAACTAAAAACTTTCCAAAAAGAAAACATCTCAGACCAGATGGATTCATACCCGAATTTTACCAAACCTACAAAGAAGAAGAATTCATACCTATACTGTAGAAATTATTGCGCAACATTGAGAAGGATGGTATCCTCCCAAACTCATTCTACAAAGCCAATATCACCTTGATACAAAAGCCAGGAAAGGACACAACAAAAAAGAAAACTACAGACCAATATTCCTCATGAATATAGATGTAAAAATCCTCAACAAAATCTTAGCAAATTGAATCCTATAGCACATCAAAAAAGTAATTCATCATGACCAGGTGGGCTTTATACCAGGGATGCAATGCTGCTTCAACATATGCAAATCTATGAACGCAATTTACTACATGAATAAAAGCAAGAACAAAGACCATATGATTCTCTCAATAGATGCAGAAAAAGCATTTGGCAAAATCCAGAACAGTTGTAGGATAAAAACTTTTAACAGAATAGGTATAGATGGGACATACCTTAAAATTATTGAGGCCACACATGATAAACCAATAGCCAATATCATACTGAATGGGGAAAAATTTAAAGCATTCCTGCTTAAAACAGGAACCAGACAAGGCTGCACACTATCTGTACTTTTATTCAACACAGTGCTGTAAGTCCTGGCTATAGAAATCACATGAGAGAGAGGAAATAAGAATGTCCAAATGGGGACAGGAGAGATAAAATTCTCACTCTTTGCTGATGATATGATATTATATTGACAAAATCCCAAATATTCAATCAAGAGACTTCTAGAACTGATAAATGAATTCATTAAAGTCTCAGGATACAAAATTAATGTACACAAATCAGTGGCATACATATACACCAATAACAGTCAAGTCGAAAATCACATCAAACATGTAACATCTTTCACAATAGCATCAAAGAAAATTAAATAATTAGGAATATATATTTAACCAAGGAAGTTAGAGACATATATATGGGGAACTACGAAACACTGAAAAAAGATATTGTAGATGATGTGCACAGGTGGAAATCACTACCATGCTCATGTATTGGCAGAATCAATATTGTTAAAATGTCCATACTACCTAAAGTGATCTACAGAATTGATGCAATCCCTATCAAAATATCATCATCATGCTTTAAAGATCTAGAAAAAATAATTCTACACTTTGTATGCAACCAGAGAAGACCTTATATAGCCAAATCAATCTTAAGCAAAAAGAACAAATTGGAAGGCATCAGTCTACCAGACTTCAAGCTTTACTACAAGGCAATAGTAACCAAAATAGCATGGCAATGGCAAAAGAACAGAGATATAGATCTTTAGAAGAGGACTGAGAACTGACATAAAAAACCATTCTCTTACTATCATCTAATCTTCAAAATTTATACAAAAATATACATTGGAGAAAATAATCTGTATTCAATAAATGATGCTGGGAAAACTGGATAGCTACATGCAGAAGATTGAAACTGGACTCCACCTCTCAACTCTCACAAAAATAAACACACATGGGATAGCAAACTTAAACCTGAGGCATGAAAACTTAAGAATTCTAGATGAAAACATTTGGAAAACTCTTAAAGACATTGGCCTAGGCAAAGAATCTATGAAGAAGACCCCAAAAGCAGTCACAGCAGTGACAAAAATAAATAAATGGGACCTGATCAAATGAAAAAGCTTCTGTACAGCCAAAGAAACTGTCAAGAGAGAAAACAGACAACCCACAGAATGGGAGAAAATATTTGCTTTCTACACATCTGATAAAGGGCTGATAACAAAAATCTGTATAGAACTCAAAATCAACAAGAAAAAATCAAACGACCCCACCAATAAATGGACAAAGGACATGAACAGAAACATTTCAAAAGAAGACAGCATGGCCAGCTAACATAAAAATGTGCTCAACATCTTTAATCATTAGAGAAATGGAAATCAAAACTACAATTAAATATCACCTAACTCTGGTGAGAATGGCCTTTATCAAAAGTCTCAAAACTACAAATGCTAGTGTGGTTGCAGAGAGATAGGAACACTTATACACTGCTGATGGGACCACAAAGTAGTACAACCTCTGTGGAAAGTAATATTGAGATATCTCAAAGAGCCAAAAATAGAAATACCATATGATCCAGCAATTCCAATACTAGGCATCTATCCAAAGTAAAAAAAGTCATTCTAAAAGGATATCTGTACTTGAATGTTTATAGCAGCACAATTCACAATTGCAAAGATGTGGAAACCCAAGTGCCCACCAATATATTAGTGGATTGACAAAATGTGGTATATGTATACCGTGGAGTTCTACTCAGCCACAAAAAACAATGGTGATCTAGCCCCTCTTATATTATCCTGGGTAGAGCTTGAGCCCATCCTTCAAAGTGAGGTATCACAAGAATGGAAAAACAAGCACCACATGTATTCCCAATCAAATTGGCACTCACTGACCAACACTAGGGTTCACATGTTAGTAATATTCACTGGGTGCAGGTCGAGTGGAGGGGGTGAGTGTGGGAAAACTCACAACTAATGGAGAGGGAGCATACTGAATGTGGGAGGGGCATGCTTCTAGCCTTGGCCTGGGTGAGGCAAAGGCATTACATGTAACATGTGCCCCCATAACATTCTAAAATTTAAAAAATTATCATTAAAGAAAATAATGCATATATTAATAAAGATATATCCACCTATTCATTTATCCCTCCAAATATATTCATTTAATGCTGACTATTGTGCCTGGTATTTGTGAGTATTTATGAATCCAAAGATAAATAATATTTTAAAAATTCCCTCAAAAGGCTGAGACAGAAAACATTTATGTAAGATACAGTTAATATATATTTTGCATTTAAAAATCTTTTTAACAAATGATTAACTTTTTAAAGCAAAACAATAGCAATTCATTTAAGGATTTATAAAATACAAAGAATTTAAATGTCTGAAAAAGCAAAAAGAATGATAGAGGAAAATAGAAGTATATGGTTATAAAATTTTTACACTACACATGACGTGATATATGAAGGTTGACTGTAATAAGATAAATATGTATATGTTAAACTCTAGAGCACTCACTTGCAAAATAAAATAAATATAGCTAATAATCCAATAAAAATATAATTTTTAATAACAAAAATACTCAAAAAATTTAAAGAAGTCAGTAAACAGAAAAACGAACAAATAACAGATGGGACAGATAGAAACAAATAGCAATATTTGAGATTTAAATGCCACCATAATGATAACTAAATTAAGTATTCATGGCATGAACACTTCAAGTAAGAGGCAGACATTGTCAGATTTGAAAAATAAACACCAAGACAAAACTGTACACTGTATTAAAGAAAATCAATTTAAATATAATGACAGATATGGATTAAAAGCTTAAAGAATATATACTATACAATCACTACTCAAAAGAAAGATAAGGTGATTGTATTAGTTACCTAAGGCTAAAGCAAGGAATTACCACAGACTTAGTGTCTTAAAACAACATAAATTTAGTCTTCCACAGTTAAAGAGGCCAGAAATACAAAATCAAATTACTGTAAGTATTGGTTTATTTTAGAATTTCTAAGGAAGAAATCATGCCCTGCTTTTCTTCCAGTTTTCTGTGTTTTCCAACAATCCCAGGATCCACTGGTTTGTGGATTCATTATTACAACCTTTGCCTCATCTTCATTTTGCCTTCTTCTCTGTGTGTTTGTGTTCTCTCATATACTTATAAAGACATCAATCATTAGATTAAGGGACTACTGTAATCCACAATGCTCTCCTCTCATTTCTGAACTAATTGTATCTGAAAAAATCCTATTTCCAGAGATGACCACATTCTGAGGTTCAAGGTAGACAAAAATGGGGGGACACTATTTAACCCACTACAGTAGTATATAATAATATCAGATAATATAAGTTTCAGGAACAAAACAGTATTAACAAGTATAAAGAAGAATATTTCAAAATAATAATGGGAGAGTTTTATCAGAAAGATGACAGACTAGGAAGCTCCAGGCCCTAATTATCACAAGAAATATTTTTTTAAATTACAGATAGCATAAAATAACTTATAGGAACTCCATAAAAAAGAATGAAATTCTACCATTTGCAGCAACAGGAATAGAACTGAAGGTCATTATGTTAAGTGAAATAAGCCAGGCACAGATAGACATATATCACATGTTCTCACTCATATTTTGGAGCTAAAAAAGTTGATCTCCTTGAGATAGAGATTAAAATAACAGTTATCAGAGGCTAGGAATGGTGTGAGGGGCAGAATGGAGAGAGGTTGGTTAATGAAGATAAACATACAGTTAGATAGAAGGAATAAGCTCTAGTATTTGATGGCACATTAGGGTATCTATAGTTAAAAACTATGTATTGTATATTTACAAATAGCTAGAAAAGAAGATTTCAACTGTCCCCACCACAAAAAATGATAAATATTTGAGGTGATGGATATCCTAAATACCTTTATTTGATCATTACACATTGAATGCATGTATCAAAATATCACATGTACCACATAAATACATACAATTATTATGTACTCAAAAATAAATAACTTTTAAAAATGGAAAACAGTTAAATATCTACAGCAACCAAGGAAACAGCAAGTAAAGAAAAACAATATTCAAAATGATAGAGAATTTTTTGGTATTTTTACTTGTCCTTGCCAAATCTTCTCCCTCATGCAACATCAAACTATAGTCATGAGGAAGCAGCCCCATTTCCAATTCCCTCCATTGGGTTGCAGAAAGCAAAATGAAACTTATTTGTAAAGTTCTAACCTCTCTATGAGCTTCCTGAGGGATTCTATTTCACCTGATCCTGGGATCAATTTGAAAAAAAAAAAAAAAAAAAAAAACCTCAGAAAGCAGAGGGCACTTCTTGTGAAAGATAGAGGAGGACTGCAGATTTGTGGATTCCTATGGCAAGAGATTATGAGTAAATAAATACAATAGAACATCTAAGGCCCCAAGAATATGATGTGAGACTTCTTGGGAAATAAAGGTATTTAAAAGCAGCCATGTTTAGGGATATTTTAAAAAAAAAAAAAAGCACATGTCTAGCCCAAGACAAAATGTATGCCTGAAAAAGAACTGAGCTATCAAGACTTTAGTTAACAATGATTTCAAGGCTTACAACATGCCTTACTAATTAGTGAAGATATTTTATGCCAGTCTGCAAAGACTAAAAGCCATGGCTGTATTTTTGAATTCCCAATTTCAAAACACACACAAAAATCACCAGACATACAAAGAAACAAGAAAGTATGGCCCATTAAAAAGAACAAAATATATCTCAAGAAACCATTTCTGAAGAAACACAGGCATGGGGTTACTAGACAACTTTAAAACAACTATCTAAAACATACTCAAAGGCCTAAAGGAAAATACAGACAAAGATGTAATGGAAATCATAAAAATAAAATACGAGGAAAATAAAAATAATAACAAAGAAATAGAACATATTAAAAAACAAAAAAGTCTAGAGCTGAAAAATACAACAACTGAATTGAAAAATTAACTAGAGGGGTTGAAAAGCAGACTTGAACAGGCAAAAGAAAGAATCCGTGAACTTGAGGACAGCTTATTTAAAATCATTGTTGCTGAGGAGCAAACAGAAAATAACGATAAAGGAAAATAAATGAAGCCTAAGGAACATACAGGACACAATCAAGCAAACCAACATATTCATTATGAAAGTTCCAGAATGAGAATATTGGTAGAATGGATAAAGATCTAATTATACAATATCTAAAAGAGACTAACGTAAGCTCTAAGGACACCTATGGTTTGAAAGTGAAAGCATGGCAAAGGTGTAAATAGTAACCAAGTGAGAGCTGAGTGACTATACTAATATTAGACAAAATAGATTTTAAGTCAAAAATGTTACTAAAGGAGAAAGAGGATATTATATAATGATAAAAGACCCAATTCACCATGAAGATATTATAATTCCAAGACATATGCACCAGATATCAGAACTCTTAGATATATAAAGAAAATAATGACATAAATTAAGGAGAAATAGACATGTCTAAAATAATGATATATAATTTCAATGCCCAACTTTAACTAATGGATAAAGCAACCAGACAGAAGCTAAATAATGAAATAGAGAACTTGAACACTATAGAGCAACTGGACCTAACAGACATACAGAACAATCTATTCCAACAAAGAAAATACATATTTTTCTCAAGTGAACATGGAACATTCTTTAGTATATATTATACATTAGACCACAAAACAAATCTTAATAAATTTTAAAAGACTGAAATCATACAAAGTATCTTTGCTGATTACAATGGGATGAAACTAGTAATTAATAGCAAAAGGATATCTGGAAAATTCATGAATATGTAGAAATTAAACAACATATTCTTGAACAAGCAATGAACAAAAGAAGAAATCATTGAGATAGAAAATATCTTAAGACAACTGAAAATGAAGACACAGTGTGCCAAAACTTATGTAATTGATTAAAAACACTTTTAATAGGACATTGATAGCAATAAATGGAGACATTAAAAAAATCTGAAACCAAAAATCTAACGTTACCATCCTGAATTTTAAAAAAAAAAGGAATTACAAATGACTAAAATATATTTTCAATTTCAAAATTGCTAGAAATTAGCAAAAAAGAAAAAATAAACTAAACCCAAAGCTAAGCTGAAGAAAGAAAACAACAAAGCTTAGAGCAAAGGTAAATAAAATAGAGAATAGGAAAACAATAGAGAAAACCAATGAAATCAATGATTTGTCAAGAGGTTCAACAAAATTAATGAACCTTTAGCTAGGTTAACCAAGAAATAGATAAGAGTCAAATAAATAAAATCAAAAATAAAAATTGGGACTTTACTACCAATTTTATAGCAATAAAATAGATTGTAAGAGAGTACTATTAAAAACGTACACCAATAATTTGGATAACCTAGGTCATATGGACAAATTCTTAGAAACACACAACCTATCAAGATGCAATCACACAGAAATAGAAAATCTGAATATTATTAAACTAGCAAGGAGATTGAGTCAGTAATCAAAAAAATAAAATAAAATAAAATAAAATAAAATAAAATAAAACAACAATCAAAAAAGGGAAGCTCAGGACCAGATGGTATCACTGGTGAATTATACCAAACATTTAAAGAAGAATTAACATCAATCCCTCTCAACTTTTCCAAAACACTAAAGAGGAGGAAACACTTCCTATTCTAGAAGGTGTGGATTACTCATATATCTTACAGACTATTGGTTCTTTTTCTATAAAATACTCTGGATAATCCAGATTTTGGAACCAGAAATTGGGGTGCTGCTGTAACGAATACTAAAATGTAGAAGTGACTTTGGAACTGCTTCATGGTAGAGTCTGGAATAGTTTTGAGGAGCACAAAATAAGCCTAGATTGCCTTGATGAGATTATTTGTAGAAATATGGAGTTTAAAGGTGTTTCTTGTGAGGCCTCAGATAGAAATGAGAAACATGTTATTGAATATTGCAGGAAAAGTAATTCCTGTTATAAATGGGCAAAACTGTTCCAGTGATTTGTGAATGATAGAATTTTTGAGCTATGAGATTTGATATTATACTAAAGAGATTTCTAGGGGTTTAAGGTGCATCTGGATTTTTTCCTGTTTATAGTAAAATAGAAAAAGAAAGATATAAATTGAAAAAGAAATTGTTAAGCAACATGAAACACAGCTTGAAGAATTGGAATATCATCAGCCTATCCACAATTCAAAAAATGAAAAAGCATTTTCTGGAGACAACACTAAAGGTGTGGCTGGAAAAATCACTTGATTGAGAGACTGAGAGTGAAACTCATGGATATAATCAGCCTTCTCATTAGAAGCCAGAAATAGAGATGGGGATTATACCAGCATAAATACTGCCAGTTTGGACTAAAGAGTATATATATATATATATATATATATATATATATATATATATATAACAAAATGAAGAAAGGTTGTCAGCATTCTGAAATTCTACAGGATGGGATAATAGAGGTATTTAGCTGCAAACATGTGTTATTCTTCAAGCTAAGGAAAGAATGACTCCAAAGTCAATTCAGAGATCAGCTGGCTGCCACTCTTACCATAAGTCCTGAGAGCACAGGCCTGGGAAGAGAAGGAGGCTGTCTCCTTCTCAGTTTCAGTAAGACAGGCTTCTACCACCCAGGGCCTCAGAGGTGTGGCCAACCCTCAGAGACTTTAGGGTAGGTCTACTGCCCAGGGGCTCTAGAAAAGCACTGCCATTCCACTGGGACACTAATGCCACCATCCTGTTAGGCCAAGAGGACATAGAAGCAAGAGAAAGAAGATAGTTCTGGAGCTTTAAAATCTAATGGAATTGCCCTGACAGGCAGACTTGCTTTGGACAGTGACTCCTTTCTTTTTTTTCTGATTTTTCCTTTTTGGCATGGGAATGTCTATTGTATTCTTGTTTCACCACTGTATTTTTGGAATCAGATAACTTGTCAGGTTTTACAAATTCACAGCTGGAGATAAATATTGCCTCAGGATGAATCATACTTCAAGCATTAACCACACTTGATTTATATAATATTAGGATAAGATTTAAAACTTAGAATTGAGGCCAGAATGGGCTAAGGCTTTTGGGCTATGGGGATAGAAGTGAATTTTTTTTGCATGTGAGATGGGCATGAATTTTGGTGTTCAAGAAAGTAGAATTTTATGGACTGAATTGTGTCCCCTCAAAATTCACATACTGAAGTCCTTAACCCTAGTACCTCAGGATATTACTATATTTGGAGATAGAGTCATTGAAAGGTAATTAGTTAAAATGAGGATGTTAGGGTGGGCTCTAATTCAATCTGACTTATGTACTTATAAAAAATTAGGACACATGAAGAGAAACCAGACATGCACGCACACAGAAGAAAGAACACATGAAGACAAAGGAAAAACAGCCATCTACGAGGAAAGGAGAAAGGTCTCAGAAAAAATGTTGTGAACACTTTGATCTCATACTGCTAGTCTTCAGAACTGTGACAAAATAAATTTATGTTATTTAAACCACTCATTCTGTGGTACTTGGTTCTGGCAGTCCTAGCAAATTAATACAGCCAAAGACAAAAGAAAGAAAACAAAACTACAGACCATACCCATTATCAATACTGATACAAAAACCCTCAGAAAAATATTAGCACACTAAATTTGACAGCATATTAAAAGGGTTGAGAGAATCATAAACTATGGCAATTAGAATTTTTTACTTTGAATGCCAGCCTGGTGAAATATATGAAAGTCAATCGATATAACACACCACATTAACAGAATGAAAAAAATTACCATCTTAATTGATGCAAAAAAAAGCTTTTGGCAAAATTCAACCTTTATACATGATAGGGAAAAAAAAAGTCCTCAACATACAACAAATAAAAAGAAAGTACCTCAACATAATAAAGACTATGTATAAAACCCAATGGCTGCCATCAGACTAAATGATGAAAAGCTAAAAGCTTTTTTCTCAAAGATCAAAAATAAGACAGATGCCTGTCTGCTTTTCCCACTTCTATCAACACAGTATTGAAATTCTCGCCAGAATAATTGGGCAAGAAAAAATAAATAAAAGGCATCCAAATTGAAAAGGATGTTATAAAATTATCTCTGATCTCAAATGGCATAATCCTATATGTAGAAAACCCTAAAGATTCTACAAAAAAATATGTTAGAATGAATTTTCAAATTAAGCAAAATTGCAGAAGAAAAAAAATCAATACATGAAATTAGTTTATTTTCTATACATTAAAATGACCAAACAAAAAGGAAATAAAAAATTCTACACACAAACATCATACTACAAAAATTATTCCACAACATCTATAAGGAGGAAATCTTCCCCAACGTATTCGATGAAGCCAGTGTCACCTTGATACCAAAGCCAGGAAAGAACACAACAAGAAATGAAAACTATAGAACAATATCCCTTATGAACATAGATGCAAAAATCCTCAATAAAATACTGGCAAACTGAATCAATTCAACAGCACATCCAAAAAAATAATTCACTACGACCAAGTGAGCTTCATTCCAGGAATACCAGAATGGTTCAACATATGGAAATCAATAAATGTGATTCACCAAAAAACAGACACAAAAAGAAAGACCATATGATCATCTTAATAGATGCAGAAAAAGCATTCAACAAAATTCAGCACTCTTTCATGATAAAAACCCTCAACAAGCTAGGCACGGAAGGAATGTATGTATCAAGATTATAAAAGACACAGATGCCAAATCCACAGCCAACATCATACTAAACAGGAAAAAAGTTGAAAGCATTCTCATTAATAACTGGAACAAGATAAGTATATCCACTGTCACCACTTCTATTCAACATAGTGCTGGAAGTCCTAGCCACAGCAATCAGGCAACAGAAATAAATGAAGGGTATCGAAATCAGGAAAGAGGAGGTCAAATTATCACTTTCTGCTGATGATAAGATTTTATATCTAGAAAACCCCAAGACTCCACCAAGAGACTCCTGGAATTGATAAATAAATTCATCAAAGTCTCAGGTTCCAAAATCAATGTGCACAAATCAGTAGCATTCCTGTATACCAATAACAGTCAAGCTGAGAGGCAAATCCAAGACTCAATATCATTCACAATAGCCTTAAAGAAAACAAAATACTTCAGTGAGCCACATATAACTACCTACCTAAGGTGTTAAAAATGATACACTCTAATATTTTTTTTTCTTTTAGAGACGGGGTCTTTCTATGCTGCCCAGGCTGGAATGCAGTGGCTATTCATAGGCATGATGATTGCACATTACAGCTTAGAACTCCTCAGCTCAGCAATCTTCCTGCCTCAGCCTTCAGAGTATCTAGAACTATACGTGTGTTTCAATGTGCCTGCCCACAGTCTAATTTTTAAGGTCATATTGGACCTTTCACTTCAAATCTTTTTGGAAAATAGTTGCATTTGGATGGAGAATGATCTTACCTCTTGTTTATAAAACAGTCATAGGAATAAAATCTCTCCAACTGACATAGAATTCAAAAGAGAAAAAAGGAAAATCTAGATGGTCTTTTTAATGATCAAGTTTGTAGTAATGAATGCATATGCATTATAGGCTGCAATAATTTTATTTTATACTTTTTTCTTTCCTTTTTTGTGGGGGGAGACAGGTTCTTGTTCTGTTACACAGGTTGGAGTGCAGTGACCCAATCATAGTTCACTGTAACCTCAAAATATCTAGAAATATACTTAATCAAAGAAGTGAAATATATCTGCAAAGGGAACTATGGAACACTGAGGAAAGAAATTGCAGATGAAACAAACACATGGAAAAACCTATCATGATCCCATGACCAGTAGAAACAACATTGTTAAAATACCCACACTATCCAAGGTGATGTATAGAACCAATGTAATCTCCATAAAAATACCAGGGTCATATTTCACAGATCTAGAAAAACAATTCTATGCTTTGTTTGGAACCAGAAAAGTGCCCAAATAAATAAAGCAATGTTAAGCAAAAAGCAAAAATCTGGAATCAGCATATTACCAGACTTCAAACTATACTACAAGGCTATAGTAACCAAAACAGCATGGGACTAGCACAAAAATAGAGACACAAACCAATGGAACAGAACAGTGAACCCAGTTGTAAAACCATCCACATACAGCCAAGTCATCTTTGACAAAGCAGACAACAATATACACTGGGAAAAAGAAGCTTCAATAAATTTTGCTTGGAGAATTGGGCAGCCACATTCAGAAGAGTAAAACAGAACCCCTACCTCTCACCACTCAGAAAAATTAATTCAAAATGGATAAAAGACTTAAATGTAAGGCATCAAATGGTAAAATGCCAGAAGAAATGTTTGGAAAAACTCCTCTAGATATCAGTCTAGGCAAAGAATGTATGAAGAAGACCCCAAAGGCAATCACAGCAACAACAAAAATAAATAAATGGGACTTGATTAAATTAAAAATTATCTGCATATTAAGGAAATAATCAACAGAGAAAATAGCCCATCTAAGAATGGGAGAAAAGATTCACAAGATTCATCTGATAAACAGCTAATAACCAGAATCTACAAAGAACTTAAGCAAGTCAGCAAGAAAAAAACAAACAACTCCATTAAATCGTGGGTAATAACATGAACAGAAGCTTCTCAAAAGAAGAAAGACAAATGTGCAATAAACATATGATAAAATGAGCAGTCACTAATCATCAGGGAAATGCAGATTATTATAAAATCACAATAAGATATAACCTTACCCCAGTTAGAACTACAAAATCCCAAAACCATAGATGCTGGCATGGATGCAGAGAGAAAGGAATGCTTATAAACTGTTGGTGTGACTGCAAATTATGAAAAACAGTATGGAGATTCCCAAAATAACTAAAAGTAGACCTACCATTTGATCCTACATTTCCACTACTGGGTATTTGTCAAAGAGAAAAGAAGTCACTTTATCAAAAGACACCTGCACTTGAATGTTTATTGCAGCACAATTCACAATTGCAAAGTGTGGAATCAACCCAAGTACCCATCAATTCATGAGTAGATTAACAAAATGTGGTATGTGTATACTATGTAATACTATGCAGTCACGAATAAAGATAAATTAAAGCCTTTTGAAACAATTTGATGAAACTGGAGACCATTATCTTAAATGATGTATCTAAAGAAGGTAAAAACAAGTACCACAGGCACTTGCGATTAAACTGGAACTAACTGATGAGCATATATGTGTACAGATAGAAGTTAAACTCAGTATAATTCAATGAGGGTAAGGGAGGAGGAGGTGATGGGCAAAAACTTACCTAACAGGTACAATGAACATTGTCTGGGTGATGAACACACTTATAACCATGACTCAAGCATAACAAAAGCAATCCATGTAATCAAAAACATTTGTACTCCCATAAAATTTTGAAATAATAATTAAAAATATCTTTAAAAAACAAGGAAAGGACAATATTTCCAAACAATGATTCATGTAAAATTGGATACCCATATCAAAAAAAAATAAATAAGCTAGAACCTTACTTTATACTGTATGCAATAATTATACATGGATTGAAAAAATATAAATATAGGAGCCAAAAGTGTAAAAATTTTAAAGTAAAACAAGAGAAAATCTTTATAACACTGAATTTGGCAAGCATTTCTTATATATGACACCAAACTCACAGACAGCATAAAAGGAATAAATATAAAATGGACTTCATCAAAACTAGAAGCATTTGTCTTAATGTGATAAAATATGTCTTAATAAAAGTAAAGGAACACCATAAATATGTTGAAAAGGCAGCCCACAAAAATGGGAGAAAATATTTTCAAATCATATATCTGATAAATGATTAATATCCATAATATGTAAAGTACTCCTAAAACTCAACAACAATAAAAAACTGGATTAAAAAATGGGAAAATAAGTTTAATAGACATTTCTCCAGAAAACACATAAAAAGATGCCAACAGTACAAGTCATTAGGGAAATGCAAATCAAAACCACGATGAGATACCATGTCACACCCATTAGTATGGCTACCATCAAAAACAACAATATGAAGAACAAAACCCCAGAAAACATCAGGTGGTAGAAAGGATGTGGAGAAATTGGAACCATTGTGCATTGCTGGTGGGAATAAATAAGGGTGCAGCCACTATAGAAAACAATATGGTAATTCCTTAAAAAATTACACATATAATCACCATTTGATCCAGAAATTCTGAGTATATATTGAGAGTAATGACTATAAGAACTCAAACACTTTTGTACACGAATAGTCATAACAGAACTATTCACAATAAGCAAAAGGTAGAAATTACCCAAATTTCCACTGATGAATTTATAAATAAATGTGGTATATCCATAAAATGGAAAATTAATGAAACTTAAAAAGGAATGCAATTCTGTGTCAAAACCTTGAACATATGAAATGAGCCAGGCATGAAAGGAAAATTCCTTTTATATAAGGTACTCAGAGTAGTAAAATTCATAGAGTTGGGAAGTAGAATCGTGGCTGTCAAGGGCTGGAAGGAAGGGGGAATTGAAAATTATTGTTCAATAGGTTAAGAGATTTAGTTGGGGAGGTAAAAATTTTCTAGAGATGGATGATAGCGATGGTTGCTCAACAATGTGAAAGTCCTTAATGTCATTGAACTATGCACTTAAAAATGTTGAAAATGATCAATTTTTTTATATATAAGTATAATATAATTATTTTTATTATTAAAAAGGAATAAGAATAATGAAGTCAATTAATCAAGAAGACATATCCATATTGCATTAGTATGGATCTACAATTAGAGTTTCAGAACGCTTGAAGAAAAACTGATGGCACAGAAAAGAGATATTGGTGTTCCAGTAGCTCCTTGATGGATTTGCCAAGGAGATATCGGCAAATCTACAGTTACACTCTGTTATAACTGGTGGAATAAGTAGATAGAAAATCACATAAGGATATGCTAGACTTCAGCAACTCTATATGCCAACAAGAGCTAATTAACATATGTAGAACACTTTACCAGAAAATAGAAGAAAGCATATCCCTTACAACTGCATGCACACCATTAAGAAAATACCAAATACCACATTATCTGTGATAAAACATGTTTTAATGTAATAAAACATATCTTAATAAAATCAAGAGAATTGAAATCATATACTATATATTGTCTGACTACTCTGTAATTAAAAGTAAAGAAGGAAAGATATCAAAAAAAATTACAAATATTTGGTACTTAAGCTGCACATTTAAATAGACCCGAGACAAAGAAGAAATGAAAAAGAAAATTAGACAATATTGTGCACTTAATGAAAATGAAAATATAGAAATCTAATAATGTGGCATAGAGCTAAGGCAGTGAGCAGAAGAAATATTATAGCATTAAAAGCTTCTGTTAAAAAATCTGAAATTAATGATCTAAGCTTCCACATTAAGAAAGTGAAAAAATAATAGTAAATTATACTCCAAGCAAGGAAAAGAAAGTCAACAATAAACAGCAAAAATTAGTAAAATATAAGACATAAAGACAAAAACCAAAATCACAGAAATAAAATCACTTCTTTGAAAATATCAATAGAATTGACAAATCATTATTAAGAATGAAATAAGGCACATCATTACAGATTTTGTAAACTTTAAAAGGAAAATACAATTTTTATCAATGAAAATTTTATACCAATAATTCAGCAATGGACAAATTCATTGAAAATAACACAATGAAATCTCAATTAAAAATGAAAATAATAAAACAAACAATTCTTTAATGTACTAAAAATAATTGAACAGTTAAAAATCTTCATACGTTGCAAACATTAGGCCCAAGTAACATCAATGCTAAATTTTACCAGATATTTAAAGAAGAAATAATTCCAATTCTACACAAATTTTCCAAAATATAGAAGGTCTAGGAATACCTCTGAACTCATTATCCTAATACCAAAACCAGAAAAAATATATCTTGCATAAAGATATTTATAGCTGAATATTTCTTATGAACGGATACATAATCCTTAAAAAAGTTTTAAGAAATTAAGTCAATATATATACAACAAGGATGTTGTATATATATTGAACATGAACAAATGATGTTCATAGGATACAAAGTTGTTTCAGTATACAAAAATCAATTAATGCAGGCCAGGCATGATGGCTCACACCTGTAATCCTAGCATTTTGGGAGGCTTAGGTGGGAGGACTGCTTGAGGCCAGGAGTTTGAGACCAGCTTAAACAACATAGTGAGACCCCCATCTCCAAAAATAGAAAAATTAGCGAGGCATGGTGGCTTGCACCTTTAGTCCCAGCTACTCAGGATGCTGAGGCAGGAGGATCACTTGAGCTGAGGAGTTTGAGGTTGCAGTGAGCTATGATAACACTGCTGCACTCTAGACTGGGCAACAGAGAGACATTCTGCTTCAAAAATTTGCAAACACCTTTTAGAATGCTGAACAGATTAAAAAAAACCATTTGATGCAGCCTTTCATATTACGAATCAAAAAATTATAATCATCTTAGTAAATGTAAAACAAGCATTTGATGATATTTGCTAATTATTGATAATGAAAGAAAAAATACTCAATGAGATACAAGAGACCACAGATAGAAAACTAAACAAAATCAGGAAAATGCATGAATAAAATAAGAATTTTAATAAAGAAATAAAAAATACTAAACAGAAACTCTGGACAACTGAAAAATACAACAGAGAATTCAACAGCAGACTTGATCATGCAAAAGAAAGAATCAGAAAACTTGAAAGCAGGTCATTTGAAATTAGCCAGTAAAGAGGAACAAAAAGAAAAAAGAATAAAAAAGAGTAAATGAAGTGTAAAAGACCTATCAGACACTATCAAGCAAACAAATATATGAATTATGAAAGTTCAATAAGGAGAAAAGAGAGAAGGGACAGAACACTTATTTAAAGAAAAATTAATAATATCTGTAAACTTTCAAAACTTTGGGAGAGATATGAGCATTCAGATTGATGAAGCTTAAAAGAATCCCAAACAAAATCAATCCAAAATGAATACTCAAAAATATATTGCAATCAAATTATTAGAAGTCAAAGACAAAATATTAAAAGCAGCAAGAGAAAATAAACTTGTCGTATACAACAGAAACTCCATAAAGGTATGAAGGTATTTCTTAGCAGAAATTTTACAGACCAGCAGGGAGTGGGATGATATATTCACAGTGACGAAGGAAAAACAAACCTGCAAAGTAGTTCTTCATAAAAGAAGGAGAGATAGATACATTCCCCGGAAAACAAAAACCGAGGGAGTTCATCAACCCTAGACCTGCTTTATAAGAAATGCTAAAGGGAATTCTTTGCGTGGAATTATAAGGTTGATAAGTAACAATATAAAAATACATGAAAACATAATACTCACTGGTAAAGGTAAATATATAATCAAATTCAGAATATTTTAATAGTGTAATGGTGGTTCAAAAATCACTTTTAATGCTACTATAAAGGGTAAAGGGATTTTTTTCCAAGATGACAGATTGGATGCTTTGCTACACACCTCACCCACTTGGAAAAAACACAGTGTAGAGATTCCTGCTTTCAAGAAGGAACACAGGATCTCAACAGAAAAAGTGAAACAAATTTCAGATACTTTGAAAAGAGTGGTGGGAAGCAGCCCATGCTCTGGTTCCAGCAGAAAACTGTGAGTCTTCAGAGCATGAAAGGGGAGAGACACTGTCTCCATGATACACATTCCCACTGGGGTGTCTGGCAATCCAGACCATGGGGGATCTCCTTAACCCTATCCAGCACTGGATATGACTTGGTAAATAATGGAGAGCCTGTGAGAGGGAGCAGCATCAAGAAGTGCTTCCTGTGCATTCTTTGACCCTGGAACTAATAGAAGGAAGTCATTCCTGATCATAATTCATAGGGAACCTTATAGAAATCTGCCAGCTAACTCAGAGGGAGTCACAGGTTGGGAGAGGCTCCTGACTAAGATTTGCAATCTAATTCCATGTGGAGACACACACTCATGACCAGAACTGAGAGGTGAGTGGGAATATGCTCTTGTCACAAGTGTGGGAATTGGGAACCCTCTTCCTCGCTTTGTGGACCACAATGGGTGTGGCCTAGGAGCTGTTGTTTCTGTCCTAGGCAGGTAGTATAGTGATGTGAACACAGACTGCCTGGGACTCAGATGGCTGTTTTGGTTAACATCCAGCAGCAGGTTTCTTATGGGTGGGAGAACAGATGAGCCAAGGATGTAGGAGCTAGATAGGACTCATTAGCATCTGCTGGGCTGTGGAGCCTGGGCTACTCCTCTGTCCCCCTGTGGAATCTTTTGTGTGGCAAAAGCAGTTCCACTCCTCCCTGGAACATTGTCCTAGCAGCCAGGGAACTACCCTCAGAAATTTACTGGGGCCACCACATGCACCTGCCATTGGAGAACTTGAATGCAGGATGGCTTGACCCAGGACACATCTGGCCTTGCCCCCTCATTGAGCTTAGTGGCAGACCTTGGGGAAAAAAACCCTGGAAGTTCTATGGCCCTGTCCATAACATGGGATATCTGAATGCTTCTCCTGGTTAACAGAAGTCAATCATAAACCCCACATCCATAATTATAGCTGACTCCCTCCTACAGGTACAACCTACTGGATGAGAGGTCAACCTACACAGCCCATTACAATATTTGCTAAAACAATTTCACATTTCTTGAAGTGCAGAAAATCTTTGTGTTACCTCAGCTACCACAATTGCTCATATCACCCTGGCTACTCAGGAGGACTTGAGCCTGTTCACCCACCTAGTATATTACTACTACAGCTGGCAATTGAAAAGCCACCACACTAAGGAAATTAATAACCAAGGAAATGTTACACAGTCTACACCACTCTCACAACTCCCTGATCAGGGCTGATCCTTGCACTCACCATTAGGGTACCCAAGGGAAACCAGCCTGGTTTAGCCCTGGCAGCCTCACCTGCTTCTGAGGCTGAGAGTGGAGCTCAGGCCACTGTATGTTCCACAGAACAGTTCATGACCTGAGACAACAGAGAACTCCTCCAGGTAAACAAAAATCAAACACATACCCTACTATTATGGCTGCAGCCAACTCTTACCTATTAGCACCACCTACAGGCCTGGAGGTCAAACTATAAAATCCAATACACAATCAGATGAGACAAATGCACAGAGCTTAGAAATAAGATAACATGATTGGTGCCCCCATCTCTCCAAGAGGCCAAGAGTTTATTTACAAGTCCAGTATACCACGATTGCAGTCAGCATTTGAGAAAACCACCACATTAAAGCTATCTATAACCAAAGAAAATTCATGCAGAGACTTGGCCCACTTAAAGAACCTAGAAGCAAAGCCAAATGACCCTACTCAACTTACATTACAGTCACACCCTCAAGGGAGAAGAAAATAGTCCCACACAAACAAAAGTAAATTCAAAAATAAGAAGAGACACTTTCATCAGATGGAAATAAAACAGTGTGACAATTCCATTAGTATTAAAAAATAGGGTTTTATGACATGGCCAGAGGATCACACTAGCTCTACAGAAATGGATCATAACCAAAATAAAACTTCTGAAATGCTAGATAAGGAATCAAAATATGGACTTTAAGGAAGCTCAATGAGTTCCAAGAGAAATCTGAAGACCAATGCAAAGAAATAAAAAAATCAATTCAGGATGTTAATGAGAAATTTACTACAGAGATAGATGTTATAAAGAAAACCCAAACAAAACTTCTAAAAATAAAAAATTCATTGAGAGTTACAAAATAAAGTTGAAAGCTGCAGCAATAGGCTACTAGACCAAGCAAAAGAAAGAATATCATAACTTGAAGATAGATATTTCAAATTAATCTAGTCAGACAAAAATAAAGAAAAAAGGGAATTTAAAAAGTGAACAAAGCCTTAGAAAACTATGTTATTACATAAAGCTTTTGAACCTATGAGTCATAGATATTGCTGAGAGAGAAGAAAAAGGGAAAAGTTGGAAAACCTATTGGAGAAAATAATTGAAGAAAATGTCCCTAGTTTTGCTACAGATTTAGTCATCCAGTTGCAAGAGGCTCAGAGAAATCCAGGGAAATGCACTGCAAGAAGGACTTTATCAAGACATATAGTGAATATATATAAAGTGAAAATGAAGGAAAAAAATTTAAATAAAAAAAACTGTCTATTCACATATAAAGGAAATCCCATAAGACAACAGTGAACTTTACAGCATAAACCTTACAAGCCAGAAGAGATTGGGGTCCAATTTTCTTAATTCATAAAAAAACATCAACCATATTGTATTCTCCTTGAATAAGCTTCATAAAAGAAGGACAAATAGGTTATCATGGGCACACAAACACTGAGGGAATTTGTCACCACTAGACTGGCCCTAAAAAATGCGCAAGGAAGTTTTAAACATGGAAATGAAAGGTTGATAATCACTCTTATAAAAACACACAAATGTATGAAACTCACAAGTCTTATAAAGCAATTACACAAATAAGGCTACAAAGTAACTAGATAACAAGTAATATTATGGAAGGAACAAAATCTCACATATCAATATTAACCTTGAATGTAAATTGATTAAATAACTAACATAGGAGATATAGAGTAATGGAATAGATTAAAAGAAAACATAATCTAAATATATGCTGCTTACATGAAACACACCTTACTATTAAAGTCACATACACTTAAGGTAAGGAGGCAGAAAATATATTCCATGATAATGGAAACCAGCAGGAGTTCCTACATTTATATTGGATAAAACAGACTTTAAACCAACAATAATAAAGAAGGAAAAGAAGGACACTATATGATGGTAAAGGGATCAACTGAACAATACAAGATACAAGATACAATTTTAAACATATATGCACCCACACTGGAGAACCCAGATTCAATAAATATTAGTAGACCTAAGCAAAGAGCTAGACAACAATGCAATAATAGTGGAGGACTTCAACACCACACTGACAACACTAGACAGATCATTGAGACAGAAAATCAGCAAAGAAACACTGGACTCAAATTGGACTTTAAACCAAATGGACCTAAAAGACATTATAGAATGTTCTACCCAACAACCTCAGAATATACTTTTTTATCATTAGTGTATGGAATACTCTCCAAGATAAATCATATATTAGGCCACAAAACAAATTTCAATAAATTTAAAAAATCATAATCATATCAAGTATCTACTCATCACATTGGAATAAAATAAGAAATATATTTTAAGAGGAAGTCTTGAAACTATACAAATACAAGGAAATTAAACAAACTGCCCCTGAATTATCTTTGGGTCAATGAAGAAATTAGGAAGAAAATTTTTTAAATGTTTGAAATGAAGGAAAATGGAGACACAACATTCTCAACCTCTGAAATACAGTAAAATCAGGGCTAAGAGGGAAGTTTACAGTGTTATATTCCTACATCAAAAAATGGAAAGATCACAAATTAACAACCTAATGTCACATGTCAAGCAACTATAGAAACAAGAACACATCCAGTCCACAGCTAGCAAAAGAAAAGAAATAACAAAGATCATGTCGTAACTAAATGAAATTGAAACCAAAAAAATATAAAGATGAATTTAAAAAATTGGTTCTTGGAAAAGATTACCAAGATCAATAGACCACTAGCTAGAATAACCTAGAAAAGATGCAAATAAACACAATCAGAGATGAAAAAGAACACATTACAACTAATACCACAGAAATACAAAGGTCATCAGAGATTAATATGAACACCTCTAAGCTCACAAACTAGAAAACCAAAAGGAAATAGATAAATTCATGGAAATATACAATCTCCCAAGATTGAACCAGGAAGAATAGAAATCCTGAATGACCAATAATCATTAATCATATTGAATCAGTAATAAAAATCTCCCAACCAAAGAAAACCCCCAAACAGATGAACTTATAGATAAATCCTACCAGATGTACAATAAAGAAGGGTACCAATCCTACTGAAACTGTCCCCAAAATCAGAGAGGGCAGTCTCCTCCCTACTCATTCTATAAAGCCAGTATCATCCTGATACAACAGCCATGCAAGGTTGCAACAATAAAGAAAACTACATAACAATATCTCAGATGAACATAAATCTAAATATTCTCAACAAAATATTAGCAAACCAAATCCAACAGTACATCAAAAAGATAGTACACCACAATCAAGTGAGTTTTATTCCAGGGATGCAAGGATGGTTAAACATATGGAAAGCAATATACATGATCCATCACATAAACAGAATTATAAACAAAATCTATATGATCATTTTAATAGATGCAGAAAAAGCATATGATAAAATTCAGCATCCCTTCATTAAAAAAACCCTCAACCAACCAGGCATAGAAAGAATATGCCCCCAAATAATATAAACCATATATGACAAATCCAAAGCCAACATCATATAGAAAAAGGAAAAATTGAAAGCACTCCCCCTAAGAACTGAAACAAAACTAGGATATTGATATTTATCACTTTCATTTAACATAGTACTGGAAGACCTGCCCAGAACACTCAGACAAGAGAAAAGGCACCCTAATTTGAACAGAGGAAGTCAAATTATCTCTGCTTGCTGGCAATATGATTGCATACCTAGGAAACCATAAAGACTTTGCCAAAAGACTTCTAGATTTGATAAATGAACTCAGTAAAGTTAAAGGATATTAAATGAACATGAAAATCAGTAGCATTTGTATACATTAGTAACAATCAAGCTGAAAAGTCTATTCCATTTAAAATAGCCAAAAAATATGAAATACCTAGTCATATATTCAACCAAAGAGGTAGAAGATCTTTACAAGGAAAACTAAAAAAAAAAAAAAAAAAAAAAAATTGATAAAAGAAATCACGGATGACAGAAACAAATAGAAAAATATCCCATGCTCATGTATTAGAAGAATCAATATTGTTAAAATGACCATATTGTCCAAAGCAATCCATAGATTCAATGAAATTCTTATCAAAATACCAACATCATTTCTTCAGAGAAACAGAACAAACAAACCTAAAATTCATATGGAACCAAAAAAGAACCTGAATAACCATAGAAATCCTAAGCAAAAAGAAGAAACCCCAAGGCATTATATTACCTGATTTCAAATTATATACTACAAGCCCATAGTAACTAAAACAGCATGGTGCTGATATAAAAATAGACACACAGATCAATGGAACAGAATAAAGAACCCAGAAATAAAGTCATATACTTACAGCCAACTGATTTTTGGTAAAGTTGACAAAAACATACCCTGGGGAAAATACACACTATTCAATAAATGATGCTGGAAAATTCTGATGGCCATATGCAGAAGAATGAAACTGAATCCCTACCTCTCAGCATATGCAAAATTAATTCAAGATAGATTAAAAACTTAAATGTAAGACCTGAACAATAAAACTCCTAGAAGAAAAGAAAAACTCTTCTGGATATTTGGCTATGTGAAGAATTCATGACTATGACCTCAAAAGCAAATAAATAAAAACAAAAATAGATAAATGAGAGTACATCAAACTAAAAAGCTTCTAGTTGTGGAAACAACCCAAGTGCCCATCAATACATAAATGGATTAATAAAATGTGGTATATGTATACCATGAAGTACTATTCAGCTTTAAGAAACAATGGTGATATAGCACCTCTTGTATTTTCATGGATTGAACTGGAACCCATTCTACTAAGTGAAGTATCTCTAGAATGGAAAAACAAGCACGGCATGTACTCATCAGCAAATTGGTATTAACTGATCAACACCTAAGTGGACACATAGAAATAACATTTATCAGGTGTCAGGCAGGTAGAAGGGAGAAGGAGGGGATGGGTATACACAAACATAATGGGTGAGATGTGCAACATCTGGGGGATGGTCACACTTGAAGTTCTGACTCGAGGAGGGAGGGAGGGCATGGGCAATGTATATAACCTTAATATTTGTATCTCCATAATATGCTGAAATAAAAAAAATAAAATAAATAAAAAGCTTCTACACAGAAAAAAAAATCAACAGAGTGAAAAGACAAACTTCAGAATGGGAGAAAATATTCATAAACTATGCATCTGACAAGGGACTAATATCCAGAATCTACAAGAAACTCAGACAACTCAACAACATTAAGAAAAAACAATGCCATTAAAAAGTGGGTAAAGTACCCCTCCACCCTCCAGTTCCCCAGCCCCCCCACCTGACCAAGACCCAATGAGTATCACTACAACGTGAGCACCTCAGTGTTGATCAGTTAGTACCAATTTGATGGTAAGAACATATGGTGTATGTTTTTCCATCCTTATGATACCTCACTTTGAAGAATGGGCTCAATCTCTATCAAGAATAACATAGGGGACCTGAGACCCCGGGAGACTCCACGGGAGGAGGCTGCGGAGAAGAACTGGAGGCTGAGAACCACCGGAGAATCCCGGAGACCAGCGGCAAGGGTAGGTGGATTTGCTGTTTCCCCTCCCCTGCATTTGGGACTGCTGGTGGGCTCCTCAGTGGGTGGAGAGACCTGCGGACACCAGCCCAGAGACCGCCGCCGCCAGCCAGCGGTGAGCCTGTAGCAGACGTGGCACCAGATTCCCAACTTCCTCCGGGCACCTCCGTGTGCACAGACCTGAGCCGCACGGCAGGCGCCATATTGCCTCCTCCTCCCCTCCGCCGACCCTACCCGCTGCTGCCCAGAGAGACAATACAGCCACCAGCCAGAGGCACCTCCAGGGAATGAGACCTTCCCTTTTGGGACCCTACAGAGGAACATGGATGAATGGAAATGGAGGTAATGATGTGAAATAACTCTGAAACAGAAACTCAAATACCACATGTCCTCACTCATAAGTGGGAGCTAAATAATGAGTACACATGAACATAAGGTGTAATAATAGACATTGGAGACTCAGAAAGGTGAGGGTGTGAGGAGTGGAAGGGGTGAAAAATGAAAAGTTACATAATGGGTATAATGTATACTATTTGGGTGATAGTTATAGTATACGCCAGACTTCACAACTATTCACTGTATTCATGGAGCAAAACTGTACTTCTATTCCCTAAATCTATAAAAATAAAAATTAAAGCTAAAAGTTAAAATTATTGAAAATAACTATAATGCAATAATTTTTGAATGAATACATGCCATGCTTGGAATGATGATTTTTTTTCCAAAATTCATGTTGAAACTTCATTCTCAATTCAATAATATTAAGAGGTGTGGCCTTTGGTAGGTGCTTAAGTCATGAGGGCTTCTTCCTCACAAATGGGATTAGCATCCATATAAGAGAGCTCAAGTTTTAAAGGAGAACTCTTCTACCCTTCTACCTTCCTCCATGTGAGGATAAAACAACAAGATACCCTCACCAGATAACAATGCCAATGCCTTAATCTTGGACTTCCTAGTCTCTATAACTACAAAAAATAAATTTCTCGTTTATAAATTATTCAGTCTGTGGTATTTTCTTAGAGCAACCCCAAAAGACTGTGACTATACATAATGTAAAAATATATAGTGTCAAAACATAAAATGTAGAGAAGATGGAGAAAAGTAATGTAGAGTTTTTGTATGAGATTGAGCTTAAGTTGTTGTTAGCTTAAAATGGACTGTAATATCTATGATTTATATAAGCCTCATGATAACCACAAAGAAAATACTTTCAATAGATGCAGAAAAGACTACGATAAAGGAATCAAAATATACCACTATAAAAATTTATCAAATCACAAAAGAAGATAACAATTGAGAATGAAAGGAACAAAGAAAGTACCAAATAGTAAGAAAATAATTAACAAAATGGCAATAGTAAGTCTAGGCCTATCAAACTTTACTTCAAATGCAAATGTATTTTAAAAAAACAAGATCCAATAATATGTTACCTGCAAAAGACTCACTTTAGCTTTAAGAATGTACATTGTCTGAAAGTGAAGGGTTGAAGAAGGTATTCCATGCAAATCATAACAAAGCTATCAGGGATGGCTATACTTTTATCAGACAAAATAGATTTTTAGTCAAAATCTGTCACAAGACAACAAAAATGTCACTGTATAACAATAAAAAAATCAATTCATTAAGAGAAGGTACTAATTGTAAATATGTATGTACACAACACAGGAGTACCTAAATATACAAAACAAATAGTAACAGAACTAAAGGGAAGAATAGATAGCAACCCAATGTAGCAGGGGACTTCAATACACCATTTTCAGCAGTAGATAGATTATCCAGACAGAAAAACAATAAGGAAACAGTGGACATGAACAACACTATAGATCAAATAGACCTCATGGATATACACAGAACATTCTGTCTAACAGCAGCAGAAAATACATTCTTCTAAAGTGCACATGAAACGTTCTCCAAAATCAAATTTTAGGCCACAAAAATATTTTAAATTTAAGAAGATTAAAATTATATTGAGCATGTTATTTTAAGAAACTAGAAATCAATAACAAGAGGAAAATTAGAAAATTCACAGGTACGTGAAAATTAAACAACACACTCCTGAACAAACAAATTGTCAAAGAAGAAATCAGAAAAAGAAATCAAAAAGTACCTTGACAAAAATAAAAATGAAATTACAATATGCTAAACATTAGGGATGCAGCAAAAGCATTTCTAAGAGGAACAATTTTAGTGATAATTGCCTACATTAAGAAAATAATTATGGGATATATCTACAATGAAATACTGTTCAACAATTAAAAGGATTGACTACTGACACATACAACAATGAATTAATCTTAATCGCATTATGCTGTGCTAAAGAAGCCAGATGCAAAAGCCTATATACTGTATCAATCCTGTTAAATGAAATTCTAGAAAAAAAAACACATACCGACATACCGTGTTTCTCCGAAAATAAGACCTACCCATAAAATAAGCCATAGTAGGATTTCTAAGCATTTGCTCAATATAAGCCCTACCCCGAAAATAAGACCTGGTGATCGGCGTGGCTACGCAGCATAACTGCACAACCAATGCATTTCCTTGTGGAGCGGTAAAGAAGATGAGCAGCCCTTCTCATCTGCCCTATGAGAGCGCTATTGCTGGACAAGAGAGATTGGGGCCAATGCTTCCAAAGGAAATAAAGTTGCAAGAAATTCAGGATGGAATTCGGGGTTTGGAGAGTTATGATGATGTTCCAGAAGAAGACGACTTAACCATATTTGAATAAATGTAGATTGTTGTACCGTACTTAAAAAAAATTTAACATATCCCCTGAAAATAGGCCTTAGGGTGTCTTATTGAGGAAAAATAAATATAAGACCCTGTCTTCCTTTCAGAGAAACATGGTAGTCACAAAAAGCAGAGCTGTATTTGGCAAGGTGTGGAGCTTGGGGAAGGTATAGACTGCAAAGGAGCACAAGGGAACATTTTTTATTATTTCAAAATATAGCATTAAGGTGATACAAATATTTTAGGTAACATGGATCACTTTTGTAATGCTTGAGTCCCAGCTAAAGGTATCCCCTTTACCCAAATAGTGGTCATTATACCCATTATGTTGTTTTTTTCCCCTTCCCTCCTCACTCCTTGCCCCTGGTTGATTTCCACTAAGTTTTATTTCCCTCTGTACACATATGTGTTCATTGGTTAGTTTCAATTTAATAGTGAGTACATGTGGTGATTGTTTTTCCACCCTTGATATACTTCACTTAGGAGAATGGTCTCCAGTTACATCCAGATTGTTGCAAAAGGTATTAACTTATGTTTTTTATGGCTGAGTATTAATAGTACTTCATGGTATACATATATCACATTTTATTAATCCACTCATGAATTGATGGGCACTTGGGTTGATTCTACATCTTTACAACTGTGGATTGTGCTGAAATAATCATTTGAGTGCAGATGTCTTTTTGATAAAAAGTCTTTTCCTTTGGCTAAGGAGCCAGGAGTGGGATTTCTGTATTGAATGTGGGTCTACATTTAGTTCTTTCAGGAATCTCCATGCTGTTTTCCATAGAGGTTTAACTAATTTGCAGACCTGCCAACAGTGTATAAGCATTCCTTTCTCTCTGCATCTACACTACCATCTATTGTTTTTGGACCTTGTAATTAAAACCATTTTAACTAGGGTAAGGTGATATTTCATTGTGGTTTTAATTTACATTTCCCTGGTGATTAGTGATGTTGACCATTTTTTCATATATTCATTGGCAATTTGTCTTTCTTGTTTTGAGAATCTTTTTTTCCTGTCTTTTGCCCAATTTTTAATAGGGGTGATTGGTTTGTTCTTGCTAATTTGCTTGAATTCTTTGTAAATTCTGCTTGTTAGCCCTTCATTAGATGTGTAGCTTATGAATATTTAATCCCATTCTGCAGGTTGTCTATTTGCTTTATTCCCTTAGCTGCGTAGAAGCGTTCTAGTTTAATCAAATCCCATTTATTATTTCTTCTTGTTTCCATGGTTGCCATTGGGTTATTAGTCATAAAGTCATTGCCTAGGTTGATATCTAGACGAGTTTTTCCTCTAGAATCCTTATGGTTTCATGCCTTAGATCTGAGTCTTTTATCCAGCTTGAATTAATTTTTGTGAGAGGTGAGAGGTAGGGGTCTTGTTTCATTCTGTGTTTTGGGGGTAGAATATTTTGTAAATGTCTGTGGGCTCATTTGATTTAGAGTTTGGTTTAAGTACATTGTTACTGTATTTATTTTTTGTTTTTATGATTTGTCAAGCTCTGACAGTAGGGTGTTTAGGTCCCCAGCAATTACGATAGTGCTGTTTATTTTTTTGCTTAGCTCTAGTAAAATTTGCTTTGTGTATCTGGGGGTCCTGTGTTGGGTGCATAATATTCAGGATTGTTATGTCTTCTTGTTGCATAGCTCCCTTTGCCACTATATAATGACCTTCTTTGTCTTTCTTTACCTTTGTTGGCTTAAAGTCAACTTTATCTGATATGAGAATAGCTACTCCTGTTCTCTTTTGATTTTCATTTGTGTGGAATATTGTTTCCATCCTTTCACATTTAGTCTGTGTGTGTCCTTGTGATTTAGATGTGTTTCCTGGAGACAGCAAATATTTTGGTTGTTTTTCATCAATTCAGCCAGCCTATGTGCATTCAGTCCATTAACTTTGATTGATAGTATTGATATATGGGATATTAGTCCATTCATCCTGTTAAGCAGTCCTTTATTCCTTTGTTTTACCTCTTGTTCTATTGTTTTATTTGAGTTGTGAGTTTTGGAGGGTTTTTTTTTTTTTAGGTGAATTTATACTGGTGGGTATCTGGTGTATTGATTTATATATAGTGGTGTTCTAAGTATTTCATGCAGGGCAGGTGTGGTCATGGAAAATTCTGTGTTTGATTTTGTGGAAAAGACTTAATTTATCCATAAATTGTGAAACTTAGTTTTGGAGGATACAAAATTCTAGGCTCTCAATCGTTCTGTTTAAGTCAATTTAATATGGGGCCCCAATCCCTTCTGGCTTATAAGGTTTCCACAGAGAAGTCTGCAGTTAGTTTGATGGGGTTTCCTTTGCAAGTTATTTATATGATGTTTTCATCTTGCTGTTTGCAGAATTGTCTCCTTCATATTGACTTTGGCCAAGTTGATTGCTAAGTGTCTTGGAGATGACCTATTTGCTTTGAATTTTCCCAATATTTGATGTCCTTCTTGTATCTATCTGTATGTCTGAATTTCTGGGGATATCAGGGATGCTTTTCTCAATAATTTCCCCAAATAGGTTTTCCATGTGTTTAGTTCTTACCTCTTCTTACTCGGGGAAACCCATAATTCAAGTGTTAGTTCACTTCACAAATTCCCATATCTCTCTCAGTGATTGCTTGAACTTCTTTATTCTCTCCTCTGCCTCTTTGAATGACTGGGTTATCTCAAGAGCCTTGTTTTCAAGCCCTGAGGTTCTTTCTCCTCCATGGTTTAGCCTTTGGTTAAAGTTTTCTGCTGCATTTTGAAATTTCCTGAAAGACTCTTTCATTTTTAAAGTTCTATCATATCCTTTCTTATACTGTTTAGCTCTCTAGTGATTTTTTTCATTGATTTTCTAAAATTTTTTGGCTCCTTTTTGTTGATTTTCAAATTCTTTTTCAAATCCATTCATCTTATCTGCCATCCATATTCTGAATTCCATTTCTATCATTTTAGCAATTTCCTTGTGGGTGGCATCTACTACTGTGGCTCTGTTGTGTTTCCTTGGGGTTTTGAACTATTTTGTTTCTTCATGTTGCCAGGGTCCTTTTGATGGTTTCTTCTCATCTGCCTTCCCTTCCCTCAGCTCTGGGTTAACAGGATTGCAGAGCACTTTTTATCCTTTGCTTTGAACTCTTTTGAACCAAGTCCAATCAGCCAGTGATGGCTGATCAGGGCTGGGGTATCCTGAGAGAAGTGTTGGAATTCAGAGAAGTTCTGCTGGCCCAGCAGTAGTGGTGGGACTCAGTAGTGGGATCTTAGTGTCAAGGCACAATTCTATAGTCTCAGAGGTAGAGTTGCAGGCCTGGTGGGAGTCCTGGAGGTACAGGGGCAGAGCCTCAGCCTCAGGCACTGCAAGAGCTTTAGAGCTCTCTCTGGGGATTTAGGGGACAGAGTCACCCTTATGGTGGGCTGGTCCACCTACGTGAGGGCTGCCAATGCACAGTCATGCAGTCTCAATGGCCTAGGGTCCACATAGGCAGGCTGGCACTGCTGTTTGGCCCATGTTGTCCCTCAAAACCTGGAACCCACTACCGCAGTCATCCCAGGCTTCTCAAGTGGTGCCTATGGCATCTGGGGCTCTTGTTCTGTTCAGCTCCCACTTCAAGGAGGCGGCATGCTTGGCCCCTACTCACAGGGCACTACATAGGGGAGTGTCCGTTCTCTTCCTGGCTTGGCAGGGGTGATGCAAAGGCTATTACTGGGAGGTTGAGTCCTGTGCAGACCTGCCTCTGTGCACCAGAATGATCGGGATGGTGTCAGTTGGAAACACCTGGGATTGGCAGGCACCAGCTCTGTGCTCCACTTGCTCTCTGATGGAATGTCTTTGCACAGACTCTGAGAATCTCCCAGATCAGCCCAGATGTCTGCAGTGGAGGAGGGAAATGCCTCACAGATCAAGATGCCTATAACTTTTCTTTCTCTCCTAAAAAGCAGCGTCCTCTTGGGTTGCTTGTATCCTGCTCTCTTCCCTTCTTCAAAGCAATGGGAATTGTATTGGGACTCCCAGCTTAATCTCTGAGATGATGAGTGGTGATTGTAAGTAAGAATCAGCCATGCTCTGTTTGGCTGAGTTGGTAGATGGTGTAATGAGCTATAGAGTTGTTCTCCCTGTCAGTGGTCGATGCTTGCAGGAGAGAGCCGACTGCAGAGATGTTCTTTTGTGCATGTGATAAGTTCTAGTCCCTCATGTGGATCACTTGAATGCTCCAGGATTTGAGGGAGTTGTAGTTCCTAGGGAGTTGCTGGATCTCAACTACAAGTTGAGCCTTGTAGTTCCTAGGGAGTTGCTAGATCTCCCCTACAACAGAGGTGGTTAGAAGGGTGAAGCTGGGCATGGTTAGGTTGTGCAAGTCTGGAAGGCATTATAAAGCCTCGGCAGTGCTCAGAGTTAGTTTTTCTGGCTACTAGGGTGAGCCTCTGGGAGGAGGGTCGAGGCGGGACTCCACAAGCCAGAAAGCCTGCTTATGAGGGAGAGGTGACATCCCCCAGACTGACTGTGGGAATAAGCTCCACCCCTCTTGAATTGGCCCTGTCCTCAGACCCTTAATGCTCTTCATTGGGTTTCCATGGCCCCATTGGGCTGGGATCCTCCCTGCCTGAGCATAAGCTGCACTCAGTTGCTGTGGTGCCACCTGGGATCCTCCCAGCCAGAGGACCCTCCCTATCCCACATTGTTTATTTCCTGTGTGGGGGATGGGCGCTACCCCAGCTCACCATGTCTCAGATCCCCCGCAGTTTCCCCCCATTAGTTCTGCCTACACGGGCTCCTTCCCCTCCCAAGTCCAGCTCCTAAACCTCCCCCCCCCACAGTGTCCCCCAGGACCCACTCAAGTCTTGGGAGCATGGGATCTGGCCTGCGTGTCTGACCCACTGGTATGCATCTCCCCAAAACACCAGTAGGCAGGGAGCTCCCAGATCAGGTGCTGTGGGTCCCCTGCAGGTCCCCAAGGAATTAGGCGTGAGCCTCTCTCTGTGGAAACCTCAGACTGCATGAAGTGCCAGCTGGGAGGAGGGAGCCACTAGTCAAATTCTTGGTTCAAACCACTCTCCAGATTACTGTGGGTGGGGGAGGGGAAGGGAGAGATAAGAAATTGAATGAAAGAAAATCTGCTCTCCATTCTCTCAGGTCACTTTCCTTGGAGGGGAACCCTACACAGATTGTCCAAGCTCTGGGATCATGCAAATTTTCCCCACAGTGCTTGGGTCTGTGGCAACCCAGCAATTTGGCAGCTTGCTGTTCACCAAAGGACTATGAGAAGGAGAAAGGAATTCCACTCCCCTTACCATTTTGCTGGGCTCCAAGCCTCCCTGGGTTTGGTCTTCGCCAATATATATATATATTTTTTTTTTTTGCTTTAACCTCTTCCTTCTCTCCTTCACAATTTTCCTTTGGGAGATCCCCAGCAGGCTCCAGCACTTCTCTCACTGAAATTCACCTGCGCTGCATCCCTCTCCCATCTCCACTATCCCAAACCACTCTTTCTATCCAGCTAGGTCCAGCAAGCAATGTCTCTAGTCAACAATCTTGCTGCCTCCTCCACAAGGGTAATTTTGATGTGATGGAAATGTGATGTGATATCATTGTATATGACCTTAAGATTTTGTGAAGCTGTGCACTTGAAATGAATTTTATTGTATGTAATTACATATAATAAAATAAAGTTGAAGTTTTAAAAATAAGAAAAAATGAGTCAGGATGGTTTTTATTTGGGGAGCTTGTGGCCTCAAGACCACATGTAGCCCTCTAGATCCCCAAATACAGCCCCTAGAACAAATCCAAACTTCACAGAACAAATTCCTTTATTAAAAGGATTTGTTCTGGAAAATTTGGATTCAGTCAAAAGGCCACACTCAGGAATCCAAAACCACACAAGCATTAATCATTAGAGACAGAATTTGAACCCAGATTTGTCTGCTATCAAAGCTCATGCTCTTAATATTTTTATCACATTTCTAAGTACAAAGCACAATATTAAGGTACATTGTATTATAAGGTAAAACAAGAAAAGGGAATCTAGTCAAAAAAAGGAGCTAAATAAAAATTTAATAACATGAATTCCATAAAATTATTTACATGCTCACCTCCAAAATTTTTCTACCATAATTAAGTCCAAAAGCAATTTGGACTTAATAAAATTTTAATAACTAAATAAAAATTTAATAATATGAATTCCATAAAATTATTTACATGCTCACCTCCAAAATTTTTCTACCATAATTAAGTCCAAAAGCAATACCCAGTTCTTCTACCATCCATGAATTTCTTTCATAAGAGAAAGCCTACACAAAAGCATGGACTTGTCTTTACATGTGTTAGTGTTTTTCACAGTGTAACATAGATCCTTAATAAATGTTAAAGAGCAATACTACAACAATAAAAACTAAAAATATGTAAAAGAAGAAAATTCTGCTAGTAAATGAAGACATCTTAAAATAAATGATGAATAAAACTATCAAACAATTTAATTCATTTTCTTATTAAGTATTTAGACAGAAAAATGAATTAGAAAATTTAGATAATTGAGGAAAAATAAAATCTCTTACATAAACAGCTATTAGAGAAAAGGTAAGATCCTTGGAATATATGACTTCCATAACTAAACTATTTCTGGCTGCATATTCATTGAGTGGTAAGGAAATTGATTAATATATTTATTCAACCATTTATGTTCATTTGATAAGGCTTTAGACAAGTGAAATATTAAAATGGAGTAATTGTAAGACAGAATATTAATAAAAATGATGATGGGAGAATTGACAAGTGGTTTTTGGCTTCCTCTGCCATTCTAAATTCTTCCTATTCCAGTTTCACAGATGATTGAAGAAGAAAGAAGAATTTTTAGGATAGTCACAAGATGCTAACAGTAAATAGGACTAAGGAGAACAACAAAGTATACAGGTAAGATCGAAAGACTTTAACTGCAGATATCCTTAACAACTCAAGAAAGTACTTAGACACACCAAAAGGAGGATTTTCCTGGATGATGTGTGTGCATATAAAGAGATAGAAACTTCGTCAATATGTGGAATTGATTCCCAGGAGCAAGAAGCTCCCGATTACTTCTTAAAGTGTTTGTTTGTTTGTTTGTTTGTTTTGTTTTGTTTTCCTTAGAGACAGGGTCTTGCCCTGTCACCCAGGCTGGAGATCAGTAGCCTGATCGTATCTCACAGCAACCTCAAACTCCTGAGCTCAAGTGATTCTCCTGCCTTAACCTCCTGATTAGCTGGGACTACAGGCATGTACCACCACACATGGCTAATTTTTTTCTTTATGTTTTGTAAAGACAATGTCTTGCTGTGTTTCCCATGCAGGTCTCAAACTCCTGGCCTCAAGCCACCCTCCCTCCTTTGCTTCCCAAAGTGATTACAAGCATAAGCCACCATACTCAGTCTACTTGTTAAGCTTTTTGATTAGCAGATTCCACATTAGCTTCCCATATAGACCGTTTTAGTAGCATATCCTGTGCCAAACCAAGCTCTGATATATTCCCTCTAGAGTCCTTTTAATTTTTTAAATTTTTTTCTCTGTTTCTTCCCCAATATATATACCCTGGGGGAAAAGTGTGCTTATCAGCGTGTTTCTGAGCAAGATCTTTGCAACACAGAAATGGTATTAACTTTTCATCAGAACTCATATCTGTGAATAGCATCCCAGTTGTTAGCAGGATGATTTCAGTTAGTATATTGATGGTCTGTAAGACAGTTATGTGTGGTGTGATGAGGAGAATATTTTCTGGAAATTGCATCATTAAGTGATTTCTTCCTTGTGCAAACATCATAGAGTATACTTACACAAACCTAGATGGTATAGGCTACTACAAACCTAGGCTATATGGTATAGCCTATTGCTCCTAGACTACAAAACTATACAATATGTTACTGTACTGAATAATGTAGGCAATTGTAACACAATATTTGTATATCCAAACATAGAAAATGTACAATAAAAATGTGGTATAAAAGATAAAAAAGTACACCTATATAGGATTCTTACTATGAATGGAGCTGGCAGGAGTGGAAATTACTATGGGTGAGTCAGTGAGTGAGAGATGAGTGAATGGGAAGGCCTAGGACATTACTGTGCACTGTAGAATTTATAAATACTGTACACTTAGGCTACACTAAATTTATAAAAATAAAGTAATTGTGCTATGACATTATGATGGCTACAATTACACTAGGCAATAGGAATTTTTCATCTCAATTATAATCTTATGGTACCTCTGTCATATATGTAGTCAGTCATTGACCAAAGCATTATTATTTGGCATATGACTATTTACAATCAAGATTTTGCTTAAAAATCAATATATATTGAAGGAGCACATGTTTCCTTCCAACCAAAATCTAACATAAATCCTTCTTTGACAATATGAATCTATTATATTTAGAAAAAAAGTGAATTCTGCTGCTGGAAGATGAAAGATAGTAATTGGAACCATAATTATAAATCCTGGTCTGTTTTGCACTATATCCTACACCCCTAAGTTTCAGTGGATTTAGTTGAAACTCTCGGAATGTTTACCAAGATTCAAATATATCTGATGGACCTATGTCCTAGTACATTTTAAATCTAACTTTACTTAACTGGAATTAGATCTAAAAATCTAGATTTTAAAATGTTTATTGAAGAAACAAAACAGCATTTTTTTCCTCATGAAATTTTATCATTTAGTTAAATTGAGGCTTACACTACCATGTCCCAGGTTTACACCTCAGGAAAGGAGCAGTTGATAATTTTCCACAGAGTAGTCACATTGAATGTGACATTTTACAAGTCTTTATAACATATTACAAAATGCGTTTTAATTTTAAACTATCTCTTGATAAGATAGAACTATTTTTGAATTTACATCTGGGTAAAGAGACAAAAATTGAATAAAGAGATCCATAAACTCTAAAATATTATATAGGTGAAAGTTGTAGTCACCGTTGTTGCTTTTGACATGTTTACTGGTCAGAGTATCTCATATAATCTTGGTTCCCTACCTCACTGCTGAGAACAACAGGGGTTTCATATAGAATTATACTTACACATTGCAGTATGTTTTATTAGGTTGGCTGTGTTTAACTATGTTAACTACTCTATACCCTGAGGCACAAGCATCTCATTGATTTTACAAGTTATTTAATTGTAAGTAATAGGTATCAGGGCACAATTATAAAAATAAAATAAGTGAATTAATGAATCAACATAGAATTTAAATTAAAACATTTAGGCATATTATTTATCAAAGATTGAGAAGGATTTTATCTTTCATGTGATTAATACTTACACTCTATTATTGAGTTCTGCATAGTATGACCAAGTTCAAGTGTCAATGATCAACTGTTATAGTACAAAAGAAATCTGTATTAGTGACTGATTATTGCATTGTTCTTACGTAAGAATTGGATTAGCATTTCAGACACTTGGTAAAAAGCTGCTTTTTGTTACAGCACTCTCGCAGAATGTGTTGTTCCTCTTCGTTCAGCCTCATATTTAGGTCATTTTAAATTACAGTCTTATAGGAGGATAATCCATATGGGTTCGGTGATGGTCAACCAATCATTTTGCAGTAATAGTCTTTTGGTATGTTTTTTATTCACAAACATATTTGCTTCATGTGACTTTAAGTGAAAGAAAACACCTAGATACTAAGTCTTCAGTGTGAGTTTATTCCAATAATACAGCATGAGATACTGATCTGATTCATGTTAAAGGAAGTTGGTGACAATACCTACCAGGAACCATGAGACATAAGTGCTGTAAAACAAACACACCGATACATTAATGCCACATAGTGCTGCAGATCCATACCACCATCACTCAAAGAGATCATCTGGAAACTGATGGTGAAAAGGCAAAAGGGATGGAGAACTGCGTCTTTATATAGGCCAATGACAAGGAAAGTAATAAGATGATACAGATTTGTGGGTTTGACCTCCTTAACACACTTACAACAACATCATACACATGTCTGTAGCTATGTCAGAAGCAAAACAGGAACTGTACTACAGCCATGAAACAAAAAATATAATTTTCACTACTCACAAAGCTTTGGAGGAGTGCTGTATCCCCAGGCTTCTCTGTGTTTTTTTGCAAGGCTGAGCAAGTTTTTCCTAACAGCAGCAGGATTTTTCATGAGCCACTAGATGCTAAATTGTGGGCAGCTTCTTATAACTACCCAGGTCATACAGGGCTAACTGTGCACTGGGTCAACAAGCAAGGCCATGTTCAGCTCAGTAAGTAGCTAGATGGAAGTGTCATAAATCAGGATTTCTGGGGCTTTCTGCTACAAACAATATGATCTCTTCTAACTGAGGCCTATTCTTATTCGGGTATAGACTAAACTGTGATAAGTCACAGATCCCCAAAATATCAAGGGTCCCTTATTAGCAGTCTGATTTCTAACCTCATTTCATTATAGTTTTCCTTAAACTCTTTTCTCATTACTAAAGTAATGTGGCTTTTAAATTGGGAAATGAAGAGTTAATACTTTGAATCCTAAGGGTTTACTTGGGAGGCTGAGAGAATTTGTAATATGTATTTTAAATTTTTTCTGAGCCATTTTCACCCCAAAATTCTTTACTTAAAAGAAAGCAATCCCTTCAAAAATAGACTACTTACTCACAATAGCCCTTCAGCTTATTGAAAGGGCATAATTTGGAAATAGTCAATAAATACATTTTGGCTATTATTTTTTAATACACTATCACAGTTACCTTGGACTGTATCATCAGCAAATCCCAGACTCATCTCTTTCCCTTATTTTACTAATAGTAATCTTTTACAGAAATTAGGATCAGAATTAAAAGGGGCTCGATAAGAAAATATCGGTAGTCCACTCAACATCTGTATATGGGAATACTTCAAAGACATTTTTGTTCCTTGGAAACTCTAAAATTTAGGAAGCATTCAGTAAGGCAGAGTTGGTGTAAGTGTATTACATTGTCCCATAAGCATTATTTACTCTCAGTTACTAGTGAATATAGTCTTTGAAAATACAAATAAAGTCTTTTATAAATACCATATTCACCCCTTAAGTAGACTAATAAGTATAATAGGTTGGGTTGGAAAGGTTTTATATTTCAATAGAAATTAGGCCATAACCAGTAAAGTTTCATATCCCTCACAACATTAGGAAATCTTTCAAAAATGATGTAGAAATTCATAGAAACTCTTTATTAATGCTTTATGTCTTGAAAGTGTGTGTATCTTCCTTTCTCTATCATGAATGTCATCCTTATTTATGCACTGCTCCAAATATGTTTTTGTAACTCCCTTATACACATTACAAAACTTTCTGCCATCTGTTGGACCTACAGGAGACATAAAAACTGAAGAATATATGGATATACTCATAAAAGTATGTAAAAATGAACATATATAAGGATGTTCATTGCAGTACTATTAATCATGGTAAGCCATAAATATTTGTCAACAGTAGAATCATTAAATCATGGTATTATTCTATTATAAAGTAGAATGATAAGCAGCTATTCAATAGAAATATATGTGTATATGTATATAGAACAATTCCCAGGATAATTATATTTTATGTAATGTGCATGTCAGCTTGTAAAATGCTATGTAAAGTTTTGCAAAAAGATAAAAAGTGTTATACACACAGTGATGGAATTTTCTCACCATGTGTTTGTATTGCTTTTAAAAATATTAAATAATTCAATTAAAATGGGCAAAGGACCTGAATAGACCTTTCTTAAAAGAAGACATACAAATGGCCAAAAAGTATATGAAAAATTCTCAACATTACTAATCATCAGAGAAATGCAAATGAAAACAATGAGGAGATATCATCGGACCCCAGTTAGAATGGCTATTATCAAAAACACAAAAAAAATAGCAAATGACAGCAAGGATAAGGAGAAAAGGGAACTCTTACACACTTTGGGTGGGAATGTAAATTCAACCATTATTAAAAACAGTACAGAGGTTGCTCAGAAATCTAAAATTAGAACTGCCACATGATCCAGATATCTCACTACTGGGAATAGTTCCAAAAGAAAGTAAATCAGTATGTCAAAGAGGTATCTGCACAATGATGTTTACTGCAGCACTGTTCACAATAGCCAAAATATGGAATCTACCTGTGTCTGTCAACAGATGAATGGATAAAGAAAATGTGGTAGGTATACACAATGGAATACTATTCAGCCATAAAAAAAGAATAAAATTCTGTAATATTCAGCAACATGGATAAGCCTGGAGGACATTATGTTAAGTGAAATGGCAGGCACATAAAGATAAATACCACAAGTTTCCACTAATATGTATTCTCACTCAAAAGTTTTTAGTTGAGCTCATATAAGTAGAGAATAGAATAATGGTTACTAGAAACTGAGAAGAGTAAGGAGAAGGGTGGGATAGGCAGAGGTTTATTAAAGCATACAAAACTACAGCTAGATAGGTGGAATAATTTTTAGAGTTCTATAGCAGTGTATGGTGACTGCAGTAAACAATAATTATTTTATATTTTGAAAATCTAGAAGAGAGGATTTTGAATATTACCAACACAAAGAAAAAAAAATAAATGTTTGAAGTGATGAATATGCTAATTACCCTGATTTGATCATTACACATTGTATATGTGTATTGAAATCACATTGTACCCCATGAATATGTGCAATTATTACATGTCAATTAAAATATATATTGAAAAATAAATAACTATAATGTATTAAAATGAGCTCTATAAACAAATTATAAATCATATTTTTTTACAATTTTACACATTTTTAAAAATTAATAATTAATATTTTTAAAGATATAAATGGTCACTCATGAGTCCTACGAGGTCAGAAATTCAGTGTACCAGATTATAGGGATTTGTTTTTGGGAAACTTCAGTGAATCTGAAAGCCATAAGCAGTTAAATACATTTCCCGGATTTTCTGAACAAGTCCCAGACCCTCAGCAGTATGTAAAGGCTAGCTGTTAGATTGGTAGAAAAGATGGAGTAGATTTCATCCTGACTTAGCATATACTAAAAGCTAAACTGCCTGTCAAAAAGAATTCTTTACAGAATAAAATTTCAAAGCTGATACTTATACTGTACACTAATGACCTGGTAATTGTCTTAATAACATTTCAATGAAGTGTGAAATTCTCTGTTAACCTGTCAACAAAGTGTAAAATATTTACAAGCATGGTTTTATTATGAAATTGTGTATCTGCTGTGTGTTCTACTAGTAATCTTTGTTGCTCATCCAGTACATATTTCTGGTTACATTCTGAGCACTTGACCAATTAACATTTATATTGGCTCGTAATCTTTTTTTGTTTTCCTATTTGAGTTTCAACTTGTTCTGGGGACCAGAGAAGACCTCCCCATGTTGGTTTGTTTGTTTTTTAATTGAATGTTTATTTACTCATTAAATATATATTGAGTGATAGGCATTACTGTAAGTTCTGGAGATACAAATATGAATAGATAATTTTTAAATTTTTTAAATTTTTATTATGGGCACATAATAGTTGTATATCTTTATAAAGCACATGTAATGCTTTGATAAAGTCATACAGTTTTTGATATTTAGCATTTCAGGGTTTATTTTTGGAAACATAAACATAAATTGATACATTTTAGTGCAAGGTAACATCATCTAGGGCAGAGCTTTAGTATGCCTAGGACATTGTGACATTGTGTTTTAAAGAACCAATAGTAGCAAAGCTAGAATGATATAGCCAGCAAAGCTGTCCAAACAAGATATGATAATGAAACTTGATTTCTAAAATGCTTTCCATTTTTTTTATTTATTGATTCTCTAATTTTTTTTAATTCAGGATATTATGGGGCTACAAACATTTTGTTTACTTGAAATTCATTTGCCTCACTCAAGCCAGGGCTACAAGTGTGTCCTTCCCCTTTACAGTGTATCCCGTTTCCATTAGCTGTGGGTTTACCCACCCACTTGCTCTATCCTCCACCCTCCACCTCCCCAACCTGACTGGCACCCAGTGAGTATCACTACCATGTGGGCACCTTAGCGTTGATCAATTAGTACCAGTTTGATGGCAAGTACACGCATTGCATGTTTGTCCATCCTTGTGATACCTCACTTTGAAGGATGGGCTCAATCTCTATCCAGGATAATATAAGAGGTGCTAGATCACCATTGATTTTCATAGTTGAGTAGTATTCCATGGTGTACATATACCACATTTTATTAATCCACTCATGTATTGATGGGCACTTGGGTTTTTCCACATCTTTTCAATTGTAAATTGTGCTGCTATAAACATTTGAGTGCAGATGTCCATTAGTATAGAATGTCTTTTTTTTTTTTCCTTTGGATAGACACCTAGTAGTGGGATGGCTGGATCAAGTGGTATTTCTATTTTTAGCTCTTTGAGGTATCTCCAAATTACTTTCCACAGAGGTTGTATTAATTTTTCATCCCACCAACAGTGTAATAGTGCTCCAATCTTTTCAAATCCATGCCAACATTTGTTATTTGGGGACTTTTTGATAGAGGCTATTCTCACTGGAGTTAGGTAATATCTCATTGTGGGTTTGATTTGCATTTCCCTGATGATTAGAGATGTTGAGCAATATTTTATGTTTGCTGGCCATTATTCTGTCTTCTTTTGAAAAGTTTCTGTTCATGTGCTTTGCCCACTTATTAATGGGGTTGTTTGATTTTTTTCTTGTTGATTTTCTTAAGTTCTATATAGATTCTTATTATCATCCCTTTATCAGATGTGTAGAAAGCAAATATTTTTTCCCATTCTGTAGTTGTCCATTCACTCTAAAGACAGTTTCCTTGGCTGTGCAGAAGCTTTTTAATTTTATCAGGTCCCATTTGTTTATCCATTTTTAAACAACTTTCTTTAAAAAAATTTGTTTGGTTCAAATGCTTCAATAAATGTATGAGTTGGATGAACTTTAAGTTCATATTTTTTCCAATGGAATAAGCACAAGTTCATAGAGATTAAATTATTTGACCAATTTTTATGTCTAATAAGGGAATAAATGAAAACCCACAAAAATGAATTACCTGTCATAGAAAATAGGGAGTTTCCCACTACAGTGAGTGATTGGAAACAAATTGGATGAGTAGTTGATAAGAAGATTGTTAAGAGAAATTCCAATGATAGATTAATGGTAGGTGTTAGGTGGTATATAAAGCCCTTTACATCTTTCCATTTTGTGATATTTCATGGTCGTAACAACCTGGATGGAAATGGAGACCATTCTTCTAAGGGAGTATAGCAAGAATGAAAAAACAAATGCCACATGTACTCACTATTAAATTAGAACTAATCGATCAACACTTATGTGCACATATAGTAGTAAAACTCAACTGAAAACAAGCAGATAGGAGTGGGAGGTGAGGACAGGTAAATTCACACCTAATGGATGCAGTGCACACTATCGCGGTGATGAGCACACATAACTTTGACTCAAACTGCACAAAAGCAAATCATGTAACCAAAACGTTTGTACCCTCATAATATTCTGAAATTTAAAAAAAAAAAACTTCTACAGAAATATAACTAGAATGCACAGTATCTCTGTTGTTAAGCAGAGGCTAAGCCTTATTGTGAGTGTCCAAAGCTCCCAATGTGGCATTTATGTTACAGGGTAGTTTCTGAAAAAGTGGCTGAATAAAATTTTTAAAAAACCTTAATAATGGTTCTTCTTTATTTAAAAGCTGTTTTATATATATTATTTGAATACTTGAATTCATTATCACCTAGTTTTTTTTTTATAACAAACATCCAACTTGCATGATGCCAAGAGGAGCAACTGGTTTCAGTTACAGAAAAATTAAAACGGTTAACTAAACTATACAGTAATGAGATACTGAGTAATAAGTCAAGCCTCTTGATCTCCATTCTTGTACACGTATTATGACATGACTTCATTCTGGCAATCTTAGAACAAAACAAAATCTATAAATAAAAAATAAAATGCATATTTTATTTTTTAAATTATGTATTTAAAACATAGGGAAAAGTAAATAAAATGATATACATTTCCTTCCCTGCCCCATTGTCAGGCTTTATCATGATACTTTCTTGGGTCAATGGAATTTTAGCAGAAGTGACAGTGTGCCAATTGACAGCAGATCTTTTAACAGCAGATCTTTTAAATGCTATCACATTGTTCGATTTTCTCTCTTTCCCTTGACCTCCACCATGAGAATAGTATGTCCAGAATAGGGGATATTTTTTTCAGCTGATATTCTAGAAAGAGAAAACACAAGGAGCATAGCTTTAAATAACTCATAGACTTGTAAAAGAGAAATAAATATTGTGTGCTGTAAGCCACCGAGATTTGGGGGTTGTGATTAATCCCAGAAAAAGCTCACAAATACATTTGCTTCTTGTTGTTTTACATGGTCAAAGTTTATTTAGTTTTTTTGAATTATTTTATTTTTATTAGAGATAACATGTTATAAGAATTGAGACATTACTCAAGGAGGTTGCAAATAACTTCTTCTGAAATAAAGTGCCCTGGTACATGAAACAAAAATCCCTTACTCTCTTTTATACTATAACCCAAATTTAGTTGACTTTTTGTTAAATTCTGGATGTTATGGGGATACAAACATTTTGGTTACATGGAATGCATTTGCCTTGCTCAAAGTTATTCCTATGTTTTTTATTCTCTTATAATTGTTTCTTGTATACCTGACCTTTCTTCTGGGATCACTTTTCTTCTTCCCAAAGAGCAACCTGTAGAAGTTCCTTTAGTGAGAAACAGTTGATAGTAAACTCCAAAGATTTTGTTTGTTGGAATATATCTTTATTCTCCTATGAGTTTTTTTAAAGATTGTTTTGCTTCAGTATACAATTATAAGTTTGACATTACATATCATCTTGATTCTTTAAAGATTATTTCACTCTTTTCTGGCTTCCATTGCTGCTGTTGAGAAGTCAGCTGACAATCTTATTGTCCTTCTTTTCAGCTGATCTTTCTTTACTCCCCAGCTAATTTATTGTCTTTAGTGCTCTAAAGTTTTACTATAGAATGCCAAATTGTGGATTTCTTTTTATTTATCCTTCTTGGAATCCATTAGTCTTCTTAAAACTTCAAAACTGAAAATTCATGCTTCTCATCAATTCTAAAAAGCTGTCAGACAATTATCTTCCAAATATTGCCTTTCACAGATTTCTTTATTATCTTCATCTGTTTCTCAAATTAGATTTATATTGGATTTTTATCACTCTATCAATTATGATCCTTCATCTCTTTTTCATATTTCCATCACTTTTTCTCTCTACTGCATTCTTTCATAATTTTCATATCTATTTTGCATCTCTCTTACTCTTTCTGTGCCTAATCAGCAACTTCACTTGTTCATTGAATTTCTAATTTTATATATACATATATACATGAATATAATTCTGAAGTTCTTTCTGGTTCTTCAAATTTGCCTGGTCATTTTTTAAAGTCACTTATTCCTTTGTTATACTTTTAATATCTAATTTTATTCTTAAAAGAATAATAAGTGGATGTATTATTTATTCAATATATTAATTTTAATCGATGCAGTTTTTCTAAATATGCATGAAATGATTCATTTTGACCCAAATTTTATTTCTGGAAATAAGAAGCTCCAGAGACAAATGCCTGGTCCAAGGCTTACTTTCTTCTACAATTTTTTTTTTCTCATCTTTTCTAGCCTCCCAGGATTTAGTTTACTTTCTGATCAGATCAGCCATGTATTTACAAATCAATTTTATATCTCTTCCAGAAATTTTAAATATCCTACATCAGTAGTGTCCCCTATACATGTCATATTGATAGAAATGGAAGACTTACAACAAAATTTATTTTCATATTTAACAAGTCTATATTCCTGAGTTAAATCCAACTTGGTCAGGATATATTTTTAAGTTTATGGACCTGGATTGCTAATATTTTATTAGCATTTGTGCATCTGTTTTCATGAATTAGATTGGTCTATCAATTTCTTCTTTATTTTTGGATTTATCTTTAGGTTATATAGTTTCACAAATGAGTTGCAAAATATTCTTAATTATTTATATTGTTTAGAACTATGTTCAGAAGAGAGGGATTATATGTTCTTTAAAAATTTGGTAGACCTGGAGGGTTTTGAGTAATTATTGATGATTTCCTCATGGATTCATTCACTTCCTATTTTTTCTTGAATTAGTTTCAAAATATATAATATTCTATAAATTTGTACTTTTTATGCATACTTTCAAATGTATTGGCAAAAATTTCTCATAATATTATCTCATTATTTTTAAATATTTGCAATCTATATATATCTATGTTCCTTAATTATTTTTACACTGGTCTTTAGTGACTTCTTTTTGTCTTGATCAATATTTCAAAATATTTGTCAATTTTATTACTATCAAACATTTAGTTTTGTTTCATTGATCCTATTATTTATTTTTTATTAATCACTTTATGAATTCTATTATTACTTTTACACCTTTTGTCCTTTTTTTCTTTCAGTTTATTTTGACGCAGTTTTTATAACTTTCTGAAGGAGGTAATTAATCCACTTATCTTAAAACTTACTTTCTGTTGCATGCATTTAAGGTTCTAAATTTAATTTTAATTTCACTTCTAAATGTAATTTTAATTTCTAAAAATTTTGATATGAAGTATTTTTACCATTTTAAAATTACATGTTTTTTCTTATGTCGTGTATGATAGCTTCTTTGACTCATGAATTATTTAGAAGTATTTTCTTTTCAAATGGATAGAATTAAGTTGGTCATATTTTTATTTTTAATTTTGAATATAAATGCATTCTGGTCAGAGAATGTATTTGTTGTTTTTGAGACTTGGTCTATGACCTAATATGTAGTCAATATTTATAAAAATGCTATGTGTGTTTGAAAACAATATATATTTCCTAAATGTTGGATACTGGATTCTACATATGTCCATTAGATCAAATTCTTTAAATATTGTTAAAATTTGGAAGATATTTAGAATATTTTTAAGTTTTTGATCATTCAATTACTGAGAGAACTATGCTACAATATTTTATGATGATAATGAATTTGTCTATTTCTCCTTATAGATTTTTCAAGTTTTTAAAAATAGATTTGAAACTATTTGTTTACTTGCATTTATATATCTCAAAATTATGACATTGAATACATATAAGTTCATAACTATTATATCTTGAAACAGAATATACCCATTTTTCAACCCTATTTATCTTTAATAAAGAATATTTTATTTGATATTAATATTATAGAGCTTTATAAGATTTATTTTTTCAGTGCATGTCTGATCATCTTTTTCCATCCTTTTATCTTCTGTCTTACCACATTTTTAAGGTTTAACTGTATCACTGATAAGCAGTATATAACTGGATATTGATTCTTTATTCACCTGATGATCTGTCTTGTATCTGTCTGTATAAACCCACTTATACATATTCATTAATGACATATTTTGATTTAGTTTTCCAGTCTTATTTTGTCCATTTTATTTTCTATGGTATTATTTCTATTGTTTTTATTTCTCCATGCCACAAATTGGATTGATCAAGCTACACTGAGACCTTTTCTCTTCCTCTCTTAGTTTAAAACCATTTAATAATTTTTTAATAACTTTGAATTTGTAATATTCATAGTTTACGTAAAATTTTTAAAGTTAATCCGTAACTTTAACTTTCTCCAAAATAGTACATACCTTTTGAAACTATTTAATTTTGATAAGCACCCTCCTATCTTTCAAGCATTCTAGTTTATCTCTCCCTGTGGAGCTATTAGATATAATTTCCACATTTCTTCAACCTCTTTCATATTTTCCATAATTTTTATCTCTCTGTGATGGATTCTGGATCATTTTATATTATCTACCTTCTGATTCAATAATTCTCTATTCAGTTTTGTTTAGTTTGCTGTTTAGCTTGTCCACTTAGTTTCATTTTTTAACATTCTATGTAGTATTTTATTGCAAATTTAACTATTTTTTAATGATGCTTTCTTATTCACCTGTGGTTTCTATTATTTTTAATTTTTCTTGATTAAAATATATTTATTTTATAGTTTCTTCAAATTGCCCTATTATCTCATGTACTGTGTATATCCTCCTATTTGTTGTAAATGTTGACTTTCACTTAAGATATATCATTGTTAGCCAGGCACAGTGGCTCACATCTGTAATCCTAGCACTCTGAAAGGCCAAGGTGGGAGGATCCCTTGAGCTCAGGAGTTTGAGACCAGTCTGAGCAAGAGTGAAACCCCATCTGTACTTAAAAAAATAGAAAAATATAACCAGGCATAGTGGCTCTCGCCTGTAGTGCCAGATACTCAGGAGGCTGAGGCAGGAGGATTGCTTGAGCCCAGGAATTTGAAGTTGCTGTGAATGAGGCTGATGCACTCTACTCAGGGCAACAGAGTGAGACTCTGTCTCAAAAAAAAAAAAAAAAAAAAAAAAAAGATACATCATTGTTGTGTGTGTTTTTTTTATTTTTTTGTTTTTATGTTTTGAGCTCATTTTCAGCAGAGGTTTTATTTTCCTGTAGAAATCTTGTGGCCAGAGGTATGTCTGGCCCTTGCAGTATGTCTGGCCTGGGATTTATCTCTATGCATTTTTTTGAATTTTGTTGATTTTCTAACTTTCTCAAAGAGAAAATTCAATCTGTAATCATGTGTGTAGTTCATGTTTATGGTTCCAGTTTCTCAGAAGAGAAACTCTTACCAAGAGTCTTAGATAAGGCAAATATTTTTTTTACTCTCCCAGGAACAGTGGAAAGAATTTTTACAGTTACTCTTTCACTTAGAATACAATTCTTCAAAATTCAATTTTATTTACAGGTCTCAAGTTTAATTTCTCACCTCACAGAAAGTTAAGGCTTAATTTTCTGTCCATGCATAATATAAAATCCCAAGACCTTAATATTAGAGCTTCTGAGATTGATTACTCAGGATAATGATCACCCCTCATTCCACTATAGCAATTTATGAAATGCATTTTAATTTTAATTTTTCTATTTGCTTTTAGCACCTAATGTTTTTTTTTTAATTTCCTCCTTTTCACCTTAGCTACATATTTCAGTACATATTTCAGTGGGTATTTTTATTATTTTTGCTCTATCAAATGTCTGGATATTTGTATACTAGCTTTTCATTATCTGAGTGTAGTATGCTAGAATCACAAGTCAAAAATGCAGTTTTAAAGACAAAGCTTTTATGGCTAATAAACACATTAGAAAGTGTTTAACCGTATCAGTCATCAGGGAAAGGCAAGTCAATACTACCATGAAATACCACTACATGCCATCTGAAAGGTTAAAATGAAAAAGGTGAAAAATACTAAATGTTGGCAAGGATATGAATAACTGATAAGCTGATATACAAATGCTCCTTGACTTATGATAGGGTTACATCCTGATAAACCCATAGTGAATTGAAAATATTAAAGGTCAAAAATGAATTTAATACACCTAAGCTATTGAACATCATAGCTTAGCCTAGCCTACCTTAAATGTGATCACAACACTTACATTAGCCTATAGTTGGACAAAATCATTTAACACAAAGCCCATTTTATAATAAAGTGTTGAGTATTTCATGTAAGTTTTTGAATAATGTATGTACTGAAAGTGAAAAACAGAATGGTTGTGTGGTTACTTAAAGCATGATTTATACTGAATATATATGACTTTTGCACCGTTGCAAAGTAGAAAAGTAATAAGTGAAACCATCCCAAATTGGGAACCATCTGTATACTACTGTTGGTAAAAGAGTATGTTAATATACATTAAGCACTTTTTGACAATATCTACTAAGGTGGATATAAGCATACACTATGATCTGACAATTCCACTCCAAGATATATATCCAACAGAAATGCTTCATTATGCTCACCAAAAGGCATGTGCCAATATTTATTTATCCACTGCACTATTAATGGAAATTTGTGTAAGTTCTAGTTTCAGGCTATTATAAGTTGTCTGTTATGGACAAATCCTGGGAATCCTGGGAATCATTTAATCTAAAACTCTCCTTTTAAGTTGTAGCAATTCAAGCCTATAGAAGTTAGATGATTTACCCAACCCAGTTGGTGACAGCTTTGGAAATATAAGCCAGACTCCCATTTCTAATTCAGTGCTCTTTCAAATGAAATATGTATCATTTCTCCAGCATTATTGAGGTATAATTGACTAGTAAAAATTATATATATTTAAAGTATAAAATATAATGATATACTATGTGACTACATTGTGAAACAATCACCACAATAAAGTTAATTAACACCCCCATCAACCTACATAGTTACCACTAGTTACCATTTTGTGTGTGTATGTGGTGAGAACACTTAAGATCTACTCTGTCAGCAAATTTCAAGTACAGGTTGAATACTTCCAATCCCAAAACCCCAAATCTGAAATGATGCAAAATCTGAAACTTTTCAGGCATGAACCTGATACCACAAGTGGAAAATTTCATCCCTGACCTTATGTCAAGTCACAGACAAAATACAGTCACAATTTTATTTCATGCACAAAAGTATTAAAAATATTGCATAAAATTACCTTCAGATTGTGTGTATAAGTAGTATATGACACAAAAATAAATTCTGTGTTTAAACTTGGGTCCTATCCCCAAGATATCTGCTATGTACACTCACATATTCCAAAAAAAATAAAAACAATAAAATCTGAAAGACTTCGGTCCCAAGTCTTTTACATAAGGGAAATTCAATCTGTATACAATACAGTATGATTAACTATAGTCACCATTCTGACATTAGATCTCCAGAACTTATTAATCTTATACTAAAAGTTTATGCCCTTTGACCAACATCTCCCTACTTCAAATATATATATATGTAATATATATCTTTTAATATTGCCTAAAGCCCCATAATCTCTATAGAAACATTATGAATGTGACATAAAAAACAAGTACATGTATGTGCCATTTTGAATTTATGAAATAAGAGTGAAAGTCCTATGTTCCTGGAGTTGTTCATATTTCATAATTTTCATTTTCAAATCAAATATCTCTATTGTATATTGCCAACAAAATATCTCTATTGTAAGAGTTGAAGAGAGTCTCTAAATATAAGCTTCACCTTACTGCCCAAATTCTAAACCCAATTAAGAGATAAGTAAGGAGTAAAGGAGAAGAAAGTCAAAATATAGCTCCGATTACTGATTAAGCTGACATTGGAGAATGTAGCTTATGTATATATGCCTTTGCTGCATCAATATACTTCTTTTTTTTATTTTAGGGTATTATTGAGGTACAAACATTATGGTTATAAGTTCTGAATTTGCCTCACTCAAGCCAGGGCTAGAGGCATGTCCTTCTCCCATACAATGCTCACCACATCCATTAGTTGTTAGTTTTCCCACCCAACTCCCAACCCCCAAAGAATATTACTACCATGTGAGTACCTTAGTGTTGATCAGTTAGTACCAATTTGATGGTGAGTACATGTGGTGCTTATTCTTCTATTCTTGTAATACCTCATTTCGGAGGATGGTCTCAAGGTCTATCCAAGATAATATAAGTGGTGCTAGATCACCATTGTTTTTTGTAATTGAGTAGTGTTCCATAGTATACATATACCATGTTTTATTAATCCACTCATGGATTGAAGGACACTTGGGTTGTTACATTTAGGGCATGGAGTAGCAAAGCAAAAAGTTTGCTCTTTGTAACCAGACTCATTTTCCAAGGAAGAAAATAATGTGGTGGGGCCATGAAATTCTCTAAACAGAATAAATATATTAATAGGTCCTTTGAGGCATCAGAATTTGTATTGCTAACTCTATAATATGCTGCCTTTTATTAATAATGAGGATTCGCCATAGCTAAGACTCTGGTATCTGAGGGAAGGAGCGATAACAGATAAAAATCATTTTGTTTTTAAGCTTTTCCAGAATATCAGCAAGTCTATTCCAGTTTATCAGAGTCCATGACCTCTGAATCTCAAAATAATGGGGAGAAATCTCCCACAGAAATTAGTTTTAAAACTATGCATTGACTTTATCTAGAGGAGAACATCCATCTTGATACATTGTTTATTCTCTCAGGGAGTATCACCAATTGTAACCTCTGGCAATATCTGTATATTTGAAACGGTGATAGCCCCAGTTACCAAGTTTATTGTAAGTCTATATTACCTTTTGTAGATGTCAGACTTCTCAATTTCCACTTTAGCATTAAGTTCCATGTCTCTGACACCCCAATGCTACACTAAGGGCTATCTTAGCCTAATAACATAACCTTCAGTATCTACTAAGAATAAACATTCTCAGTCTTATGCCACAGTGGCTTCTTCCAGTGTCTCCTGCTAAGAAGTATAGAGTATTATTGAATATTTCTCTTAAAGAAGGGTTCATCCTTATTGCAACATTACTTCTGCTGAATGATCACCCTGTGTAGATTTCTATAGTGGAGCCAATGTTGATGCTTCTGAAGCTTGTCCACAAAGATACCTGGTATTGACTAATAACCCTCTCCAGTGCTCCTTAAGTTGATGCCTTTGAATCTTCCAAGGCATAAATACATTTGTGCCTGCTATTTCCTTATTTTTCTTAAGGGGTGGAAAATGACTCAGTTTTATTTTCCTCTGTTGTTCCGCCATGAGTCTTCTTTCAGGAACACTCAGTTTATGCTGCTTCTTAAGTTGGTCTCTTTTCTTCTCTGACATACGTAGGACTGGTATTCTTTACTGAACTTGGGCACATTCTTTCCTTTTGTTTTCCATTTGATTTCTGGCCCAGACATTTGTTTTGCTAACATATTCCTCTAGATTTCATCTTGTGGGGTCTCACATAGTTACAGATATGAAATCAATAAAAGCTGGGCCTGTCAAAACTATCTACTCTTAAGACAAATCATGTCCACCTTCACCTTCTAGAGTTGGATAATGGTCCTCAAGAGATATTCTCCCATCAGATCAATGTCTAACCCAGGTCTGAACTTGATCTATCATTATCCTGTCTCACTACACTTTAACATGTCTCATTTTTGATACACATTTCTTTTGAGTCTTAATTCATTAAATTTCTCATACTTGTTCCCTTAGGATACATGTTATAACTAAATTTCCACCTCAAATAAGTGTGCTGTCTTGAAACTCACCTAATAATTCTTTCATACTATTTTACACTTATCTTACTATTTTACACTGATCTTTATACTTTTTCCCCCTCAAATCAGTCCATATTTTCTATAATCACTTAGTGTAGCTGTCCCTAACTATAAGTTGCTTTTCCCAATTGCTCTTTTCTCTCCCCCTGGATTCTTTATCTGTAATCTTTCAATATTCTCCTGGATCCTGGACCCCTACTATGGAATTATATCTTATTGTTGCTTGAGAACATTCATCTTTTCCTTTGTTAGATTTTATTAGGCTCTAGTCACTACTTCTGATCTGTTTAAAACTTAGATACTTTCTACTTTAATGATGTTCTTTTCAAAGAAGTTGGAACAATCTTCATTTCCCTTTTATATCATTCTATTCTAGCCTTTGAGACCTTAATTTGCTTTTCACAAAAATAAAGTCTATGTCTAAGAGCTTTATCTATCTTCTTAGTAAATCTCTTATTTTTATTCTTTTATTGCTCTTATTTTTATATTAAAATTAAAGCATTCTTTAAAAAGTCACTCTAGATTCTTCATGATTCCCCAAGCAATCCTAACTTCTGTGGGCAAAATCCCATGAATGGGCTTTTTTAGTTTCCCTCGTACAATTATATTTTCAATTATTTCATTAACTTGCTATTCTACCTCAACCTAAGATGACATATTATCTTTATAACCCATTTGTTGGCTTACTAATAACGTATACCACCTTTCTCTAGATAAAGTCAAAAGTTGTGACTCTGTAATCTAAAGCCATAATCTACATGTGAGAAATTAATATATCTAGACTCAACTCAAGACTACTTTGTGGTAATATGGCAATTGAGTCCATAGGTCAACCATATAATTCAAAGTTACTGCTACCACAGTTTCCTTCTCAACCTTGACTACAGAAAATCATTGGAAGGAGCCAATGTGTCCCTTTAGCCTCCATGAATTTGGTACTAACACTTTAAAGTTAGAACAAAACACACAAGTTCTGAAATACAATTGTATTTAATGTACTTGCTAACAAACTTAACTGAAAAACAACAAAACAGAAGCCAATAATCTTTGTCTAAAAGGCTATTATCTGGAAAGACTCTTTTAATTTTAATTTAGTTGCCCATGCTTACTAAGGCCTCTGAAATACTCATGCATCTGCTACAGACCACATAAGGCCCCAAACATATGCTCCAGCCAGTGTTTATATACTTCAAAGTGAAACAAGCATAGCTGGAACTGTAAGACTCCAATCATTTGACCAAGACCATCTGCAGTATACCATATCTAAGGCCCCCTTGGCTTGCTCCTTTGTTGAGGCTTGTGGCTGGCCTCATTTTGCTGCCAACCCCATATTTTGCTGAGGTGCTCAATTTTCCTTAAGGTGGAAAATACCCATTCACTCTTCACTTAATGCAGCCATTTCTATAAAAAAAATCTAACTTGCTTCTGGATAATTCTGTCCAAACTGTAGTGACCCATAGTACTAGATATGTATTATTACATAACAAATTACCCCCAAATGATTGGCTTAAATTAGATACATTTTATTACATCACAGTTTCTGCTTGACAATAGTCTTTCCATGTCTTGAACAGATAATTTGTCTCAGAGTATACCAGAAGGATGCAATCAAGGTGTTGAATGAAGCTGTGTTGTCATCTGAAGGCTCAAATGGGGAAGGATCCACTTCCTAGTTCACTCCTTGGTTGTTGGCAGCATTCAAATTTTTGTTAGCTATTGGACTCAGGGTTTCAGCTGGCTGTTAAATGGAGGTTGCCCTCAGTTTCTTGCCATGTGGACCTCTCCAATATGGCAGCTTGTTTTACTAAAGCATGCAAGACAAAAACCAATAGGCTGAGTGCTAGCAAGATGAAAATCACATGCTTTAGTAACCTAATCACAGAAATGACATGTCATCACTTTTGCCATATCTATATTTGTTACAAATAATAGCTAGGTACAGCTAAAACTCACAGGGTGAGGGAATAAATGAGGGCATGACTATTATAAAGTGGAGAAAATTGAGAGCCATCTTTGAAAACTGTCTGTCACACTCACCAAGGTGAAAATCCTATTTGGCTATTACCTGGACAAAAGTGGCATGGCAAGATCATACCATTTAAAAGCCAAGTTTAAGATGACAAAATCAAGTCATGTGGCTATATAAAAACCCTTTTACAAACTGTCAAAGTAAAATGTCCAGTCTGTATACTAGAGTCCAAGGTCAACACTTTGAGCTTTGGTCACAGATAAACCTCTAAACATGTTACTTTGTTTCATAATTCTGTTCTTCAAAATCTTCTTAGTTATGTCAGTCTAACACTCCAGAACTGGAGTTTAAGGGAGCTCTATTTTGTATTCTCCTGGCCAAGTTCTGAATATGCTAGAATAGAAATGATTGTAAGATAGATTATATTCAAAACATTACTTTTATTACTGTTATGGCACATGTTGAAAAATGTAGCTTATATCTGTGGTCCAATTGACTTCTTATTATTGAATCTATGAATTAGACAGGTGTATCTACCCAGTCTTCACACTGTCATGTATTTTCCTAAAGGGAACAGGCCCCTTTACAATTTAAGGAGGATCAGAATAGAAAGTCTGTTCTAGCTAGGCATGCTCACTCCTAAGGAAAAAATTAGGGTAATGCCAGGAATATGTAGATTCTGTTTATTCAAACTCAACAATAAAATTAACGTACTCTTTATTTCCTGGAAAAAAAAAATAAGTAAGGGCACACATAAGTGTAGTGTTCTTCACTATGAAGGAAAGTTTAAGTATAAGAAAGAAATTTTCCCACCTAACAACAGTAAATGAAAGGAAGAACTACTTACAATCTAGGCCAAAATTTCCTTTCAATCTATGCCACCTCTTTCCATTCTATGACTGAACATAGCTGAGAAACCCTTTTCATCAAAGAAGCACTGTATTAGAGAGAAAAATATCACTAAGGCATAAAAGAAGATTAGAAGTCACAGTTCAAAATGGCAGACTAGAGGTGACCTCCTGGCTCTCTGGTCCCAAAGTAGAAGGTGAAGAACACGGACAGCTACATGCGAGTGGATTGCTCTCCCACAGGATCAGCACCGTGAATCTGTAGAGAAGCAGCACGGCACAAGCAGCACTGGAAAAAATTAAAAAAAGGTGAATCAGAGAATCAACCGCGAAGTCTGGAGAGTACAAGATATACAATAGGGAATAGAGTGTAGGACAGTCATGTCCCTCAGCCAGCCGGGGCAGTGTGATCTGACCCACAGGAGAACGACTCTTGCTCCGCTGACCTCCACATCCACGCAGGCAGGGAAGCACATGAAGTCAGTGCAAAGTAGTAGCAAGGACCAACAGGCTATGTGTTGTGTGTGAGAGACAGGAGTGTGAAACATTTTGAACTCTCCAGTGCACTGTTCTGGGTCTGCTTTGGGAGGGAGGGAACAGGTCCAAGTGGACACTTTCCAGTTCCATAGGAGAGAGCTTGGAGACAGGGTTCTCACTTCTGGAGGCTGTCAAGACCAAAAGGGAGGTGAACACCAAAAAGTAGGCTCTGCCCTCGGAAAGTACTGAAGATTTGGCTGGGGCAGGATGGGAGAGAGTACAGATCCCTCCTACTGAACAGTCTTAAGACAGTGTGTTAGGGAAGCAGTGGAGATAGCCAGCAGCTCTTAGAGACAGCATGCCAAACCCAGCACCCACTACCCACTGAGCAGTCACCTCCAGTGCTTGCTCTCTGTGGGTGGGTAGCTGCCATTTTGGATGTCCACAGCCTACAAACGCTGTGGTGTGTTGCGCAGGCAACAGAGTCAGGCAAATCCCCTGCCCCTGCCCGGCAGAGCACATCCCGCCCCTGGAAGAGGGGAGTAACAAGATAGGCTACTTTTTCTCCCAACCTAGCCACTGGCCTTTTTGTGCTGGCAGGTCAAATCCCGCCATGGAAGGGGCAGAATAAGGAGAGAAGCCACTTTCTCGGCTGAGTCACCAGGCAGTCTCCAGTGGCCTCCGTCCCACCCAGGAACCTGTGTTTCATGCCAAAGGGACAGACCCTGCCTCTAGAAGGGTGGAGTAGTGAAGGCGGCCGCTTTTCGAGCTGAGACCCATGGCGGGATCACGGCCACTATCCTATGATTCAGATGCCAGGGGCCTTCCCGCCAAATGGACAGACCCCGCCCCTGGAAGGGCAAAGTAGTGAAAGAGGCTGCTTTTCAGGTAGTAAATGATGCCACTTTTCCAACAGAGACCCATGGTGATCTGAAGAGCTTTGCACCAAAGGGACAGACCCTGCCTCTGGAAGGGTGTAGTAGTGAAGGAGGCTACTTTTTGAGCCAATACCTGCAGCCACCTCTTTGCTGCAACTCCATTGCTGGTGCCTCCCACCAAAGGGTCAGTCCCCACCCTTAGAAGGGTGGAGTAGTGAAGGAAGCTGATTTCTGGGCCAAGACCCACCACAGTGGTTGATGGCCCTTGGCTGTGACCAGGCCACTAGTATATTGCTTCAAAGGGACCGACCCTGCTTCTCAAAGGGAAGAGCAGTGAAGCAGGCAACTTTCTGGTCTGAGACCCTCAGTGGCCTCAGGCAGGGCTTCTCCAGCAGCCCTGAGTTGTGTACTTCATACCAACTAGACTAACCCCACCATTGGAAGGGCAGAGTAATGAGAGTAGCCACTTCCTGGGCTGAGACACCCGGTGGCCCCAGGAAATGCACATCCTCCATTCCAGCAGCTTATCTTCCCCTCTCCAGGGCAGACCCCACACTTGGATGAGGGGAGAAATGAGAGAAGACGTTTTCCAGTCTGGGACTTGTGGCAGTCTCAGCCAATGCCCCCTCCCCCAGCCTGTCAGGACAGACTCAGCCCTGGAAGGCAGGGAGAAAGGAGAAAAGTCATTTTTCTGTGTGACTGGTTTGAATCTGTGGGACCTTGGAACTAAGCAAAAGGGGACAGATTGCTGACTTGGTACAGCAGGTTGGTTTTGATCATCTGATAAGATCATAACACAAGGGCTTGCCCTTGGCACCCAGGTGGTTGCCAGCTTAGGGGCTCGTGATTTGGGAAGGAAACTCTTGACCAGAGTCCTTAACAATTCCACCAATTGACACCCCCCCATGAGAAGCTGATTCTCAAGAGTGGTGAAAGAGCCCTGAAGAACATATTAGCAGCTCTACCCTAGCTGCAGATCAAGAAACCTCTGAAGTATACACTCTTAGACTCGCCAGTACCTGTTGCTCTTCTCACACCTCCTAAAGTGGTAACAAGGCTCAAGTAACCCTTGGGAGTGGCATGACATTCCACAAAGACTGAGGCACCTGTATATCCCATTTGGGGGTTTAGAGCTCAATACAAATGTATTGGAATACCTTGATAATCAACTCCTCCATGCAAATTACAAGCAACAAAAGAGAAGTTAACTTCATAGCCCAACACAGTGTCTTCCACCACAAATAGTGGTTGGTAGCAGAAACACACACAAGAGTGATTCAACTCCTGCAAGTCTAAGCAAGGGATCCAAACTCACTCCTTAAGCAGGAGGTGAAAACAACAAGTCAAAGATAACCCAACAGACTAAAAAATCTCTAAGACAATACAGGACCAGAGCACATCTCCCGAACATTGTCAAGGAATGTCCCTTACGGGACTCAGAATTAAGTCCATAAACCAGACCCAGAGCCCACAGTCCTTGACAAAGTAGCCTGATGAGAAAAAATCAGTGAAAGCACACAGAAAACATGAAAGATCAGAGAGAAAAGTCACCTCCAAAAGAAAATAATTGATCTCCATCAATAGATATCAACTTACATGATATCATTAAACTGACAGAGGAAGATTTCCAAATATGGATTGTAAGAAAACTCCATGGAATGGAAGATAAAATAGAATCCCAACATAAAGAAACCACAAGAACAATTCAGGAAATGAATGAAAAATTCTCTAAAGAAATTGAAGTACTATGGAAAATCCATACAGAAATATTGCCAATGGTGGAAGCATTCAAGGAACTTCAAAACACAGTGGGAAGCCTCAAGAATAGAGTGGATAATACAGAGGAAAGAATCTCAGAGCTTGAAGATAATACCTATTTGCTAAACAAATTGGATGAAGGAAAATGAACACAGAAACAAGAGACAAGACCAAAACATAAAAGAAATGTGGGATTACATAAACAAGCCAAATATTATAATCATTAGCATTCCAGAGGGAGAAGAAGAAAATACAAAAGGGCTGGAAAACATATTTCATGGAATACTGGAGGGAAATATGCCTGGCCTGCCCAGAAATCTTGATATCCAGATATAAGAAGCACATAGAACTCCTCAGAGACTCAATGTGAAAAGGCAATCACCACTTCACGTATTTATTAGGCAGACCAAATTAAACGTGAAAGAAGCAATTCAACGAGCAGTGAGACAAAAGAACAAACTACAAAGAAAAACCTATCAGACTAACTGCAGGTTTCTCATCTGAAACTTTATAAGCCAGAGGGATTGGGTGCCTATCCTTAATCTTCTAAAACAGAATAATGCCCAACCTAGAATTCTTTATCTGGCAAAATTAAGTTTCATCTATGAGGGATAAATGCAGTCCTTCCAAAACAAGCAATCACTGAGGGAATTTGCAAAGACCAGACCAGCCCTACAGGAAGTACACAAACCTGCATTACATATGGAAGAGTACAATGGACACTCTTCAAAGTAAAATCATTCAAGAGTTAAAGGCTAGAACTTGGAATTCATGATGGCTCATGGAGTAAAACAAAACAGCAGGATTTCACGCAACAATATGAATGGAAATCTACCTCACATTTCACTCCTCTCAATAAATATAAATGGCTTAAACTGTCCTCTGAAGGGACATAGACTGGCAGAGTGGATAAAAACTCACAAGCCTAGTATCTGTTGTCTATAGAAAATGCATCTAACCCACAAAGATGTCTTCAGGCTCAAGGTCAAGGGATGGAAAACTATCATCCAGGCAAATGGAAGTCAAAAGAAAGCAGGGATAGCTATACTATTTTCAGATAACATAAGTTTTAAAATAGCAAAAGTTAAAAAGGACAAATACAGCCAATATATAATGGTGAAAGGGAAGATCCAACAAGAAGAATTAACAATTCTTAATATTTATGAACTCAACTCAAGAGTGTCCGGTTACATAAATCAAACCTTGTCTGATCTAAATAGCATGATAAACAATAATGCCATAGTAGCAGGGGACTTCAACACCCTACTGAATGAACTTAGAAAAATCATCCAAACAGAAAATAAGCAAAGAAATAATGCACTTAAACAGAGATCTAGAACAAAAGGGTCTGACAGACCTCTACCGAATATTCAACCCAAATAAAGCTGAATATACATTCTTCTCATTTGCCCAGGGAACTTTCTCTAAAATTGATCACATAGTATGCCACAAATCAGACCTCAAAAAATTCAAAAAATAGAAATATATCTTCTCTGATCACAGTGGCATAAAATTAGAGTTCAATTTCAACAGAAAGACTCACCACCTCACAAAGTCATGGAAATTAAACAATCTGTTGTTGAATAACTATTGAGTCAAGCAGGTATACAGAAGAAAACCAAGAGTTTCTTTGAACTAAATGATAATGGAGAAACTAGTTATCAAATTATGTGGGATGCAGCAAAAGCATACCTGAGAGGAAAGTGAATAGCATTAAATGCTCACATCCAAAAAACAGAAAGCTCAAAAATCCACAATCCAATAAACAGTCTCAAGGAATTGGAATAGGAAGAGCAAAGCAATTGCAAACCTAGTAGAAGAAAAGAAATAACTAAGATAAAAGCAGAACTAAATGAAATAAAGAACAAGAACACTATATGGAAGATAAACAAAACAAAAAGCTGGTTTTCCAAAAGATAAACAAAATTGACAGACCCCTTGCCAAATTTATGAGAATTCAAAGGGAAAGGACTCTACTAAACTCGATTAGAAATAAAAAGGAGAGATCACAGCAGACACCACAAAAATACAAAACATTATTTTTGATTACTGTAAAAACCTATATGCCCCAAAACTACATAATGAGGAGGAAATGGACAAATTCCTGGAAACATACAACCTCTCTAAGTTCACCTGGGAGGTAATAGAATTTCTGAATAGACCAATCTTAAGCTCAGAAATTAGAGCATCAATTAAAAACCAACAAAAATGGAAAAGTCCAGGACCAGATGGCTATACTTTAGAGTTTTCCCAAACATACAAAGAAGAACTCATATCTATAATACAGAAATTATTCCACTACATTGAGAAGGATGGTATCTTTCCTAACTCATTCTATGAAGCCAATACCACCTTGATACCGAAGCCAGGAAAGAACACCACAAAAAAGAATATTAAAGACCAATATCCCTCATGAATATATATGCAAAAATTCTCAACAAAATTTTAAGAAATCAAATTCAGCAGCATATCAAAAAAATAATTCACCACGACCACATTATCTTTATTCCAGGGATGCAAGGCTAGTTCAACATATGAAAATCTATAAATACAATTTGCGTCATATATAAAAGCAAAAACAAAGATCATATGATTATCTCAGTAGATGCAGAAAAAGCATTTGACAAAGTCCAGCATGCCTTTATTATAAAAACTCTTAACAAAATAGTCAAAGACGGATAATACCGTAAAATCATCAAGTCCATTTATGATAAACTCATGGCCAATATCATACCGAATGGGTAAAATTGAAACCATTCCGACTTAGACACAGAATGAGACAAGGTCGCCAGCTATCTCCACTTCTATACAACATAATGCTGGAAGTCCTTGCTAGAGCAATTAAACAAGAGAGTGGAATTAAAAGCATCCAAATGGGGGAAGGTGAGATTAAACTCTCACTCTGTGCTGATGATATGACATTATATCTAGAAACCCCAAGGATTCAATGAAGAGACACCTAGAATTGATAAATGAATTCAGTAAAGTCTCAGGATACAAAATCAATACACACAAATCAGAGGCACTCATATACAACAACAATAGTCAAAAGTCAAGCCAAAATTCAAATCAAAAATACAATACATTTTACAATAGCCTCAAATAAAATTAAATATCTAAGAATATATTTAACAAAAGTTGTGTGAGACATATACAGGGAGAACTACAAAATACTATGAAAACATATTGTAAAAGATGTAAACATATGGAAAAATATACTTTGCTCATGGATTGGTAGAATCAATATCATTAAAATGTCCATACTACTTAGAGTGATCTACAGAATTAATGCAATCCCTATCAAACCACCATCACCATTCTTTGCAGATCTAGAAAAAATAATTCTATACTTTGTATGGAATCAGAGAAGCCCTACTATAGCCAAAACAATCTTAAGTAAAAAGAACAAACTGGGAAGTATCAGCGTACCAGAATTCAAGCAGTACTACAAGATGATAGTAATTAAGACATCATGGTGGGGGGTAGAGCAAGATGGTAGATGAGAAACACCACAAGCTAGAGTGTCTCTGCAAAAAAGACAGATTGTAGAAGACAGTAGAAGAAATAAGCAAGCAGACTAGCATACATCAGACGAGGGGTGGAAGAAAGGGTGCCTGAGAACACTGGAGACTCCACAGGAGGAGTTTGCAGAGGAGAACTGGAAGAAGTTAACTCCCAAGAAGCTTGGAGACCAGCGACAAGGGTAGGTGGAGCGGTTAACTTTCCCATCCCTTGCATTTTGGACTGCTGGTGGGCTCCCCAGTGGTTGGAGAGACCTGTGGACACCAGCCAAGAGACGGCCACCGCCAGTGAGCGGTGCAGACGCGGCACCAGGCTCTCAACTCCCTCAGGGCACCTCTGTGTGCACAGACTCGATTAGCGTGGCAGGTGACATATTGCTACATTCTTCCCTCCCCCTTCCCTATCCGTGGCTGCCAAGACAATATAGCCACCAGCCGGAGGCATCTCCAGGGAATGGAACCTTCCCTTTTGAGGCTCTACAGCTGACTGAGGGGTATTCAGACAGTGAGCTCCCTACCTGCCAGCCCTCCTAGGTGCTGCTGGCCAGGTGATTCCAGGAGAATGGGGTAGACCCTGAAACTTAGAGACATCCACCCAGCTTGGGCTCCCCATGGACGAATTAGGACTGGCACTCCTCTCTCTTTTAGGGTCAGGGATTGAATTCTGGGGCCCAGAGTTCAGACCTGCAGACCAGATCCCATGCACCCAGGTCTCACATTGCCCAGGGCACAGAAGGGATATTTGTGAATGTGCCTACTAAGGTGTGTGTGCCTTCAGGGTCAGATCAGCATACTTGAGGGCAACCCTCCTCCCAAGGGGGGCCATATGCCCAGCCCAGGCAGTGACCCTCTGCAGGGAACATTCCGGCCCACATCACAGCCAGAGGAGACCTGATGGTGTGAGGTCTGGCCTGCTGGCAGAGGCCAAGGAGAAGCCATGGAGTTGGGGAGGGTGGAAAGTAGTGAGGCTCGCTACAGACTGCAGGTCTCAGACAGCCCCACCCTCACACACAGATTTTCTGACTGAGTGGGGCCATTACAGTCCCTCCCTGACAGCTTTTCCCAGAAGCAGAGAACAGAACTTTGACCCCTGCTAACAGCATTTGTGGTGCTTGAGGGTAGGCTTACCCAACCCAGCTTTGCCCAGACTCTCTCCCAGACTAGCGCTCACTGAGGTGGAGAATAAGGACACACCTGGGTGTCCCAGGGCCCCACCCACCACCTGAGGCACTATTATGCCTCTCCAGAGGAACAAGAGCTGGCTACAGTACCCAAAAACAACAGTGTAGCCTGCTTCTCACAGTAAGCACCACCTACAGACAGGGATGTCATTCTGCACACCCTTTTACTCCATTTTCTGACTCATCATACAGGGTGTGATTGAATCTCACCCACAAACACAACCTACTGGCTCAGAGACTAAACAGGGTGTCATTATCCAAATAAAAACCTAAAGGTAAGAAGCAACAACTGATCCAGATGGGAAGAAATCAGCGAAGGAACTCTGGAAATATGAAGACTCAAACCGAGAGCACACCCCCAAAGAGGAACACCAGCTCTATAAAAATGGACATCAACCAAAATCAGACCACTAAAGTGACAGAAGAATTTCAAACCTGGATCTTAAGAAAATTCAAAGATTTTCAAGAAAAACTGGATAACCAACACAAAGAAGCCACAAAAAGATTCCAGGACCTAGAAGAAAAATTCCCTAAAGAAATTGAAATAATAAAGAAAAATGAAACCCAACTCCTGGAAATGAAGAATCAATTCAGGAAACTACAAAATTCAGGGAACTACAATTCAGGGAACTACACAGTGGAAAGCCTCAAGGACAGGGTAGATCAAACAGAAGAAAGAATCTCAGAGGTTTAAGATAACACCTTCCAATTAAATAAATCAGCCACAGAGATAGAGCAGAGAAACACGAGAAAAGATCAAAGCCTATAAGACATGTGGGATTATGTGAAGAAACCCAATGTGAGAGTTATAGGTTTACCAGAAGGGGAAGAAAAAAACACTCAAGGGTTGGATAAGCTATTTCAAGATATAATAGAGGAAAAATTCCCAGGCCTTGCTAAAAATCTCAATATACAAGTTCAAGAAACTCAAAGGACCAGTGGGAGATTCAATGCAAACAGGAAGACATCAGGACATGCTGTCATCAGACTGACCAAAATATCAACTAAAGAGGCCCTTCTAAGAGCTGTAAGACAAAAGAAGCAAGTAACATACAAAGGAAAGGCAATCTAATTAACGCCAGATTTCTCTACTGAAACTTTACAAGCAAGGAGAGACTAGGGCCTCATTCTCACTCTTCTGAAACAGAATAATGCCCAGCCTAGAATCTTATTCCCTGCAAAACTAAGTTTTGTATACGAAGGAGAAATCAAGACATTCTCAGATAAGCAAAGACTGAGGGAATTCACCAAGACAAGACCAGCACTTCAAGAAGTACTCAAAACAGTGTTTCCCACAGATCAGCACAATAAACACTCACAAATGTAAATCTACTCAAAGCTAAAGATAAAAGCCTAGATACCACAATGGTTCAAGAGAGAAAACAAAGCAACAAAGTTCAACCCAACATAATGAACAGAAATCTGCCCCACCTATCAGTTATCTCAATAAATGTGAATGGCTTGAATTCCCCACTCAAGAGACATAGGCTGACCGAATGGATAAAAAAATACAAGCCAAGTATCTGCTGTCTTCAGAAAACACATCTAACCTGCAAGGATACAGTTAGACTAAAGATAAAGGGGTAGAGAACAATATTTCAAGCAAATGGAAGCCAAAAGAAAGCTGGAGTGGCAGTGCTGATTACAGATAACTTAGTTTTTAAATCAACAAAAGTAATAAAAGACAAAGAAGGTCACTATATAATGGTGAAGGGTACAGTTCAACAAGAAGACATAATAATTCTAAATATGTATGCACCCAACCAATGTGCACCCAGATTCATAAAGGAAACTCTACTTGATCTAAACAAATGGATAAACAATAACACCATAATAGTCAGAGACTTTAACACCCTGCTGACAGCACAGGACAGATCCTCCAAACAGAAAATAAACAAAGAAATAATGGACTTAAACAGAACTCTAGAACAAATGGTCCTGACTGACATTTACAGGACATTCTAACCCAACCACTGAATATACATTCTTCTCATCAGCTAACGGGTCATTCTGTAAGATTGACTATATCCTAGGACACAAAGCATGTCTCAAACAATTTTAAAAAAATGGAAATTATACCATGTATCTTCTCAGATCACAATGGAATAAATGTAGAACTCAGCCCTAACAAGAACTCTCATTTCTACACAAAGTAATGGAAACTAAACAACCTTCTGCTGAATGATCACTTCATAAACAAGGAAATCAAAATGGAAATCAAAAGATTCTTTGAACTAAATGACAAAGGAGACACAAGTTATTAAAACCTGTGGGACACAGCTAAAGCAGTCCTGAGAGGAAAGTTTATTTCCATGAATGCCTATATCTAAAAGTAAAAAAGATCACAAATAGACAACCTAATGAATCGTCTCAAAGAGCTGGAAAAAGAAGAGCAGCTGACCCCAAACCCAGCAGAACAAGTGAAATCATTAAGACATTAAGATCAAATTGGAACTAAATGAAATTGACAACAAGGAAACTATATGGAAGATTAATAAAACAAAAAGTTGGTTCTCTGAAAAAATAAACAAAATTGACACACTTTTGGCTAGACTAACAAAAAGCAGAAAAAAAATCTCTAATAAGCTCTATCAGGAAAAATAAAGTAGAAATTACAACAGGATGCCACAGAGATACAAGATATAATTTGTGAACACTAAAAAAACCTCTATGCACCCAAAATAGAAAGTGTGGAGGTAATGGACAATTTCTTAGAAGCACACAGCCTCCCTAGGCTCAACCAGGAAGAAATAAAATTCCTGAACAGATCAATATCAAGTACTGAAATTGAAACAGCAATAAAAAGCCTTCCTAAAAAGAAAAATCCAGGGCCAGATGGTTTGACATCTGAATTTTAACACACCTACAAAGAAGAACTGGTGCCTATCCTGAAGAAATTATTCCACAACATTGAGAAGGATGGAATCCTCCCCAACACATTTTAGGAAGAAAACAAACCCTGATACCAAAACCAGGAAATGATCCAACAAAAATAGAAAACTACAGACCAATATCCCTTATGAATATAGATGCAAAAATTATCAACAAAATCCTAATCAATTGAATCCAGGTGCTTGTCAAGAAAATAATCTATCACAACCAAGTGGGCTTCATCCCAGGGATTCAGGGATGGTTCAATATACACAAATCTATAAATGTAATTCACCACATAAACAGAAGCAAAAACAAAGACCATATGATCCTCTCAATGGATGCAGAAAAAGCATTTGAAAAAATTCAACACCCTTTTATGATAAGAACGCTCAACAAAATAGGCATAGATGGGACTTCCCTAAAAATGATACAAGCCATATATGACAAAACCACAGCCAATATTATACTTAATGGGGAAAAATTGAAGGCATTCCAACTTAGAACTGAAAAAAGGCAAGGTTGCCCACTATCTCTAGTTCTATTCAACATAGTGCTGGAAGTCCTCACTACAGCAATCAGACAAGAGAGCAAAATTAAGGGCATCCAAATGGGATCAGAAGAGATCAAACTCTCACTCTTTGCTGATGACATGATATTATACCTAGAAAACCCCAATGATTCAACCAAGAGACTCCTTCAATGGATAAATGAATTTAGTAAAGTCTCAGTATGCAAAATCAATACACAGAAATCAGAGGCATCCATATATGCCAACAAACAGTAAAAGTGAGAACCAAATCAAAGTCTCCATTCTCTTCAAAATAGCAACAAAGAAAATAAAGTACCTAGGAATATATGTAACCACGGAAGTAAAAGACCTACAGGGAGAACTATGAAACATTGAAGAAGGAAATAGCAGAGGATATAAATGGGGGAAAGAATATACCATGTTCATGGGTCGGCAGAATCAACATTGTTAAAATGTCTATACTACCCAAAGTGACCTACAGAATCAATGCAATCCCTATTAAAATAATTGCAAGGCTGTGGAAACAGCCCAAGTGCCCATCAATCCAAGAATGAATTAATAAAATGTGGTATATGTATACCATGGAGTACTATTCAGCTCTAAGAAACAATGGTGATATAGCACATCTTATATTTTCCTGGTTAGAGCTGGAACCCATATTACTAAGTGAAGTATCCCAAGAATGGAAAAACAAGCACCAGATATATTCTCCAGCAAACTGGTATTGACTGAGTAGCACCTAAGTGGACACATAGGTACTACAGTAATAGGGTATTGGGGGGGGTATACATACATAATGAGTGATATGCGCACCATCTGAGGGATGGTCATGCTGGAGACTCAGACTTGTGGGAGGAGGGGGGGATGGGCATTTATTGAAACCTTAAAATCTGTACCCCCATAATATGCTGAAATAAAAAAAAAATACCATCATCATGTTTCATAGATATAGAAAAAATAATTTTACGCTTCATATGGAAACAGAGAAGATCCTGTATAACAAAATCAATCCTAGGCAATAAAAACAAACAGGAGGTATCTATGTACCAGATTTCAAACTATACTACAAGGCTATAGTAATTAAAACAGCTTGTGAATAGCACAAGAACAGGGACATTGACCAGTGGAACAGAACAGAGAACCCAGATATAAAGCCATCCACATATTGCCATCTAATCTTTGACAAAGCTGACAAAAATATACACTGGGGAAAAAAATTCTTATTTAATAAATGGTGCTGGGAAAACTGGATAGCCACATGTAGAAGACTGAAACAGGACCCACACCTTTCACCTCTCACAAAAATAAACTCACGCTGGGTAACAGACTTGAACCTCAGGTTTGAAACTATTAGAATTCTAGAGGAAAACATTGGAAATACTCTTCTAGACATTGGCCTAGGCAAAGAATTAATGAGGAAGACCCCAGAGGCAATCACAGCAGCAACAAAAGTAAATAAATGGGACATGATCAAATTAAAAAGCTGCACAGCCAAAGAAACTGCCAAGAGAGCAAACAGACAACCCAAAAAATGGGAGAAAAGTTTCACAAGCTACACATCCAATAAAGGGCTGATAACTAGAATTTATTTAGAACTCAGGAAAAATAACACTCTACAAAAAAGACACCTGCATTCAAATTTTTATAGCAGCACAATTCACAATTGCAAAGTTGTGGAAACAACCCAAATGTTCATCAATACATGAGTGGGTTAATAAAATGTGGTATATGTATACCATGGAGTACTATTCAGCTTTAAGAAACAATGGTGATATAGCACCGCTTGTATTTTCCTAGATAGAGCTGGAACCCATTCTACTAAGTGAAGTATCTCAAGAATGGAAAAACAAGCACTACATGTACTCACCATACAAACATAACGAGTGAGATGTGCCATGTTTGGGCGATGGTCACGCTTGAAGCTCTGACTCGAGGGGGAGGGTGGGAATGGGCAATATACATAACCTTAACATTTGTACCCTCATAATATGCTGAAATAAAAAAAAAACATCATGGTACTGGCAAAACAACAGAAACATAGACCTTTGGAACAGGATTGAGAATCCAGAGATGAAACCATCTGCATATGGTATCTAATCTTGACAAAACAGACAAAAATATACACTGGGGAAAAGAACCTCTTTTCAATCAATGGTTCTGGGAAAACTGGATAGCTACATGCAGAATATTGAAACTGGATCCCCTCCTCTCAGCTCTCACAAAAATCAATTCAAGATGAATAACAGACTTAAACCTTAAGAATTCTAAAAGAAGATGATGGGAAGACACTTTCAGACATCGGCCTAGGCAAAGAATTTTTCAAGAAGTCCATCAAAGCAACCACAGCAGCAACAAAAATAAATAAATGGGATCTGATAACATTATAAAGCTTTTGCACAGCCAAGGATACAATCATTAGCGCGAACACACAGCCTACAGAATGGGAGAAAATATTTGCTCCCTACACATCTGATAAAGGGCTGATAACAAGAATCTATCTAGAACTTAAAAAAAAAACAAAAAAAAAAAAACAAGAAAAAATCAAACAACTCCATGAATAAATGGGCAAAGGACATGAACAGAAACTTTTCCAAAGAAGACAGAATAATGGCCAGCAAACCTATTAAAAATTGCTCAACATCTCTAATCATTAGAGAAATGCAAATCAAAACCACAATCAGATATCACCTACCCCCAGTGAGACTGGCCTCCATCAAAAAATTCCCAAAACAACAAATGCTAGCGAGGATGTGGAGAGACAGGAATGCCCTTGCATTGCTGGTGGGACTGCAAATTAGTGCAACCTCTGTGGAATATAATTTGGATTAATCATAAAGAGCTAAAAATAGAAATACAATTTGATCCAGAAATAGCACTATTAGGCATCTAACCAGAAGAGCAAAAGGCATTCTATAATAAAGACACCTGTACCCAAATGTTTATGGCAGCACAACTCACTATTGCAAGGATGTGGAAACAACCCAAGTGCCTGTCAATTCATGAGTGGATTATTAACATTTGGTTTATGCATACAGTGGAATATTACTCAATTATAATAAATGATGGTGATCTAGCACCTCTTATATTTTCCTGGCTAGAGCTTGAGCCAATTATCTGAAGTGAGGTATCACAAGATCGGAAGAATAGGCTCCACTGGTACCCATCATCAAATTGGCACTGACTGATCAACACTGTGGTGGTCACATGGTAGTAATATTCTCCAGGGATTAGGGGGTTGGGGAGTAAATTCACAACTAATGGACATGATAAGCATTATAGAGGGGAAGGGCATGCCTCTCATCCTCGCTTGCGTAAGGCAAAGACATAAAATGTAATCAAAATGTTTGTACCCTCATAATATTCTGAAATAAATATTTCAAAAGAGCCTAAAGGGCTCACAATAAAAAAGAAAATTAAAAGTCAAGAAACATGCACTCAATTCCTGTACCATGCACGTTGGCTAATTATCTAAGTTTCAGTTTTTTCAGTATAAGGGTGAGGATGGACTCATTTAGAGGGTACAAATGATATACACCAAATAAGTGATTCTCAATAGGGAAGAGGAGACACAACTTCCTAGGTAGGGAAGTGACTTATTTTTCCCATAATATATGTTGGATATCCTGAAAATCCCTCCCTGTGAAAAGAAATAGAAAACTGGAGTATCCTTACAGTCACTTATTTAAAAAATGCAAGGTAAAGGTCTTCCCTCAATAAAAATCAGGACCAGATAGTTTCATTGGGAAGTTCCACAAAGCAAAGTAATAAATAATTATAATGTTAGATAACTTCTTCCAAAATGGAAGAAAGAGGAAAAGCTCTAAAACCAATTTTATAGCCTAAAAGAACCCTGTTACCAACGAAACGACAGCACGAAAAAGGAAAATCAGAAGCCCATTTCACTCATTAAAATAGATGGAAAAAATCTTAGAATACCCAAATAAAACCAACAATACAATAAAAAGATGATGCATTATGATCATGTTAGATGTAGTCTCAGATAGAAAGGCTGGGTCAATGTATGAAATCTATTAATCAAGATATCAAGACTTATTAATATGTTCCATTACATTATAATATTAAGGGAGAAAATTATATGAATATATCAATATGTGAAAAAAATTAATAAATTTCAACAATCATTCACAAAAATAATTACAGGTTATGAATTAAGGGAAAATCTTTAACTCATAAAATATCTATAATAAATGAGCCTAGAAAAACTTAATGGTAAAACATTATACTCTATAATCCAGATCAAAACAAGAATTCTTAGTATCAACATTTCTATTTAGCATTTTACTGGAAGTCCTAGCTATTGCACTAAACAAAAATTAAATTAAATTAAAAGTGTACAGAATAGAAAGCAATAAACAAAACACTCATTGTGTATTAACATGAAAATTAGAATCTACAAATCATCAAAATTAATAAACTAATTATGACTTATGCTATATATAAATCCATGTATAAAGTTATATACACTATATACTATCAACTGTTAGAAAACACAACTTTAAAGTTATCATTGTAATACTAAAATTAATAAAAATAACAAATTCAGAAGTAATAAGATACCTAGAAATAAATGTAACAAGATATATTTTAAAATTCATGTAAAATATTAATCTTTATGGATATTTATTTTTAAGTAATAATAAGTGGACATGCATACCATATTCATATATAGAAAAACTTGATGTAATAAAGATATAAGTTCTCCAAAAATTGACCCATGGATTCATTGTGGTTTATTCACAAAACAGTACAATTATTCTAAAATGTATATTGAACAGCATAGGATACAGGTTAGCCAAGTCAATTTTAAGGAAGAAAATCATAGGATAACAATGCTTCTATTATATTAAATGTTCTTATCATAAAAAGGTACTGAAGTTTGTGAAATGCTTTTTCTGCATCTATTGGTCTTTGTTTTTATGTGGTCAATTACATTTATAGATTTACACCTTGGGATGCACCTATCCCTGCACCTCTGTGATGAAGCTCACTTGGTAATGATAGATTATTTTTCTGATGGGCAGCTGAATTTGCTTTGCTATGATTTGGTTGACAATTTTTGCATCTATATTCATAGGGATATTGGTCTGTAGTTTCCTTTTTTTGTTGAGTACCATCCTGGCTTTGGTATCAAGGTGATATTGGCTTCAGAAAATGTGTTGGGGAGGATTCCTTACTTCTCAGTGTTATGGAATAATTTCTGCAGTATAAGTACCAGTTCTTCATTGTAAGTCTCATAAAATTTGAGTGTGAAACAATCTGATCTGGTATTTTTTTGTTGGAAACCTTTTTTATTGCTACTTCAATTTCATTACTTCATATTGGTCTTTTCAGGAATTCTATTTCTTCCTGATTGAGCCTAGGAAGATTCAGTTTCTAAGAATTTGTCCATTTCCTCCATGTTTTCTAGTTTAAGTACATAGAGATTTTTATAGTTTTAAGAGATGATATTTTGTATTTCCATTGTATCAGTTAAAATTTCTCCTTTTTCATTGCTGATTGAGCTTATTAGAGTTCTTTTTTTTCTGCTTCTAGATAGGACTTACCTCAAAATTATAAAAGCCATATATGATAAACCCACAATCAATACCATACTGAGAAGGAAAAAATTGAAGTTATTCACACTTAGAACTGGAACCTGACAAGGTTTCCCTTATTATCACTTCTATTAAACATAGTGCTAGAAGTCCTAGCCAGAGCAATCAGACAAGAGAAGGAAATCAACCATATCCAAATTGGGGCAAAAGAGGTCAAACTATTGCTCTTTGTGAACAATATGATCTGATATCTAGAAAACCACAAATATTCTGCCAAGAGAATACTGGAATTGACATATAAATTCAGCAAAGTCTCAGGTGACAAAATCAAAGTGCACAAATCAGTAACATTCATATCTTTAAACAACAGTCAAGCTGAGCACCAAATCAAAGACTCAATAGCCTTTGTAATAGCAACAACGACAAAAAAAAAATAGAATACCTGGGAATGTATTTAACTAAGGAGGTAAAAGACCTCTACAGGGAGAACTATAAAACACTGAGGAAGGAAATAGCAGAGGAAGTAAAAAGATGGAAAACATACCATGCTAATGGATTGGCAGATTCAACATTGTTAAAATGTCCATGCTACCCAAAGCTTTCTAAATATTCAATGTAATCCCTATGAAAATACCTACATCATTTTTTACAGATTTATAAAAAGTAATTCTACACTTCATAGGGAATCTAGACAAGACCCTGTATAGTCAAAGCCACCTTAAGCAAAAAGAGCAAATTGGGAGGCATCAATCTATCAGATTTCAAGTTACACTGAATGACTATAGTAACCAAAGCAAGATGACACTGGCACAAGAACAGATGAATACACCTATGGATCAGAACAGAGAACACAGATATAAAACCATCCTCATATTGCCATCTGATCTTTGAAAAAGCAAACAAAAATATACACTGGAGAAAATAATCCCTATTCAATAAGTAGTGCAGGGAAAGTTGGATAGCCAGGATAGCCACATGTAGAAGACTGAAACAGGATCCACATCTCTCACCACTCACAAAAATCAACTCATAGTACATAACAGACTTAAATCTAAGGCATGAAACCATAAGAATTCTAGAAGAAAACTTTGGCAAACCCCTAATAGACATTGGCTGAAGAAAAGAATATATGAAGAAGATCTCGAAAGCAATCACAGCGACAGCAAAAATAAATAAATGGGACCTGATCAAAATAAAAATCTCCTGCACAGCCAAGGAAACAATCACTGGAGCAATAGACAGCCTACAGAATGGGAGAAAATATTTGCATGCTACACATCCAGTAAAGGGCTGATACCTGGAATCTATAAATAACTCAAGCAAATCAACAAGAAAAAAATCAAACAATTCCATTAAAAAGTGGGCAAAAGACATGAGCAGAGACTTTTCAAAAGAAGACAAATGGCCAGGAAACATATGAAAAAATGATCACCATCTCTAATCATCAGGAAAATACAAATCAAAACCACAGGCTTCACTTCCTTCTACCCTGCCCTAATCCATGGTTTCTCCCAGGCCTCTGCTGGCAGGCAGGACTTCAAGCCAGCCAAGCTCCCCCATGACTGTGATGCAAGCCAAGAGGTTTCTTGCCCAGGATCCTGGCCTGAGCTGGGAACACAGCCCGCCTGTGGGTGGAGGGATGGCTAGTGAGTGCATTACAGCTAAGAACCACTCTGATCTGCCCCTCAATCATCCACTCCTCAGTAGACTAATTCACAAATATCCCCTCTATGCCCCCCATCAATGTAATGGAGACCTGGGTGTGTGAGATCTGGTCTGCAGGCCTGTTCCCCAGGCCCCAAAGATAATCCCTGACCATGCCAGGGAGAAGAATGCTGGTACCAAGTCACCATGGGTGAACCAAGCTGGATCAATGTCCCTCCACCTAGGATTTCCTTTGCTAGAGTCACCAGGCTAGCAGCAACAGGAAGGCCTGGCAGGTAGAGATTTTACAGTCCAAGCACCCCTCAGTCCACTGCAGGGCCCCAAAAGGAAAGGCTTGAGCCCAGTTCCCTGCACATGCCTCCAGCTGATGGCTAAATTTTCTCTCTCCACAATTGCAGGTGGGGGAAAGGAAGGGAAAAATAAAGGACTAGGTGGAAGAAGGACTGCACACACTGGTCATCTCCGACCCTCTCTCTGGGAAGCAGTCTGCCCAGAATGACTGCTCTGGAGTCACGCAGATCTCCCAGGACCCACTGAGCCCCTGTGACTCCTGCAGACTGTGCCCGAGTTGGGAAATGTCTGTTTGGGGATGAGCAAAATGAATCCTGAGGAACTGAAGACCCCAAGGAGGACAAAGACACCTGGTGAGTAGAGAAGCAATAGAGTGTCTGCCAACTGGCTCAGATCTGTGGGGCAGAAGGCACCGTAAAGGAGCTGAGAGCCTGGTACCCTGTCTGCAAGAAGCTCTCCACTCACTAGTGGCAACCATCTCTGTGCTGGTATCAGTAGGTCTCTCCAGCAGCTTTGGATCCCACCAGCAGTCTAAGATGCAAGGGAGGGGAATTTTTATTGTTCTACCTACTCTTCTCACTGGTCTCCAAACCTCTTAGGGATTAACCCCTGCTGATGCCTTTCTACTTCCAGTTTTCCAGTTCTGCTCCATAATCTCTTCCTGTGGAGTCTCCTGTAAGTTCAACCACTCTTCCTTCTGACCATCATCTAATCTATGTATGTATGTCTGCTTTTTTTCTCTTTCATCTAAAATTTCTCCTTGCAGAGATGCTCTGGTTGGTGGTGTTTCTCATCCACCATCTTGCCTCCTCCCTCCACAGATGCTTCTTCAAGTAAAAGAGGGGCAGTGTCCTGATCCATCCACGTTGCCTCCCAGATCTCCCTGAAAATTATAATACATATTTTTAATAGAGTTGGCTGAGATTACAGGTATAGTCTATGACCAGGGAATAAAATAGAGGACATTGTACTGTGAAGAGAGCATCAGGTGAATCAATTATCTTTCCATGGGGCTAAGTATCTGCACTCAAGATAAAGCATAAGCACAAACACATCAAAGATATAATTCTGTTAAAACAAGAATATATCCCTACTAGGTGTCTATATTTTCTCTCTTATACATCTTAAAAGAAATTTCCTGCAGATTTATTGCTAAAGTATTTTGGATACCTCCTTCAAAAAGAAAATAACATCAGATGGAAGTAAGACTCCAAGTTCACCAATGCTAGCTCTTTCTAATCTTTTAAGAAAATAGGAAAGAATTTTGAGAATTTAGAAGCTTAGAATAATTTACTGAAAAATATCCCTGTATGCTTTTTCTATATCTGAGATAAGGTGATCATGATCTTGGTTGAAGGCAATGCTTTAGACAAGATTTCCTTTCATGTTCCATTTCACTACTATAAACTTTTGTATATTATTCTACTTGGTGTATTAATAATATAAACATGCTATACATTGGGATTATGGTTGAGTCTACGTACTCTGGTCAAAGTGACAAGAAGCATGGCTTTTGAAAAATGAAAAATTTAAAAAGGGAGAATATTTTATTTTGCCAGAGTAAATTGTAATTGGATCTATTCCCATATTGGCTAGTTTGCTACACATAAAGAAAAATTCTACTCTTTGCTAATTGGCAATTCTTATAAGAGTAGGAGTTATTTGAAGAAATCAAAAGGCCACCAAGGTATAAGAAATCAAAGAAAATCTACTTATAGGTCACAAATAACCTTGGGGATTACTGCTCAAGACAGGTATCTGTGCATAGAAACATGAGGTTCTACTTACACAAGGAAAAGTAAGACTGCCAGATGGCAATAGGATTAAAAAGTAAAAATAAAGGAAGCAGAATTTACCCTTCTCATGCAAAATAAGAAATAGTGTTTTTAAAATGGTATTAACACTGGAAGGCTTTGAAATGCCATAGAATTTAAGAGTCAAATTGAATTGAGAGGAAGGTCTACCTTGTCTTCATCTAAGAGAATTTGGCCACAGGATAATTGGAAGAACTGATTATTCTATCTCACACACACACACCACAGGCACACACATAAAATGTGCAACAGAACTCAAGAGCAGCCATATATTGAATGTATAACTTGTGAATATTTTCTCCCAGTCTGTAAGTTGTCTATTTGCTCTGTTGATTATTACCTTAGCTATGCTGACACTTTTTAAATTTCATTAAGTCACATTTAATTATTTTTGCTGTTGCTGTGATTGCCATTGGGGTCTTCATAAATTATTTTCTTAGGCCAATATCTAGAAGAGTTTTTCCATTTTCTTCTAGAGTTCTTATGGCTTGATGCCCTACATTTAAGTCTTTTATTCATCTTGAATTAATTTTTGTGACTGGTGAGAGCTATAGATCTACAAAGAACTCAAGCATATCAGCAAGAAAAAAATCTATCTACCCCATTAAAAAGTTGGCAAAAGACACGAACAGAAGCTTTCAAATGAAGATAGACTAATGGCCAATAGACATATGGGAAAAGACTCAATGTCACTAATTATCAGGGAAATGCAAATTAAAACCACAATGAGATATCACCTAACTACATTAATAATGGCTTTTGTCGGGGGTGGAGCAAGATGGTGGACAAGAAACACTGCCAAACAGAGTGTCTCTGCAGAAAAGACAGATTCTAGCAGAAATTAAAAAAAAAAGAAGCAAGAAGATGAATATACAGCAGATGAGGGGCGGAAGGAGGGGTATCTGAGACCCCAGGAGACTCCACGGGAGGAGGCTGCGGAGGAGAACTGGAGGCTGAGACCACCGGAGCAGCCCGGAGACCAGCGGCAAGGGTAGGTGGATTTGCTGTTTCCCCTCCCCTGCATTTGGGACTGCTGGTGGGCTCCCCAGCGGGTGGAGAGACCTGTGGACACCAGCCCAGAGACGGCCGCTGCCAGCCAGCGGTGAGCCTGTAGCAGACGTGGCACCAGGTTCCCAACTTCCTCCGGGCACCTCCGTGTGCACAGACCCAAGCCGCGCAGCAGGCACCATATTGCCTCCTCCTCCCCTCCGCCGACCCTACCCGCGGCTGCCCAGAGAGACAATACAGCCACCAGCCAGAGGCACCTCCAGGGAACGGGACCTTCCCTTTTGGGACCCTACAGCTGACTCAGGGGAACTCAGACTGTGAGCTCCCTACCCGCCAGCTCTCCCATGTGCTCCTGGCACGGGGTTCCCAGGAGAACGGTGCCGACTCAGAGGCTGAGAGACATAGACCCAGCTTAGGCTCCCTGTGGGTGAATTGGGACCAGAACTCCTCTCCCTGGTGGGGATACAGGTTGAACTCTGGGACCCAGAGGTCGGACCTGCAGACCAGATCCCCTGCACCAAGGGCTAGCATTGCCCGGGGCACAGAAGGGTTATACGTGAACAGCCTACTGAGGTGTGTGTGCCTCCAGGAGCAGATCAGCATCCTAAAGTTCAACCCTCTTCCCAGGAGGAGGCCGTGCGTCCAGCCCAGGTGGCGTTCCTGTGCAGGGAACCTCCCCGCTGGCATCACAGTCCGGGGAGGCCTGGTGGCTTGTGGTCTGGCCTGCTGGCAGAGGCCCAAGAGTAGCTGCGGAGTTGGGAGGGTGGAAAGAAGTGAGGCCCGCTCCAGACTGCGGGTCTCAGACAGCCCCACACCCACACCCAGACTTTCTGGCTGAGCGGGACCATTCCAGCCTCGCCCTGACAGCTTTTCCTGGAGGCAGAGAACAGAACTTTGACCCCTGCTAACTGCCTGAGGGCAGGCTCACCTAACCCAGCTCTGCCCAGAACAAGAGCTGATAACAGGAAACAAAATCAACAGCATAGCCTGTTCCTCCAAGCAAACGCCACCTACTGACAGGGACCGCATCTTGCACAGCCTTTCCATGGCACCCACTGACTCAATATACAGGGAGTGGTCCAATCTCACCCACAGACACCACCTAACGCCTCAGAAACCAAACAAGGTGTGTGAATACCCACACAATAGCCTAAAGGAAAGAAACAACAACTGATCAACATGGGAAGAAATCAGCGAAAGAACTCAGGAAATATGAAGAACCAAACGGAAAACACACCCCCAAAAGGGAGCACCAGCCCCCTAGAAACGGACACCGACCAAAATCAGGCAACCAATATGACAGAAGAGGAATTTCGTATGTGGATCATAAGAACACTCACCGACCTGCAACAACAACTCAATAACCATCACAAAGAAACCACAAAAAGCCTCCAGAATATGGGAAAAGAAATAGACACAATGAAGAAAAGTTTAACCGATCTCCTGGAAATGAAGAATCAATTCAAGGAACTACAAAATACAGTGGAAAGTCTCAAAAAGAGGGTACATCAAACAGAAGAAAGAATCTCAGAGCTTGAAGATAACACCCTCCAATTAAATAAATCAGTCACAGAAATAGAGCAGAGAAACAAGAGAAAAGAAAAAAGCATACAAGAGCTGTGGGATTATGTGAAGAAACCTAATGTGAGGGTCATAGGCTTACCAGAAGGGGAAGAAGACAACACTCAAGGGTTGGACAAGCTGTTTGAAGATATAATAGAGGAAAATTTCCCAGGCCTTCCTCAAAATCTTGATATACAAGTTCAAGAAGCTCAGAGGACCCCTGGGAGATTCAATGCAAACAGGAAGACGTCACGACATGCAGTCATCAGACTGACCAAAGTATCAACTAAAGAGGCCCTTCTAAGAGCTGTAAGACAAAAGAAGCAAGTAACATACAAGGGAAAGCCAATTAGAATAACATCAGACTTCTCTAATGAGACTTTACAAGCAAGGAGAGACTGGGGCCCCATTCTCACTCTTTTGAAACAAAACAATGCCCAGCCTAGAATATTATTCCCTCCAAAACTAAGCTTCGCATATGAAGGAGAAATAAAGACATTCTCAGACAAGCAAAGGCTCAGAGAATTCACCAAGACAAGACCAGCCCTACAAGAAGTACTTAAAACAGCGTTACGCACGAAACATCATGATAATAACACACGAATATAAAAACAACCAAAACCCAAAGATATTAAAGGCCAGATATTACAATGGCACAAGACAGAAATCATAGCAACAACATCCAACCCAACAGAGTGATCAGTAATCTACCTTACCTATCAGTTCTCTCAATAAATGTGAATGGCTTAAACTCTCCACTCAAGAGACATAGGCTGGCTGAATGGATAAGAAAATACAGGCCAAGTATATGCTGTCTTCAGGAAACACATCTAACCTGCAAGGATGCATATAGACTAAAAATGAAAGGGTGGAGATCAATATTCCAAGCAAATAGAAGCCAAAAGAAGGCTGGTGTGACAGCTCTAATTTCAGACGATTTAGTTTTTAAACCAACAAAAGTAGTGAAAGACAAAGAGGGTCATTATATAACGGTGAAGAGCACAGTTCAACAAGAAGAGATAACAATTTTAAATATATATGCACCCAACTTAGGTGCACCCAGATTCATAAAGCAAACCTTACTGGAGCTAAGTAAATGGATTAATAGCAACTCCATAATCACCAGAGATTTCAACACCCCACTGATGGCACAAGACAGATCCTCCAAACAGAAAATTAATAATGAAATAATGGACTTAAACAAAACTCTAGAACAATTGGGTCTGACTGACATTTACAGAACATTCTACCCAAAATCCACTGAATATACGTTCTTCTCATCAGCTCACGGGACATTCTCTAAGATTGACCATATCCTAGGAAACAAAGTAAATCTCAAGAACTTTAAAAAAATAGAAATCATACCATGTACCTTCTCAGATCACAGCGGAATAAAAGTAGAAATCAACCCTAACAGAAACTCACATTTCTACACAAAAACGTGGAAATTAAACAACCTCCTACTAAATGATTACTTCATAAATGAACAAATCAAGACGGAAATAAAAAAATTCTATGAAGAAAACAACAATGGAGAGACAAGTTATCAACTCCTCTGGGACACAGCTAAAGCAGTTCTGAGAGGAAAGTTTATCTCCATAAATGCCTATAACCAAAAGACAAGAAGATCACAAATAGACAATCTAATGAAATGACTCAAAGAGCTGGAAAAAGAAGAATAGACCAACCCCAAACCCAGCAGAAGAAGTGAAATCAACAAGATCAAATCAGAATTAAATGAAATTGAAAACAGGGAAGCTATTCAGGAGATTAATAAAACAAAAAGTTGGTTCTTTGAAAAAATAAACAAAATTGACACACCATTGGCTAAGCTAACGAAAAGCAGAAAAGAGAAATCTCTAATAAGCTCCATCAGGAATAAAAAAGGAGATATCACAACTGATCCCAAAGAGATACAAGATACAATTTATGAATACTACAAAAATCTTTATGCACACAAACTGGAAAATGTGGAGGAAATGGACAAATTTCTAGAAACACACAGCCTCCCTAGGCTCAACCAGGAAGAAATAGATTCCCTGAACAGACCAATCTCAACAGCTGAAATAGAAACAGAAATTAAAAAATCTCCCTAAAAAGAAAAGTCCCGGCCCAGATGGCTTCACACCTGAATTTTACCACACTTACAAAGAAGAACTAGTACCTATCTTGCAGAAACTATTCCACAACATCAAGAAGAACGGAAATCTCCCCAACACCTTTTATGAGGTGAATATTACTCTGATACCAAAACCAGGAAAGGATGCAACAAAAAAAGAAAACTACAGACCAATATCCCTAATGAATATAGATGCAAAAATTTTCAACACAATCTTAGCTAACTGAATCCAGACACTTATCAAAAAAATAATCCACCACGACCAAGTGGGCTTCATCCCAGGGATGCAGGGATGGTTCAACATACGTAAATCTATAAATGCAATTCACCACATAAACAGAAGCAAAAACAAAGACCACATGATTCTTTCAATAGATGCAGAAAAAGCTTTTGACAAAATTCAACACCCTTTCATGATACGAACACTTAAGAAAATAGGCATAGAAGGGACATACCTAAAAATGATACAAGCCATATATGACAGACCCATAGCCAACATCATACTGAATGGGGAAAAACTGAAAGCATTCCCACTTAGAACTGGAACCAGACAAGGCTGCTCACTATCTCCACTTCTGTTCAACATAGTACTGGAAGTCTTGGCTACAGCAATCAGACAGGAAAATGGAATCAAAGGTATCCAAATAGGGGCAGAAGAGATCAAACTTTCACTGTTTGCACATGATATGATATTGTATCTAGAAAACCCCAAAGATTCAACCAAGAAACTCCTGGAACTGATCAATGAATTTAGTAAAGTCTCATGATACAAAATCAATACACAGAAATCAGAGGCATTCATATACGCCAACAACAATCTAATTGAAAATCAAATCAAAGACTCAATTTCCTTCACAATAGCAACAAAGAAATTAAAGTACCTAGGAATATACTTAACCAAGGACGTAAAAGACCTCTACAGGGAGAACTATGAAACACTGAGGAAGGAAATAGCAGAGGATGTAAACAGATGGAAATCCATACCATGCTCGTGGATCGGTAGACTCAATATCATCAAAATGTCTATACTACCCAAACTGATCTACAGATTCAATGCAATACCTATTAAAATCCCATCAGCATTCTTCACAGATATAGAAAATATAATTTTACACTTTGTATGGAACCAAAGAAGACCCCGAATATCAAGAGCAATTCTAGGCAACAAAAACAAAATGGGAGGCATTAATATGCCAGATATCAAACTATACTACAAAGTTGTAGTCATTAAATCAATATGGTATTGGCACAAAAATAGGAATATTGACCAGTGGAACAGATGTGAGAATCCTGATATAAAACCATCCTCATATAGCCATCTCATCTTTGACAAAGCAGACAAAAACATACGCTGGGGAAAAGAATCCCTTTTCAATAAATGGTGCTGGGAAAACTGGATAGCCACCTGTAGAAGGCTAAAATAGGACCCACACCTTTCACGTCTCACAAAAACCAACTCACGCTGGATAACAGACTTAAACCTAAGGTATGAAACTATTAGAACTCTAGAGGAAAAAGTTGGAAACACTCTCCTAGACATCGGCCTGGGCAAAGAGTTTATGAAGAAGTCCCCAAAGGCAATCACAGCAGCAACAAAAATAAATAAATGGGACATGATCAAACTACAAAGCTTCTGCACAGCCAAAGAAATAGTCATGAAAGTAAACAGACAACCTACAGAATGGGAGAAAATGTTTGCATCCTATGCATCCGATAAGGGACTGATAACTAGAATATACTTAGAACTCAGGAAAATCAGGAAGAAAAAATCAAATAACCCCATTAAAAAGTGGGCAAAGGACTTGAACAGAAATTTTTCTAAAGAAGACAGAAGAATGGCCAACAAACATATGAAGAAATGCTCAACATCCCTAATCATCAGGGAAATGCAAATCAAAACCACAATGAGATATCACTTAACCCCAGTGAGAATGGCCTTTATCAAAAAATCTCCAAACAATAAATGCTGGCGTGGTTGCGGAGAGAGAGGAACACTCCTACACTGCTGGTGGGACTGCAAACTAGTTCAACCTCTGTGGAAAGCAATATGGAGATACCTTAAAGCGATACAAGTGAATCAACCATTTGATCCAGCAATCCCATTGCTGGGCATCTATTCAAATGATCCAATGACACTCTACAAAAAAGACACCTGCACTCGAATGTTTATAGCAGCACAATTCATAATTGCAAGGCTGTGGAAACAGCCCAAGTGCCCATCAATCCAAGAATGGATTAATAAAATGTGGTATATGTATACCATGGAGTACTATTCAGCTCTAAGAAACAATGGTGATATAGCACATCTTATATTTTCCTGGTTAGAGCTGGAACCCATACTATTAAGTGAAGTTTCCCAAGAATGGAAAAACATGCACCACATTATCTCACCAGCAAATTGGTATTAACTGAACAGTACCTAAGTGGTCACATAGGTACTACAGTAATAGGATATTGGGCAGGTGGAGGGGGGAGGGGGGAGGGGGCGGGGGGCGGGTATATACATACATAATGAGTGAGATGTGCACCATCTGGGGGATGGTCATGATGGAGACTCAGACTTGTGGGGGGAGGGGGGGAAATGGGCATTTATTGAAACCTTAAAATCTGTACCCCCATAATACGCCGAAATAAAAAAAATAAATAATAATAAAAAAAAAAGAATGGCTTTTGTCAAAAGTCCCAAACAATAGATGCTGGCATGGATGTGGAGATTAAGGAACTCTTATACACTGTTGGTGGGACTTCAAGCTAGTATAACTTCTATGGAAAATCGCATGGAGATTCCTCAAGGAACTAAAAGTAGACCTACCATTCAATCCAGCAATCCCATTACTGCTTATTTACCCAGAGGAAAATAAGTCATTTTATCAAAAAGACACGTACACTCAAATGTCTATTGCAGCACAATTCACAGTTACAAAGATGTGGAGTCACTCCAAATGCTCATCAATTTTTGAGTGGATTAACAAAATGTGGTATCTGTATGCCATGGAATACTACTTAGCCATGAAGAAGGATGACTTAATGCCTTTTGTAAAAATACAGATGGAAATGGAGACCATTATCCTAAGTGAAGTTTCTAAAGAATAGAAAATAAACACCACATGTACTCACTATTAAATTTGTACTAACCAACAAGCACAAATGTGCATAGAGGGAAGTATAACTCAATGGACATCAATCAGGGAGAGGGGGAAGGAGGAGATGGGTGAAAACCTACCTAACAAGTAAAATGAAAAGTATCTGGGTGACAGGACACTTATATCCCTGACTCAAGCATTACAAAAGTAATCCTTGTAGCCTGTAATATTTGTACCCCCATAATACTTTGAAATAAAAAAAAAAGAAAAACAAAAAAAGAAAAAAAACACCTCAGAAATAGAATAGGTACTTCCCCAAATGAATTTTCATCATCCTATTTCATGTTTCAATTCCAATAGGTAAAGTTTAGCATTGTTCAGAAGCCACAATTTTTGCCAATGGGTTCACAATTAATAAAATGCTAGTGAGAATGATATCAATTCAGTGTCCATCCAAGGTGAGGTTTGCCTGTTGTCAATTTCAGTAATACATTGTCTGGTAAAAGGCACAGTAAGAGAGGGAGACAGTGCAGAATCACTTTCTCCTTTAAAAATATGTAAATTGAGAACAAATAGTGTTCTAAAGTGATTGTTTTTGCTGCTTTTGGGTTGTGAATAATTTTCTTACAACTGCTGAGCCATCTGTTAAACAGAGAGCTCTTGCTTGTTCAAAAAGCAGAACCTAATATTTTTTAAAATTTCAATAAACAGCTTTTGTTTGAACCCTCTAAACAATAAATACTCTAATAAATAACAGTTCTTGGCATTCATAGGTCAATTAAGTAGAACAGAAAATAAATTATCCTTTGAAAATTGTTTTAAAAACTGTTTTATATAGGGAAAGGACAACACACAACTCTGAGGTCTTTTGGCTGTACCATCTGTGGCCAAGTAAGAAACTATCCTGTTGGCATTTCTCTTGACCTGGAAAGACTAGCCCTTAAATAAAAGAATCTGGATGACTATGTAACCAGTGGCATAATTCCTATATATGCAGCCTTCTGACCCTAAAATTCTGTCCTGAGATATCATCCCTGACTCATGTTTTTAAGCTGCTAAATATAGTGCCCGTATTTGTGTTAAATGAAATTGATGTTAGTATACCAATCCCAATTTCAACACAACACACTACCCTCTTATGACTACCTTAATGTGCAATGAAATAAGATAATTTTCATGGATTTTTAATGTGAATTACTTTTGAATTACCAACTTTCTTCATTTTCAAGTTTATCCATTTCTGGAAACAATACATGACTATGGCACAGTTATATTCAAAACTATAAGATGTTTAGTGTCTTAGTTCTATGCATTGCTACATAGTTTATTACAAAATAAAATACCACCCAAGTTGTGGAAACAACCCAAGTGCCCATCAATACACAAGTGGATTAATAAAATGTGATATATATATATACCATGGAGTACTATTCAGCTATAAGAAACAGTGATTATCTAGCACCTCTTGCATTTTCCTGGATAGAGCTGGAACCCATTCTACTAAGTGAAGTATCTCAAGAATGGAAAAACAAGCACCACATGTACTCACCAGCAAATTGGTATTAACAGATCAACACCTAAGTGGACATTTAGGAATAACATTTATCAGTGTCAGGCAGATGGGAAAGGGGAGGAGGGGATGGGTATATATATACATAATGAGTGTGATGCGCACCATCTGAGGGATGAACATGTTTGAAGCTCTGACCCTGGGGGAGGAAGGGGGAAAGGCAACACACGTAACCTAAACATCTGTACCCCCATAATATGCTGAAAAAAAAATATCACCCAAGTTGAGCCAATAGTGTCTTTTGAGCAACTGCGATTTCCTAGCTAACCACACGGTCTATTCTTTAATAAATTAATAGATACTCTACTTAATTCAGAACCCATCTTTTATAGTCTCCTGTATTTCAAATTAATGCGATTTACCTATACTTATCTATTAAGAGTCAATATGATGGTTAGCACTATGTTAAAAAGGAGATATTATAATCAAGCTTTCCATTTAAATGAGAACAAATTTGCTATTTAATAGCACCTAAAATATATCAACTTCCCTCCTTAGATCAGAGACAGAGATGGTCAGGAGTAAAAGCAATACAAATAATTGAAATGCATTCCCACACAAATACATATTTTTCAACACTAATTATATTTTCTACCATGATCATAGTACCCTCCTATGCTTCTAAGAATTTTAGCCAATCAAGGTAAGAACAGGGAGGGAAACAACATCAGAAATCTAGGGGCTGGAAAAAGGAAGAGGAAGAAAGAGAGACAGAGACAGAGAGACATAGAGAGAGATAGGTACATATCACAAAGTCATTTTCACCCAGTGGATGTTCAACTAATAGTAGCTATTACTACTACTACTATCATATTGCCATAGCCTGTTACACATGGTAGAGAATAAATAGCATGGAAAGCAAATGCTGATATGCCCCAAAGTGGAAGTTAAATTTGAACTTACACACATTCAATCCTTGTATCTAACTCGTAATTTAAATTATTGAACTTTAATACTACCTTATGCTAGTGTACCCTTTTATGATTTTCAAAAGGCTTTCAAAAAAAAAATCTTTCCTTAGTTCATTTGTGTTGCTCTAAAGGAATACCTAAGGCTAGGTAATGTATAAAGAAAAGAGGTTTACTTGGCTCATGGTTTTGCAAGGTATACAAGAAGCATGATACTGGCATCTGCATCTTAAGAGGGCCTCAGTCTGCTTCCACTCATGGCAGAAGGGAAGGGAAGCCAGCATATGCAGAGATAACATGGCAAGAAAAGAACCAAGAGCCAAAAGAGGGAGGTGCCAGGCTCTTTGTAACAGCCAGCTGTCATGGAAACTAATAGAGCAAAAACTCATTACCAGGAGGATAATGACAAGCTATTCATTATGGATCCGTCCCCATGACCCAAACACCTCCCATTAGGCACCATCTCCAACATTGAATACCAGATTTTAATATGAGGTTTGGAGGGGTCAAATATCTAGCCATAGCATATCCATTGCTATTTGAATATTTTCCCACAAGTTTTGACTATTCTATCACCCTGAAAAATATTATTCTGAGGCAACCACAATATTATACTTAGCATTGTCAAATTATGAAGTGACAGAGGTGGAAAATTATTTATCTTGGCTCCTCATTTGACATAAAAATAAAGTGAGTCCTAGAAAAGTAGAAACAACTTGCATGAAGTTACTTCGAAATAAATAGTAATTCTAAAACTTTTGCAATAAATAAAAATATCAATAAAAGCTATCATAAGGAAATAATTCTAAGTCCAACCAGTAGACCAGCCATCCTAAATAATATTTCATACAAAAACAAATTCAAAACAACAAAAAAGGTGGGCCATTTCTCAGGTCGTGTTTTCAATGCAATGTGGACCTGAGGTTAAGTATGTCAATATACATAGGATAAGCACGATATTGACCCAGAAAACCGATGAGTACATTCTGTGTCTATCCCACAAATATTTTGAGATATTCCACTATGTTTAAAGTGATTGATTATCTTTAAATTTTTCACACTACCTTGAAAGGTTGTAGAGAGATATTACATAAACATTTGACATGATTTGACTTTTTATTTTGATGTAATTCCATTTTGAGGAGAGTTTCATTATTCCTAGAAATAGATATGTAAACCAATAATTCTCTTTTGGGGTGTGACCTTCTGACAGAATGTTCCTCAATATTTTTTCAGTTGTCTGATCTTTTTTGGTGATACAAAATATTCATGATCTTTTGACCTCATCCTCTGTAGTTAATCCCCATGAAAAAAATCACCAGATTTGATACAAAGCTATCATCCTCTTCATATTTACTTTTTAAAAATTATAAGTAAAATATTCATTCACAACTGAAACCAAAATGTAGATAATATTACCATATTACATGTATAAACAGTTAAGTGATTAATTCATAGACTTCTTAAATATTCTTAAATATTAAAATTCATGTAGTAGAATGAGCCTTCCTAAGTTGTAGTTATTTAGTTTTCACTATATGCCAAGCACTAGGTTTAGGATTGTATATCGTTATTATGATGAATCATAATGATCACACTCTTAGAAAAATTCTTTTTATTATATCTTGACATTTTCCAAATAAAGGAACTGATGTTCAGTAAGTTTAAGTAATTTGCTCATGATTGCATAACACAAATATGAACCAAGGTTGGACTGACTCTAAAGCTTGTTCTCTTTCTACTATGCTATGGAAAAAAAAAACCACTCAAATATTGTTTATAAAAATCTAAGAAAATCAAATGATTCTTATGACTGGCCCGGATCTGATATCAAATAAAAGTAGAATTTTGCCTTGGCACATGCTCCCATAATGGTCAGAACATTCTTCCATCTGTTCTCTCTGTTGATGCCACATAATATTTGGTGGTTGTGTAGGTATCAGAGCCAGCAGTCACAAAAGTGATACCTGGGAGATTGTCTATGCCTGGCAGATGATGAGCAATAAAATACCAGGAAAAGGAACCTGTACTGTATAGCAATCCTACCCTTCTCTTATTCAGCCTTTCCTTTTTCCCCTCCGATAGCTTACTTTTTTTTACCTTATTCCCTTTCCCTTCCTCATCTGCCTGCTTAGATCCAGCACATTTACCAGTAAACTCTCCCCAATTAAAGGGGGATGGTATTGAGAGAAAAAAACTAAAACTATAGTAAAATATACATAACACTCTCCACTCTAACTTTATCCTGATATTTATTCCATAGTGCTTGGTGTTTCTAATTCAGTTCCTAATATACGTGAAGCCCTAATTTGCATGAAGAAACATATATATTTTGAGTGATCTCTGCAAATGTTCTCCAAGTTCATAGTACAGTATCAGGTACACAGTGGGGGATCAATAAATATATATTCATGAAGAGAGTGATGATGAAGATGATAATGATGATGGACTTGGTACATTTCAAAAGAGCTGTAATTCATGACACTAGAATACCATTTAAGTTATCTCAATGACTACTGATTGGTGTTTCCCATTAAAAGCATAAAATTTATTAAGATAAAATCAATGCAAGAACCTTTAAATATCTCCTTTGCACATTTAGATTTCCTTGATGTTTAAAATCCTCCTTTCGTTTTACCTTTAAGGAGCCTAACACTTGTGATGACAGCTGGCACAGGATTTCAGAGAAAACTGATCAGACCAAATGAGAATGTTCACAGCATGTTGGACTCTTCACCAAAATTAATGTCAGTAATCAACCAAAATTGTGAAATGTATCAGAACACACACCTGATGAATCACAGGGAAAGTAGCATTACTTAAGTTTTCCTCTGAGATAGCCACTATTCCTGTTACTCAGCCTCAAACATTAATGACAGACTTATACTCTGACACCCTGGGAAAGAACTGATGATCCCTGGGACCTCTCTAGCATCATGTGTAAGGACTAAGGCAGGCCCCAGTATGATAGTTTTCAAGAATACACCTGGGTTGCTTAATTCATAACATTCTATACTTTCAGCACATATTTAAGACACCTAAAGTTTCTTAAAATTCCCCACTTAAGTGATTTTGGAACTTATCTTTAAAGAAAAACTTTTAAAGATAGTTTAAATTAACGTCCAATTAGAATATATGATCTGTCCAGAAACTGAGAAAATCATTACTGGCAATAGTTTTAGGCTGTGTTTAAGAAAAGAATGTGTTGACATTTGCACATGCATAAATGCATAATATTAAATTGTTATGATTCAAATTCACTGATCAGGAAAGACTATGGGTATAAAGAACTTCTGAAGAGTCAATGATGGCTCCATTTAGTCTGGGACTCTGGGGATGGGAGTTCACTCAGAATGTAAAACTTCTCCAAACTAAAGAGCTCTTTCATGACTCTCAAATGCAAGCTGGGACCCTTTGAAGATGAGACATTTCCCTAAAATGTTCAGAACTTCCTGAACCTAAAATTTCCATAAGAAATTTTCTTTTTAGTTCCAATTTTTTTCACAGCTCCTGAAATTTTGGAAAATATTAAAAAATAATAAACAATCATCAAAAATGTAGAGATATTTTATTCCATTGTTGAAACAGAGGTTAAAAAAGAAATGGAAATGGTTCTCTTATCACTAGCAAATAAATAGCACTGCTATAATTCATTTGACACATGCATTAAAATATTTGCTATTTTAATGGGTAAAAACAATCTGCTAGTTAAATGAATTTAGACATGCATGCATAGTATTAAGTGATTGTTTTATAACATTTGCAAAACCTTAAATTGGAGGTTTTTTTCCTCTAAAATATAAATGTCCTTGTGCTATAGCTTTTCACAGAAACCTTGTTATTTATGAGCATCTGGTTACCTTCCCCCATCTCTATAGTCTGCTTGGACTCGGCATGATTGTGATACGAACATAGATGACAGATGCCTTAACTTTTGATGCAGTTAATCATGACTGGAAGCATTCCAAGACACTGGTCCTGAAGAAATGTGGCAGTGTGGGGGCTCTTGTGTAATGGTAAATAAAGTGATGGAGTTCCTGTTCCTGCACAGTTTCTCTTCTCATTAAATATTTTGAGGTTTATTTTCACTGCTTTTGCATAATTGCTATTAGGGAGGCCTCTTTCGACAATAATGAGGAAAAGAAAACACTATTTTCTGCATACTATGTTTAACGTTGTTCGGTAGTTAATCATAACAAAAGTCAATTGCCAGTTTTCTATACCTGATTGTAGAAATTGATTTGGTAGACTGTTTTTGCATGTGAAATGTTGATAAATCATTAAAACTACTTCAGCAACGTATTAAATATTTGTTCTCTTGTTTCTGACAGTGAAAAAAATGTTACAATTAATCAGAAAATAGAGGAAAATATGGTGAATGCTCTTCCTGAAATTAAAACAAGAAAAGCAATCAACTTCAGCCTATTCTCGTTTATGTAAAATCTCATTTTCTTTCAACAATTATATTTAACCATTTAAAATATTCATTCATTTTCCCAATGTAATCGTTCATTCCACTAACTGGCAGACCGCAGTCCTATTAAGATAGCCAGAAAGACAGGCTTTCCTCTGACTTTCAGGCTTTTTGGGGTGTGTGTGTGTGTGTGTGTGTGTGTGTGTGTGTGTGTGTGTGAAAGTTAGCAACATTCAGTGTCAAACTGATAACAGAATAGAAGAGAATAGAAGATTATAACACCAAAGCCAGAGACAAAATTCCTGGTGGAATGAATTCAAAAAGCAAATGTGTACTGAACAAAGTGGAGACATTCCTGCTAAACCAGTGGCATTAATAGGCATTATTTCAAGCTTAGCCCTTTTATACAGCAATCATCCTGCAAGTTGCCTTTTGGAGCATTCCATATCTCATAAAAAGCTATGTGATTTCAAAGACTAAAACAACAAAAGGGCCAGAACAACTAATGTAAAATAGAAGATCAGCATGCAGAGATGCCACTTCAGTATGGAAGCATCTTAAAAAGAAGTGTCAGAGCCCAGAAATAAATAACAAATATTGTTCACTGAACATGGCCACCAAGCCATGACTTACCAATTTCAAGAGGTTTCATATTCTTAAAAAATTGGGGCAATTTTTCCTAATATTAGGCTGCTAATTGATTTGGACATTTCTATTCCTACAGGTTGCATCTCTCTTTCCATGTCATATACAGCGCTTGGTCTGTCTAAATTTTTCATTTTTAATAAAGGCTCTGATACAAAAATAAAACAAAAAGCTTATTGTTTATATTGGCATTGCGGCATTAGCTTAATATTTATTTCTGTTTTTTTAATATTGAATTTTTTTAGACCTCTCCACCTGCTTATCACTTTGCTTCCTGCTAGGGCAACCTTTTGCCTCTGCCATGTTTTTCAGTTGCTTGTTCAACATTTGCTAACATTTTCTCCTTTGAAAAATATAGCCACCTTCAGGATTCACATTAAAGGCAGTATCACTTTAAGAACAAGCTATCTTGAAGGCTATGACCTACATATTTTCACCTGGTAAATTCTGGAATATAAATTCATATATCTGGGGGAGAGTCAAGATGGTCGACTAAAGACAGTGCATGTTGGCCTGTCCCAGCTGAAAGGTAGCATATTGGACTGAGGTGAGCTGAGAGCAGTTGCAGCTCAGGTATAGAACACAGAGAGAGTTGACAGAGATGACTGGGGACCCCACAGAGATGGCTGGGGACCCCACAGAGAAAAAACACGAAGCTGAGAGAGAAGAGGAAAGAGAGGAGAAGATAGCAGTGTGGATCAAGCCCAGAGAGGCTTGGAGCCCAGCAAAAGCATAAGTGGGGTTTCCCCTCCCTGGCCTATGTGCCTCCGTGAACTGCATGACAAAGTACATAGAAAGCTTTTCCACCCTGCACAAACCCAGGCACAGTGGCTAATTAGGAATAGTGAAGGGAACAAGCAAGCCCAGGAGTTTAGGCATCCATAAGGGGCACCCCACAGGAGAGTGCCATGAAAGGCTAACTGGTAACCACAGCCCCTCCCCCAACCATTGTAATCATGAGAGTTGCTTGAATCAAGAAGCTCATGAATAGCTACTTCTCTATGGCAGGTGCACGCTCCAGGCTAAGTTTGCCATGGACAGTGTGGTCTGCCACAATTTGGGAGCAACCTGCCTGCTAGCATTTCTTGAGATTGTGGGCAGGCAGCTCAGATAGCTGTGCCAGTTCTGGCACCCCCTGGACACTAGAGCAGCACAGACAGACACAAGGGAGAGGTCTCAGAGCTAGACTTGGAAGGTGGGGAAGCCCTCGTGGACATATCCCATGGGAGAGTATGGAGGGTTTCTGAGGAATAGGGATCTGTGAACACACCCACTCCATGCTGGAGAACTGCAATATTGGATAGGGATGCAGCATTCAGAGAGAAATAGCCTAACTCCCAGTTCCACAGCAGCCAAATGCCTCAGGTGTACCAGCTGAATGAGATCTGTGGCCCCTTCCTCACTCATTAAAATAGGGAGTGCAGCTTGAGCCAAGAAACATGTGAATGGCCACTTATCTCCAGCAGGATTGTGCCCCTAGCTGAGGTCTCTGTGGATAGAAGGGCCCTCTACTCTCCCTTTGGGGACTTGAGGTGGAACAGGGGTGCAAAACTGGGGAACTCCCTGCCAACCAGCATTTCATGGGACATGCTAGTGGGTCAGATGCACAGAGGGGAAGTTAAAGAGCTAGACTTAGGTAGTGAGAGAACCCACATGGACTGATCTGGTGGGAGTGTGCTGTGGGGTTCCAGGGAGTGGCAATTTTGGAGGGCAGTCACCCCTACCTGCAGAGAACAAGGGTGCTAGTGGAGAAGGGTGTAAAGAGCCTGGTCTGGGGCCCTAGCACTCAAGCATTGAGGTCCCTCCCTCAAGAACAGCCTTCCCAGTATGGAGAGCTTGTCCTAAACCTCATCCCAGTATACAAAAGAAAGGACCCAAATAAGCTCAATCAGAAATGAAAAAAGGAGATACTACAACTGATATCACAGATATACAAAATACCATCTCCAAGTACTATAATAATCTCTATGCACATACACTTGAAAACATTGAGGAAATGGACAATTTTTTGGACAGGCAAAACCTACCAAGGGTCAATCAGAAAGAAATAGAACTTCTCAACAGACTAATAATAAGAAGCAAAATTGAAGCAACAATAAAAAATATTCTAACAAAAAATAAGTCCTGGATCAGAAGGTTTCACAGCCAAATTTTACCAGCCCTACAAAGAAGAATTGATAAGATACTGCAGAATATATTTCATAACATTGAGAGAGAAAGACTCTTCCCCAAATCATTCTATGAAGCTGCTATCACCTTGATACCAAAGTTAGGAAAGGAAACAGCAAAAAAGGAAAACTATAGACAAACATCCCTTAAGAATATAGATGCAAAAATTCTCAATAAAAGTTTTGCAAACCAAATTCAGCAGTATATCAAAAAATTATAATAGCAATACATTGGAAAAAGTTTCTTTTACCAAATTAATTCAGATGCTAGACAAGAGCTTTCTGTTTTACACAGAATCTTTCCTGTAAAATCTAATGGTGAGTCTCATATAAATTTATAAATGGATGCATCAAGACACACATGAGAATATGATTGTTCAATGTGTATTACTATTCAAATGTGAATATTTGGAAAATTAATTTTTAATTTAAATAAAATGATATTTTGTTATAACTGTATATCTATCACAATTAGTGAAAGCTTATTTATATTGAAGTAATAATTGATACTAAATTCTTTAAAAGCCAATTAATCTTCTGCAATAAATACAAATATTCATAACATGTAATGATTGAATATTGATATATGTTTATTCAACATCTCAATATAATAAAAACAAATTTATTTGAAAAAAAATAATAATAATCCACCACAATGAAATGACCTTCATCCCAGAGATGCAAGTGTGGTTTGACATAACATAAATCCATAAATGTGATTCATCACAGAAACAGAAGCAAAATCAATGTTCATAAAATCATCTCCACAGATGAAGAAAAGGTGTTTGACAAAATTCAGCACCATTTTATGACAAAAACTCTTAAGAAAATAGGCATAGAAGAAACATATCTCAAAATTATAAAATCTATGTAAGACAAACCCACAACCAATATCATACTGAATGAGGAAAAGTTGAAAGCATTTCCACTTAGAACTGGAAAAATACAAGGATGCCCACTGTTACCATTTATACCCAACATAGTGCTGGAAGTTTCAGCCAGAGCAAATAGGCAAAAGAGGTAAGTCAAGTGTATCCAAACTGGGAAAGAAGAGGTCAAACTATTGCTTTTTGCTAATGATAAGATCTTATATCTAGAAAACCCCAAAGATTCAGAAAAGTCTCAGATTACAAAATCAATGTACACAAATCAGTAGCATTCCTATATGCCCACAGACAAACTGAGAATCAAATCAAAGACTCAATACCTTTCACAATAGCAACAAAGTAAATAAAATACATAGAATATATTTAATCAAGGAGGTGAAGGATCTCTACAAGGAGAAATATTAATCACTGGGAAAGCAAATTGCAGATAATGTAAACAAATGGAAAAATATCATGCCCATGGATCAGCAGAATTAACATTGTTAAAATGTCCAGGCCGGGCGCTGTGGCTCACGCCTGTAATCCTAGCTCTTGGGAGGCCGAGGCGGGCGGATTGCTCAAGGTCAGGAGTTCAAAACCAGCCTGAGCAAGAGTGAGACCCCGTCTCTACTATAAACAGAAAGAAATTAATTGGCCAACTGATATATATATAAAAAAAAATTAGCCGGGCATGGTGGCGCATGCCTGTAGTCCCAGCTACTCGGGAGGCTGAGGCAGAAGGATCACTCGAGCCCAGGAGTTTGAGGTTGCTGTGAGCTAGGCTGACGCCACGGCACTCACTCTAGCCTGGACAACAAAGTGAGACTCTGTCTCAAAAAAAAAAAAAAAAATGTCCATACTACCTGAAGTGATTCACAGACTCAATGCAATCTCCATCAAAATGCCAATGTCGTTTTTCATAGATGTAGGAAAAATAACTCTATGCTTCATATGAAACCAGAAAAGAGCCTGAAAACCAAAGCAACCTTAAGCAAAAGGAACAAATTGGCAGCCATCACTTCATCAGATTTCATGCTATACTACAAGACCATAGTAACCAACACAGCATTGCATTGGCACAAAAATGGAGACATAGAGCAATGGAAGGGAACTGAGGACCTGTATACAAAACCATCCATGTATACCCATGTGATCTTTGACAAAGTAGACAACAATGTATACTGTGGAATATAATCCCTATTCAATAAATGATGGTGGGAAAATTGGAGAGCCATGTGTAGAAGATTGAAGCAGGATACTTACCTCTCACCTCTCACAAAATTAATTCAAGATGGATAACAGACTTAAATCTCCCTAAGATGTGAAACCATAAGAATTCTAGAAGAAAATGTAGGAAAAACTCTTCTTGATATCAGCCTAGGCAAGGAATTTATGAAGAAGACCCCAATGGCAATCACAGCAGCAACAAAAATTAATAAATGGGACTTGATTAAATTAAAAAGCTTCTACACAGCCAAGGAAATAATCAACAGAGCAAATAGACAACCTACACAACAGAAGAAAATATCCACAAGCTATACATCTGATAAAGGACTAATAAACAGAATCTACAAAGAACTCAAGCATATGAACAAGGAAAAATCAAACAATCCCATTATAAAGTGGTCAAAACACATGAATAAAAGCTTTTTTAAAGAAGATAGACCAATGGACAATAAACATATAAAAAATGTTCAACATCTCCAATTTTCAGGGAAATGCAAATGAAAACCACATTGAGATATCACCTAAGCCCAGTGACAATGGCCTTTATCAAAAAATACAAAAACAACAAATGCTGTAATGGATTCAGAGAGAAACGAACACTTATGCACTGTTGGTAGGACTGTAAACTAATATGACCCCTATGGAAAATAGTATGGAGATTATTCAAAGAAGTCAAAAAGTAGACCCAGCATTTGGTCCAGCAATCCTACTACTGGGTATTTACCCAAAGGAAAAAAAAAGTCATTTGACCAAAAAGACACCTGTACTTGAATGTTTATAGCAGCACAATTCACAATTGCAAAAATGTGGAATCAACCCAAGTGCCCATCAGTTCATGAGTGGATTAATAAAATGCGGTATATGTATACCATGGAGTACTATTCAGCCATAAGAAAAAATGATTAATGAATACCTTTTATAACAATTTGAATGGAACTAGAAACCATTCTCCTAAGTGCAATATCACAAGAATGGAAAAACAAATATTACATGTACTCCCTATTAAATTGGAACTAACTGATCAGTACTCATGAACAGGTATAGAAGAAAAGCTCAGTGGAAATCAAACAGGTGGAAGTGGGGAGGAGAGGATGGGAGAAATCACACCTAAGAATATAGTGTACACTACCTGGGTGATGGTCACACTTATACTTTGCCTCAAGCTGTACAAAAGCAATCCATGTAACCAAAACATTTGTACCCCCATAATATTCTGAAATAAAAATAAATTAATAAATAATTTCACAAAAAAAATTTGTATATCTAGAAATGCATTTAGTAATTTCTACAGTCTTGTCTTCTGAAATGTAACTTTATCCATTGCGTCTAATTTAGGTCAGAGTTTATATATGTAGAGAGGGCTGCAGTATAGAATTGGCATGCCTAGGAGAGCAATAGATGACACAGTTTCACTACAGACAACGATATGGCACAGGATAGGTGGTCTCTTTTCATTACTCAAGCTAATTACTTCTCAAAACTTCCTAATTGCTTTCAAGACACAAATAGGCCTTTTGGTTAATGTTCTCATAATAAAATATATTATCTAATTAGAAATATTCTTCCTAAATCTATTTTCTGGAAATTTGTACCTCCTTCATATTATGATCTTGCAAGAAAGTGAAACAATAAAGCAATTAGGTAGGGAAGAACTATGAATTCTAATATTGTTATTTTATTATGTATTCTATAATTCTTCATCCAATAGCTTCCCTCAAATCTGGCTAAGAACCAAGAACTAATGTCATCCCACTATTGAGAGGATATGGAACAAAAGTTTCAACTCTATCTCATTTGACCCATTCAGTAACCCCTCCCCTTGCAGTGGGATATAGAATGTATTCGCCATCCTACCTTCCACTCCCACCCCTGCACACATATATCAAATATGAGTAGCTTTTTATCTGACCTCCATGATATCAAACTTAAATGTAATTGGGTCTGATACACATTGAGGAAAAGACTATTTGGTTTTAAAAATGGACTTGCCTTTATCAAATATGTCAGTAATTCATCTTTGTTTCTGAAATTGAATTTGCATACCTCCCCCTTTGTTACCTCTGAATTAAACTGCTTAGACATAACACATATTGAATTCTGTTCAGAGACATTTTGTCATTACTAAAGTGTGATCCTCTCTTTAAAAGGTAAAAGAAATCATATGCATGAGTGTGTATGCATGAGTGGGAGTAAACTGCACTGCAGAGTTGCCTGCCAGCAGCCCATTAATTGAAGCTTCCTTGTTTTTCCAAATTCTGAATAATTCCCATCTGCCTTGGTTCTCTCTGAGCATGAAATCCAAGTCCCTTAGTAGCGGGTGAGGGGAGCTGAAAACTAGAGCACTGAGGCAGTTTAAGAATGCTAGCTTGCCCCATGGGGAATATGGACCAGAGGTTTCTAAGGACTATTCAGAATGCTTCCTTGTCCCTGAATCAACATACAATTGCAGAGATAAGATGATAATCTCCTGCACTGATTACTAACTATGCATTTGCTCACGTGGATTTATTATGTGCAAATATTTTCTCCCAGAAATGGTGCAGGTGCACTGTAGCCTTTTGCTACCTCTGACTAGAAATAGGCTCAAGTTCTGTACTGCTGTTATGATTTAATTCCCGTAAATAGCAGGCTGTCACCACCATTCATATATAGTTCCTCAATTTCATATTCCCAGGGCTATCTTATGAAATTGCAGCACCCATCCCTTCAGTCACCCATTTGCTTTTCTTTGATAGGAAGATGGGATCTCATTCCTGAGTCAGCATCTTTTTAACTTACTATTTACCCCACTGCACATTCAGGTTTTCTGTAATAACAACTCTTCAATTCCTGGGTACAGAGTGAATTGGTACTTTCTGCCCATTTCTTTTTGGGGTCCTATATCAGTTTATATATTTCCTGAACTTAATACAAACAGATAATGATCTACTATCATTTTATTGCGCATTACAGTTAAGTGTTCAGGAACACTGGTCTTTCAACTTTCTTTTTCTATCAGCATACTCTGTGTAATGGCTCTTCCATCCAAATTTTATATTTCATAGTCTTTTGGCTATAAAAGTTCATTCTGAAATAATATGCCATACGGATTATATATCTACTTGAAAGTAGGTTCTGCTTTGGATCACTCACTTATCTCAAAACATGTCATATCTATTTCTTTCATATTCCACAACTTTTCATCTTGAGCAAATTGTTCAATTTCTGCAAAAGAAGACTATTTTTTTTATGAAAAATTTGGAAGCTTGACTCAAATTCATTTAGAATATCATTAACATTTGTAAGCATGTAAATACATCCTGCACTCGGAACAAGAAAGAGATAAAGTTATTTTCCTTAAAAACCTAGTTATTCTGGTCCTTTGCTCCTTAATCCAACCTTCCCTCTTGCTCCGATTTTCTTCCTACATTTACATGTGCCCTCTTCTGATATTTACAAATTTTATGCTTGGGGTCATAAGTCTAGTAGTATAGGAGTGTTTCATACTCAAGGATCTTGGATAGGAAAGATGTCATACAAGAAGAGACTGTCTCTTACCTGAGGACCTGAGTGGCTGTCAAATGTGTTGCTTCCAAGCAATGTTCTAGCAGGCTTGGTTTAATAGACTAGAGACGAAAAATCTTCTCAAAGGTACTATAGGAACACCATGGAGGTAAAAGACCTAATGCCATTCTTTAACTTGCCTTAAATACAATGATTATTATTTAAACACAAAGTGGGTTTTATGCTCTAAAAAATCATCAAATGAGTAGGTTCTATGTTCTATATAGTTTCAATGTAAGTAACATAGGTTATAGTTGGCATATTGTCTCAAATAGGAGGAAGGGTCTCACACAGAACTCCTTAGAAGTGATTTTTTTGAAGGACATGCTGATTAAATAAATTCTCATTTCCTCTTTCAAGGAATAAAATTCAAAGTAGGTAAATCTCCTAAATGAGAAAAATTGGGGTTTCATACTGACACCCCTAATAATGTTAAGGTCAAAGAAATTCTACTGTGATGAAGAAAAAGTCATGATCCTTGGAAAAATTCTTCAGAGTGAACTTAAATAGTACTGGGACAAAATTGGTTTTTTTTGTGTGTACTCATTCAACATGTAACCAGGCATTTAGCTAAGATACCTATTTGAGTAAACCAATTATTTACAAATGAACACTCTTTGGCTTATTGCTGAAATTATGTCTGTCTTTTGTGTTCGTATTTACCATCCAGGTAGTTGTTATTTTATTTCTAACCACACAAGAGAAAAGGAGAGTAATAAACGCCTTAATAGAAGCCATAGAAAACTCACCTGTACACAGTTGAGGGCTCATATTGGCCTGCATAATCCCTGCATATAGCCCTGTTTGACCTATCCATTTCTATTAGGGATGATCTCATAACATATAAAATAAAGTTACTTTCTGAGGGAAGCAAATGGAAGTAATCTAGATCTTTTGGTGATCATAGCTAATGTTGAAAACCACCTGCATCTAGGAACTGATGAGAGATGTTAATATGATTGTACAGCATTTGTTTTTACCTCCTATTAACTATTAAATAAGTTCATTTTGTAAAGTTCTTTGAATAGTGTTTGGCATAGAGATAATTCTACTAACAGTTTATTGCTATTGCTGTTGATATTATCATTATTATTATTAAGCTGACCTAGTCCACTTTATAGAAATTGCACTAGAATGCTTTCAAAGGATTTAAGGAAGCTCTAGTCAATATGGAAATTTTTGGAAGACTGTTCTTTTACCTTAACAAAGATTATACACCATTTTAAAGTGCATCTAATTGACACACGGGACAAGGTTTTCTCTGCAGTGAACTGGTCTCCATTTTCTTCCTTTTAGATGTGACTTCCGAGGGTGAGTCGATTACAAAAAAATTACATGAGGTTGGGAGAAGGAGACATAATGAGAGGACTTGAAGTAACATTATCACTACCAAGAGGTTTCAGATGAAATTTCTATAGCTGAAATAGTCCAGATCAAGAAAGATGAACTGAGGGTAACTGCTAATTTAAACTGCAGTTTAAATTAAAATTGAGATCAGAGTTGCCACTTGTCTCTATTACTCATTGTACTAAAGCACAGCAAGATCCTGATTAGAATTCTTAAGCCCAGGCAACATAATCTATGACTTTGGTTAAAGCTTTATTTGCAGGAACAGAATAAACTTTCAACTCATCATTACACTGGATAAAATTATTCTAGTTAAATAAAAAGACTAGACAGGTCTTATCTCACCAGTGAGCATTGGCAGAATAGGTTGGAAAAACCATGAGAATGGTAGCCATAGAGGATCAGCAGGAAGACAGAATAGTTGGTATCTTTAAGCAGAAATGTGATTGCTTGGAATTTGTAGAAGGCTCTGCTTCCGACACTTAGAATACAGATCTTTTATTGTCAGCATTTGATGTTTCAAGTTTTAAAAGCTTACCCTCTCAAATAATCCCTTCATAAAGCAAACATTTTCTTTTCATAAGCTAGTTTATTGTTTATTTTCTAGCCATGATCAACAAGCTCTACCTAACAATTTGGACTTACATTTTGAGAGAAAGGCTCAGAATTTTTTTTTAATGCTGCCTCAGAAAGTACTATCATAGAAAAAGAAACCCATGAGTAAGATGCTCAGAAATTGTTAGAAGTCATGCACAACTGGACTTCTGTGTGTTTGAGCGAATCTGCTGGCTAGGGAACATCCATAGAAGTAGAAAGGAAGTCTCCTGAAAATTACAGCAAATGGTTAATTGAAAGAAAGACAGATTGGTAAGCCATCTGTGGCCTGACTAGCATTAGGAAGAAACTAGATCAGCTGGCTCTCTATCATTGCTCTAATTTATAATTCCCAGAAAATAATCACACTGCCATTTCCAGGCCTGTTCTTATGACTCTGCCATCTAATAACTGTGCAACCATATGCAAGTCCCTTAACCACAATATTTTCTGTGCCTCAGTTTCCTTGTCTATAAAATGGTAATAATGGTCATTTATACCTCACAGTGTTTTGTCAGGATTTACTGAGATAATGTGTGGTATGGTACTGAAAACAATGAATAATGTACCTGGCAAAATTTCTAGCATAATGTTATATAAATGTTAGGTGCTGGTATTGTTCTGGTTAGCCTTATTATCTAATAGCTAATGTGAAATAGTCTATTAATCCTGCTGTATTTGCCTCTTTGGTTTACTGGACATTGCATTTTTGTTAATAAATTATTTCTTCTCCTAATTAAAATCATGGTAGGCATTTTGCTAAACCTGGCAGGTTTCACTTTTCATTTCACAAATCCTATATATAGGTGCTTACACAAAACATCAATACCTTATGCACCAGTCTGTCTAATACTTACGCCTATCCACCACCAAGATATGAATTTAAGCAATCAACAATTAAAATTGAAGCAGCCTCTACATGTGTAGAGAAAAAGTGGTCTTTATTTAGATAATGCAAACCTTTCTCTTTATTTATGTAAATCAGTCTTTTCACCTGTGACTATGAGCCAAGCCATACAGATTTCCAATCAGAGAAAGAAGTACAAAATATGCTTCATCATACGATATTCTTTTATTTTCAGTTCATTTCTGCAGTCTTTTCCATTGTTTATCATATTTGGCTGTCTCTCATTTGACCAGCCAGACATCGAACGTAGTACAATTCCTTGCCTCACATATCTGAAGACTCAAAACCAAACACAATCCAGTCATGTCTCTGATAACTGATAATTTAACATGATCTAGCGGAAAGAGTCAGGCACCCAAGCTAACAAACAGCAGGCATCATTGTGCATAGCAAACAATGAGTATTTTTACTCATTTACTACCAAATTCCATAAACAACGTTAGGCTTGCAAAACATATTACAATGAGACCCTTGAGAAAGAATAGAGAAAGAATATTCCTATCACCTTCCTTCAAAGACTGCCACACTAATCGCATCACCAAACCTAGCTGCTGTTTTCTGTTCATGAGTTTTTAAAAAGAAAACTCCAGCATAATATAAAACATGCTTTACTCACTACATCTAATAATACAGTAAACAAGTCTCACATTAATTGACTTAAACATAGCAAAACGAATAATTAAAAATTAAAGACTGAAATTACAGCATTATATTGTCAAACAGGGCCAAAACTAAAAAATTGTGACCTTATCTACCCACTGATTCTACTCGCATTTCCCATGACTGTTTTGGAAAGAATGTCTGTCACTAGGCATCACCTGTTTAAGGTGAGATTTCATTGGGCTTTAAGCTAATGCTTGTAATATATTCTGAATTAATTGGATGAACAGTATTAAATATTAATACAATATCACTATTTTAGTTGTCTTAATCTTATTAATCATCCTTTCCCATTAGCTAATTCTGTCTATCTCTCTACCCACTCTTGTTATCACTCTCACTGTATCTTCTTCCTTTCTTAAAGATCAGAAAACATTTCTATTTGGAATTCACTGAATATTTCCTTTTTATGTCTCAAATGACAAACTGTTCTGTGAAATGTGTTAACTAACCCAATGACTACATTTGGAGCCTTGTCCATGTAACCGAAAAAACCAACTGAAGAACAGGTTTTTAGCAGAAATGTCAAGAGTTGGAAAATTGCACTATTTTTCAAAATGTAGATATTTTTCTATTGTAATATAGTCGTCATTTCTTAGTGAGATGAAAATTTTTTAAGTTTGCCATAATGTAGGTGTACTTTCAACTTAAACGCCTTCATTTGTCTAAATGTCCTAGTTGACCTTCTATTCTAGCTAGTTGATAATCTATGTACACATAAATACCCGGAAGGATGAACAGGTTATATTTTACTCATACTTATCCTATACCACAACCAATCATGTTTGAGCTCATTCTAAATCATTTTCGACTGCGGAGACTGATAAGAGGAGATTTGATAAGCTCCTAATTAAAGCCCTCACAGCTGTAGGCCTGGAAGCAGTGCCAAGTCTTTAGTGAGTAAACACTTAAAGATATAATGATACCATACTTTAATGTCACCAATTGGACATGTGTATATTTCTCTTACTTTTTTAAGGTGTGTTTTTCTAGGATATAGACTGGCATAGTATAATAATGGCTTTATCTTAATTACATTCAGTTCAATAAGTTGCCTTCATTTCTTTATTTTCTTATTTAGGAATATTAGAGGAGTACATATGTTTGGGTTACATGGATTGCTTTCATACTGCTTGAGTCAAAATTACAAGTGTGTCCATCACCCAGATAGTGTACCTTGTACCTGTGAGGTGTGATTTCACCCATATCCCCCCCCCCCGCCACTTGCTTGATTTACACTGCATTTTACACATGAGTGCTGACTGGTTAGTTCTAATTAAATGGTGAGTACAGATGGTGTTTGTTTTTTCATTGTTGTGATACTTCTCTTAGGAGAATGGTATCCAGTTCCATCCAGATTGTGGAAAAAGGTATTAATTCATTTCTTATGGCTGAGTAGTACTTCATGGTATACATATACCACATTCTGTTAATCCACTCATGAATAATGGGCATTTGGGGTGATTCCACATCTTTGCAACTATGAATTGTGCTGCAATAAACATTTGAATGGAGGTGTCTTTTTGATAAAAATGACTTATTTTCCTTTGGGTAAATACCCAGCGCTGGAATTGTTGGATTGAATGGTAGGTCTACTTTTAGTTCTTTGAGGAATCTCCATACTAATTTCCATAGAAGTTATATTAGCTTGCAGTCCCACCAACAGTGTAAAAGTACTCCTTAATCTCCACATCTCTGCCAGAATCTATTGTTTCGGGACTTTTTGACAAAAGCCATTCTTACTAGAGTTAGGTGATATCTCATTATGGTTTTGATTTGCATTTACCTGATTAATGATGTGGAGAATTTTTTCATATGTTTATTGGGCATTAATCCACCCTCTTTTGAAGAGAATCTATTCATGGCTTTTGCCCCTATTTTAATACAGTTGTTGGATTTTTTTTGCTGATATGTTGAATTCTTTGTAGATTTTGGTTATAAGCCCTTCATCAGATGCATAGCATGCAAATATTTTCTCCCATTTTGTAGGTTGTCTATTCTCTCAGGCGATTGTTTCCTTGGCTGTGCAGAAGCCTTTTAATTTAATCAAGTCCCATTTATTAATTTTTGTTATTCCTATGATTGCCTTTGGAGTCTTCTTCATAAATTCTTTACCTAGGGCAAATCTAAAAGAGTTTTTCCAAAATTTTCTTCCAGAATTCTTATGGTTTCATGTCTTAGGTTTAAGTCTATTATCTATTTTGCATTAATTTTTGTGAGTGAGGAGACATTTGGATTCTGTTTCAATCTTCTATATTTGGCCATGCAATTTTTCCACCACCATTTATTGAATAGGGATTATTTTCCTGAGTGTATATTCCCAAGTCCGCTTTATCAAAGATCAGATGGCAATATGTGGATGGTTTTATATCTGGGTTCTCTGTTCTATCCCATTGGACTACGTATCTATTTTTGTACCTGTACCATGCTGCTTGGTTACCATAGCCTTATAGTATAGCTTAAAGTCCGTAAAAGTGATGTCTCCCAATTTGTTCCTTTTCCTTAAGTTTGCCTTGACTATTCAGGCTCTTTTCTGGTTCCAAATGAATCATAGAATTATTTTTTCTAGATCTGTGAAAAATGAAGTTGGAGTTTTTGATGGGTATTATATTGAATCTATAAATCACTATGGGTACTATAGGCAATTTAGTAATGTTGATTCTGCCAATTCATGAGCATGATACATTTTTGTGTTTGTTTACATTATCTGCAATTTCTTCCTCAGTGACTGGTAGTTCTCTTTGCAGACATTTTTCAGTTTTTTGGTTAAACATATAGCTAGGTATTTTATTTTCTTTGTATCTATTGTGAAAGGTATTGAGTCTTTGATTTGATTCTCAGCTTGACTGTTGTTGGCCTATAGGAATGCTACTAACTTGTGTTCATTAATTTTATAACCTGAGATTTTGCTGAATTTCTTTATCAATTCCAGGAGTCTCTTGCCAGAATCTTTGGGATTGTCTACATATAAAATCATATCATCAGCAAAGAGCAATAGTTTGATCTCCTTTTTTCCCATTTGGATATACTTGATTTCCTTCTCTTTTCTGATTTCTCTGGCTAGGACCTCCAGCACCATGTCAAATAGAAGTATTAACAGTGGGCATCTTTGTCTTCTTCCAGTTCTAAGTGGTAATGCTTTCAACTTTTTCCCATTCAGTATGGTGCTGGCTGTGGGTTTGTCATATATGGCTCTTGTAATTTTGAAGTATGTTTCATCTATGCCTATTCTCTTAAGAGTTTTGATCATCAAATGGTGCTGAATTTTGTCGAATGCTTATTCTGCATCTATTGAGATTATCATATGATCTTTCTTTTTGATTTATGTGGTAAATCATATTTATGGGTTTCTGTATGCTGAACCATCCTCAGGATGAAGCCCATTTTGTCCTGGGGGATTAATTTTTTGGTGTGCTGCTGAATTCAGTTTGCTAGAATTTTATTGAGAATTGTTGCATTTATATTCATAAGAGATATTGGTCTCTAGTTTTCTTTTTTGTTGCTGTTCTGTCCTTTTCTGGCTTTGGTACTGTGGTGTTCTGGCTTCATAGAATGATTTAGGGAAGATTTCTTCATCCCGATATGAAATAATTTCTGTAGTATGGGTACAAATTCTTCTTTGTAGGTCTGGTAAAATTTGGCTGTGAACCCATCTGCTCTAGGACTTTTTCTTTTGTTGTTATTGGAAGATTTTTTACTGCTGATTTAATTTTATTGCTCATTATTCATCTGTTCAGGAGCTTTATTTCTTCCTGACTGAGCCTTGTAAGTTTGTGTGTTTCCAGGAACTTGTCCATTTCCTCAACATTTTTGAGTTTATGTGCATAGAGATTTTTATAGTATTCACAGATAATATTTTGTATTTCTGTGCTATCATTTGTAATATCTCCTTTTTCATTTCTGATTGGGCTTATTTGGGTCCTTTCTTTTCTGTTTCTGGTTAATCTAGCAAGAGGTCTATCAATTTTGTTTATCTTTTCAAAGAACCAACTCATGGTTTTATTAACCTGTGTATATATTTTTTGTTTTTGATTTCATTTAGTTTTGATCTGACCTTAGTTATTAATAATTCTTTTCTTCTGCTGCATTTGGGTTTGGTGTGCTCTTCATTATCTAGTTCCTTGAGGAGATCTATTATATTATTGATTTGTGATCTTTCTGTCTTTTTGATGTAGGTATTTAAGGTTATGAATTTTCCCCTTAGGACTGCTTTTGCTGAATCCTATAGATTTTGATAACTTGTGTCCCCTTTGTCATTTTGTTTAAGGAATGTTTTGATTTCCATCTTGATTTTCTCCTTGACCCAATAATCATTCAGCATTCAGCATCCATGACTTTGTGTAGAATTGAATGTTTCTGTTGGAGTTGATTTCTAATTTTATTCCACTATGATCTGAGAAGATACATGGTATAACTTGTATATTTTTGAATTGGTTGAGACATGTTTTGTGACCTAAGATGTGATCAGTATTAGAAAATGTTCCCTGTGCTGATGAGAATAATGTATATTCAGTAGTTTCTGGGTAGAATGTTTTGCCAATGTCTGTTAGGCCCATTTTCAAGAGTCCCATTTAAGTCCAATGTTTCTTTTTTATGTTATGCTTGGAGATCTCTCCAATTCTGTCAGTGGGGTGTTGAAGTACCCAGCTATTATTATGCTGCTATTTATCACCTTGTTTAGATCTAGTAGGTTTTGCTTTATGAATCTGGGTGCACATTTGTTACGTTCATAAATATTTAGGGCTGTTATGTCTTCTTGTTGAATTTCTACCTTTACTATTATATAATGTTCATCTTTCTCTTTCTTTACTATTGTTGATTTGAAGTCTGTGTTATCTGATATGAGAATAGATACACCAGCTTTCTTTTGTTTTCCATTTGTGTAGAATATTTTTTTCTATCCCTTCACCTTGAGTCTGAATGAATCCTTGTGGGTTAGATATGTTTCCTGGAGACAGCATATGCTTCGCTTGTATTTTTTTATCCATTCTCCCAGCCTATATCTCTTGAGTGGGGAATTCAAGCCATTCCCATTTATTAAAAGAATTTATAAATGGGATGTGTTTCCGTTCATCCAGTTAGGTAGAATCTTATTGCTTGGTCTTACCTCTTGAGACATTATTTGATATGGGCTCTGAGCTTTAGCTTTTGGGTGACTTTACACTGGTGGGTGTCTATTGCACTGATCAATGTGTAATGCAGACCTGAGTATTTCCTGCAGGCCAGGTCTGGTCTTCACAAATTTCCTCAGTGTTTGCTTGTCTGAAAACATCCTGATTTTGGAAGAAACTTAGTTTTCCTGGGCATAAAAATCCAGGCTGCCCATTTTTCTTTTTAAGAGGACTGAGGATGCGGACCCAGTGCCTTCTGGCTAGTAAAGTTGCCATTGAGAAGTTGCAGTTAGCCTGACGGGTTTTTCCTTGTTAGTTACCTGATATTTTCACCTTATAGCTTGTAGGATTTCCTCTTTTGTGTTGACTTTGGCCATTCTGATGACTACATGTCATGATGATTGCCTCTTTCTTGTGAATCTCCCAGAAGTTTGTTGAGCAAGACCAGGGAAGTTCTCCTCAATTATTCCCTCAAATAGGATTGTCCAACACTTATGTGTTTGCTTCTTCACCCTCAGGAATTCTTATAATTATTATGTTTGGCCTCTTTATATAATGCCATATTTCTTGTGGGCTTTGACTGACTTGTTTAATTCAAAGTTGTTGTCTTCAAGCTCTGTGATTCTTTCTTCTGACTGATCTAGTCTATTCTTTAAACTTCCCATTGTGTTTTGTATTTCTTTGAATAAATTTTTCATTTCCAGAAGTTCTATATGATTTTTTTAATAAATCAATTTCTTTAGTGAATTTTTCATTCAGTGGTTTCTTTATGTTGGTTTTCAATTTTTTTTCTTGTATTTCATTGAGCTTCTTTATAATCCATAGTTGTAATTCTTTATCTTTCATTTCAAAATTTTCATTTTGGTTGGTATCCACTGGTAGAGAGTTGTTGTTTCCTTTTGGAGTGTCTTTTTGCACTAATTTTTCATACTTCTGGAGTACTTTTGCTGAATCTGTCTCATCTGGCCTCTCAATTGGGTCCTGAGTGTACTCGGCCTGTCCCTGGGTCCCCAGAGATCAATCCCCAACTTTGCCTGGAAGAGGAGTGCTGGTCCTGAGTGGCCTATGGGGTGTTTCAGCAGGTTTGATAATCCTCTTGGGTTGTCTCTGTCCTGCTGTCTTCACCTCCTCCCAGAAGCAGCATTGTATGGGGACACCCAGCTTGTTATCCTAGAAGGCACATGGTACTTTTGAGTATGATTCAGCCACTCCCTTTTTGCTTGAGTTGGAATATGCTATAATGAACTATAGAGTTGTTCTCCCTATCACTGGTTGATGTTTGTGTGAAAGAGCCAGCTGTCGAGAAATTCTTTTGTGCCTGTGGTAGGATGTAATCCCCAAGTGGAGTACTTGAGTGCTCCAAGCTTTAGGAAGGACCCTGTAGCTCCCAAGGGATTGCTTGATCTCCACAACCACTGAGGTGAGAAGAGGAGCAAGGCAGTTCGTGGCTAGGTAATGAGTGCCTGAAAGGCTTTGCAAAGCCTTGATGGGGCTTGCAATTTGCTTTTCCAGCCACTATAGGGAGCCACGGGTAGGAGGGTCAGAACAAGCTCTCCAAACCATGAAGGCTGTTCATGGGGGAGGGGTCTAACCACTGGAAAATCACTTGTCTGGGATTTTTCCACCCTTATCCAGTAGTGCAAATTTTCTGCAGGGAGGGGTGGGCGCTCTCCCAATTTTTGTTCCGTGGACCCCCCACTCTCCCTGTTGTAATGAGTGGGGACAGGGGCAGCAGCACATGGTCAGTGGGCACCCTTAGTGAAAGGGATTTTGTTGCCATGGAGCCAGAGGATAAGCTAGTCCTCTCCAAATTCCACACCCTTATCCAGCAGGGGGGATTGGCATGCTCCCAGATCCCCATTCCTCAGCACCTCACCACACTCTCCCAACAGATATGTCTCCACAGGCTTCCTTGCCACCTGAGCCCAACTCTCAGAATTCTCCCCTGTGTTCCTCTGCACCCCTCTCATCTCCAAGGGGCACCAGGTCCAGCTTGCTTATCTGAATCACTGGTGTGCAATCCTGTGAAATGCCTGTTGGGAGGGAGTTCCCAAATTGCTCCCCCTTGTTCCACCACAAGTCTTCAAAGAAAGATGTGTCAGCCCCACCCTCTGTGGAGACCTCAGCCTGGGGTGCCCACCCACTGGAAACTAGTTGCCATTCACAAACTTCTCGGCTCAAACTACTCCCTCCGTTGCAATGCATGAGGGAGGGGCCGTGGCTCCCAGTCAGCCCCAACTCAAACTGCTTTCTCAGTTGCAGTAGTTAAGGGAGCTGCAGGGGAAGTGTCTGGATGGAAGAAAGCCAGCACTCTGGCCTCTCGTGGCACTCACCCAAGGGAAGCTCCGCACGGACTACCCAGACTCCTGGGGCTTGCTAGTTCACAACACTATTCTTTACTTGCTGCCATGCCAGAGCTGGCATGGAAGGAGGAAAAGCCTTCTATAAACTTAAGGGTCTGCTGTTCACCGAAGACACGTAGAAGGGGGATGGGAATACCCCCATACCCTTTCACTGGGCTCCGAGCCTCTCCAAGTTTGATTCTAGGTGATATCTTCCCCTGTTTATCTTCTTCCTTCTCAACTTCATAATTTTTCTCCTTGGGGTCCCCAGCCATTTCTTTTGTCTCTGTGATCTGCAGCTGAGCTATGACTATTCTCCTTTCTCCTCAATCCAATATTCTACCTTCCCACCAGGACAGTACAAGAAGTGATGTCTCTAGTCGGCCACCTTGGCTCCAATTCTTTATTTTCTTTCACATAAATTCCATTGGAAAGGTGTGGAAAATCTATTATATAAAACTGAGTTTTTAATGTTTCAGTTTAAAATGTTTGAAAACTTTAGAGAAGAAGTAGGATGAAGGAATGGGTTAGGTTACGTTAGGATGTCTAATGCCTAAAATATGCAGAAAAATATAAGCTGGATTGAGGAAGTTGTTGTAGTAGATGGGCTATTTTTTATAAAGGAGTGCAGGGCCAAGATGAGAGAGGCTTAGTAATCCGTGCTTCGGTGTTGGAAGGAGAAAATGGATGTACTGACAGAATAAATATTAAGAAAATTGACAATCATATCAGCCTTTTGATATTGGAGTAACTCATCATGGGGTGATGCCTGGTAGATGGCTATTCAATTATTATAGTGAACTTTTGTTCATTTTTAAATTCCAGCTGACACCATTTATAGAAGGGGCCCTGGTGAGAGGAGATAAGGTTAGATCAGGTCACTAGTAAGAGAAATTAGTTTTAAAAATAACCAAAAGTTTGATAACTGAATTATGATATCAGCAAATTCAAAACCAGAAACAGGAGAATAACTTGTGGGGACTGTGCAATCTGCAACTCACTGCTACTTTCAAATACCAGGAAGCTTGATAGCATCTGTGGATGCTCTGGATGCCATCAGAACTAAAAGCTTACATATAAACCTTAAAGCCTAAAGTTAAGCTCCTCCTTTTCAGTTGAGAAAACTGAAACCCACTGAGGGTAAGTGATTTTCCCAGGTCATTCAGTTAGATCCTGGCAAAGCCAAGACAAAAATCCTCTCCTGACTCTCAATAAAGCATTCTTTGTATATTCAACAGTAGATAAAAGAGTTGATGTTAACTAGAATCTATCCATTTATTCCAGGTGATATCATTTGTTCAAATTATATTTTGGTGTTCCTTTTAATAGTAATAAGCACATAGTGTTTAATCTACATTAAGGTGTGGAAAGAGAGAAGTTGATGTTATAAACTAGAAAGAGCACTGAACTAGAATTGGGGAGACTGAGGTTCTAGCTCCAGGTATTTACATAAACTAGCAGCTTGACCTTAGATTAATTATTTAACTTTATTAGATCCAACTTTCCAAATTGCAAACCAAGAGGTTTGAACTAGACAATATCTGTGATCAATAGTTGTAGTTTTCTCAATGTCAAGGACTATATTCTTTATTTATTAGGTATGTCTTCTTCCTCTTTTAGTATGAGTGCCTAGTTCAAGGCCCCATTCTCACCAGGTGCTTAGTGATGATAGAGAAATAAAGATTAACAGTCATCATAAGAAGTTAAGGTGCGGACTTCAGGAAACCCACTGATTCCAAAGGTAGGTAATTTGAGGTCTAAAATAATACATAAAAGCCTTATGTTGAACAGGTACAAAGGAAAAGATTGAAGCTTTGATGAAGGTGTTCTTTCAACATATCTCTGCTTCTGATTCTTTGACTTTAGCATTCTGTGAATGTATTGGTCAAGAATGTTTAGTTTTAGGTGCCAGAAATCCTACGTGAAAAATCTTGAGTATAAAGGGGAGTTTATTGGTTCATTTAACTAGGAAGTCTAGGAGTAGAGTTCATCTCTAATATGACTGTGTCAGGGACTCAAACAACATTAGGACTTTTTTATCTCTACTATCTGTTTCTTGCTACATGCTTGAAAAGCTGGCCTTCACAGACCAGCTTTTCCAAATAGAAGACACTATGGACACCAGCATTTCAGATCTCACATACTCAAAATTTGCAATCTGATAGATGAATAAAAGTCCATATCACCAACACCAGTGAGAAAAATCAGTAATGAAGATATTCATTGGCTCAGTTGGGATCACTTTCATCCCTTGCATAGTCATCATGGCCAGTGGTCAGGAGAATTGGATACTTTTATTATCACATCCCAGACCACATAAGGAAATTGTTTTATTTTTCTAGCCTCATTTTTATTTTTAATCATGTAATGAACTCCATGGAGCTCACCCACAGCCTGAGAACCAAAACAATGACAATAACTTACACCTACTTTTGTATTTCTATGCTAGTCCATCCCCTACCATCCTCTACCTAAGATAACCATTATCTTGATTTTATTTTATCATTTCCTTGCATTTTAAAACACAATTTATCTTGTATTTATGTGTGCCAAAGATATATATTGCTTAATTTTAGTTTATTTGCATTTTATAGAAAGTGTATTATCTTATGCGATCTTATGCAACCTTCTAGGTCTTGCTTTTTGCACTGAACATGTATCTATTTTCCTGATGGTGGGTATTTGGTTGTTTCTTGGCTTCTGTAGCAATTCTAGCTAAAACTTTTTTGTTTAACTTTCCCTTTTTTGCTTTTTCCTCCCTGCTATTACAAACAGTGCTGCTATGAATATTTTTTGTACTTATACAGTAAATTCTTTAGGAGTAGAATTACTGAATTATAGGGTACATGAATAGATCCAACTTTACAGCATAATGTTAAACTGCTTTCCAAAGTGGTTATACCATTTTATATGCTTACCAGCAACACATCCTATAGAGCCATCTTTCTGGTATTGTCAAAATCCTTAACATTTTTCATCTCAAATGAGTATAATATGCTATCTCTTTGTGGTCAGTTTTTATATTATTATTATATATTTTAGTATTGTATTATTAATGAGGTCAAGCCTCTCTGTGTATGGTTGTTAGCCATATATATTTTTTAATCTTCTGTGAAATAATTTGTATCTTTTTGCCCATTTTTCTCTTCGTGCTCTTTGTTGCTTTGGACTGATTGATATTTAGGAGTTTTATTTATATTGCTGGTACCAGCCTTTTCACAATCATGTGTTGCAAATGTGTTCTCTCAATTAGTAGGTTGTCTTTTCACTGTATTTAAGTGTGTGTTAATGAAAATAAGTTGTTGATCTTAATATAGTCAAATAACCAATATTTTACTTTATGGTTACCATTTTATAAATTTTGATTAAAAAGTCCTTCACCTAAATGTGATAATTACTTAAAGTTTACACAAATTGTGCTACCATTTGCTTTTGACATCAAAGCACTTGGAGTTGATTTTTTGTATATAGTTTGAGGTAGGGATTCATTTTTAATTTTTCCATATGGATAACTATTTTCTCAAGCTCTATTTATTGAATAGCTCATCCTTTCATCACAGATCTTCTCTGACATCACAGTTAAATATCAAAGTTTCCAACACGCATGGCATATCTAGAATTTAACCACCTGTTAACAAATGATTTGAAAACCTTCCTTCAAATATATAAAGACTGGTTTCACTTTCTATAGTCAAGGCACCTGAGACTAAAGAGAACATTTCAACAGTTCATTCAAGTGAAAAAGGACAGGTTTTCTACATAGTATCCACCCTATCATTTATCAGGCATGCTTGTGCTTCATAAGGTAAAGTCATGTAAAAGAAGAGTTCAAGACGGGGAATTTTCTTTGTGTTTGTACCACTAATCATAGTCAGTTTATGAAATATTTAGAACAAGCTGAAGATGATAAGATATTTAATTTTGTTGAATGCTGTCTTATGGCTAAGTCATAAAACTTGCTAAAGAAATTCACTGAATATGGACTTTTGGGAATTAAAAGAGCTCTGAGGGGTGAAATTTTTGGACCCCCATGGTTTATAATGTTGTACTTTCTTACTTATATGACAAGCTATCTGACCACACTAAACTTAAAACTTCAGGGAAAAAGCAAAATCATTGCTGATACATTCAGGGAAACATAGGTATTTAAACTTAAACTGACTATGAATTTAGCAGATATTATCTGAGGACTGCATACATTTCATATTGCAGAATGATACTAAATTCTTTTTTTAATTCAGAGCTATTTGTGGAAAGGAAGTTGTAATACAATTTCTGAAGAGAGTCAGGAGTTTTAATGAGTATAATTTATGCTTAAAATTTCTGCAGCCAAGAAAATAAAGAGACAGAAGCAGAAAAGTGTGTATAGCATATATTTAAAATACATGATATATAACATGTTGATATTTTAATACACTAAGCCTACCTATGATTTAACAAGATAAAACATCAATAGAAAACATCAAAAATAAGATAAAAAATCAATAGAAAAATGAACAAAGGATATGAAAGTACAATTCACAGTCGAAGAAATACAAATGGCAAACACAAACATGAAAATATATTTAATTTCACTAGTAAGAAAAGAAATTAAAACTTTTAATGCATGAAGTACTATTTTCCCCAATCCTAATCATAAGAACTAAAATATAAAAGGTTGTCAAAAGCCAGTTTTGTTGAGGATATAGAGAAATAGGAACTTTCATGAATCATTTATAGGAGTGGAATTTATCATAAACTTTAAATAGGGTAATTTTGGCAATGCTTACAATGCACATGCACTCTGACCTAATAATCCTATTGGGAAACAATTCTGCACTCCATGGGTCTCTCACATTACTACTCATTTTGAGAGTGAGGCACTTATGGTCATTTGTTCTTGATAGCATTTCCAATAGTGTTTATACAGTAAAGACAGAGATAATTTCTCCCTCCAGTACAAAGGGGCAGGTTTTCTTACAGCTTCGGAAAATGGAGATAATATTTCATCCCAGAGCAAATATCATGCATGATTATTGCCCATTATAAAAGACTCAGGTTCCCTGAGCTCAGGGTTTCTCTTCTGTAATGCAACCCAATGTGAGTGAAGGTGTCACAAGTACACACACATATACACATACACAAACTATTGATACTATGACTACTGCTATTGTTGTGAATAACAAACTGTCCTCTATCTCTGATTGAAAAAGTTTCATGTCTTCTACCAACATCAGTGAAACTGTGGCAGGTTAACATGTTTGCTTTGCAAATGAGGTAAAATCTCAGATTCTTCACCCTTATTGCCAGATATCACTTTGAGGATTTTAACCTAACATACAAAGGTACTTGCATAAATGTCTTCATGGCAGTAATGTTTATATTGCCGAAAAACTGAAAACAACCTAAATTTCCATGAAAAAAACTCATTAATTAAATCATAACATAGCAACAGTGGGATACTATGAAGCCATAAAAAATGAATACATAGCCCTATTTTTATTGAACATGAAAGACATCTGTGACAAGATAATATTTAGTGTAAAAGCAAGTTTTGGAATACTACAGTATAGTTCTATTTTTATTAGTAAATTATTCTCTCTCACACTCTCTCTTTCACAAACACAAACACACACACACAGTACACACACACACATATATATATATATATATATATATATATATATATATATATCATTATGTTACCAGTAGTTAACTCAGAATAGTGGGATATGGCATGATTTTAAATTTTTCTGCTTATCTATATTTTCTTGTTTTCCTAAAATGATCATGTGTTATTTGTGTATTTAAAAAATAAACGATTCATGCTAAAAAAATTCTGCAGCTGCCTTTGGAATTCATATCTCAGGAAGTATCTGAATTATCACACATCTGACCCATTAGTGAAGCTCATTTCAAAGAGGAACTGATTGAGCTGAAAGCAAACTATACCCACTACATAGACATAATGTCTTTCAGATTTTGGAGAGGAAAATATAATTGCACAAATAATTCTAAAATTTCTAGCTATGCGGCCAAACTCTGGGCTATGTCTCTGTCCATCTGGCTCTATGAAAGTATATTTTCCCTTATGTAACTTCTGAAATCTCTATTAAGACCATTAGAGATACAAAGTTGGAGTTAGTGCTTTGAATAAATTCACCCTTGATTCCGGGTTAAGTCCTCTGTTCATGCCAGTATTCTCATTGATTTGTAACTGTGTACTTTGAATGAATATAGTTATTAAAAATAATGTTGACTTCATTTTATATCACTGCTAAAATTGACATTTAAAAATATATAAAACTATATACTTCATTATGATCATTATATGTAGATTATATAGATATGCCTTTCTTTTTTCCCATTTGAAATCCCCAACCTTACCAAAATCAATAGACTATGTAAATATATATTATATTCTGTTATTAACCCAAATGCTTACAGTTTTCCACACTCAACATTGTATTTCAAGATTCCTTTCCAGTTCTCATGCTATTCCTTCTGCTTAGAATCCCTCTACCATTTTTTTTTTTTTTTTTTTTTGAGACAGAGTCTAACTCTCTTGCCCAGGCTAGAGTGCCTGACATCAGCCTAGCTCACAGCAACCTCAGACTCCTGGGCTTGAGCAATCCTTCTGCCTCAGCTTCCCAAGTAACGGGGACTACAGACATGCACTACTCTGCCTGGCTAATTTTTTCTATATATTTTTAACTGTCCAGCTAATTTCTTTCTATTTTGTTAGTAGAGATGGGGTCTCGCTCTTGCTCAGGCTGGTCTCAAACTCCCGACCTCGAGCAATCCTCTCGCCTCAGCCTCCCAAAGTGCTAGGATTACAGGCATGAACCACCGTGCCTGGCCCCCTCCACCTTTCTTAACCTGTATAACTGATTAACATTTAATACTCAGTTTAGCCATCCAAGAAACTCTTCCCAAATTCCAGGTTGTGATCTACCCTCTTCTTTGATCCCATCATATTGTTGCATTAAGTTATTAAACAAACACTTATTGAGAATGTTTTATGTGTAAGACAATGTACTGGATTATCAGGATGTAAGTAAGAGTGAGCAATGTTAGGCATGACTTCTGCCTTCATGGGGCTTATGGCTCATTTTGTCAGTTACCAAAGTACAATAAAAATCCATTGTTTCGTCATTCTCCTCTAAGTTATAAGCTTCTTAATACCAAGGCCCATGTATATACGTATTAGTACCCTCAGTGCCTAGCACTGTTTTGAAATATAACAGGCACACAACATACGTTTGTTGAACTGAACTCTCTGATTATTTCAAAGTCAAAAATGTCATTTTTCCAAGTTATCAGTGCCATGACCTTCTCCTTTTGTGATCTATCCCTACTTACTGCAACTAACCTTTATATCACAAAGATAAAGGAACACATCCCATTAGGATAGCTGGGTTTAGGGGATGTTGTAGGAAAAGAAGGTATAGCTCAGAAACATAAAGTTGACCCCAAACTATTTGTAGTACCTTTTCTATTTGCTCTGCTTGTATTCTCACTATATTAACTCTATTTACTATCATGCATTCTTGAATCATTTCTTCTCTCATATAGTTGAGTTGAAGAAAACTCTGCATATGTGTTTATGTATGCTTGTGTGTATGCATGACAGAGAAATTGGACATTTTCCTAAATTCTGATGTAGATGAGCCTCACATAAGAGTGAGCATTAGGTAGCCTTTGTAACATACCTGAAATGCCATGAGTGATACATGCACCAAATCCGTTGGATGAAATTGGGACAATGTTAGGATCAATTTGGCATTTACACTTGACTCCCATTGCCCTCAAAATGCAGCGTCAATGGCTTTTTATGTCCCAAATGATTTGCTTCCACGTTATCATGCGAGAGTTCTTTGGATGGTACTTTACCTATTGACTTTAAGAAACTAAAATAGCAATGGTTAAGGTAGCCAATGAAAGATAAACTGTATTTTACACAGTAACATTGGATGAAGTAAGAATCAAGAGAGATATGAAAAGTTTTTTACCATATGTTAGAGTGACTAAAACACAAGACCCTGGCCTGACATACTGACCTAACAATTGTTTAGATACATTTATGATTTTAAGATACAACAGCCTGAGGAAGTCATTATTATTTAACCCCTCCATACCCCATTCCTTGATTAATGCTGGCTTTGGCTCCCTCTCCCTATCCCTAATCCTCATTCTCTCTCCCTCCCTCTCCCAACGCGCGCGCGGACACACACACACACACACACACACACACACACACACACACAGAGACATTTTCATAATCTATAAAAATTCATCCATGCAAAAAGAAGATAGTGTGGGTACTGCATTTGTCTTCACCAGCTTCTTTATTATTTTCATAATGAGAAAAGATAAACTTTTGATGATTTTAAAAAGTGATTCTTGCCCATTTTACTTTAATGCTAATCATGCTTTTTACTTTCCCTCTGTGCTGTGAAGGAAAAACAAAATGCATACTCTAAATTGTAGCCTTCTACAAGATTATCTTTGCCAAGACAGGTAAATACCTTTCAATTCCATTTTTGTGACAATTAGTATTTAGATCAAATAGGGGTAACTTGGTCTATAATGACAATAAAGTAACTCTATTATGCCCTATAGCTATGCATTTTTACTTTAAAGGGCTAAAATTGAAATAAAATACAGGTAACTAAATTGTATTTCAATCTCATAATTATTAGAACTTTAATCACATCACTTGACCATTTTTTTTCTGTTTGCCAATATTGTTAGAGCCATTTTGTGAAATACCCTTCAGCTTACTTTCCAGTAACAAAAGGAATAGATGAAATAGGTACTTGTCCTCCAGAAGTTCTATGACTACCCATGTATATTTTTATGCTATTCAAAAATAGCCTTTTCCCATGAATATGCTATTTAAATGCAGGCAGATCTGAAATTTTAAGATTGTCATCAATTCTGAGAGAAAGAAGTATGTGTTTGGTGCTTTCTTTGTTCCTTTAAGAAACCAATTTTATTCAAGGTCCCTTTCCCCCCAGAATTGGACACTGAGGTTTTAAATGAATGCTATCAAAGGCATTATTAAATAGGGTTGTATCCAGTTGACCAAGGTTCATGCTAGGAACCATTTTAGAGATCTTCTAACATTTAAAATACAATTCTTCAATTATACTTCCCAGATAAAATAAAATTACTTTGAATGCATGCTCTAGTGGGCTTGCTCCTGATAATATGATGCTAAATGATCAAATCCATCCTTAGAGGAAAATGGATCTGATCAAAAAATGTAATGCATCATAAAAAAGGAAAAAGCGAAATGAAAAACAAAAGACCCAGGAACTACTAAAATGTGACCTCTCAGTTTGCCATCTAAAGAATCTCATTTACCCCTTCTATTATTGATGGATGTAATTGTATGCTGACTTGTCGAATTTGTCTTTTTCATATCTATACACAGTCTTCACCAATACATCATAAGAAACATTTATTTGGGCTGACCCTTTGATACTTTTAGGGCTTTCAGGTTTCTGAAGTATTATTCTCTTCATGTCTGCTGAGTTTTAATGAATTTTACTGGTATAGTACTGGCTGTAGGTAGGCTCTAAATGGATTCGTATTTTGCATTATTATGAGATTTCCAGGGGGTGAGGTTGATTTCAGCAACTCAATGTAATCATTCTGAATCATAATTTTAAAAGTAACAGAAAGTGGTACACATTCATTAAAGAAAATTTAGAAAGTACAGGATATCTAAAAGAAAAAAAACAAAAATAAAAATTACTCAAAATTCCACAACAAAGACATATTGTTAAAATTTTTATTTCTTTAGTATTTTCTATATATGTATGTGTGCATAAATATCTTAAAATCACATTCAAATTCTGCATTTTATATTCTGCTCTATTTACCTAAAATTAAATTATGTATATTTCCTATAGTGTTAAATATTATTTTAAAACATGCTTTTTCATGGCATCAGTATTCTGTCATTTGGATGTTTCATAGCTTGTTTAAATAATCCCCAATCTTTGGATATTTAGGCTGATTCCAAATGCTTGCTATTAAAATAATGTTCCTTTTAAACATGTCTTTCTATGTATCTCTGATTGTTTCTTTAGAAAAGATTCCAAGCTGTGGAATTACTAGGTCATAGGATGTAAAGTTAAGGCTTTTCATACATAGTGCCAAGTTTTCCCCAAGATCATTTGCACTGATTTACACTCCATTATTAATGTATATGAGTGCCAATTTCACAATATTCTTGCCAGAATTAGCTATATTTTCAAAATCTTTTCCTAGTTTAATAGGAGAAAACTGTATCTCATTATTTAATCTGAATTTTAATTATTTGGAGGTTGAACATTTTTCACAGATTGGTATCATTTCTAAATTTTCTGTTTATGCACTCCTTCAATTTTCTTCAAAGGTATTCCATGATTTTTTAAATTGATTTGCATATGATCTTTATATATTGAGGATATTAATCTTGTATATATTATCTATTTTTAAATTATTTTTCCCAGTTTACCATTTTTCTTTTAGAGTTATTCATTGAGTTTTTTAAAGTGGTCTATAGTCAAATGTGTTAATAGTTTTAATTATTCTCAAATGGTTTCTGCTTTAGGTGTAATGCTCAAAAAGTTCTTCCACAGGCCCAAGATTATATAAATGTTCACCATCAGTATTTCATCGTTTAGTGAGTGTACACACACACACACACACACACACACACATGCACATACACTCATACATGCATATACACATATATTCATAAATGAGATTAAACTGTAATGTGATTAAGATAAGGGTTATTTTTGCCAAAGTTATGCATGACAGTTATGCTTGCTTTGAAAATTAACTTTGTCTCTGTTTTTGAAGAGTTTACTTTCTCATAATATAAATAAAAAATGTGGGAATTTTCAGTTTCTTGAAGGTTTAAAACAAATCAGCTATAAAACCATTTGGACCAGAGTTATTTTTCAGGTAATTTCTTTTAACTTTTATTTTCCCAACTTCTTTCATGGTTACTGGTCCATTTTGTTTTTCACTATTCTGTAATCAATTTTAACACCTTATATTTTTGCATAAAATTGTCCATTTCATTTAGATATTATAACATATTAGTATACAGTTTGCTAATATATTTATATATTCTTATGTAATTTTAATATATTTTTAATAATAATTCATTCATAATTTTGTGTCTCTATATTTCTATCATATCATCTTTCTCTCTCTCTCTCAAATCATGATTATAATATTGTGTATTATGCTGTTACAACCATGACTTGAGAGAGAGAGAGAGGATATGAATTAATATTTGCATGTTACATACCTGATAAAGGGCTGATAACTAGAATTTCTATAGAACTCAGGAAAATCAGCAAGAAAAATTAAACAACCCTATCAAAAAGTGGGCAAAAGACATGAACTGAAACTTTCAAAAGAAGATAGACTAATGGCTAACAGACATATGAAGAACTGTTAAACATTTCTAATCATCAGGGAAATGCAAGTCAAAACCACAATGAGATATCACTTATCCTCAGTGAGAATGACCTTTATTAAAAAGTCCCCAAACAATAAATTTTGGTGTGGATGCAGAGAGATAGGAATACTCCTACACTGCTGGTAGGACTGCAAACTAGTAGCACCTCTGTGGAAAACAATATGGAGATACCTCAAAGAGATACAAGTAGAACTACCATTTGATTCAGCAATCCCATTACTGGGCATCTACCTAAAAGAACAAAAGACAGTCTATTAAAAAGACATCTTCACTCGAATGGTTATAACAGCACAATTCCCAACCGAAAAGATGTGGAAACAACCCAAGTGCCCATCAATACACGAGTGGATTAATAAAATGTGGTATGTGTATACCATGGAGTTCTACTTAGATACAAAACAATGGTGAATCTAGCACCTCTTGTATTATCCTGGATAGAGCGGGAGCCCATTCTACTAAATGAAGTATTACAAGAATGGAAAAACAAGCACCACATGTACTCACCATTAAATTGGTATTAACTGATCAACGCTTAAGTGTATATATATTAATAACATTCATCGGGAGTCAAGCAGATGGGAGGGGGAGGAGGGGATGGGTATACACACATGTAATGGATGCAGTGTGCACCATCTGGGGGATGGATATGCTTGAATCTCTGACTCGGGTGGGGCAAGGGCAATATACATAATCTAAATATTTAGATTAATATGCTGAAATAAAAAAGATTTTTAAAAGAAACCATAAGAATCAGCCTTTAAATTGTTCCTAGATTTTTAGGCACAGAGTTTTGACTGCCCGACATTCTGCCTGTAGAAAGAAAAGATAGCCTATGTGTTTCCATAGCAAAGGCAAATATTACCAAGAACAAATCCTAACTTAAGGGCTTATTTTGCTTCTAAAGCAAGAAAAAGAAGAACTCTTCCCTTTTGGATAAAATGATTTCGTGACAATAAGCATATGTATTAAATAATTTTCTTTCTTGAGAGTAATAATAGAGTAAGCCAGAACAGAAACAAGTAAAAAGCCAAAATTCCTGCAATTCGAATTGTCATGGCTTTCTCTTACATTCTTCAGAAAGTTCATTTTTGTTTAGTCAGTCATTTAAATTCTTTCCTTACTTGTCTTGATTCGTTTCCATAATAATCATTTTTATGTGACTGTCAAACTTTTGCATTGTGACAGTCTAAATTAGTGTTTTGATAGTTCTCCCTTTCAAAGAGGCAACAAAGAAGACAACCGCCAAATAAATGACAGGAACTATACAAACTGGGGATACTGTGCCCCAATAAAACCAGAATATGTTCTATCATATTACTTAGTTACTGACTAAAATGCACTTGTCAAACAACTCATTTGGTAGGCTTTGGGACTTCTTAAACTCGAAAGTTTTCGTTTTTCTCATATATGCACATATTGGGTGTTCAACAATTGTTTAAGTATATAAGCACAAACATAACTGATCAAGTAACTAACCAATAGGAGGTCAAGGCAAGCAAAGTTCAACAATGTTAACTAAGTTATTCAATTTTTGCAATCAGTAAATATTGAAGCTATAATTTCAACTCAAGTCTATTTCCAAAATGCATGCTATCTCCACTCTACCACTTATTAATAAATAAGTGAACAAGTGAACAAAAAAGAGAACTCTGTAAATTAAAGAATATCTACCACTAGAAATAAAGCATTTTTTTCTTATAGGTAAAGTTCAGGTGCTATATTTGACAAACTAGCCATTCAATACACCACTAGCTAAGTACACAAATTATAAGAATTATCTTAAATTATAAAAACTTCTTGTTTATAACTAAAGTTCTATAAAAAATTAACTTACATGACTTTCAGTTTTATATCCTATAGTTAAGCAAGATAAGAAGAACAATAGAAAGGGATCCAAGAAAAGACACTTAAATAACCAGAAGGGATTTTTAAAATCTGCCTTTAGCCACTATCTCAAAACATGCAGAAAATTCTTTAATTGTACATTGCAAATTACACAGACATTTCTACAAATATAGAGGGTGTCATAAAACTTTTCCATACTCTTCACTTTTTGTACATTCTACTTTTAATTTATGTACATCTTCATATAATGTATTTAATTAGATTTGCAGTTAAAATTTTATAAATTTAATTAGCTGTGTCTGTCTTTAAATGTGTGTTTTTATGATCTGTCAAGAGTTCAAGGGATTTGGGTTGATCAAAAAATATGATATGACCCAAAAAGGTAGTATTAATAATGTAAAAAAAAACATTGTGTGGCATTTGGGCATAGTTGCAAGAGGGGAGGCAAATAAGTCCCTCACAGCAGGAGTATGTCTAAAAGCTATGGAGCAGGGGTCTCTCCTCAGAAGGGGAGGAGGACAAGGGAACCACCAGGGGGGAAAGGGATCAGAGAGGGGACTTGTTTTTTAGGTGATATCACTCTTGAACATGGTGAGGAGTCTCGTGAGTCAGAGAGCTCCAAATGACTATAGCAGCTTGGGTGAGGTCTTATAACCACAAGGCTCCATCTTATCGATGATCAGCACATGTAGGGTGAGGTTTCGCAGTTTATGCAAATCAGGCTGGCCCTAACTTGCCGCAAATCTGCTTTTGGGGGCTGTTTAAAAAATAATTGGATGTGTAAAAATTCAAATTTGGCATTGGTGGGCTTTTTCAGCTAATGGCTTTCATCCTTCAGTGAAGAAATAAACAACCTAAAGAGCCAATGCACAGAGGCCATCTTTGACCCATTTTTTCATTAAAATCACAGTAACAATCACAACCAATAAACACACATTTGAAGATCTTTGTATATTTGTGTATACTGATAAAAGCTACTTATGAGTTTTCATGGTTTCAATGTCTCACTCTACACATACACATATGCACATGTGACTATTTAGAGAGTGTCTGCTAAAATCTATGAGTAGGGGTCTCTCCTCAAAGGAGGAGAAGGACAAGGAACTCCCAGAGGAGAAGGGGATCAGAAAGAGACTTATTTGTTTAAGTGATATGACTTTGGAGCAGGCATCCGTATGTCACCTGGGGACCACATATGGGCCACCTAGCACATTTATCTGGCCCTTCGGGTGTTTTTGCCACCACTGCCTGTCCTGCTTAGTAGCCGACTCATCCTGGGCCCACAGTGCACACTCTCCAATGGTCTGAGGGATGGTGAACTGGCCCCCTGTTTAAAAAGTTTGAGGACTCCTGCTTTGGAGCATGGTGACCAGTCTCTAGGTCAGACAGCTCCAAAGAACCATAGCATCTTGGGGTCTTATAATCACAAGACTCTATCTTATCAATGACTGGCACATATGGGGTGAGGTTTCATAGCTTATGCAAATCAGGCTGGCCCTAAATTGCTATATTGTCATATATAGTCATGTTCCCAAGGTCTTCATACCTAAATAAGAAAATAAGCAAATGATTTAAGGGGTATATTTAATGTAGTAGACATTTTTGGTAATAAATAAAGAAAAATAATCATTTCAATTAAGAGATAAGCAGCCATACAAGTACAGTTTCAAATACAATGGTTTTGACATAAACCACATAGACCCAATTTATATTTAAAATACAGTTGACCCTTGAATGACATGGGCTTGAACACAGGTCCACTTATATGTGGATTTTCTTCTACTTCTGTCACCCCTGAGACAGCTAGACCAATCCTTCTTCTTCCCCTTCCTCAGCCTACTCAACATGAAGACAATGAGGATGAAGACCTTTATGACAATTTACTTCCACTTAGTGAAGAGTAAATGTATTTTCTCATCCTTATAACTTTGTTAATAACATTTTCTTTTCTCTACTTACTTTATTGCAAGAATATACAGTATATAATACATATAACATACAAAATACGTGTTAATCAAACGTGTTATTGGTAAGGTTTTGGTTAAGAGTAGGCTATTAGTAGTTAAGTTTTGAGGGAGTCAAAAGTTACACTCAGATTTTCAACTGTTATACCAAGATTTTCAACTGTGCCAAGAATCAGTGCTCCTAATTCTCACATTGTTCTAGTCCACTGTACATTCATATTTAAAGTTAGATTTGTGTGTGTGTATGTCTATGTGGTTTATCACCACCTGGAAATATTAAAGAAAAATCTTAAAATCAGATCAGAATTCTGTGAAACTATTTGCAAACCATAGCTAATTTCTCCATCAACTAGTCAGAAAATATGAATTTCAACAGGCATATTTTTCTAAGTAGAGCACAAATTTTCCCATGAAGAAGATATGTTTTGCTATGATTTGAGTGTTTGCCCCCTCCAAAACTCATCCTGAAATTTAATTGCCATTGTAATAGTATTAAGAAATGGGACCTTCAAAAGGTGACTGGGCCATAAGAGCTCCATTTTCATGGGTGGGATTGATACCATTATAAAAGGAAGAGTTTGACCCCCTCTTGCTCTCTCTTGCACTTCCGTCGTGGGATGATACAGCAAGAAGGCTTTCACAAGATGCTGACTCTGTAGTCTTGGACTTCCCAGCCTCCAGAAACATGAGCCAATAAATTTGTATTCATTACTCAGTCTGTGGCATTTTGTTAGAGCAGCACAATATAGCCTAAGACATGTTTTAACACAGCAATTTTTAGGAAAAGGAAGAAATATTTATCTAGACTGATTGTGATCTATTTCATTAGTGAAATCCTTTTCGTTTCATACACATGGTCAAGAGTATCTCAGTTTGCACTATTTGCCCTTTCTACCATTGTGGAGTAAAGACAATTTTTTTTCAGCAGCCCCAACACCCTTTAATATTCACCCTTTGCTTTAGGTACTGATCCTCACTTCCCAGAACACAGGTACTCTCATATCCATGGCAAAGCATTCTACTTGGAATGCCCAGTATTTCAAATGCTGTCTCCTGTTTCCTGTTTATATCAAAACATGACTTTCGTAAGTACCATGCCCTTGGGAACCTAAGTGACTAGAGTTTCTCTGATGAACTCATTCAAGTTTAAGTGCTAATGGATTAATGTTTATCCCTCTTTAATGACATTGTATTTTCCTCCTGTACTTAAGTCAAAAAGGTAGCCAATTAAATGACATTTAAAACAGGAACTATTTGAAGTTAGGAGAAATTTGAAAGATCTCTCAAAATATACCATTTGATCCACTGCCCACTTCAACTATGTCTAAAGAGATGTTGTTTAATCACGTAACTGGAGGAGTAAATTCAAGGAATCTCTTAGATAATTTCCTCTCAATTGTATTGAAATATGTATAAAAATCATAGAATCAAAGATGTTCATAATGTTGATGTATGGTGCTATAATAGACATAACCTAAATGTCCAAATATGGGTACCAGGAAAATAAATTACCAATCAGTCATAGAGTGAGGTACAATGTAGACATTACAAGTGACATCAAAGTATATTTTTTTGTAGAAAAAAAATTTTTTAGAATTAGTTTATTGACTCAGCATTAGAATTTAAGAAAGACAAATTTCCAGATCAATAGTAAAATAGTTTAGTAGTTTGTTTACTTGACATGAGTGGGGGCATACTTTAATCATTAGGGAGGAATCCTGTGTCATATTCCTAAGTATATTGGATTAATGTCATATGTACATCAGGTTAACTAGGGAAAAGGATACTTTAAAGAGAATTAAGCATTTATATTCAAGACTAAGATATAAAGAGGAATAACTAATTATATTTAATTTCTGAAATCATGAAAAATTTTTCTAGTTTTTAATCAACTAATAATGATGATTATTTTGTTTAAAATTTCTAGTTTCAAATTTAAACTTTTCCCCCCTCAGGTCACTTGCATCATTCTCTCCTCTATAAAATCTGATATTTGAAAAAAAAAAAACACAAAATATATGTGATACTCATTTTTTTAATGTTATAGGGTTTTAAAAATTATGAATGATATCAACACTTGAATGCAGGTCAAACATTACAGAGAAATACAAAGAAAAAGTTATTAATCTCTGCTTCACCCCCTCCAGTCTCATCCCCCTCAGAAGCTTATGTTAACATTTCAATATATATCCTCCACACCAAACAAATATGGACATATGCATTTATCCAAACACAAGGTTCTGTTTCATAAAGTCAGAATCAAATCATTCACATTAATCTATGTATTAATCAGGATTCTTTTGGTTGCAAGTAACAGAACAGAAAGTACTTTAAGTAAAAAGTAATGGGGATATTGATTCACATAATTGAGAAGACTTCAAGAACAGCTGGATCTAGGGGGTTATTTTTTCTTTATTTCTTATCTGAAGAATATCTTTCTTTTTTTATTTTAGCGTATTATGGGGGTACAAGTGTTAAGGTTACATATATTGCCCATGCCCCCCCTCCCGCAAAGTATATTTTATATGGAAACATGATTATAAGATTATCATAAAATGTGAAAATTCAAGTTATAAACCAGTGCACATATCATATTTTTATAAACACACACACATCTAAAAAATAATGATTATCTTCAGATGGTGAGTTCATAGACAAATTCTTATCTTTTGTCTACATTTTATAGCTTTGTAGATAAAAAGAAAATCACATATTTATTTTTATAATAAAAAATACTTTTAAAAATTAGTAGCTGACACATTGCATTAAATAGATAACCATGAGCAATGTGAGAATAAGTTATTCATCACCATATCCTCAACACCTAGCATTATCCAGAACATAGTAGATAATTAATATTTTCAATCAAAGGGAAGTCATACAAGTTATTGGTTTTCAGATTAATCATTTCTATAGGGTTTTAGAAGTATATTCAATGTATCCTACTCATTTTTATCCCTTCCTTTTGAAAAGTTTTAGGGTGGGCTTTAAAATTTCATTTAAAAACCATCATATGATTATGAAGTAGATTTAAGATATAAAGTTAATAACATATAAGTTTTAGAGGCTACTTCATAATGTTCTAGTAACTTAATTTCTTGAAAGGTTTCAAATAACAAAACTATTTCCTTGTAATGATATTATAATCATGCTTTCTGCTTAAATAATATCCATCTCTACTCCACCTCAGCCCTCATCTTAGACATCATTATTGCATGGAATTTCCTTGTGACCTAATTGTACTCTTCCTAGCTTTCTGATTATTACCAATTATCACATAGTAATAACTCCCACAATGCTTTATTGGCCTCACTATCCAGCTACCATCCTATATCCAAATGTTTTAGTTACATTCTTACCAATTTCCTGGACCTCCTAACTCCCTTGTTCTTGCATTATACCTACCATGCTGAACCCTAACCCTGAATTAGCCTAACTAATCATTTTCCTGAATTCCATCCCTGCTTTGTGCAAGTTGCTTCAAGAAAGACACATCACCATCCTGATTAGGTACACTAAATGTCTATGATATTGAAGATACTGTCCTTTCCCCACTGTATGCTCCTGGCACCTTTGTAAAAAAAGTAAGTTCATTGTAAATGTGTGGGTTTATTTCTGTGTTCTCTATTTTCTTCCATTGTTCTCTATTCTCTTCCATTGTCTGTTTTTATGCCTGTATCATGTTGTTTGGGTTACCATAGCATTGTAGTATAATTTGAAGTAGTTAATGGGATTTCCTCAGTTTTGTTCTTTTTGCTCAGGATGACTTTGGCTATTCTGGGTCTTTTGGATTACATATAAATTTTAGAAGCTTTTTATTTTTGTAAAGAATGTTATTGGTATTTTTGACCAATGACTAAAATTGTAACTTTTGTCACTGGGACCAAATAATCATTGAGATCAATCTAGGAATTGCAATGATCTGTAGATTGTTTTGGGTAGTATGGACATTATGATGATATTGATTCTTCCAATCCATGAACATGGAATATCTTTTCATTTCCTTGTGTTGTCTTCAATTTCTTTCATAAATGTTTTATAGTTTTCATTGTAGAAATTTTTCACTTCTTTGATTAAGTTTATTCCTAGGTATTTCATTTCATTTGTAGCTATTGTAAATGGGATTACTTCATTGTTTCTTTTTCAGATTGTTCACTGTTGGCATATAGAAATGCTACTAATCTTTGTATGTTTATTTTGTACCCTGCAACTTCACTGAATTTGTTAATCAGTTCTAATAGTGTTTTGGTGAAATCTTTAGGTTTTTCTAAATATAAGATCATATCATCTGCAAACAAAGACAATTTGATTTCTTCCTTTCCAATTTGCATGCCTTTTATTTCTTTCTCTTGTCTAATTTTTTTCTAGCTAGGATTTCCAGCACTATGTTGAATAACAGTGGTGAAAGTGAGCATCCTTGTCTTGTTCCCCAGATCTTAGAGGAAAGGCTTTCAGTTTTTCCCCATTTAGTATGATAATAGTTGTGAGTTAGTCATATATGGCTTTTATCCTGTTGAGGTATGTTTCTCCTATACCCTGGCTTTGAGAGTTTTTATCATGAAGGGATGTTGAATTTCATTAAATGCTTTTTGGCATAAATTGAAATGATCATATTTTTTTCCTTCACTCTATTGAAATATGTATGACATTTATTGATTTGCATATGGTGAACCATCCTGCATCCCTGGGATGAATCCCACTTGATCATGATAAATGATCTTCTTAATGTGTTCTTGAATTTGCTAGCATTTTGTTGATAATTTTTGCATCTGTGGTCATCAGAGGTATTAGCCTTTAGTTTTCTTTTTTGTTTTGTCTTTTTCTGGTTTTCATATCAGAGTAATTTGTGTACCCCTATAGTATGCTGAAAAAAATAAAAAAGAAAAAGAAAAGCAAATAAAAAAATAAAATTAAAAAATTAAAATTAAAAAAATAAATTTCGAAAATTTCCCTTCTCATTTATTGGAATAATTTGTGGAGGATTGATATTAGTTTTTCTTTAAATATTTGGTAAAAACAATCAATGAAATCATCAGGTGCTGTGCTTTTCTTAGATTGGAGACTTTTTATGGAAGGGGGAAAACTGGATATACATAGGCAGAAGAATGAAACTAAACCCATATCTTTCACCACATACAAAAATCTAATAAAAATGGATTAAATACTTAAATCTAATACCTAAAGCTATAAACTACTAGAAGAAAACTCTAGGGAAACACTCTAGGACATTGGTTTGGGCTAAGATTTCTTGAATAATACCTCAAAAGTACAAGCAACCAAAGCAAAAATGGACAAAATGGATCACATCACACAGAAAAGCTTCTGCACAGCAAAAGAAACAATCAACAGAATGAAGAAGAAAACCCACAGAATGTGAGAAAATATTTGCAAACTATCCATTTTACAAGGTATTCATAACCAGAATATATAAAAAGCTCAAACAACTCAATAGGAAAAATCAAATAATCTAATTTAAAATGGGCAAAATATTGCATAGATATCTCTCAAAAGAAAATATACAAAAGGCCAACAGGTATATGAAAAATGCTCAAGATCACTAAGCATCAGAGAAATGCAAATCAAAACTACAGTGAGATATCATCTCACCCCAGTTAAAATGGCTTTTATCCAAAAGGTAGGCAATAATGAATACTGACAAGGATGTGGTTGGTAGGAATATAAATTAGTACAGCTGCTATGGAGAAGAGTAGGGAGAATCCTCATAAAACTAAAAATAGAATTATCATATGATTCATCAATCCCACTGCTGGATATATATCCAAAAGAAAGAAAATCAGTATATCAAAGAGATATCTGCACTCCCATTTATTGCAGCACTCTTCACACTAGCCAAAATATGGAATCAACCTACATGTCCATTGATGGATGAATAGATTTAAAAAGGTGGTACATATACACAATAGGATATTACTCAACTATATAAAGAATAAAATCCTGTCATTTGCAGCAACATGGATGAAAGTGGAGGACTAACATATTAAGTGAAATAAGCCAAGCAAAAAAAGATAAATGGCACATTTTCTCACTTATATGCAGGAGCTAAAAAAAAAAAATTGAACTCATGAAGATAGAGACTAGACTGATGGTTACCAGATGTTGAGAAGGGTAGTGGGGAGGGGGTGATAAAGATGGAACTAATGGGCACGAAATGGGTTAATGGGTTAATGGGCACAAAAATACAGTTAGGTAGAAAAATGAATAAAATCTAGTAGTTGGTAGCACAAGCAGGTGACTATAGTTAACAACTTATTGTGTATTTCAATATAATTAAA